>NC_138944.1:28199375-29506250 GCF_965226115.1 Aulonocara stuartgranti | reverse complement strand
GCCGACGCTGCCGCTGCGCTCGCCACCTCCACACATAAACACACGTTGTAGAACGCAGCATTACACACACACACACAACGTGTCTGACACACATCATTTCCTTTTTTCCCCCACAAAAGCACGCTTTCAGTTTACCTGCCAGCGGTTTGCGCAGCACCCAGATGTCCTCACTGGTGCTGCTCTGCTGTCCCAAAGTGGGAGAGCCCTGAGGACTCAGCTCTGCAGCTCGTGAACCTGTCTCACACACACAGAGACACACACAGAACCCCACATCTGTTACTCCTTTGGTCTTAGTATTTTAAATTTAAAACTTTGTATTAGCAAAAATGCAGAAACAGAAACAATATCTGAGCGATAATAATGTGTACTGCTGTTCCCTACATACAGTAAATGTGTTGAGCTTGTGATTAAACACTGTAAAAGGCACAGACTCACACGCAGAGATACACTCACTCAGCTCACGTGCATAAACATGCTACTACTAGTGGGAGTCCTGAGGCTTGTAGAAACCCACAGACCCTTTTGGTCAAAACACCATGAAGCTGTTGTGAATGACACATCCAGTGACGTGTGGTGATTCTACTTAATCACTGTAATGCTGATTAAAAATGCCGAATACGGCCTCTCAAGTTATTTATAACAAACACAGCATGTCGAGTAAGATAAATGAAAGGGTCATTTCACTGGAATTATAAGAAATGTACAAAGGAGGCATTACTTTCATGGCCTTAGTCGTCATAAAAACCCACATTTAAAGAAACAAAACAAAGGTTTGAGTCAGTTAGGACCCACACGGGCTAGATAAATGTATATGTGGACGAATTACTAATTTTGTTAGCCTTTTTTTGTAAATAATTATTTGATTGAACTGATCCTTTAATGAAGAACTGCCTCAAGCACATATGGCTATGTAAAAAAGAAAGTCTTCAAGGGACAATATGCAGTCTTGTTTAAAACTAAGTACACCATTACTGCTTCCACAGGTGATTGTAGCTCAGGAGGTAGAGCAGGTCACCTACTGATGGGAATGTTAGTGATTCGATCCCTGGCTCCTCCAGTTTGCATGCCAAGTACTAACCAAGATACTAACCCCAAGTAGCTCTCTGATGCATCCGTCGGAGTATGAATGTTCATTAGGAAGCACTAAAAAGCTTAGAATGAATGTGGCATGTTGTATAGAGTGCTTTGAGTACTCCAGCAGATAGAAAGGGCTATATAGAATCAGTCCATTCGCATGAAATCAATAACACACAAACACAAAAGAGCAGTTTGCTGGTCTGGAGCACTTGGGTGTGCCCAGCAAATTCATCCCAAGGTCAGACTGTGCAATGCAACAGCTCAGACTCTACAGGCCTCAGTTAGCATGTTAAATATAAAGTTCATCACAGTACAGTTAAACAAAGTCTGAAAAAGGCTTCTTTGGAAAGCTTGTCTCTACTTTCTGAAGCGAGCACAGCTCCGAAAGCCCGTTTTTGATACTAAAAAAAGAAAGTATCTATAACTTGAAATGTCGAGTTATCTTTCTCTAAATTTTGACTTATTAACTCAAAATTTTGAGAAAAGTAACTCGAAATTTCAAGTTAGCGCTGCCAATCAGTAATCTACGTAAATGACGTCATTTCCTTATTACCGGGAAGCTGAAGCCCTCAGCTACAAATGCTACAGCTAAGCTACCAGTATTACAGCCAGTCATAAATGCACAAATTGCTAAGTATTTTCAGTGTGGTTCATATGAACAAACCAGAACACTTCTGGAAAAATGTCCTCTGAAAAGGCGAGATCAAGGTGGAGATGTTTGTCAAAATGCACAGCACCATGTTTGGAGAAAAACATGGTGCTGTACCGTTGGTATGGTAGGCCGCTAGAGTGACACAAAAAACAATTATTAAAGTTATCGCTGCTAAACATGGTTCTGCACGCAAGTGAGTCATGAGGTGTACTTAGTTTTTCACAGGACTGCTTCAGTTTTTTTAGGCCTTTTTGAGTATTTTTTTATTTGGCTGAACTGATTCTTTGATCAAGCGTTGCCACAAGCAGATAGACAGCAGGCTTTTTATGTGTTCTTGACAAAAAGCAGAGAAAGGATTCTTATCTGTGACTTAAAGTGACACTACAGTATGTACCTGTCTGACTTTGCTGCTCCTGAGAAGTGGAGAGAGGAGGAGGAGGAGGAGGAGCAGTGGACAGAGGAGGAGTACACAGAGAAGGAGGAGAGATAGGGAGAGGAACGTACCCAAATGAGGAGAACCGAAGGGACTGTGTTGGGGTTAAGGGGAGGAGGGGGAGGCAGATGCGGGGGAAGGACTTTGGAGGGGGGGTATGAGTTTCCGTTGACCGAGGCAATGGGGCAAGGGTTGGGCCTGCGGAGGAGGAGGGTGTGGACTGCTGGGAGGGGGAGTGACCTGGCAACAATCCAGGAGGGGGGGGGGGGGGGGGGGCAAAACAACAACAACAACACAACAACAACTGATCAGTCAACTTGAAACAAAACAAAAGTCTAATCAGAAAAAATCAGAAAATGCACAAAATAATAGTTGATTAAACTTAAAACATGAGAAAAGAATACATCCATATATCCACAGGGAATATATCATTATAAAACAAAATATAATATCACTACAGCAATAAGGCAAACAAACAATATGAACAAAAACATTACAATCTAGCAGGGTCGGACTTGTTTATTAATTAGGGAGGGTGACAGAAGGAGCAGAAATATAGAGGGGTGATTCAGGGCCGACTGCGGATAGAGGACTATGTTTGATTGATGCAATCAATGAGACTGGCAGGGTGGGGAAAACAGATGGTATGCCCCAAACAGGCCGATGATGCCACAGCTAGCTACAACTAATGACCAGCTATAGCTGCGAAACAGCTGCTAAGCTCACACGCACATCCACCCACCCACCCATGCACACACACAGCTGTGATGCGGGTGGTCACCTGCCCTCTTGATGACTTCCACCATGTTGGAGGGGAAGTAGCCCACACGGTCATTTCCTGTCCGGTTGTCATGAATACAGCCTTTCCATCGGCCATCAGAGTGCTGCTCTAAAACCTGTGCACGTACAAAGATTACAGCCACTTTTCATTTCCATAACAAAGACTGCAAAGCCAAACTAAAACCATACCTATATCAAGTTTAAATCTTTAGCTCTGAACCTCACACTACCAGCTAACTTCAAACTATGGCAATAGTGGCTACTGCTCAGATGGCAGTGTAACAAATTTAGCTGTTAATTCTTTATAAAAATACTTCTACCATTGTTTTGCTTTTACTTTTTCAGACTTAGCAGCTGAAATGAGCAGAAAATGTCTGTTTAAATTTCCATTTAAAAAAAGGCAGTAGTTAAAAAAATGAGTGGGAAATAACACACCATGCTATTTAGTCATTTAGCTATCATTAGCTATCATTAGCATAGTTAGTAGTTTGAGGCATTTTTGCGAAATATAATTTAAAATTTTCCATGTATATCATAGATAAACTGTGTTTTATCAAGTGTCCACCTTGATAAAGTGGAATAAGTGTCCACCTTACTAAACCCTGAATTCTTCAATCATAATACATTACACAACTGTTTTTACATTAGCAGGCTGGCTTTAGCGTTGCCATTTTTAGCCAGTTGGCTACAAAACTGGTTAAAAACACAAAACATACTATATAAACTGCCTTAACATGTATATAGTTTTTGTGAATTATTTTTATAAAATTCAAATCCTTTTAAATTATAGATATTATATATAGTAGATGACCTCAAAACAAAAGCCAACATTGCATCTGCTTTACGTTATGTATTTTCATGCACATCTGTAAATAGGTGTTCGCTAACAGCGCCTGTAAGTGATTACTTTTTCATATATACAAGGTAGCTTGCAAAAAAGATCAATGAATATAGAAGAATAAAGAAATAACATAATAAATTGACATAGATGTCTGTGTTTTCTTATATGAGTGAAGCGAAGAAGCGCCATAGCTCTGGCAAAAATAATAATTTGTTTTTAATAATAGTTTGTGTGGCAAAACCTCTTTTCAGCTCAGTGATGCTTACACTGTAACACCCAACTATTAAACTGTGTAGACAGATTGATATTACCGACACAGGTTATTATGACTGGCAAACATGCAGCAAAGGCTGAAACATATTTTTATTGCGGAACCTTAATTATAAAGCTATACCGTGATGATGTCGCCAGCTTTGATGTTGAGGCTGGTAAGGTCATAGTTGTTGCAGTAATCCTTTAGTGCTCGCACCTGCATTGCAGCTGAGGCATCTACAACACAAGAGTATAAAGTGCAGACAGAAGAGAACGGAGAAGGTGATATTGGTGGGTAGTATCATTAGCATAATAAATTTCGCCAGTCTAATCAATACAAGAAAATCCCAAAATAAGAATGGACATTATGCCATTGTTTTAAATGTCAATAGCAATAAATTCATTTTAAAAATGTCTTTTTACAGTATGTTGTTATTTATAACAAAAACCAGGTTCCTAATAGTTTTAACACTCACAAAGTGGGCATGGCTTGAAAAGCAGATTTTTGGTGTTGCCACCAGCTGGGAGGGTTTAAAAAATGTGTCACACAAGGATTTGTGAGTTGGTGTGCGAGCTCGTGCACTCGCGGCCTCACCTCTCAGTAACTGTTTGATCTCCCGGCTGGCCTGCGTGGTAGTGAACTGGTTAACGATGTCCAGGGCAGTCTGACTCAGAGTGTTTCTCACTCCTGCACTGATGCCGCTCTGGAGTGACGCGGAGGAGGAAAATGATTAAAGCTGCAAAATCAAATTGTGTGTCACAAAGAACATTCCACAGTAGGGATGTTTGTTGTGTGCGCTGCCTCAGCATTAACATCAAAAGTGAAGCGCAGCAGGACGAGAGGGGACACTTAAAGTGGGCCCTTTACAAAGGCAGGGTTAGGCATTTACATCCATGTTCATCTGAAGGTCAAAAAAAAGGTTAAAAACCGAACAACAGGTTTGAATATTGGATGACAGACAGGAGGCTGGTCAGCCTGCTACTGCTTTATGTAATAAACAATAACAATATAACATATCCCACAGTTTCCTCACAGTCAGATGAATGACAATTGCTGGGGTGTGAATTTGCACAGCTCATAGGAGGGAGGTCAGCATTAACAACAGCTTCTTATGTAAACACATTAAATGGATAGTTAGACTTACATCCAGCAGCAGGCGTACTACCTCCGTCTTCCCACAGAGGGCAGCCTGATGTAGTGCTGTGCCAGACTCGGACTGTCTGTTGATATCTATTCCAGCCTGAATCAGCAACCTGCAGCGAAAAATAATAAATATTTCAAGATAACTTTTTATGACTGCTCTAAAGTAAGAAATGAAAGAAAAGCATCTACATTCATGCAACTCAATAAAAGTGGAAATAAATTCCCCAAAATGACATTTGGATTAACCAGTTTTTCAGTCTTTTTCTCAGATGTATTTTTCATAGTGTTTGTGTTAAGAGCTGCCAGTTTGAGTGAATGGGGTCTCTGTGTTTGACTGACAGCTGTTGCCAGGCTTCCACAGGAAGAAGGAAACAAAGAAAATATGTTTCTAGTGTAACTAAAACCCACAATGTAAAAGGAAAGCACCTTTTGCACAGGCCAACCCTTTGCGCGGTTATCTAACATAGGCAGTTGAATTTTACCCTGTAAATGTTTGTTTGGTTGGTTATTCAACAAATTGCAGGAAAAGATTTGTTTATAAGGGGTTAAAGAGGAAGTGGACTTTGGCAAGAAAGCTAATTTGTGTTAATCTTTTGTGCCATAAACACACGCTCACTGTGTAGTAGTGAAGGCAAGAAACTGAAGATTGAAGAAAAGGCATAGAGAGAAAAAAATCACTGGCCTGCTATAGCGTTGGGCTCAGGAAACTGATGGTGTTGCCATGTTCTGTCCTATACTGCCAATTGAGGAGGAAAACGTTCAAAAATGCTCACAATTAGGTCAGCCAGCAACTTGTCACTAACACAGTTCACCAGAACCATCTATTGATCCATCTGTGTATTTTCTGCTGTTTATATATGTCCAGGTCACAGGAGCAGCATTCTAGACAGAGATGTCCAGACCTCGCTCCAACCAGCCAGCTCTCTTTATCAGAACAGAGCGCTACAGTGTCCCCAATACTGCAGATGACATGAGTCTGAATGAAAATCTCCCGCAAGGCCCCAATGACAGGCAGCAGCCACCTTACGTCTGTAGCTCCATGTAGGTGCAGAGCATGATTAAGTCAGACTCGGTGTCCTCTGCCTCCTTCTGAATGGTGTCCAAATTCTGCCATAGGTAGGATTTGACGATCCTTCACCAAGTTCTAGTGTTTGGTAAAGTCCTTTCCTGGGTGTACTGGGACTTTGTCAGATGTCCAAGTCACGTTGGCCGTTGACATGTGGGCTAGGGTATTTTGGTGCAAAGCCCACTTATGTCCCAGTGAATGTTAAAATTTCTCAGTAAGAGAATGAAGACTCAAAGACTAAAAGGCACCTGGGCCTAATATTTGACGTATAAGTCCACACAACAGTCAGATATCCTGTCATCCACCAAACATGCAGGGTCTCTCACTGAGAGCATCTCCAGAGGGGAACAACATCCAACTCCTTCCCAGGAGACTGGCTGCAGAACCGGAGTCATACATGTAGGTGAGCCTGACAGTAGTCCTATTACCCAAGAACCAGTTTTAGCAACCAGGAATTGGATCGGATCTCTGTTCCAGACTGCTGCCCAATCCACATAGCATCAGACCTTTACACTCTCTTACCTAGGATCAATAATGTCTTTCGAAACCCAGCTAGGGCTATTTGCCCCAGATAAGGATCAAGGGAAATGCCAGAAGATAATGCCAGAAGATTACGGTTTGAGAAATGGCTGTTACAGTGGCCTGTGCTACAAAGGAAGACTGGGGCCTTTTTTTCCAGGCAACTTCAGGTTTAAACCTGTTTTTGTTTTCAGTTTTGAAGGTTCACGTCTTCCAGGCAGAATCTACATCAAAAGAAGCCTTGATGTAGTGATACTATAAGATCCTAATACACGTCACCTAAGCTTCGTACTTGTTGACCTCATAAAAAAACATTCTGACCCATTTTTACCCCTACCCTCCATACCATAGGCCTGCATCCACTCATGTAGGAAAACAGCCACACCTTTTGTACAACCCTTTGCTACTACATGGTTATTGGACATAGGCATCACTTTTTCCTGTAACCGTTTGACTAGTTGGTCATTTATTAAGGCATAGAAAAATATGTGACTATATATGTAAGTTAAACAGGAAGTGGACTTTGGCAAGAAAGCTCAAGTGGGCCATTCTTTAGTGGTAGGCTTTTGTGTCATGTAAAGGCTCATTGTTATCTCTGTGCTGTATATATAAAACCACTTTTTATTTTTCAAATACTGTAATTTTTCTTCATTTTTAAAAGATGCTGAAGTTTGTGATGTGTCATGTTGCCTAAACTGTATCCTTTATGTGAATGTGCTAGATTTGTAAATCCTGGGTTTAATTATCGAGTTGAAAATTATCTTTGGTGACAGCCTAGCCTGATTGCCAATACATGGGTAAGTGAAGCCACATAGAAGAAGAAACCTGGGTATGTTTAATTGACTTTATAGTAAAGACCCCAACTCATGAATTCACCATATTTTTCTTTTGTGGTCGACTCCTTTGTCACGTGGTGTGAGCAGAATCATCTGCAGCTCAACGTGGCAAAGACCAAGGAACTGATCGTGGACTTCAGGAAGACCAGGAAACACTTGACCCCAGTTTCAATCCAGGGGGTCAGTGTTGACATTGTGGAGGATTATAAATACCTTGGAGTACACATTGACAATAAACTGGACTGGGCTAAAAACACCACAGCACTTTACAGGAAGGGCCAGAGTCGTCTCTATTTTTTGAGGCGACTGAGGTCCTTCAACATCTGCCAGAAAATGCTGAGGATTTTCTATGAGTCTGTTGTGGCCAGTGCGATCCTCTATGCTGTTGCATGCTGGGGGAGCAGGCTGAGGGTCGCAGATGCCAACAGACTTAATAAACTGATCCGTAAGGCCAGCAATGTTGTGGGGATGGAGCTGGACTCCCTCGAGGTGGTGTCGGAGAGGCGGATGCTGTCCAAGATAAAGACAATGTTGGATAACACCTCCCACCCACTCCATGACATGCTGGTCAGTCACAGGAGCTCGTTCAGTGAGAGACTGAGATTACCGAAAAGCACCACTGAACGACACAGGAAATCTTTCCTGCCTGTGGCCATCTCCCTGTACAACGCATCCACTTAACACACTGTTTGCTGCTACAACTACACATGTTTCTTTTCCAACTATTTATTTATAAGTGACTTATGTATGTATGTATGTATATATATGTATATATTGTACTATTCTTAGTTAGTGTATTGTCTGTCTTGTCTTAATGTTGGTTTATAATGGAGCACTGTAACAAAAAATAATTTCCCCCAGGGATCAATAAAGTATTCTGATTCTGATTCTGATTTTCTTTTTTTAAACTTGTGTTTTGCTGTATATCTGTAATCTTTCACTTGTATATATAGTTTTATGTGATGTGAACAGGGCCTATGCATGTAATGTTTTTGCCTGTTAAAAAAATAATAAATAGAAAAAATAATGAATAGAAATAAAGACTTGAAAGAACTGTTTAATATAATTCATTGTTGTTGGGATGCTTCAGAGGACTTGGCCCAGTTTCTCTAATGTATGTTGTTCACACCTCAATTCTACAAATCTCTACAATCAAGGTGGATAGTGGAAACCCTGCATGACCCATAGAAACACGTTAGCCTTGTTAATGGGAAATATGCCAGGTTGAAATGAACTGGCATTATCCTTTAACGTTAAATTAGATCAGTCGGTGGAGAGACAGAATGACTAAGTGTCTAATGAAGGAGGTATAACAAACAGAGAGCAGACAGAAAGGAGTAGTTATTTGGACCGTATCACTTCGATGTGTCCGTTCTTGGCAGCCAGATGCAAAGGTGACACTCCGTTGGGGTCGGAGGGTTTTGGTTCCAGCATGGCTGCACACATGTTACTGCTGAGCAGGAGCTGGACCACCTAAACACAAAGACACACAGTGTAACTTGTAAAGCCATTTCATGATTTATATTAACTCTATAATTCCTTCTGTGTAAAAGTGAATTTAAAACTAAAATCTGGTTTCTCTGTGGACTAGCAGCAACACAGGTGCACACTTTGGCTGCTAGTGTCTTGAATTACCTCTGTGTCCACATGTGGCTGTCTCAGTAAGACCATTGTTCTTGTTCATTTTAAGGATTTTAGACATTTTTAGGCTGTGTTGTTGTATAATTAATCTGTTTCTGGAATAATTAACCTTTTAGGTGAACATTTTGCCTATAATTTTAAAATTAAATGGATGTCACCATTGCTTATCTTTACCAGGAAACTCTAAAATAAACATTTAGGTATAGAGTCTCTCAGTCAAAACATGGCAAATTTGGTACTTTTGATAATATCTAACTTTTCTTCTTACCCCATCATTGGATCAAAATTTGAGTTTGTCTCATACTTTGATTAATGTCTAAAAACTAATGCTAATGCTAACAAGCTAAAAGCTAAGCTAATGGCATTCCCATTATCTTTAGCTGTACTTAAGTATTTAATATTGACTATGTGCACATTAGCATATGCTACTTCCGGTGCGGAAACTCCTGTGGGGAGCTTTGTTTCCGGTGTCCTATTCACGCCCTGTTTACGGTCCAAAACAAGTTAAGCAAATGAATGAATCAAGCGGCGATTTACATTTCTATAGATGTCTTGGGCATTTACCCAATATATCTGTAAATGATGTTCATCGACTTGTCGATATTTTTTCCCCGCGCCTCAGAGCAAAAGAGAAAAGGGATTCAAATGTTATATTTCTCAGCTGTCCCTCGTTTATCGCGGGTGTTATGTTCTAAAAATAACCAGCGATAGGTAAAATCAAGTAGCCAATTTTATTTTTTGACGGTGCAAAATGTTTGGTGGACATCGTGGACATACAGCACTGCACTTCAGAGTCACACTGCTAGCAATCGATGCAGCGATTCTGTACTGTACAGGAGAGACGTCACGGAGAAGATCGTCTGCAGTGATCAGGACGCAGGACACAATGTGACGTAAAAAAACGTGCAAACTTGCACTAAAAAAGATCTGTGAAACAGCGAGGTGAAAGGTGAACCGCGTTATTAGCGAGGGACCACTGTAATTTTGAAGGTAAGTCACAACATACCCTTCGTAAATACTAATGTATAGAAACCGTTACCAGCAATCATTCATTTTTTGTGGCTTTTTTCACGGTTTGTTAACATGCTGTGTAGGTGTGTACTTGACTAGCTGATATCGACATAACTGGGGAAACATCTGGTTTGACTATTCTTCACCTGTAGTTTGAATGCTGAACATTTGCCTGTTTAAATCATAAGACCAGTCACTATACAGAGATGTGCTTCTGAATTTGCCTGCTTGCATCACTCTGCTTGTGTTGAGTGATGTAAACAACTAATCGATCTAAACTCTTTAAACATCAAAATTGATCATTAGATTTTTTATGACACAACAGTGGCGAGTGTTCCCACCTTCTCCTCTTTGTAACTTAACGCGATCTTTCCGTTTTCGAGTTTTGGACATGATTTTAATAAAGCTACCGGAAATGTACAACCCCACATCCGGTCTCAAACCAGGAAGTTAGCATTTTCTCGTGCACAGGGTCTATTACTAAGCAAATCTTAACATGCAAGTGAGTTGATGTGATCTGTTTAGCATGTTAGCATGCTAACAGTTGCAATAATTTACTTTGGTTTTTCATGTGACATCAAAAGGACATTGTTCAAGAATTGTCCGCCAAACTGGACATGATACATCCACTGGTTGATAGCGAATTAACTAAATACCTCTTTGTGATTACTTTGGTTGCTAGCAGATTGCCACAGTTGCCTGTAGTTCTTCATTTTTGTATGAAAATACTTGCTAGCTACAAGCAACGCAAACTGTAAATGAGGAAGACTTGCCTTAACAGTAAAAGTTGTGCCTGAGGAATACAGCCAACATTTTAAAGGGTGTCTGCTTTTGGTCTGTGTGACAATTTTCACAGATTCTTTACAGCTCGGAGAGCGGCTGGCTGGTGTTTATAGACAAGTTCGTCACTTATTCGTCACAAATTACCAACGCAACAACATTTTAGCAACCAAAGCAATCACAAATAGGTTTTTGTACACCAGTTGGGGGAGACATGCTTTTTTCCTACCAATAGGAGGTAGCTATTGGGGCTCACTAAATTGTCTTTAGGCCTGAGTAACTGCGGCTTTAGAAATCATTTTCCCAGCAGCTGCTATCAACCTCGAACCCAGTCAAACCCAGTTGGGCAATACTCATTCTTCCCTCACAATCACTGGTTTTCAGTTGGTTTCACACATCCAAAATAACAGGCAAGTTAACGTCACCTGGTTAGTGGCCAAGATAACTTCTGGCTTAAAGAAAAAACAAGATGGTGGCAGCAAAAATTTAATGTGAAGCTTTAAAATGTGGAGTCCAAAACCAATGAGTGATGGTGATGTTACATCCATCTTCATCATTTATCATTTTTAGGTAAAACATATTGTTGATAGGGTAAAAAAAAATCTTCTGTTTTGAACCCAGTTGTAGTTATTGTTGTACTCACTCCAACACGTCCAAATTCGCAAGCGAGGTCCAGTGGAGTTTTCCCAGCTGTGTCTGAGATGCACGGGTTGGACTGGTGCTGCAGCAACATCTCCGACTGTAACACACAGACGCACACAAACAAACAAATGTTACCAACACATTTAAAGCTGAGCTTGCAACAACCACGTATCAGGCACACAGCATCAAGCCCACATAACAACTACACAGATCTCACATAACACAAACACTGGCTCTGTGCACAGTAAAGCACCTACAGTGCACACACACACACAAACACACACACACACACACACACACACACACACACACACACACACACACACACACACACAAACAGTTACCCCATCATAGTGTCCATGCTGAGCTGACAGGTGGAGCGGGATCTGTCCTTCATCTGACTGTCCGTTGACTGACGAGCCTGCCTTCAGCAGCATTTTCATAGGCTCAGTCTTCCCCTGCCATGCAGCATAATGCAGGGGACGCATTCCTACACAAAACACACACAAACAAGGACACAAACATACACAGCCAACATGACGGCACAATAAAACAGACACACAACACAACCCACAACCACATGCACACAGGCACGTACAAAAAAATGAGAATGTAAAGACACATGAGTGCAAGCAAATACAAATTTTTTGTTAGTTTAGGTTAGTTTGGCATTAGATACCAAGCAGACAGAAATCTATCTGGTGCTGATTTTACAGAGAAATCACTAAATTTACTTGTTAACAAATGTTCTCATGGTTAATTCCCTCTGTGTGGCCTGTTAGTCTGAGAGATTAGGAGAGCTTAAACAATTATTGCATTGAAAGAAAATTAACCAGATGTACTACAACAGTAATTAATTGAAGCTAATTAAAACAAATGTTATATTTACAGGAAAATACATTGGTTCCAGTTTCTCTTTAACAAAACGTGTTGGGCCTGCATGCTATGAGACTCGACAGAGAGTGTATTCACTAAACAACCAGCAAAGCAATTGAAAAAACTATTGGTGGACAAAGTCACAAGGTAACAGCCCAAATAGGGCATCATGGGATGTTTGAGACAAACACTTTGAACACAAAGGGCAAGAGAAGTCCAACCCCTTTCTTTCTATGGCCCCAAGAAACCCTCGGAGGGAACTGCACAGCGACTCCCAGAGCCATGCACAGCATACAAGGTGATGCCAAGTTTTGCTGTGCAAAACATCAGTGCGGACTCCTTATCGCTGCCTTTAACAAGTTTTTTCAAAAAGGTCTCAAAGACTTTAGAGTCAGACCTGTTACAGATCGTCAACTTTTCTTTATTATCAGGTGTGTTTCCAGAATCACTAAAAACTGCTGTAATCAAACCTATACTGAAAAAGGACAATCTTGACAAGACACAAATGAACAACTACAGGCCGATCTCAAATCTCCCGTTTTTAAGTAAGATCATTGAAAAAGCAGTTTCTCAACAGCTCAGTTACTTCTTAAAACAGAATAATTGCTACGATGCCTTCCAGTCAGGTTTTAGACAGAACCACAGCACTGAAACCGCTCTGACCAAAGTGTTTAATGACATATGTCTGAATACAGACAGTGGAAAAATGTCAGTCCTAGTTTTACTGGATCTCAGTGCAGCATTTGATACAGTTGACCACAACATATTACTCAAACGACTGGAGAACTGGGCAGGTCTTTCAGGAACTGTACTAAACTGGTTCAAAACATACTTAGAAAACAGGAAATACTTTGTATCAATAGGTAACTTCACATCTGAGCAGACAAGTATCACATGTGGAGTTCCCCAAGGTTCCATCTTGGGACCCCTTCTGTTTAACATCTACATGCTCCCACTGGCACAGATTATAAACAACAACAAAATAAACTATCACAGCTATGCAGATGACACACAAATATATATCACAATGTCACCAGGAGACCGAGGCCCTGTACAGGCTCTTGGTAAATGCATTGAGGAAATCAATGACTGGTTGTGCCACAATTTTCTCCAGCTAAACAAAAACAAAACTGAGGTAATAGTCTTTGGCGCCAAAGAAAAACGATTACAGGTCACCAGAGAACTTCAATCTATACATCTAAAAACCACAAACCAGGCGAGAAATTTGGGTGTAGTGATGGATGCAGACCTAAACTTAGAAAAACACATTAAGACAATAACAAAGTCAGCTTACTATCACCTCAAGAATATATCAAGGATAAAAGATCTGATGTCTCAACAGGACCTGGAAAAACTAGTCCATGCATTCATCTTTAGTAGGCTTGATTACTGTAACAGCATCTTTACAGGTCTACCTAAAAAATCAGTCAGACAACTAAAGCTCATTCAGAACTCTGCTGCTCGAGTCCTCACTAAGACCAAAAAAGTGGACCACATCAGTCCAGCTCTGAGGTCCTTACACTGGCTGCCTGTCCGTCAGAGGATAGACTTTAAAGTTCTGATGCTGGCCTATAAAGCTCTGAATGGTTTAGGACCAAAATACATCAATGACCTCCTGACCCAGTATGAACCATCCAGATCCCTCAGGTCATCTGGATCCGGTCTTTTATCAGTTCCCAGAGTCAGAACCAGACACGGAGAAGCTGCATTCAGCTTTTATGCTCCTTATATCTGGAACAAACTCCCAGAAAGCCTCAGATCAGCTGAAACACTCAGTTTATTTAAATCCAGGTTGAAGACGAACCTGTTCTCAGCTGCATTTGAATAAAGCACCAAATCCACACTTTAAGCTTAAATTTCAAAACTTACATTTAACTACTGATTTTATCTGTTTTGATTTTATATACTGTTGTTTGTTTGTTTGTTTGTTTGTTTGTTTGTTAATTAGTTAGTTAGTTTATTTGCTTGTTTTATTCAATTTTAAATCATGCTTTTTATTTGTTCTTGTTTCTAATGTCTCTGTAAAGCACTTTGAATCACCTTGTTGTTGAATTGTGCTATACAAATAAACTTGCCTTGCCTTGCCTTGCCTTGCCTTGCCTTTAACCAGAAGACATCTAATACCACTTTGCAGCGGTGGCTTCGAGAAGCAGTGAGCGTGTTTCTCATGGCAGCAAACCAAGACCTCCAGTCTTGACACTAGAGATGAGCCACACCATTGAGCTGAATAAAAAGGCCCCTCCAGCCTTAGCTGGCATGAGAGACGCCTGAGTCAGAGGATAGGTGCTGGCAGGATAAAGAGGCACAGCAGCTGCAGGAGTTACAGAATCTAAAGCTTAGAGATTTCAGGCCAAATTACTATCACACGGTCTCAAAGATCTTCTCGAAAGTGTGATTGGGCACGAGAAGAGCGGACTGCGCAGGAATAAGAGCAACACTGAGAAATCAGAGGAAATGCTCGACGTACACGAATCAGTTCAGAGGCCATTTTTTCAAAAGTCCTAAAAGAAATGAGTATAATCCTGTCTTGTTGAGAAACTGTGACTGACGTGCAGCATCAGGCGTATTTTATTAATAGCGCTGTATTTGGAAGGCGGCAGTGTTTTCTCATTTTAACCGTTAATAATGTTTTGATAAGACTAACCTAAAAACATCAAGTAGGGGCTCATATTTATTTATTTTTTAGGTTAATTACATGCACCAAAAAAGAAGTGAATCGGTCACAGCACACAATACCATTAAACGATATTAAAGAATGTCTTTACTCAGGGGGTAAGGTTGAAAAGCCAATCTTAAATGGCTGTGATCTTTGGGCCTCATGCAGCAATGCATTAATAACAGATTCTGATTGTGACTGCATGGGCTCAGAAACACACGGTTAAGGTAAAATCTGAGTATTCAAGGGAAAAAAATGAACGATTCTTAAATGCTTCTGTCGCTGTATGGTCTTCAACAAATCCAAAGGTTACATTTTTTTGTAAATCATGGACGCTGTGTCCTCTGCACTAAACAGAAGAGCGACCATGCATGCAACTTAAAAGCCAGCACTGGTTACGTTCTTTAAAGTCTTAATTTCTGAGAGAACCACCACTGCTAAACAATATATGCACGTTTTGGAAAAGGTATGAAACTACTCAGGAAACGCCTTGCTTATTTCAGGAACAGAGCACCTCCAAAGTCACAGATTCTGGGTTCTTAGCTGGCTGGTCTGCAGTCCAGACATGTCACCCACTGAAAACATAACACACTGTTTAAGATAATTTCAGTCAGCGTATACTGTAGCATCACATCAATAAAGCATCTGGTATATTGATGTGGTCAGTTAAGTAGAGACGGGGTTGCTAATCAGTTTCAGCTGCTTTGGTGTTAATTAAATTAACAACATCAGTAGTTGTGCCGGAAGGTTTGCCGTGTCAGTGTCATGGGAGGCAGTTACTCTTGGAGAGCGGGACAGTTGGAAAGTCCTTAATTCATCAACAGGACTGGTATCTGTACTTCACACCATCTGATATTGTTGTGTTAGGTGTTGTTCATGGACCAACAAAACTAATGTTGGTCCAGGTTCAACATTGGAAATGATCAATCATATTGCAGTGATGTCATAGTTTTGCAGAATAAACCATCACACCACATAGCAAAGTGTAACTCTAACTCCCACCAACCCTTCTGGATTTGGATTTTTTCCTGAGCAGACTAGAGATGGCACGATACCACTTCTTTATGTCAGATACCGATATCATAAATTTGGATATCTGCCAATACCGATATGAATCCGATATAGTGTGTTTTTTAATCAATAAAACTGTTTTTTTAATATCTTGCTGCTTTTTGTATCAGTTCATAGGGTTAAAAAAAACATTAAAGCTATTCTGTTATACCTGTATGCAAAAACTACCCTGCACCCAAAATATTTCATAGTTCAGCAATACTGATCAATCTAATAAACTTAAACCTACTCCATCCTCCCTATTCTGGTATTTTAAAGAGTAAGCAACCTAACTAATAGGGCTCTAAAACTCCCAGCAAAAAAAAAAAAAAAAAAAATAGGGAACCACCCCCCCCTCCACCTCATGATGCTTAATCGACGTAATCGACTTTAATTTGATGCAGTGTGAAAAAAATTGCACAGAAATCAATTATTTTTCAAGAATAATTAAATAGATTCAACATCTTTCTTCAACAGAATTGCAGACTGCACATGATGATGAAGTACTATAGCTTACTAGGGTATATTAGACTTAACAGTTACTATATACAGTAATGGACTTCTATACATTTTACATAAGATTAAAACTTTGGGTGTAAGATTCAGATAATTATTTATTAAAAGCTAGACATTTTAAATGAGAATAAGAAGAAAAGTATGTCTTTGTGCCCCCTTTTCCCTGTTCATGCCCTGTCGGCCCCCTCTGGCTAAACTTTGCTAGATCCGCCCCTGCACAGTTACCAGCCGTCAGCTGCGTAGAAAAGGATCCTGGTGTAGAAAGTAATATTAAATAAATTCTAACAAAAGATTATCAAGCTTAAACGTGCTGCTGTTGTTCAGCCGCTGGTTTTCTCTTTCTGGTGCGAAGTGGGCGATAAACAAAGAAGAGAGACAGACTCGCACATAAAAGCCGATCAGCTGATCATTAATCAGTTTCATGATTGAAGCAGCAGCAGGAGAGGGAGAGAGAGAGAAGAGGCAGTTGCTCCATATATCGGTTGTTAAGCTTAACACGGGAATGCTTCACAAACATTCAGAGATAAACTTACACACTTGCTTTACTTCCCTCTGGGATCACTTCCTCGGAGATGAAATGCCGGTTTGGTAGCGAGGCTACAAATACACACAGCCGCTCTATCACGTGACCACACTGCTCCGACATGCTACGGTTATGAGCTGAGTTACGCCATGTCGCAAGTTTTGTGAGGTGCTTTTTTGATATTTAATAGATCGGATTACATTTTTTATTTCTCTCCGATATCAGATCCAGTAATTTACGTCAGTATCGGACCGATACCGATACTTAATATCGGATCGGTCCATCTCTAGAGCAGACATTGGTAAGGGGTCTTCCAAGCCACAAAGCTATGATATCCTAAAGTGATTATTCAAATGCAATGTTGATCGCAGACAAACATTATTATGTTGATCCAGGAACAACATCAACACGATATCAGATAGACTGTTTACCTCACCTCTTGCCCAATAGCTATACGCTCCAGCACTCTGTGACCCTGAATCGGATAAGCACTTAAGAAAAGGGATGAATGCATGAAGGGATGGACATGTTCCAACTTTCTGTCTTTGGAAATACCCTTCACTTGTTCCTGTGATTATTCTGGCTGAACACATAGCCACTTTCCACATTTCCTTTTTGTGATGTTTGTCTGGAGGATATACAGCTCCAAAGCAAAGGCCCTCAGGATGTTGAGGCAACTTAAGCTGGCATCTTGCAGAAGTATGTTTTCCTAACACCGGAAACAGTTCTCTTTAAGACAAAGTTGGCTGGTTCCATCTGGTTGGACAAATCTTAAATCTCAGAAACATTATTAGTATTTTTTGGGCCACTACCCTGACTACAATCACCTCCTATGTTCTGTTAATAAAGCACACAGTCAAACACCTACTCGTAGAAGGTGAAGATGTGCTGTTTCCTGGTGCCTCTGCAAAATCACACCCATTAAAGCAGTAGGTTCACCAAAAGAGGCCTGGTAAGTCTATTTAGAGGCACACTGGGCATGACTGAAAGTGCAGACACAGTAGGCCTACATCCTGGAGGGATTATAACTCCCATCTGCCCTGAGATTTCTTCTTCTCCTCCTTCTTCTTGAATCTGCCAACGTAGGATCGAGATATTCTCTGCTCTGCTTCCCACTTGGCTCTCACTCCTGCAGCCATGGAGCTTTCCTTCTTCTGTTTTCTATTGTTGACTGTGCAAACAAATCTGTCGCTCCTCATAAATGCACGCCACAGACATAAATTGCATTTCCAAGAAGCTCACCTTTTATTACATAAGCCGGTATTATTTGTCACACAGGGAAAGCCGGAAAGTATTTGTTTTTGGGCTTTTTCTGCACAGCCGTGTGTGTTCGTGTGTGTGTTTTGTGCCTTATTTTGTAGCAGCACAGCGTATCCCAGTGACACTGTGAAAGCCTGTGTGCATTTTTTTTTTTACCTTTATGGTCTTTGATATCCACTGCTGCCTGGGCCTCCAACAGCAGAGAGATCATCTCCTTGTTGCCACTCAGAGCAGCATGATGCAGCGGCGACAGCCTTCACACAGACACAGATTATGTATAAAAATACACACATTCAAATGCATAGTGTAAAACCTGAGCACAACTTTGCTAAAGTAATCTTCGGCGTACAGCTGCTCCGCCCCACAGCTCCGTGTGACGATGGGAGCGCGTGCGGGGAGGGCGGGTGGAAATGACCTACTTCCATTAATAAGCAATCTCTCTCCCCCGGAGTCGAGCGTACACGCAGGGCATCTGTGTGTGGGTCTAATGGATCTGTGGTGAACATAAGAGCGGGGCCCTGGAGTCAAATCAGCGACTCATCAGTCATTACACAAGAAGCTGAGTCCAATTATCTGAATCCAATCAACATCATAAAAAGATCTTTGTTATCTGATGGAGTCAAACGGAACACAGCCGTAAACCAAGCATGTGCACACAAAAAGCTTAACCAATCATGAAGCTAAATATAGCCAAAATCCATAGTTGAACATTCAGAGCTGATAAGGGAATATTTCTGAGCAAATTAGGAGCTGGGAAATGTTGGCTTTGCTTTAAGGTGATAATTACAGTCTTCAGATCTGAGGTCTTCAGCTGGCTACACTCCTATGAGCCAAAGACAGATTTAAACAGGAGATAATGTGAACAGTAATAACGGCTTGCTAGCCTATTGATTATTTGAAGATTTTTCTTCCTATTTGTTTGCCACAGTTAATTAGATATTCACAACATGGATCAGCTACAGCCCACAAGCATCGGGCTTTGGTGTTTATTTTTCTCATGATAACTGTCTCATGTTTAATATCAGCGAGGTATGAGACATTTTATAACAGAGCTCTTAAAATGATCTATTTGTGACCCCAGCTCACAGGTTCTGCATTAGTTTGGATGTGAGTCAAAATCAGTTAACAGAAAGTGCTTTTCAGTTTCATTTAATTCATATGATTATTTCAATTACAGCACAGATCTCCTGGCCAGAGGTCGCCCACCACATGATCCAGACTGACCCACTGGAAGCTATTGTAAGGTATAAAAATAGAAAAGGAGGAAATAATCATGGACTGTCACCAGGAAGCCTTGTGTTTAAGCACGGACAAAATGGGGGTTTATGAAGGAGCCCGAATGAATCAGAGCAGTCTTCAATTTATGACTGAGTGTGGAAAAGATGAGCATCTCTGGGTTTTCCTCATTTTTTATGTATATGAATGTTCATGTACACATT
Source organism: Aulonocara stuartgranti (assembly GCF_965226115.1). NCBI lineage: Eukaryota > Metazoa > Chordata > Actinopteri > Cichliformes > Cichlidae > Aulonocara > Aulonocara stuartgranti. The sequence continues at coordinate 29,486,256 of NC_138944.1, read as the reverse complement.
CAATTCAGTTTCAGCCAAGCCTGTGGAGATTTTCAGTCTTTGCTAAACGCGGATCTATAATAAAAGTCTTTTTTTTTTAGTTTCCTTCAGATTGGCCCAACTGTTAGGAAGACGGGGCACATATGCTACAATCAGGATGGTAAAAACAAGTGGGAAAAATCTGAAGGTGTTTTTTTTACATGATATTATGCGGGATCTTTACATGTGAGGCTCATACAACTAAAGAGCAAATTAAGATGTATTAGATCTTTGAATTTTAGTGAGCGGCTCGATGGCTGAGTAACAACTACCTCAAAATCTGAGAAAACAAGAAAAGATCTCAGGATTCAGTTGTGTTGATAGTGTTGTGAGTGTTTTCAGGGCCATGAAGAAAGAAATAGGTTATTATAAAAGATGGAATGAAAATGGAGTGATAAAGAAAGAGGTGTAATGATAGAGTAAACAGCTGGAACAGGAGGTGATGTGAAACATCTGTGATCCCTCACCCATCTGCATCCTGGATGTTGACGTTCACCCGCTTTGCTGCTCCGAGAAGCTCTGAAAGGGTAACAAAGAGTAAGAAAAGCATTTCAAAAAAAGTTCAAATTTAAACTTTAATCTAGGGACAAGTATATTCTTCTGTCCTGTTCATTCAATATTTAATTGAGAGCCGGTAAAGTTGAAGCAACATGTTCACATCTGTGAGTGTTTCCAGACATACTCCTACTGTATAACTTCAGTGTGTTAAAGAGAATCGACCATGTAATGAAGGTAAAGAAATTATAGGACTCTCATAAAAAAAACAAAAGCTCAGATTTTAATGTGTTCTCTCACATAAACTTGATCTATATGCAAAAATATATGAGTATATTTAGGAGAGCAGGTGAAAACAAAAGGACCTTATGATGGTTTGTCATAAGAACCTAAAGTGGAGATAAGCGAGTGCCTAGCTGATAACTAGTAAAGCTCATAACCTGCTAGGGTTGCAAAAAATTAAATGCTCAAATACTAAAACAGTAATAACACTACTAAAAATTAAGCTCATATTAGATAGTCTGTCTCTATCTAACAGTTTCTATACCATAGATGCCATCTTTGACTGCTCCAGTTGACGCACAACTTCACACAGCAGCGCTGCAGCCAGATAGGCACACGGCAGATCTCAACAGCACTTTGATAATAAACAGTTATCATAAATGTTAGCCTGGCAGCATCGGCGTAACTTTGTGCTGAACATAACCCCCCTAACCCCCCATGGAAATTACGCCCCACATACGTTAATGTTAGCTGTTTAACTATTAGCAATTAGCTGATAGCCACACTAGCCGTCTGTTAAGCCAGCGGTCCCCAACCTTTTTTGCGCCACGGACCGGTTTATGCCCCACAATATTTTCACGGACCGGCCTTTAAGGTGTCGCGGATAAATACAACAAAATAAAACTAGTACCGAAAAAAAGAAAATTTATTCATAACACACGTGAAAAGACCAAGGAAAACCGAGTAAACGATAAAAATGATAACAAAATAACGCTGAAAACCGATAAAAACACTGAAAACTATGCATTTCACCCCTGAGCCTCAATTCTCGGGGCCCGGTACCAAACGATTCACAGACCGGTACCAGTCCGAGGCCCGGGGGTTGGGGACCGCTGTGTTAAGCTATCATTTCGGTAGCAGCTAGCGGCTATGGCTAATAATAAAATGGGGCAAGGCCTCAATGTGGCCATAACTTATAAAACCTTCCTGAGACGAAGTATTTTTTGTTCATTTACTCTTTTTAAAGCGTCATTTTTTATTATTAAGTGGTCTGAACATAAGCAATAATGGCCCAAAATTTTATAACTTCTACATATTTTTATATATATATATATATATATATATATATATATATATTAGGGGTGGGGGAAAAAATCGATACTGTGTAGTATCGTGATATTTTGTTTGCTAATAATGTATCGATACAGGGACAGCAGAAATCGATATTTTGTTACAAAAAAGGTTTTTGTGCTCTGACTTCAGAGCATGTTGATCCTTTTTCTGAGCAAGAATCCTGACATTCCTTCACTGTCCAAATGCGTTTAACTTTTTTTTTGGCAGCAATAAACATGACAGTTTACTTATTTTAATTTAAGACATGTTTTATTTTAATTAAGTTTAAAACTTTTTTATTTAATGTAAAATTATATTTTGTTTTAATTTACTTTCAAATTCTTCAGTTGCTGAAGGGGCTGCATAGTTTTCATAAATTGCTTAGTTCAGAATAGCTATAATTGTACCAGATGGTTGAATTCAGTTAAGTTGGACTAGACTGTAATACAAACCGTTCAAGTTTGTCAACAATAAAACTGACTGAAATGAGAGAAAGACTGAGTGTGAGACTTTGATATTAGATAAAATGAATATTGATAAAGTTTACCTTTATGTACAGAATCTGAATATCGCAAAATATTTTAAAAAATTGCAATAATATCGTATCGTGTGTTAAGTATTGTGATAATATCGTATCGTGGGATGTAGTCTCTGCACTAGTAGTTTCAAATACCCCATCATAATTCATCAGAATACAAGGTGACCTCCATTTTAAACAATGGTTTAAAAGCCCCCCCCAAAAAAAAATAAAAATAAAATTAGGTGCTTAGAAAAAAAACAACGCCAAAAGAACCTTGATTCATTTTTTCTACACTGACTTACTAATTAATGGATCAGTCTTTGCATCTTTAGAGTGACACTATCGCTGTCATACATACATGAGTGTGTCTGCGTATATTTATAGCATGTTTGGGTGTAGAGCACGTGCTTCATTGTGTAAATGTGACACACACGTGAGCATTAGAGAGATGCAGGCACCGGATAGCAGGAAGAAACCGTTCACAAACCCACTACCAAACAGCCTGAAAGGACACAGGAAAAAAAAACTTGTTTGTCTTTCTGCCTCCACTTTTTTTTTTTTTTTTTGGTTTGGTCAAACCCTCATAATCCACGGGCCATAATCTGTAGCTGTGCTGTAATCTGGGGAAAAGCTCTCCCTTCGCTCTGCAGCTCTATCTGCACTTCATCCCTTCATCCTGCTCTCACACTCTAATTTTCCCTGTAATTTGCTAAAGAGCGCGTGCTGATTGGTAGTTCTGTTATTTCTGTTTACAGTGCAGCTGACATCATTTTCCTGCATGCATATGTGTGTGTGTGTGTGTGTGTGTGTGTTTATGTGTGTATTTATGGAAGTGCTGGTTCCTCCATATCTCTCTTGGATTAAAAATAAGAAGCATCCCTTCCCCCCAGCTGATGAATCAATGAGTGCAGATAACTGTGTCACCATCAGACTACCACAAAGCCACATGAACCCCGATACAGACCAGAATCTCACAACACAGAAACACCCACATGAGGCGCTTCCCTCTCAAACTCAGAACCAGGATTTGTATTTAATCTAATTCAGCTGACAGAGACAGAGTATCACTCTGCACATATAAAAGCCTCTCTTTTGTTTTAAGAACTGCTCTCAAAACAGACTTTCATCTTCAAACTCACTTATGTCAGCGCTAACCCGCTGCCTGACTGTATCAGTGACTTGATTTGTTAAATTAAATTTTGAACGAAAGGCTTTTCCTGCCCTCACATGAACTGCTTGTTTGAGAGCGCTGCCATAATCTTTCTCTGATACAGTCCTTGGACCAGGGTTCATATTTTTCCGATCATTTATTTTGTCATAACATCGCAACTGAGTGCTGGGTTACCATGGTAACTCCTCAACGTGCCATTCTCGGAGACTGTCAGTCATCTGGGAGGGATTACAATGACAAGACTATGATATTATTGTGAAACATCTCCCTGAAAATTGTAACTGTGGCTCATTCATTTTCACTTTGAAAGTCTTTATTGTTAACTGAGAGCCAAAATAACCAAGCAGGACTGAAAAGCAACCTTGAATGTAACACAGCAGACTCACAAACCTCAGGAGAGGTGAAACGGAGGGGTTTCTCAGGGGTTCTCATTATCAGAGATGTTCTGAAGTCCTGTTTCCATCACCTCCGACCTTTCCTGTCATCATGCATTTAGACTTTCAGCGTAACACGTAGCCTAAAACAAATGCCAGCACAGATTTCAGACAGTTGCACACATATGTTAAAAGTGACTCGAGTCAGGGTCACAATATGCTACCAGCCTCAAAATGTATAAAATTATCCTCAAAACATCTAAATGACAGACACAGACAACAAGCATGCTAGTGCTGTAGGATCATGACGAATCATGCTGTCATAAACTGGCCCATGGTAAGTGGCAGTGAAAAGTCTACACAAGTGCTTTAATTAAATAAAATGTATTAAATAAGCTAACAAAAAAAAGTATATACTGATGGAAGATAGTGAACACTTCAACAAGCATATATACATCCATCCATCGATTCTCTTCCACCTTTCTAATTCAGGGATGGGACAGGGCTCGAGCCCATCCTAGGATGACATACAGTCATCCGAAAAAGACTCTGTGCAGTCCTCTAATAAGTTTTCCCTTTGCATTGGAATTAAGAGGGTAAGTAGCAGCCAGTATCGGCTAATAAAATGCATAAAGTAAGTATGAGAACCTCTATAAAAGCAGAGGTTTGCTGGTCTGGAGTTGTGTGTTAACACAATGCCACAATCTTTCAAGGATTGGACGTCCCAGCAAATTCTTGCAATGCTCAGAGAAACTGTAAAAAACATAAGAGCTGTAGCTTAGACTCTACAGGTCTCAGTTAGTGTGTTAAATGTTAAAGTTCACGACTGAACAAGTATGGCTTCTTTGGAAAGGTTGCACAGCTTAAGTTTCACTATACAACATAGTTCACACAATTTTCATATTTACTGGTCCCCCTCATGACTACTCAAGGTTTGCGGTGACCATCCCATGAACTGGGATCCAAACCATCCCAGCAAAATGATCCCAATCCCAATGTTCTCCTTGTGTATATACATCTAATTATATATTACCTATTTAATAGCCAATTAAAAAAATTTTGTTTTCTGTATGCAGAGAGCACCGGAATCAAATTCCTTATGCGTGTGCACAAACTTGGCCGAATAAAGATGATTCGGACTCTGAACATGTGCTGTGACTGTTGATAATTTCCACTGCTGATAGTATAATTACTTAATGGATTAATCCTGTTGATGGTATAATACTGAACAATCACAGTTCCCAGAGTCTGCCAAACTAAGGCTGCTTGATCTGAGTACCAACAACATAGCCTGACAGAGATTACAATATTTGACTTTTTTTTCAGTCCACACATTTGCTAAGAGCTAGGATGAGGAGACGGTGTTTCGTGTGTAATCACACCTGTTATTCTCGAGTCAACAAGCTAACAAAAAGAAGCGCTCTCAGTGCAGATCTGTTACAGGTGTTCACTTGATGAATTGGGAATGCCAGATCTTACAAAGTGCTATAAGCTACGCCAAAAAAGACGAGAAAAAAAGGGTCAGCGTTCCCTGATCATCAGTAAAGTCCATTTCAGTGGATCGCTACAACATAAAAGAGATACAGTTATGATAAGAATGCTCTCATATCTCTAAGATAAAGAGCTTTACTTCAGCTGAGCCAGAGATAATAAAACCATTACCAAATCGTTTAGGACTGTGCCTCACTTTGCGTGAGCAGGCAGTAGTTTTAATGTCGTCTCCTTTAAAGTGAGACTGAACGTCTCTTTCATCTGAAGTGATTCATTCAGACTCGAAAGATTCAGAACAAACTTTTGATTGATCTGTAACAAGAAAACCGAGAGTGCCGTGATTGCAGCAAGGCTACAAGCTTAAAAGACAAGGTGGTGTTGTCGAGTTTTCTCATTATCTACAGCTACAACAACAACCAACAATGAGTCTGCTATTCTCTGTGCAGCTGCAGCTCGGTATTCCTGTGTGCCACACAACTCCAGCTTTGCCTCAGAATGATTGAAAACCCATCAGCCCAGCACACCGCTCCATTAGATGACATCTTACCTTATAGTTTACTGGCGTCGACACCACATACATCTCTGTTGTTCCTGAAAATGCTGACTGGGAGACCAAATGTTTATTAATCTCAGCGGATATTCACCGACAGATACATCATTTCCTCTCGTCCGAGTTGATGAGCAGTTTTTCACAGATGTGTGTCTTCAGAGGGGGAGAAACGGGCAGACAAACTTTGGGTTTCCTCACAGAATTTTTATGAGAATCACACCAACGTTATCGTTTATTCAATTTAATACAGTAATCTTAGTCATCAGTACACGCTATATGAAAAAAAAAGCTTTAACCCAGCAAGATCGAGTTGATTTTTTTTTACAATACAGACACACATTTAGCTTAAATATGGGTTAAATATGGGTTTATTAGCCAATAATAAACTGGCAGGTCTAACGGGTCCTGTATCTGTGTCAGGTAGCAGTCTAACAGCTCTGAACTGAAACCAGAACTGCGATATGAACCTCCATGGTTTGCTGTTGTGGTTCTCTCTTCCTGTGTTATCTATCCTAATGTGCTGCAGAAGCAGAAAGTAGCCCACAAGCACAGCAGAAGCTACACGTGGGCTAGCGCAGCTGCCACGAAGGCTCCGCCCCGACTACCTGATAAGAAATCTTGCGTTTTTATCTTGAAATGAACATCTGTCTTTTGAGGTAGCGGTTACGTTTCCATACACCAAAATGTGTTTGGGTTTGAGACCGTTATATAAATGCCAGGGAGAATGAAACCCATGTAGTAACGTAGCTTACTTTATACCTCGTAGTGACGTTTGTAGGCTACTTAGCAACCTATTAACAGTCTATTAGCAAAGTAAAAAAAATGGACCGTCACCAGCATGTCAGTGATGCCAATTGACTTTAACTGCATCACTATGTGTTGGTCTTGTATTGGGGTAGCTGTAGCTCAGGAGGCAGAGCAGGTCACCTATCAATCAGAAGGTTGTTGGTTTGATCCCTGGCTCCTTCAGTCTCTTAGGGAAGATACCTCATGTTGCTCTCTGATGCATCCATTTGAGTCTGAATGGATGAATGAGGCATGTTATATAAAGTACACAAGTGCTATCTACTGGTTATTGAGAATTGTGTACTGGTACAAGTGATTACATGTCTATCGTTGTGTGTCCCTTCTATGTGAAAATATTTTCCAATATTCATCCCAAAGGTGGCGAAAGTGATTTCCAGTTGAGCTCTGACACTGAAACGAAATTTATGAAAGGAATCTCTACGGCCTTGTGTCGCGGTTCTCTCATCCTCTGTTGCAAAACTAATGCACAATGTCCAGCAGGGTGGTAGGTCTCTGCTACATCGCTTTAAATCATTTATGTTTACAGTGGTGCTTTTTTTCTGGGTCTTCTTCCAGTCAAAGTTCGTAATATGCTCTTTTTTGGGGTGTCCTTTCGTTCCGTTAGTTACGGAGCTTTTTGTGAAAATAAAAGGTTTAAAAAGTAACAAAGCCCTCTTCAGTGGGAGTTACTGTCTCCTACAGAAACACTTGTTAGCAGTCCGGCCGTTTCTCCCGTTTCTTATCTATGTCACTACTGTATGTAACACACTGGCACAGAGCTCGCCTAGCCTTTCGTTTGGCACGCCCTCAAATAGAGAATAAGCAGCTGCCTTGCAGTCCCTCATTTCTATTTACTCACTAGAGCTGCTTCTGTTACCTCTAACTCTGAAGTGTCTCAGCAAAGCACACCAAATGTTCTGCTGCTGGCTGAAGGAGCAAACACAAGCGTCTCCACGCACTCCAGGGGCATCACGGAAGAGCGGATAACTCCGAAAATGTTGACTAATGACTGGAAATCTAAAAGTTAGACAGTGACCACAGTGACCAAGGAAGGCTTTTTTTTTAGTCACACCACTTTTTTACCTGTTCACATCACCTCTGGGTATTTTCCAGAGTTTCTCACATGTATCACACAGCAGAAAATGGTGTGTTCGGCGCTCGCCCTGGCACAATGAGGCTTCACATGCCAGGTCAGCGACTGCTGTAAAGTTCGATCTAGCTGATCCTGCGATAGGAGCTCTCACTGCCACCTCAGTTGGGTAAAGTCTGGAAAAGTTCAGGGCTGCGGTGCATGCGTGTAAACAGCTACTGATAACGACTGATAGAAATTTGTGGTTTTCTGGCCTCTGAAGGTGGTCATGCCAGGAAAGCTTCTGTTCCTTTCATCCACAGCATCAATGTGTGACATTTCAACACAGCAAATAACCAACACAGCAAAACCTCCCTTTAACCCGCCACAGTGCTGCTCTGAACCTCATTAGCATACTATTAATAATACAAACACAGTCAGGCACATGACTAACACCCGATGTGTCAAGTGTGTCCCTGTGTGTGTGTTTGTGTTTGTGTGCGTATGTACCTGCCTGTAACTGTGTGTCTGGGGTGTGTCAGTGTGTGCGTTTGAGAAAGCAACAATTCTCCAGCAGAGAAACCTGGCATCCTGTTTAATTATTCAAACATAAACCTGGATTTGAAACACACACACACACACACACACACACACACACACACACACACACACACACACACACACACACACACTTTAACCTCCCTCCAACATGTCCTGTCTCTTGACCTCTCTGCATACATATCTGAACATTTCACTTGCTTACATGCTAACCCTCCTCCTCACCCTCATTTCCCTCACCCACAACCCCCCCACCCCACCCTCTCTCTCTTTGTCAGTGTGCAGTGGACTAAGCACTCAGGCCTGATCTGTTCTGGCATTTGAGGAGAAGCAGTTTTTTCTTCTTTTCCACAGCACTGCTGGAATGTTCAGAGACAAACAACGCACGAGAAGAGAGGAAAAGGACGGGGCAGGAGAGGAACATGGAGGAAACACCGGCTGTGTGTGGCTGCTTGTGTGTGTGTGTGTGTGTGTGGTGGGGGGTAGAAGAGGAGAGAGATGACAGAGGCAGAAACATGAGCGGCACGGTTAGAAGTAGTGGAAAGGAGGTACGAGTGAGGGAGGAAGGAGGAAATGAAAAAAGGGGAAAACAGGTGAATAGGCAGGAAGGAGACAGGACGTGAAAGGATATGAGTGAAGGAAGAAAATGACACAGGACGGTAGATGAGAAGGGGGGTAGGGTAGAGACAGGGAAAGCGCAGGAGTAGAAGGCAAGAGATGATATGAGAGAAGACAAGATGAAACACGGGGAGAGGAGAGGCGAGAAGAAGCCAGAGCAGAGGAAATGAGGTGAGAGAAGGAAGAGAAGCAGAGGCGCTTAGAGGGGTCTTATGGTGAAACTGCAGAGGAGGAGAGATGTTTCAGCGCTGTAATTGAAATCTAATTATCACCTCAAGTCCCAGCTGACTCCATGTTAGGCACCCGCGCACATGCATGCTTTAGCATCACATTTGTGCGCGCGCACGCAAATGTCTGCACGTGTACGATCGTCACATTATTACCACTAACATCTGGCGTCTTCACACACCAATAATCCCCCTGTCCCGCGAGCGGTGCACGGCCTATGTGCGTACCCACTTTCCACCTTTCTGTCTGACACGCGCACGCACGTAGACACGCGCATACGCACACACACACACACACACACACACACACACACACGCACACACACACACACAGAAAAGATCAGTTGTGGGGAATGGGATGACAAGCGCTCCTAATTTCAGATTACATCCTGATGACTGTTCTCACACATGTGCAACGTCATCACTATCACAAACTCAACGTCATAGCACACACACACACACGCGTGCAGGAGAAACGCACGCCATCACACAAACACGCACAGTGCACCATTTAGGCTAAATGGCATCACATCAGATTTAGCCTGCACTGTCCTGACCTGATAATGACGGGCAGTGTGTGTGTGTGTGTGTGTGTGTGTGTGTGTGTGTGTGTGTGTGTGTGTGTGTGTGTGTGTGTGACACAGAGACAGGAGGATGGATGGATGGATACTGACTGGCTTTCCCTGGCCGTGGTCTCTGTAGAAGCCGCTGAGCTGTCAGCAGGTCTTCGGTCTTCACGGCCTGGAGCAGCTCCTGGTCCTTCCCCATGTCCCCTCCGTCCCGCCTCGGTCCCGCTCTCTTCCTCTGAGCGCCCCTCTCTCCTCCGTTAATCCGCTGCTACATCCTGCCGCCGCTCCCGGCCTCCCGCTGGAGCTGAGGCGCGGAGGGATGGATGCTGCCGGGAATGGGATGCTCTGATTCGGCCAAGGAGTCCAGCGCAAGTCCCTCTGCAGCTCCCCTGCACGCTAAAGCCTTCCGCGGACCCACACCGACTACAGACCGACCGACCGGACCTCGCTCTCTGTCGGGATGCTCTCCGACCGCGCGCGCAGGAACACTCGCGACAGATTCCACAGATTCTATCAGCGTGACGATTTCACCGGGTCGACGTGCGTGCCGTGCGTGAAAACGGTGGAGCTCGAGCGCCCTCCCATCTGTCGGGTCAAGCCCGCACAGCTCAAATCTCACGAGTCCCCAGTCCGCAGAATAACACGCATGGGTGGCTGATGTTTAACGTGCGACCGCTGTCGCCGCCGCGGTGCTGGACCAGCTCGCGCCAGATCCAGCGCGCGCACGCACACGCGAGCGGTCACAATTACATATGGCATTACATAAACAAGTACTACACACGCACGCGTGCCACTCCAGTTGTTGTAACCCCTGAGCGATAAGGTCCCCTCCTGAGGGTCACCGGTCAGAAAGGTCATATAAACACGCAGTCGCGTGCAAGAGGCGTGCTCATAGCTATGACCGGGATCGCGCGACCACACGGGACACCCAGCAGTTTTTTAATAATAATAACTAGTCACACTCGAGCTGTGCTGGAGTGTGTGTGCGTGTGTGCGTGTGTGTGAGATCACAGTAAAATGTGACCTGGGAAACACCTAATAGCAGAAACTATGACTAAGATATTTAGAATGTCTTCCTTATACAGAGATTTCAGGTGTGCAGCTGGGATCAAACTGAAGGTCCTGCTCAAACATGAGCCCACCCCTCAATACTGAGGACAGGGGAAGTAGGACACCAAGAAGAGAGAAGTGGTCTCTTCCAGCTTTATGGGTCACAAACAGAAGCGTTGCCAAGACCTTACAACAGTGGTGCCTCGACCCATCCCTGAAATCTTCTTGGATTTTCGCTCAGAAACACATTTTTGAAGTTAGATTATAAAGTAAAATTATTATCAAATATCAGAGCTAATGGTTAAAGTCAGGGGTGCTAAGCCTAGATTATACTCCTTTGTGGACATTGACATGGACTCATTGACTCTATACTTCTTTGACATCTGCTTTAAGAACACCACATTATGATTCACAGCTGCTGTACTGTGATGTAAATCAGGAAGGCATGTGGACGTCCACGTGGAGCCCCGCGCTAGCCATCTAACCCCTAGCAGAAAGTGTAATCCCTGCTTTAGGCTGACTTTGAGCATCAGTAGTAAAACCACAATGCTGATAAAGCACTCATGTATAAGGCTGCATGTTGACACATTGATAATGTTAGTTCAGTTTTTCTCGTTGTTTCTGCTTCTGTTGTGTCATATTGAGCCCTTCCAAACTGCGCTGCCTCTGTCTGGTCTTTTCTGTGCTCACCTCTTCATCACCTTTCCTGCTCTTTTACTGTGTCATCAACCTGCTGCACTCTTCATCTCCTCTGCCCACTCCTCCTGTTCCCTCTCCTGTACTGGTTGTAAAAGCAATGCAATCATCACATGCCAATTCAATGATCCAAACATCAAATTTTTGATGTGATGATTATGTATTTACCATATTATTGATTAATATTATTCATTAATAAGATCCCGAGGCTCCAGCCGTGAAAGCCCAGGCTGATGATGTGCCTGCCCACAGACATGGGCATATTTCCAATACGGTATCTATATATAAGCAATAAAGACAGATGGGGCTATTTTCTCACTGGTGTAACTCACAGCACTTTTAAAATCTATACAGGCCTTTGAGCATGTCCATTTTAATGCTACTGATATGAGCTGTTAATGCTTAACAAGCCTTTTATAAAAAGCTCTTTACCTTTGCATTGTTGTTGGAAGGGGTTCAACAAATAAGCTCTCCTCGCGTTTATGTGTGTTACAGCAGTGGTGTTTTTTTTCACATCAGCCTGTTTAAGGTTAATGAGACAAAGATAATTTGAGGATCAGGAAAGTGTGGATATGTGTGTGTGTGTGTGTGTGTGTGTGTGTGTGTGTGTGTGTGTGTGTGTGTGTGTGTGTGTGTGTGTCCCTGGTGCAGGGCTAATTTAGACTAAAGGGGACACTGCCAGTCAGATTTAGGACAGGAAGTGGAACAGATGACGGAAAGCCACAAAAAATCTATAATGTGCGTATGTGCACACTTTTGCACTGCATTGTGTGCACACCGCTTGTCTGAACGAATGATCAAAAAGCTTTTCAGCTGAGCGTCAGCTTTATACCAGGCCGGAGTAACACCGCTAAATGCAGCACAGAGCCCAAATAAGACGTGGGCCTTAATTCACCCACACAGAGTCAGTCTGGTTAAAATGAAATCACACAGACATGTAGTTAGTCATGCTCACAGAGGTGATCTTTGTGACTGATTCATACTAAACACTTCAGAAAAGGAATGCAAACAAGGCTTCCACTGAAACCATCGCATTGGTCCTTTAACAATCTGAAACTATTGTTTCTGAAATATGTGTCACTTTAAAACTGCAAAATAAATAAATAAAACTGCAAAAAGAAGGTCAAGTTTACAGATAAAGTAAGGTAGGGGCGAGACTTTTGCCTGGAGAGTGGCGTGTAAGGCTTTCCTTTTACTTGTTTTTTTAAGTTTTGCTTTCACTTGCCAATTAAGTTTTTTTGATCTATTGTTTAGATAAAAAGACAAAAGTCACCTGACTTTAAAATATTTTAAAGGTCATAGCTGTTTGATGTGCAATAAAGAAAGTGCTCGTCGGTCAGCTGTCCCGATTAATAATGAGCCTCTGAAAATGCATGAAAAGTGATTAAAACCTGCACCTCAATCGCATCTTGAGAAGTACATGTGTATCCTGTTACTAACAACTACTAAAAATAGACTCATGTCCCACTGTCATAAAGTTGAGCAGAGCACAGCAAGCAAAGCGTCATTTTTTTACACTACTGTCTCGTAATGCTCTGCACAGTGTACTGTAGCTGTTGGTGAACTGACAGGACCAAAACCTTCAATGGCTAAACCCCCCCCCCCCCCAAAATAAAAGCCAAAAAACAGCTAAAAACTAATATATTTACACTTGTGTTTGTTTACTCTTGTTTTGAAAAATTCTCTAGGTTTTTGTCATGTTTACCTTCAAAGCTTACATACTTACTAGAAAGGAAGTGATTTGTATTCCTCTTCCTGTCTTTGAGTGGGCAGTAATCAAGTCTTAGGTTTACATATATTTTATCTAGTATAAAAAATTATTTATTCAATATGAACAAGACAATATTACATGCATATTGTACCAGAAGACCAAAGACAGTAACTAGAATCATTTCAAGTGTTGATCAGTTGCATTAATCAATACTTTTACATAAAAAAAGAATTATGGTGGAATCTACACAGACGAAAGTGACAAAAACAAACATTCAGTCAACTCTGCTGCTTAGTTTAGCTGCTGTAGCCGACCCCCTTGACAGCCAGGCAGGAGAAGGCCAACACAAAACCCCAACAGAAAGACAAAAAACACAAAGTCGATGCTTTTTTTAAATACAGGTGAGAGCAAAACTACAGAATCTAAGGTCAGCTACAGCTGGAGGAATCCTCTTTTTGTGAGATAACAGAAAAAGAGGATTCCTTCTGTAATGGGAAGATTACATCTGCAACCTCATAAAGAACCGCGGCGAAGTTAACCGATATCTGAATCGTATTAACTGCAAATTCTGTGAATTATAAACATCAATTTAGCGGTTGGAATCCGTTCCTCTGTTTCCCCCGATCATCCAGAGCAAATGAACCTTTGTACCAAGATATTGAGATAATTAACCTAATGTTACCAAACAAGCAACGCAAAAAAAGAAAGAGAAGGAACGAGCCAGAAACCATCACTCCAAGTGGATTTTTACAGTTGATTTACCCTCACGTTCATGAGCTGTTGACATGGCTGCTTGCTCATGCGTTCATAAGTTCAGATATCAGCTAGTGCAGCTTTAAACAGCAGCAGTTATGACATTTTCATAGGCACGACAAACTGAAATGTCACCATACAGGCAGTGGTGCAGCCTTTAAAGGGAAAATTGCTAGAAACTTTAGTTATATAAATAATCATTGTTGACTTCTGACAGTGCATATAAACCCCCCCCCAAAACAAACCCCAAAACAAAACAACGTTAACACGTGCTTTGTCAAATCTGTAAAACAATACATTTTCAGAAGGTGTGCAAATAACCTCTCAACAACCAGAAACCTTCAGGTTGTCCATCTGTGCCGCAGGTTGCCTGAATTACCTCATGTAGCCATTTCTACCTGTGATGGTTACGGCCTTCTACTCGCTTGTCTCTCCAATAATATCATTCATAGCAGTCACCTGCAGTGATCTTCTATTATCTCTCATTTATAGTACAAAGGATAACTTCTTTAAAAAGTAAGAAATAAAATTCTTTATCCTTGTGATAGCACAACGTCCTGACACAGAAACTTGGAGCACATGGGTCTATATAGGGTGAGGGTATGCCCAAAGGTAGCTTCTCACTTGCTTGTTGAGACCAGGTAATGTGCTTATCCTATCTGCTCCAAACATGCCTACAAACGCCCTCCTGCACATCTGTTTCAGACCCTCTGGGCGGTGAATACGAAAGGGCACCGTCAGTTTACAGCAGGAGCTGGTGTAGTAAGTCAGCAGAGCAAAGAGTGAAGGAAAAGTCCTCTGGCTGCCAAACAGATTGAAGTGGAGCTTGTTCAGCTGGATGCGAATACTCGTCGGGCCATCGTCGCTTTGGTAACTCAGAGTGAAGAAAACATCCGGCTGCCCGCTGTCCCTGCAACAGCACAGCGGTGTACAGTCACTACACATGAGCTTGGCAAATGAGATGGACTGCATTGGTTTAGCTTTAATGGGATGAAGGGGGAAAAAAGCAGGAAAAAAACACAACAGTTAAAGAGAGAAATAAAGAAAAACAGCGCTGACTACCTGATAAGGAAGGTTCCAGCAGGAGCATTTTTGAGTTTTCCGTGGGCTTCTTCCATGGTCAGGGATCCCCAGTAGTAATCACTCTGCAGAAGCTGCTGGTAAGTACTTTTTACTAGTTTATACTCTGCTTCGCTGGTGAACGGACGGAGGTGTGTGGGCAACCCATCGGAATCAGCTCCAGTCACTTCCTACAGCGGAGAAGATCAGACGTGTCCAGTCAATATGATGAAAAACGCACATAAATCAAAGTGTTCTCTGGTGGCTGCAGGGTCTTTATTGCTGATGGTACACCAGAGATTTCACTGCCTACAGCGAACAGCTCCTAATCTGATTAAACAAAAATGAAGGCTGTGCTTTTTCTTGCCCTCGGCTTTGCCTCTAAGGCTAAATATATGTTGCCTGTGTTGCTTTTCTTTAAAAACGTGAGGCAAAGTTTTAAGTGATGAGGTCAGTGCACAAGCGCTCCCCGCCAGCCAGAAGATACTCTCCCACAGTCTGTTTGAGTCTTGCTTTTGCATGACATCAAGCCCCACCCACCCACTGCTCTTTTGTTTTAAAGGAGCAGCCAATTAGAAGAAAGCTGGCTTAAAGAGGGGGTGGCCTTAAAGGGGGAGGAGCTACAGCAGCTTGTTTCAGATCAGTGATGAACTGAAAGGCTTAACTGTGAATAAAGCAAAAAAACACTATGGTCCATTAATAAAATAAAACATTGAAAGTTAAAATAAGCATAATAGTTTACTTTAAATGAAACTTAAATGACGCCTGTCAAGTATTTTTAGAACAAATTATTGCACATCGGTCACAAATGAGGTATCAGAAAGAAACTGAAACTTACAAAAATCTGATTTGTAAGGTTTGTGGTGCAACTATACAGCCACTTAGAGAAAAAAAAACATTTCAAAGAATTTTAAAATCTTTGAAATGTCTTTTTTTTTTTTAAAATTAGAGTGCTTTTTTTCTTTTTTGTTAAGCTTGCTCATCACGTGAACTTGTGACTCGGCGTCTTATGTAATAAACAAAAAATGTACAGCAAGGAATGTTGCTGGAAACTTTCCGAATAGCTGAAACCGCCATACCACAAAGGGTTCTTTCACTTTCTCAGCGTGAACTCAATGCTTGGGTCATTTACTAGAAACTTTATCAGTTCACTTCACGTGTTAATTTCCATAAGCGCCACTTGTAACGTTTTGCTCTGACACAAGATGCGCTCTGTGGGCGATAACATTGTAAGACCACTACCAACACCATAATGGTGCTGTAAATCCTTGGCTCATGAGGGGGAGGCATGCTCAGGTTCAAAGTCCAATGATAAAGCCAGGGAGGCTTCCAAACACTTTCCTTGTAACAACAACGATTTCCTGTCGGGGAGTGTCATTTTGTACCGACCTGGTCTGAGTGACCGAGTTTATTACCGCCACGCTCCAGCCATATCGTTTATTTTCCTTAATAAATTTATCAGCTTTTATTTTGATAGCAGTTTAAAAACAAACGTTTGTGGGTCACTTGTAGTTTCACTTTTACAAATGTTGTCATATTATATTAGTATCCATCATACTGTTAATAATGTAAAACAAACACCGTTGAATTTTTCAATCGCATTATTATTTAGTTTCGCTTTTAGCCTAACTTAAATGAAAAAGAAACGGATTTAAAAATATACTTTTGCACGACATTGCCTAAAAGTACACGCTCAAGTACTTGTTCTGTACATCTGAAAATCTTTATAAATGCATTCAATTTTACTCACTTTGAGGGAAACTGCTGTTTCCTCCACTGTATCTGTTTGATAACAGTAGCTACTAGTTTTGATCTATACAAATGTATAATTGACAAATGAGCTGTGATGGACATTTAAGACAGTTCCCAGCAGTGTGTAAAGTAGTTAAAAAGCTGCAACATTAAAGTTGTTTAGTGCACACATGTTAATGATCGAATAATCAATAAAGGCATAAAATGTGGTATTCTGCCTGCTGAGTGCTTTTAATATTTAAACAATCTATCACCAAAAACAACATGAGTAAAATCAGCAGTGAGTGATCGCGAACACTAACCCAGAGCTCAGCGTCTTCCTCACAGTTGTTTTTGACCCAGTGCAGTAAATCCAGCTCTCTCGACTCCGCTCTGTTTGGGCTCTGTTCCCGGTGTTCTTCAGAGGGCTCACTCGGGCTCTGTGGTTCGGCTGCGTGGCTCTGTTTTGGGCTTTGTACTACCACTTTATTGCAATTGTCTCTGACCATCCTACAAAGAACAATCCTCCTCTTGACCACCTGTTGCACCAGTTACTCCGTTTTTCACTGGCAGATCCTCCATCATTCACTCCTTCCCGGCTGGTCATCTGTTGCTCAGTGCACTTTGAGACGCCATGCTGCAGAGAGTTTATATTGTAACTTTAATCCTCAGCTTTTCACAAACACTTAACATCGCATTAATCACATTGTCATTTCTGGTGTACATGTTTTATGCCTCCTGATGAGCGCACAGCTGATGTTTGAAACACGCCCTGGCTTTATATAGCGTAACGCACACTGTCATGGCACACGCTCCCAGCATGGGTGCCCAATCCAGACTTAAAGGGTGTGCGGCTGACAGTAAACCACATGTTTGTGTGTTACAAACCACCAGTAAGGGCGGCTACAACACAACTGATGACAGAAGAACGCTTTCACTTTCTCAATCAAGCGAGACTAAAAAGGTGTATAAAAAGACTTAATTTCCTCTGAAGTGTGAGGTAAGCAGATTAGTGGTGACATTTTCTGCTTTTCATTTAAAACAAAAGCAATGAAAACATTTTAACCGTCCTGTACAGATTTTTGTGTTTCAAATTTAAGATAAGCAAATAAAAAATTACATTACAATAAAGAATAAAATGCAAATACTTGATGCTGATCAATACTTTCTAAGGAGTACAGTGTGTACCAAGCAGTGAGTAGAGAATGTATATATTTTAACAGTTCAAATTAATTTTATTTTCCCTTTTTTATTGTCAATGTTTATAAATATTACACTGAGTTATAATAACTTCATTTTTTCTAGTGTCAGTGTTTGCAATGAGCTTACAGCTGCATTTTATCAGCTAACATAACAGTTTTGTCTCACAATGACGTAAAAGTCTATCATTATCTCTCTCTCTCTCTCTCACACACACACACACACACACACACACACACACACACACACACACACACAGACATATTATATATATCTATATATATTTAAAAGAACCAGTGACAACGATTTTAAGATTTTAATTCATAGGTTCACACGCCCACAGATATTAAGCAGTGGAGCAGGGCAATGACACGGCGTTACTTTAGCCCAAGAGGAGAGCATTTATGACTCACACCTTAAATCAGAGACACGGTGGCATTTCACACAGAGTGCTGGAGCTCGGAAATAACAGTAAAACCAGCAGGACGAGTTAAAACTGCAAAGAGCTGCAAAAGTGTTTAGAAAAAGCTCAAATGTGGCCAAACATCCTCCACAGATTCAGCTGCAAAATTCTGTGCTATACAACAGATTTACTTAAGGTGGGGGGATTTTTGAAGGTGGAGTTCAGCTACCTCTGTCACGCTGATGTGTTTTAAAGAAATTGGAAAAGCTTGTCACAAGTTCCCACACTTAATGAGAAAATGACACTTTTCTTTTTCAGCTTTCTTGGATTCCTTCAACAGCCTCAAGCTTCAGCGACAATGTGAGCTAAAGGAATAATTAAGCCTACTTACGTGTCTCAGCAGTGAGCTACAGTCGGCTTCTCGCCCCCAGAAAGTCGCAACTCGTTTGATAAAAAAGATGATTTCGTTTTCAGAGAACGTACGCGCTCCTTCTTTCGCTCAAACGCGCATGCGCGCTTCAAACCGTTGATTCAGGTGTTCGCGACCGCACTTTCGCTTTCACTTCAGCTCGCAGATTCCTTGAAATCATGTGATCTCACAGCAGAGCCTGTGTGTGTGTGTGTGTGTGTGTGTGTGCGTGCGTGCGTAGCGAGTACGCACACTAAATTTGAGATTGGTTTGAATGCAAATAACTATATTTATTTAAAAATGTTACAGCTGCATGAAAAATACACCAATACCGATTATAAAACAAACATCCGCATCACGGATGGGTTGATGGTTTTACTACTACAGCGCTGTTTGCTTTAAAAATTGTTTTTTGTGGATATATTTCAGTTTATATACAAGTTTAGTTTATATTTATAACAAAATGAAAGAAAGGCTCACACATACCTGTGGACATCATGCTTTACAAAGCCCGGTGGTGTAAAGTAAGTGTAAACCTCAGTGATAAGATCTCAGGTAAGACTCTTGTTTCCTTTTTGTTCTGTCAGCTTTGCATAACAATGCTTAACTATGCTTAAGTGCATAGTCAAAGGGCTGCAATTATTTCCATGTCATGTCAAGCATGTCAATAGACTGCAGGTTAACCGACTACCTCGTCAATCAACCTGCAGCCAAGAATTCAAAAAGGATTACAAGCAAAGTCATGAACGTGAATGCATTCATGAATCAAACTGTGAAAAATGTGCAGCCATTCTTCTTATTTTATATCTCTTATAGAGAAAAACATGCTGCTTTAATGGTAATAAACGGATAAGAAAATTACGGATTTTGTTGCCGTTTCTGCAGCAGCAGACAGATTGTTCATTATATCAATGAATAATGATCAGACAAGCACGGACAAAGTATTTATTAACACTCTGTAACTTGCAGCTGACACATTTGAAGGTGCAGTACTGCTCGCATCACAGAGAAAAGGCATGACTGCAAGACATTAGCCTCTCAGGCCGAGGAGGTGGATGTCTGGTTTTCTTTTTTCTTCTGTCTAAGCACCAAGTAGGCAGCTGCCGTTACTGCAAAGATCCCATAAGTAGCCAAGACACACTGCAGAGAAGAGAAGGAAACATTTGGGATTGTGAGGAGTCGGCGCGCCTGTGTGTAATATCTCTATAAAGATGTGTGCGTGTGTATAAAAGTGTGTGCTGGTTAAGTACATTTCTGCGACCCTGCAGAGTGTAGCTATTAAAGTATTTCCTCCAACCCGTCAGTTCCACAGAAGAAGGGGCCTCAATGCCAAACAGCTGTCTCTAAAACACAGAAACAGTAAGAGGAAGTGCTGAGATCAGATCTGTGATATTTTTTGACACATTTCCAAGACGTTTTTAAAAAAACGTGCATTGAAAGATATAAAATAAAAGATGAAGAAAACAGAAAATAAAAGCTGGCAAACAAACACATACAATAGAAGCACATGATGAATGCCCTCAGAATTATGCAAACCCAGTCAGAACGAATGTGAAAGCACCAGATTAAATGATGAACAGACTTACGGAAAATAAACAAAAGGAAAACCCAATAACAAAGCTTGAGTAAGCGCACTCTGCGTTTTTTAATTAAGGAATTATTATTGTGTTTATTGTGGAATCTAATAAAAGCTGCAATATGAAAACTTTATGAAGAAATTAAGCAATTTATTTTAGAAATAGATGATGTGGAACGTGCATACCTTTGCATGTAGAGGCACGTTTTTCTGTGAGTAGCGTGATAAAGCAACAGTGGGATTGCACACTTGTTACTAGCAGTGTTGGGACTAACGCGTTATTAAGTAACGCGTTACAGTAACTACGTTATTATTGTGGTAAGAGCACAGTAACTAGTTATTATGCCAAAACCGGGAACGCGTTACTCGTTACTGGGATTTAGATAGGCTCGTTATTCGTTACTTCCTGTGGTGGCTATCGCGGAGCTTCCACAGATTCAATAACATTAGCAAGTGGTGGAGGCAGCAGGTGGATGAAGGAAAAGGGAGGCAAGAGGAGAGACCCGAAGCAGCCGCCGGTCCGAGAGTGTCAGTTGAACTGAACTTCAGGTAAGAAGTTATGACCTGCAGTCCATCTGGGTCAGATATGAACCAAGTTTAGGTGGAGTTTATTTTTGTTATGCTGAATTTTTCGTACTGCGTGCTAGCTAGCATGACGGAGTTTCTATACAGCTGGGTGGGTGCTATGTTACTGATGTTGAACTTTATTTTGTTCATAAGGTTAATTATTAGAGTTGCCAACCGTCCTGTAAAAAACGGAATCGTCTGGTATTCAGAGAAAATATTACGCGTTTCTTATTGAGGTGAAAAGGAACAGTTTGTCCCGGACTTCAGCTACAATGAAAAAGACACAAAGCTGGAGTTATTCTGTGTTTACGCTGCACAGCTGCCTCTTCTTCTCTCATCCTCTCCCCCTCCCTCTCCTGTTTGTACTTCAATCATGAAACTGATCAATGATCAGCTGATCGGCTTTTCTCTCTTGTTTGTTTATCGCCCACTTTGCGCCAGAAAGAGGAAACCAGCGGATGTCGCGCTAAACAACAGCAGCACGTTTAAGCTTGATCAGCTGTTGTTAGAATTTATTTAATATTAATTTCTAGTATCAGCTGATGTTTGCTGGAGCCACAGCTGCAAAAAAGCTGCTGGTCATGATATCGGTTTGGTTATGTGGTGAGAGGGAAACATGAAGATGAAACCAGGAGACGTCCTTACTGAATCATCAGAGCTGTGATGGAGAAACAGGTTTACCTTTTAGGTGACATGAATGAGTTGAAGGGAAGTTATCAACTGTTTCTGAGAGACAAATAACACCAGGATCCTTTTCTAAGTAGCTGACAGCTGGTAACTGTGCAGGGGCGGATCTAGTAAAGTGTTGCCAGGGGTCCATGTAGGGCATTAAAAGGGAGAGGGGGGCACAAGGAAATACTTTCTTATTCTCATTTAAAATGTCTCACTTTTAAAAAAATAATTATCTGAGTCTTACAACAAACGACTGATAGATTGATACATATATACCATCAAAACAGTGTACATCACTGTCACAGCAGTGTTTGTTTTCATTCAGAGGCTTTATGATTTTTCCTATAATGGTGGGCCGGCCTCTAGTCAAAATGCCCAGGACGATTTTTTTGTCCCAGTCCAGCCCTGTATGCAGCTCATCTGCAGTCTGGTGTTACCTACATCTTCCTATTCAGAAGGCAGAATTTCCGAGTTCTGAGTACAATCGAAAGCACCACGACTGCAGTTTTTGTGTTGGATGTAAAAAGCAGGCTAGGATAAAATCAGGCGTGGGATTTCTCTCGTGGAAATGTGCACATTATTTTTTCCTTTCTATTGGTAGGTGGCACAGTGCACTTGTGGCAAGTAAGCAAGCTAGAAGACTGGCAATCTTGCTGGGTATCCAGTTATGGAAGCAACACATTAACAAGAGAATTCTGAGTTAAACCAAAGTTACTTTCCCTAGTAACTAGTTACTCTGAAAGTAACGAGTAACTTGAAGTAACTGAGTTACTTTTGATAGAAGTAACTAGTAATGTAACTAAGTTACTAATTTAAAGTAACTTAGCCAACACTGGTTACTAGTAATTGAGATCACACCCAGCATACCGTCTGAATTTGATGAAGCTGATTTGGTCGTGAACCTGTACTATGTGACCCTAGCTCAGCTTCCACATCCATTAGCATTAAACTCTGTAGCAACATCCTAAGCGTTTTCCCTTAATAAACAAGCTAATAACATTTCTCAAGTCTACAAATTTCAATTATTAAATTTTTTTAACTGCTACTTTTTTGTCTGTTGAGCAGTGGAAAAAAAAGGTGGTTGCTCTGGGTGAAAATTGGGCCTGTAGGTAACGTGGGTTATTTTAGGATCTTAGCATCTCATCTCTTTAAAGGTTAACAGCTGGTGACTGACTGCAAGACATTTTAAACTGGTGCTAAAACACTACCTGATATTTAGCATTTGATCTTATTTGGTCTGAGGTTCCTAAGGGGAACACCTCGTTTTGAAACTGTCAGATGACAAGCGAACGAACATATGAAATCTCACTTGTTAATAAGGTTAATAAATCAATAACAAGCAAAGAGACATCTCTAAATTCACAACCCTTGTTATGAGGATCTCTCTCAGATAAAATTTTGTAAAATGAAGAGAAATCTCTTTACCTCCTGGCCCAGTTTACCGTAATGTATTAGATAAAATGGGTCATTCATTTCAGTTAAAGTGGGACACCCTTTGAAATGTATTGTGATGATTCCTTTTATTAAAATGATTTATATTGTTAATATATTTGATTGCTGCATGTGTCACATGCCTTTTTTCCCCCCTATTGAGTTTTTTTTTTTTACCAATCGTGTCGGTGTATGCTAGTGGGCACAAATACACAGGAGCTCAGGTTCACTAAATAAGAAATGAAAAGGAGAGGGTGAAAGAGGCATGCTGATAAAGACGAGACAGATGCAGAAGTGGGGTTGAAAACAATGGCAAGAGTGAAAGGGAAAGCAAGAAAGGGAAAGGAAGGTTTACATGACGGGATGTGAGATCAACTGTGAACTATGGTTTGGAGATGGTAACACCCACAAAAAAACAGGAAGCCAAGCTAAAGATAAGATTTTCACTGGGATCAACAAGAATTAACATTATATAGACATTATATGGACATTGGACCTTATAAATGAGCATATTAGAGGGACAGCTCAGGTCGAGCCGTTTGGAGACATAACTATAGAGGCAAGGTTGAGATGGTTTGGACATTTGCAGAGGAAGCAAAGAGGATATCAGGGGTGTTTAAATGATTTTTAAAAATTGGGTGGCAAATGGGGGAGGGGAGCAAGTTCAAGCTCATATGCAGCCCTGAGTCCTAATGCAGAGTTATTATGTGAAAAGCGGACCTGAATAACAATTTAAACATAATCTTGTTGACTTTTGAGGGTAAAAAAGTAATTAGATGTTTTACCTAAGTAAAAGTTACAATCATTCACATATGTAATGACACTTGAGTAATATACATGATGTTACTGGAATATAATTATTGATTTTTTGATGTGTATATCTCTTTATTGTTAAAGCCGTCAAAGACTTTAATTGCTTAAATATTGTACTTTGATCAATTGTAATTTAAGTAATCTGCAAAAATATTAAGTAAAGAAAGCTTTAAAATAGTTTGGTACAAAGTGCAACAATCACATTCAGAATAGAGACAAAAAAGAAAAAAAGGAAAGCAGCATAGTAGTACACAGTAGCGGTTTTAGATATGGGCGACATGGGCGGTTGCCCGGGGCGGCATCGTGGTGGGGGGCGGCATCACGGGCATCGGCCAAAAAAAAAAAAAAAAAAAAAAAAAAAAAAAAAAAAGCTTGTACTCATGCTCCCCCGACGTCAACCAGCGCACATTGGGAATGGCATAGGCACCGATCGGTTTTCTATCACCCATTTGCTGGGAGTAAGGACGCCCTTCGTTTGCGAGGTGCGCCTGCTGCTTGCGGCGCAGTGAGGAGAGGGCGGGGCGGCGAGGGATTTTCTGACCGGCTGGAGCAGCATCTAATAACCAACTCGCAAAGTAAAACAAAATAAAAATAAACCAACAAACAAGAAAACACCAGACATTATAATACAGATTTATAATTTGCACCAATGTTTTTTCGAAATTCTATACACGAAAAGTGAGCGCGAGAGCCCTCGGTGCACCTGCTTGCTGCTGAAGTCAAAGTAACTTTGTCATCTCCGCTACATACAGTCCAGTATATAGAGCAGGGGTCCCCAATCCCAGTCCACGAGGGCCGGTGTCCCTGCAGGTTTTAGATGTGTCCTTGATCCATCACAGCTGATTTAAATGGATAAATTACCTTCTCAACATGTCTTCAGTTCTCCAGAGGTCTGGTAATGAACTAATCATGTGATTCAGGTGTGTTGACCCAGGTTGAGATCTGAAACCTGCAGGGACACCGGCCCTCGTGGACTGGGATTGGGGACCCCTGATATAGAGAGACGAGACACGACAAGGCTCCAGTTACAGCAGTGCAAGCAAGCAAAAAATATATGTA
The DNA here is from genome assembly GCF_965226115.1 of Aulonocara stuartgranti. Classification (NCBI taxonomy): domain Eukaryota; kingdom Metazoa; phylum Chordata; class Actinopteri; order Cichliformes; family Cichlidae; genus Aulonocara; species Aulonocara stuartgranti. The sequence continues at coordinate 29,461,345 of NC_138944.1, read as the reverse complement.
AGAAGAGTAAGAAAATAAATATACACTTTAGGACCAGGGGTAAAGGGATCAATAACAATTTAAAATTTACAGTTTGATGATTTAAAGTCTCACACACATGCTGTTGAAAGGGGGGGGGGGGGGCTTGCTGCTTCCAAATAGAGCACATTTCATTTATAATGTTGTAAATCCAAGCCCATTATGTATTCATGATTTGAATCCTGGTTTGTGTGAAATCTCAGAAATGCACCCTAGACAAAGTGAATCTGTGATGTTGTGGTGATCCTTGGGTTGAGGTGGGTGTTCATACTGGAGTGCAAAATTAAAACCAATGGAAGATGGACAAGAAAAGTTCAAAGCCATCAGGTCATCAGTTTAGAAAAAGAGAAAAGAAGAGGAGGAGAAACGAGCAAAAGATGCAGGTAAGCAGATGTGTCATTGGATAATGGCAGGTCATCCTGAAACAAGCAGAATCAGAATACTTTATTAATCCCTAAGGAAATTATGTGAGTTACAGAAGAAATGGTAAAAATAGCAACAGTAACAGACTAAACTCCAAACAATACATTACGTTACAGATTTTAATATTAATTAGTCATTGTCAATTGTTGATTTGTCCTGTTCTCATTGTATGATGAATTATGATGGCTGTTTGGTAGCCGTTTGCATACTATGCATACTCTCTCTCTCTTCATATGTGTGTGTATAACAATTTTATGTTAATGTACAATCCTTAATATGTTTTGTGTGTGTGTGTGTGTGTGTGTGTGTGTGTGTGTGTGTGTGTGTGTGTGTGTGTGTGTGTGTGTGTGTGTGTGTGTGTGTATGTATATATATATATATATTTATTTATATTAGGGGTGCAACAATACTCGTATCGAAATTGAACCGTTCGGTACTGTGCTTTCGGTTCGGTGCGCATATGTATGAACAATACAAAATTTTTAATTTATTTTATCAACTTTCCTTCTGACGATGCTGTCTGTGTTGAGCGCTCAGCGGATCTGCGCTCGACAGTGCAGCCTAGGCGGAGTAGTCGAACGCAGATTCACTGAGGGCAGGGCAAGCTAGCGAGACAGAAGTTAAGCTCTCCTTGCAACATGGAAAATTGAACCTCCCCCACCCTCATTCAGATCTGGCGTTTGGAATTATTTTGGTTTTCATGTGACGTATGACCCTGAAGGTAAGCGCGTCATGGACTAAAGTAAAACAGTATGTTGGATGTGCCACGCAATGCTCAATTACATGGGTGGGAGCTAGTGTGTTAGCGCAGTTAGCTCGTTAACGTGTTGGCAGTCTAGCCCCACGCACGGGGCGATCCGCGGTAGCTCGTTAACTGAGTTTTGCAGTGTTGTGGAGTTAACGTCATTTCAACGAGATTAACGCTGACAGCACTAGTGGGAACACAACGAATATGACTGCACATTTACACCGACATCATCCTAGTGCAAAGACAAGTGGAAGCAGACAAAAACAACAAGCACGCATGCTACAAACTTTACCCGAGTCATTTAGACAGCCGTTAGCACATGATTCTCCATATGGGGACCTGATATGTTTAATATGCTGCTGAGAATATAGCCCAGAAGAAGCGTATAGTATAGCTTTTATTTTGGAAAGAGCCATTTCTCTGTAATAAACTCTCTTTTCCAAAGATGAGTGATTCCTCAATCAGATACAGGGCTTGCAAAATCGCTAGCCCGACGTCCCGGGGCTAGAGATTTTTCCAGTCGGGCTATAAAATCTATCTCTGCCCTGCCCGTCGGCCTGTCGTAGGAAGGAAATATATATGTCAATGCTTTTGCATTCTTTCGGAAATGTAGCTGGGTAATTATGTCATTGGCATCGGCGAGCCACTGTCAATATGTGACATATTGAAATCGCGTTTGAATTTGCGCTTGTTTTTTGCTTTCACTTTGCAATCGCGCGAACTGTGTATAGAGAGCGACAGTACTGATCTGTGAGTGATGATAATTTGTGCACCAATTCCTCTGACATCGTCTTATTAATCGTTAGCTTACTATGCAAACATGACAAGTGAAATCTCCTGCAGCAAGCTTAAACATGTGAGAGGTTGATCGCGCAGAGAATCGCTGAGCGTTATGTGAGTGTGTGTGTAAAAGCAGCAGGATATATATTTTAGTTCTGCTGAGCCAAATAAGACAGGTCGGGGTGAAGAAGTGACAGCCAAAGAAAAGCTTACCACAAAACGGAGAAGTTATGACAAATCAGACTATAAGGCAAAAAGAAAGTGCAGCTTTATGGTTTCATGGACAAAAGAATTTCTGTGGCTGCAATATGACGAGCTAAATAACCAGGGCTGCACATAAGTGGTCCGCAGGTGCGCATTCGCTGTCAAAATAAAAAACGGGCACAAGATAAGAAGTTAATATTATATAATTATACAATATTATACTTTAATGTATAATATTGTAAAGGAAACAAAACATCAATCAAAAAATTGCTCTCTTTTTTTATTCGGGCTACTTAAATTTATTTTGGGCTACCAAAAACTGAAGAGTCCCTGCCCGAAGGGCTACCAGGGATTTTGAAATTTTGCGAGCCCTGAGATATATTAATTTTTTTTATTACTTTTTTGTTTCAGCAACATACAATTTAAAAACTGTACTTTTGAGTTAAAATATATATTTATAATTTTAATAAATGACAAATTAAAAAGGCATGAACATTTTTTTGTATCGAAAAAATATCGAACCGTGAATTTTGTGTATCGTTGCACCCCTAATACACACACACACACACACACACACACACGTACATACACATGTATGTACATACACATACATACACATCAAATCTCGATGTTGATTTTGTAAATTTCCATGCGAGCAGCCCAGGAGAATTTTCAGGCTGCCCTAACACTCCGACACTGGCCTCTCGATCTCCCGTTGGAGAGCCGCGAGCCTCCCCATGATGGTATCAAACTTCTGTTCCATGGTGTTGTCGTTCTTTTGATTCTGAGACCTCACAGCAGCAGTGATCCGTTCCGCGATGTCTTCCAACTGTTGCTCAAGGGTCCCATTTTGAGCAGGCCTCTCTCTGATGTATCCCCCCATACGCTCAATGTTGTTGCTTTGAGCCTTCACAGCCGATGCAAGCGTCTCCAAGGTGTTAACCATATTACGTTCGTTGTGAGAGGTCGCGCCTCGTCCCGTCGCTTCGATTCCAGCGGGCAGCCTTGGGGGGGTTTGAACAGCTGGTTCCGCTCTCTTATTTCTGTGGTAAACCAGGGCTAAGCCAACTCCGATCAGCAAGAACCCTGTTATCACGGTTCCGAATAGATAGATATCTTCAGCGTCCTCGATCGACAGTCCCGCCAGGCACACGACCCTCCAGTTCTGCCACCCGTCCATCGTGTATCCGGCAGGGAAAGTCCCTCCAGGGCACTCAGGCTCTCCCGAGCCCAGACTTCTCGTTGAGAAAAGGGTGTCAATAGCATTCAGAGACCAGTTCTCTGAATGCTGAGAAAAGTCAAGCGTGCAGCTGCCAAGATGCCACTTGCCACCAGTTTGGCCATATTTCAGAGCTGCAACATCACTGGAGTGCCCAAAAGCACAAGGTGTGCAATACTCAGAGACATGGCCAAGGTAAGAAAGGCTGAAAGACGACCACCACTGAACAAGACACACAAGCTGAAACGTCAAGACTGGGCCAAGAAATATCTCAAGACTGGTTTTTCTAAGGTTTTATGGACTGATGAAATGAGAGTGAGTCTTGATGGGCCAGATGGATGGGCCCGTGGCTGGATTGGTAAAGGGCAGAGAGCTCCAGTCCGACTCAGACTCCAGCAAGATGGAGGTGGAGTACTGGTTTGGGCTGGTATCATCAAAGATGAGCTTGTGGGGCCTTTTCGGGTTGAGGATGGAGTCAAGCTCAACTCCCAGTCCTACTGCCAGTTTCTGGAAGACACCTTCTTCAAGCAGTGGTACAGGAAGAAGTCTGCATCCTTCAAGAAAAACATGATTTTCATGCAGGACAATGCTCCATCACACGCGTCCAAGTACTCCACAGCGTGGCTGGCAAGAAAGGGTATAAAAGAAGAAAAACTAATGACATGGCCTCCTTGTTCACCTGATCTGAACCCCATTGAGAACCTGTGGTCCATCATCAAATGTGAGATTTACAAGGAGGGAAAACAGTACACCTCTCTGAACAGTGTGTGGGAGGCTGTGGTTGCTGCTGCACGCAATGTTGATGGTGAACAGATCAAAACACTGACAGAATCCATGGATGGCAGGCTTTTGAGTGTCCTTGCAAAGAAAGGTGGCTATATTGGTCGCTGATTTGTTTTTGTTTTGTTTTTGAATGTCAGAAATGTATATTTGTGAATGTGGAGATGTTATATTGGTTTCACTGGTAAAAATAAATAATTGAAATGGGTATATATTTGTTTTTGTTAAGTTGCCTAATAATTATGCACAGTAATAGTCACCTGCACACACAGATATCCCCCTAAAATAGCTAAAACTAAAAACAAACTAAAAACGACTTCCAAAAACATTCAGCTTTGATATTAATGAGTTTTTTGGGTTCATTGAGAACATGGTTCCTCAAAAATACAACTTGCCTAATAATTCTGCACTCCCTGTATGTACATACACGTACATACACATGTACGTACACACGTACACACGTTTGGTTATACTTACCATGGTGTCCATGTTGTGCATTCAGGTCCTATATGTGAGACAGGTGTATGGGAAGGGCCGCCCACTACTTCCTGTTTATATAGGGTCATGAGGTCAATGATTGGATCACTGGGTGTAACCAAATGGAGGGTTTTTCATTTTGTATAGTATTGTTTGTTTTCTTTAAAGTAGCCTTTTGAGTTATATTGTATGCAGTGTTTTACTTTACAAACTATTTAGTTGAGTAAATGAGTTTGTCAGTTTCATGCATGACTTTATTCCTGTTCTTTGTTTAGAATTGTATTATTTGGTTTGACCTATTTTGTTTCAATGGTAGGGACTAACGAGGTCAGGTATGGGCAAAGTCTTGTATAAAGCCAGTGGGATTTTTGCATGCCTGATTGATTGTTTATGGTAAAAGGGAAAATAAAAGAACTTCAATCGTCTGCTAATGCTATTTACTTATCACCTTCCTTGCTGCTTAAGTTATGCTACATCACATATGTACATGTATGTACATGTACATGTATGTACACACATACACACGTACACACATACATACATACATACACATACACAAAAGGATATATATACAAAGGATGCTGAACATGAAGCTGTCAGGCAGAAAGCAAAAATGAAGACCACAGAGGAGGTTCGTGGATGTAGTGAAGGAGGACCTGTAGAGGCTTGGTGTGACAGAGGACGATGCTACAGACAGAGCAGAAGGCAGATTATCCACTATGGCAAACCCTGAAGGGAGCAGCTGAAAGAAGAAGATGAGTGTGAAAACAAAGGAATAGAGAGGATCGAGAGGAGACAGAAAGGATGTCTGCAACAGAGGGGCCAAAAAACTACAATCGTTAGGCAGAGGAGAGGATGGAAACTCCCACATACTTGAATGGTTTGTTGGGGTGAGTTATTACACTGTTGTCAAACCAAAATGATCCTAAAGTGCCTTATTTTCACTTTGCAGTCAAACTGGCCCAACCTGAACATCATTTCCAAACCTGTAGGGCCTGAACAGTTCTATTTCGTTACACCAATTCAATGCAAAAACATTAAAAGCAGTAGTTATTAAATATCAAACCTTTGGAGTCAACAGACTCCAAAAAAGTGACAGAATATAAGCAGCATATTTTATCGATCACTTTTATTCCTAAAACGATAAATTAGAATCCATATATACAACTCTAAACAGCGAATGCTACGCTACAGTCAGGCCACTGTTAGCTATCTTAGCACAAAAAGAGGGAAACTGCTAGCTTGGCTCTGTAAAAAGCAAACAAATGTGAGAACCCGCATTTGTAAAACTCGCAAACTGCCATACCACATCTCATTTGCATCATGCATACGAAAAACCAAGGTGTGAAACCGACTAAGCTGTGGTTTTACAGCCAGTGGTGAGTGGACTTCAGCCAGGCAGCACTTTGTGCTAAACAAAGCTTACTTTATCACATGGTTTGTGTTTCATACTCAGCTAGCATGAGAGGAAAAAAACAAAACAAAAAACATAGATATACTTTACTAGCACTTTAAGCCCGTGAGCTTTATGTGATTGTCGTTTACATCCAAACTAATCCTGTGCTTGATAAATGTCAGGACGGTTATTGTTGTCTGTCTGATTACCCAGACTTGGGACAACAATTAGGCGTTTGTCACATGCACTGATTTCCATGAAGGGAACCATTCATCTAGAACATCAGGTTTACAGTAAACTACGAGGAAATGAAAGAATTCTTGTGAAGAGGGAAATAGTTTCCCATTACGAACATTAGATAAAGTGAGCCAGGGTCGAGGAGGGACACAATGCTCCTCTTCATCTTGCTGATTTGTCCTGCCGCTATGGTTCATATTATTAACGTAGCAGAGAGGAAACTCTTGTTCCTCCTGAAACCTTATACGTGAAACCACGTCAATAAAAGTTGAAAAAGTGCAACTGAAATAATTTTTGAAAATCAGCAGTGAGCTTGTTTTGTTTTTCTTCTTCTTGTGGTTACAACAGTAGTCTTATATCCACCTTCCCCTTCAAACAGACAAACGGAGCCTGAAACAACAACAGCTGAAACCAGCATCAGCTCTACAGCTGGAAGGAGCCGGTGTATGAAAACTGAAGTCAAACTCCTGTTGATATGTACAAGTATAGTACTACTATTAATGAAAAATACCAAATGTAACAGTCTTGCCTAATATTTACATGACAATTAAACAAACATCATATCCCACAGTTCCTGAACTTCATGGGTTAAGGGTGACAGCTTGACAGAGGAGGGGAGCTCGCTATGCTGTCCAGTTCTGTGGGGTATTTGAGTCAAACATTACAGATGGCACACAATAAGAAAGAATATAAAGCTAGATCTATATACAAACAAGTTAAAAAAAAAACTCAAACACTTTGTCTATATGGTTTTTAAATTGTAGCTTTCATTAAGGAATGAACTACAATATCACTGAGACTGAAATGAAAAACATCCTGTCTTCTGTTTATTTTCTCTTGAATCAATCGCTTAGTAACTTTGAAACTGCTTACAGTCAGCATTTTATGTTTTACTACTACTAATAATAACGCATCATATGACAACGGGAATCTGTGGTTCCCTTTTACACAGTTTAAAAGTAGCCCGGCCACCTCACAGTGGTGTCTTCTGCACTGCCAGCACGGGGGCAGCACTGAGCACATTACAGCTCCAGTACAGAAGCAAGCCCTAACCCCGGGGTGTCCAACTCCAAGCCTCAAGGGCCGGTGTCGTGCAGGTTTTAGATGTGTCCTTGATCCAACACAGCTTATTTAAATTGCTAAATTACCTCCTCAACATGTCTTGAAGTCCTCTATTGGCCTGGTAATGAACTAATCATTTGATTCAGGTGTGCTGGCCCAGGATGATATTTAAAACCTGCAGGACACCGGCCCTTGAGGCCTGGAGTTGGACATCCCTGCCTTAACCCAAGCTCACTGACACTTTTCACCAGCACAAACCAACAGTTAAAGGCATATATTATTCTTACTTGTGTACTTCATGTATATAATGAAAATATACGGGTGGCTGCTCCCTTGTAACAAAGAGTACTTCATGCATATGTGTAGGACTAAAAAGCAGATCCACAAGTGTTCAGATAAAATTGACTGCTGCCCCCAAGTGGTCAAACAAAAGGATTGCAAACATTGATTAAATGAATGAAGGAATAAATAAGTTTATAGTTAACATTTTAGCATCTAAATAATATGTTTGCATACATGCTGAGCCAAATAAAGAAACCATTTTAAATGTTTTAGTCTATTTATATTTTATTTTTAGATAAACATCTATGCCGGAAATGGCACCTTGTTACTTAAAGGAGAAGTCTTTTAAAATATATTAATCAGAGGAGCTGGCATCTAGAAGGTACTAAGAAATTATAAATGCCACCAAACAAACAAACAAATAAATAAATAAACAATTTACATTGACATTTAAGAGGCTAATAAACAGGTCTTTATTTTATAATCTAAAAAAAACCCCAAACTCTCTAGTCTGATCCATCATCACAGTAACACTTCAGGCATATCGATCAGTCCAGTCAGGAAGCAAAAGCCATTGTGACTCGGTGGGACCTGCTCTGTGCAGCTCACCTAGCACAGCTGGCAGGTGCGCCTCTGGTGCTGCATTCTCTTTACTCACTGAGCACATACGACAGATGTGAAAGAGCCTGCAGATGCAGCTGAATTATGCAACATCTTCCTGCATGACCGTTTTTTAGCAGTGCGTCTGAGAAGACCTCCACGTGTTAGCCGGCGGTGCCCTGACTGCTTTTAGGTTCCAGGATGAAATCCTCAGACACGAATTTCAGACCTAACACTTGTGCAGTGGGGCCCCGGGTCCTCCTGGTGCAGATTCTGATCTTTAAGGAAATTCCCCACAACCCCATTCATTGTTTAATCTGTCTGTAGTACAGTTACAGGCATGTATGATGTAAGTCTTACTGGGATTTTTGGATGATTTTAGTTTCCATGGACTGTTTTTAGCCCAAGTTTTAAGGATCCGTCTTTTTTGTTGCCCTCTGTATATTCTTTTAATAGCTGGTCTGTTTCCTGCCTCTTTCAGTTGAATTTCACTTGTACAGAATAGCAGCCAAATACAATCTTACATAATAAAGTCAAAGGTAATAAAGACGTTGTGCTGCTTGTGGAAATGTGCTTCATTCACTGGGCAGATCCATCAAAGAAGACAAAGCAGGACAAAGGTAACTGCTGTTGCTGCTTACTGATGACACTATAACACATAAATGATAGCCTAAACATTAAGACCCCCCTTAATGTTTATTATAGACCCCCGCCCCCCCTCCCGTTTGTCTTTTAAACCCCTTCATATCCATTCTGTTACAGCTAAATCCCCCTCCACCGCATGCACCGTTTCATTTCACCTGGAAATCCCCGGATCAAGCCCCCTTCCTACCTTCACCTCTGTTACCAAGTGTCCAAAGCTGGTGAGGGGGATCCTCGTTTTAACAGGTGACGTCGGCATGACTGAGGAAAACACAAAGTTATTTTCCCTTTTCACACATTCACTACAGCCTGAGCTTCGTCTAGGTGATACTTACCGCAGGTTCAAGGGTGGGAGAGACGCTTACACAACAATCGGGCGTGTGGAAACTGTTCCGTACAGGTTTAACGGACAGCACCCACTGACCAACCACGTGGTTTTGCTTAGAGTATTAACCAATAGTCTGTGGCCTGGTGGGAGGAGCTCGCCCACAGTTACGCAAACAAAAACCGGTGGAATTTGCTTTTCTTTGACTGAGCCACTAGAAGGCGGGAGACTACAATTTATGTGGTCCTGCAGACATGCCCAGCCAATGAAGCTATAAAATATTATTTTTATTTATTTATTTAAGTTATTTTTAAATGAACCTTTATGCTGGGAATGCCACCCTATTCTTTTCCTGTAAAATCTCTCCATTTACTAATATGTTACAGACCACACTATAATCTGCAGTTTACCCGAGATCAAATGATCGTATTCTGATAAAAAAACAGAGAATATCAGGCAAAACAAGTGGGCTTTACTTATTTTGGTATATACAGACACGACAGCGTCAAACTACACTTTTATGATGTGAATCTCCTGTTCCATCACACCCCAAAGGGGCTCTGTTGAACTGAGAAACTCTGGAGCTCATTTGAGTACAGTGAACTCATTGTCACTTTCAAGAAACGAGATTAAGATGATCTGGACCTTGTTACATGGTGCATTATCTTACTGTAAACTTTGATTGGTGCAGTGTGGTCATGGTGTGGACATCGTTAACAGCAATGCTGCGGTGCTGAAATGATGCTCAGTTGGTGGTAAGAGGCCCAAAGTGTACCAACATCCTTACACCAACACCAGCAGGATGAAGTGTTGATACAAGACCAGATGGATAATTGCTTTCATGCTGTTTATGCCTAAATCTGACCTCACGCTGGCTTTAATCTCAGTTTCCTGCTCTTAGCTGAAAGCTGTAGCATCCAGTAATGTCCTCTGCTGCTGTAGCCCATCAAATCAGTTGAGTTCAACTGGTGAGTGCATTGACGTGCTCTTTTGCATACCTCGATACTCAGTTTGTCTTGACTATCTCTACATCTCTAAATGCAGAGTTGCTCCCATGTGATTGACTGATTAGATATTTGTATTAATGGGCACTTGAACAGGTGGAAATGGTGAAAGTGTCCAGTGAGATCTGCCTCGCACTCCGTAGAGAGTGAACAAACGTCCTGGAACATTTCTAGAGTTGGCAGAAAATGAATCAACCTTTGAAACAAAGCAAGGCTTTAATTTGACACAATTTATTGATTTAGGGATGATCAAAACAAACACAAAAGCAAAATCAGCGAAGATAAACAGCACTACGGAGTTCTTTAAACTAAAAATCATTTAAAAACAGTGGAACTTCTGCCAAGTTGTTCAGTTTACAATGGTGTGAAAGTACTTTACTACCTGGCTGAGTTTCCCAGACTCTCACACCCACTTTCCAAAGAGTTCAATTATTTGTGCACGGGCATGAAAACAGGCAACGCGCCAGGGCCATCTCAGTTTCTGTTTGTGCTTCTGCTACCGTCGACCATGTTCAGTGCTGGACTGCTGACTGCTCTGTTACCTCTGTTTTGGCAGAAGTGGTGTTCAAAGGAAAAATGGGAGTGTGAGTGAAATTTGGATCAAGTTCAGAGCTTGAACAAGTTTGCACAGGACAGCAGTTCCAACACTGCCTGTGTATTTCCTAGAAAAAATGAGCCCTTAGATTTTTTTCAAGCAATTTATTGAACATTTGCACCACAGACTAATGGTGGAAAGCTTAATCCCATAAACACTCATTATAAACACCAGTATCTAAACTACACAGAAATTTGCCTCAGTGTCTACAAGGTCCAGCAACACCTGTTTTTCCAGATATTCCCACTATTACACAAGCATATTCTTGTTAAATTCACTGTTTATCTGTGGTTAGCGTGATCTTTTGTGTACGATGCAGTTAAAGGTAAACACTGCTGTAACTTGCCAGCGAGCTTTGTTCTTGCCTACTTTTATGATTTTTTCCCCATCAGACTTCTCTCTAGAAACATAACGCTCACATATTTTCCATACACAAACATTTTAAAAACATTTTTTTAAGTGAAATGTAATTAAAATTAGATCTCTAGATTATATTGACCTTAAAAAAAGGCATGGGAAATAAAAAGCATTTTACTGTTTTTCAGTTTTCTTTAACAGTGAGATGCACCACATCCAGACGGGGAAAATATAGGTGAAAAACAACCAGTGAGGTTATCTGCCACTGATAAGTGTGACCTGATCTTTTGATCTTTTTTAGTGTGCTAAAAATGTTTTGCACAATCATCTTAGTCATGCCAACTGAGACTCTTATTTTCATTCAATCATTAAAGCCATCAGTGCAGCTAAAACTGATTGCTGGAATGGCTGCTCTGAGTTGTGGGAAGGTGACAGACTGACACCTTTTAGCCCATTTTCTCACATGAAACCTGTAACATGACAGGTTCAAATATTCAGAAAAGGCAGAGGTTTCCGTCATTCACACATAACCTCCTACACATAACGCTGCCATTCCAGAGAGACTGAAGGAACAGCGTTTAATATAAACAGGAATCAAAGGAAACAACCCACCGCCTACACTTTAAATAGACTTGTATACCTTGTTTTATGGATCACATGTGGATTGTGCAAATGAGTAGCAAATAACAGAATATTAATTCAGTGTGTTACTTTAATCACTATAAAAACACTTTTCAGCAATACAACATTGCTGATTTTCTCATTGCGGCAATAGCTTTCTGTCTTTTAGATGTACACTCACTCACCACTTTATTGGGTACACATGCTAGCACTGGGTTGGCCCCCCTACCTCAGCGGTTGCTGGAAACACTCCTCAGATGCTCAGTTGGCTGACTTTGGAGTACAATGAACTCATTGTCATGTTCAAGAAGATTCCCTTGAATTCCCTTGAGATGATATGAGTTTTGTGACATGGTGTATAAAAAGGGTATGCTATGATCAAGGCATCAACATGGTCAGTAACAACACTCAGATGGGCTGTGGTGTTAAATAATGCTCAGCTGGTACTGAGTGTACCAATTAAGTATCCCTCACACCACCTGAAACACTGATGCAAGGCAGGATGCATCCATGCTTTCGTGTTGTCATCTCAGTGTTGCAGCAGAAATCAAGACTGATGAGGGCAAAGTGGGACCCAGTGTGGCCTTCTGCTGCTATAGCCCATCTGCTTCAGGGATGGGCATGTTGTGCATTCAGAGGTGCTCTATTGCATACCTTGGCTGTAACAGTGGTAGAGTTACTGTTGCCTTCCTCTCACCTTTCAGCAGTCTGGAATCTCTGACTGCCACAAGGCATTTTCACCCAGAGAGCTGCAGCTCACAAGATATTTTCTCTTTTCCAGACCATTATCTGTAAATCCTAGAGATGGTTATGGGCTGAAAAACTCAGTAGATCAGCACTTTCTGAGATATTCAGACCAGCCTGTCTGGCACCAACAACCACGTCACATTCAAAGTCACTTAAATCCCCTTTGTCCCCCAATCAGATGCTCAGTTTGTACTTCAAGCAGGTCATCTTCGCTTTGTATACATACTTAAAAGCACATTTGCTACCACGTGATTGGCTGACTAGATATTTGTGTTAATGAGCAGATGAACAGATGTACCTAATGAAGTGGCCATTCGTAGTTATATAGACGAATACCCATACACATTTTAGTACATTTTAATCAACCGATCAGATAACCTTTGTCACTCTAACAGCTGCACAGAGTGAAGTATAGAACATTATCTGGCTGTTAGAGCCTGATCGATCCTGTTTTTGTGTTGAGGACAGTTTCTTCTTAGTTTCTTTTTAGTTATTTTTAAATGTTTATGTTGCAGTAGCCACATTTAAAGCAAGATCATCTCTCTATCTTTGGAAATGTTAGTGTATGGATTCTGGTGCTGTAGATATGTAATAATCCCAGAAGAAAGAATTCTATGATCAGCTGGAAGCAACTAAATAACTTTGGGTCATTTTGACATGCAGTTATCACTACTAATATTATGAGCATTACTGATGAGCGTTATTAATCTGATCTATTAAAGGCTCTGTCTTCAACACAAAACATCGTATTCTAGTAACATTTCATGTCTTGAATAGAAGTAAAATTAGAAGTCAAAGGTTTTTTTTTTGGTTTTTTTACCTCATGTCTAAATTTTATTTTGCCATGTTTATTATATTCTATTGCTGCTATTGTTCTTGTGTTATTGAAAAAATGAGCCCTTAGATTTTTTTCAAGCAATTTATTGAACATTTGCACCACAGACTAATGGTGGAAAGCTTAATCCCATAAACACTCATTATAAACACCAGTATCTAAACTACACAGAAATTTGCCTCAGAGTGTCTACAAGGTCCAGCAACACCCGTTTACCTGTTTTTCCAGATATTCCCAATATTACACAAGCATATTCTTGTTAAATTCACTGTTTATCAGTGGTTAGCGTGATCTTTTGTGTACGATGCAGTTAAAGGTAAACACTGCTGTAACTTCAACTGTCTTCAACACAAAACATTGTATTCTAGTAACATTTCATGTCTTGAATAGAAGTAAAATTTGAAGTCAAAGTTTTTTTTTTGGTTTTTTACCTCATGTCTAAATTTTATTTTGCCATGTTTATTATATTTTATTGCTACTATTGTTCTTGTGTTATTGTAAGGTGGGTGAAAGGTGCCTATAGATAAAATTATTATTATTATTATTAATATTATATTATAAGGAAAATATGAATGGTGGAGACTGCTGTGTGCACCTCCAGCAACCAACTATTCCTATGATGTTTTGTCATATTCAGGTCGTTGTGTGTGCAGAAAAAAGCCTGTTTAACATATATAACTGTGTCAGAGATCACAGTGTAACAGTCAGTTTTTGACTAACCCCAGTGAGGCTGTTCTCCCTAACAGTCTTTTAGAGACTCAAGATTTACGAGAGGCAGGTCTGCATGCTGTAATTTCACGTGTTAGTTTTTATTAATCTGATGGAATGCATCCTGACTTGTTGTAAGTGGAAAGTTATATTCAAATATTGCAAAGGCCCCACCCGTGGTAGCTTTACCGTAAAAGTGTTTAAGGTGCTCATTCGGACACGAAGGCGACACTTCTGTATTTGGTCAGATAACCGGAAAGCCCGATCCAATAAAGGTTTGAAGAGGTTTAATTAGTGTTTAACAAGACAACGAGAAAAACAAAACATTTTTGGTCAATCCTCCCGATACAGCTCTGAATTCTCCTGGTTTTACACTGAAAAAACCTCGCCTCCCTACTGCCATTTAAAAAATATAACAGGACAACATTAATGTAGAGCTAAGCTGACGTGTCTTAACTGATGTTCAATTCAAGCAATTACAATTCTCTAACAAAAATAACCGACTTGCAAACTCCCAGGGACAGAAAAAAAAGGCAGTCTTGTGAGATTTGGGTGTATTAATACATTTATCTTCCTTCGTGATCCCAACCTCATATCAGTAGCCTGCACCGGAAGCTTAAGCAAGACTTTACCACAGCCTGTCAGTTTTAAAAAACGATGCCTGGAGCAACAGGCTGTGTTTGCCTCGGCTGCTCAACCTGCTGAAACGTCAGATTAAATGCATACTGTACATACTTGACCTGCTTTGTACTTGCCAGTGTGTTTATTTCTCGAGGAACCAATGAGCACTCTAACACTGAAATGATTGTTTGATTAATCAGTGAGTCACTTGACAGAAAACTAATATGTGATTAATTCTTTTAAGCTATTTTGAATGTAAAAATACTGAAACAATCAACGGTAGTTTTACAAATGTGATGGTTTGCAATGTTTCCTCCCTGATAATCAAAAGAATTGTAATTAATAATAATTATAATTAACAACAATAGCAATTCTAATAACATCGTTATTATTGTTATTATTAGTAGAGCCATATAAAAAAATGTAAATTGACAATAAAAGCAGTTTTGTTAATAAACAAACACAAACTAAAAATGTCTGAAAAATTAATTTTGACTGGCTTCCTCTACAAGAAGATTGCCAGATACATATAACCAGAGATGGGCAGTAATGTGTTACTGTAATCCGATTACTTTTAACGAGTAAAGTAAGGAATTACTATCGCAAAAACGGTAATTAGATTACTGTTACTATCCCGTAAGCACGCTGCGTTACTGCGTTACTAAAACCGTGATTTTTTTGCGAGAATGTCTCATGACAGTGACGTAAGCGAGTGCGCCGTTAGTGACAACAGCTGTGTGCAGATCAACAATGGATCGTATATCGAGTGCAGGAGAGAGTATGAGCGTGCAGCGTTTAAAGCGTGGAAGTACTGACCTTACTTTAAGTTTGATTCCATAAAAAGTGACAAAAACTTTAGCGTCCGTTGTGCGTGGGAAGAAAACTTTTTACAGCGAAAAAAACCCCTAAACAAGCACCGAGTGCTCAACAATGTAATGGGAAACTCACAGAGAAACTCGCGGATTCTTCCACTGACCGCTGCGGCACACCTGCACCAGGGTAAACCTCCGCCTACTCTACTCCTGCTTTACAGGTGAAAATAGAGCAACAGGACCGCCGAGTCTTTGACTTTATTTATTTTCTGCTGTGTTTTACTTGCATCTATTTGAAAGAGTGAGTGTAAACACAAAAAATATTTTATCTTATGTGCTGGAATATGCAGAAAATAGGTTTAAATATTAAACAAATTTCTTCCAGTCAAAGAATGTTGCATATAATTAAATGTTTGCTTGATGCATAAAGTTAAAAGATTAAAACTGATAAAACAAGTTTTAAAAAGAGACTTTTCCATTTGATTACATTTTGTATGATGGATTATGTAGAAAAAGTAGAATTGGGCTGAAAGATCTATCGCTTTATCACCTATTCAGGTTGTAAATCGTGTTTTTAAAAAGTAACTAAGTAACTAAGTAATTAATTACTTTTGAAAATAAGTAATCAGTAAAGTAACAGGGTTACTTTTTTGGGGAAGTAATCAGTAATTAGTTACTGATGACTTTTTTCAAGTAACTTGACCAACACTGCATATAACCTAAAATACAGTTATGAAAAAAAAATCTGATTTGGAAGTGTGAGCATCTCTACAGGCACACATTTGGGAAGTTTGCTGGTCCAGAGCATTTGGGTGTGTGTTATCAAGAAGCAACAATCTCAGAGTTCACACAGATTTTTTGCAGTTTCACTGAATGTTGCACAGAGAGCTACATCTCAAACTCAGGCCTCAGTTAGTGTGTTAAATGGTGAAGTTCATGACAGCACATTTAAATTTACACTAAACAGGTATGACTTGTTTGGAAGGGTTGCCAGGAGAAAGCCTCTTCTCTCTAAAAAGAACATGGAGCGTGGTTTAGGATTAGAAATTTGTACTTGAGCAAACTACAACACTTGTGGAACAATGTCCTTCGAGCATATGAGACTAAAGTGGAGATGTTGCCCATAATGCATGAAGCCATGTTTGATAAAAGCAAAACACGGCATATCAGCACAGGCGGATATCATACCAACTGTCGAGCACGGTGGAGGAGTGGTGATGATTTGGGTTTGTTTTGCAATCACAGGACCTGGGCAGCTTGAAGTCATTAAGGTGGCCTTGAACTCCTCTAGGGGCAAATGTGAGACCAACAGCTCTGTTTATCAGCTAAAGCTTGGTCCACACTGGATTACTGAACAGGGCAATGACCCAAAACAGAACAGCAAAATCTATGCCAGAATGGCTGAAAAAGAAAAGAATGAAGGTGTTGCAACGGTCCAGTCAAAGTCCACACCTCAACCTGATTGAAATAGAGCTGTGCATAAACAAATTCCTGCACATCCTCAGTGATCTGAACCAACACGGTAAAGGCTAAGGATGGTTCTACAAGCTGCTGATTTAGTTTCTCCACAGAAATGCACAAAGTCCTGTGTACTCAATTTGTAATGTTCATGCTTCTGACTATGTAGTAGCTTTACTGTATCTGATAAGACTAAAAGGAAAAGAAAGCAAACTGTGGGCCTGTCTGTAATCTAGAGACAACAGTATGGCTTACCTGTCTGCACTGTACCGCCGCCTGGTTTCCACTTTGCACTGTAGGAGTCTTTACATGATTAGAGGAACAGCACATTTTTCACTTCCAGAATCCATACTCTCTGTCTACATATATATTGACAAATAGGTGCTGATTATCAAAGTCCACACTGACTCTGAAAAGGTACATTAATAATGCTGAAAACACTGATGACAACAGACACATCTAATTACACTTTACAGAATAAGTCAGAGGTATATAATCAATAAAATATTTTAAAATGTAAGTTTTCATTCAGACACAGAGGCACGAGTTCAACTTGAAATTCTAATGCTCTCTATATGTTTGAAATAAGAGTCTATGACTAAAGGTAGATTTTTTTTTTTTTTAGAAAACGGGGTCACCAGGTTGGCTAATAATGAGGGACTCTCTGAAATCGGAGCTTCAGGGGCCTCTGACTCACGGGTTCGTGGGCAACCACTGGTTTCTGTTAACTGGCGTCTCAGACTGGTTTGGATGCGTGTGTCTCCAGAAGTCACATCACAGTGAAAGAACGCAGGGCTCGTTGTGCCATAGACGGAGAGAGATCGCTTCAGAGGTGTGCCACACAAACAACACGTCAACGCACAAATACAGAGAGGGAGGAAGAGAGAGAGAGAGAGAGAGAGTTGTAAGCAGCGGCACATCGGTGAGAAGAGGGAAGCAGGCGCGCGGCACGGGGACCCGCCGGAAGAAGCAGCTGCAGCAGCTTGAGCGCGAGCTGGACGCAGACCGACAAAAACACCGGCAGCACGAGCGACACCGCGGCGGCCAGCGGGGCGAAGAGGAGAAGGAGGCGGCACCTGTACCGCGACTCGTCCTCCCCCGCCGCCTCCGTCGCGTCTCTCTCTCCCCTCTCCTCACCCCTCGTTCCTCCTCTCGGACCGCCGCCGCTTCCTCGTTAAGATGGCTGACCCCAACAGCGAAGGAGAGGTGCCGGAGAGCGCGCGCGGCTTTGCCCGTCAGGGAGCCCTCCGTCAGAAGAATGTGCACGAGGTGAAGAACCACAAGTTCATCGCGCGCTTCTTCAAGCAGCCAACCTTCTGCAGCCACTGCACGGACTTCATCTGGTGAGTGTGCGCGCGGGCGTGTGTGTGTGTGAGGGGAAAGGACACAGGTGATTCACTTGCTGCTGCGGCTCAATCGGCCTTCGTCCACACTGACACCGCAGTGTTTCTTTCATTATCATGAAAAACAACGCGGTGCGCCATACACCCCCCACCCCCCTCCACAATTCTCCACAATGCGACAACAGGGCCTGTCGGGGAGAGATGGCGTGTCGGCAGCCGCAGAGCAGTTGCTGCTGCTCGGTGTTTTTACCGCATCGTCCCGGACACCCATCTCTGACACTGGAGGAATGCTGCTGAAGACACAGGGCCCCGCTGATGTGTGTGTGTGTGTGTGTGCGCGCGCGCGCGATCATGTGTGATTGGATATGTGTGTGTGCGCGTGCGCGTCACTGCCAATGCATATCTTGTGAATTCCCCAAATCTCACAGCCCTGTCTTTCTGTCCACAGGGGCTTTGGGAAGCAGGGATTCCAGTGCCAAGGTAAGAGCAGCGGCTCATTCACAAATCCCTCTGCTGCATATGGCTGTGGGTGTGTGGACGGATGTTCACTGTCTGAAGGAGTGTTGCTGTGTGTGTGTTTGTTTCTTATATTCGGGGGCCTCAGGTCTGCACACTGTTAACGGTGACCTGTTGACTCTTTTGTTGATGGCGGGTTGGTGTTGGCAGGCAGGTGTCAAACTCAAAGCAGGTGCTTGCCAGCAGTGACAAATGAGAGTGCGAAAGCTCCCCGAAGAGGCTCGAGCTGAGGAGACAGTGTGAGATGTAAGAGTAGAAGAGTCGGCGGAGCACTGAAAGCTGAGATGTCTGGTTTTGACCAAGGAGAGATGGCAGGGAGACAGACCAGGAAGTTAGATAGATCATGCTGTTTACATCTGATTGGAGCTGTAAAATGGTGGTGGGCGTGTGTCTGTGCATGTGGGGGTGGATGGTGATGTGTGGCTGCGGGTGGGTGGCTACTCAAGGTGCTGGTGGGTGGGTTGGTGGGTGTCTAGACATGGACCTCTGCACAAAGCAGTTTCACAAACAGGTCCTTGCAGCAGCACGGTGACACCCCTAAATCACATGCATGCTGCTCAGCTGTGGCGATTGTTGTCGCTCTGTATCACTTCCTCTTCTTCACCATCCTTCTCAGACATCCACCTCAAGTCATTTAGCCTCGGTCATGATCATCCATGTGCGGCTCAGGACGAGGCAGCCAGAGTTTCCACGTTAGCCTCTTGTGTAATAGCGAAAAAGTTGAAGTCCCCTCCTCAACTGCTCTGCTGCTGATACAGGAAATGCACCGGAGGTAGAAAAAATTAACGCTTTATGTGGGTGAGTGAGCGCACACGGGCGCCTGGACTACGGACTGGTGTGCGGTTAATTAGCCTGAGTTGATGACACACAAAATGTGGAGAGCACAGACTGTCTGCAGCCTTTCTCAGGTAGAGCTGCTGTCAGATAAGGTTTTATTGCAAGTTTCAACCAGCTTAGTGAAAACAGAGCACTCTTAATCATATAGAAAGCCTTTTATGCCTCTGACTGAGAGGAAAGTAAACATCAAAGATATGAAAAGTAGCTAACCAGTCAGACAAACTATCCAGTCAGCACTTGTGTGCATGCAGACCAGAGCTGTGCTCTGTAAGTTAATGCCAAATTTAGCAATAACTCGAGTAAGTGTTTCTTTTTTCCTCAGCTGTTACTTGGGCTGTAAAATAAAATGTACTTAAACCACTTAAAAAAAGTAAACAAAAAATCAGCACAGTTCATCTGTCCAGCTTCTCTAATGTCAAACCAAACTGCTTTTACTGGTGTTCAAAAATAAAAGGAGAAAACCCCCGCTGGGTTACAAAGAATGAGGTCCGGGTTATTTCTCTAACTGCAGCTGTCAGATGTCCTCACATGAAGACGTGCACAGAGTGATGCTCTTTGAAACGAGGACAGATGTAAGAATGCGCTCGCTGAGCGTGTCATTTGTGGGTTGCCACACAACAAGAGAGTGACTGAATTTGTCGTCGCTTAACCTGACGCCCTCCAAGAAACCGAAAGAGCACAATAAACATAAACCATAGCCAAGTATTGCATTACTATTTTGTTTGAATTTAATTTAGACTACTCTAGTGAGGAGGTTTTAGAGGTGTGTTTACACCTCCTCGTCAGAGGATTGGTTTAGCGGTGAGGTTAGAATAAGGTTTAGGCCGGTAATGGGAATGCATTATGTCAGTAAATCCACTCACAGAAATGACAATGTAAACATTCATGTGGTCATCCCAGCTC
This sequence comes from Aulonocara stuartgranti, assembly GCF_965226115.1. Taxonomy (NCBI): domain Eukaryota; kingdom Metazoa; phylum Chordata; class Actinopteri; order Cichliformes; family Cichlidae; genus Aulonocara; species Aulonocara stuartgranti. The sequence continues at coordinate 29,440,795 of NC_138944.1, read as the reverse complement.
ATCAGATTTTAGCCAAAACGTGATGGGTTCTCACTGAGATGAGCTCAAATTTGACAATGCGCTGACCTCAGAAATACAACCAATGAGTACCAAATGGTTCCTGTCTGATCTTGGAAGCTAAGTGGGGGTTGAGCTCGGTTGATATTTGGACAGGACTAGGTGTTGTAAGTTTGGATGTAGCTGTGCCTCAGAAGGTAGAGCATCCACTAATTAAAAGGTCGGTGGTTCTGTGGATGCTATTTAAGGTACTGAACCCCCAAAGTTTAATCTGATGCATCCATTGGAGTGTGAGTGTGTGCATGATGGTTTAAAAAGCCAGTCCATTTCTAGAGGGAGGTGAAGAGCAGGGCGATATGACCAAAAATATTTATCACGATACAGATTTGAAAATTTGCGATAACGATATAACTGACGATATAATTGACACTAGACAAAATACTTTACAACTCCTCAATTTTATTAGTGCAAAAAAACCCCATCAATGTATTTTCACTTAAACAAGCAGCTGTTTTTTGCATTAAAGTTATATAAAAATGTAAAGGTGCAAATGCAAATTCCTTGCTGACAGTTTAACCAAAAGGCATTTCCAGTGGAAATTGGCCGACATATCCTCAGCATAACCATGTATAATATCCACAAAACTTAGAAAGAGGTTACACACACACGCAATACGGTAATATTATGTTGAAGCACCGTACGTATTACTCCGCGAGGCTCCTGCCTACGGTAGCTGTAATGCTCCGTAGGCTCCGTACCCATATTCTATCGCGATATTTCATTTTCTATACCGGTATTACCGTGAACGGTATGATATGGCCCAGCCCTAACAGACACATTAACACACACACATACAGAGATGTCTTTATTTATGAGTGAAAGAAAAATAAGTCATTTAATAAATTTGACTTGGCAGGTTCTCATTGATCCAGGTCAGAGTAGTTTTAAGCACTTGAGTTGAAGCCAGCTTAATTTATAAAACTTATAAGTAATTTTAAATTTGATGTAACCACTGCATAAATGAGATGAAAAAACATCATGTCAGAGCACCGTTAGTCTCAGGAATTCGGCTCAAGCATAAGAGCTGTTTGATAAAGATGACGGGAAGGAAGGACAGCTTTCAAATGCCTGAGGTGTCCTGCGGTGCACAAATATGACAAATGTGTCTGTGCAGCGTATAATCAGCTGTAATCTAATAAAAATAATGCTGCATGCGTCTGAGGAGCACAGCAGTATGAGACGGTGCTTCTGAATGAATTAGCCCGTGTGATATGACAGTGATCTTAAAGGTAACAGAAAAGGTTAAAGTAAGCTCAAACACCACAGAAAAAACACATCCTGTCAAAATCACGTGATCCTTATCTAGCCAAATCAACTGCTGCCATTCAAAAAGGCTGAAGAGCAGCTTGTGTATCAGCCCCTCCCACCTTTAATTTTACTCGTGCTCAGAAAGTCCGCTGCCATGCAGAGCAGCAGCACAGCACATCTTCAGCCCCGCCGTGTGGTCTTTGGGGACCCTGTTCTTCCTGTTCAGGGTGGTTCTTGGTAAAAGTGATCACGTGAACAGATCGAAATGTTGGTATGAGTTACAACGCAGAAGAACAAGCACGGTCAAAAGTTGACCTGTGCTTGTACCGCACATTGAAACTTCTATAAATATGGAGTATGTAAATTAAATTTGGATCAAACAAATATTCACCTCGAGTATCCAGTGAACACTGAACGCCTAGTTGGCATCCTGTTCTTGTTTCAGATGTGTAGGCCTACATATACACTTTGCTGATGCTTTCTAGAGTTCGACAGCTTTAGAAACAAGCAAACGATTATCTTGAATTCTCAGGAAGTGCTGTGTTGATTATTTACTGGTTAATGATATCTTAACATTGCTAAATTAGTTTGAGAAGTGAGCACAAGTTTAGATTTTAATGCGATAGCCTGAAAGATGTGCAGATGCAATCACAGTTGATGATTCGTTGTTGGAAACCGTGCAGTACTACAGCTTTGTATTGCTTTTATATTAATCAGATGTAGAGTTCAGCAGCTAAAGCTTTGTTTGCAGTTCACATATAAAGACAAAAAGAGAGAGTCGTCCTTCAGATTTTCAGTGCACAGTTTGTTAGAAACTGAAATGCTACTTTGTTGTTTATCCATTAATAATGTTGTGATTAAGTTTTTACGCTGTGATTTGATGATTTGGTTTTTGTGACGCACCAGTCCCTCAGTCAGTCACTCAGTCATGCTTTGATATTTCACTGAACAAATTCATCTTTTCCAACTGAATGATTCATGGGTAAAATAACTGATACAGCAATCAGTTGCAACCCTTCTTCATATTTAAGTAACTGCTTCTGAACAACCCAATCTAAAGTTCGTGTCTTTGGGCTGTGGGAGGAAACCCCTGTAGGCACAAGGAAACTTTAAGAATATCACAGCAGACCCAAAGGTTTGAACCCAGGAACCTACCTGCTGTGAGGTGTAACTCATACGTGTAGATGTGGATGTGAGAGTGTGTGGTTATCCTTTGCTCTGTGTTAGCCCTGTGATAGACTGGCAAACTGTCACCACTCTTAGTTGGATAAGCTGTTATGGGCTTAGTTAAACATGCCTGGAAATCTCTTAGGAACCTCCGGCACTGGTGAAAATGTGTGTTACTCGACTGGTTGGTGACTAGTTGCTGGCCGACTATAAAATTATTTGCATTAAAAACCTCCCTGTGATTGCTTTGGTCGTCAGCAGATTGCCGTGGCCTCTTGTTGTTTGGAGACCATTCACCTTCAAAGTAAAAGCTGTGTATTTCAAAAGGTGCAGCTTTTACTTTTGAAGGTGACTATCTGTTTGTAGTTTGCGTTGCACTTTTCACAGTTTCACTGCCTCTGGGCAAGCGGTTGTCGAGTGTTTCCCGACAAACCGCTTTTATCCACGCTAACTGAAGGCAACCATAGCAACCTGCTAACAACCAAAGTAATTGCAAGTACACTGTACTGTAGACCTCTTTGCAGCCAGTTAAACTTAGCAGCTGCTGGGAAACACTTGCCAACCCGTTGCAGAATGCACATTTTCCCCTAGCAACCTTTGATTTTTGTGGGTAAGTGGGATCATCCACAGGTGTCAAGGTATGTGTGAATGGGGCTTCAGAAAATGAATGGAGGGCAAAGGAAAACATTTAAAGGTGCTAAAATCATTTCCTTCCATAAAGAAGTTTTTTCTGTGAATTTAACCAGATGTGAGAGCTAGTGGTGAAATTTCTAAATAAACTTTTGTAAAGATTTCTCACCACAAGCTTCTGCTTTTTGTGAGGATTGGTCCTATAACTTCTGTAAATAATCGGCTGAACTTTTATTCATGACTTTGGAAACAGCCACTGACAAAATGGTTACACTGTAACGTCCTTTAGTAGCTGTGTTGAATTTATAGGTTAAATAACTTAAAATATATAAAAGTGTTGAGAATAAAGAAACTTTAAAAGGGGCCCACTTTAAAGTAAAACTAGCCATTTTAATCATATTTGAATGTTATGGCATTAAGTCAGATAATCTACATATAAGTTGCGTAAAAGAAAGGGGGGTTTTCCTCTGCTGTGTTTTACCTGAGGTGAGAGAAAAGTGTTTAGATGTTAAGAGTGAACGCTGGTGCTTTAAGAGTCCTGAGAGAGAAAGAAGAAGGGTGTAGATTAGGTTATTGCGAATGGGAGGTGCACACACACACACACACACACACACACACACACAGCAAGTCAACAACACTGTTGTCGTTTTGGTTTGAAGGAATTTCATACGTGTAGTAAGGACTTGTTCTGACGTGCAGGGTGGATTGTATGTGCACATGAGTGTGGGCGGAGGGGGGTGTCCAGCAGGAGACACTATGTTTCATACATGTGATATAGGTATCTTATGTCCGTTTTGGGCGTGTTGGATTCCTGTTCTGCAGGTATTCAAAGATCTCTATTCTTTCTTTCTTTTCCCTGCTTTTCATTTTTCTTTTACTGGTCCTCGTTTGTATATGTGTGCACACCTGAGTGCACCGCGGGCAAAAAAAGAGGAAGTTACTGTTGTTGTTTCCTGCTGCAGTCAGATGCAGGTGTCTGAACTGAGGTTGGATTGGCTGTGTTAAGGACAGTTTTCAGTTCAGCTAACGTACCATGATTTGAGGGAACGTTTCACAAGTGAAAACCACATTAGACAAATTTAAAATGCCGCAAAGTGGTTATAAATTATGGCTGGGATTTATGAGTCGCTGAGATGGGAAGGGAGAAGAAGTAGTTGGTTTAATGATAAAAGGCCTCTTTTTTAAATCGCAATTTTAATGGCTCCCAGTATTTAAAGCACAGGCAGTGGTGTGCAAAATTGCAGCTCTGTCGAAGCATTCCCAGCAAGCCCTGGCAGGAGATGGTGGGCCAGATAGTGGTACGATCTATGACATGATTACTCGTGTCATTATTTATACCTATTCTTTCTTGCTGTGACAAGTCAAATTTTCTCAAGTGACAGGCTGGTTCCCTTTAAGTGTTTTTACTTCTGAAATGCAGCCGTGAAGCAATTTCCATGGAAGGTATTTATTTAGACTTGCAACTTTCCTTCCTGCATGTTGATGTTTGAGTGCTAAGCCAATAATCGAATCATTACCAGAAACAATCAGGCTTGCACTCAATGGCCACCTCATTACGTACACCTTCCGTAGGGGTGCAACGATACACAAAATTCACGGTTCGGTTCGGTTCGATACTTTGGTGTCACGGTTCGATATTTTTTCGATACAAAAAAATGTTCATGCATTTTTAATTTGTCATTTATTAAAATTATAAATATATATTTTAACTCAAAAGTACAGTTTTTAAATTTAACCCTAACCCTTGTGCGTGTTTTTTTATTTTGACAGCGAATGCGCACCTGCGGACCACTTATGTGCAGCCCTGGTTATTTAGCTTGTCATATTGCAGCCACAGAAATTCTTTTGTCCATGAAACCATAAAGCTGCACTTTCTTTTTGCCTTATAGTCTGATTTGTCATAACTTCTCCGTTTTGTGGTAAGCTTTTCTTTGGCTGTCACTTCTTCACCCTGACCTGTCTTATTTGGCTCAGCAGAACTGAAATGCTTTTACACACTCACTCACATAAGCTCAGCGATTCTCTGCGCGATCAACCTCTCACAGGTTTAAGCTTGCTGCGGGAGATTTCACTTGTCATGTTTGCATAGTAAGCTAACGATTAATAAGACGATGTCAGAGGAATTGGTGCACAAATTATCATCACTCACAGATCAGTGCTGTCGCTCTCTATACACAGTTCGCGCGATTGCAAAGTGAAAGCAAAAAAACAAGCGCAAATTCAAACGCGATTGCAATATGTCACATATTGACAGTGGCTCACCGATGCCAATGACATAATTACCCAGCTACATTTCCGAAAGAATGCAAAAGCATTGACATATATTTTTCCTTCCTACAATAGCCCGACGGGCAGGGCAGAGATAGATTTTGGTAGCCCGACTGGAAAAATCGCTAGCCCCGGGACGTTGGGCTAGCGATATTGCGAGCCCTGTATCTGATTGAAGAATCACTCATCTTTGGAAAAGAGAGTTTATTACAGAGAAATGGCTCTTTCCAAAATAAAAGCTATACTATCTGCTTCTTCTGGGCTATATTCTCAGCAGCATATTAAACATATATAAGGAGAATCATGTGCTAACAGCTGTCTAAATGACTCGGCTAAAGTTAGTAGCATGCTTGCTTGTTTTTTTTCTGCTTCCACTTGTCTTTGCACTAGGATGATGTCGGCGTAAATGTGCAGTCATATTCGTTGTGTTCCCACTAGTGCTTTCAGGTTAATCTCGTTGAAATGACGTTAACGCCACAACACGGCAAATCTCCGTTAACGAGCTACCGCCGATCGCCCCGTGCATGGGGCTGGACGGCCAACAAGTTAACGAGCTAACTGCGCTAACACACTAGTTCCCACCCATGTAATTGAGCATTGCATGGCACATCCGACATACTGTTTTACTTTAGTCCATGACTCGCTTACCTTCAGGGTCATACGTCACATGAAAACCAAAATAATTCCAAACGCCAGATCTGAATGAGGGTGGGGGAGGTCCATGTTGCAAGGAGAGCTTAACTTCTGTCTCGCTAGCTTGCCCTGCGCTCTTCCTTCTGACGATGCTGTCTGTGTTGAGCGCTCAGTGAATCTGCGTTCGACTACTCCGCCTAGGCTGCACTGTCGAGCCTAGGCGGAGTAGTCGAACGCAGATTCACTGAGCGCTCAACACAGACAGCATCGTCAGAAGGAAAGTTGATAAAATAAATTACAAATTTTGTATTGTTCGATACATATGCGTACCGAACCGAAAGCACTGTATTGAACGGTTCAATATCGATACGAATATTGTTGCACCCCTAACCTTCCGAGTGCCAGCTTGGACCCAGCTTTTTCCTTCAGAACTGTGTTAATTCTTCACCTTATTGATTCAACTACATGCTGACTGTGAAGGCCGTCATGAGCTCACTGTCATGTTCAAGAAACCAATTTGAGATGATTAGAGCTTTGTGACATGACATGTTATCTTGCTTGACGCAACCATAAGAAGATACACTGTGCTCATAAAGGTATTGACATGGTCAGCAACAATATTTGGGTGGGCTGTGGCACTTTAAATGATGTGGCAAAGTGTGCCAAAAAGTACCTACCCCCCCCACAATTACACCTCCTTCAGCAGCCTTATCCGTTGCTACAGAGCAGCATGGATCTGTTGCTTTGTGATGTTTATGCCGACTTCTGACCCTGCCATCTAAATGTTGCAGCAAAAGTTGAGCCTCATCAGACCAGGCAGCTATTTTCCAATGTATCACACAGTTTAATGAGTCTTGGCATGTTGCAGCCTCAGTTTCCTGTTCTGACAAGATTGGGAACTGATGTTGGCATTAATAAGCAGTTGAACAGGTGTACTTAATAAAGTGTATTTTGACAGTTTGTAGAATAAACAGGGAAAAAATATTCAAATTCTGTTTAAACAGCATCTGCATAACACCCAAAGGTCATTGGTCCAAAATCTTGTGAGTTATTCCACATAATTTCAGAGTTTGTGGAGAGATTTGTAAATAAATCAATAAATAAGAAGAATGCCTGACAACAATTTGCGTTGAACTTCTAGTTTAAGTGACTTGATATAAGACGCCTAAGCTTGGGGACATTCTGATTGAAAGTCTCCTTTAATCTGACTATTTCTGAAACTGTAGTTAAGACTGGCTTTACAGTAAGGGCCTGTCTATTTGTTTTGGGATCGCTGACATGTAAACAGCATTTTAGGCCATTGAGGAAAGGACTCTTAAAAACACCCTTGCATGGTGAAAATTTACAAAAAAATTCCTGTATCTATGTGTGAACAAAGAAAACAAAGATTTTGTTTTACAGCATGAAAGGCGTCCACCTTCCTCTATCTATTTATTTATTTATTTATGTTTGTTTTTTACGCCAGACTGCACGCTGTGTTTGTGTTTGCAGGGTTCCAGTTGGCTAACATTTCCATACAGTTAGGGTTATATTGCTACATGTTGCTTCCTTTTTTTTTTTTTTTCCAAATGCAGAGATGTCTTTAGAAGTAAAAGCAGATCTGTGTTTTTAAAGAAGAGCATATATGGAAGTAACATAAAAATAGACATTTTATTGATATTTAAACAATGGGTATAATACTTAAACTAATTCTAAAAAATATCTAAAAGTCTAGTAGCAGTTCATAATTACGGTACATTTGGATAGCCATTAACTTACGCTAGCTGAACTGTTGCTGTTCATCACAACAATGAGTAAGTCTGGCTACCATGTTGCACTCCTCATGTAGATGCAGTATCCGGTCTTTAAGTCATACGTCATTGGCCGTTTCCGGATCCAAACTCCGCTGCAGGTCCCAAAGTCAAACAAACACTGCGGCATTACTGAGAGTTAAAAACTGTCTAAATTCTTTCATCTTTAATAAAATGATCAGTGTGACTCCTCTACAGGTGTAACAATTAAGTTTAACATCCAGATGATATCACATGTTCTGACTGAGTGATTGCTGAAAAATTCAAACGTACAGCTCTGCTATCACTTCCAACATGAAGGCAGAAAACTAAACAGTAGTGACGTTTGTAGGGTTACTAAAGTTGGCCTAGCTGGTATATAATGATGCGCTACATGGTGGCTAGCGACAGAGCTAGCATAATATATGGTTAGCACAGTATAAACACAGTGAAGCTGGAGGATGAATGCTAACTTTTTTCCACTCGATAAAAGTTAACATGAGGGTTCCCAATGGTTAGGGACAAATGCAGTCATATTGCAGGATGCTGTAAATGGACGAAACATCAGTCAGGAGAACAGCTGAGATGATCCATCCCCAATACGAGGTTAGTCATTAACAGAGATGGGCAGTAACGCGTTACTTGTAACGCGATTACTTTTTTTTCAAGTAACGAGTAAAGTAAGGGATTACTATTGCAAAAACGGTAATTAGATTGCCGTTACTTTCCCGTAGGAACACTGCGTTACGGCGTTACTAAAACCGTGATTCTTTGCGAGAATGTCTCACGACAGTGACGTAAGCGAGTGCGCCGTTAGTGACAACAGCTGTGTGCAGATCAACAATGGATCACATATCGATTGCAGGAGAGAGTATGAGCGTGCAGCGTTTAAAGCGTGGAAGTACTGACCTTACTTTGAGTTTGATTCCATAAAAAGTGACAAAAACATTAGTGTCCGTTGTGCGTGGGAAGAAAACTTCTTTTTACAGCGAAAAAACCCCCAAAACTTCCAAGCAAGCACCGAGTGCACAACGACGTAATGGGAAATTCACAGAGAAACTCGCGGATTCTTCCACTGACCGCGGCACACCTGCACCAGGGTAAACCTCCGCCTACCGCAGTCCTGCTTTACAGGTGAAAATAGAGCAACAGGACCGCTGAGTCTTTGACTTTATTTATTTTCTGCTGTGTTTTACTTGCATCTATTTGAAAGAGTGAGTGTAAACACAAAAAATATTTTATTTTATGTGCTGGAATGTGCAGAAAATAAGTTTAAATGTTAAACTAATTTATTCAAGTCAGAGAATGTTGCATATAATTAAATTTTTGCTTGATGCATAAAGTTAAAAGATTAAAACTAATAAAACAAGTTTTAAAAAGAGACTTTTCCATTTGATTACATTTTGTATGATGGATTATGTAGAAAAAGTAGAATTGGGCTGAAAGATCTATCGCTTTATCACCTAATCAGGTTGTAAATCGTGTTTTTAAAAAGTAACTAAGTAACGGGATTACTTTTTTGGGGGGAAGTAATCAGTAATTAGTTACTGATTACTTTTTTCAAGTAACTTGACCAACACTGGTCATTAATATACTGCTGCATGGGCTGGGCTGTAGTTACATGTAAGGTTTTAAAATTTAGCTGTAAAATTAACAGTGGTAATAACAACCAAGAGAGGCTGACAGTTATCACTGACTTTAGGGGCTTTTTCAGAGTAAAATGAACAAGGTGCAAAGCATTAAAACATGTTAAAAACACAAAGGCTTTAATAAACACAGAATAGTTTAGACCCGAAAGCAGGGTTCAAATGTCATCACTTAACAACTGTATACGTAGCAGAGGAAAATTGTCCCCAATTCAAATAAACACAACTTGCTGAATTTGAAATTTGTCATAAATAACCAATTATACACTTATACTTTTTAAATTAATATTTTTAATACTTTATCCTCTGTAGACAGTGACATTAGTCCACTTTCAGATTAATCTCATGGCAGACATGTTTACAGGAAGTAGTAGAATACCGACCTGTGGTTACGAGGCAGTCTAGTGCTGTGTGACTGAACTCTTAATGAAAGCAGGCCTGCTGTGAGGTCTCCTGGTAGCTTCCCCATTAAAGTGATGCCCTTTTGTCATGGAAGTTAGCCTTGAGGTCTCGTCCGGAAAACCCTACCAAAGTTAATGCTATAGTAATCACACTTTAAAGTACTCACACAGTAAATACACAAAGAAGTTTTCTTACCTCAATCAGATATTTTTTTCCTTCATGTTTTTTGTATTTGTCTGCATGACAACAGGGCTGCAGTGTTGTTGATGCCTGTCCTTGCTCTGATTTAATACATTCAAACTTGTCTGTGAAATAATAATGACATGAACATCAGTAGGTTCTTGTATCTCGTCGGTCCCAGGAACTAATAGGTTGTTGCCAAAAAAGAAAATAAAACAAACAAATCATATCAAGTGTAATCCATTCAGCATATTGTGACACAACTGATGTGAAAGGACGAGCCTTCATACTTCCTCCAGGCTCTATATTCAGGCTTAAGAGAATCTAGGCAGTGATTGGCGGCTGTCGCAGGTTCCTTCAGGCCAGATGAAGTGAACAGTATACTGTGAAAAAGTGAAAAAGTCAATGTAGGAAGTAAGACACAGTGGCGCAATGGGCTCAGTGGAGGACTTCCTCCTGGGAGAGCAGGATTTGAAGCCACATGTCAGCGCTGACACTGATATTTTTAGGCATTTGAAGCACGTACACATGCTTGTTCTCCTCTGATGGCAGGGAAGAACTGCAGAAGGCTTTTGGATATATTCTTTTTTTTTTTTTTATTGCATTTTCCTGCTGCACCTTAAATTTGCACATATCCTGTGCTATTATTTTCTATGAATATTTATTTCTGTAATTTAAAAATGTATATTTATTCTGTATTTATGTTACAGTATGTCCAATTTCCAAATGCTTTTGGTCAGTACATTGTTTACAAAAACTATATGCAGTGCATCAGAAGGCTGCAGGTTACTCCCTGTTACCCGTTTCGAGCTGAACCCTGCTGCAGTATGCTGGCACAAATGCATCTCATACACATTAGACCTTGTTGTGTGTGCATATCTAAACAGAGGAAAGCGCAGCAGTTATTTTCCTCGTGAAAAACATCTTCAGCACGATTATCGCCTCCCCCTAGACTCCGGGAGGGCCTGATTTGTTTGTAGCTTTGGTAAACAAATCTGCATGTAAGTGATGGTGTGGCTGACACGGAAATACGTCTCTTAATTCCTCTTAAATCCCAATTCACGTTCAAACATGCACACCATGAACTGCACTGTGTGGGGTGTTTGTATGGTCCGTGTGCAGATGCAGCGTTAGTGATGTTTGCTCCACCAAAAAGTAACTGGAGCAAGACATTTAAGATTTTCACTGATCTGGTCACTTCACACTTCACACCCCGCACTTTGAAAAGGAGATTATATCGGGTACTGGTCTCCTTATCAGAGTTTGATGGGCATCGCCTTGTTTTGGGCTGCTGTACGTGGCTGTAGCTGAATCACTGCCAGCGACTGGAACACAGTTAACTTTTGAAACTGATTGAGAAGTTGATTTCTATAAATGGCTTGACTAAGGAAAGTTCACAGAGTTTACTTCACTTTGAAGATTATTATTGTTCAGTGTTTAGTGGTAGGCGATGAGTTTAGGATGTAAAGAAACTAATGAGGAATATGTGATGTTTTCTGCCTTTGAAATTTGAGTTGGGAATAAATTTTAGTGTAAAGGGTTTTATTTAAGTCTAGACAATTGTTTTACTAATTATTAAACAGTTTTAAATTTATTTTAAACTGCCTAAAGTAATGTTGAAGGTGAGGAGGTCCTCTGAACTTCACCAACATCCTCCATTGTCTTAATGGTTCAAAATGAAAGACTTCTATTCACAAAAAATTACAAATTAATTTAATTAATTGATAACAGACTCCCTGATTCAGAGTGTAAATCTATTAAAACAAAGTGCCGGCAGCAGCACAGTGCAGTAGCAGTGACACAGCATAAAGCACAAAGATAGCACAGTTAGTGGAAATTCTAAGTAAAAGTGTTACATAATCAGGGAAAACTAGTGAAAGCAAAGCAGGTAAAAGCAGTTTGGCAAGAACTAAGCCAACTTAATCTTGCAAGTCTTCTGTAGCTGCACCATAGTTTCCTTAACTAATTTGTCTCATTCTGCCCCCACTCCTCCCCTCTTGTTCCTGAAGCCTTTTCTTTTTCCCGCCCTCCTTCCTTTGCCTTCAGTTCCATTTACAACGCATCCACTTAACACACTGTTTGCTGCTACAGCTACACATGTTTCTTTTCCAACTATTTATTTATAAGTGACTTATGTATGTATGTATGTATATATATGTATATATTGTACTATTCTTAGTTAGCGTATTGTCTGTCTTGTCTTAATGTTGGTTTAAAATGGAGCACTGTAACAAAAAATAATTTCCCCCAGGGATCAATAAAGTATTCTGATTCTGATTTCAAAAAAGAGAAAACTTTTATTAATCACATAATGAAAACAAAAGGGAAAAATATTTTTCCCTATCTGGGAAGTTGTAAATTGAGTCGAGCTTTTTAACGAGCTGCCTAAGGGGATCCTTTTCCACAGAAATCCGCTAAACTGGCATCATATCCTTAGTCAACCAGTCCGTAATTTCCATGCACTGTTTGCTCTTCCCATCATGCGTTGTCTTAACGAGTTCATTTGAACCATTTGTTTACTTTTGGGTTGTATGTCTCCAGCTGCTAGTGTCTCCTCCACTGTATCCTGGTTGTACTTCATTGTGCTTTTTTGTTTCCTGCTTTAAGTAGTGAAACAAGTTACTCGTTGCCACTTTTACTGGAAAGTGATCATCGGAGGCGAGTGCGGGTCTGGCGGTCAGAAGTGGCTTGTCTTGTTGTTGTACACAATATAAATGTTGCTATAGCAATGATATCATAATATTAAATGACACTTGAACTATAAAGATGACAGCTTATGTATTTATTTTTATAATGTGAAAATGTAAACCGGTATTATTGTGGACAAACGACACAGCCCTGCTAGTCTTAAGCCGCTGATTGAAAGCTGCATTAGTGATACTGTGGCTGTGAAAACAAACAGTCCTGTGCTGATCCCAAGGTGATGCAAACAGACTCTGTAATGACCCAAATAAACCAGAGTATTTACTCTCATGCAAAATATGTCCGACCTGAGCAGGGCCTAACGGAGAGTATCATAACAGCTTGCACTGAGTTTCCTCTTACTACTTCAACTTGTCCACAAAAGAAACACCTCATTTTTTTTTCTTCCTTTCCGTTCTCACCTCAAAATACGTCATTATCTCCTGCAGTTCCTGCGATGTCTGAGATGACCTTAGTGCTGCGGCTGTAAAACAAGACACTGCTCGACCTGATTAAACCAAGAAGTTTTTGGACCAGAGTGTCTCTGTGCAGGGTCGCTCTCAGTTTCTTAGACCCAGTGGACCTGTGACTTTGATGACTGCTACTATCTGCTAGAAAAGAACAACACATGCAAATCATACTGGCATTTTGACCTTTACTGCAAAGTCACCTATGTAGACAGGACAGATGGGGCGAGAGTCGGCGGTCCAATGTGATGTAAAACACTGAACTGAAACAGAAAGATGGCATGTGATGTAATCATCCATCCTCCCATGCTCTTAGCTGCTTATCCAATTCAGGGCGATGGGGAGGAGTGTAGCCTATCCCAGCTGATGGTGATCAAGAGGCTGGATTAGGACTGGGCGATGTATTGAGTTTTTAAATATATCGCTAGATTTTTTATAAGAGATATGAGATGTGACAATATCGTTTATATCGATATAGTCCACGTTAGGGCTGGGCTATATCATCCCGTGAACGGTATGATATAGCCCATACGGTACCGTGAACATACCGTGAGCCCAATGTTGGGCAACGATAAGAAAATGAAATATTGCGATAGAATATGGGTAAAACGCCCATGTGCAGTGCCTTTGTTTTGGAAAAAAGCGGAAAAAGCAATGAGAAGGGCGAAACAGTACACAGTATTCAGAAGGGATAGAATTGGAACAAGAGGAGGAGGAATACTTGTGTATGTAAAAAAAACACCTGGATTGCTCTTTACGTAGTTCACCAATAGATGTCGAAATAGAACATATTTCTATTAAAATCACTCTTTCCCCAGAAATGTCATTTACGTTGATCTGTTTATATCGCCCTCCTTCCGCAAAGAATATTTTTAATGAACAACTACAGATATTACTTAAATATCATGCTATAAATAATAAGTCTAATGAAATAATTGTAATGGGAGATTTTAATGTCAACTGGGACTGTGAAAAGGACAGAAAAACACTCAAGGACATAATTGAGACTTTGAACTTTACTCAACACATTGAACAACCCACAAGAATAACAAGACACTCTAAAACTAAAATAGATCTGGTTTTCAGTAATAAGCCCGAGCGAATTATTAAATCTTATAATTTTATCACTGGTATTTCAGACCACAATTTTATATTATTTTCTAGAAAATTTATAAAATCACGGGTTAAGAATGACTTTCAAAGTTCATCTAATAGGAGATCCTTTTATGAATTCATACCAAGAAGTCAGCGACAAAATGTAGCAGAAGCATTAGCATCAGTTAACTGGGAGCCTTTATTGTGTAGTGATGATCCACAATTCTGCAGCAGTCACTTCACTGACATTAAGGATGTTATATCAACATACTCCATTAGAGGTCGACAAAAAATAAAGACAACATCTAATTTGCCCTGGTTAAACAAAGAGTGCAAGAATTTAATGAAAACAAGAGATCAATTACTAAAGCAGTTCCTGAAAACAGGTCTAACTCTGGATAGACAGAGGTTTACTTCAATGCGGAACAAAGTAACAAGAAGTTCGAGACAGGCCAAAGCAAAAATTTTTATAAATATAATTGAAAGAGCCAAAGGTAATGGTAAAATTATCTGGCAACACTTAAATAAATTACTAGGCCGTCATTCAAACAAAAGTAAAAATACAATTGATCTTTGTGTAAATAACTCTATTGTTAGAGAGCCTCTATCTATTGCTAGTAACTTAAACCCTTTCTTTATTTCATCTGTTAAGGAGATCAGTCAGAGCTTTGACTCAGTCGTATGCTCTGATAGTGTGAATGATGCTGTCAAAATTTGTTCACCATCACTCATATTTCAGACACTGAAGTTGCTAAACTAATTACAGGTTTAAAACAATCAAAAGCACTTGATGTATATGGTATTAACACAAATTTCCTAAAGGAACATATGGATTTGCTTGTACGTCCAACAACTCATGTTTTGAATATGTCATTCGAACATTCCATTGTTCCAACAGATTTGAAAATTTGCTGCAGTTACACCAATTTTCAAAGCAGGTGTGAAGACTGACATGGCTAATTATCGCCCCATAAGCATACTCCCGGTCGTATCTAAAATAGCTGAGAAGTGGGTGGTTAAACTCCTCACTGCTCACCTAGAAAACACCCAACCCTCATTACATCCATTGCAGTTTGGCTTTCAGGCACATCACTCCACAGATACTGCCCTGTGTATGCTAGTGGAGAACTTGAGGAGCTTGCTGGACAAGAGTCCCTGTGTTGGAGCTGTATTTTTAGATCTGAAGAAGGCTTTCGACTCTGTAAACCATCAGATATTGTTGTCCAGATTGACTCAGTTTAATATCTCCAGTCGGGCTCTTCAGTGGTTTGCCTCATATCTCTCACACAGGAAACAGTGTGTGTTGTTGGATGGGGTTAAATCTCCATATTTAGACTGTGATACAGGGGTTCCTCAAGGATCTGTTCTTGGGCCCTTATTGTTCTCTCTCTTTTTATCAATAACTTACCTGAAGTCTGTCCAAATATATTTGCTCAAATGTATGCAGATGATGCAGTTATATATACGCAAGCAAATAGTGTCCAGCAGGTGGCAAAAGATCTTACAGCTGCTTTAGCATTAATGCATAGCTGGCTGGAGGACTCATGCCTAATGTTGAACACCTCAAAAACTGTCTGTATGTATTTTTCAAAACGCCCCTTAAACTTGAAGCAGTCAAACATATTCCTGGATGGAGCAGAGCTTGAATTAGCTCCAGAATTTAAATATCTTGGGGTCATTCTAGACCCAACATTATCCTTCAAGAGTCACATAAATAAGAGTCACTTCCCACCACCACTGTGTCATGTGTTAAAAAAACATAAATTACTGAACTTCAATAACTTAGTGAAACTTAAAAGAGTGTGTTTAATATATAAAGTCTTATACCCCCTTGCTCCACCACCACTAAAGCAGTTCATTAGGCATAAAGAAAGCTCAGACAGGACAACTCAAGCTACAACCCGAGGAGACTTGTTTATACCCCACAGACGGACAGTGGGCAGAACGTCCTCTCTGTTAAGGGAGGCCATCTGTGGAACAGTCTTCCTCAACTCATTAGAGAATGCTCGACACTCAATTTGTTTAAGGCAAAGGTTAAAAACTGGTTATGGACAAATCAAGTGTGTGATCATGTATGAGTTGTATAGTTTTAATGTTTTATTTGGGAACAGAATGGTGTGTATGTGTAAGTTTGGTGATGGAGTTTTTATTATGAATGAATGATGAATTTTTATGAATTATTATTTCTATTTTTTTTTTATGTTTAATGACAACAGATGGAAATTAGCCTTTGGCTATAATCTGGCATGTTTACATTCATGTACTTTTTTTTTTTTTTACATTTATGGTTTGTAAATTGAATTGGTTTGTAAAAATGCTGCAACTTCAGTGGTGTGGAACTGGTTTAGCTTTCGTCTGTCAGATACACAACAAAACACTGTTTTTGATGGAGCATGCTAGTGGGCTGTCGTTATTACCGTGTTGTTTGGAAAATACGGCACACTTAAAATCAATCCTTTGATTTTTCTGAAAATCGACAGTGCCCCTTATAATCCCGTGTGCCTTATGTATGAATTCTGGTTGTGTTTACTGACCTCGAAACGAGTTTATGTCGTACACGGCGAAAATCTGTCAAATGTTTTAGTGTGACTTTCGTAAGCTACAAACCCGCACCGCTTGATGGATTGTCGAAGCATTACAGCTATCGTAGGCAGGCGCCTCGCGGAGTGATACGTACTGTGCTTCAACATAATATTACCGTATTGTGTGTGTATAACCTCTTTTTAAGTTTTGTGGATATTATACACGGTTATGCTGAGGATATGTCGGCCAATTTCCACTGGAAATGCCTTTTGTTGTTGTTCACTTGTTTAAGTGAAAATACATTGATGTTTTTTTGTTTTTTGTTTTTTTGCACTAATAAAGTTGAGGAGTTGTAAAGTATTTTGTCTAGTGTCAATTATATCATCAGTTATATCGTTATTGCAAATTTTCAAATGTATATTGTGATAAATATTTTTTGTCATATCGCCCTGCTCTAGTCTACGTTACGTTATAACTATACTTGTGGAGCCGCAAGTTTGCCTCTCTTTCGTCCACTTTTGTCTCTACGCTGCGATACTCTGCCTCGCCTCTCCTTCACTGAACACAACTCCCCCCCCAATCACTTCACCTGCATGCAACGGCAAGATGGATACGGCAGCTATCAGAGAGGAGCTGGTCGGTAAAAAGAAAACAATTGGAGATTACTATTTAAGTGCTGCATTAACGGGGCAAATCTCTGTTACCGCGGATCGCCCCGTGCGTGAGGCTGGACGGCGTCAATGCGTTAACGAGCTAACCGCGCTGACGCCTAAAATCCTTTCATTTTCCCAAAAATCGACAGTGAGCCTTATGTATGAATTCTGGTTGTGCTTACTGACCGCGAACCGATTTTATGTGGTACACAGCGCTCAGAAAACTTTCAAAAAATGTTTTGGTACGACTTTGGTAAGCTACGGAGCCGCACCGCTTGATGGATTGTTGGAGCATTACAGCTACCGAGGAGCCTCGCCGAGTGATACGTACTCTGCTTCAACGTAATATTACCGTACTGTGTGTGTATAAGGACCATAAATGGCACCTGTTACGAAGCAGATTTCAAACTCCAGGCTGTCAGTCAGGCAGTAGGACTTGGGAACAGAGCAGCTGTGAAATCTGTCTTTGTTATTATGCTCAGCGTCTTTTAGTTTACATTTTGACTACACAATTGTGAGCTTTTTATTATGCACAAAAACAACATTGTTTTATATTACTTGGGGAGCATTATTATTTAATAAATGCTGATAATTTATTTCTGAGTAATTTTTTCTTGTACATCTGCGCTGTATGTTAATAACTTCTTACTTTATGGCTTTAAAAAATATCGAGATATAGATCGTTTATCGCCATCCAGCTAAAGAATATCGAGATATGAATTTTGGGTCATATCGCCCAGTCCTAGGCAGGTCATCGGCGTCATCAATCTCATACATGGATTAAACTCCATAAAAGTTGGCGCCTTAAACCCACAATAATGAAAATTGTGTGGTGCTAATGGAACAGGTGGAGCACAGTTAATCTCATTCACATACACTGATGAATGATTTTTTCCTACTCTAATCAATGAAGTATGTGTAGACGGATATTAGTGGAACAGGTGAAATGGTATTAAGTCATGGCCCCACACACAAACAAAAAATCCAAATATTTCCAACTCCCAACCACAAATTAAGGAGATCATAACTTTATTTCTGGACGCAGCTTCAGCCAGAGTCTTTAGAGAGCCATCGAGGAGCACAGCATTATCTTTATGCTTCATTTTATTCATGCAAGTTAAGGCCTGAAGGATGATTATGAGTGTCCCCGTCTGTGCTTTGTGTACTGGTAATCATCCAAGATGGAGGAATTTCCCGGCGCTCCTCCTGTTGATGAGAAACTGGCAGTCCTTCGCAGGAATCTTTTTTGGATCGACTCTGGTTCGCTGCCGATGCCGTCAGTCAGATAAAATTGGGCGGCGTGTGTAGACTCGACTCTAGGGCTCAGCCTGGTTGCTAAGCAACAGAGCAAAGACCCCTTCGCCAGGTCACTAAGCCTGTCTTTCAGTAGTGTGTACCTTTTTGTGTGTGTGCGTACAGATGTGTGTGAGTGACAGTGCAGATTTATGAACAAAAGCCTCTAAAGTGCAGCTGCATTCTTCGCTGTTTTCTGCCGCTCCAGTTCTCTGTTTCTGTCTTTCTGACATGCTGCAAACACACAAATGAATTTCCACCCCCTCACATTGCCTCAAACCCAGCTGTGCCCCCATCCCTTCCTGCCCACACGCACACATTTGTGCTCCTATCGTTGCGAGGACCCTCGTTGGCATAACACATTCCCCGACCCCTTTACTCTAACCCCAACTGTCACAGCCGAATGCCTAACCCCGGCTATCAAACCCCAGAGGTAAAACTAATTTTAACGCGGACCCTGAAACGACCTCTAAACTGTCAAACAGCTGTTCGATCAGAGCGGGCTAGGTTTCCGAAAAAGTGTCCTCACTCCAGAGATCTAAAACTCAAATTGGTCCACACAGACGTGCAACCCCACATCTTCCGCTTCTTCACTCGTTTTTCTTTTTTCTTTTTTTTGTCTATCCTGTCTCGCCGCCTTCTATTTTTTCCCCTCTCGTGGTCTCATTTGCATTGTGCAGGGCAACAGAAGGGCCGTCTTCATCCCATCCCTATTACTGTTGTGTCTGTGGTGTCTGTTTGATTTAAAATCGGACTGATGTGGCCCAGCCTCACTCCTGCTCTAATGAAACGCTCACACGGACACACGGCCTTGAGCACTCTGTTGCTTAACTGCTAGAAACCCGTGGAAAGTGCCTCCAGTTGCCGCTGTGCCTCATTCAAATGTAATGAGAAGGTGAATAATTAAGATTAAAGCACAGCGTAATGTCACCCTGCATTTGTGTGTCTGTGTGTGTGTCTGTTTTAGGAACTGGCTCTTGTTGCAGTGAGGTAATATTTTCATGGTCATGATCGTTAGAGCCATTGTCATGCCAGATTTCAGTTTTTAGATAACACTGTGAGCCATTTCAAAGTGGAAGTGGGTGGTGCAAGATTTTTTGTTTTTGTTTAAAATACCGTGCTGATGATGAGACTAAACTGTTCCACTCTCTCTGTCGGTTGTTTACTTCATCCGTGGAAAGTGATTGCTCTTTACTTGCGTCTGAGAATGAGACAAAAACGTGGATGTTTCTTTTTCTGAGCTTTAGTTTGGCTTTAGTTTTTTTTCTTAAATCTTTTTTGAATCAGTGGTTGATTAAAAAACCTACTGACCTGAGATTAATTAGATCTGTGCTGGCATTCAAAAACAGATTGAAAACCTTCTGGTCCACACAGGCCTACACCCAGTACGTGTGTGTGTGTGTGTGTGTGTGTGTGTGTGTGTGTGTGTGTGTGTGTGTGTGGTTTGCCACTTGACACCTGTTGATTGCTATTTCTGTCCTAGCACAACCCAGAAACTATCAAGTAAATTAGATAAATGTAAGATAAGACTTCTCTTTTTTTCTTGCTTCAAAGTGGACTTGAATTAGCGATCTGCTCCCCAAGCCTTGCTCCTCAGTTTTGGTCGACGGCGATTGGTTTGCGTTCATCATTACTATAAATAACAATGTAGAATCTGCTTTTATTTATTTTTTAGTCAAATTATCAGCATGTTTGTTGTGTTTGTTTTTTGTGCTTTTAAACAAACACTGTGTTCTAAATTTGCACATAATGTTGAAAAAGAGGCAACATGCAGCTAGCTTACCCAGTGTTGGTTCATGGAGATGGAAATTTGTGAGACCCAGGGAGACTTACAGTGTCGGGTTTCTGTTAGGGATGCACCAATATAGTTTTTTTCCCCCTGTTGCAATCCAGTACCTATACCTTAACTGTGGGTATCTGCCACAGTATATATAATTAACAAACTGCAATCTCCACTGTGAGGAAGATGGCGCCGGTGAGGTCGGCTGCCGTCACGACTGCTCCGACCACTTTTTCTTTGTTTTTTAAGTTAGTTTTCAGCGTTTCTAAATCGGCAAAATCATCACCATTGGGTACATTAGGTATGACAGTGACACTCTTGTTTCTATTGGTATACAATGTACTCACAATTCGAAGTTTTTAACTCTGGATCCGAGCTGGCCGAGTGAGATCTCGAGGGAGAACAAAGGGAAGCAGCGGCGGCCTAGAGGGAAGCGAGCCGGCGTCAGGAACAGGCTGAGAGCTCGTGCACACCGCACACCTCTGCCTAGCATCCTGCTCGCCAACGTCCAGTCACTGGAGAACAAGCTTGACGACCTCAGGGCCAGGATAAAGTTCCAGAGAGACATTCGGGACTGCAATCTCCTCTGCTTCACCGAGACATGGCTGAACCCAGCGGTGCCGGACCACGCCATCCAGCCGGCCGAGTTCTTCTCGGTTCACCGCATGGACAGGACACGGGACTCGGGGAAGTCAAGGGGAGGCGGCGTGTGTTTAATGGTGAACAACAACTGGTGCAACAGTGCGAACGTTGTTCCTCTCACACGCTCCTGCACACCAAATCTGGAACTACTGTCCATCATGTGTCGTCCTTTTTATCTACCTCGGGAATTTACATCGGTCATTGTAAGTGCCGTTTATATTCCACCACAAGCGGACACGGTCACCGCCTTATGCGAGCTGCATGAGGCACTCACACAGCACCAGACACAACACCGGGACGCTGCGCTTATTGTGACGGGGGACTTTAATAGCGCCAACCTCAAACGCGCAGCGCCGAACTTTTATCAACACATCACCTGCCCCACCAGGGGTGAAAGGACACTGGACCACTGCTACACTACGGTCAAGGACGGCTACAAGGCACAATCCCGCCCCCCGTTTGGCAAATCTGATCACGCCGCCATCTTCCTCATGCCAAAATACAAACAAAGGCTGAAACAGGAAGTTCCGGTTCAGAGGAAGGTCGCGCACTGGATGGATCAATCGGTGGCCGCGTTACAGGACGCACTCGATGACGCAGACTGGGGCATGTTCAGAAACAGCTCCGACGATGACGTCAACGTGTTTACGGAAGCAGTTGTGGGATTCATCGGGAAACTAGCGGATGATACCGTGGAGACAAAGACTATCACAACGTTTCCCAACCAGAAGCCGTGGGTGGATAAAACCATCCGCGACGCTCTGAGATCCCGCACCGCTGCCTACAACATGGGACTCATGACGGGGGACATGGACCCGTACAAAGCCGCGTCATATAACGTGCGGAGGGCGGTGAAAGAGGCGAAGCAGCGCTACGGGAGGAAACTAGAGTCACAACTCCAACAGAGTGACTCTAGGAGCCTGTGGCGGGGACTAAGGACAATAACGGACTATAAAGCACCAACAACCGGTATGACGAACGCGGCCGTGACTCTGGCAGACGAGCTGAACACTTTCTATGCTCGCTTCGAGGCTGCAGCTAAGGTCTCCAACAATGCTAGTGTTAGCAGCGCTAACGGCTGCAGACAGGAAGATACTGCCAGCACCGGAAACGTGCTCGTCATCTCCGAGCATGAAGTAAGGAGAGCCTTCAAGAGAGTGAACACCAGGAAAGCAGCAGGACCAGACGGCATCCCAGGTCGTATCCTAAGAGACTGCGCATACCAGCTAGCTCCTGTGTTCACTGAGATATTCAACATCTCTTTATCTCAGTCGGTGATCCCCACATGCTTCAAAGAGTCCATCATTGTTCCTGTCCCGAAGAAACCCCACCCTGCTTCTCTCAATGACTATCGCCCTGTAGCCCTCACCTCAGTAGTGATGAAGTGCTTTGAACGCCTGGTCAGAGACTTCATCATTTCTTCACTACCAGACACACTGGACCCACTACAGTTCGCTTACCGTCCAAATCGTTCCACAGACGATGCCATCTCTCATCTCCTCCACACATCACTCACTCACTTGGACACTAGAAGGGGGAATTATGTTAAAATGCTCTTCATAGACTACAGCTCTGCATTTAACACCATAATTCCCTCCACACTCACCACCAAGCTGGAGCATCTGGGACTCAGCTCATCTATGTGTCAGTGGATCTCCAACTTCCTAACTGGCAGACCACAGGCAGTAAGGATGGGCGGACATGTCTCAGCCTCCACCACTCTCAGCACTGGAGCCCCCCAGGGGTGTGTTCTGAGCCCCCTGCTGTACTCTTTGTACACATATGACTGTGTGGCCACTACCAGCTCCACCACCATCATCAAGTTTGCTGACGACACCGTCGTGGTGGGCCTGATCTCTGATAACAACGAGACGGCCTACCTGAAGGAGATTAGGAATCTGGAGAACTGGTGCCAGAGGAACAACCTCCTTCTAAACGTCAGTAAGACAAAGGAGCTGATAGTGGACTTCAGCACTAAGCAGGAGAGGAACTACCAGACCCCCGTCATCAACGAGTGCCCAGTGGAGAGAGTGGACAGCTTCAAATACCTCGGAGTTCACATCACGCAGGACCTGTCATGGTCCTGTCACATCAACACCGTGGTGAAAAAGGCCCGACAGCGTCTCTACCACCTCAGACGCTTGAGAGACTTCCAACTGCCCTCCAAGGTGCTCAGGAACTTTTACTCGTGCACCATAGAGAGCATCCTGGCGGGAAACATCTTAACCTGGTTCGGGAACAGCACCATGCAGGACAGACGAGCTCTAGAGAGGGTTGTGCGGTCAGCTGAGCGCACCATCCGCTCCGAGCTCCCTGACCTGCACTCAATCTACAGCAGGCGGTGCTGGACCAAGGCCAGGAAGATCGTGAAGGACCTCAGCCATCCCAACAACAGACTGTTCTCTCTGTTGAGGTCAGGAAAGCGATTCCGCTCCCTGAAGACCAACACAGAGAGACTGAGGAGGAGCTTCTTCCCGCAGGCGATACGGTCTCTCAATCACACCACCACACAGTACTGACCCACACATATGGTTCTTACACACACACTGGACTTTCTGGACTTTGTTTTTGCACAACACTGGTCACTATATTCTTCATTTCCGGTTAATACTTGTACAGCTGCTGTTATTGTGTATATATTTATTTATATTTAGATTCCTTCATACATTCTTATATAGTTCTATATTGTGTATTGTGTATTTTGTTGTACAGTTATTTTATTTTCAACTTTAATTTATATATTTATCTTTATCTTATTCTTCCCAGTTAAATTTACCCTTCATTCTAATTTGTGTTGTACAGTTATTTCATTTTTAACCTTAATTTATATTTTATTCCTTCCTAGTTAAATTTACCCTTTTTAATTTTTCATATTTATTTCCTTTCTTATTCATAGCCTTTCCTTTTTTGTTTTCTTTAGGTCACGAGCAGTTGTCCAAGCATTTCACTACATATCGTACTGTGTATGACTGTGTACGTGACAAATAAAAATTTGAATTTGAATTTGATTTGAATTTGAGACTGGGAATCTTTCTTTTATACATAAGGCAACATCAGGATTTATGTAAGCAACTTTTCTTTGTAAATGAAAAAAAATGTTAGAGATGAATGGATAAATATGAACACCCAGTTGTTGGTATTAGTGTGCAATTGAAGCGTTCTAGTGTTACTCTTCATTTTATTTGGACTAGCTTAATTCAAGTCATAGCTGCGTTCAAATACAGATACAGAAGTTTTTCTTTCTCCTTTTTCCTCCTAAAACACGTCGTGTATATAAAGTTGACGTATAAAATGAAATTGAATCGAGCGGAGGACGACATGTTATGTTAAAATAAGTATAATAAAAGCTTCCCAACAGCAAGCGTTTAACCTAACCAACGTCCAAAGTAGTGTTTCTCTCCCTGAAAATTTTGAGAGTGAGCGTCAGAAACAGAGAGAAATCTTAAGAATGACTTTGAGCACTAGTAGACTAACAATAACTACTGATGTGGCAACATGCAATACCTCCCTCTGCTGCCTCCTCTGTTTCATTTGCACTGCTGCTAGCTTCTGCTGGCAAATGACGAAGTCAACGAAACAACATAGAACTGAACTGAATAGATATGAGCGTGTGTTGACTCGCTGTCACTCATATTTGTGGCGATATTGTACCAACAGGGATACCAAATATAGAACACAAAAATTAACTTGAGAATAGTTTTTTTTAATAAGCAAATAACTAAATTCAAACTGAAAAAACAAAACGAAACAAATTTGAGCAGCTAGGTCCAGAGCAAATGTAGATATTCCCAGCGCTGCAGAGTTGGTAAATTGGCAGACATTTTTCTCTCGAGTAGATACACTAATAGTTATTTTAAAAGATATTGATAGAGTTTTAAGTACTGACTGAACTTCTTTAACTGAATAAAAGTGAAAAAGCACAGGTGCTGAAACGAACTTAAAGTATAAAAATGAAAAGCAGCTCTTTCAGGGATATTTTTTTCTAGCTCGTCCTTTAACTTTAGCTTCTTTACTCTGGGTTGTTGTTTTTTTTTTTTTGCCTCCTCAACTTGACTTCTTTTACATCAGCAATAAGCACATTGTGCTATTATTCCTTATCTTTAGGTTGAAATTGGCCTGCTTTAGGGAAGATGTGCAGTGACATGAAACAACTTCCCACAAACACGTTATAAATGAAGGATCTTATTTTGAAAATCCAAGTAGTAGAAAGCAGAGATGTTTGTGTTAAAGTCAAAAGCAGATAAACTGCAGATACCTCAAAATTGCTCACTTCCACTTCCAAATCTACCCAACAAAAATTCCCATCCCACTCCAACCCCCAAGAGGAGCAAGAAGGTCGTCACAATGCTAGAATTTCAAACTCAATACCATTTTACGGATACAATAACACATGGAAAGAATGACAAAGGATAAATAAAGATAAAACAATATTGGTTGGATTAAATGTATTGACTTTCAGCCCTGTTTATTTCCTGTGCTTCTGGTAACTTGACCCCATATTTCGTTGCTGATCAGATAGATTTATTAAGGTAGGCTGCCACCGTTTCTGTCTAGCTGCTGGTAGACTTTTTGTTGCTTCAGTCTGGTACTTTAAGAGAAATGTAACTCACTTTGGACACAAATAATTGTGTTATCCGTAACAAAATGATAACAGACGGCTAATGCAGCTATTAATACTAGCAGTTAATATTAATAGCTGTTTAATACTTGAGCTTTCTTGACCTCACAGATCGGGATGTCTGAAGATGCTTCAACAGCAGTTCAGCTGCTAGTGAGGGGAGGGGCTGTGTGACGTTTGTGTGTCAGCTGGCTGAGGTGATGACAGTACTGTTGGTACCAGTTCTGCTGCAAGTGAATATTTAATCTGATGGTAATTTCTATTATAAGTTAGTGCAGATTTTGTGGACAATCCTACTCGGTGCATATACCAGCTTTAATTTTAAAATGCTTTCAGTGTTTTGAAATCTAAAGGTACCATCAGTCCCAGTTCTGGTGACATCCCTATCCATAACTTTATAACATAAACTGAAGGAGAGATTTGTTCTTGTAAACCGATGTTTAAAATAACATTTTTGTCTGTGTTCCTCGTCATTTGCTCCCAACTCAACCAGCTTCTGGATGTTAATTGATAGCTCTCTTTTTTTTGGTCTATATAAGACTAATAGGGTGTTCAACTGAGCCACAGTCTTAAATAGTATAATGTTGGGGTGTTCATTTAAATAAGCATGCTGTACAGTAACAAAGTATTTCTGCTTTTCCCGCCAACAAGATTCAGATGGTGAACTAAACGTCGTCGGGTTGGACTGTTTGTTTGACTATAAGTTTGTGATGGGTACTTTCTGATATTTTAATGACTGAGAAAATAACCAGCTTTGTTACAAAAATTCACATTTTGTTCTATGATTATCTTTAAATAAGACACAAATTCTTGTATTGCGTTACCCGGCAATGAGTGAAGATCAGAAGATCTTAAGCACTTTTTGTCTTTCTAGTTTCCCTCTAACAGGATTTATTTCCTACTAGCTGCCATGTGCTATATAAGGATGCAAGTATGAACTGTTTATTTCAGTCGCTACACTGAATAATTTCAAGCAGCAAGCAGGAACAAGCAGTCAAATCACCAGCTATACTGCCTGCTGCCATTTGAAGCTTCTAACATGGGAAGTTTCCTGTGGCAGCTTTAATGTTACTGGGCGTGATTATTAGACTTCCCACCATGCTGTGGTTAAATTTAAAATCATCTAAACTGAAGCAAAGACTAACTATAGATGTTGGAAGCAAGAAAGAAATGCATGTGAACTGCTGAAATACGAGGAGCTTTTTTTGCAGTGACTAATGCCACATAATTGACATATTGATTTATCTCAGTGTTGTTATTGTGTCGCCTTATTTGGCACCGCAAAGAAGCCCGAGCTGATTTTCACTTTTTTCCCTCTCCCCAGTGTGCTGTTTTGTGGTCCATAAGCGCTGTCATGAATTTGTCACCTTCTCCTGTCCGGGGGCCGACAAAGGACCTGCCTCCGATGTAAGTATAAAGAAAGTAAACACCCACACTTGTGCACGAATAAAACATCTACACAGCTTGATTATTCGATCCTTTACTCCTTATTTTTAGTCAGACCTGAAAGCAAAGGTCAGAGACACACACCTCTGTTCGTGCACAGGTGTGTGTGTGTGTGTGTGTGTGTGTGTGTGTTCGATAAACAGCACATTAGCAAAACAAAACCCAGTGCTGACCATGCTCATTTTATTAATAACCATTATTCAACAGCAGAACAGCTTCATGCATTAAAAAATATTTAACCTGAACAGACAGACAGACACACACACACACACACACACACACACACACACACACACACACACACACACAGCCCTAACCTCCTAGCCTTACTCCTGCTGACATGTCAGCCACAAATCACATTCAGACACGTCAGTATAGGAGAATGTGCTGGCTGGCTGCATCAGGTTAATGACCCAATATCTCACTCTCTTTCACTCACTCACGCACGCACGCGCACACACACACACACCATTTGTGGGTTTGAATTAATTTTAAATTCATGTCACTGATGTTTATTAATCTCAAACTCCGCTCTTTGTTTTTGTTATATCACCAGTGCTGTTGTTACCTATTTTTGTGCATCCTCCAAATTCACTCAGTTTTCCATCTCTATCTCTTGGTCTCTCATGCTCACATTAGTTCTTTTGTTTTCCCGTAAAATATTTAAACATTTAAAGGCTTTACTCTGGAGAAAATCAGTACTGTAAGTCATCTACTTATGGCTAATCCCTGCCATGGGGAGTGGAGATCATATGATTTTTTTGCGCCGTGATATATCGCATGGTTTAAAATGATTCATCATCAGTCACTGACTGAAATGTTCTGCTGTCCATATACTTTATTTTTGCATCCATGTGGGTTTGCAAATTAAACACATTATGATTAAGAACCTGTTAGAGGAAATTGAGAACCCCTTTTCTTGTAATTTAGCTGAGTCCAGGCTTTAAATGGCGACTAACAGGACAACTGAGAACACCTAACCTTGCAGCTTTAAATCTTTTAACAACCCGAAACAGTCTGAGTTATTTGAATATAATTGTACTCAAGCATCTTCTGTCTCCTCTTTACAGGATCCTCGTAGTAAACACAAGTTTAGGGTCCACACTTACTCAAGCCCCACCTTCTGTGACCACTGTGGCTCCCTCCTGTACGGGCTGATACACCAGGGAATGAAATGTGACCGTAAGTACACGAATATCTGCCTGTGTTTCAGAAAGGAAGCCTTGTGCTTTAGAAGCTTGCATTTTACACTCTTTTTAAACCTTGCTAGTACTGAGATGGACCCCCATTTCCCTTTATAGGTGCCTTAATTCTTTGTGGCACAGGTGCTGGAAACATTTCTCAGAGATACTGGTCAATAATGACATGAGAGTATTGATGCTCATCTACCGAGCATCTGAATAACGCAGCAGAAATCAGGGCTCATCCGACCAGACAACATTTATTTTCTGATTTTCTCTTGTCTTATTTTGGTGAACCCGTGTTAGCTATAGCCGTGGTTTTCTGTACTTAACTCATAAATGTCCTCTGGTGTGGTCTTCTGCTGCTGCAGCCAATCTGCTTCAATGTGAGGCTCTTCTGCAGAGATGCTCTTCTGTATACCTTGAATGTAACAAGTGGGGATTTGAGTAACTGTTGCCTTCCTCTCAGCTCAAAGCAGTCTGGCCATTCTCTCAGAGCTCAACAAGGCATTTTCACCCAGACAACTTCCGCTTACTGGATATTTTTTCTCATTTTTTTGACTATGTGGGAAAATCCCAGCATATCAGCAGTTTCTAAAACACTCACACCAGTCAGTTTTGCACCAACAACCCTGCCTCATTGAGAAACATTTAAATTTTGTTTCTTCCTCATTTTTGGCTTGAACTTAAGCAGACCGTGTAGACCATGTCTGCATGCCTAAGAGCACTGATTTGCTGCCATGTGATTGGGTGATTCGATACTTGTATGGAAGTAGACTACGTTTAGAAAATGAAATCTGGTTGTTTCTCACATTTACGAGATGGTGTAAAAAAAAGAAAGAAAGAGGAAGACTTGAGGAATTGGCCACAAGTTTCAGGTTTTTGAGATTTCTTCACTTCTGTAGTAAAAAAAAAAAGGCAAATTCAGTGTGTTCAGTTTTTCACAATGTAGATGAGCACGGGCAAAAAAACTAATGCTGTTGCAGCATAGAGTGCAGCACAGGATACTCGGGCAAAGATCAACATTTCTGTCATCTAGAAGCTTTTCATTTGACAATAAAAGTTTATGCTGAAACTGATGTTCGTTAGATTATATCTGATCTGATATCAGATTTATCAGTTCTTTTCCTGTCCTGATCAGTTTTACTACTACAGAAGCTTCACTCTGTCGTTAATGCTTTACAGCATTAATGACACACATATTGCTACAGCTAAAGTTAAAGCTTCCACTGCTGAACACTGACTGCAGTTTGCATGAATACTTCACAATAATCAAGCTGCTCATAATATTTTCCCCCCTCCATTTCTTTAGTTGTGTCACAAACTGTTTGTGTTGGCACGAAGAGGAAGTAGGTTACCTCTCTGCAATGCTATACTCAGGCCAGCATTATTTAGTGGGCAGATGTTTCCTCATTGTGCTTTGACTTTGCATCATGAAAATACTAGAGTACCTTATTTGACATAATTTACAAGCGGGTTTGGTTATTTATTAATCCATAGAAACACTCGAGTTGTTCATTAATTGTAAATGTATAATTATCATACAGAAGATGAGACTTATTTCTGTAAGTGTTGGCAGACAAGCGCAAGTAGTCTTCAAGGTTTACACTCATTAATGGATTAATGGTTCTCATGGGTGTGTTTAGTGCCTGTTGGAGATAATACATTGAAATCCACGGTCACAGAAACATTATTGTTACTGGAAAAGAAAACCTACAGAGAGCAAGAGATTAACTTCTCACTCTCCACCTTCAGAACCTCAACACCACCCACTGATTCAACAGAGTGGAGCAAAATGTGGTACATCAGAAATGTCTGCCATCTAGTGGACGTACTGAGAAATGACCATGGGTTATTAGACTTGTCTGTGTTCTTGCATTGATCAAATTGTTTCCCACTTACTAGTCTGTAAAATAATGAGTTTTGCTTAAACTGTGTTCTACTCTCACTGTCCAGATTTAATGTTTAGCTGTGCCTTTTATTACCGAAGACAAATTTTTAAACTGTTCTGACCAACCTGTATATACAACACATAGCTTTAGTGTTGGTGCTCTTCGGCCCTCAGGCATTTTCTCTGGGCCAAGGTTCATTTAAAATGGACTGAGGAAAGTGGAAAACTGTTCTGTGGTCAGACGAATCGAAGTCTGAAATTTATTTTGGAAAACGTGGACGCCACATCCTGCAGACCATCCGGCTTGTCATCAGTGCTCAGTTCAAAAAGCCTGCATCTCTAATTGTATTGGAGTGCATTACTGTTTATGGAATTTGGCAGCTGGCACAACTAGAAAGGCAACATCAGATGACATCTTCTACAGGTGAGGCCCTGCATATTTCACCAAGACAATGCTAAACCTCATATTACAGAGCTCCATAGCAGAGGAGCCCAGGTGCTAAACTTGCCTCCCTCCAGTT
The DNA here is from genome assembly GCF_965226115.1 of Aulonocara stuartgranti. Lineage (NCBI taxonomy): Eukaryota > Metazoa > Chordata > Actinopteri > Cichliformes > Cichlidae > Aulonocara > Aulonocara stuartgranti. Next base: position 29,410,003 of record NC_138944.1, on the reverse strand, counting down.
CACCAACTGAAAGGATTTGGAGAATCCTCTGATCTCAGATGTTTGCAGACTTGCTGTTGCTACAGTGGTAGACATGCCCCTGTATTGAGAAGTGCTGCTCCTATCAAATTCATAATGAGCCAGTATATTTTTCTTAAAATGGTACATTTGATGTTTTTCTGTGTTCTACTATGAATAAAGTATGGATTTATGGATTTGATGGATGGATCTGTTTTTATTTACATACGTCAGGGACTATAGGATGGTTTTGGGGGTTGGGTGAGGTCACATCTCTGGTTGCTCTGACCTAACGAGTATGGGTGATATTTGGTCTGGTGTCCGGGATCTGAGAGTTCAATAGTTTTCATTACTTTAAGTACCCAGCATGTTTTTACTTATTATCTAACTGTCTCCAAATTTACCTCTTTGTTTTTTTTGATTAATTTTTTAAGCCCCCTGTGTCTGTTAGGGTGCAGCCCTAAATCTCTTTTAATCTGGCAATAAGGCACTGAAAGCCTTCCGGTAATTACTTTGGGGGGGTTTAGGGCACAGACTGTCACATGTTAGACAGACTGTGATGATTGTGATTCATAACCAACCTGCACAATTTTCCTGTCTCTCTCTCTCTCTGTTCAGACTGTATGATGAACATCCACAAGCGATGTGTCGCCAACGTCCCGAGCCTGTGCGGGACGGATCACACGGAAAGGCGAGGACGCATCCACATCTCTGCGCAGATCACTGACGACACACTCACCGTCACCAGTGAGTGCTCCCACACACACGACCGCACTGAGTGCATCTCAAAGCTCTCTGCCAGCCTAAGACTAAAACCGGAAAGTCCATTAGTTGATCAATGATCCAACGATTGACCCACATTGCCACTGGGACATGCACCCACGTGCCAGCGCTCCCTTTCAGACAGCTGTGGATTGATTATGGAACAGAAACTAAACTGTTGTTAAGTGTTGTCTAATGTGGCCAGAGTTATTTAGGGCAGGCTGAAGCTTTAGACATGGATGGGTTGCGCTAACACTTTGGGAAAGGACAAATTGCGGACAGTCTAAAAGTGTGTTTTATCCTGGGATCTTCTGGCACTTATTTGTATTTATGTCCTCAACCCCCCCCCCACAGTCAAAGAGGCTAAGAACCTGGTGCCTATGGATCCCAACGGCCTGTCAGACCCCTACGTCAAGCTCAAGCTGATTCCCGATCCCAAGAGTGAGAGCAAGCAGAAGACAAAGACCATCAAATGCTCCCTCAACCCCACGTGGAACGAGACCTTCACTTTGTGAGACACCTTTTTGTTGAACATAACTTGCCTTTTGATTAAAGTTACTCACTTGGCCTCATTTTGAGTCGCATATGCGCAAACCTAACTGGAGCTCGTGCAAGTGACCCAGTCCTCTCTCCTCCTCCTGTTTGTGCTCGTTGTTTTTCGAGCTATTCTCGGGTAGGAAAGGTATGAAAAACTGTGATTTGCTGCATTGTTTTTAAGTTTGTACAGAGAGAGATGAGAGGACTGTGATCTCAGGTTTTCATTTTTAGCTATATTAGGAACGCACTTTATCTTCCGTTTCACTGTCCTCCATTTTTTTCCTTTTAGCAACCTCAAAGAAACTGACAAGGACCGCCGTCTGTCAGTAGAGGTCTGGGACTGGGATTTGACCAGCAGGAATGACTTCATGGGATCACTGTCCTTTGGGATCTCAGAGCTACAGAAACAAGGGATAGATGGATGGTGAGAAAATTACACAGGTGTAACTAGAAATGATACAGGCAGGACATGCAGGGGTGTGAATGTTTAGGAGGCTTTGTTGTCATAGTCTGGTGATAATCCTGGATTTTGTCTGGCAATGCTCTGCTTTCATTCTGGGGTTTAGGTTTAAGATGCTGTCCCAGGAGGAAGGAGAATACTTTAATGTTCCTGTCCAGCCAGATGGAGAGGACGGTAATGAGGAGCTACGGCAAAAGTTTGAGGTAAGACTCACAGAAATCGACGAGAATGACGACTGGTTTAATTTGTGCTCTTGCCTATTTCTTGTTCTCTAATAAACTACTTCTTCCCCCTTCCCCATTTTAATTCTCTCTCTAGAGAGCGAGAGTGGGTCCAGGGAAGCCCACTGACTCCTCTTCTTCCTCCTCGGTGTGCAAGTACGACAGCAACGGCAATCAGGACCGCGTCAAGCTCTCAGATTTCAACTTCATCATGGTTCTGGGCAAGGGCAGCTTCGGCAAGGTGGGGCACGCGTCAGTAGAAATGTGATGTTTCTGATGTAAACATGGCATGAATGAAATCTCTTTAAAACTCACTGATTTCCTTTGGTTGACTCCCTCAAAGGTGATGCTGGCTGAGAGGAAAGGCACAGATGAGTTGTACGCCATCAAAATCCTGAAAAAAGACGTGGTGATCCAAGATGATGACGTGGAGTGCACCATGGTGGAGAAGAGAGTCCTCGCCCTGTCAGGAAAACCACCTTTCCTCACTCAGCTGCACTCATGCTTCCAAACCATGGTGAGACAGCTTGAAGCACGACCAGCTTCTTTTATAATGTTATCAGAGTGCTTTCCATGGCTTGTTTGCTTTGGTCTGTTTACTGTGTAAATTTGAACTGTGTAATTATCAGCCTGTCAGTAAACTGTGATTCTGAATAATTTATTCCTCTCTTCTGGTCTCCTGCTTCTTCTTTATTGCTCCTAGGACCGATTGTATTTTGTCATGGAGTATATTAATGGAGGAGACCTTATGTACCATATCCAACAGGTCGGCAAGTTCAAGGAGCCTCATGCTGTGTGAGTGCATGCACACACACACACACACACACACACACACACACACACACACACACACACACACACACACACACACACAGACAGTGAGTTTGATCAAATCTAGAAGAGAATCAAGCATTTCGATGCTCTTAAACAATCCCCCACTTAAGAAACTCAATGGTGATTAACAAAACAGAATTTGGCATCCAGACTTTCCTTAACTAATAAGTTTAGTTTCACATCAAAGTTGATGTGCCACCATTATTATCTTGTTTTTGCTTCTCCTCGTCTGTTCTTGCTTTCTTACTTATAAGCAGTGTTGGGTAAGTTACTTTAAATTAGTAACTTAGTTACATTACTAGTTTCTTCTATCAAAAGTAACTCAGTTACTTCAAGTTACTCGTTACTTTCAGAGTAACTAGTTACTAGGGAAAGTAACTTTGGTTTAACTCAGAATTCTCTTGTTAATGTGTTGCTTCCGTAACTGGATACCCAGCAAGCTTGCCAGTCTTCTAGCTTGCTTACTTGCCACAAGTGCACTGTGCCACCTACCAATAGAAAGGAAAAAATAATGTGCACATTTCCACGAGAGAAATCCCACGCCTGATTCTATCCTAGCCATTCTATCCTCGCTTTTTACATCCAACACAAAAACTGCAGTCGTGGTGCTTTCGATTGTACTCAGAACTCGGAAATTCTGCCTTCTGAATAGGAAGATGTAGGTAACACCAGACTGCAGATGAGCTGCATACAGGGCTGGACTGGGACAAAAAAATCGTCCCGGGCATTTTGACTAGAGGCCGGCCCACCATTATAGGAAAAATCATAAAGCCTATTAAATGAAAATAAACACAGTTGTGACAGTGATGTACACTGTTCTGATGGTATAAATGCATCAATCTATCAATCGTTTGTTGTAAGACTCAGATAATTATTTTTTTAAAAGTGAGACATTTTAAATGAGAATAAGAAAGTATTTCCTTGTGCCCCCCATTCCCTTTTAATGCCCTACATGGACCCCTGGCAACACTTTACTAGATCCGCCCCTGCACAGTTACCAGCTGTCAGCTACTTAGAAAAGGATCCTGGTGTTATTTGTCTCTCAGAAACAGTTCATAACTTCCCTTCAACTCACTCATGTGACCTAAAAGGTAAACCTGTTTCTCCATCACAGCTCTGATGATCCAGTAAGGACGTCTCCTGGTTTCATCTTCATGTTTCCCTCTCACCAGATAACCAAACCGATATCATGACCAGCAGCTTTTACAGCTGTGGCTCCAGCAAACATCAGCTGATACTAGAAGTTAATATTAAATAAATTCTAACAACAGCTGATCAAGCTTAAACGTGCTGCTGTTGTTTAGCGCGACATCCGCTGGTTTCCTCTTTCTGGCGCAAAGTGAGCGATAAATAAACAAGAGAGAAAAGCTGATCAGCTGATCATTGATCAGTTTCATGATTGAAGTAGAAACAGGAGAGGGAGGGTGAGAGGATGAGAGAAGAAGAGGCAGCTGTGCAGCGTAAACACAGAATAACTCCAGCTTTGTGTCTTTTTCATTGTAGCTGAAGTCCGGGACAAACTGTTCCTTTTCACCTCAATAAGAAACGCGTAATATTTTCTCTGAATACCAGACGATTCCGTTTTTTACAGGACGGTTGGCAACTCTAATAATTAACCTTATGAACAAAATAAAGTTCAACATCAGTAACATAGCACCCACCCAGCTGTATAGAAACTCCATCATGCTAGCTAGCACGCAGTACGAAAAATTCAGCATAACAAAAATAAACTCCACCTAAACTTGGTTCATATCTGACCCAGATGGACTGCAGGTCATAACTTCTTACCTGAAGTTCAGTTCAACTGACACTCACAGACCAGCGGCCACTTCGGGTCTCTCCTCTTGCCTCCCTTTTCCTTCATCCACCTGCTGGCCTCCACCACTTGCTAATGTTATTGAATCTGTGGAAGCTCCGCGATAGCCACCACAGGAAGTAACGAATAACGAGCCTATCTAAATCCCAGTAACGAGTAACGCGTTCCCGGTTTTGGCATAATAACTAGTTACTGTGCTCTTACCACAATAATAACGTAGTTACTGTAACGCGTTACTTAATAACGCGTTAGTCCCAACACTGCTTATAAGTGATGCAACAATACTCCAGATCTCCAAATCGCACTTCAGGACTAAGATAACTTTGCATATTCACAATTCCAAAATAATCCTTTTTTATACATTACTGGATCTTGGTGCAGCTCGTCAGTTAATTCACTGTCTCAAACGAGCAGTCTTGGCTCCCCTCTTCCTTCCATTAAGTCAGCCACACTTTGATTGGCTCCATCTTGCAAACAGAATGTTTGAACAGCTGTGTTCCTGTGATGACCTCATTAAACATATCTGTTCTCATTGACTCAGTGTTTAGTCTGAAAGAAGAGCTTTTGACTTACATTGAGTGAGATAAAAAATTGCCATTTTATCTTCATATATAGCTGGAGAAAAAAGAAATTCGACCCCCCTTGTTCACTTATAAAAGAAATGAACAGTCTTTATTTTTATGGTAGTTTCATTTTATTTCCCGTACTGCATGATTGAGGAAAAAAATGAAAAGTGTAATATGTGCCCAATAAACATAACAGCTCAGGGAATCTTAGGGACTAACTACCGCCGCTCCACTTGGCTCATTAACGTAAGCAATATGTGCACGTGGCTAATTAGCATGACATTACATAATGCAAGTTAACAGAGCTATTTCTCAGCCTATATCTACACACATGGTGTTTACACAAGCACAATCAAAACATGCCCTTAATAGGAAATGTTTAAACAGATGGCGAGTTAAACTGTGTATTCCACCTCAAAGCTTTGCTAACATAGCTCCGGTGTTAGCTACAGGGATGAAGCAGCACCTACCTTTTTCTGCCACTGTTGTCACATAATCCTTAACTGTCTGTATTTACATTCATGCACTCAGCAGCTGGTCTTCACATAATGCTGGCATCTTTGTTGAAGACAAAGGTCAAGATAAACCTTTACCAGATGACAGGTTAACAGGTACTTCCTGTTTTAACACTTGCGCAGATCCGTGTATGAGGAGAGACGAGTTCCTTTGCAGTAAAAGCTCTGCAGCTCAGAAAGGTTATACATTACTTAAAGTGGCAGCCAAAACTGTTATAAAATGAACTTTTTATGCATTTTGTGCGTTATACTTACAAATGTTGATGTTTTTGTCATTCGTGGTGCTTAAAAAAATGAAAATGCATGAGGCACACTTTAACCTCTCTGAAGGGCTTCAATAGGAGATATCAGAGCATCACCAAACGCACCTTTCAGTTAAAGACGGATGTTTGCCTCTGTTTTAGGTTCTATGCTGCTGAGATTGCCATCGGCCTGTTCTTCCTTCATTCCAAGGGCATTGTGTATCGGTGAGATGGTTTTTGAATCAGCTCGGCTACTCGCGTGTAGTTTCCGGTCCCTTTTAGTTTACAGATGTGAGTAACATCTGTGCGTTTGGATGTTTTTGCAGGGATCTGAAGCTGGACAATGTGATGCTGGACTCTGAGGGCCATATAAAGATTGCAGATTTTGGAATGTGTAAAGAAAACATGCTTGATGGCATTACCACAAAGACTTTTTGTGGAACTCCAGACTACATCGCTCCAGAGGTGTGTTTTACGGGTTAGCCACTGTCTAGTTGTCGATTGGTTTATTTTAATCTTTCAGACATTGATTGCAACCCTATTCTTTCTCTTGCAGATCATAGCCTATCAGCCTTATGGGAAGTCTGTGGACTGGTGGGCTTTTGGAGTCCTGCTTTATGAAATGCTTGCTGGACAGGTTTGTATTCATCTACTGCTTACCCTCTTAAATTATTATTATTATTATTATTGTTATTATTTTACCAAAACAACAACTAAAAAAAGGGTCTGCATTTGTGCCTCTCTAGCCGCCTTTCGATGGTGAAGATGAAGATGAGCTTTTCCAGTCCATCATGGAGCATCACGTCTCATACCCTAAATCCATGTCCAAAGAAGCAGTTGCTATCTGCAAGGGGGTAAGAAAACATGCTTGTATGCGCATACATGCAGGGTAACTCCTAATGTGGCCCCTGAAACCTCTGCTTGTTTTTCACTCTGAGCACTGGAGGGTTCGTCATATTATAAAGGCTGCTGCGTGTTAGTGCGCACCCTCCAGCAGTGAGGCTGAACTGCCTCTTAACAGCTCGTGGCAGCAAACGATGATTGTACTTGTTTATTTGCCCTCCACACCTCCTCATCTGTGATATCTTTTTATTTGTTTACTAATGCGTTAAATAGTTACAGTACACATTAATAAAGATCACTGTTTTTCATCTCATTAATAATATTTTGCAGGACATAATGACTTTGCATTGCTGTTTTTAATTTAAAAATGCTACCTTTATGTAATGCATACATGCTACAGATTGATTATGGGTCCGTTTTAAAAAGACTAAACGAATACGACTCATCTTGCATTGTATGTCTTTGTGTAATCTCTAGCTGATGACCAAACACCCGGCTAAGCGTCTGGGCTGCGGCCCAGAAGGTGAGAGAGACATCAAGGAGCACGCCTTCTTCCGCTACATAGACTGGGAAAAACTGGAGAATAAGGAAGTCCAGCCGCCTTTCAAACCGAAAGCTGTGAGTATATGACACGCTGACTCACTTCAGCTGTTCACTTTATCAGCCTTCACTAAATGCCTTAGAAATCTTTGCACAGTAGTTAAGAAAATGCCACAGTTTGCTCAAACCTTTAAGGTAAGTTATCAGGATTAGTTTGTTCATCCTTCAAACCCAACCATCACCTGCCGTTGGTCACTGCACTCACCAATGCAGAGCTGATTTATTTATTTATGTGAGTGTAGTCACCAATGATGAAGGCAGATGTCACCTGGCTCACGTATGGACCAATGGAAATCCACAGTTTCGGCTGTGAATGATTTTATTGGTTGATGCCATATTTTAGTTGTATTTCTCTTTTTTCTCTTTGTTGCTTGTTGTCCTTTTTTTCCTGTCATCCTTCATCAAACTCACTGCATTCCCCCCCCCCCCCCCCCCCATCTCTCTCCTCTCCTCTCCATGGCAGTGTGGGCGTGATGCGGAGAACTTTGACCGCTTTTTCACACGCCATCCCCCAGAGCTGACCCCCCCAGATCAGGACGTTATAGTCAACCTGGACCAGCAAGAATTCCAAGGCTTCTCATTTGTTAACCCTGAGTACTCCTACACAGATCACTGACCATGCCGCATATTACTGGTCTGCATTAGTATCTCTTGCACCACACATACTGTACAAAAAAATTAATAAATCACAATTTCATATTGTATTTGGAAGGGTGAAAGAAATCACTCAACATTTTGGAAAATGTGTCTTTTCCTTTTAACTCATCACAATTTGATAGCAAATAATATCACTCTAGTGTTAATGTACGTGGCGTTGTAGCTAGGTAGGGATTAAGCCTCAGTCACACACTTCCCAACCCCCTGGCAACGTGAAATGTGTGTTCTCTGACTGGTTGGACTGGTTGCTGGCTGTTGCTAGGTAAAAGTGTTGCACAGAGGTTGCTGCACCCAAAACCTGCATGCTATTTCTACGTGGAAGATGCCAAATATTTTCTATAGTTACTCTCCAAATTTTAGTGAAACTTTAAAAAAGACAGTTTGCATTCAAAGGAAAAGTCATGCTTTTTAAAATATTTTGGTTGCAGCAGTAAGACACAACTTTTTGCATTTTGCAAGTACTGTGAATCTTTTCAGACAAATCTGCGTGTTCCATATAAGCTAACTGCATGAAGGTTTTCAGCCCACAGCCCTCTTTGTGACCAATTTCACCTAGCAACAGCCAGCAACTTCTTACCATCTGGTCACAGAATACATGCTTTTCCTTAGCATCAGGTGGTTACCAGGGGTTACTGACCAGCAGTTAGCATTAAGTTTGGAAGCACCTAGAAATAGCTAGCCTGGCTCTTTCTAATCTCAACAATAAGGTAACCAGAAGTAAAGCAGATTAACATGTCTCTGTGGTTTTACAGATATGCAACACAACAAAGCTGCGAGTTGTGGCTTAAACTCATAAACAAAGCAGTACAACTGTCTCGCTTTATGGGGAAGCTAGCAAGCACACTAGCACAGATATCCTGGTTGGTAAAATAGTGTTATATGATATAAAACCTCCCTAAGATTCTTAAAGGACATCAGTGGCCTGTAAGGAAAGAGCCACATGACAGATGATGACACTGAAAGGTAGCATTTAGCTGTCCTTGAGCAACCTGGTTGGTTTACCTTCTGGCACTGCTGTAAAGTTTGATAGGTAGCACATAAACAGCGACACATTAAAAGTATAACTCCTAAACAACTTGATTACCAACTTTTAAATATTACAAAGCAGGGTGGTATCTTTTTAGTTAATATGTTAATATTAGAAATAAACATTCCAGTCTGTCATACTTTTTGTGCAAATTAGCATGAATTTGCACAGTTAAACTGCTAGCGAGCACAAACGGTTAACAGTGCTAAACGTTGAGTAACAATTTATATTTTGAAGATTGTTAGCTACAAACAGTAAAACATTAGTCTAGCTGCCAGTTTGTTTTTTTTATACACATTGCGCAAAGAAAAAAAATTAAAGACTTGGTTAGCAGTTAGCCACTAGCTCATTAATCTAGCTCTGCTAACCCTCTCAGTTGAATAACCTTTGCCTTGCAGGTTGCTACATTTGCTTCAAAGATTAAAACATTAAATAAAAGATTTTTGTGTAGTTAATGGTAGTTATTGTTGCCACATTAGTGAGGAGAACCAGGCTAGCTGGCCCCCCCAGCTTCCATTTTTCACATTAAACCAGGCTAACACCTCTGCATAAACATGGGTGATATTTATCATCTCATCTGACTTTCAGAAAAAAAATTGAATCGGATGTATTTCTTGTATTTCTTAAATAATGTTCACACATGAACATTATTTACAGGTGCTCCACTGAAATGCGACTAAAATAATCAAGTGTCAAGGTGCCAGTAGGCGGCTAATCTTGTTTGCAGCAGCGACACTGTTCTGAGTTTATTGTAGTTTAGCGCGTCACGTTACACTGCTGCTCTTGTAGCAGCTCTACTGGCTGTATTTTTATCTTTAGTACAGACATGTTGCTCGCTCCTAAATGCCACACGGCTGCTCACACTGGCAGGCTGATGTCGGAGTCAGACCTCAGGGCCGACTTTAGCCTGCTCCGTCTCTATGTTGCCCTCCTTTGTAAGGCAAGGCAAGGCAAGTTTATTTGTATAGCACAATTCAACAACAAGGTGATTCAAAGTGCTTTACAGAGACATTAGAAACAAGAACAAATAAAAAGCATGATTTAAAATTGAATAAAACAAGCAAATAAACTAACTAATTAACAAACAAACAAACAAACAAACAACAATGTAATTGCATATTGACTATGACAACCTATATTGATGAGTGTACTATGATCACATGTTGGTAATTCATGCAGTGTAAGTGAAAATTGACCAATTGCTTTGCTATGATTGTTTGACTACTAATCATTTTTCCGAATGTTTACTTTTGTCTAAAATCTGCATCAACTTAGTGATTTTTTTTTTTTTAAATGTCATTGTTTGTTGGGGTTTTTTTGTTTTCTTTCTTTTTTTTAAAAGCTCTTCTCATGATCAATTTCCGAAAACAATCTCCACAGTTACACTGTTTTTAATGACAGAGATCATATCTCTTTGCTTGTGCACAACCATCTTTGGAGAATTTCACATATGATGAAGGTGTTTCGAGTTTTGTGAAGTCGGTAGTCTGTTAGCTTACAGAAACAGGATGTCCAAAAGTGCCAAAATAAAGTCCAGAATTCACAAGGCTGTGAAACAACTCAACAACTGTGATGAAGGCAGCCATTTTGTGCCATTTTGCAGTTCATGTATAATTATGATATGCATTATACTTTTTGTTCACAAGTAATACAATATCCCATAATTTTCATATATCAAATGAACTGTCTGAGTTGTATTAAACTTTTGTAACTGTTTAACGATGCAGGGTAGTAACAGTGTGTCAAATGATGTTCTTTGAGCTCGTATCAAAAAGAAAAGAAAAAAAAAAGAGACAGGAAGGCGATATCAAAGGGTTTGTTTTACAAAAATGCTTCTTGAAAAACTATTCTTCCAGATGAAAAAGCGCTTATTGTGATGATGGCAATGGTGAGGAATACATGTTGAAATAACAAGAGAGTGCAGAGAAAATTATACATATATATATATATATGAGTTCTATATATCAGAGAGATACTGTATTTGGATACATTGTTTCTGGATGAGAGAGATGCTTCAGTGGATTGTGTAATTGTCCTGTATGACTGGAAACTGATAATATACTCACTGATGCCTACCAGACTACTTCTGCTGTGTCTGCTTTGTTAATGTTGTTGCACCCAAACACAGTGCATCAGATACCCCCATCCAAGCAGAGGGACCACAAATTCTCAGTGGTCTGTGAAAAGTCCCCTAACTCATCACATAAATTCAGACTTGGTTTGGGAAAAGTGTCATTTAACACACATACAGTGCAGAATAGCAACAGCTAATATCTGCTAGGCTGCCCTCATTCACAATAGTTATGAAAGGTTTAGCACAATTTTTAAAGCTTTCCCAAAGACCAGAGACGGATGGATGTAGCTACAGTGATAACACGCACTAGTTAATGAAACCCCCAGTTTAAAGCTTCTGCCACCAACAACAATAAAACACCTTTTTTTCTGACAAACGAGATAACTAAATAAAAGCTATGATCAAAATGCCCCTTTGACGCTTTTGTTAGTGAATAAAAACGAGATGAAACTGTTCCGATCCAAACTGATTGGGCTGTGTAGAAAGGCAGGATGAGTTTGGAAGTGATCCAATCAGAAGTAATCTCCCATGCTTCTGGTTTCTCATGAAAATGTGAAAAGATTTTAATGCTTGAGATGAAGGAAAGAGCAAACATATGGAAACATTTCACAGTTGATGTCAAGGGAAATAAGATGCTTTGTAAACCATGTGGAGCATCTCTCACCGGTAAAAACACATTTACACTTTATAATTTAGTTGAATGAATCAACTTTGGGTTTAGTCTGTGATAATCTTTTATTTAGTCGACAAAAACTAAAAGAATTTGGATGCCTAAATAATGATTGAAACTACATTTTTGTAATAAAAAGACTATGCTCATGCTCATTGGCTAACGACTAATCAATCACAATGAACCGTGTAGGCTACCAAGATTTTTAAAAATTATCATCTTTTTAATTCAGTATGACATGAAAGGAGTGACTGAGCAGATAAACTGGAGCAGGAAAATGTTTACTGAGGTAAAGTCAGGTGCTTTGCCTTTAAATTTATAGAGGACCGGAAGTCATTTTTTTCAATTCCAGCTATCGCCCCCTGCTGGCTGTTAAAAAGAGCGCAAGGTTACAGCACAGTTTTAAGCTACGTCCTTGTTTTACGCTGTCTGTGGTCGAGACATAGTAGGACACTAGTGAGCCCTTTAAAAGGTCAGTGTAGGAAATTTCTGTATCTGGATTTCGTTTGCGTCACATGGCTGTTACTGTTGTCTGAGTTGAGGTTGGACTGCCGGGCAGTTGCACATTTTATATTTGTTGACGCATCAAATCATTTAAAATGGCTCTGCTGTGATACTTGGTCAATAGTGAAATTACTACTCCTGTATTTGAATGGAGTCTTCTTACATCTGGATGCTCGACTATTTTGTGAAAACACCTGCACCAGCTTTTTGAAGATTGAACCCACCGCACGGCCAAAATAATTCTGATGGTGTCATGTAGACGTATGAAAAGTTTAATAAAAATGTATAAAACTTGAATGGTTTAACTGTGGCACCTACAAAATTTAATCAGTCACAGGTTTAAACTGATTTATTAGCGTCTTTAAAGCTTGTGACACATAAACCATCAGTCCGATTTATAATTTGAAGAGCTTAGGGTTATCAAAAACATAAATCCACATATACTGTGTGATTATTGTTACTCAGTCTCCATACACCAAGTTTTAATCAATGAATCAATGAAACACTCTGAAGCCACAAACATACACTTGCTTCATGCACTAATGGTGAACACGTGGACCATTGGTAGAGATGGGGAAAGTCATTTCAGCTGGAAGCCCTGTGATGAAACGAGGAGGTAGGAAACTAAAACTGTGTGTGTGTGTGTGTGTGTGTGTGTGTGTGTGTGTGTGTGTGTGTGTGTGTGTGAGTGACTCGTGTGTCTTGGGCTCACTGCTTCACCTCCCTGTGTGAAATCCTTTCGGTTGTGGTTTGGTCCTCAGCAGGTCTCTTTTATCGATCCTCGTCTGCTCTGTACTGGAACATTTCCTCTGTCTCTCTCTGGCTCTGGAAGTTTGTCTTGGGTCTTTCTGCATCTGTGCTGTTGAAGTTGTTCAGGGTGGTCTCTTTGACTGTGTTTCTGGGTTCGTCCGCAGAGTGTGTTTTGTTTGTTATCCACTTGCTTTCTCAGTCTATTTGGAATCTGATCTGTTGTGCTCAGTCTAACAGTTTTGGTGGTGCCACCTTTTACTAGTGATCAGAGGTGTGGACTACACTGGACTCTGACATCAAAACGCACACGCAGCCCACACGACTGATTCATAAAAAAAATAGCCAGATGCTCATATGGACACTGAAACAGATGATGACAGGAAACCTTAAAAGACCAGTAAGAAAAAGTGAGGATATCAGGATACCAAATCAGTTTGAGTGTTCATATGAATGTTAGATTATTGTTGTAACTTTAAGTCCTTTGACCTGAAATGACTTTATATCACCTCAACCCAAAGACTAAAGTTGACCTGATCAATATAATCACATTATGACCATTTCACAGAGTTTCCCTATTAAGACAAACTCAAGGGGTCAAGAGTCTTCATTTGCCCTCAGCTCTACGAAGCGTTTTTGCAGACTTCAGATCATCAGTTTGGATTTAAAAGCTTTGCTCTTACAAGCTGCTGACATCAAACTTGAAAGCATGAAAAACTGAATCAGTTAAATCCCAAAAGGTTGATTCTGTTCACCTGACCGCAGCGTTTTCAGCAGGAGTCACTCATCCAGGTGACTTCTTCAGTCTCAGCTGACTGCAGGTTTCCCCAACCTTATAAACAGTACATTTGCACAATAACTGAAACCAGCCCAATAAATGAACAATGGGCTGTGAGGTCAGTTCCTTGATCATTAATGCACAAATTGTCATGACCATTGATCAAAGACCATGAGTACCATTTACAGAGAGTTAGGGACTAGTAAAGCGCTATACAAATACAGGCCATTTACCATTCCCCAAGGACCCCAAAGCGCTCTACACATTCAGTCATCCACCCATTCACACACTGGTGATGGCAAGCCACCCTGGGGCCCATTGACAGAGGCGAGTGGAATGGCTGCAATCTCAGCATTTTAAGATGGCAAAAGATATACCCTTAGGGCCCCCCCCTTTCCCTTTCCATGTAAATGGCTTTCTTGACTCTGCACTCAAACCAGCGTTCCTCCCTGTCCAGGAAGTGTACATCCTCATCCAGATGACCAGAATCAATCTTTAGGATTTACTTACCTGGATGATGCAGCATCAATCAGTTAAAGTGTCATGACTGTGGACATGTATAATCAGTCCATCATTGGTCATTTACACTGCAGAAAAAGAGTAGCAAGTGGAGCTGAGGCCTATAAACTTTAAGCCAAAAACACCAGACCGCAGCTCATTGAAGGAGGTTTTCAGGATATTTTAGTATTTTTATGGACTGATTTTGAATTCATCACATGATTTTGCACGTTGAATTTGACTTTCTAGACTTCAGGCACTAGACACTGACTTTGTCCCACCTCTGGCAATGATCAAACTGTCTTTGCTTGTGTCACAAGTATTTGCCTCCTCCTCTACGCTTCATCTTTGTGCTTTTTCTAACATAGATGTTCTAATTCCTTGTTGTCAACCCTCTGTCTGAACCGCCTTTTTAAAAAAACAAACAAACCTCTTTTACAAATACGCTCTAACTTTATTCTCTTTCTTCCTTCTTTCTGTTTTTATTTTATTTATTTTTTTGTGCGTGTGTGTGTCAGAAAACACGCAGAGACGTCTGCAACTTCGACAAGGAGTTTACAAAGATGGTGGTGGAGCTGACGCCAACAGACAAGCTCTTCATCATGAACCTTGACCAGAACGAGTTTCAAGGCTTCTCCTACACCAACCCAGAATTCATCATACAAGTCTGATGACTTCCGGCTGGTTAGAGGCCGGACTTTACTCCAGCTTGTACAGCCCAGCCACATTTCATTAAAGACCCATCCAGCATCAGATCAGGACTCAGAGCCGCGCCGTCTTCAGTCTCGACCCACACAAGCATCTAAACTGGGCAATCATAAACCGTCACATTAGCTCCACAAACACACAGACAGCAGTGTGAAACAAAGCCCGCTGGTTGCCAGTTTCCAGAAAACTCCAGGTGGTTAGCATTCCCAGTACCTCACAGTGAGCCGGTCAGTACGAAGAGCGGTGATCAAGAGTCACAGTGAATGTGCTAATAGTGTGTATGTGCTCTATTGATCACCAACAAGAGTGTCTGTTTACTTGATTTTCTTCTCTTCAGCCTGTGGAAGTTGCATCATGAGCCTGCAATGATCAATATGTACATGCTCACTCACACACACGTGTGTCTGTGCAGGCTGCGGTTTGGAGCAAGGTTGGTTTTGAATTCAAAAAGCTCTGATTTATAACCTCATGTCTAAGTTAGTCCTGAACTTAGTCTTAAGCACGTTTCGTCTTCCAAATTGATGCAAAAAGAAAAATTAAAAAAGGAAAAAAAAAAAAAGACCCCCCACCCCAAATGCCTGTTTCGGCAGAGATATTTAAAGACGTCTTTCTCTAGCTTAATCTCTTTCTCTATGGCACTGTGTACGTATGCGGTGGGTTAGTGCTGTAGGCCTATACAGTCTTTGTGGTGCCGCTCCTCTATGCATGCCATGTTTGTTGGTCCAGTAGTTTAAAGACTTGCTTTCAACCTCTCGGACAACGAGGGGGGACCTCGTCAGGTGTCCAGAGTCAGTTCTGAAATATCCCAAATCAAAGTTTTAGTTCCCACTCTGAATGCTGTATCTCTTAATAGTGTTTTGAATATGCGTGGCTACACAGTTTGCTTTACAAAGCACGGAGCAAAGACTGTCTGGCTGTCTGTAAATGAGCGTATCGATGTAACGGTGCTGTATGACCTGTGTTTGTGTGTATGTGTGAATAGGAATGGGATGTAGAGCTAGAAGTGTTTTTCATGTTATTGTGCACTTCTCTACTATTCCCCCCCCCCCCCCCCCCCCGTTCTCTCTCCCCCCTCCTCCTCCTCCTTCCCTTAAATCTTCTTTTGATCTCCGTCCCCCCCTCCCCCCTGGTTAACGTTCATATCATTTTAAGGAAATGTGATAAGACGAGAAAGACAGAGGGAGGGCAAAAGATGGGGGAGTAAAGTGTTAACTATGCAAAAAGGCAGGAGGAGGAGGAAGTGGGCAACTTTTATTAAGCAACCAAGGGATTGTGTAAATGGACAGTGTACATGTGTTGCATGCGCTGTCTTTACCTGCGCGTGAGAGACACCTGCAGAAAGATGCATTAAAATGAATTATCATAAAACATTCCAGAAACTCTGGCTCTCTTGTGTTTTTCTCCTTTTTATCAAAGACAATCTTGTGATCGTGCTTCATTTCTTACCGAGATGTATATTATGTCTGCGATGGAGAGGAGGGATTGTTCTTGAAAGCGATACAGATTTTTAAATCTGTATTGTATTCTTGAAATTAAAGCAGCTATAATGAGCAGTTCTATAGATGTAGTGATAATAAGTATCAAATGGCTCTGTGAGAACATGAAATAAGTCGCTTGGACGGATGAATCTGCAGAGGATTACAGCCCGATTCTGCTTACAGCTCCTTGGAAACTATTATTAACGCTTATTAAATGTGCACATTTAACTTCTCAACAGAAACACTGTGTTCAAAGGCCTGCTGTGCAAGTTCACCAATGACATATATATAATAATGTGCGGTTTAGTCGAGAAGCTGAAACGGTGATTGATCATAACAAAACATTTTACAGCGAGGAAGCTCGTTGGTTGGGGTTGATTGCTTTTGCTTCTTCACACACATGGCCACTCACTTTGCAAAGCCTTAAATAGTCACATCCTCATTTATTCTTTTAATCACTTGTATGATATGCTTGTGGAGTGAATACTGATGACAATATTAATATTAAAGGACATGTAATGAGTAAACCTGGCCAAAGAAAAAGCCCCATGAGAGTTCTGTCTGTCTATTTAAAAGTGTTTTCAAAATGTTTTTTTTTCTACCTGATTATGCATTATTGGTTATACATACAGCATACATACAGTCATGGCACAGAGAAAGTATACTTTTTCCTTTTCATTGGATCATTGTCCTGTTGCAGATCTTGATTTCAGTCGAGCTTTAGCTATCAGAGAGATGGCCTCGCATTTGAGTCTAGAATACTTTAGTACGCAGAGGAGTTCATGGTTGATTCAATAACTAGAAAGGCGCCTGAGTCCTGATGCTGCAAAACAAGCCCAAATGCTCACTCCTCCACCACCGTGCTTGACGGGTGATATGAGATGTTTGTGCTGATTGGTTTTCACCAAATGTGGCTGCTTCATCTTTCAATTGTTCCCTTTAGGGGTCCTCTGTCACACCAATACTCTGCCCGTCCTCCTTCATTACATCATGACCCTCCTCTGATTCTTAAACATCGACCATCCCTCCTCTTCACAGGTCCAAACTTCCCTCTTTAACTTTGTCTCCAAACAGCTCAACCTGAACTTCCCTTTTACTCTTTATCCTTCTGTCAGGATACACCCCTGACACTCCCCATTCTGTCTGCACTTTTCGCTATCCTACATTTATCCTCCTCTTTTACTTTATTCATGAGACCCTCAACGCACACCTTCCACCTTCTCAACACACTCTCTTCACTTCTTAGTACATTTCCATCTCTATCACATCCTTCCTCTGCCTCTCCCTTTCTTAGTGTCCAGCCTCACAACTCACTACAAGCCTTTTCCTTTGTCATCTCTCTCTTTGCTGTACACCTAGCCTCCCAGAACTCCTTCTTCATCTCCCTAATTATCCAACTTTTTCTTTGCTGACCTCTTCCTTATGACCCTTCCCAGATTGATAGACAGCCACAGATGCTTCCCTAACATCATTGCTGATGCTCCAGAGCAGCAGACTGCCAAACGTCTGCTTTGGTAGAAGTGTTCGCACTTGTTGCTGATCGTTTAATCAAGTGCATTTGAATAGCAGCACCTGGCCGCTCCTTACGCTGATACGTTTTCTTCCCACAGAGTGCTTCTAAAATTATGGCTTAATTTTTGTTAAATAACTACACAGTGTAATATGTCATGTGTTCTTGTTTGTTTGAGGTTGTATTTAAATTTTTCAAATTATTTTCCTTCTCATATCCTCATATGTAAAATCTAAAAAGTGACAGTTTGTGCTCTTCTTTTTACCATGACTGTAACAATGACCAAGACTTTATATAAGAGATGAATTTAGATCCTAAATTTGAAAGGAGGCGGTGACTCCTGTCATTGCATAAATCTCATATTTTAGTCACAATATAAAATGGAAAACACATCAAATGTTTGAATTGAGAAAATTTGCTGTTAAAAGTTTGATTGCAACAACATGTCTCAGAGGAGTTGGGGAAGGAAAAGTAAGTGGTTCTAAAAGGAAATATTTTGCAGTTAACTGGAAACAGGTCAGTAAGACTATTGGGTATAAAAAGGAAACGGTAGAGAGGAAGAGTTTCTCAGATCTAAAGATGGGTAGAGGTTCAATCTGCAAAGAGTTTCAGAACGTTCCTCAGTGAACGGTTGTGAAGACTTAGACTTATTTCATCATCTATATTTCATAATATCATCAAAAGAGTCCGAGAATCTGGAGGAAATCTTGCTGTGTGCAGGAGACAAGGCAGAAAATCGATATTGGATGCCTGTGATCTTTGAGCCCTCAAGCAGCACTGAAATCAAAACAGGAATGACATTAAAATCACTGCATGGGCTCAGGAACACTTCCTGAAAGCGACATCTGTGAACACAGTTCATTTTATAATCCAGTAATGCTGCTTAAAGCTCAATCATACAAAGAAGAAGCCACATGTGAGCATGATCCAGAAACGTCTCCATCTTTTCTGAACCGATACTCACTTAAAATGCACTGAGGCAAAGTGGAAAACCGTTCTCTGGTCAGATTAATCAAAATTTGCTAATTTTTGTATTTTTTCAAAAATATGGATGTTGCATCCTACAGGCTAAAGAGGAGAGAGACCAAAGAAGCTCTGCTGTAGTGTTCACGGGCACTTATCTCCACTTTAAGACTGAATTTAAAATGTAAAGTTGCCTTTTTGCAGTTCTAAATTGAAGTGTTTTTAGGCTGAGTTAAAGGTTTTATTGTGTCTTTGCCAGAAAATAATGCGCACTACTTTCTGCTCTCTTGCTGCTCTCCATGGTGCTGACCTGGTGGACTATGAACTGGTTTGCATGAGGCCTGTGCTATTCTTAGTGACAGGGACACACACACACACGGACAAATGCACACACACATACAATCAGACAGGCGGGGTCATTCTGCAGACTGAGCCCGTGCAGAGTTGGGCTACAACAAACTAGAACGAGTCGAGAAACATGCCGCTGATGCCATTTTCTCCAGACTACTTTCCTCTATCATTTCCTCCAACTTTCAGCGCCGTTTCTTTACTTGTTCTGCACAGCCAACAAGATGACATCAAGCTTCTGTGCCTTTAACATGGAAACATCTTTGTGAACAAAGTTTTATAGTTTAGAGGAAAATGGGGTGGCAGAAGATGTGCTCGGAGTTTCCTTCCTGGATCAACTCAAAGATCAGACACAGAGGGAAAGTTTTGAACAACCTCTAAACTCTGCCAGACTCGGTCCTCAGAGGGAGGAGGAGACATGAGGGTGTTTAACCGGGGTGTGCTGATGCTTCTGACCACAGCAGGGGCTTTCTGTGCCTTCAGCCTCATGACCATCGCCGTGGGAACGGACTATTGGCTGTACTCCCGAGGGGTGTGCCGCTCTAAGACCCTGAGCGACAACGAGACGGTCCGCAAGAACGAAGAGGTCCTGACCCACTCCGGTCTGTGGAGGACCTGCTGCACAGAGGGTGGGAGTCACACTACACCTGCATGTGGTTTCACATTAGAAGCTTATAAAACAGCCCAGAGTGAAACACAACAAAAATGGTCAATCTAAACATAGTAAATATGCACTATGGTGTGTTTATGTGACTATGACTTGTTAATCTAATAAATTAAATAGGATATAAATGGGCAACTCAATATTAAATAGCAATAACACTGTCGGTTCTTACAAGCAGGTCTCTAACGGGCTGAATATATAAACAAAGCTGTGCATCATGTTTCTCTATCGGGTGATAATTGCTACATCGATAAATCATACAACAGCAGCTACATAGTAATACTATTACAAAGTATTACAACATAGTAATAGTATTACAGACCTGAAAATGTTCTGCACTCAACAGTTGAGTGGAGTATTTATATTCTGTATCACGAAAAGTAGAAATCCAACATAAAAATACCCTGTTATAGTGATTGTAACTATAAATATGTGACTAATATGTAAAAACTATTTTTTACTTGCACTGTGCAGATGATTTTGATTGTTTGCTGGTGTCATGAGGACACATCTTAAAGAAGACTATAGAGAAGGTTTAGTCCTGGCTATATGATGGATAGAAATGACATTTTTAATTATTCATTTCTCGTTAATAGCACTACCAATACTTCTCTCACCCTATATCCTTGGTTCTGTTTTGCTTTGCTAAGTTTCTGAATGAAGAGAAAATGCTTGGCTTTTCGATTTCCTTCCCACTTCCCTTGCATCCCCTCCCTCTGCTGCTGCCCCTGCCGCCTGTAAAACCAAGCCAACCTAAAAAAGGTTTAATGGAGAGGAAACAGAGCATGCAGAGGTCATCAGTGCTTTAACAGTCTGGTGTGACTGCGTGTTGGTCAGTTTGCCTGCATTGCAAAAAAAAGCCATAAACAGGCAGATAGATGAAGATAATCGTGATGCACGAAAAAAGCGCTCAGAGACAAATTTGTTGTTGAGCCAGATGGAGACAGATGATCTGATCTCTTGTTTCTAATGTGACAATAATTTGAATAACTTTACACCTCACATCTTTTCTCTCAGCCCTATTCGCCGCAGCTTATCTGTTGTTAATGAATGAGTTTTGTTTTGGTAACCATGGGGACCGAGCCACATCATCGATACTGGTCAATCAGGGCGGGCTCACAGGGACACATTTGTCAATACGATCCTGTGTGCGCAAATACTAAAAGGCATCTCGCGGCCAAAGGTTACAAAGGCTGATGTTTGTATTTCCAGGCATCATTATAATGCATCAGAGCCTTCACGGCTTACGAGGGTTATTATCTGTCTGTGCCATATACAGTAGCGTTGAGCGATAGTGGAATATTTGTCTTTTCACTTGAGACAAGCTAAAACTAAAAGTGATCACATGACATGAGTGAGTGTGGACAGCCACTGCAACACTGTGTCCTCCAGGTTTAAAATCTGATAGGCTGAACAAGTGAAGCCATAAAGTGACTCTTTGGGCATGCTCATAACTCACAAGCACAATATAAACACAGTAAAGGGCCACAAGAGGGCACTGATTCATGTTAAACGGTTAGAAGGTGGACAGGTTGAGTAAAAACCGACCTGAGAAGATACCTGTGCATATTTTACATTTGCATCAAGTACAGAAGAAGAGGGAGACAGGGGAAAATGACAAAGCTGAGCAACTTTTGTTACAAAATGATGTAATTGTCTGATTTTCTGTTTTCAGGGACATTTCGGGGTGTTTGCAAGGACATCGATCACTTTCCTGACGATGCAGACTACGAGCAGGACGCTGCTGAATACTTACTGCGTGGGTCTCAAATAATTGCATGAACTTTTAACAGCTGTGATGACAGTGTGAGGTATTTGCGTGGTGTCTTAATACCCTCGTTCTCCTGTCCTCTGCACAGGAGCGGTACGAGCCTCCAGCCTCTTCCCCATCCTCAGTGTGGGGTTATTATTTCTTGGGGGTGTCTGCGTAGCTGCCAGCGAGTTCTACAAGTCACGCTATAATGTCATTCTCACTGCGGGTATACTCTTTGTCTCTGCAGGTCAGACACACAGAGTTGTTTCAGCAGCATGATTATTATTGTGGCTCTTCATTCAGTCCCTTATTAATTCTGAAACACAGAATTAAAAGCTTTTTGTCAGTGATGTTAGATTTTATGTATACCCCCCCCCCCTTTTTTTTTTTTTTTTACTGTTATTAATTATGTTTTTCTATGTTAGTCTTTCTGGTATTTTATCTTTTTTTTCTTTTTTAAAAAAAAGTATTTTCTTCAGGTGTTTTAATGGTTGTACTTTCTTGTTGTATGGAGGATCAAAAGGGCCAAAAATAAATAATGATTGAACGACTCAATAATTCTCTATCATTAAATTCATCAAAAGTAATATTAACAGCAAAAGGAAATAAAAATTTTTTTTTAAAAACACAATAAAATGAAAATAATGGAAATAAATGGAAATTCATTTAAAGGTAACAAAAATACAAAAAAATAAGAAAATCAAATAGAAACAAGAATTGGTATCATATTTAATTACTTATTGTATTTATTCAGCATTTTTTAACCATTATTGTTATTTCTGGTGCATTTAACTGGCGTCTTTAATTTTTTTTAATTTAACTAATTAAATTTACATTTTTGCACTTTTAGTCCTCCATAGAATGTAGCGTGTCAGTCAACTGCAAAAATTCCTCCACAAATAAACATCTGACTGACCCTCTTCATCTCTATGAACACTACTGCAGGTCTCAGTAACATCATTGGCATCATTGTGTACATATCAGCCAACTCAGGTGACCCCAGCCAGAGCGACAACAAGAAGAGCTACTCCTACGGCTGGTCCTTTTATTTCGGAGCTCTGTCCTTTGTGCTGGCTGAGATGGTGGGCGTCCTGGCAGTGCATGTGTTCATAGAAAAACACAGACAGTTGCGCACTAAGGGCCGGCCTTCGCTCATGAAGCCGCCCATCTCTCGAAGCTCATCGTATTACCGCAACCGTTACTATCAGAACCGCAGCCGCCGGTACAGTTACAGGAGCAACCACAGCGCAGGGGACCCGCACTCCTTCCGAGCATCACTCAGCCGTGACCGGGAGCCGTCCATCTCCGCTGAATCTAAAGTCACCACCATGGCAGGTTTGCCGAAACCAGTGTCAGTGGGCTCAGAGTTCATGCTCTACGCTTTAACCTCGCCTCTCAAAAACAGTAAGATAGACATGGCTGTGGATCATTTAACAGCTGCAGCTGCTCACAACAACACAGAGATGCTGCCTGGAAACTGCGCTTCCAACAGGAGGACCACACCTGTCTAAGAAGAGAGTCCCTGTAAGGCTGAACGTTAGTCGGAGGAGAATAAGCTTTCTCATGTTCTTGCTTGCAAAAGAGAGACATTGTAGACAAGTGCAGGGCTTAGCCTGCCAAATATTTTTTTATGAACTCTTCAGTCAAGAAATAGTGGGAAAACTGCCATTACAATCTCCCAGAGTCAGTCCAACAGTCCAACACCAGGATATAACTTGGGGTGCAATCAGAAAGTCCAGTTACTCCAACCATTAAAAGCAGAAACCATGTCTGGTTTAAATTTAGCCAATCTCCCCTTCAAGTCTGCTCCTTCTGCAGCTCTGGAATTAAATGGGCGGTGCATTATGTGGTTCAGTGGTTTGCACAGAAAAAGGTCCTGGGTTTGAATCCACTGGCTGGGGCCTTTCTCTGCGGAGTTTGCATGTTGTCCCTGTGACTCTGAGTGCTCACGTTTCCTCCAACAGTCCAAAGATGTGCATGTTAAATTCTGATTTGTCAGTCTCTCTGTGTTACCCCCTGTGGCAGATTAGCAACCTGTTCATGGTCTCCTCAAACTCTTGCCCCATGACAAGCTGAATAGACTCCACCAGTGCAAGGAACAGTTTGGAGTGAAAGTTCCCCACATGAAGGCAGTGCATCGGATTAGAATGATAGTTATTTCTTAAGATATTTGCAGGGGCTTGCACTAATTCAGAATGAAATCCGGGATGAGAACTTCAGTGCGAAGCTCTACTCTAGAACCTGAAGCGTCCAATAGAGTATATCTGGTGGAATCAACCTGAACTGGTTGCTTCCAGTCTTCAATCTGCAACTAGCTGCAACTTTTTCATTTTTCACATAATTATATATAAGCTAAGGTGTCAGCATTTTGACATGGTGGAGGAGATCCAACATGCACTGTTGAAAGAAAAGTTGAAGTGGTCAGAACAGGGCGTGCAGGGAAGGGTTTAAAATAGGAGCTGTAGGCTTGCAGCACTGCCCAAAGACATGCCCTAATGGGGAAGATGTGTCACATTTAAATCAGGTTATGGTTCACAAGCTGGCACCGCAGAACTTAACGATTGCATCTCCTGATGAAACAAAGCAAGAAAATAAAGCTGTTTGAGATGTTGAAATCAGAGAGACCTTGTCGTTTTTTACTGGAACAATTTTAAAAATGGTCCATCGATGATTTAAATAGTTGCAGAATGTTGTGCAGTTAATTCACTTATCGTTTCAGTTCAAGCAACCAGCTGATCTGTATATTTGACACTCGGAGGAAAAATCAAAGCAAACAAAAACTGAACTTTTAAAAAATAGATTTGTCTCAGTTTTTGTGAGTGTGTGTGTAGTAATAGTCAGTCAGAGAGAGAGACAGAAAGGGAGAGGTGCCCGTGAGGAAATAGAAACATTTACAGAAAATACAAAACGCATGAAAGCAACTGAGAATGAATGAATGAATGTCCTGTTCCTGTAGCCTCATTTTTTGTGGACCTATTGCAGAAGATCGAAACCCCATTAAGTGCATTCGAACTCTCTCTGTCTCTCCATGTGTCTAATTGTGTGGCTGAGTGAGTTTTTGTAGCATGTGAGCGTGCATAAGCCCACTGAAAGGGTCTGCCCTCATGGTTATGCCACTTTCTATATGCCTTAAAGAAAGCTTCAAAACTCACATCACAAAAGGTGCTTTTTTAAAATTGTACAGGACATCTCAGTTTCTGGCATCTGGCATTTGCAAGAGAAACTAAGAGAATATTCAAACACAACCCAGCACAGAAGCAAAGGTTTGAACAATACTGATAAACAAAAACAGTTTATCAAAAAAAGGTGACCTCTCCTGTGCTGAGTAATATCAGGGCCTTATTGTGCCTGAACATGCATGAATTAGCTCCGTTACATCTGATGGCAGGGCAGCACAAACAGACACACGTCTGAGAAACCTCAGGTGTTACCATGGCAGCAACGGGATTCAGGCTAGAATTCAAGGTAGGTTATGAATACGCTCACACAAGAAATTACCTGAAAGCACAACTGACTACTTCGGCTACTGTTTCAGCTCCACAAGCTATTTATCGCTACTACACTGCACAGAGTCTACTGTCCAAGGATCCATATGGAAGTATTTAAGTAGTATTTCAAATATTTTTACTAAAAGTTAAAAAAAAAAAGTGCAAACAAAGGATTCAAACTAATGCCTCAAACAGACTGGAGCCTCTAATCAGAAAGCTTCAATATGATTTAGTTACTAAGCAAACAAAAGTTAAGTTAATGAATAAATTACCAGCAGAGACCAGCCTGCAGTGTCTGAAAGGAGAATGGTGAAGCCAAAGAGACTGATAACATCAGGCCAGCTAACATCAAGATTTACATTTCTTGGGCAATACTCTACAGAAATCATGGTAAAAAAGGTCAAGAGTCAAGAATGGACAAGAATCTATTGAAAATTTCAGCAGACCAATTTTTATATATAACTGTTGAAGTGAGAGCCGAGTAGGCTTAATATTATAGCTGGATTGGTTGGTTTTGTCTGCTGATTAAATTAAACGAAACAACAAGTTTGATCACAATCTGTAAAACCAAAGGAGTGCGCTAAAAGTCACTAAAATGTTTGGCATATCAAAAGAACTGACGAACCAACTTTTTTTTTTCCTACTACTTTTCTCTGAGGAGGTGCACTCAAGGCTCTTAATTAAAGAATGGGTTATAAATAGAGCAGCAAGCTTTGTGAAGCCGTTGCTTTTCTCTCATTGAAATGGGAACTTTCAGTCACTACTATATTAAGATCACAACTTGCTGTGAGGTATGTGTAATATGTTTCAGTTTCCTTCAGACTTTACAACAACATCCCAAAAATGTCACCACTGGCCTTTCCTCTTTAACACTAGCATTCGTATCAGGACATCATTGGTTATTTATGAAGACCTGAAGCACAAAAACATTTCTACTGTGTTTTACAGGAAATGGGATGAATCAGCAAAATAAAGGTACTGCTTAAAGTCATCAGGATCTGATATTTTTCCACCACTGAAGAAACAAAACAAATACAATGAATAAATTTAAAAAAAATTCCCAGGCAAAGGTAAATCTAAATTAAAGGGTTATTTTTGCAAAATGTCAAGCAAGGTATCTTAAAATTAGAGGTACAAACTTTAAAAGAAATCTCTGAAACATCTCCTTGCTGCATAGAATATATTGTATAAAACAATACTTTACAGTTTTATACAATAAAGACAAAAACAACTGATTCTCGAGAGGATGGATGGTAAAGTGGTAAAGAGTTTCAAGTTCATATTACATTATTTAATATTATTTCTAACAAATTAATTGTACAGTGTAAGGGTGTGACTTTTTTTAGTGACTGAAACAGGTTTCCATACACATATGAAATGGTTATTTTGTTTTAAATGACATTGGTTTAAAATGAATTTAAATACATGTAATATAACCAAAATGTATATTAATTATCAATAAAACTTTAGTGCACTAATGTATAATTGCCATGAACTAACAATCAGTTAAAGTTACAATTTAAAACACAAAATCCATCCATCTACAAATACCAGTTGCCCAGCATCCAGCCATCTTTATTGTCCCGTCTTCCTCCCCTCACTCCTAACTCAGGTGACCGATTCGGCCAGAGATTTCTTCCTGTTAAATTGACTTTTTCCTTTCCACTGTCCAAGTGTTTGTTCATAGGGGGTAGTGTGATTGTTGTTGTTTTGGGGTTTTATATATTATTTTTGGTGTCTTTCTTTATCTTAAAATATAAAGTGTCTTGAGACGACAGGCTCTTGTGAAATAGCGCAATATTACGAAAATTAAATGATTAGTGCACAGATATTGTGGGGTTTCACTCAGTTAACTTTTTTGAGCAATAAAAGCTGAGGGTGGCAGTAAAATGCAACGCCGCAGCTGCCACTTTTCATTGCCTCAAAGAAGAAGCAGACACTGGCGACATCCGGTTCCGTCCAGCGCCATTTTGATGAAACAGCGAGGAGACGGTCGTCTGGGATCAGCGACATGGATTTAATGGATTTACACTGAAGAATCATCCGGATTCAAAACTTTATTTTCTGTGGTGGGACATAACCGTGGAGTGAAGAGGAACCTTTTCGTCCTGACTGCAGACGGTGGATTTTTGCCCCAAAGTTTAGCGTGACACCATTGTCAGCAATAGCAGCGTTAGCCGTTAGCTTTTGTTAGGCCTGCTTTCATGTTGTGTTGAGTTGCGTTAGCTAATCTCGAGGTGTCGCATGTTAGCCTTGACATTAGCTTAACATTTACACGGAACATTTCGATTTAAGATTAACCTTTTCGGAGGGGTCTAAACAGTAGTGTGACTCCTGTGGACTGGCCGTGGAGCATTTCACGCAGTTTTGTGGACTTTTTGTGGAGCTCGGTGGTGTTTTGTTTCTATAAATTACAAACTGTACCGAAAAGGCAAAACACTACCGCGAGGACTGGGGAAGCCCCAGGCCCGCTGCTAGCTGCAGTGCGGCTGACCGGGTTTTCCAGCAAGGACAATTCACGACGGACTTGACCTCATTTACCCATGTAACATATTCACACTGTGCTGCATGGACTCTTTTGGATTTGGTGGCACCTTGTTGTATTTTCTTGGACTTTAAAGAACTGAAGAGGCACACGGCGCCGCTCCATGGCGCTTTGGCCTCGCTGCTCGATTATTTTTCATTTCCAGTAATAATGACTGTGTCGTCATCTGCGAGCTCAACCTTTTCCCCATATTAGTCCTTTCTTTGTCCAGTGTTTCAGCGAATAATACAGAAGGTTTACCCATTAAAGTCACCAGATTTAGCCTCCTGTGTTCAGTGTTGACGCTTTCATTTTGTTATACCAGGCCTGTGTTTTTTTTTTTCTTTGTTCTTAACTTGATAAGTGCTTAGACTTGTTTAAAAAAAAAAAGAGAGAGAGAGAAATCCAAACAAAACAAAAAAAAATGTCGTGTGTTCACTATAAGTTTTCTTCCAAACTGGACTATAATACAGTCACTTTCGATGGGCTGCATATCACTCTCAGCGAGCTTAAAAGGCAGATTATGGCCCGGGAACGGCTCAAGGCCACAGACTGCGACCTGCAGATCACCAATGCGCAGACTCGAGAAGGTACGCCATGAGCTGACTCTTTACATTATGGGAGAAGCATAATCAGATACTTTGGGAAGAGGCAGCGCATGATATCTACGTATAGGGCTTTTGCTGGGAAAACACAAACAGGGCTAGAATATGTACAAATCCATTGGGATCTACAACATGCCTCTAATAATTTCTTTAAAACAGTTTGACATTCTAGGATTTACTTTATTTGTCCCAAGCAGTTTCATGTACACTGAACCTCCAATCTAATATTTGAGAACGAGCTTTTAATGTCTATTTTTATAAAGGCTTTGTCATTATTTAGTGCTTATTTTAACTGTCACAGCTATTCAGCCTTAGTTGAAGCCCTGGGATCGCATAAGCTGTAAATACTGGGATTTTTCTGTATTTCATAAATATTTTGTAAACTCATTGGATTTCTGTTCTGTGTGGTGTTTCACAGAATACACAGACGATGAAGCCCACATCCCAAAACACTCGTCTGTGATCGTCCGCCGCACCCCGATTGGTGGAGTAAAACCTGCTGGCAGGACGTTCATTGTGTATGTATACATAAAATCTAACGTTGCAGCCTGAGTCATGATTACAGTGTAGTCACCAGTGGATTTTAAATGATAGAGAAATCTCTAGGTTATGTTTGTTCCTTTTGTGCCAGTAGCTTACTACTTTTTTTCTGTTTTCCGCAGAGATCGTTCTGACACAGCTGTGGTGGGACCTCCTAGACCCGTATGTAAAACAAAACCCAAAAACAACACACTCTCCTTCCTCACCCCTCTGTCTCTCTCTCGCCCCCTTCTTTCTGGCTTTAGTCACCTTTCTCAAGAACATCCTGTCAACAATGATAAAGTTGTATCTTCTGTTCACTGTGTGTTGGCTACATTTGTGTTGAGCTCTCGACCTCTGTGTGTTATTTGATGTCTTTTTTTGAGGGTTTCCTGGAGTCACTAAGGTTAAAGTAGTTTGTTGTTTCTCTCTAAAAACCCGGGTTGTCTGCCTTTTTTTTTTTTTATTTTGAAATGAACAAATTAAAAGTACACTGTGTGAATGAGATGAGGCCGCTAAGAGAAACAACAGACTAGCCACCATGTTTTTGTAATGCTCTGAACTGAAACTGTTGATAATTAACATGGCAAGCAATTTAAACTGTTAATGACTGTATTTCATAATGAAATGGTTATGTAGCCTGATTTATGCCAGGCAAATGTTTTGAAGGGGTTTGTAAAAGGAAGTATGGTATTTTTGTATTCATAATACATTGTCATTTATTTTCTGTGAAAATATTTTCTGTGGTTTATAAACCCAAAGAAGGAACGTGTGATTAATTTATATAAACTTATCTTACATAATGAGTGGAATAGATTTGCCACTGACTCTTATTCATTTTATGAGCTTAACCTGCTAAACATACACATTCTCAGATATTTTGTTAAGTCAAAACTTCTGTCATTTATTTTGTCCTGTACAATTTAATCATGAAGATGTTCTGTTCTGCACTGAATATGGACTGCACATAACCCTTAAACTTTGAAGGCTCACATTTACATTGCTGTGCTGAGATACACTGAATCTAGCCAGATTCCTCAGTGCCTCTTGTGCAAGGAAACCAGTTCAAAGTGTGTTTTTGTTTGTTTTTTTGTTTGTTTTTTACAAAACTGTGGTTTTTTGGGGGGGATCATTACGAAGCTAGACCACACTGTGCTAAGACACAGTATCAGTAAATATCCTTCCATGGTTGCTGCAGTGCAAAGTATGCTGGTGTAGTGTGTCCTGTAAGCTGTAAGCTGCAGACCCTGTCAATAAAGTTGTTGAGTGGTTCAGTGTCAGAACCGCTTGCACCAGATCCCTGTGTGTTCCCTCCACAGCTTTCTGCAATACCCAGTGTTTCCTCTGAGCCTGCTTATCATGATGGATATCCCACCCTGCTGGCTTTTTTTGTTTACTAACATTTAGCCTTTATTACTTTAAAAAAAAGAAGAGAGATCAAATTTTTTATGTGGGTGTAAAATGTGACCCTTTGTCCACTCTTGACAGAACCATCCCTCCTCCGCTTTCTGTCGTGACGTTGGTGGTGTTGTAGGGCTGTTAAAGGGAACAGGTTAAGAGAATAAGTGACAACAGCGGTTACTTCATTTTCCTTCCACCAGGCATTTTTTATTTCACCCACCCCCTCAACAGAAAGATCTCTACACTTGTGCCTTATCAGCTCTACATACTTGACAGCTTCCTGTGTCTGCATTTTTTTTTTAATAGGTTGGCTCTGCTCCTTGCT
Source organism: Aulonocara stuartgranti (assembly GCF_965226115.1). Lineage (NCBI taxonomy): Eukaryota > Metazoa > Chordata > Actinopteri > Cichliformes > Cichlidae > Aulonocara > Aulonocara stuartgranti. Next base: position 29,379,369 of record NC_138944.1, on the reverse strand, counting down.
AGCTCATTAGTTTACAGAAAGCATTCTTGAACTTTTTGATGAGTTTTGAATATTTGTGACAACTTCGTTTGACAAGCTTAAATCACTGTGCCCTAGTGAGGGGAAACTGCATACTTAAATTAAATGTCAAGTATTCCTTTGAGAAAATTGCCCTCTGCTACCCACTGCAGAAGAAGCTTTGGATATAGGATTTAGAGGGATGTGTTGGTAGTATTTGCTGATAAGCCCCAAATACTTAAGGAGGCGTGATGTGTTTAAGCAGAAGCTCTTGGACATTACCATAGTTAAAGGCTCGGAAGACTTGCATATGCTAAAGAACAGCAAAAGTAGATGTTTTTACAATTTTCTGTCTCGTCATGAGTTCTTAAACATGCGACTAAAGCGCACAATCTCATTAAAATTTTTTTTGGTGCTGTAATACTTTTGTTGCTTTGCAAAGGCAGTAGATAATACATTCAGTATGGAGTTTGCATCACATCGCTGTGTGTTTTTTGGGTATTTGTATTTTACTCTATTCCCCCCCAAAGATCTCATCCATGTAAAAAATCTCTGAAAAGACACAAGCTTAGAGGCTTTCAGAGTATTAGTTTTTTTTTCCTTCTAGATTTGCTGACTATTTAGAGGAGTTGGACTTAAAACGGCACGCACCACTTGTAATCCACGTGTTGATTTTTTTTATTTCTTTTGTTAATTGCTACTCGTGCATTACCTTTGTCAGGCACTTTGGAGGCTAAACAGAGGTGCTAATTATGTTTGAAGAAACAAACGGAGGCTCTAAGGGATTGGTCACAGATGTGGTGGGGAACTGTCGGGGCTCTTGTCTTCCAGTGTGTCTAAAATCTATCATGTTAATACCTTTTAATATATGTGCTCTGATTCTCCTGCAGACGGACTCTTCTCCTTCATTGTCGTTCGCCCAACTTGCGAAGGTACTGTTTCTGTGTATGCTTGCTGTAACGCCAGAAAAGCTAAAAAGATGGGTTGTTTTTTTTTTGGTTTTTTCTTGAGGGGTTGACATTGTTCTGATTCTTATATCTCTTCTAAATCAATGTTTTAGACTGCTAACTTGGTTGACGCAAATGCATCCGAGGAGGACAAGATTAAAGCCATGATGACTCAGTCGAATCACGAATATGATCCAATACAGTTAGTATACAATCGCCACACTTGAGCATCTAATTAAATTCAAAATGAAGCATGTAATGTGTATTTCAATTCATTGTCTAGCTGGGCGTGTGTTTAACTCTGTAACTTGTGCCTCCAGTTACTCCAAGAAGGCAGTCGGACCTCCACCTGCTCACTACACCTGCTTTCGTTGTGGAAAGGCCGGTCACTACATTCGACAGTGCCCCATGCTAATGGTAATTAACAGTATTGTTTGATCTTTGTCTGTGTTGCTATATTTTACAACATTGTTGTGTAACGTCTAAAAAAGTAACCGTCATGTTTTGGTTAATGTTAATTTTTGTTGTTTTGGGTTTTCTTTTTTTGCCTTTTTACATTTTGAGGTTCAGGATAAAAGTGTGGAGGGTCCCAAGCCAGTACGAATTAGTAAGGGGATACCACAGAGCTTCATGGTGAAAGCAGAGCCAGGTGCCAAGGGAGCCATGTTAACCAGCACAGGAGAATACGCCATACCTGCTATAGATGCGTACGTGCCAATCACTGACATACGCCTACACATGGCGTTTTTCATAAACACTTTATAGCACATTAAGTTATGTCTTAGTTGGTAATTATCCATATTGCTGGTGCATTTGTTTTGTTAACAGGGAAGCATACGCACAGGGAAAGAAGGAGCGCCCTCCATTTGTTCCACATGAACAGTCGTCATCTGAGGATGAAAACGATCCAATCCCTGACGAGCTCCTGTGTCCGATCTGCAATGACCTGATGACAGATGCCGTAGTCATACCTTGCTGTGGAAACAGCTACTGCGATGACTGTGAGTTCTCAAAATGTAGACGATAAAAAAAGATTTTAAGTGATTTTTTTTTTTTTGTGTGTGCGCGTGAGCTTTTGTCTAAATAAGATCCGTCTGTTTTCAGGTATTAGGACTGCCCTGTTGGACTCAGAGGAGCACATCTGCTTCACGTGCAAACAGTCAGATGTGTCACCTGATAATCTCATTGCCAACAAGTTTCTTCGACAGGTAGTGCTTTCAAACGTTTGCAGTCTGATGTGGTATTAGTTTAATTTGACTGTTTTTGTAAGTGCTGGATTATGTGTTTGCCTTCTTATGTAGGCTGTAAACAACTTTAAGAATGAGACAGGATACACCAAACATGGGCGCAAGCAGGCCCAACACACAGCTCCACCTCCACCGCGGCCACAGCTGGTCAGGCCTCTGCACTCGAGACAGCAGGACCCGCTGCTGGCCAATGTCACTCAACCACCTCCTACAAATGTACCAACCACCACGGCCCCTCAAACACAGGCCCCACCTACTGCACCTGCTCCTTCTATTCCTTCTCCTGCACCACCTGCTGCGTCTCCTCCACCGCCTGCTTCTCCTTCCCCTGCTGCTGCTTCTATTGTCGAGGAAAAAGAAGCTTCGCCAGTCCCTGCACCGGCTGTTGATCGCCGTTCTCCTATGCACTCGACCAACTCCACCGACCAGGGTGAACCACCCCCACCAGGGTAAGTTTACACTGAGATATTCCATGAAAAATTCAGTTCAAAGAAGCCTTTCTTGCCAGACACTGTCTCTATTTGTGTTTCAGGGAGACACGTCCAGAACCTAAAGGGACAACTGATTCATCAGGACCCTCAGAAAGTGGCTCACAGGTGGGTCCTTCCTGAATAGTGACTTGTTTGCGAGGTTATGTTAGTTAGAGCACCAAAACATAGGTTTTTCATCATGTTAACCTTTTTTCTCTTTCTCTCTCTCTTTTTAAAAAAAACCCATAATTTCTCCCACAGAGCTACACTTTACCAGTGATTGGCCAACTGCCACCTACAAGACCATCTCATCAGTCAGGTCAGAAGATCAATTTATTCATTTAAGCAGATCTGATGAGCTTAAAGGGAAGACATTTGGCAACTAACAGCCTGCCTGCTCTCTGCTCTTTTAGGTCACCATTCACGGACAAATCACTCTCACAGAGTAGGAGCAGTAGCAGCACCAGCAGCAGCAGGCGGAGGTGGCAGACACTGGTAAATCTTGCTTATGCACTATGAACTGTGAAGTGTTTGTGATGTAACATCAGTTCTGTAAAGTCTTTTGTGTACATCTTTACAGGTACCGAAGTAGAGGAGAGCACCCCTCCAGTCGCCTGCACACAGCTCCACCTCCTGTACCTAGTCCTCAGGTGTACCCATCTCCAGCCCTGTATCCACCTCCACCTCAGGCTTACCCTCCTCCATACAGTGCTGGTCCTGGCCTTATTCCTCCTCCTGCTATGAGTTACCAGCCCCAGCCTGTTTATCCCCCTGGACCAACAGTTCTCAACCCCCCCTGGGTTCCCCCTGGTACCCAGCCCCCTCTAGTCCCTCTTCCACCCACCCTCCCACAGCCACCTCTCTGTAAGGAAGACTTCTACAGGCCAAGGCATCACAGACAGGACAAGTGAGTGGGTTCTTTTTGTTTTAGGGGTCTAACGACAGACTGTGGTGGCACATGTGAAAACCATGTAGCACCAGACATAACTCAGGATTGCAATTGTGAACAGTTATTTTATTTTGGAGTTTCACCACAAGAGACAACCTGGAATGTTTCTGAGTGTTTAATTTTGTTTACATAGGGTTACCTCCAAGCTGGATGAGTTCACTAAAGACTTCCACAAAGAGCTAATGAAATACCGAAATGCACCAAAGAGAAGAAAGCGATCTTACTCCAGGTATTTATTACATAACGAAACTTGTTTATGCACAAAGCTTTTAAAGGCATTTGTTGCATTTTTGCGTAATCCTTCTTTCAACCCTTCATTCACTCTGTTCATTCCTTCTTTTTCCTGCCCGACTCTCTTCTTCCAGGTCCAGGTCATTCAGTCGATCTCCATTTAGCCGCTCTCCTTACTCGCGCTCTCGGTCCAGATCAAGATCTAGATCCAGATCCAGGTCTTACTCTTATTCACCGAGCCGATCCCGCTCTCGTTCACGATCCCATGGCAGGTCCTATCCTCGCTCGCCTTATTCCAGACGTAACGGACGCAGTTATGGACGCTCACGGTCAAGGTCCCGATCTCGTTCGAGGTCTTATGGGTACCGTCGCTCTGGCTCACCACGATCTCCTCCCTCCTACCGGGGAGGAGGCTGGGAGGGGCCAGAAGGGCCTTACAGGTCTAGGTCACGATCTCGCTCCCCTGGGGCATACCGGAGCCGCAGCCCTGGCGGACGAAAGCTACCTCCACGCGAGCTACCACCATATGAACTGAAGGGTCCGAGTCCCGCAGGCCCCGAGCGCTTTGAAAGGGAAAGGCGCCAGTGGGAAAAGGAGTATGTAGACTGGTACAACAAATACTACAAAGAATACGATAGCCAACACCCTTCACTGCATCACAGAGGTCATGGCAGCAGAGACAGAGAGAGGGACAGATTGTCCCCTTTATCCAGAGATTACTCACCCCAGGGGAGAGGGAGAAGAGGGAGAGAGGAGAGAGCTGGTCCACCTCACCATCCCCCGTCCTCTTCCTCGTCAGGGACAAAGTCCAGCACTAAAGTCCTGAAAACAAAGAAGATAAAAAAGAAGAAAGCTGGAGAAGAACCAGAGGCGTCGCAACAGCCGGTGGACAGAGGCGATGCCACTCCGGTCAGAGACGAACCCATGGACGATGTACCGTCACACACAAAAACACCTCCCATCTCTTCAAGGCCTGCTGTTAACACTGCGTCATCTAAAGCCCCGCCCTCTAAGAGCACTGCTTCATCTGTTAAATCTTCAACCAAGTCTGCATCAAAAACTCAATCTGAAAAAACGAAGAAGGACAAAGTTCAGAAAGTAAAGCCTAAAGCAAAGACGGAGCCGGTCAAGGTAAAGCCGGACAAAATGAAGAAAAAGACCGGAGAAGGAGTTTTGGCAAAAAAGAAAGACCCCTCATCATCTTCCTCTTCCTCCTCAGCTGTTAAACCTTTAAAGAGTGTTAAAGCCAAACCAGAAGACACCCACAACTCGACTACCTCTAAAAAAGAAAAGGGTAAGAGCTCCGTTGTGAGGCCTTCACTTGTGAAGACCCCTCCACAGTCCTCCCATAACCAACCTCTGCCTCATCCCCCGCTTCATGACAGCCCCCGATCCAGCCATGACATGCGGGGAAGAAAAAATCTTCCACAGGGCGGTGGTCTCCTTCCTCACCCCCATCAACACGGTCTCCCACTCCTCCCCCGACCTTCATCCCCAGTGGACAACCGGAGGAGGATGGGAGAGGAGGGTCGCTCTTTACTTGGACCTCCTCCCGGAAAGCTGAGGAGAATAGATGGCCTAGGAGGTGGAGTGGATATCATGTCCCACTCGCATTTGCCTCATCAGCCCCCACTCCACAGACTCCCACCTTCCTCTGACAGGCCTGGTATCCTTCCGCATCCAGGGAGCCGCGAGCTTGGCCGGGGTGAAACGGATCGAGCAGCCATCAGACCTCTAATGGACCTTCAGGTAGGTCCTCAGAAACTTTTGTTAAACGTATTTTTCCTACTGATTTCCCCTAATTTAACTCCGTTTGAACATTTTGTTTTTGCATCTGCAGGTTAAGCCAGTAAGAATAATCAAGTTGAACAGAGATATGGGGAGAAGAGGCAGCACTGAGGCAGCGGCCTTGGATGAAACTTCATCTGGTCACGAAAAGAACGCCTCAATCTCAGAGCGATCAGCTGGCACAAGCATTTCTGAAGCAGACCGGCACAGTAGTGCAGCAGAAGTAGCTAGAAGAAAAGAGCGCTCTGCATCTGCGGAGAGGGGAGTCTCCAGAGAGAGACCTGGCAGTGGCGGAGAGGGGCAGCACATCTCAGACAGAGAGCAGGACAGAAGCTCTGGAGTGGACAGAGAGCGAGAGAGGTCTGGTTCAGACAGAGAGCGAGAGAGGACTGGTTCAGACAGAGAGCGAGAGAGGTCTGGTTCAGACAGAGAGCGAGAGAGGTCTGGTTCAGACAGAGAGCGAGAGAGGTCTGGTTTAGACAGAGACAGAGGTCAGGGGTCTGACAGAGACCGAGACAAGGACAGAATCGCCCAAAAGGTGGCGGTTGCATCGGAGAGAGACACGGAGGGTGAGAGGGCGTCGAAGGCAGAACGAAAAAACTCAGGCGGCGCGAGCGGGGGAGGCAGATCTGTCAGCCTGGATAAAATGACGATCGGAGAGAAGTCTGCCATCACGAGGAGACAGGCAGACCATCAGGAGAAACCAAGAGCATCTTCTAAGGAGAAGGGCGAGGGCTCAGAAAGAGCCGCTAAACCTGACAGGTCACTACATTTGCTTTTCTGCTTCTCCTTATCCATGACTGAAAGACGCGATGATACATTTGTTCTGTCTGTAAACACAGTTGTTAATAGTTGTAATTATATTCTCTAATTACCCAGGAGTGCGTCCAAGGACAGAACAGAGAGGAGCGTTCCCTCTGGAGAGAAACCAGCTGCTGCTCGCAGAGAAGGTAATTTGAAGCACGAGTCGAGTGTATGGCAGGAAATGATAACTTTGATTTTGTGTCTTGCTATCTAATTACACATTCATTGAACCTTTCCTCTTTCCTCTCACCTCCGTGGAAGCGGTCAAAGACGTTCAGGAGGCTGCTGTAAAGAGCAAACCCAGGATCAGCCGAAAGGCTCTGACAGGCCACATTACAAGCTCCACTAAGTGAGTGCCTTTTCTTTTTTTTTCTCCTTATACAGCCTTTAATTTTCACTTCAAAATGTTATGTAGTTTATTTACTTTGTTCCACTCTTCATTTTATGCGTCTGATATTTGCATCTTTAAGTTGTTTCCATTAGGATGGCACGAGAATTTAAATTGTTTCTATCTGTTTCTGTCAGCGGTTCATTAGCAACAGAAGAGGAGTTTGAAAAACGTAATCAGTCTAAAGCTGTTTATTTGGGAGGGCTAGGAAAACTCATTATTTTAGTGTTGCCAAAGCAAAGTAATGAGTTCAGTGGCACAGTGAAACTCACATTGAATTACATGACTTGTGTAGTTGTGTAATTTTTGTTTTTGTTCTTTGTAAAAATACATTAGACACAAAATATCTTAGGATTAGGGTCTAATTATTGATAGTTATTCAATTTTTTTTTTAATTTTGTGGACATAAAAATAAATTTAAGGTGAAGCAAGTATAAACTGTTGTTGCAGCTCAAGTTTGATAGAAAAGTGTTTCCCAAAGAAAATTGTACTATTGTCTAAACTGTGGTGTCGTATCTGCTCGTATTGAGATGTTTAAGCTTTTCTAAAAACTTGTTTTTCCTTACAAAAGGTCGTCTCATGAAACAAAGCAGGACTCGGAGAAAGACCAGAAGAGTTTGCCTTCGAAACCTGCAGAACAGCCTCCACCGAGCCCCGTAAAAACCCGTGCACGCAGCCCGAGCTTGAGCCCGGTGCTCAGCCCGGCCAGGGAGGAACCGCTCATTCAGCCTCCTCCCCGCTCCAAGTGGGAGAGGGAAGATGACGAAGAAGGCCAGGAAAATGAGCTTAGTGTAACCAAGGAGCCTTCCCCAGTGCTGCAGAGGCCTCGAGGTAGAGAGCTGCAGCAGGAAGCACCTAAGCCTATTAGGACTGAAACCCGGGATGCTACAAGAGAAGAGAGGAAAGGAGCAGTGAAGGAGGAGAAGAAGGGAAGAGCCACAAGGGAAGAGGGTAAGGGTGGTAGGACGGGCCAGACAAACTTGGACAAATCAACCAAAATTAAAATCGTGAGGGAAGAGGGGAGAGGAGTGAGAGAAGAAGGAAGAGCTTCTGCAAGAGAAGAGGAGCGGCGAGGTGGAGGAAGAGAGGAAGGGCGAGTAGCTCCAGGGAAGGAGGAGAGAGCAGCAGAAGTCAGAGGTGGAGGAGGGCGAGAGGAAAGTCGGGCCCCCGAGCCCAGGAGACAGCGTTTGTGCTCCGACCTCGGCCGCGAGACAGACGAGGCAGCTTTCGTGCCCGACTACAGCGAAGGCGAAGGTTCTGAGCCTGAGAGAGGGCGAAGCGGCAGCGCCAGTCTGTCCCTCAGCCAGCGCTCCCACAGCCCCACCCCAAGTAACCACAGCGGCTCAGCCACCACCACGACAGACAAGAAGAAGAAGAAACACAAGAAAGTTAAAAGGCACAAAAAGCACAAGAAACGCAGCAGCCAGGACAAAGAGGCAGAACACAAGAAGCACAAGCACAAGAAAAAGAAACGCAAAAAGAACAAAGACAGAGATGGGGAGGAGGATGAAGAGGGCAGAGAGAAAGGCTCTGCATTAACAGAGGCATAACTCAAAGCTGCAAGGAGATTAGGACGTAAAGATAACGGCTAACACTGGCATCCTGCTACAAGGAAACTGATAAATGTCAGCTGTTCTGATGCTTCCTGTCTCTGCAGCTCTCCACGGTACCCTTGTTCCTGTAATGCAGAAAGACTGCAGCTGAGGTCTCTTCAATATTCAATGTGAACGTCTTTGCAGACTCTGGGCCGGGGAACAACTGTGCTGTTGTGGTCAAACTAGAGCTGCAGGACTCTGACGTGAACTGCTATACACAAACTGTGCTCAGGGATGTGATTTCTTTTTGGCAGAGGAGGAACTGCAGATTATCTGCCTCTGATTCATTTGTAAATATAGATTAACTCTTGCTTTATGTAATAAATTCTCCTCAGTTTGTTTTGCTCACATCCCTGTGTGCTATTCAGGACTTAAATGTGAAACTCTTCACTCCTTTGAGGGCTGTCTTTCTGGAGAACGCTGCCAGCACATTTTAGCTCATTAACCATGAAATCGTATACGCTATTATCATTGTTTTTTCTTCCTTTTTGGCAATTGTTGGTTCAGTTCATGCCGGTATATTTTTTCTTCTTTTTTTTTCCTCTCTCTCTTTTTTTTTTTTGTGATGAATAATTTCCAAGAAAGGCAACGGAAAATTTCTGAACAGGCAAACCAAGTAAGGTTAATGTTATGCTGGTTGATTTGTCTTATTGAACGTGACATAAAATCTGATTGCTACCTGGTAAATTATGAAACTCTGGAAATTTGTGATTAATGGGCTAAAATGAGAAATTACTAATGTGGTCCTTGAAGTTGAAGCAGACTTTTATGCGTTCATGTTACACTGGATTGTATAAGATGTTTATAATACTGACAGATCAGTCAGCATGTTTCTGTTCCAAAGGTTTAGTAGCTAGCACATTGTCAGTGAGCGAATGTGTGTGTGCTGTTGCGAAAGTGAAATGTGATGGAAGTTGAACAAATTGGAGGACAAGACTTCTTACAAAAGATTTTTTTTTTTATTAAAATGTTTTGACCTCATTAAAATCCCCAAGTTGTGTTTTTTGTTTGTTTCTTGGTGTTTGAAATCTCAGTTGCTTTATGTGCTTCTAATGACTGTAGAAAACATGGATGACCTGACAGCTCCAGAAAAATGAAGCCAAAGCGTCTCTGTGGCTACCTGCTGTCTGGCTGCAGTATAGTTTCATAAGTACTGCCCTCTCCATGTTAGTGGATGGGACTAGAGTCAAAATAAAGGCAGTGCTCCTCAGTTAAATTTTCCCAAGAATGCTTTCTGTCGTTATTCATAGTTCTTATAGCTGATTTGGGTTGAAAAAGTCATGTTTTTAATTGGGTAGCAATGTTATGATTGACAGCTGAGTAGGCCCACTCGCAGGAGGAGAAGGTGCCAACTCCAAAATTGTGATTGTTTGAAACTTGTTCAGTAAACTGTACTGACCATCAACAGGGCCCTGATGGATAGTTGCAGTTTAAGTTAAGACTGTTTCCTAAGCTAATGCAGGCTGCAGGTTGAGTGATGCGGATGCTGTACCAGTCCATCACGGTGAAGAGAAAGCTGAGTGAAAAAGTGAAGCTCTTGATTTCCGGGTTGCTCTACGTCCCTACCCTCACCTATGGTCACGAGCTTTGGGTAGTGACTAAAAGAACCAGATCACAGATACAAGTGGCAGAAATGAGCTTTGTCCAAAGGGTGGCTGGCCTCTCCCTTAGGCAGGGGCTCAGAGTAGAGCTGCTACTCCTCCACATCGAAAGGAGCTACTTCAGGTGGTTTGGACATCTGATAAAGATGCCTTTGGGCGGCTCCTGGGTTAGGGGGTGACCCAAGAGAGATTATATCTCTTGGCTAGGGAGAGGGAGATCTGGACTTCTCTGCTTAGGCTGCTGTCCCTAGGAGCCGTCCCCGGATTAGTGGAAGAAGATGATGGATGGATACTAGGTGGTTAGTTTTTGATATTACTCATTACACTGAACTAAATTTACTGCTTTTGTATTGAAGTTTGTGTCCCAAGAGGGCACAAGGGTCACACTTTGCTGCGTTAGCTTTTTATATCCAACAGCCTGTGTTGTTTATGTTTTTCCGATAAAATCATATCACTTTCTCTGGTATTTTGATTAGACTAAAGGTTTAAGATTGTGGGATTTTCTGTTTTTTTGTTTGTTTCTTTTTAAAGTGGCGCTGCAGCACTCTTCCCACCAACGACTTAGTAACTTAGTTTACTTAGCATCTTTAAAGAATACCCTGCTCTGGCATTCACATACTACCAGCAACATCAGTTCATGTAGTTTCTATCTCATTATCTTGATTTATGTTTTCTTTGACAATGCAAACTGAGTGATTTAATTAGAAGGCTTCTAAACAATCTATTAAAACATGGCTTATGTCTATACAGTTAATAAATTGTATGACTGGAGATTCATTTCAATATTAGACATTAACAGTGTTTATATACAATGTTAATCATGTAATCGAATTTTAAGTTGTACTTTTTGTTTTGTTGCTGTTGTCTATTCTTAAAAATAGTACAAAATAAAAATAAAAATTAACAATGGATATATTGTGTTAGCATTAGTTTCTATCTGTGCTTTGTCCCGTCTGAGTTTGTCTTGTTTGCCAAGTATGCCTTGTCCCACGTTCCCACTCACGGGCCAAGATACCCACCCCATGACCCACCCTTGTTGTGGTGAGTGGGCTTTCAACAATGATGCGCCACCTCTCTCTCTCTTTTTTTTTTAGTCATCTTGCGCTACACACAACTTAACAAATGAGGGTTATAAACACCTTTTAAGTGCAACATTGAGTTTTAAAAGTACGCACTAGTTTAAAAGTCCATAGAGATAATTTCTAGGATTTCTGCAGGGTGGTGCAGTGGTTAGCACTGTTGGCTTACAGGAAGAAGGTTATGCATTTGAGCCTTCTGTTCTGGAGAAAAACAGAGGCCATTTGATTAGGCACACCCCATTAATGTTGGGTTGGTTCTGCTTTTTCTTTCACAGCTACCTTAATTATTCATGGCACAGCATCAATCAGATGCTGCAAATTTCTCAGCTGGATATCCATGATGTAAATCTCCTGTTGCACCAGATCCCTGGTGCAACAGGAGATCTGGTTTATTATTATTATTATTATTATTATTATTATTATTATCTTAAACAAGTGAACTTGTTTTTTTATACAAGAATTATATGAATAAACTTGTTTTTTGGGGGGTGCTTTGCTGAAGCACCCCCAAAGATTTCTTACTTCTTTTGAAAATATTTGCTGTTTGTGTGACACACTACTAAAAATATAAAAAGTATACAGTACTTAATTGAGATGGAACATTTTAACAACAAAAGTATAGATAACCTCCCCCCCCCCCCCCCCCCCCCTCCCAAAATGGTTTGTTCCAGCTCTCCCCTGCTCTGGCTCTAGCGCTCTTGCTACCAGAACGATGGTGGCTGAGACGCAGCAGAGCGGAGGTGTAAGTGCCTGGCTTAAAACAGGACATATTAGCTGCATTTAACCTTCAGTTACTCTTTATATAGTTAGGTAGGAGTCACACCATGTTTCTTTTTTAGCTGAAAAACATTACACCCAGGTAACCTGCAGTGTTGAAAACTTGTTTTCCGAGGATGTTTGCTCTGTAGTAAATTCAGCAACATTTGACCGTCCTGTTGATCTCATTGAAATGTATACAGCCTATTTAAAATCTAAAACTTAACATTGTCCGTAGCCTGGTGTTATTACCACTGTCCTGTTTGAAATGTAATGAGAGAAACGGGTTATATTGTCATATGTGCATGTGCCGATATTGAACCCAAGGTACTAACTAGCTAACTGACTGGATGCCCATTAACCTTATAACTCCTGTTGTGTGTGTGTGTGTGTGTGTGTGTGTGTGTGTACAGAGAGACAGCCAGGTTCATAATGGATATGAGGAAGTTTTTTCAAAAAAAGGAGCCACATTCAGGTAAAAGTGTAAGATCAAATGATCCATCAATAAAGGATAATGTTGGATCAGTGTTTCAGTATTTAGACAATCAGAGGGAACTCGGGACAACTGGAGGCATTTAGGGATGCAGGGACTAACAGAGACGGGGAAGACGTCTCATCGTGATGAGTAAAGTTTACCTTGCCTGGATGGGCAGCTCTCTGGGTGCTCAGCACCCCCAAAGCTCTGATCCTAGAATCACCCCTGATTTAACCCATTCACTCAGTGAAGCAGTGGGCACCAATCCACTGCCCAGGGAGCAGTGTTTAGAGACGGTACTTTGCTCAAGGGTACCTCAGGGTAGTTGTTTGGTGAATTTGAATCCACGACCTTCCAACATGGGGGGAACACTCTACCTACAGAGCGCTACCTCTTTGAAAAGGTCTGAGCTTGTGTGACATGATGTGTTATCCTGCTGGAAGCAGCCATTAGAACATCTGTACACTGTGGTCTTAAAGGGATAAACATGGTCACCAACAATACTCATGTGGATGGTGGTTTTTAAATGACGGTACTTTTTTTGGTACTGAAGGGACCAAAGACTGCCAGAGTGTACCTAACGAGTGTACACTGTACATAAGTGAAGCTGCAGTAAAGGCCCAGCCAAAAAATTGTAAAGGAGTAAACCCATTGTTTAACGGTGTCCATGAGTTCTAGACTAGTCACTGCCTGCAAATGTTTCTCCACTAAGCATTAAAAATGATCATTTCATTCCTGATTAAATTAATTTGTTGAAATACTTCTGAGTCCTAAAAAATGGGAGACGATGTATAAAAATGTCACTCTTTGACAGTGGGGGCAGTGCTTCTCTTTCAGTCTTTCAAAATAAAAGTAAGTTTAGACTTGGAGCTCATTTTTTATCATTTATTTGTAAACGGGGCATTTTCATAAACAGCTAAAATGACAAAAATTGTAGCTGTGTTTCAAAATAGTAATTTCCTGCAGCTTTTAAACTGGTGTGTGAGCTGGTGAAGACTTTAGTGGGGAAACATGTCAAGAAAAGATTAGCTGTGTAAATTAAAACAAATCACTTTTATTGTCACATCACATGTGCAGGTACACTGGTACAGTACATGTGAGTGAAATTCTTGTGTGCGAGCTTCACAAGCAACAGAAGTGTGCAAAGTACAATAACATAAGAACAAGCAAACAAGAATGGCTAAATCTGAGAATTATATGAATAAATATATGTACAATATGAGTGTATGCATATTACTGAATGTGTATACTAAATATGTATGTCTACGTGTGTGTATATGTGTGTGTGTGTGTGTGTGTGTATACATATTTTACAAATTAAATAAAGTAAAAATAAAATAAATATATAAAATATACAGAGGTTGGTAGTTGGATATTGTGCAAAACAAGTGGCATTAATGTACAGTGTGGAGTACATAATGTTGAAGTTCCAGTAGTGAAGCTGAGGTGTCTATGACGTGTTCAGCAGTCTGATGGCCTGATGGAAAAAGCTGTCTCTCAGTCTGCTGGTACGGGACCGGATGCTGCAGAACCTCCTTCCTGATGGAAGTAGTCTGAACAGTTTATGGCTGGGGTGACTGGAGTCCTTGATGATCCTCCCCGCTTTCCTCAGGCACCGCTTCCTGTAGATGTCTTGGAGGGAGGGAAGCTCACCTCCAATTATCAGTTCAGAGCACCGCACTACTCTCTGGAGAGCTTTGCGGTTGTAGGCGGTGCTGTTGCCATACCAGGTGGTGATGCATCCAGTGAGGATGCTCTCAATGGCACAGTGATAGAAGGTCCTGAGGATGCGAGGGCTCATGCCAAATCTTTTCAGTCTCCTGAGAAAGAAGAGGCGCTGCTGCGCCTTCTTCACTGTTTTGTTTGTGTGTACTGACCACGTAAGATCCTCAGCCAGGTGTACGCCAAGGAACCGGAAGCTGCTCACTCTCTCCACAGCAGCGCCGTTGATGGTGATGGGGGTGTGTACTTCTCTGCACCTCCGGAAGTCCACTATCAACTCCTTTGTCTTTGTGACGTTGAGGGTGGGTCAGGGCGCTGACCTCCTCCCTGTAAGCTGTCTCATCACTGTTGGTGATAAGACCCACCACTGTAGTGTCGTCCGCAAACTTTACAATGATGTTGGAGTTGTTAGTGGTCGTGCAGTCGTAGGTGTAGAGTGAGTACAGGAGAGGGCTCAGTACACACCCCTGTGGAGCACCAGTGTTCAGTGTGATGGGGGATGAGGTGATGCTGCCCAGTCTGACCACTTGGCGTCTGTCAGACAGGAAGCTAAGGATCCAGCTGCAGAGGGAGCTGCTCAGTCCTAGATCCTGCAGTTTCCTGTCCAACTTCGAGGGAACGATGGTATTGAATGCTGAGCAATTAAATGGGTGTACCTAATGAAGTGTGGACTGTTTAAAACATTTATGTTTGGATTCCTCGTGTAAAGTGAATTTCTTGGACTGACATTTATATGCAGATCATGCACTACCTTAATGTGTGCATGAATTGTGTTTCTCTTCAATGCCAACAGTTAACAGAGCATGACGAATTGAACCTGCACCATTTAAAAACTGTATATTTCCAACAATTAAGATGAAACTTCAAAAGTGACTTTGAACTTATACAAGTATATTCACTCACACATGACCACTTTAACGTTTAAGATTCAAGCCAAATCCCAAAGTTAAATCTGGACTTTATCCTTGCTTTTGTTTTGCATGGGACGCACAAACACTTTGTGGAGTACTGCTGTATATTTGAATGAATATTAGATGGTGGTTTGTATCCTCGAAAGCAGTCTTCTGGATTCAGCAGTGAGTCTTTGGCTTTGGCAGCTCATCCCTTTTCTTTTCTTTTTTTTTTCGCAAACATGAATAATTAAAGTGAAACGTCCCAGAAAGAAAGCTGCAGTAAGACGCAGTGAACACTGTGTGGTGCTCTAAGTCCTGTAACTTTTACAAAATTGGGAGTGAAACAAATTAACAATGAAAAACCTTCTCTCATGCTGCCTTAGGTTCAAAAAAATACAACCCCGCATGTTCCCACCCTTCCCTCCCTCCAGGAGAACACGGCACACAGCAGGTTTCGCTGTGATGCGTGCGCCCGTGCTGAGTGATGGCGTGACCGCAGGATCACAGAGAACAGGCTGGAGGCTGGAGATGGGTTCACAGACAGGTGGAAGGAACACAGAGAAACAAGAGAGCAGCAGATGTATTTCCCTCAAACAGCAGCGCGTAAAAGGACGTTCTCAGTTAGTCTGTGGATTATCTGTGTGTCTCTGTGTGTGTATGTGTGTGTACGTGCATAAATGTATATATAAGGTCATCCTTAATGGACTCAGAGCTCAGCGAGAGCATTAGAGAAGATTAATATATTGTTTTAACTTGTGCCCAGATTATCATCACAACTCATTATTCCTCTCCTCTGCCATCACTGCAGGGTAACTCCACATGTGTGCACCTGTTATCTGCCTCTGCATGTGTGTGTGTATGCGTGTGTCTGCTTATGTTTTGTCTCGTAAGCGTGACATCATTTCCTGTCATCAAGGCCAAAGGTTGCTAAGCAACTTCACTTCAGCTGATTGTCGGAAAAGATGCTTCTCCAGTGCCGGGCTTACAGCCTTAAGTCTCGTCTTATCTCCTGTCATAAATATAACGTCTAAGGGAAAGATGCTGCTTATGTGTGCATGATCGCCCGTGCATTTGTGTGGACGAGTGTGCATTTATGCTTACCAACAGAGCGCAGGAAAAAAGGCAAGAGAGACAGAGAGAGGGAGAGAAAGAGAGGGAGGGGGAATGTATTTTCTGATAGATATGTTTCCCTGAACTAATAAAAAGGATGAGTCAGTAATGTTCCCGCCTGATGGGATAAATCCAGCTGTAACGCAGCAAAACATCGGGGCTCAAGTTGTTATTATGGAGACACAGACAACCAAAACTTTGATGTGTGACTCCAAATAAAACGCCTTCATTAAGCTGCTTTCGTGCGAGGTGATGGTTTACAGCAGTGCAATTGAAACGTGCTGTATGTTGGGGACGAATGTGAGAAAGAAGACAAACAGATATATTATTAGGAATGATGTCAGCGAGGGCTGAATAAAGATTACAAAGACTTAAACGCAATGTTGTGCAATTCAAAAAGCGCAATTTTCAGCCTTCAGAGCAACATTAATCAGCACTTCTTCATGATGGTTTAAGCAACAGTTGAGCATTTTCAACATCAGGTCAGTGCATTCAGTGACTGCTTTGGTGAGCCACGTTAGTTTTCAACAGATGCACCTAATAAAGCAGGAACTGGAAGGCCTCTTTAACAAGACTACTGCAGTGCTTGTAGGTCTTCAAGTCCAGGCTTTAGGCTCACTTTAACCATCTCGGCTCACTACGTTCACAGCATCGATTCTCTCCCTTTCTTCAAAGCCGAACTTTATCCATACTGTGATTTTGATATTTAATTGCTTGAAGGTGCCTATAAATCAAACATATTTCTCATTTGTCCACTTGCCCCAATTTGGCTTTGGCAAAAACAAACAAACAAACACAAAATACATGAAGATAAAATAAACATCATTTTTATAATTGTTTTTTATACTTTAATTTTTATTTATCAGTGGAGTTAGTGATACTTTGATTCTCCAATTATAAAAATGTTAAACTTATATACCAAATTTGAAAATAACTAGTTACCACTAGTAGCTGAAAACAGGAAAAAAAGTAAACAAATTGTATTAGAATTGTTTTATAAGATCTTAAATGCAGACGGTGTGGTGGGTTGGGCTTTTCTGCATGTGTCTGTGCCTGCGTGGAGCCTCTTTCCTCCTACTGTCCACAGACATGCATGGGTTAACACCCCCCCCCCCCCCCCCCCCCCCACCTCCCCCCGGATGGGAAAATAAGTTTTGAAAAGTTACAACACCAAACAATCATGAGTAGCCTCCTGCAAAGTGGCCGTACTTGGTTAAAAATGAGAATTACCTCTTAGTAATATTAATATGCTTATTTGTATCTTATTTATATTATGCAGGCTGTGTCACCTTCACTAAAAATGTGTTTTGTTTCCTTACAGAGTTTTTTGTTTGTTTTTGTTTAGTAAAAATTGCTCATGATGGCTCTTTTAACCGCTGGAACAGTTTAACTGATCTTGATATTTTTTACAGTGTAATCACATGTTAAAAAACGGTCATGTGCCACAGTGTCTTTGGGCAAGCTATCGCTCCTGAGGCATCAGCGTGTGCGACATCTAGAAAGTTTTTAAGGCATAAAATAAAGAGCAGTATTAATGTGTGTGTCGCTTTAAAGAAGCGTGCTCTGTCAGAATTGCCTCAGATGGTTTAAACAGACGTGAAGGAAAAGAAACCAGTTAATTACCGTTGCTTCCTTTGTCTTCCTGCTCTGAACTTTAACAAGCTGACACTGAGACAGCTGACCGTGCTGTGTGTGTGTGTCTGTGTGTGTCTGTGTGTGTCTGTGTTACCCTCTTCATACACAGATCAGGTAAAGGAGTGGAAGCATTTAGTCTCACACTGTTCACAAATGTGCATTTACAGTACGTGTGTGAGTGTGTGTGTCTGTGTGTTCTTTGTGTGAGGATGTTCCCTCGGGGGGTTGTCATGACTATTTCAACGATTGATCAGGATCATTGATCTGTAATCGAATTCCCACAGTGTGTGTGTGTGTGTGTGTTTTTGAGTGTGTGTGCGTATCTGTGACAATGGCATGAAATAAAGCATGTCCCTATATATAATGTTATGTGATGGTCACCATGGAAACACACCCAAGGGGCGCCTACCACACACTGATAATAATGTTTGGCCTAGATACCCATCCTCAACTGATAACAGAGGGAATGTATTTCTGTGTGTGTGTGTGTGTGTGTGTGTGTGTGTGTGTGTGTGTGTGTGTGTGTGCATTTCCGTACTAATGTAAACCAGCATTTGAACACACCACGATGACAAGGCTGGAGTAAAAAATGCATGAAATGATTCCGTGGAGCAGAAAGTCTTGCATGAGTTACACAAGACAGTAAGTGTGAGGGAGATGAGATGAGCTGCAGGAGCGGGAAAACGAATGGGAGTGGGAGTGGGAACACACAGCCAGGGAGACCCAATAACAGCGGATTACAACCAGCGCGCGCACGCACAAACACTCACGCAGCGGCTTCAAACAATGCTCATCAGTCTGCTCCTCCGGGAGAGTAGGATATTAGCTGCAGAGGTCGGCGTGAGTGTTTGCGCGGTTCAACGTGCGTGTGCTAGATATCTTAAACCGTGTTGTTGAGATGCACTAAATCTTTGATGTATGATGTAGGTTTAAGAGTTACAATAGCTCTGTAGAGTCTGACTGCTGTGAGTGAAGATTGTGTACCGCACAGTGTTTTCCTGCGCTGAGTGAAAACCTAATCTTAGTTTGTAGTCCCAGAGGTAAATCATCTGCTTCTGTAGTTAAGTCCTGAGCAAAATATCTCAGCATTTCAGTGTAGACCCGCGCAACCCCGAATGATGTATCATTTGATACGGTTACTTCATGTCAAGTGCCCCCACTACCCCCCACCCTCAACAGATAACGATTTTCACTTCAACTTACGACATGAAGCAGGTTACAAATTAAAGAGAAAACACGAAGCCACTAGATACCTTTGATTTTCAGACGGAGGAACTGGTGCGATGAGCCCTCCTTCGACACATTTCCTCCACTTGTGTCTGGATGACTCTGATGGAAATCTATGAAAGCGTCTGCATTTGTTATGATTCTCCTCATTCATTCACTTTATGAAAAAATTCTAAAGCAAATGAAAATGAAAATCAAAAGTTCAGCTCATCGCTAGCTTCAGGCACGCCTCCGTTTACAGAGCTGTCGTCATCAAAACTGACATCTTGACACCAGAGCGCTCTTCAAGAAAAAATTGAATAATAGAGTAGGAAAATAGAAAAAAATAATCAACAGCATCTGGGTTTAAGAGAAGTTACCAGCCGACTGGTGACAAGGAGTCATTCTCCCTATTTGGAAGCAGAAAGGTGATCAGCTCAGAGAAGTTCCATCTGTGGAAAACCGTCTTCGCGGATTCTCCTCAAATGTTCTGTTCCAGCTGTCAGAAGTAATCAACGCCTTCGAAAAACTGAATTTGAATCTGGATTGTGCGATCACGTATCGATCTCTTCTCCTGATCAGTGAGAAGTCTTCAGAGTTCTGTAAGGATGTTGCTTTTACATCACCTTCACTGACCTAAAGTCTGAATATGAGTGTCGTTCTTATATAGTGCTATTCTACTCAAACTGAGCACTCAAAGTGCTCTCTGCTACAAGTCTCATTCAGAGTTTGCATGTTCTCCCTGTATTTGCGTGAGTCCATTCCAAAGACATGCAGTTAGCGTGAGTAGATTAATCGTTGATTCTAAATTACTGTAAATGTTTGACTGTCTCTCTGTGTTGGCCCTGTGATAGGCCGCTGACCTGTCCAGGGAACCCTGCCTCTGGCCCTGTGACAGACGGGATAGGCTCCAGACATCCGTGACCCTAAGGACAAGCGTCAAGAGGACAACTATGACAATTTTGTTATAAATCCATTAAACTGGAAGAATAAAATATGCCTATGACAAGTTTTATGTTAACCAGACTCTAGACTTTGTTAAACACTCCAAAAAATAACTTAAAATAATCATGGAAAGGATTTCCACATTAATAAGTGGCTTTCTATTAGCATCAAGATTAACGTAATTTGCATGAGTTGGATCAGCTCAATTAAATTAACTTGGGCTCATCTGCAGTAAATAAGTTGAATCATCATTAATTAATTTAGTTGGTCCAGCTCAAGTATACTGATGACTTAAAGGACTTGGCATGATCATCTTCAGTGGAAACATCTAGTGTGTCACTTTGGCTCTATGCACATGCTGTCACTTCAGTTCTCTGATGATGATGACACACTCAGATATGCATTAAATAATATATCACATCTACAATCAGCCTTAGCATAAGTACAGCTGAGGCGTAAATACAGGCCCAGAAGAAAATGACTAAAAACAGAGGCTGATGTCTAAGGCCTGATTTAGAGTTTTGTGGTGAATCTTAGTAAAGCCTACTGTGTAACCTACGTAAATGGCCTGTATTTATATAGCGCTTTACTAGTCCCTAAGGACCCCAAAGCGCTTTACATATCCAGTCATCCACCCATTCACACACACATTCACACACTGGTGATGGCAGCTACATTGTAGCCACAGCCACCCTGGGGCGCACTGACAGAGGCGAGGCTGCCGGACACTGGCGCCACCGGGCCCTCTGACCACCACCAGTAGGCAACGGGTGAAGTGTCTTGCCCAAGGACACAACGACCGAGACTGTCCAAGCCGGGGCTCGAACTGGCAACCTTCCGATTACAAGGCGAACTTCTAACTCTTGAGCCACGATCGCCCCACGTAAACGTGTAACGTCATTGCCGACATTTATGCTTGTGCTGGTGCATTATGTGTTAATTACCATGTTCCGGCGTTTTATATGTGGTGCCAGCCAATAGGAACTAATTAGGATTTTTTTTTCCTCCTGGATCCCCGTCTTTACAAATCTGTCCCTGGAGTTTTTCCACTTCTTCATCCATTCTGATATTTTCCGCCATCTCCATTGCTGACATTTGTTAGTTCTTACACTGATGCTATGATTATGATTCCTTACTGGCAAAAGCACACTTGTTTTTGAAAGGTCTGTATGAAATCTGCAACAGATAGAGCTGGAAATTTTAAAGAAAACATATTTAATGTTGTATACCATTTAATATAACATATATAATTTTGAGCAGTGCAAATTAACATTTACACATTTACATGGTCACTAAAAGAGGAAAGGCCTAGACAGGTCAGACACTATAATCCTTACATCAGTAATAATGGCTTTCAAATGTAAATACATAAATTAAGACAGAAATGACTGGAAAAGGAAATACTTCATTCACAGCAACTGCTTAAAGCCTTTTACGGCGATTACAGTTCTTTAGACATAGGGTGCAAATGTCCAGAAAGAGTCACCACTTTCTGTTGTAACCATCTTTCACCATCAGTTAATGGTGTAGAATAGTGATGATGATGATGTGCTAGATAAGAAATCAAAACTTGCAAATTATTAAAACTTAAACCTTCTATTGACCATTAAAAGGTACGTGTTTTATGCACAAAGATTAAGTTTGATGTAAAAACTGGGTATATTCATGAACTGGCCTCAAACATACAGTGTCTACATATTAATATGCAGAAAAAGAAACGGTTCTGTTTATTTGAAGTAAATATTTGAATCCATCATCATATAGAATTTACAAGTCTTGGTACCCCAGGTAGTTCAGGCTAAGAGGAGTTTGGGAGCAAACATATACTACATTATTTATTGTTCTTTCTCAGAGAACCAAGGTTACAATGTAACCGTATGATCAGTGTAGTATGACAATATTGAGGCGGTGATATTTCTCTCACTGGTGAATTCAAATGCTGTGGCAAAAAAAAGTAGCTGGATACTGAACAAGCCAATCACGAGTTGTGGGCTGCATCAACACCACGTGTTGTTACATTTCTACAGAGGTGCACGTTGGGTTGGTCTGTATGTTAAAACATAGGGTTTCTGAGTGGTTTGGGATTTTAATGTAGCTGCGGTGTAGATTTCCTGCTGAAGCAGAAATCCCCGGAGACAGTGGTTGATGTCCACCAAAAACTGTTCACAGTGCAGCTTTTTTCTCTGGATCAAACAGTTACAATGCACAAACACAGAAAAACTGAGAAATGCAGATTCTTAACTCCCAGGTTATGGACACGTTTAAGTGCTGGTATATATTTCTTGCAGTTTGTACTGCACATGCATTTGGAGTGCCTCCTTTCTGTTGACCAGATTTTTCAAGTCGCTCTCCCTTTTCTTACATCTTATATCTGCTCATTCACAGAGAGAAGTTTGCTTTTCTCGCTCAAGCTGAGTTCACATGCTCTCATGAGTCCACTCAAATCTGCTTTGCTTTCAGTCTGGACATTCTGACAAATACTCTTCTGCTGAGATGTCACTGAATGACTACTACACAGAGCCTAAATCCTTCTCATTTAAGCAACAGCAACATGGGTTTTCCACCAGCACGCCACAGTTAAAACTCCCCGCTGCTAATAAGACCTAAGATTAACATAATGTCTATTTTTAATCCATCCAAATGTATTTTTTTAGTATTTAATGAGCATGTAGCCCCTCACAGCCACCACCCAGGGACTCTTGTTTCCTGTCTAATGAAGTGTAAACATCAAACAAAACATCCCCAAAAAAATTATTTGGAGGCCGCATGTAGATATTAAAATATTAGCAGGAGAGCATTTAAGTCTAGTGCTCCCTAGAAGCTGTTTGCTACTGTACAGCCTACTTCAGGTCCAATATAAACTCCCAAAGTGTAATTCAGGGACCGCCAGGGGGCCTTTGGGGAATTGCAGGGCACCCCCAGAAAAAATTAGCCCTGGTTCAGTTTCAGTGCTATTTATAACATTTAGGGGTGTTTACTTTTCCCCCGCCTGCGTCACATCACTTGTTTTTACCTCCTGTAGTGTGACTACACTGCAAACGAGTTGGCTTTAAAGCAAAAAATTCATTTCAGTTATGGAAACTGGATTCACAGGTATTGCTGCAAAGTACAAAGCACTACTTGATGCCTCCACTTCATGCCACTTTATATCTTTATTTTATTACATATAAATAAGGAATTTCACAGGTTACTCATTGCTTTGGCCTTTTTTCAAAGCTGTCGTTAGCAGCTGCTTTTAAGGTTGTAAGGTAGTTCAAGTACATTCAGCTCTGAGATCGAGTATCTCAACTGTGTCTGGACACTCTCTGATGAGCTACATAACATGTTTTTTCTTTGTATTTCACTTGCGAACAAGCCTCTGGGTCTGATAACTGACACCAGAACACAACTGCCTTTATTATCCCTCTTGTTTTTCTAATGGCCAAATGGTTAGAAAAAGAGGTCTGACAGAAGTCAGTGACAAAACAAGGCTTTAGCTCTGGTTATTGATGACTTCTGAAAACACTTTACTGATGCGTTTATGGTCTCAATAAATAGTTTCAAGTCCAAAATTGGACAATAGATGACTGGAAAAACATTATCTAGTCTGATGAATCTATATTTCTGCTGCAACATTTGGATATCAGGGTCAGAATTTGCTATAAACATCCCAAAATGATGGATCCATCTTATATCAACGGATCAGGCTACTTTCGTGCCACACTTAGAGCCCCTTAGTACCAACTGAGCATTGCTTAAACATTACAGCCTACCTGAGTGTTGTTGCTGGCCATTTACCCCCATAGCGTACCCATCTTCTCATGGTTTCCTCCAGATGGATGATACACGTCACAAAACCCAGATCATCTCAAACCCGCATCTTGAACATGGCAATGATTTCACTGGACTTAAATCCAGAGTCACCAGATCTCAGAGCACATTTGGCATGTGGTAAAATGAGAGATTCATATCATGGATGTGCAGCCGACAATCTACAAGAACTGTGTGATGCTTTCATGTCAATATAAACCAAAACATTTGAGGAACGTTTCCAGCACCGTGCTGAATCTGTACCATAAAGAAGTAAGGCTGTTTCTGAAGGGAAAAAGGGTACAAGCCAATATTAACATGTACCTATTAACTTGGCCAGCAACTATATTTCTGGGGCTTTGCTTTACTTCCTCCTTCATCCAGAGTTAAGTCATTTATAGTCAGAGTGGTTACCCCAACACCATCTACAACATACAAATACTGATAACTGTGTGTAACACGTGGCTTCAATGATGTGTTTTAGGTGTTAATGAGGGACTTAAACAGGTGAATTATGACATTCTGGCATAACTGCATTTTTCTTAATGTAAATGCTCATGATGGCCCACCATCATGGAAATATCATGGAGCGGCCTGTGGTTGGTTAGTAAACTGTGGTCCTCCGAAACCTGACACAGCATCGCCTGTAAGCTGATTTAAAGGTATTGTGTCGGAACTCTCTGGTTTTAGTGAGTCGACACCCCTGCAGAGTGTGACTGTGGAGCATCATCTCATACATGACAGCACACCCCGCCCACGCACTCCCTCACACACACACTAACACACACACACTGTCCGGGGTCGCCGCCAGGCAGAGGCAGGAGGAAGAGTATTGGGAAAAACCTACTGTGTACCGCCAGGCGGAGAAGATCGAGAGGACAAGTCACATGCTATGACTCGCTCTGTCACTATCAAGCTCTCCAACATGAAGAACGAGCCGCTCCAATCAAAACTTTCAAAATAAAATTGTGCCTCACGTCATTAAAGCGCTCATCGTGGTGGGTTTCATGGCACGTAATGAGGATAAATGTAAAAGACGGTTTAGGTTTACAATAAAAAATAAAAATAAATAAAAAAAATCAAATGAAAAAATAAATAGTTTGTTATAAATCGTAAGCGCTGTTTATCAATCTGTGTTGACCTTAATGAAAGTGTATCTGAGTGGCAGTGAAGAGCTGCTTGTCAAGTGAACAAAGTGCTTTTAATGGGTTTATTAAAGGCAAGTTTAACTGGGATGACTGGTAATTTATCAACTCTGTCATTTCTTTTTCTTTATGGAAAACTATACTGTGAGAAAGAGCTAACCTTAAACGATGGAGATCTGTATCCAGCACGGATTCCTATCAAAATTTGCAGTTCGCCTTTTTTACGCGTCACTTGTCAGTTTTCAGACGATTTGATGCACAACTTCCGGGACCGGGTCGTCTTATTTTGAAGGTAAAATCCGTGCGCGTCCGGGCTGGCTCTCTGCGTCTCGCTTAACGCAGCTCTCCTCTCCCCGGTGCGCCTCAACTCCAGTACCTGACACCGCACAGCGCGTCCACAGGCTGAGGGGACGCAGGCGCACAGGGGGGACAGCTGGTTCCTTTTTAACTTTACTTTCTCCATTTATTAAAACTTGCGCGCCACACACCTTCGCCGTTTTCTCACCTTCCTCCCCCCCCCCCCATCCTCCCTACTGGAGGACTGAGTTAGTTTGGATATCGGCAGGGGGAGGAGGCAGAGGACCAGCGGGGCTGCTCTCAGATGGAGCAACGGGGCTCCTGGAGCTGCGGGCGCACGGCGGACCCGGAGTGAGTGACGCTGGTGGATGGACGCTGCTCCCCGGTAAGAACAGCGGGCAAAGTTTTTTTTCGCTTTTTTGCTGCTATAATGTACTTTTCCCCCCTTCGCTGTGTTGTCCCGGGCTCTGCGCTGGGCGAAAGCCCGTGGCACAAAAGAAAGGAAAAATGTCCAGTTATTGTGTTGTCGCTCTTTGTCAATGGCGGGTTGTCTTTTGCAAAGAAAAAAAAGGTAAAGAATAAAATGATGTGAATAACGTGGTGAGGAGCAGTCATAAAGTGTGTGTGGCTCTATAAACCGAGTTAGTGACCTTATCGTGCTCAGGCCTTTGTGATTTGTTGCATCATTCTATAACGGAAATATTTGTTTTTATTAGATTCGGCAGTTTATTATCGGATTAATTAGACTGCTGCTTGTTTGCTGTCACAGCAATGCTGGGAAACGCTGTGGCACCGTTAATGTCGTGGTGGCCTTCACGAGGATTTAAATTCCTGCATTGAATGAAAAGAAATGTTCTATTTAGAGATGTACAGACATCAGTTGTTTGTCGTGTTCTCGTCAAGCACGATACACACTCCTGGTAAAGATTTTCTTTTCTTTTCAATTTACGCAGACGTAATGAGTCCGCCGTAAAGGCTGTGTATAAAACCGAGTTAATGGGTTTCAGAGGTCTTAAAGAGCTGTGAATATATTTGGTTCTAGTCACTGATTGAGATTCGCAAGGATTCACACATGGCTTTGGCTGTCAGCGAGGGAGACTCATAATGAGTTTTTAAAATGTTTTGAAAGCACTAATCAGCAGGTTTTCAACTGTGCAGGAGAATTGCTTTCTATTTCTTTCGTTCTTTTTTTTCAGAGGTTAATTGATGTCCGCCCAACAGCTAGTGAGTCACAACAAAATGCCATAAAGTGCCTGGACTCCTTAAACTGTCTAGGCTATGTGCCCATAATGAATACACAGGAAATAATGACAGTGGCAGATTGAATCTCATTATTTTCATCAGAAGCACACACACAGACTCACTGCTCTCCAAGCTTTGAACTTGCAAGCCAGCTCTCCCGTTGTCTGCCACACTGTAGGCACAATATATATTCCTGCACGGACTCACGGTTGGCTCAGACTTCTGTTGTTCTGATTCTTCTTCACACTGTCCAAGTAACTCTGCTCCGGCCCCAACTTACGGACTGTTAAAATGGATTTGCCAGAATCTCTGGGGATCAATAAGCAATAGAATGAGCTCGCTGTGCACCAGTGGGCAGCGTTTGCTGTGTAGTCATGACAATGTGTACTGTATCACATGCTCCAGCTCCCATCTTTGCCTGCCAATGCTGCCCAGTGTGGTGGCCGGTAAAGCTGAAAAATATCATGAAATTTTACAAAATAAATACATATGTTTCAAGCCAAAACAACCAAACTGGCTCTTGCCATCGTATTTAAACTGAGATCATCATTCAGTCTGGCATTTCTGACATGATATTCCAGTGCTCTGACAAATTTAAGGCAGCACGCAGGCGGCTGTAGCTCGACCAAGTCCCTGCATTTCATCAGATTGTATCCCAAATTATAGCTCAAGGAAATATAACTCATGGAGTTAATTAACGGTAATCATCATAAGTTGAAAATGTATTGTAAATGACAAAAAGAAACGAAAGCACCGACAGCTTCAGTACTCTGCACCACACTTTATGACAATAAGAAATAGCCGTCTAAGCTACTTCATCTCGGCATGCCCAGATTGTTTAAAGCCAGTCTGGATTAAAAGCATCAGTAGGAATGGCCTGTTGTCATCACCGAATGGTACAGCTGTAGGATTATTATGAAGTGGTCTAAGTGCTTCCTGTTGTCGACGCGGACCCTGTTTGCACCTCTGCTCATGTCTATTAGTTCACTCTGTTTAGATTTGTGTAGATTTATGTTTCCTGCACAGGATTGCTGGCTGCGATTCTTCTGGTGAAGGTGTGTTGTTTCACAGAGAAACACAGAAAGATTTCTTTCCCCTGCTTTCTTGCTCAGCTCGTGGACAGAGTGGCAGGCGTGACAGTCCACACGATCTCAGTTTGTTTTGGGAGCTGCAAGGCAAAACAGCAGAAACAAACACGCTGTACACACACATCCATCCCGACACTGTAATTCTTTCCACTTTCAATTTAAAGTAATTTTATGGTGCCAGATTTTGCCAGAATCAACTTGTTATTTCTCAGCTATTGTAATCTGCATGAATGAACAGATTTCTGTGTAAAACAAACTTTCCTGTATGGAATACAGGCTTTACGGAAAAATACTGTTAAATGTATTTTTGCCCTTACAGTAAATCTGCTGCATGTCCTTAACCACGAACCTTAAATTAAGCTTCTTTAAAAAAACAACAACAACAACAACAAGATATTAGCTTAAATGTATTTTTGCTGCTTTTTGTACCTCACTGCATAGGAATGCTGCTATATTGAGCATATCGAGTATTTTCTCAGCTATCCAGCAGATGTAGGCTGGGAGGACGTGATTAATCTCTACAGTAGATTCAGTCAACGTGCCCATTGCTAACCAAACCGTAACTCTGTTCTTCCCCACACAAACAATCAAACCGCATCACACATCCACAACACAAAATAACCTCCCCAAAAATGCTTTGTAATAAAATAACACACTGTTAAGTGAATGCTTTGATATTAATAGTCTGTATTCTGAGAAATGTTTGCACTCATTAAAGCAAAAATCCCAGCATGCCTGTGCCTACGTTGCTGTATAGGATTCCTGGATTTTTGCAGGAATTTGTCGCAGGGTGTGTTCCCGGGTCCTGAACAGTTTGCCCGTGCCCCTGCGCCCTCTTTCAGGTTCGGGCTGTTCACAGCACGGCCATGACGGGCATCCAGGAGCCAGACCTGCGTGAGCAGCACAGAGGACCGACGCAGGAGGAGGAGGACGAGGAGGAGGAGGGGGAGAAGGTGCGCGTGTCAGTTGAGGGAGATGAAAGGGAACGGAGAGGGGAGGACGAGGAAGAGA
This sequence comes from Aulonocara stuartgranti, assembly GCF_965226115.1. Lineage (NCBI taxonomy): Eukaryota > Metazoa > Chordata > Actinopteri > Cichliformes > Cichlidae > Aulonocara > Aulonocara stuartgranti. The sequence goes on along the minus strand of NC_138944.1, from coordinate 29,350,959 downwards.
AGGAGAAGGAAGAGCTGCCCTACCCCGCTCTAGCACCAGTGGTTCTTTTGGCTTTGACCCAAACCAGCCCACCGCGGTCCTGGTGCCTTCGAGCTGTCTGCCACCCATATCCTTCGCTGCAGCCGGTGCACCTGAAGCACACGCGCCTGTGTGCAAGCAGGTTGCGTTTATAATATGACAAAGATTGTCTGTTTGTGTTTCAGCTCTGTGCTTCCTCAGAGCCATTGTACAGGCTCCTAGATGTTTACTTTATGTTTAAACACAGGGGACAGGGGGAGAAGGTCAGTATTGTGCGTATGTGTGTGTGTGTGTGTGTGTGTGTACCCAGATATTTCCTTGGACAAATTAGTTGTAGGGAAAGATGGCCAACATTTTTTCCTGATTTGAGGTTTCCATAGTGACAAGCCCTAATGAATCTCCAGGGTTACAGTCGCCTGTCAGTTGCATTGTTACTGGCCTCCATTTATACAGCAGCAGGAGTCACAAATAGTGAAGACTCACGTCACCTCCCAAAGCTTCCACTGCTTTTGTCTTCATCGTCTCACCTCCCATTCCCCTCCCTGTCTCTCACTCTGAGCCTCAACTTCTACCCAGCTCTGCTGTGAAGGTGTGAGTGTGAATAGGTGTGTGGTTATCAGTGCTGTAGTGTGTGTGAGCAGCTATGAATACTCTGAAGCATGCATAAACGTCAGCAACACCTCAGGGATTTGTTGAGGCTCTCCAAATTGAATATTTTCCACAGCTTATGACTCCTTGTGTGCTTGCCTGTCTGTGTGTATGTGAGTGTGTGTGTAGTGTGTGTGTAGTGTGTGTTCTACTTTTTGTGCGCTTGTGTGTCGTTATGCACTTGTCAGGACACGTCTGTGGGTATTTGCCACTGTCAGCACTCTGTGTACTCCATAAAATATAAATACATAATTGCTGAATAAATAAAATGTACACCAAGAAGAAAAGAAGAAGAAGAAAAAACTACAAATGCAGTGAAGCTCTGTTACCTGCTGGGCTGTTACTAACTTACTGGGCATGCTTAAAAACCACACATTCATCATCATCGCACACACACACAGGCTTTCCAGCATGCACGCCCACACACGCACACACAAGTGTGTAAATGCCCTCACACAAACGAGGGAATCTCCCATGGTGAGGCTCTTTAGAGGAATCACCTGGTTGCTTAGTAACAGCGTAGCTCTGCCCTGACGGCCTTTTTACTTCCGCTTGCTGTATTTGTTTTCATACGAGTTTGCGTTTCTGTCTGCTTCTCTGTCCTTCTGCGAGTCCGTCGAGCTGCTGGAAAATGTCCCGCTTTGTTTTTATGCCGCACATATTTCATTGCATTTCACTTACAGTGTGTGTGTGTGTGTGTGTGTGTGTGTGTGTGTGTGTGTGTTACTGTGAATGATCTGCGGGAGAAGTAATGTGGGTGGATGTTGTTCGTCAGGGACATTAATGTGAGCGCACTGGGAGGGGGGAGTGGCGGGGAGCAGTCCCCAAGAGCCTAAAGTCCCATTTTTCCTGAAGTGACCCCTCCTTCCTCTCTGGCTTCTTCTTCTTTTTTCACTCAGTAACTACATATTACAAATTAATTTCATTTCTCCTTCCTTCCACTTCCTCCCTCTTTGTGAAAGCAGGCATGCTCCTTTGTACCGTGTTTACGACATACTGTACATCTCTTCCCCCAATTATTAGGAACAAAAAGGAGACTGGCTTTTCCCGTTATATAACATTATCTTGCAGCCTTTCCAAGCTCCAGTGAATTCTATTGGATTTTATTCCTGTTTCAATGGGAGGGGATGGGAGTTATTTTATGTGTGGAGCAAGGTGCCTACTTTGTCAAGTGCTGAGCTTTCCATGTGGCAGTTATCCCACTCTTTCAGTGTAACATGCGACACAGACAGAAACAAGCATATGTGGACGCATGGGGGTACGCACGCACGCACACACGCACACACGCACGCATGCACGCACAAATGACATAACTTATTCAGCAGTGTATGAAACATTCAGAGCATTTCCTTTTGTTTAAAGAGGAGAAAAGCTGATTCCATCACTCCTGTGCAAGTATCTTCCTTTCTCTTATTGTGCTCTTTTCATCCCTTTCTGCTTGGCATTGATCCCATGCTCCCTGTTTATCCCCCCTGTTTTCCTCTTCTTAAACAGCTTCTTAATAGGGTTGAAGTGTGTGTGTGTGTATGCGTCTGTAAGGAGGTGATAGTTAGACATCGATGGATAGCATGAGAACCTACTCAAAGTAGGGTGAACTGTCAGAATCATTTCAGCCAATTAACATGATTCCAGCATCTGTTTCCATGGTTACAAGCTGTCATCCTAATAAGGGGTGGAGCCAGTGACTTGACAACTTGACTAACTTGGCCCACCTTCTTTCAGGCTCTCTCACCCTCTCTGTTGCTCGAATACACACACACACACACACACACACACACACACACACACACACACACACACACACACACACACACATTGCACATGACAGACTCTGAGCTTAACTAGGTTATGTTTAATCAAGTCTGTGTGTATGGATTCCAAAGTGACAGTGTGAGGCCAAGCAGCAAAGAGCATGAGAAAACTAGTGAGCAGGTTGCTCATGCAAACACAGAAGTTCATATTTCAGTCGTCCCATTCAGTGCATTTCCTTTGGTTTCATTCATCCTTTTTAAGTAATTTGCAAATTATAAATCATTTAACACTAGATGAAGATTGAAGCTTTACCCCAGAAATTGACACTCATTGGGAATAGACACACCCAGCTAGTATCAGTCTGGGCCCCCTTTTCCCTGCAAAACTGCCTTAACTCTTCATGGCACAGATTCAACAAGGTGTTGGAAACACTTCTCAGGCATTTTGGTTTATATTGACATGAAAGTATCTCACGGTTGCTGCAGTGGTCATAAAGTGGTGGACACGGTCAGCAACAATACTCATGTGGATCTTGGTGTTTAATGATGCTCAGTAGGTACTAAAGGGACAAAAGACTGCCAGAGTGTACCCAACAAAGTGGTCAGTGTACACTGTGTTCAAAGCTGAAGCTGCAGTAACGGTTCAGCCAAAAATCCTAAAGGAGTAAACCCATTGTTTAATGATGCTCATAGGTTCTAGACTCTAGAAGTCACTAGCTGGATATATTTCTTTACTAAGCATTAAAAATGATAATTTTATCCTGATTTTTAGTCCTTAAAAACAGGGGCCTGTGTATAAATATGTCACTCTTTGACAGTGGGGGCAGTGCTTCTTTTTCAGCCTTTCAAACTAAAAGTCAGTTTAGACTTGGAGCTCATTTTTATCATTTAAATCTAAATGGAGGATTTTCATAAAAGGCTAAAATGACAAAAATTGTACCTGTGTTTCAAAATAGTAATTTCCTGCAGCTTTCAAACTGATGTGAGAGCTGGTGAAGACTTTAGTGAGGAAACATGTCAAGCCAAGATCAATCAGCTGTGTAAACAGGATCGCAAGTTAACACACAGAGGTATTACATACTTACTGTGGCTGATTGTAACTTTACATCCAGATGTAGACTTTACACGCGGGGGTATACATGACAGGAGCAGTATGGACCTGTGCTGAGTACAGTGTATTTATTCTGATAGATGATCTTAAACCAGTTTAAGTCCTTGATAAGAGCACAGCAGTGATACCCATTCATCCTATAAGTAACATGAATGTCTGTCAGATTTTATGGCGGCTCAAACAGATGCTCTTTAAGGGTGCGTTTGCCGACATTCAACAATAAAGTATACTGACAGGAGAGAAGGGAGCATGGGCAGGCAGCACTGTTTTCTGCTGGAATCAAACCTGCACTTCATGGCTCGTGAGACTCGGGTAGTAAATCCAAGACCAACTGTGGATGATGCTTTTAACTTAATGAACATTTCACATGAAAATGTTGCCACATGAAGGTCTTAGCATGTTTATCTCAGCCAAGGGTGGCGGATGATGCCACAAAGATCATGGTGATGTGATCTGATTTGATTTATAATGTCTGCCTGACCTTTATTACCTGTGAGCAGAGGGTGTTTGAGTGGGGGAGAGGGGAAGAAGGACGGGAGAATGGGTGGAGCAAAGGGGTATCTGCGGGTGGCCATGTTCAGGCCCAATAGGGGGCTACACACATGCTCATAGATCCTGAGTGACATCCAGTAGCTCCTGTTTTTCTACAGTAACTTTTCTCTGGAGCTGGTTTTCCTACACCTTTGCTATAGTAACGATCTCCTGAGCTTTATCAACAGTTAAAAGAACAACTTGAGCAGCTTTCCCAGATTTATTCAATCAGTTTACGGTTACGTAAGTAGAAGCTACTTTTGGCTGCCTGCTTTTCACGGGGGGGGGGGGGGGGGGGGTGCCACAGCGGGCAGCTCTGCATGTTTGCTTTGGCAGGTAGGTACATGTGTAAACCACTACAGTAGGAAGCTTTTCAGAGGAAAAGCTTCATAAAAAAACTGTCCCACACATGAGCAGCCATGGTGTATTCTCCATGGCAGTCATGTCTGTCAGAGCAAATACTAATGAAGCTTATGCAGGAGTTCAATAAGGAACATCTGTATTCACTCATTTGTCTGCGTTCCCGTGTGCTTGGCTGCTAAGCTTATTCATTACATCACTTCCACTTTCCCACGCTGCAAATCTCAATGCTGACATCATTGTTTCTTTAAACCAATCAGCCTCCACCCTGCTATCTTTAAATCGTGCTGCTAATCTTTCATTGTCCATTCAACGCTAGCATTTTCCACCTCAAGCGAGTCACTCCATCCACCTTCTCGACTCTCGGGGGTCCTGCTCTGGCATTTCATTCTGTTGTCTTTATCTATCGCAGTCTAATTGCCAAAATGGTATAATTGAATTCTGTATATCAGTTAATCAATTCCATCTAATGATCTCTTCTTATTGAAATGCTGCTGTACTATTTTACGGTTGGCGATTTGCAACAGAAAGGAAAATTATTGCCATGATGGTTTTCTGATTTCAGACCGCTCTCCTTTGGAACCAGCTCCCAGTTTGGATTTGGGGAACAGAGACCCTCTCTGCTTTAAAGATTAGGCTTAAAACTTATTTTTGTGATAAAGTTTATACTTATGGCTCGATCAGGTGATCCTGAATCTTCCCTTAGTTACTCTCTCACTTTTTCTCACTTTTAATCTTTGGCTCTCTTCCACAGCATGGGAGAGAGACAGTCCTGTCTCCCTGCCATCACCCCAACCATTCATGGCAGAGGGCCGTCCCTCCCTGAGCCTGGTTTTTCTGGAGGTTTCTTCCTGTTAAAAAGGAGTTTTTCCTTCCCACAGTCACTAAGTGCTTGCTCAAAGAGGGTGGTTTCATTGCTGGTGCTTTCTCTGTATTATTGTGGGGTCTTTACCTTTGTCTGACTCTGCCACTGTACAAGAGGGAAGAAGAGTGTGAAAATGAGAGGATAAGAGGCAATTAGGATGAGAAGACATAGAAGGGGCCATGCCACATTTGGACTACTTAAGAGCTTGAACAGTCAGGGTCTTAGCTGCTCTCCTCCCTTTGTTCACCTGATCTAAGCATATTCCTCACCTCATCATCCATCATTCTTGCCCCCTTTTACCCCTTACTTTATATACTTTATACATATTTCCTACTCTTTGTGCCTTTGCTCAGCTTTTTCACAATGTTAATTATTACTTTTTTTTACTTGCGGTTTATCTGTTGGCTGAGACTCGGGCTTCTGTCAGAGACGAGAACTCTACCCAAGGGCAGTCGTATGTGGAGATGGTAGAAGCAGACGGGGGAGGGCGCCGAGCAGAGGCGCTCCACACGGAGCGGGGAGTGCGTGTGCACAGGAGTGGATGGGAGAGGCAAAAAAAGATATGCAAGAAGTGATAGGAAATGAAGATGGGGAATTATGCTGCACTATATAAAGGACGAGGGAGACACAGAGAGCAGGAGGAGCAAAGCGAAAGAGAAAAATAATTGGGCCAAAGAGAGGAGGCACAAAAAAAGGTTGTAGAGGAAAATGAGAGATGATAAAGGGAAAGGTTGAGTGTGAGAGGAGATAAAGGAAAAGCATTGGAGGGAGAGCGAAACAGGGGAAAGGACGTTCCCTCCGTGTTTCATCGCTGATACTGAACGATGTGCCAACTGTGAAAATACTCCCTGCTCATCCATCACTCACACTTTTGACCCTGCCGGGTTCCTATAGTTTAACTAAGGTGTGTGTGTGTGTGTGTGTCTGTGTGTGTGTGTTTCACAGACACACAGGGGGATTATTTAAGCTGCTGTAACTTATACAGATGAAACAGCATTAAAACGGCTCTCTTAAGCTTTTGAAGGAGTGAAGGAAGCTTCAGCAGGAAGACCTTGGTTTCTGTTGTGTGTGTGTGTGTGTGTGTGTGTGTGTGTGTGTGTGTGTGTGTGTGTGTGTGTGTGTGTGTGTGTGTGTGTGTGTGTGTGTGTGTGTGTGTGTGTGTGTGAGAGAAAGAGAGAGTTTGTGTGTGCGTATTAATTGTGTTGTGATCCAGTCCAGACAGGATGCAAGCGGATCGTGAAACTCAGAAGTCAGTTCCTACGGTGAGATGGGGGTTCCCATGGCAACCACAGCAAAGGGAGGACACTGGATTACCCTCTCTCTCTCTCTCTCTCTCTCTCTCTCTCTCTCTCCATCCCTCTCCCTCTTTCTCTCGTTCCCTCTCTCTCTCTCTGTCTCAAGGGTGATAAAGGATTGTACTCTCATTAATTTTTCCGCCCTCTCGAGAGCAAAGTGTCCGGGAAGAGGGGACTCTGTGTGCGCGCGCACATGTGTCTGTGTGTACGGGTCCATGTGCATGCTCCAGGCTTTGTTATGTATGCGTCCTTGGCTCTTGAATACAGTCCTGTCATCCATTCAGCAGTTTTCACATTAGTGCTCAAAAGTGTGTGTGCAAGTGTGTGTGCAAGTGTATGTGTGTGAGAGAGCGAGAGTGTGTGTGCATCCGTGTTTGTACAAATTCAAATTCAGTCTTTCTTTTAACTTTCTACTTCAGACTATTCTCCCTTTGAAATCCTTCTCTGTTATTTCTTCTCTCCCCACGTCTGATTCATGCTCCTTCTTGCAGTTTGACAGCTAGCAAGCAGCGCAGATGCTCAAACACACGCCATAAGCAAGTTTGCTCTTAAACTGACTCCACATGTCTTACTGGCTGTGTTGTGGTAGCTGTCTGGCTCTTGTAGTTGTGAATATTAAACGTGTCAAAATGCCTCGTCAGAAGTTGTTGCTCGTAAATGAAGGTTGACGCCTTTAAGCTTATTATCGCAAGTTTCCACTAAGTTGTTTTTTAGGTTGGTACGTTCAGTTCCCTGCTTGTAAATGTGATTTTAAGCTGCGAGGCACACATTTCATGCTCGTCTTAGCCTCAGACGGGTATTTTGCAAGTTCAGCCTGGTAAGGTTCGGGGCGCTACAAAACAGACGTGGCTGGACCTTTAACTTTGACGAGTCACAGTTTCTTCGCTGTTGCTATGGACGTTGCCATTGCCAGATATTCATGGGTGACAGACAGGGGGAAGGAAAACATGAATAAATGAGTGCAGAACGATAATGAATGCAGAGGAATGGATATAGGGCATGAGGGGTCACTGAATGGTTTGACGAGTATGAAAATGTTGTGAATTATCATATTATGTGACAGTGACACTCAGCTTAGTGCTGAGTGCTGTGTGGCAAAGAAAACATCACAAGAAAAGTATTGTTTAATGCAGGTGAGGTGAATTCCACGTGTCCTCGTAAGCGTTTGGCAAAGTCGTTTTGCAAAAGTGGACATGGGAGATTTTGCCTCTCGGCTGTCAGATGCAAAAAAACAAATGAGCTAATGTGTTTGGAGGAATGCTGCGTGACACTCAGGGAGAGTTTCTGAGGTTTCGGATTTAGCTTGATGTTTGGTGGCACTGAAGCTCTTCAGGGAGCTTGTGATGTTCCAGCAATTTACAAGCACACCGTATGTTGCTTTTCCTTTACATTGTCACTCATCTGCAATTCTGTCAATCACACTTCAACACTTGGTCAACTCCATAAACTCGGGAAGCAGAAACTCCTCCTTTGGTGTTTGAAAGCTTGGGTTTATGTTTACTGCTCACCAATATCGTGACAAATGTTTTTTTGATACATGGGAGTCAGTTACAGCTGCAGTGAGCAGAAATCTAGAAAGTAGCTGCACTTCTTCAGCACTTCCACAGATGCTAAAAAAATGTAGCTTCTGAGTTTGAACAGTGAAGTTAAGTGGACGTGCTAAAATCTGTAGTCTTTTTAATGGCCAGTAGGCTAGTGACTCCTGTGGTTGCAAAAAATCACCTGTCTTCTGTCTAATTGATGTCTTCATGTCTTCGTAGCTTTCAGTTCCTCTGGTGGTGTAGTAGTAGATAATGTTGGTTAGCAGGTCAAAGAGCGCACGTTCAATTCTAGCTTGAAAAACAAGTCCCATTTAGGTTTGGTTCCAAGAGGAGACACAAGTTATGCCACCAAGAGTAAGAAGCGTGCATGCTCCTGGTGCCTGCTCCAGGTGCCTGCTCCAGGCCCGGATAAATGGGAAGGTTGTGTCGGGAAGGGCATCTGTGTAAAACCTGTGCTAAATCAAACATGTGGAGCCATGTGGCGACAGCTTGGGGAACAGGGAAGCAATACGAAAACCCCTTTTATATTAAATTAAAGTCTATTTTGTAATTACGATTTTTGTGTTTTATTTGCCTCGTAAGTCAGATGTCACTGTTGAGCGTAGTATACTTGTGAAGTCAGAGGAGAAAGAAAAAACAGGATTTATTCTGAGTTTTGGAACGGTGGAGCCATTCATGCGTCAGTGCTCGATTCTTGTACATGACGCTGCAGTGCATTCGCGGATAGAGCCCGACCGTGCGTACGGTTAATGTAGCGAGTGACAAGGACACAACAATGGCTGCGCAGTTGAAGTTGTACAGTTTTGCTACCGCACTGCTGCCGTGTTGGATTGTGAAGTCAGGGTTAGTGTGGCTGCCCTAACCTTTAAAGTTGGAAGTCCAACTTAAGAACTTGAGCTGAGATTTGCAACCAGCAATTCAGAAATTCCAACTTCCGATTTGAAATGGGTGTTTCACACTTAGTGGGTGAGCAGGTGACCACATGCCAGAGAGCAGTAGGCCCGGGTCTGAGTCCAACCCGCGGCCCTTTGCTGCATTTCTTCCCCTCGCTCTCTCTCCCTGCTTTCCTGTCTATCTACACTGTCTCTATCCAATTAAGGCTGAAACGCCAAAAAGCTGTCTGAGCACTTCCTTCTTTGTGGCAAGCCCCTCCCACCCAACGTATGTTTCTAATGTACTTAAACAAAGTCAAGGCTGACTTTTGGCTCCAGGTGGCTCCTAGCACACTCTTGTTCTTCCTACATGCACCTTACTTCTAATATATTATTTTATACTCTTTTTACTACTCAGCAAAATTGGACTGAAGACATAAATGATTGCCAAAAGTCTTCCACCACAGCTAAGATTAGGACTGAAAGTCCAGAAAGGACACAGGAGTGTAGTTCCCTCTTACGCAGCTTGAATGATAATAAACTGAAATGTTATCGTGGATTTTGTTGTCATTTTGCCAATGCCAGCTTTAAATGAGACAAGCAGGCAGTAGTGTACTTATCTCCTCTGCTCCTGTGATTGGCTGAGACTGCCATCAGTCACCCTAAAGCAGGGATGTCAAACTCGTTTGGACCAGACCAGTAAATTCTCTTTTATATCAATGTAGAGGCATTTAACTGCACACTTAATCCCTGAGAAATCTTATTATGAGAAGTGCAAATTTCAACAGTCCGTCTCAGTTTGTCTACATTACAAATGTGGAAATAGACAAAAGAAGTTGAAAAACAGCAACTTTAGTATCATTTAATTGTCTATTACTTTACTGTGGTGTAGTATGAACGGCAATGAGAGAGGTCTTTATCAACAGGAAAAGTTCAACATCTATGATGAAGCCTTTTAGTGGACCAGAATGAGTCTTCGCCAGGCCAGTTCTGGTCCTTGGACCTTATGTTTGACACCTCTGCCCTAAAGTTTACAAGCACAGCTTCATTAAACGTGTTCATTTTGTTGCTTTAATCAGTGTTCAGACTCTCTGTCGATGTGTTGATCCTTAACCGTGCCTCACGTGGTTCGAGCGTGTGAGCATTTTGGCCATCCTGCTCAACTGCGTGACTCTAGGGATGTTCCAGCCTTGTGGCCACACCCCCTATTTTCTGCAGGTAAAGCACGCTCACACACACATAATCTGAAATTGCAGACTAATTATATTCCACTGTCACACTTCATTATCAAGGGTCTGAAAAGTTTTTCCAATAACATTTTTCTTCCCCCCCCCCCCGCTTAATCAGTTAATCCTCTGGGTCTCCGTGTGTGTGTTTGTGTGCAGGCTTTGGATGATGGCATCTTTGTGTTCTTTGCTGGAGAAATGGTTGTGAAGATGGTGGCTCTCGGGGTCATAGGTCAGAGCGGTTACCTAGGCGACACATGGAACAGATTGGACTTCTTCATTGTTATAGTGGGGTGAGTGCTTGACAGATGCGCACGCAGCCGACGCGCACTCACACGCAGGCGCGCCTGACATTAAATATGAGCCAAGAGTGTGTGTGTCTGTGTGTGTGCATGTGTGTGTGTGTATGTGTGTTTTGTGTAAAGCTTAGACACTTGTTTAATGCCAGTTAAATGTCAAGCGTGTGTGCGCGCGTGCTTAGACATATCAGTGGAAGTGTGTGTGTGTGTGTGATAGCTCCACAGAATGACAATCGTATCATTCGGTCATGAGAGACACAGACCTCGGTGATTGGTAGTTAAAAGGCTCTGTATCCCGGAGTTCTGCTAGAGTCCCTGTAGGCGTTCAGGGTCTGCCAAGGTCAGGCTGATCAGGATGCCGGTGACACAGCGGTGGCTTTCCCTCTGCGCAGAATGCTGGAGTACTCGCTGGACGGACACAACGTCAGCTTATCAGCTATCCGGACTGTTCGAGTTCTCCGCCCACTGCGAGCCATCAACAGAGTTCCCAGTGAGTCTTTCTCCTTTTATTTATTTATTTATTTTTGTCTTACCCCCCTCCCCTCCAGCATGCAGCTCACACAGAAACTGGGTTACTTTATTGTCTTTCATGGCTTTGACTGTACGTCCGCACAATGGGCTGAAACTGTGAGGCTGATTTAAAGTGCTGACTCAACCTTTGAAAGTGTGCCCGCATACAAGCTGGGTGAACAGTGCAGGAGAACAGTCGGGACAAGAGGACAGTGCAGCAGGTTAAAAATCCTCAAAGAGACCAGAGGGGAAACAACTAGGAGTCTTTTTTCCTGAGAGTGCAATTCAGCTGATTGATGCCTCGAAACAGAAGAAGTAGAGAAGGCTGCTGTGCAGGCCCGGGAGAGCATCACCAGAAAGCTTTTGGCGATATGTGCAGGGTGTAGACTCCAGAAAGCCACTGGCTGTTGGAAGAAATGTTAAATCTGATGATTTTGTAGTTTACGAAAACATGTCCAATCAGCTTCCCGCTCCCCTTTAATTGGAGCAGAAAGGGCCGTGATTCCTGCGCGGCTCATCCGATGTGGAAACACCTTAGCTGAGTGTCAGCAACATCGTTAGTCACAGCCGGGACGATGAAGAACGTGTCACCGTCCTTGCACGCTCCGACTAGATTGTAAATCCCACTTCATTTCTTTAACTTCCCGAGTTACGCACCTGCTGCAGCTCGCCCCGTGATGGATGCATGTGTAAATAAATCAGGACATTGTGAACAAAGTCATGCGAATCATTGTGATGCTTGTGTTGTTCTTGATAGCTTACCGCACAAGTTGGCCAGCCAACTTTATGTCTTTTTTTTTCTTTTTACTACACTTGGTGACCTTGCTGCGGCTCTCATTGAGTTCTTGTAAAATCGGAGAGTGTTTTTGAAGTAGGAACGAGTAGAGAAGAAGGAAGGAGGAAGATTTTGTATGTGCTCTCTTTAGGAGAGTGGAGTAAGAGCCAATTATCAGTGTTGCCATTCAGCTAATTGCACTGCCTGCGTTTTGTGCAGAATACATAAAGAGTCCTGTTTGGCCAACATTTACTGTGACTGACATTTTGCTAAAGTTTGCATTGACTTATTGCTGATCTTTGCTTGTCTGACTGTCTACCCTTCTGTGTTTATGCTGTGTGTGTGTGTGTGTGTGTGTGTGTGTGTGTGTGTGTGTGTGTGTGTGTGCACTGATAGGTATGCGCATTCTTGTGACCCTCCTGCTGGACACACTTCCTATGCTGGGAAACGTGTTGGCGCTCTGCTTCTTTGTCTTCTTCATCTTCGGCATCGTTGGCGTACAGCTGTGGGCGGGGCTACTGAGGAACCGCTGTTTCATGGGAGAGGATGTGAAGATGTGAGTTGCTATAGTGACCAGCCGATGTCACAGCACGAGTTGCGCCAGCTTTATTGCTCCAACCTGTCAAAAGTTTGTTCACAACTGATCAGCTTCTCTCTCTCCTTACTCGGGGATCGATATCACAGATGGGCTGATCTTGTTTGTTCTCTAATCAGCTCCGTCACGGAGGTGCTACGTGCTTCCCGTTGGACACTTTGAGCATCAGGGATCACAAATCAAGGGATTTGGAAGGCTAAATAAATTTAGGGAGCTGTTATTCAGTGGCTGCCTCCGAGCGGCTGTTTCCACAGTAAAACTATCTGAGTTTGCTGTCACTCCGGTTCTCCCCCACACAATCCTTCATGTCACGCTCGATCACAGTCTAACTGATGATGTTACCGTCACTCCCACTCCCGCTTCCCGCTCACATGTTCACAAACATGACCACATATTATCACACCACATCAGATAACGTCTGTTTCGCCTTCTTAGATAGCAACTTGGACAACAATCAGTGATGGTGCTGTGGTGACGCATTGTTGTTGTGCCAAACATTCACTCATTTGATAATGAATTTGTGGTTCTTGCCAATAACTAACTTTATTTATACGGCAGCTTTACAAAGGAATCTGTGGTGATGCTGGAGAAGCAAAGACTGAAATTAATCTCTAGCAGCAGCAGCCTCGACCAAAAGTGCTCAGTGTCCTTATCTTAGTGTCTGTACAGTATTGTGCAGAAATCTTGAACCACCTCTTATTTCTTTATAATTTGCTTTCAAGGAGCCAGAATTTCTTGTAATTTTTTAAAAGTGGTCCATGAATCATACAAGTGAACTCAAGGGATGAATCAGTGTTTTGCGTACAAACAGCAGACAACTTATCAAAGACCCAATTCTAAATTGTATCTTTACACACTTTGTTACTAGCAGCCTGTCACAAAAACACATTATTTATTCCTATTTCTTTTCTAAAGTCTATGTAAAATGCCAAAGATAACACAGCTTGTGATGCATGAAGTAGTATTTTTGAACCACCAAGATCCCAAAGAGCTGTTAGCTGAAAACTTAGCATATCTCGCCGTGGTGTGCAGTGGGACCTTAAAAAATTGAGGAAACTGCACACAAGTGGAGGACCAAAGAAACAATGACTTGCCTGTAGCAGACAGTGTTTAAGATATGGTAAAAAAAATCCAAAGTCCACAGGACCTAAGAAATGCATCTGGACCTTCAGGTGATCCATCTACTGCTCACTAAAGAAATGTTCTCAGGTAGAAGGTGGATGTCAGATCAGGAGCAAGAGGTATTTGGTAATTTTTGGTTTCATCAATATGTATGCAAAAGGTCAAGATAAAGGTGCAACAGTAAGTGTCTACATGCATGACAATGATCCCAAACACACTGCTAATAAAAGCATATCTGGATAGAAAAACACATAATGAAACAGCGTCAGTCATGGATTGGCCTCCCCAGTGCTCATATTTCCTATTCTCCTAGCAAAAAATCTTTAAATGAAGAGTTACTTAAGAGTTGCACACTTAATGTACAACATCTGTATGAGGAAAGTCAATATGAAGGAGTTAGCTTTAGCAGGAGCCCACTGGGTCTGAGCACCTGGTTTCTAAATTATGGTGGTGGGATGTAAGGTTTATAAGATAATATATCCTAGTGCGTCCTCTTTAAATTCATTATGCATACGCTGAAGTTCAGAGAACCTGAAACAGATTGAGTTACCAGGGTCAATACTTGGTGACTTGTTGTGGGTCGAGTGAATCAACTTGAAGAAAAAATATGAACTCACAGTTTAGAAAAGGCAGCAAAGCAGAGGGAGTTAAATATACACCTTATTAAAACTGAATAACAATGATAACACACAATAAAACCACAGTGCAGGAAACAAACAAGCCCCCGTTTGAGCTTTTTAGGGGTATTTTTCTCCTTCAGTTACAATTATATAACATATCCATCACACTGGATGTAAAAAACATGACATGATCCACTGGCTTGAGTTCTCCGGTTCTGAAGCTTCTAGTTGAACATTTTATGGTAGATCTGATGGAGGACTGGACATTAGAACAAATGCAAATTAAAAGCACTTTCCACTTTTTTCTTCCTGAAGGCTACTGACCGCTATCAGCTTCATCTCCTTCATATCAGTTCTTATAGAATCTGCCTGGAAGCTAAAATCTGAGTCATGCTGAAAAAACACACGTTGAAACTCTGCTGCTCTTTGACTTTATTAAACAGCTGTGGCATCACCCAGCAGCGGGATAGAGGCCCTCCAAATTGCGAGCAATTTACGCAGGTGGCACAGCAGCGTAACTTCATTAATTATTTGCATCTTCTGGTGTGTCATTGTGATCTTACGTCGCCTTATTAACCTAAATGTTTTCTGCTCAGCAGCTGCGCAGATTCGCAGCTTCCACAGTGAAACGATTGGGAACAAAGCGTTCGTGCTCAGGATGGATCTGGCACCTTCAGAGCTGTCAGGGATACATTTTAATTTCAGCTGGTTTCTCCCAGAATCACTTTTTTTTTGTTTTTTTTACTGAGAGTTTTGCTGCTTAATGTAAGGACATTACTGCCAGAGTGGAATTTATCTGGGCGCTCATGGAGAGATGATAAACAAGGCAAAACACTGCCTCATTATGAAAACACAATACACATTTCATCACAACTTTAACTGAGCTCTGCAAATAGTTATCAGCATAATCATAATGAGAAATGGAAAGAAATAACTCCTCAGCTGAAAGTATTTGGGTAAAGGGGCTAAACCTGGGGTGTTTTATTTTTCTTTGTGAGTCATCAGTGCTTCCTGGAGGTGATTTTGTTTAATCGTTACATTTTTTGAAATGTTATATCATCCAATCTTAAGCTTACATCATAAGTTCAAGAAGGCACGCAGCTCCAAGAGTCTGAATGCTCTGGCTTCTCTCTGGAGGAATCTGGGCGTTCAGATGGTTAAGATTGAATTCTGACACTGTAATTTTTACCAATAGAGTCGAGTGAGTGGATCATAGTTTGTTGTACAAGATTTTACAAAATGACATTTGCAAAATGATTTCCAGCTGTTTCACTTAATTTGCAACATAATGCGCACAGTTCAGCTGGAATTGCTTTCTGCTGCAGGAACAGCTCCTTTCCTTACCGTCTGCAGTAGTTGTTGAAGTTGTTAACCGACTCTCGCTTAGCCCACAAGTAGCCCACTGCACAGTATCCGGTACCATTTTGGCAAAACGAACCCTTCTCCAGTTTCATGTTCACTGTAAAGATTTTGATTTTTTCTGCTTCATAAACAACAAAATGACCTTTCCTAATAAGAAGTGAGGCAGCAGCGCTCCCCCGGGACCCTCCTCTACGCCACACATGATTGATTGCTTATCTCTCCAATGCACCCTCCCTGGCTTTTTTTTGCTTTTTCCCTTCATCTGTGTTTCCCTCTCTGTTTCCTCATTTCCTCCTTTAGCACCTCTGTGTGTTTCACACCGTCTTTCATTTCTTTCCCCAAGAAAACAGACCTTTGAAGGAAACAGTAGGTCAATAAAATGATTAATCTTTTTGAAAACCATTCGAATCCAACCCAGCAACTCAGCGTTTGTGTTTGAGGTCCGCTCCGTGTTACTCGTGCTTGATGCTGGCTTACTCGTGAGATCTGTGCAGCCGGGGCCAAATACAACTTCCTTTCTGCCATTGTTCAGAATTAACTTCATGCAATTTAAAAAACACAACACGCACACATGTACACACACATCCATGAGCCATAATGGGAGACATTTTTCTTCACGCAGTTTTGTTGTCATAAATACCCACTCTCACATTACACTCATTACTCTGCAGCTGAAGTAGTTACCAAGAAATGCACTGTTTACTTCAGTTTAAGTATCATTTGACAAAAACAGTTTAATCATTTTTGAAAAGATGATTTTGAAAGAAATGGTATGTTATTTGTTTGTTGGCAGTAAAGAAAACAATCAACATTTTTTGTTGTCCTCTTATATTCGGTTATGCTTACACGAAGCGAAATCTAACATCTGTTCACTCATGAAACTTCTTCTTCTTTAGGAAATATAACATTTCCTTCCTGAATGGTTACTATCGGCCCGACGGCACAGACGACCACCCTTTCATCTGCTCCATGGAAAGAGAAAACGGGATGCTCCGGTGCTCTGATGTGCCTCGTCGCCGAGTAGGCAGGACTTCCTGCTTGCTGGATGCTGGGGAGGCCCTACCAGAGATGGGCCTTAGAGTAGATGAGCCTGGGTCTTGTGTGAACTGGTATCAGTATTACAATGAGTGTCGTGCTGGGGAATTGAACCCACACAAAGGAGCTATTAACTTTGATAACATTGGATATGCCTGGATTGCCATTTTTCAGGTAAATGTCTCCAGGATTAATCGCAGGAATCTGATTGGTTACCATGAGGTGCACACTACATATTGCTGTTGTTGACTGTGTGCATGTTTTCATTCAGGTAATTACTCTTGAGGGTTGGGTAGACATCATGTACTATGTCATGGACGCACATTCTTTCTACAACTTCATCTACTTCATTTTCCTCATTATAGTGAGTACATGCTTATAGCACAAATGGCCACACACACATCCATATATATACACATAAAAAATTATACTTATTGTATGTGACGTGTGTCGTCCTCTGTAGGTGGGCTCCTTCTTCATGATCAACCTGTGCCTGGTCGTAATAGCAACGCAGTTTTCTGAAACGAAACAGAGAGAACACGCCTTAATGAAGTCAGAGCAGCGCGCCCGCCAGCTCCATCAGTCAGCCTCCACGCTGGCCAGCGATAGCCAACCAGGGAGCTGCTACGAGGAGATCATCCGTTACCTGGCGCACCTGGGCCGTAAGGCTTGGCGACGGCTCGCCCGCTGCTACGCTCAGACGCGCGCGCGCTTTCGCTGCTCGTGCGCGTGCCACAGAGAGCAAGGTGGCGGATCTGCCAGGGGCGGTGGGGCCGGGGAGATGAACGGTCTCGCCCACCGGCACTCAGGCCACGCCCCCAATGACTTGTCACACCTTCATCAGCTTTATCATCATCATCACCAAAACCATCAGCCTCAGACTGACCCCGCCGTCAGTAATGGAGGCAACGGCTTTAATTATCCCTTCATAGCGCCCCTCTTCAGTCACCGGGATGCAAAGGACCAGGACCAAAAGAGGCTGGTTGCTACGGAGACCGGCAACAGACTGCCGCAGCTGGTGCTGGAGCACGGTGAGGATGAAGGGATGTGTGTGAATGTTTGAAAGTGTGTGAATCACAGTGTCACACTCTGACTATGTGTGGAAGCAGTGAGTGTCCAGGATTAAAGGCTTTAAAATTCCCATAGACTGTATGTAAAAGATGGACATGATGAACATTTTCCATGAAAAGTGTGACGCAAACCAGAAACGGGAACTCTTTTCCTTTGAACCAAAAGTTTCAACTCTTGAAATGGACATTGAAATGTGTTGATTGCTTACAAATTAGCAGTAAGGAAGCACTTTTACTTTGACTGTGAGCATTGTCGATTTCCGGTTTGTGCTGCACTTTTTCAACTTCCACTACAACTCAGAGAGTAAGTGGCAACTGTTTGCAGGCCAGCAAAGCAATCTGTTAGCGACCAAAGTAAATGCATGGATGTTTTGGGAGGAGTACCACGATTTCACCTGGAGGAAGACAGCAACTTCCATCCAGCTGGGGAAAACACATTTTTCCGTAGTGACTGGAGCTTGCTAGGAGGTTGCAGACTGGTCTCTAGGCCTGTGTGACTGAGGCCCTAGCAACTGTCATCTTGGTATTTTCAAACCTGGCGTGACGAGTGTGGGGTGGCTCTGAGACCTTTATTATCATTGGCTTGTGTCTTGGTGAAGCATTTCTTACTTCATCCCATTTTTTAACCCTAATGAAAGACCTTAATTTACAAAATGTCATCATGAGTTATTAAATAAGACTTGAAACTATCAACTGAGCCTGTAATCTAATCAGGACAGGGATCATCACAAGCCAAGGGCAGTTTTCCAGTAGATTTCCTTATGCCATGTACATCTTTTTGCAACCATAACGCAGGTTTAAGACAGCTCCACATTGGCTTCAGTTTTCAAACCTGGAAAGTACAATAAGTCCATCTTTTAATACAGTCTATGATTACTCCCCTGTTTTGCTGTTGTTCGTTTGAATAATCTTTGTTTTTGTTTAATTTGAGAAATGATCTCTGGCAGTCCCAAATTAACCAAGAATACATCTTCCCACTTGCCCTCAGCTGTATTTCAAATTCAGATCACTTCAGATTTATTTAGCGAAACTTTGATATCTGTGCGACATTCATCACCTTTAACACTGCGCAGGCACATTTAATTTTCTTTTCGGAGCTCAAAGCAGTATGATAAAAGAAGCAGAGCCACTGTCTGTTACAGTCTGAGCACATTTTTATGCACTGAAAAGGCGAGCAGAATTCAATAACGCTGTGTGTCCCTTATACAAGACGACACTCAGAGGTATTATAATTCAAATTCTTGTGGCTACACTGAACATGTAACGTATGCAAGTTCATGCAGCAGCCACACGCTTCCACTATAATCAATATAGCTGGCAAATCAGCTGCGTAAATGTGTAAATGCTATGGAGAGCCACTCTGCAAACAGAAAAAAGACCAGCCTCCTCTTTTTTTTCCTTGTTCTTTTGCAGAGTGTTGGATCATAAAGTGTTCATATATATGAATGCTTTTTATTTTGCCAGTACCAGCTGGCAGTTTCATAGTAACTTTATACCTTACGTCATCCACTGCAGTCTGTAGTCTTACCCATGTCGCACAAACTTAGTGAAAAATGTGAAGTTTCAGAGCGCTGTGCAGACACGACACAATCCCGAAACAAAACTCCCCGTCTGGTTTCACCTCTGCCTCACACAGCACTGCAGGAGCTAAAAGATAAGCTTGTGTTTACCGTAGCCTGAGCATTATCCATGTAATGAGATGATGTATGTGACAAAAGGAGGACCATATGTTTACAGCAGTTTTAAAATGCCATGAACAATCATGCTGTTAAAAAACATCAAGCAAGTGCCGTCATTCCTCACAACAGCAAAGCTTTGAGAAAAAACTGGAAGATCATTCAGATGATCTGTTGTACTATTCAAGCCTAAAGGTTGAAGTGTCTCCAGACAATTGATCCAAAACATTTCTCACCGGTCTAACCTTTTTATCTACATCTTCTCCTTTGTGGGGCCTTGCGTGCTTGATTCCCTGAAATCTCTGTGGAGAGATGGGATGCAAATATTCAGGAAGATGACTTGTAGCAGAATACTGAAGATCTTTTAACAAGATTCTTTGCCTTATATGGGATAACCTGAAAACCTTTGAAACTATGCATATTTATTTTCCCACATCGACACATCGAGCATTGCTGAAAGCAGCATAAAAATGCAGAACTGTGCAAAAGTCTTGACCCGTCCGTTTTTTTTTTAAAGTGGTCTTGAACAATGGTTCTCTGGGCTCTCTGAAGATCTTTCAAAGTTTTTATTCAGACTAAAAAGAAAAAACAAACCTCATTTCAGATCAGTCCTAGCACCTGACCGTCTTTACAGGAATTCTTTCTTTAAGAGCCTGATCATTCAGGGATGAAAACACCTAACTCAAGAGATGGACCAGTGCTGGATCTGTGCATTTCAGACAACTTAGCAATGAGCCATTTTAAAACTATATCTTTAGGCACTTTAGTTAAAGCTATGAGAAATGCCAAAGATAACACAGTTTGACAGTCATAAAATAATATTTGTGCTCCAACAAGAGCCATTAGTCAAAAACTTGGCATATCCCAGCATGGTGTGCAGTGTATCCTTTAAAAATGTCTGGAAACGGGTCAAGTGCAGGACAAAAGAAGAAATGGCAGGCCTGTCTACAGCGGATGAACAGTGTCTGAAAGTTTTGTCCTTAAGAAATGGGAGGGAAGAAAATCCAACAAAGACCAGACACAGGACCTGCGAGATGTATCTGGACCTTCAGCTGATCCATTTACTATTCACTGAACCCTCGAAATGGTCTCAGTGGAAAGATGGCTGTCAAGAAGCCATACTTAAGGAAGAGAAAGAGAGAGACAAGACTGAAGTATGAAAATTACACAAGAACTGGACTGTAAAAAATATGGTTCAAATCATCGCCAGGATCAGAGGAGGCGACAGAAAGAAATGAGAGGTGGCTCGAGATTTTTCACATAAAAAAAACTCTGCCAGACAATGTTGAATTACACATATAATTTCTAAGACAAGAACTTAATTTAAAAGCATACTCCATAAAACTGTACTCTCACTAAACTCGAAGATTCACTTGGGAGAAACAAAAATATACGGTCAACATCAAAGCAGCAGAGGCCAAGATATCCTGTCTTTTAATTCCCAGTATGAGTCATGTTCCAAAAACACATTGCGACTCCACAGCCCAGTTGGTAACGCAGCCTTTTCATTAAAATTTTGTTATCTCAAAGTCCAAGCTGAATTAATCCGGGTAATCCTGACATCATCAGGGTCCCCCCCTTCCACGGCTCCCTGCGTGTTTCACAGCACTTTAAGCATCCGTTTTCACATATCAGCGTTTAATACACTTCAGTGATGCAATAAATTCCGACTGTAGTTGGAGAACTTTGTAGCAGAAGTCATTCAGCGTGGTGCTACGTGGAAGCCACCCACATCTCCTGATTAGTGTATTTCCTGTGTATGTAGTGAAGTCAGTCATTTTCAACAAGTCTGCCTTGAAGGCAGTTTTATCTATATACGCGCGCGCACACACACCGCAGAACGACCAGATTGGATTTACTATATCAGTCTCCAGTGAAACATGAATTTGTTGTAATTGTGATGACAAGTGAACTGCTCGTGCTAGATTAGTGTTTGTTGTTATGTCGTTGGAGCATTCCTCCGGAGTGCCTTACTAATGAATTCTGCTGAAATCTTACCCCCTCAAGCTTCCTCCACCCTCACAAAACGCACATGCATACACACACACTTGAGCATCCTTGTTCTAATAACAGAGCTCTCTGTCTGCACAAAGCAACCCCCCCCGCCCCCCACCCACTAGCACAGTGGTTTCCATGTTATTGAATTTTTGTTTCCCAGAAATGAAAAGAAACCCCTCTCCTTTGCTGAGCCGAGAATATATTAAATGACAGAGTGTCTGCATACAGAAGCGACGTTTTACTCTACCCTCGTGGATGCATGATTGATGTGGCCTCTCCTCTGATCTCTGTCTGTGCAGGAGGCTCTGCTGGGCATCCGGCGTTACTGTTGCCGGGCGAAGTCCCCGGAGAGTCCTCGGTATGCCCGTACTGCATCTACTACAACCAACTTAGTGACGGCGAAAATGTTAACGAGCAGCCTGAAGAGCAGCGCCACGGCCACTCGTGTCACAGTAACAGCCCGTGTCACTGTAGCAGCTCGTGCCTCAGTGACGCGCAGCTGTCTGAGCCAAAGAAGAGGCTGTGGGAGTGCGGCTGGGCGAGGCTCAGAACTAAACTGGAACTTATTGTTGGCAGCAGATACTTCAGCAGAGGAATCATGATTGCCATCCTTATTAATACTCTGTCGATGGGCATAGAGTACCACGAGCAGGTAAGTGTGCGCACGTGTGTGGGGTGCGCGCCTCTCGCAGATTGGCTGCGACTACAATTTGATTGAAAATTGATGCGCTAATCACCGTGTGCGGTGGAGTCAATAAACTTACCCTCCAATCAACACTTACAGCAGCGAGCATATGGGATCGCGGAGAGAGTGTGCGCATGTGTGTGTGTGAGAGACTGTGTGTGGGTGTGTGCAGGCATGTATCAGGAGATGGAGAAACTCATAAGACCTGAAGTGTTAATTAAAGCGTGACCCTGGGACAGGACGGGGGTGGGGCGGGGAGGGGGGCGGGGGCAGAGCGAGGAGAAGCGAGTGGATGAGTGAGGTGGAGAGGGAGGACAGATCTGACATTGTGATTGGCTGAAAGGCAGCGGGAGATTGTGTTTGGCCTATTTCCTGAACAATATGACAAATCTGGATGGCTTTAACTTCTCCGATAGCTAAAATTTAAGGATGAGAGCTGCCCTATTTTACCTATTTTTATCCCTTTTGGCCCAAAATCAACAAAGAAGCAATGCGAATGAATATAATAAGTGAATGCATCCATCTTTTATCATCCAAAACTGTGACATACGCAAATAGCTTTACAGTTTCTTTTTGCCAGTGTTTCCTAATTTCAATCAGGATGACCAGTGCTGTTTATTCTGAAAAACCCTCTGAGAGCAGCTGTGTGTCATGCAGATGGCGCTGAGCATGCTCAGAGAAGCAGTTTCTCATGTGCACTCATTTGTTGGTTTAAGGAGCAGAGCAAAAGAAAAAAAAAACGGGGTCTATGTTCTCTGTAATTTCAAGAAATGTCACCAGCTTCAATGATTTATTTCTTTCATGTACTTTTACTGTCGTAGTTATTGTACGACAGCAGCTCTGTGGCTCAGAGGTATAAACTATGTTAGACTTTATGCAGACTACTTGTTATTATGATTTGTGAATAATATTAACTCTTGTGCTTTGTTGACGTTGGCTTGACTTCGTCTTTGTTTGGGTCCCACAAACCCAGCTGCTGGGCAGAAAATATAAGATGTCAAATCCAGAGCGTTTGCTGTTAGCATGTTTTCCTGATCTTGTTAAAACCCAGCAATAATCCTGTTTAGTCTAATCTAACACAGTATGTAATACAGGATTATCTGTATGCACCGTACTGTGTAAAAGTCTTGAGCCACCTATCATTTGTTTATATTTTCCTTCCAAGGAGGAAGACTTTATTGAAAGTTTTAAAGAGGTCTTGAGCAACACTTGTTCAAGCTTTCTGAAGGTCTGTCAAAATCTTTCAAAGATCCACTTCACACTGACCTCTGAATCATTCAAGCATACAAAAAGGCATCTAACTGAAGTGATAAACCAGTGGTGTGTGTACACGTAACAGTCAAATGAAAAAATAGCAACCTAAAACAGATGAAAATCAAGCAAAAACCCAACACAGGACTTGAAAGTTACATCTGGAACTTCAGTTGATCCATTCAGTTGATAGCAGGACCAGCGGGCATGTGGTGGGGAGGTTAACTGGACAACTCGGCGGCCAGTCGGTTAGACAGAACAACAGATCTTTATTTGGCGTTAACAGAACAAGACCATACAAGTCAAGTCTCCATGGCTTTACCCTGTTCCTACATACATGTGCTGGGGTTAGTTAATTGCCTGCGCCAGCCTGTTACAATGGTAAGGTCTTTCTGAACAGATGCACGGAGAGCAGCATGGACTCACGGAGACTGTCCAGCTTCTACACTAATAGGACAACATCCCACTAGCGTTGCTATACCACAATAAAAGGGTGTTAGACGGTGTGGGATCAGCTTGACAGAAAACAGAAAAAAAAGGAGAAACATCCAAAGACGGGCTTTGAATGTCCTTCAAGAAGCCCCCGAGAACTTTTCCTGAAGACAACTTAAAGAAATTAGACAAAAGCTTGTCAGAGAGTTCAGGCTGTGGTGAAGAATAAAGGTGGTCATGAACGACAAACTCTGTTTTTGCCCATTTTACACGTTTTAATAAACTGCTGCACCTGTTTCCCATTTTCCTGGCAAAATATAAAGACGCAAAGGTGGGCCCAAGACTTTTGCACAGTACTGTGTGATATATTGGAAAAGACGCCTCATCAAGTGTGTGCGGGGCCTGGTTGAGTGTGCAGGTGAGGAAGTCCTACGTGGCATCATTTTAAAGATGGTGAACATGATTAGAGTGCTTATGAAGTGGAAATTTTGGACTTTTGAAATCATTTATGCAAACAAATTACCACCAGATATTTATCTGTGAAAACGATTAGCACACATGGTATAAGTATGCCTTCAAAAAGCTTTCAAAATACTGTTTTGAAATTATTTTGCATGGTTGTGGACGAGTTTTTGTCATGGCCTTGTTGAACTTTTTGACCACTCTTCCAAGCAAACTGTTTGACGGCTTATTGCTCGTTCTGCCTGTTTCATAACATTTTAACGGGGTTCAAATCTCTTACGACAATTATCCTCATAAAAGGTCCCCTTCAGTTTTCCGACAGATGCCTCGCATTATCTTCAAGCACTCTTTGATGTGATGGAGAGAATTTGGCGTTGATTTAATTACTACAGGCTGCCCAGTCAGCAAAGGCAGCAAAGTGACCCCGAGCACTAATATTTCCACCGCTACGCTTCTCCTGAAAAGATGTCTTTGGTCTGCACCAAATGTCTCTTCTGTTACTGTAGCCAGTCGTCTCTGTATTTGTCTGTCCGGAGCACATTTAGTCCAAAAGGGCGGGTTTTGCCTTTATGTTCACCAGCTCAAATTTAGGCGACTGCACTCCTAAGAACATGCACTTTCATACCAACTTACCTGCAAATTCTTTGCAGCCAAATGACTGCTCTTTACAAAGGAGTGTTAGGGACACATTGAGAAAAAATATTATTGATCATTTTGGAGATTAAAGCCCTCTGCATAAAGCTTTGTGTACATGAGAACGTGAAATCGTACTGCAGAATCAGTTTTAGTTACAAGGAAATGATTTCTGTTTTATCACATAAACACAGTGAGGTGATGCGTATAAGGAATGTGAAGCTGTATCTGGCCAGAAGGAAAAAACCCCCACACAATATTGACCAGATGAAATAGCTGGCAGTGGACAGATGCAAGGTTGTCGACAGTTACAACCTCATGCAGTAAAGAGGATGTTGTATCACGAGACACGACAAGACAGCTGTTTAAGTTGTTTCACTGACTCATCTGCACGAGGCTTTTGTAGAGCCTCGGCAGCTATTGTGAAATGTGATCTCCACATTTTGGGTTTAATCTTAATTTAATAGTAAAATATCAACTACACTTTATTTGGCGATGATGTCATGAAGAAATTATGGTTAGTTTACTATGGCAACATTTGGACACTAACAGATTACACGCTCATTGTAATTACAGCTCAGCCTTGTAGCTCATCACATGAAGTACATCCTTGACTGTGTATAAGACACGAGCGTGATTAATAACTCCTGAATCATGATGGCTGAAATACCTCAGTTGCACTAATTAATGTTTTGTTCTTGTGTCCAGGCATGCAAGAGATATTGTTATATCATGTACTTACCAGATAGTGAATTATCTCACGCTATGATAATACAAACGCCCTTATAGTATTCTGTATAAAACTCCTTGCAGACTCGCTTGGATACCCGGACGATTTTCTGAAGGCTTTGGGGAGCTTTCTCGATCTTGGCATGATGACAGCACTTTAATAGCAAAGACAGCAGCAGACCCTCGATATCAGACAGACAGGTTGAGACAGGCTCCATCTGTGATTCCCTAATCATTGGCAACACAGATTTTAGTGTCATGCTTTTGAAGGGTTGACAAATGTAGGACTCTACTTATTTTATTTAACTTTTTCTTAATGACAGCTACCACTAAGGTAACGCCTAACATAGCCTAACCTAAAAACATCAGAAATTAGTACATTAAATGGACAAACGTGTTGGGCCACACCTCTTAATCACTTAATCTTAGTCAGTTGACACAGGTGTATAAAATCAAACACGTGGCTGCGCTGCACAAACATTTGTGAAAGAATGGATCGTTCTAAAGCGCTCATCGAGTTTGAGTGCGCCTAAAAATTAACTGCTCACCCCTGATATGTGTAGATGACCAAGTACTTTTGTTGTTTATGATGTGGGTTTTTGTCCCCCAGAAGAACAAATGCTGCATATTACGATATTACAGGGTTACAGATAATTTTATGAAGTTCTTCATTATAAAATAAATAATTATATTGGAACCCAGTGAGCATCTTTAAGACCGATATTTGCTGATTTAAGAGTCTGATAATTCTGGCAGAGGGTTCTTCCTGTTAAAAGGGAGTTTTTCTTTACCACTGTCGCCAAGTGCTTGCTCATATTAGTTTCCTCTGTATAATTGTAGTCTTTACCTTACAATATAAATCCTTTGAGGCAGCTGTTGTTGTGATCTGATGCTATAATAATACAATAAATTTGAACTGAACTCAAATAAAAAAAAATCAACATATCAGCCAGTATTATTTTTTTCAGACGCACAAACCATGAACAGATTTCTCTAACAATTTTTACGTGTAATCATCATTTATGGGTCCCTACTTAGATAATATGACAAAGCAGTTTAAAGCACAGTCGTGTTTTGTTGTGCTGTTTGGCTCACACATATGGTGTGACGCTAACGCAGCAGCCTGCACGTCCTCCTTCTGCTCTCCCTGCTTTCATGTCATCTCTCTCAACTGTTACGATAAAAGTGGAAAACAGGGACAGGCCTAACAGGGAATTTCCCCTCTGGTAGATAAACGATGAAATATTAACGTTTGTCACGTGGTTGAAGCGTGTTTCTCCTGTCGCTTCACTATAAATTCAGATACTGATAGACTGGCACATAGCTAGCAAGTTTAGAGGTTACTAGACTTTATTGGGTTAACTTTTTAATTCTGTTAAAAGAGGATCAAATGTTTGATTGTCCAAATGTGCAAAAAAAATGCATGTTTTTACATAACAGTGGGCCTTTATGGCAAATTGATCAGTAGAAAAATGTCCTGAAACAACTAAGTAACCAGCTATGTCCTTAAAAACAGGCTCTGAAACATTTTTTTTTGTGGATTTTTTGGAATGAGGATACAAATTTAAGCTTTTTTTTGTCATAAACCTAAAAAAATATCTGCAAAAAAGAACAGCAACAAAATCTGACCAGCTTTAATCCATGTAAACCCAAACTGAAGCCTTCACCAACATCTTGGAGATTCCTAACATGTTGAGTGCACTGAGCTCCGCGCTGTCTGTCTCTGTTTATTTGTTCATTTTTCTCTGTGCCCGTCCATCTCTGTACATCAATCTCTCCCTGTTTTCTCTCCACAAACACTGCACCTCTTCAGCCGCAGGAGCTGACAGATATTTTGGAGATCAGTAACATGGTGTTCACTAGTCTCTTCAGTCTCGAGATGCTGCTGAAGCTCCTGGCTCTCGGGCTCTTCGGCTACATCAAGAACCCTTACAACGGCTTTGACAGCGTCATTGTCATCATCAGGTGGGGGGAACTCTCTGTCTGTGTGTTTACCCCAAAAAGGGAATTCTTGTCATTAGTTATTCCTCCTGTTCTCACGTCTCGGGCTCTGCAGCTAAATCTCCTGAACTGCCAGCGATGCCGGTGCTGGCAGCTGAGCCAAGCGGTTGCACTCATAGTCCAGAGGGCCTGTATTCACTCCATTATGTAGTACTACAAGCTAAATTATGTATCCACGTTTGAAGGCCTTGCTTGTTTGCCGTGCCAGTTCACGCTGCGCTGGCTTTCTTTATTGGCTGGTGAACTGTAAACAACACTGGCCCGACTTCGTTTTTTCGTTTGCCACACGTCACATCAAAAAGACTTGAGCGCTCTCTCCCTTCTGAAAAGATTCGGGAAGTTTTTCTTTCTTTCTTTTTGTTTTTGTCTTCCTGGGTGACGCTAATGCTGACAAAGGGTAACAGCTGATTCCTTAATCGCTTCAATGGAAATGCATCTCTGTGCTTTTAACCTGTGTGTGTGTTTCAGCGTGTGGGAGATCGTGGGTGAGGCCGAGGGAGGCTTGTCGGTGCTGCGCACCTTCCGCCTGCTGAGAGTTTTGAAGCTGGTCCGGTTCCTTCCTGCACTCAGGAGGCAGCTGGTGGTGCTGATGAAGACCATGGACAACGTGGCCACATTTTGCATGCTGCTGATGCTTTTTATATTCATATTCAGGTATATATTCATGAGTTACAGTGATGATTAAGCGTTTTCTCTGCTTTAATTATACTGTTATTACATTTCAAATGGCTACTGCTGGGATTCTCCTTCCTCTGTTATAAACTGATCACCACATGTGTCATCGGCTTTCATGTAGATACAGCTGTGCACGCAGGCAGTATTACCGCATCTTGTTGTTGCACATATTAAATTACTGCTTGATAAAAACATTACCTTACTGTTGTGTGTGTGTGTGTGTGTGTGTGTGTGTGTGTGTGTATTGCAGTATCTTGGGGATGCATCTGTTCGGCTGTAAATTTGGTTTGCGACAAGACAGCGGAGACACTTTACCAGACAGAAAAAACTTTGACTCCCTGCTCTGGGCGACTGTCACTGTCTTTCAGGTTAGACAAACATCCTCACATGCACCCTCGCTCAGGGACACACACGCGCAGAGCACACGAAGACACCGACGGTATTTGATTTGGAGGAATTTCCCCATCAATTACGCGCCACTTTTAGGAGTGAGATTCAAACAACAGCTGCTGCAGTCACGAGCGCTCGCCCGTGATTTCATTTGCTCCGATTTGGGAGCGCGCGCGCTCGGTTTTTCAGAAAAGTATAAAAAAACTGTCCCAGTGGGCAGGTAAGATGTTCCTCACGAGCAGAGGAGGAAGAGCAATAATGAAGCACTCACTCGGCGGGAGTTCATTTAACACTGATGAGCGTCATTACTGTTCAACTGACGACAAGATAATAAAGGAAGAAACTCACATTATCTATTCTTGGAACACCTGCTAGCAACGTAGCGCGTCGCCTTTTGGCTCCTTGTGTGTTTGACGGCCTGTTTTTCTAACCCCCTGACGTCTCTCCGCATCTTATCTAATCTGCAGATCCTCACCCAGGAGGACTGGAACGCGGTGCTCTATAACGGGATGGCCTCCACAACGCCGTTGGCTGCCCTCTATTTTGTCGCCCTCATGACCTTTGGCAACTACGTCCTCTTCAACTTGCTCGTCGCCATTTTGGTCGAGGGCTTTCAAGCTGAAGTAAGGGCAAAGATGCCTTTTCATTTGAGCTACTTAGACAACGAGGCAGAGCGAATGAGACTAATTGAGCTCTGTTGTGTTGATGATACCAAAGCTGCCTACAAGAGAATAATCTCCTCCATCCTGCCTGTGTGGTTTCTCCTTTCTCTCTCTCTCGCTCGCTGTCTCTTTATCATCACACTTTTCCTCTGTTGCTTTTTGCCTATCCTCCGTTCTCTCTTCCTCCATCTTTCTCTCTCACTGCAACACACACACATACACACACAAAATACTCTCCAGGGTAGGGATGTGTTTGATATCGCCTGCCATTCACAGCTGGTGAGCTTTTGTTGTTTAGTTTTCATCTTTTATCTCCGGCATCAGAGAGCGCTTGCTCTTTCTCTCACTATTGCGTGCGCGCACACACACACACACACACACACACACACACACACACACACACAGATACCCTTTGCCAAAGCCGCCTGCCTCCATCTTTCTGGCGTGAATTTTAATTAAATTCAGTAAAGCTTTATTGGCGTGACTACAGGAGATCGCTGCCAAAGCCATCCACATAACTCAACTAGAGAACGCTGGAGATTCCCTCCGCCCATCTGCCTAGTTTTCCTCTTAGTCTTTCCCGCTCGACCGAGATGTGCTTTTCACTTTTACAACACTGAGGAAGGGAAGGTGGTGATGGTGATGATTATGATGACTCTGGTGTATATTTGCGTCTGTCTGTGTTTTCAGGGAGATGCTAACAGATCTGAGGCCGATGATGAGAGACACTCGATGTGTTACGAGGACGAGGAGAAACTCAGAGAGCTGTACGCTGCAGGTACAAACTCGCAGATCAGCCGGGCATGGAAGTGGAAGTTCACATGGAGTCGCCTTAAAATAGCCTTTTGGTGTATTCTGACCTGAATTCTTGGAGGTTCTTTCATCCTGTGAACATTTTAAAGGCTTTCCATAATTCTGCAAAATATTCTCTTGTTTTTAATCCCAGAAAGATTGAAAGATCTTTATCTGGATGCAGCGTTTTCAGTGGGAGAAAAGTTTAATCTCTCGTTCAACTGACGTCTTCAGTCTCGGCTGACTGCAGGTTTCCCCGACCTTATAAACAGCTGCGTAACGACTGAAACTCATGCCACCGACTAACAAAAAAGCCACAAGCTCAGTTTGTCTGATTTGGTTCAGTCAGCCGGCCGTTGGTTTATAATGGTGGGAAAGCTGCAGATGATGTCACCTTAATGAGAACACTGAGTCCAGATGAACAGAATCAACTTTCGGGGATTTCCTTACCTGGATTATTGAAGCAGGCATCAAGACATTACTCTTACTTTCACTCTGAGGGCTCATTAAAAGGGCAAAACCGCATAAACCTCACTGACATTACACATAGGCCATTATTTACTCACTCTGATGCTGTCTTTTTTTTAATATTAATTCAAAAATTCAACCTACATTACCTCAAATTAGGCGTAAGATGAATCTGAAGGAGGTTTGGGCTTTTTAAGTAGAGGCTAATTTTGTTTAAATTGCATTTGTGAGCTTCTTGAGGGCAGCTCATCTGTATTTGCTCAAGAACAACACGGGAGTGAAAAATGGACACGAAACACATTGCGAACATTTAGTAACACAAATGTGCACTATCTAGATTTTTTTTAAAATAATGCAGCACATTTTTACAGCTAATCCAATTATTACAGACTCCACGTTTAGAATATTTATGTGTGTCAACGTTTATATTGAACTTGCTTTACTCTTTACTCTCAGGGACAAATACTGATAACCTGTTTTATTTATGAATGTGTTTTTCTTCTCGTTGTCCTCTTTGACAGTGAGTAATAAACAATATTAGTACCCAATTTTTAAACGTTTTTATCTTGATTCTCTAAATCATAAACTTTAAGTTGCGGATTATCAAATTCCCTGATGAAAAATTACTGACTGAAGTCTTAAACGTCTTCTTTCTAATGTCGAGCAGGAGCAGCGAAGTCAAATTTCACTGATATCTACTGATATCTAAAAAAATGCCCGTATTGCTCAGCTGAGACTTTCCACATGGGTTTATGGGCCCACTCAGTAGTTTCTAAAGTCTTATTTAGTCACTAATTGTTGTCATAATCAAAGTAAAACACACACAAAAGGAGGATTTAATTTAGGTTGGTCTGATTTTGCCAGACCATGTGATCCAGAAGTCAGTTGCACAACTTTTAGTGCAGTCAGTTTGTCAGCTCCACAACTCATGCATAAGATCCACCTTAAAAACCTGAACATCCACAGAGCTTTACCAGCCAGTGATCGTGACATATACAGCCTATATGCAGCGGATACAGCCATGGTCAGTGCAGCCCTGATCCAAACGAAACCATGAAAATATTGCAAATCCCAAAATATAATAAATGAGAATCATTCTTTGACATCAAATATTCTGTGTGTGTGTGTGTGTGTGTGTGCAGAGCTGAAGATTCAGGCCATGATGCTGAGTCCCAATGGTCTCCTGAACCCAAAAGCCTCCATGCCTCCCCCTCCTCCTCCACCGCTGCCAGTCATCACGCACACTGCAGCTACGCCCACCATAAACTCCAACCAGTCACGCCGGGCCAGTGGTGCATCCATGGAAAACAGCCTTGAGCAAAGGTCACCGGTGAGCCTTGGGCACATGCTTTTATGTGGAGATATATATGTTTATATAAAACCACGTTAAATATTTATTATAAATGTGAGTTAGAGAAACAGTTAATCAAAAGATGTTTGTTATGCAAAGGATATAAATCAAAGCTGAGCTGAAGCAATTTCTAAATGTTGAAGTCATAGAATGATAACACAGAGCTTCATTAAAGCTACCTTGCAGAGGTTCAGTTGTTTACTTTGTTTCCCAACAAACCCATTATGTGTCTTCTCAAGACACGACAAATTACTTGAGTGCATTTCTATCCTCATAAAACATTCACAAAGCCAAATATTTCAGCATTGTTTGGGCTGGCAGTCTTTTTGTTAGCAGGCCTTCTGCTGGCACTTTAGTATCACCAACTGTTGACGGGTTGAGTCATGTAGCCCTCCTTCTATGCACGGCTAAGCTTAATGCTTGAGCTCAACGTCAGGTTCGTTTCACGTTGCTTTTAGGAGATTTGATGCTAACGACTCAGAAGATGTTTCAGACTGAAGTGAGGTGGCTGAAAATTTTAGCTTATCTTGATTAAAACATGTCCTCCAAGGGTGGATTCAGACTGGTCACGGTTGCCTTGCATTGTGCCGGAGCTTGATCGCTCCCCAGCTGGTCTGCCCTTAATGAGCCAGGTCCACTTCAGTCTGTCCCGACTCCTTTCTCGTGCTCTCTCCCGTTTTTCAGACACGCACTCTTAAAAAGCGTTCTTGCAGAGCACAAGGGGTTCATGATTTTATGCAGTTTGTGGCTTAACTGGGCCAGTTCTTATGCCCTGTAGATTTGTTATTAAAGCAGGGATTTTGACAGAGGCAGCTGCTATTGAGCAAGTGGCGCAGTTCTGTGCTTGGATGGTCATCACATTACATGCGTACCATCACTGAATTCAACTGAAGCTCAGCTGTGACCACCTATTCGAGCCAGACAGGGCACAGTTCACTTAACTGCGAATGGCGCGCACTAGTAATCGCACTAGTGAAATGAGCTGGACTTTGGGGTCAGATGTGCTGGGGAACAGATGGCCTACGGTGAACACACCCTTAGTTAAAAAATGCAGGAGGAGAGCAGCAGCATGACCAGAAATAGAACAAAGCAGGCAACGTCAGTGGTGACAGATATGACAATGGTTATGTGAGACACGGATGGAAAGGACAAATTGGTCTGGAGGCGGGTTTCAAAGTGGCTTGCAGATACAGCAGTAACTGTGGACAGGCTAAAGGACAGGTTGTAAAGAAAAGTGTATTGATGGACCATTGAGCGAATTCAGTTCAATTGAGTTCAGTTTTATTTACAACCTTAAAACCACTATTAGCAAGAACATGGCAATAGTCGCAAAGAAAAACTCCCCCAGCATTCTGCAGCATAACTGAGGGTTTGTTCAGGGTTAGCTGATCCAACCCTAACTATATGCTTTATTAAAAAGCAAAGTTTTAAGCTGAATCTTAAAAGTAGAGGGGGTGTCCTTCTCCCGAATCTAAACTGGGAGCTGGTTCCATTGAAGAGGGGCCTGAAGGCTGAAGGCTCTGCCTCCCATTCTACGTGTATATATCCTAGGAACCACAAGTAAACCAGCAGTCTGAAAGTGAAGTACTCTATTGGGGTGACATGGTACTATAAAGTCTTTAAGATAAGATAAGGCTAGGTTATTCAAGTCCTTGTATGTTCCACTGGCAAATGGTTACAGGTGGTTGCTCGCTGTGGCTAGCTTCTGCACTGAAACCTCTTAAAATGTTATCAGATATCATCCTGTTGATTTACCCTGTTTCTCAGTAAGTTTAATAACTGTGCTGGGCCAAACAGACTTATCATTAGCGCAAATCCTGGTCATTTCCATGTAGAGGTTGATAAGGAGCACAAGATACAAACAAAATAGGAGCCCACTCATGAAAACATCACCCCGCTGCACTGCTAATGGCCAAAAACTCTACAGGGCAGCTTTAATCTGTGAAGAATGAAATCCTTATTTGCACTTGAAAGATAAGGCAGAAATCCAACAAGGCACTGGTTTTGTTCTAAGTTGTCTTCACAGTCCCTGTGGGACAGCGGGCCAGAGAGCCGTCGCTCCAGCTGGATCAGCATCGGCCGAGCCCCCAGCCTCCACAGGAAGAGCCAGTCTGGAGAAATGGAGTCCCTGCTGTCCGACACATACTCAAGCTCCAAAGCCAGCAGCAGGGAGCAGTCTCTGGACCAGTCAGAGTACCTGCAGGTGCCAATGCTCCTCTCCCCAGACTGTAACGGCACCACCTTCCACCTGCCAGACCACTGCTACGACGATGCTCCCCTGACATCGCATAACCACACCGATCAAGAGGAAGAGGAGATTGAAGAGGTTAATGCCTATTTGTTTCATGAATTTGTCTCAGCAAATAGAAAACCATATAATATATATGTAAATGTAGACTCGGGCAGTTTTAATTGGCGTGTGTTCCAATCAGAGGGAGCAGGCATTTTGATGGCGTCCCATTTCTGTTATTCCTAGATAAAACAAGTTCATAAAAGAGCTTGTTTTGGGCATGTTCAGAAGTTCAAAAGCTGCTGCTAATTATCCCGCAAAGGCATAAATTCCAACCTGGCTGACCTTAAGACACTTTTGTTTCTTAGAAAATTTTAATTAGCTGAATTTAAATTAGATCCGGGTGGAAGAATGACTCGGAATATTGTTTGAAAAAATAGCTGTGTTGGAATTTTTTGTGCATGCACACGAGGTCGCTGCAAAAAAAAAAAAAAAAAGAAAGAAAGAAAAAACCTTGGATAGAAATGAAAATGACTTCATTCTGCGGTATCATGGGTGTATAAGATGATGAGCAATACTGATTTTCTGATTTTTCTCCCACAAAACGCTACGTCCAGATGAACAGAATCAACTTTTGGAGCAATGCTGATTGTTGTAACGTAACGAGTGTACGCTGCGATGTCATTCGTCTGTTTGTGTGTTCATTCCAGAGTTTATGTAAGAGGCTGAAGAAGATACTGGAGCCATATGAGCCTCAGTGGTGCCTGGAGCATGAAGAATGGTCCCTCTATCTGTTCGCTCCACACAACCAGTAAAGATACACACAAACACACGTTTATGCACAGCCCCTGATATTCTCCAGGGTGGCCTAGGTGGCCTTAACTGCACGCATGTGTAAAAATTCACAGCTAAAGTGTGAAGGTGACAGCTGAAGCTTGGTTGTACAACTTGTACTTTTATCAATTAAACCTGGCAGAAATGGAAGTGATGCAGGTGATGTGTTGAATAGAAAATAAACACTGGGGTTGTTGCCGATCCTTTTCTCTTCTCACACCGTCTCTCTGCAGGTTCAGGTTGTGGTGTCAGAGGGTCATAGGTCACAAGATGTTTGATCACATCGTCCTGCTTTTCATCTTCCTTAATTGCATCACCATCGCCCTGGAGCGACCTGACATACAGCCACACAGCATGGTACCTCATACACACACACACACACACACACACACACACACACGGTTACTACACTTGTAAGGAGAAGTATTGACATAAGCACCATCATAACGACATTCCAGACCCTGACCTTTAACCTTTAACCCGGACTTAATGGATGTAATTTTACACTGAAACTCTGTTTCTTGTCTTCCTTAGTTGGTTTAACTGGATATTATTGATATAATTTCCATCTTCATTGTGCTTTTTATTTGATGATTTGACAGATTTGAACTCATTATGCATTAGTCTAAGTGCTTAGATTAAGTCTGAACGTAACAGCTACAATACTGTGCAAAAGTCTTGAGCCACCCCAAAAGTCTTTAGATTTTGCTTCATATGATCCAGACTTTCATTTTTAAAGTAGTCTTGAGCAATGACTGAACCACTGACCTAACTCAAGGGCTGAACCAGTGTTGTGTTTAGAGATAACAGACAACACAGCAAAGAAGCAACTTTGAATTTTATCTTTAAGCACTTTGTCATTAACAGCCTGTTGCTTCCATTACTTTAGTTGAACCTATAAAACTGCTAAAGATACCACAATTTGGCAGTTGTCGAAATATTATTTGTGCACCAGTAAGGAGATTCCCAAATAGTTATGAGCTAAA
The DNA here is from genome assembly GCF_965226115.1 of Aulonocara stuartgranti. Classification (NCBI taxonomy): domain Eukaryota; kingdom Metazoa; phylum Chordata; class Actinopteri; order Cichliformes; family Cichlidae; genus Aulonocara; species Aulonocara stuartgranti. Next base: position 29,315,098 of record NC_138944.1, on the reverse strand, counting down.
AGAATAGAAGTGGAAACACCATAAGATTTTGATCCATGCAATACCATCTGGAAAGCATCTGATTGGCAGTAGTTGGATTTTCCATTATCACAATGACCCCAAACACACTGCTAATGCAGTAAAAGCATACCTGGATAGAAAAACGCACAGCGAATTGGCCTCCCCAGAGCACGGACCTCGATATTATCCAAGCAGTGCGGGATCATCTTGACAGAAAAGGGAACAAAAGGCAGAAACATCCAAAGAAGAGTTTTAAGTGTCCTTTAAGAAGCCTGGAGAACTGTTCCTGAAGCCAAACTCTGTTTCAACTTATATACTGCGTTTCTATTTATGTTTGCACATGTTTCAATAAATCGCCACTTCTATTTCTCAGTTTCCTAGAAAAAGTGGCAGATCAGGACTTTCGCGCAGCACTGTAATCTAAACCTTAAACAGCTCAAGACATGACTCACGGCTCACAAATACAGAAGCAGCATACGTCTTTTGCATGACCACGCACACAAAGAGGGGCTGTTTACTACAAGAGCTCATGTGCTTGTAGCTGATGTAAGAGTCTCTATAACAACACGTGTTGTTCCCAGTATGCTTTTATTATGTTTCTACAGCGATTGCTGTGCATTTTTTTTCTCAGCTCGTTATGCAACACTTTGTGCTCCAGAATCAAAGCTAAGGCTACAAAGCCTTTAAATTGACGAATGCGCTTCCTGCTGTTAATCTGTGCATGCTCTCACGCCTGTGTGTGTGTGTCTGTGTGTGTGCAACAGGAGCGGATGTTTCTCAGTGTGTCCAATTACATCTTCACTGTGATCTTCGTGGGCGAAATGATGATCAAGGTAACCATAACAGTGAACATTTTCTGAATAAGCACTCCACTCCAAAGTCATTTTCTTGATTCTAAAGAGGCAATTTTCGTTGCTGGTGGGGATCAGAATGGCTTTCATTCTCATTTTACACCTTAGCTTATTTAATTATTTCAGTAATTTTGTTGGATCTGTGCGCGTCTGCATGCAGGTGGTAGCTATGGGCCTGTACTTTGGAGAGGGCGTGTACCTGCAGAGCAGCTGGAATGTCTTGGATGGGCTCCTGGTGTTTGTGTCACTTGTGGACATCCTGGTGTCCATCGCTTCAGCAGGTGGTAATCGGATCTTAGGCATCCTCCGGGTCCTTCGCCTGCTCCGCACACTTCGACCACTCAGGTACAAATCAAGGAGATTATCATCTGTGTTTACTCTGCTGATATTATATTAAGGACTGTCTAACCTGTGTGTGTGCTTGCTGCAGGGTGATAAGTCGTGCTCCAGGTCTGAAACTGGTGGTTGAAACTCTGATCACATCTCTCAGACCAATTGGGAATATTGTTTTGATCTGCTGTGCTTTTTTCATCGTGTTTGGAATTCTGGGAGTCCAGGTAAATGTTCATGCCGACCGTTCCCCGTTCGTCCTCTGTCAGTTAAAGATAAGCTCCATCATTTTTCCCCCGAGACAGCAAAATACAAAACACGTCAAACTCATTTTCACTCGATTTGATATGACCGAACATTAAAAGCTCGTTGTGTTTTCTGCTGCAAGAAGACACAGATCACTGTGGCTTAAAGTAAATGAGCTCAGAGAAAGCTTCAGGTAATAAAAAGTGAAGAGAAAAATTGGGAGGAAATGCAAATGAGCTGCTGATTATGCACCAGTCCCTGGAAGTAATTAAAAAAACACAACAATGGTTCAACAGGGGGAATGTGCTGAGAATGTGGTTTTTAAATCGGATTTTCACCTGGATTTTAATATTACTAATCAAATTCATAAATACAGCTTATTATTTATTAAAATAGCTTAATATTCAGAATGAGCTAATAAACTATAAATAACACACTTTGCTTGATATAAAGGATCAAAAATAATATCACGTTGCTTTGGTTTCAGACCTCAGGGTTAGGACTGTTAATAAGCTCTGAAGCCAAATAACAGGGTACAGTATAAGAAAGAAAAAAATGTAAGCGCAAATAAAGTTTAATTTGTTACTACTTTTAAATAGTAGCTTGATTCCTCCTACCTTAGAAAACCAGCTTGGATCAGCGTCCCTCAAGTGACATATTGGTGTTTCTAATGTAAAGGACAGTGAAAGTCTGAAAGGGGAGGTGTTTTTTTTTTTTGCTTGCAGTTTGTTTAGGTTTGGACACAAAAGAATTACTGATCAGCATTTCACCTTTTTTTACAGTCTGAAACATGAATTAACACTTAATTTTCACCTTTATCTGCAAGCTAGGTCGTAGCCACTGTGATGTCAAGCTAAATGCTAAAGTATTTGGACTTTAGCATTTAGCATTCAGGCTGCTGCCATGTTTTTTTGGGGGGTGGGGGGTTGGTTTCACAATTGAACATATCATAATGAGGTGTGGGGGGCTCCAGGTATCAACTAGTGCTAGCAAGCTTTGTTCAAAGCTGCGTATACAAACTGCTAATGAATGCTAAGCTAACAGACTAATAAAACCCTCAAAGTTCACTTTCCAAAACTGAAGCACAAACTTCTTGGACAATGTGTGCTATACAGGGAGACATTTTATTTGTCAGATATTTCCATTAAAATGCTCCAGGAGACACCAACACCGCAAACACAGTGGAGAGGTTCAGTTCAGTGACTCCAATTAGTGGCGCTGAGGCCTGGCAGCGATGATTGGCTACGCCTGCCTGTGTTGGGACACCTGTCAATCAAAGTAGCCGTGCCCTTAACTCAATTATCCAGGTGGTTGACTTATAAACTTAGAGTTGTTATGAAGGGAGAAACTATCAGAGAAACAGAGGCCAAAAATTGCTTTTTGTACCAGATTGTAATTATATACTTTTCTTCTGCTGTAAAGGGGTGTCAAACATAAGGCCTGTGGGCCAGAATTGGCCTAGCAAAGACTCCAATCTGGCCCCAATGGACGGCTTTGGAAAATGTGAGGGAGGTCATAAATTTTGAATTTTTAGCTGTATTTTTTAGTTTTACACCATTGGCTACTGATGTAGACCTCCACCATGGCCATTCATGCTACACCAAAGTAAATAAGTAATATATAAACAATTAAATTGCAGAAAAGTTCCTGTTTTTTCTTTATGTACTATACAAATTTTATTTTTCTTATAATGGGTCCACAGTAAAAAAAAAAAAAGGGCATTAACATAAACTTTCTGCTTTATAATGTCAGGGCAGTCTGGTCTAAGAGTTACCAAAACTTTGTAATGAATTTTATACATTTATTTCTTACACTTTAAGCCCAAAATTTTCTTTCATTTACTAGAGCCTACTAGAGATGTGCTGTTGAAATTGCCTATTTTGAGCTTATTTTTCTTATGCAACGATATCTCAGGGATTAAATGTGAGGTAAAACATCTTTGCACTAATAGGAGTCAGGCTCAAGTGCACATTTAAAACAGGCTGGATAGTCTCCGGACACATTTACTTCTTCACGCGTTGAAGTCCTTCAGAAATACTTTATTTTTTATTTTTTTTTGTGTCCCGTTTGGATCTTTAGCCATCAGAATTGTTGTCTTAAGGCCAAGAAAGATGCCAAGCGGATTTATTTTACCAAGTGGATCATCATGGCCTTGCCATATTGGTCCATTTGATTGACCTTTATTATAATTATGAATTTATTTTATTTTCAGGTGCTACAAACGGGACAGACATGACTGGGGGATAGGACAGGGAGAAAGAATGAAAGAAAGAGAGGGAGAGAAAGAAAACCAAAGGGGAGAAGAGATGGTGAGAAGGGGGGGAAGAAAGAAAAAACAAACAAAACACCTGGATCACCTGTATGGAGAAAAAAAACAGAAGAAATACTTTAAAACAAAAGAATCTATTAATGAAACTTCCTTTAAGGTTTAAAGGCTCTCACCACATTTTAAAATGTCAAAGTCAGGAAATGAATGTACAGTACCATTTTTAAAAACTCCACTCAAAGCCAGTCAGTTCATTTTCATGGCTTATGTTTCTCTTTTTGCAAATACAAATATTCAGATTTAATCCTTGCAAGGATATAATACCTAATGAACGCTGAAGCTAATTAACACGTAGGCTTATATTTGACGAAAAGCACGCTATCAGTGGGTTATCTTCTAATGAGAACACCCATGCTGGAGTGATTCTGCACAGGGGTCTGCAGGCTCTTGCAGACTGTTTACTGTACAGCAATATAACAGCCTCTGCTCTGTTGTGTGAAGGTTTGTTTACACTGCCTTGAGGTTACAGTCTTCTCTCATGTTTTTTTCTCTGTGCTCACACTTGCGCAGCTGTTTAAAGGGAAATTCTTCTACTGCGACGGGATCAATGTAAGTAACATCACCAATAAAACTGAGTGTCTGCAGGCTGGTTACCGCTGGCTGCGGCGGAAATACAACTTCGACAATCTGGGACAGGTTTGTCACACTCTTGGACAGACATCTGCTCTTACAGGCTGGTAATCGTAGCAGCAAAGCTGAATTATGTGCGTATCATCCCGCCAGGCGCTGATGTCGCTCTTTGTGCTGTCGTGTAAGGACGGCTGGGTCAGCATCATGTACGACGGCCTGGATGCCATGGGTGTGGACCAGCAGGTGAGGAGAGGCAGTCTCGCACACAGCGGGGGGGAGAGCGGGTGTGTGAGGGATTAAAAAGTGAAAATCAGGGAGATGAACGACTCATTCAGCGAGTGAATATTTCCCTGTGATTTCCTTCTTTTTTGTGTCGTTCTTAGGAACACTTGATCTTGTTTGTTTGAGTGTGAAAGGGGAAATATCTCAGGAGTGAGGTGTAGCTGTGCAAAGAAAAGAAAGAAAAGGCAGATGGATGAATAGATGTGAGCTGACAGAGCTGGCAGTTTTAGTGCTGACTCAGTACTTACATTGTCTTTTTGTTTGTGCTCTCTCCTTTTCTTCCTCTCCACCCCTCCTCACCTTCTTTCATCACTCTTTCTGTTCTTGTTTTTTTTTTTTTTTTTTACCTTTTGTGTCTCTGTGCTACCTCCTGTCCTTTCTTCTTCGCTTTTTTCTCTCTGTTTCTCTCTGCAGCCAGTGAGAAACCACAATCCTTGGATGCTGCTGTTTTTCATCTCATTCCTGCTCATTGTCAGCTTCTTTGTGCTCAACATGTTTGTGGGCGTGGTGGTGGAAAACTTTCACAAGTGTCGCCAGCAGCAGGAGGAGGAAGAGGCGCGGCTGAGGGAGGAGAAACGACAGAAGCGACTGGAGAAGAGGAGGAGAAGTGAGGAAGTGTTTCGGGAAAGTGGGTGGAGGGACATCAGAGTAAAGTACTGTGCAAAAGTCTTGAGTCACCTCTCATTGCTTCATATTTGGCTAGAAAAATGGGAAATGGGTGCAGCCATTTATTGAAATGTGGAGATATAAATGGAAATACAGTATAGAAGACAAAAACAGAATTTGTACAATTCTGACAACCCTGAATGCCAATATTTGGTATTGACTTTATTCTTCAACACGGTCTGAGCTCTCATAGACAAGTGTTATTGTAATTTATTTAAGTGGTCTCCAGGAATAGTTCTCCAGGCTTCTTGAAGGACTTTCAAAGCTGTTCTTTGGATGTTTCTGCCTGTTGTTCTGTTCTCTGTCAGGATGATCCCACAGTGCTTCAGTAATGTTGAGGCCAATCCATGACTGATAATGTTCTTTCTTTGCCTTCCACTTGTTCTGTTTCCTTAAATGTTGTGAGGACTACAGAGAAAACTGCATAGCATGGCAAGATAAACCACATTTAAGGCTAATAGGTCTTTGGGAATCACCTTGTTGGTGCAAAAATACTATTTTATGCTGTCAAACCTTTTAATAATACCTAATTTTTTGTGTTTTTGCTAAAAGCCTTTACGAAATTCTGCATGAAATTCTCCGTTTTTTGGACGCTAGCTTGTCACGTAACATATATATATAGACTGAAATCACTGTGATTTTGTGAAAAATATGTCAACCTATGACCAGCTGGTCCTGATGTTTCCAAACAAGAAAAGGAAAAAACTGAGATTCTGGGTTCCTGCAACTCTCACGAGAAGGCAGCAGGAGGAAGAATTTCATGTTTTGACCCAGGAGTTGAAATTCTATCGCGTCTGCTTCTGTGCATATTTCAGGATGTCAGTGGGACTGTTGAAACTTTTACTGGCAGACTTGGCATTTATTGTGGTCAATGTGAATGGCTTTATTAAGAATAGGTGAGTCCGAAAAATAGTTTTAAATCACAAAATATTTGCACAAATTTTACACGTCCGGTGTGTAAAGGCCTTAAAGATACAATTTGAAATGGGCTCTAAGTTGTCTGCTATGTGTAGACGCAACATTGGTTCATCCCTTGAGCTGGATGTCCGTTTATGCTTGAATGATTCACACGTCAGTGTTCAGCGGCTTAACAAATGAAAATGGTCAGGTACAAGGACTGGACTGAAAATGGGTGAAAAAGCAGCCAATGTCCAAAGAAAAAACTTTGAAAGACCTTCACAAAGCCGGGAGAACTGTTACTCAGGACCACTTTAAAAAATAGCAGGAGGGCCGGCTCAAAATCTGCACAGTGCTTTAAGTGGACATCCAAACGTTACACCTGTAACTGCTGAACATGTGATTCCTAAACCACCTGAAAAAAACCATGCAGTCGTGATTCAAGAAAGGGGACACACACGTTGCTTTCACTTCACTTTCTTTAAGAGGTATTGTAAAGATCTTGAACCACTGGTGGCTTCACCCTACCCAGAAGTCTTTAGAGTCTCCCCTGATAGTTGCACCATTTTCCATTCTGCCTGCTAGAGTTGCCTCCTCCTCTGCTCTTTACTCCCTTGGCCATGAAAATGATCCCATCACCATATACCATCCTAAATCTAGTAAAATGTCTTTTTTTGGTCTATCGCAGGCCTAACACAGAGAGACAGACAACCATTTGCATTCACATTTGCGGGCAATTTAGAATCACAAATTGTGGGAGGAGTACCTGGAGAAAACCCACGCAGACACAGAGAGAGCATGCAACTCCACACAGGAAGGTCGGGTGATGGAGCTGAACTCAGGGCCTTCTTGCTGTGAGGCAGTAGTGCTAATCACTGTGCAACCATCCTGCTCCCTCTCTTCCAAAAAACAGAAGCAGAACATGAGTGCACTATTTCCTCCCATAGGGGCTAAATAATCATCGATACTCATTATTCCATATGGGCTGATAATTACACAACATAGGATCACTACAGGATGTCAGCTGCAGGTCGATAGTCGATGTTCAGCAGCACATATAGATCAATCAGGGTTCTTTTGCTATTTATTACAGTTAATCATTGGGTCCTGGGCTCTCTCCATCTGATCGCATCTGTCTTTGTGACCTCATCTCTCTATGCTGCTGTTCCTCTTTTAAGTTCTCTTTCACTCCCTCTCACTGTGGAACAGTTTCAGTGGCCAAATCGACTGCAAATGCAAATGCAGATGATTCATAAATACGCTTCAGGGGAAACTGATTATGGCTGGAAGATGTATCAGTTGATTTCTACAAAGGGAAAAGTAAGGTCATCCCGCTTCCTTTCTGCGCTCGGCCCATGTTCCGCACTAAGATCACAGTGAGTTCCGGTTAACACGGCTTTAATCACACATGGAGGTGTAAGGTAAGGCTTTCACACAGTGTGCCTTGCGAAAGAAATGCTCTAGCTTAACAGTCCTCTCCTTCATCCTCCGAGCTCGTAGATGAGGCAGTGGCTTTCTCATGTCCTGACTCATCTGCTGCTACAGCAACGGGAGATAACTCTTCCTGCATCTCCTCTGGCCTCGCCTGCGCCCGTTAGCTTCCATCTCCTTTTCCTTTGAAAAATGTTCATACATCCCTAGCCTAGCGACCAGCAGATGCCAACAAAGACAAGTCCTCACACACACACACACACACACACACACACACACACACACACAAAGAGAGAGAACAGAGAACAACCCAAAAAGAGTTGAACATTTTTCATGTGCTCGATGAGCAATATCCATTATTTTCCAGCTTTAAGGCACGATTATGTTTTCTTTTGGAGGAACTATTCATAAAGCATTCTGGGCCCAGGTCTGCCGACGCCTGTACACGAGCACATTATTCCCAGTGTCCGGAACGATCAGCTTCCATTCGAACTGGTGCGTCAGAGTGCGCTGAAAGTAGGACATGTCATTTGTGGTTTATGAGTGTCTCTTTTCTCTGCTCTACTATCTCATCAGGTCTGTCGGTGTTAGAGCATTTTATTTCTCAGCATTAAATTTCATAAAAGCCAGCATGTGTTGACGAGTAACCTTGACTTATTATGTAGCGATTTCCTCATTCTTTTCTTTTCCTCACTTTTCAAAGCAAATCTAGTTTTAGTTTGTTTATGTCACTTCTCCTTTGGAGTCTGAAGCAGAAGAAACGGGTGCAGAGGGAAAAGGTACAAAAAAAATGATCCTGCTTTAAACAACAAGGGAAACATGCCTGCTGGAGAACTGAAAGAAAATGCTGGCGCTGATGCTGGCAGTAAACCCAGCGTCACTGCGTCAGCCAGTCAAAAGTGCTCCAACCAAACTAATGGAGCTATTTCTTTATGGAGCTTAGTACATGGACCTATTATACATTCACTGGCCAGTTTATTATGTACAGTGTGCTAGGGCCCGATTTAACAAGGCGCAGCAAGATTTTGGTCCACATTCACATGAAAGCATCACACAGAGCTCCATATTTGTTCCACCACATCCCAAAGGTGCTCTGTTGGACTGAGATCTGATGATTGTGAAGGCCTTCTGCTCCTGTAGACCATCTGCTTCAAACACATTCAGAGATGCTCTTCTGCATTCCTTTGTTCTAACAAGCAAACTTCAGCAGGTTATCTTGACCTGACTTGCCTGAGTTATTGTGATGTCACTGGCTGAGTGGATAGTTTTGTTAACGAGCAGTTAAAGAGGTGTATCAGTTGGAGCCTGCTGTTGTCTAAAATTTTATCCTGAGGCATTAAATTGTCTTAAAATTGTATCAAATATTCCCTTGTCAGGGAATGTGTCTACATAGTTCTGGTCATTTCGCATAGGTGTGCACACACGCATAGTCAGCACCCCTACATACACACACATTTTCTTTCTCTTGCTAGATTTCTGTCTCTCTCTCTGTACGCTCTCTCTGCAGTGTAATCTCTAGTAGTGCTCTCCTCTTAGTCAGTTAACTGTCTGGCAGCAGACAGCGAGGGTTTCTGCTCAAAGACACCTTGAGGTGCCGTGGAGAGTGTGTGTGCATGATGGATAGGACTGAATTCCTGAGGTGGCACTTTTAGTCTGTGCACACACATGCACGCACACACCAGAGTGCCACTTGGCACACGCTTCACCAGTGACCTCATAGCCAATATCATATTTTTCTTTCAGAAGCATTTTAATGACTCTCAGTGTGTGTGTGTGTGTGTGTGTGTGTGTCTGTGTTTGTATCTCTGTGTGTGTGTGTGTGTGTGTGTGTGTGTGTGTGTGTGTGTGTGTGTAGGGGCCCTTGAGAAGCCGTATTACGCCGACTACTCTCCGTTACGTCGAAGCATCCACACCGTGTGCACCAGCCACTACCTGGATCTCTTCATAACCATCATCATCTTCACAAACCTCCTCACCATGAGCATGGAGCACTACAACCAACCTCAGGTAACCATGGCAACACCTTCCTCCACCTGTCCTAAAACCATAGTAATGAAGCACAATGCAGTGGTATTGTAGAAGTGTGTATCTGTGTGTCCTGCAGTACCTCGAGGAGATACTGAAGTACTGCAATTATGTCTTCACGCTGGTTTTCGTCATCGAGGCCATTCTGAAACTCATCGCGTTTGGTCTTCGGCGCTTTTTCAAAGAGAGGTATCCCCAGTCGCGCATGGAGACAGAGGCTCTCAAAAAGCATCCCTTCAGAAGCTAATTATTGTTTTTGTCCGTGTGTGTCAAGATGGAACCAGCTGGACCTCGCCATTGTGTTGCTGTCCATCATGGGTATCACACTGGAGGAAATAGACCTGAGTGCTTCCCTGCCCATCAACCCCACAATTATACGGATAATGAGGGTCCTCAGGATAACACGAGGTAAGCACACGGGGAGACAAACACAGAAAAAAAAAAAACACGACGGGGTGAGGCTGATAAGAGCTGACATGTTGCGATATTTCAGTGCTGAAGCTGTTAAAGATGGCGACGGGGATGAGAGCTCTGTTGGACACGGTGATGCAGGCTCTGCCTCAGGTAAGAAGCATCTATTGTGCTTGTACAGTTAAACATGTCTTTTTAAATGGCTGCCTGGTGTCCAGATCTGATGAAAAGCAGATGGCTTGTTTTATTTAGCAATTTACGAGGCCTGGCACTGACTGCCTCTTCCATGATTTATCACTTATTCCTCCCAAGCAGTGCTATACCAGCGACACCTAATAATCACTAAACAAAGAAGAAGACATACTCAGATTTAGCTAAAAGGTACCTGCAGATCCTTAAACTCATCAGTTAAATCCTGACTTTTTGGCATGTTATGAAACAGTTTGGCTTTGGGATGATTGTTTTGCTGCTTGCTGACGAATAAAGCAGAACATCCAAAGATCCAATCTGAAAAGCTTTCTTTTCTTTGAGGCACAAAAGCTCTGCAGACAAAAGCTGCATTCAGGCAGATTTTACCAGGCAAATACACTGGTAGATATATCACACTTTTCCACTGTATTTAAGCACTCAAACCACTTTCTTACTATAAGCTTCATTCACACACCCATTCATATTTGCACCACCAACCGCCAATCACATCGCCAACCTTCTGATTACCTCCTGAGCTCCTTTCCTGTGTGATTTTTTTTTTTTCAAGCCTGTGTTTATGTCCTCTACTAACACTGACAGCCTGGACCACTACCTCAAGGTGCTTTATATTGTAAGGTAAACCCCAATCAAACAACCCCCTATGAGCAAGCACTTGGCGACACTGGGAGGGAAAAACTCCCTTTTGACAGGAAGGAATTTCCTGCAAAACCCGTCTCAGGAAGGGGCGGCTGGTTGGGGATAATAGAAGGGAGATGGATGTAGTCACTGTGACGCCACCGGGAGGTCTGCAGACTCTCCTTTTGAAGCCAAAAGTTATGAAATTTAAATGAAAGGCTGCTGTGCTAAGTTAGCAGCTAGCTTGGTTAGCAAGACTCCATGGGTGCAACACAGTCACAGATACCTGCTAATTAGTGCTAACTACAGATGACCCTGTCTAGCTTTTTCCAGTTAAGATATGCTGTTGATACCTTGGCTGTCTAAAACACTGGCTAACACAGTGGAAACAGTTAAAAATATTAGAATATCACGCACAGAAAAAACAGCTAAGCTAAGACTTCTCAGCCAGTTTGACCTAGCCACAAAGCTAGTCATATTTTTTGCCACATAAATGCATTAACTTTTTCCCCCATAAAGACATTGAAGACCTCTTCTGTGCCCTTAATAATGAGTTTTGACAAGTATATATCAATAACGCTGGGTTAAATGACCATTAGAGTAGCCATAGTAACCTGTATAGGCAGAGATAACCCTCAATAATGTCTAATACACACCCAGCTATTTTGTTCTGGAAACAGGCCGGAAATATGACACAAACCTCTCAGTTCAGAAAAGAAAAACAAGGGTTAGCCACAATAGGCGTCTACTAAGGAAAAAAAGGCCTAAACAAGGTTGAAATCCAACATCAAGCACCTGCCTATCACTAAATTGCTACATCAAGTTATCGGGTCAACTACTAATTGGAAGGTTTGTGGTTTGACCCCTGGCTGCTCCGGTCTGCATACCAAAGATCTTTGGGCAAGATACTAACTCCAAGTTGCTCTACGATGCATCCATCGCAGTATGACTGTGTGTGAATGTTAGACAGAAAGCATGTATGTAGAAAAGGCAAGGGAAAATTTTCTTGCATGATTGAGGCAAGGTGTATGAAGTGCTTTGAGTGCTCCAATAGAGTAGAAAAGGACTTTATAAGAACAAGTCCATTTACCATTTATAGTAAAAAGGTAAAAAGAAAAGAAAATGTGTCTTAGATGTGGGAGCAGCAACACTAGTTCACCATTTTGGTCCAGATTAAATTCCAACTATTAAATGGATTATCATAAAATGTTTAGCAAATATTCACGATGAGGCCAAATGAATTTAGCTTTCCAGCTGACAGCTGATGTTTGTAGCTTTCATTTAAATTTCTTCATGATGTGGATGGATTGTAGTGAAGTTTAGCATCACTGTTTATGTTCCTCTGTGGCTGAACACTCTCATATGTTAACCTTTTAATGGTTAACATGCGAGTGTCAGATTTTACCTGATATACTAGTAGAATATGGTCTGAACTTTTACAGCACTTTTTAACCTTAGCAGATCTTCAGAGCACTTTAACAATGTCTCTGTCATTAATTCGTGCAACTGGGGACTCTGTGAACTTCTCTTACCCAAGGACATTTTAGCATTTGGAAGGAGCAGCCAACATTCTGCAATTAGTTTAAAACCCAGTCATTCACCTGAGCAATGACTCAGAAACATCCCCATCAGCCTCAGCTCTACTTGTGTGTTAACTTCTAATTAACAAATATTAGCACGCTAACAAGCGTGGGCATAACATCATAATTATGGTGCGCACTACTAGAGATCTGCACATTAGCATTGTATCTGTGAGCGTGTTACCGTTAAGTCAAAGCGCTCCTGTGCCTAAGTATAGCATCACAGAGCTGCCGCCTTCCCCGTGTGCCTTCTTTGAATATAATGTGGGAAGGCTTTGGGGAGGATCAACCAACCTTCCTCGGGGGACCCCACAAGAAACAAGGGAGAAAGGGTGAGGGAGGGGGCGGTGGTGCACATCAAACAAGCGGAAACATGTATACAAGTACACATTTATAAGGTGTGGTGATGGTTTTGACCTGCAGCTTAACCATGTTCATTTTAAACGACCGTGCTCATCTTTGCATATATTCAAACAAACCAGCGGAAATCTCAGCTATAAAGAAAATACCCACGATCCTCCACTTCCCATTTGTGTAGTATTTGTGTGTCTTTGAAGTGACACGTCACTGCAGGGGATCAAACCCACGTCTTTGCAGCGCCGTCCAATGCGCTTGTTTCCAGTTCGCTTCATCGGTGGATGCACCTTTTATCTAATTAGACATCGCCGTGCCTCCTACCATGACGAGAGGCAGGCCAGGACTCGGTGACAAGCGTGTTTGTGACTCATCAGGGTTGGGTCCAGGCGCCAAAAACTCACTTGTTTCTCAAGCCCTAAAACGTAAGGTGTTATTCCACTCCAGGTACCATGATGGATCCCGTTAGTTTTTAAGGAGTAGTAAACGTCAGTGCAGTAAGGCTCAGCGGTCTCTGTCTTTGGGCCTATCCTATCTGTTGGCGTCTCCCTCTCTCTCTTTTTCAGTGTATACTGTACATGTCTATTTTTTGGTGTATCATACACTCTATATATCTGTTTGTGCGTGTAATGTGTCCGTCTAGGTGGGGAATCTGGGTCTGCTCTTCATGTTGCTGTTCTTCATCTATGCAGCTCTGGGAGTTGAGCTCTTTGGAAAACTGGGTTAGTGTGTGCGTGCATGTATGTGCAAGAGTGTGCATGTGAGCCTGTGCATGCGTGCAAGCGGGTGCGACCGACGGGTGATTTATGTGTGGATTACATAAACAAGCATAAATTTTGCTGAGTTACATACATTAATTAATGCCAATTTAGAATCAGCAACCTAATCAGTGATCTAATCTGCGCGCAGTTCTCTTTCTTCTCCCCCCTTGCCTTCGTCTCCCACACTTACCGGATCTAATATTCCTTTCATCCTCTTTCAGAGTGCTCAGACGAGAACCCGTGCGAGGGTCTCAGTCGCCACGCTACCTTTGACAACTTTGGCATGGCTTTCCTCACGCTCTTCAGGGTGTCCACCGGGGACAACTGGAATGGGATCATGAAGGTTGTTACTCTTCCTTTCCTCTACTCTGAGGGGGTTTTTTAAGAAGATGGATGGACGACTGAGTGCATGTTTGTGTCTGCGTGTCTCAATGCATAGGTTATGAGACAGCCTCTGCATTAAGCAGAGAGCAGATCACTGTTTTTTTATGACAGACTAAGAGCTGATGACATTCGAGGGTCAGGAGAGTGTATTACTCTTCTGTGACAGGCTCAAGGTCCTTTTGGGCTCAGATCAACATCTCCCCCTGTAGGAGATGAGAGGAAGTACAGCAGAGCGCATTAATATATCACCCTAATCCCTTCATTTATCATCAGGTTATTGCTTCTTGATCCTTTATCGTCTCCTCTTCCCTTCCTTTATCATCCAGGACACACTGCGCGAGTGTCGCCCGCAGGATCGCCACTGCCTCACCTACCTGCCCTTGATCTCGCCCGTTTACTTCGTCACCTTCGTCCTCACGGCTCAGTTTGTGCTTGTCAACGTGGTCGTGGCCGTTCTGATGAAGCACCTGGAGGACAGCAACAAGGAGGCACAGCTGGAGGAGATGGAGGAGAGGAGGGAGAGGGAGGAGAGAAGAGAGCGGGAGGAGGCCAGTCGACGGCTCAGCACCGCGTCTGTGGGCGGGGACTTAGAGCTGGACGCACCTGCCCAGGTGCCTGCTTGTATTTCTGCATGCGTGTAAGCTAGCAGGGTAGAGATGACAGTGAGAGTAACAGTGTTGGTGATGTCATGTGCCAGGTGCAAGTTGAGGATGAAGGGTGTTCCCATGGCAACCTACTGAGCATGGGACGCATGCTCTCCCTCCCCAGCGACAGCTATCCTCAGCCGCTCAGATGCTCTCCTTATCCGCTCATTGGCCACGAGGCATTCTCCGGCTACAGCTTCTCAGGTAATTTGGCTGTTTATAGCCAATCGAATTAAGGAACTGTTTTTTACTGTCCTATAACAAGTAAATGACTCCTGTAAAGATTATTGCTTCCATAAATAGCTTAGAAGGCAGCAGAGCTGTGAAGTTTGCACAAGGTAAGGCAATGTTATCAAAGGCCTTAAGGAAGGAGATATTTGTTATGGATTTAAATGGAATTGATAGAACTATACGCCTGCCACGTCTTTCCCATCTTTAGTTTATATTTGGATTGTAACAAATCCTGGAACAGCCAGGTATCCCACGAACAAATAAAAAACAACAGAAAATGTTGGGTCATCCAATATAAAACCAACCACATCTCAATTGCACACACCGTAATTCTTTGTTTCCACTCAGTGTTCTCTCTCAGATGTTTAACAATATGCTGTAAGTAAAAGGTTTATCATAGATTAAAACTAGAAATCAAGTAGTTCTAGATTTGGAGTGTGCCTGTAGCATTACCTGGAAGTTATTTTCAGTCTTGTCATGTTAAAGTGTCTTTTTTAACAGTGGGAGTTTATTGCACCAAGTGAGCTGAATATAGAGTCCTCCACTGGAAGTCATGTTAACTAAAATTGCCAATGAGATAAAGATGAGGTGAAACTGAATCGTGACTTGGTCTCAAAACAGTTTTTTCATCTCCTGAGTTGTGAAAACGTACTGAAATATAGGAGCTGATGGTGTGTGTGTGTGTGTGTGTGTGTGTGTGTGTGTGTGTGTGTGAGTGAGTGGCTGTGAGGTGAAACAACTCTTTTAAAAAAAAATGCATCTAATGGTTAAAGTCTTGCTTTTTTATGTTCTAGCTGTCATCTTCATAATCCACGTTACTGTCTGCAGGCTCCATGTCATCTCTGGGCTCCAGTGGAGGCGGCTCCCTGCTGCAGGTTCCAGGAGCTCTGCCAGCCATCAGTCACGCTTCACTGGGGTCTGGACGCAGCTCAAGGCCAATGATCTGCCTCAGCACATCTCACAGCATCGACAGGCACTCCTCACACAGACTCGGCTCAGCCAACAGCGTAGAAGGATACAGGTTTAGCCCCACTCACAGAGCCAAGAGACACAGACTGAACTCGGCTCACAGCATAGACGGATATAGATTCAGCCCAGCGCATCGCATCAACAGACACAGACTCAGCTCTGCTCACAGTATGGACGGATACAGGGTGAATCCGGATCCCAGCGCCGAGCGGCCGAAGCTCATGTCCAGCCACAGCATAGACAGGCATCCGTCGCTCAGACTGAGCCCCACGCACAGCGGCGGCAGGCGTCCTTCTTACTGGCTCAGTCCCGAAGACAGTTTAGACAGAAACAAGTTGAGCCCCTCCTACGTCCCTGACAGTTCAGCCATGAGGAGACCAGCATCCTTCCGCGCTGCAAGCAGACAGTTAAGGAGACAGGTGTGTTTTTATGACGATGATAGCTGAACACAAACACACTGCAAACCTTTTTCAGCTCAGTTTAGTTCAGTTTTATTGATAAAGTATCAAATCACAACAACAGTCGCCTCAAGCTGCTTTATGTTGTAAGGTAAAGACCCTATAATAACATATCTGCTGGGGGTGAGGAGAGGAAGACAGTTATATTAGTTTAGTTCTACAAGTTTAACAGTTTCCCTTTGAATCAATTAAATAAGCCAGGTGAGATTCGAAGGATTTAGATGGTGCTTTTTAATTTTATGGGAATGAATCGGAATCAAGCTGAGAGGTTAGAGGGCATCTCTCCAAAAAATTTAAAATCGCAACGTCTGCAAAGTTTGAAGTGGGTGGTAGTTGCTTATAATCAATTTTGGGGCCTTTTTGTGTTTGTAAGGAACAAAAAATTATCTAAATGTATTTTTTAGAATTCCATCTTTTGCTCCAGGTTGATCTGCAGCACACAAGCCTACACGCACTTTACAACAGTCTGCGATTGGCTATCTCATAGTGTTTGTGAATGTGCTGTGTCCGCAGGAGGCCGTGCGCCTCGACTCTCTGGATCAGAGTTCAGCTGACGATCTGGCGGAGCCCCGACTCACTGTACCCGCAGCCTCCTCCACCCCGCCACGGCAACGGTCGTCCAGCGTTCACACAGTGAAATATGCGCACTCGCAGAGGGTCATCTCCTGCAGGAGCCACAGCCGGAGCCACAGCGATACCGCTGCACAAGAACACGTATCTGAGCAGACAGCCTGTGGCTCTCAGCCAGAAGCAGATTTTGAGAAGAGTTTGAAGGTATCAGTTCCACTCTGTGACTCCAGAGCAGCCAGCCCCGTTCCTGGCTCAGACCCCGCCCCGCAGCCAGATGACGCTGACGCAGAGGTCAGCTGTATTAACAGCTCTGTTCACTCTCACACGCAACCTACCAGCTCCCCGCACAAAAGCAGACACCTCACCCCGAGTCCCGGGGAGCACAGGAGCCGCCTCAGCCATTCGGTGTCCCCGGTTTCAGGCAGGAACAGGAAGCAGCGAATGAGCCCGCCGCCCAGGGAGGAGCCAGTTCCAGTCGCAACCCAACTAACTGACAGCAGCGCTGAGCTGAGGAGGCGGACTTTGTCTTTTGACGCCACAAGCCTCTCTCCTAATCTGCCGGAGGGAAGTTCTGTGGAAGACTAAACAAACCTGTGATGGGATTGGTCATTCTTTGAAGTGGAGGAGCCGAATGTGCTGCTTTAGTGCACGAGAGGGACGGGAGCCGCGGCCGGAAACAGGATTATACCCGTCTCCTGTCCCGCCCCTCGCCTCTTGCACTCACAAGGTTTTCATAGGTTGTGTGAGCAGGACTCAGACTGTGTGTGTACTGAGTGTGTATGTGTTCAAAGACTTGGACCCCTTTTGTGCCGTATGCACACGAGATGCACACAAGAAGAAGTTTCCTTTTCTTCTCTCATAGTTCTAGCTTTAGTTCACTCATAGAGTCACTTTGCAGCTATATTACTCAAACACTAACCCTCCCCCTTGCTTGCTCCACTCGCTCATCCTTTTCCTCGCACCTCAAGCCCAGGTCAGAGTACAAAACTACTCTGAAGGTGCACTGCAGGTTAAGTTAGTGACTGGTCTGCTGTTTTACACAAAGAGACCACACAGCTGGGGCTGCAACTACCTGTTAGTCCACACAACATAACCGGATCACGGTAACGTCTAATCACATTTTTTTCCTCTGTGAAAATACCAAACCCAAGGCACTCGATTCTGTTCATCTGGTTGCAGCTTTTTTTTAATGGGATAAATGACTTTTTCAGCCATCCAAGTGACTGAAGACTGTTGAATTTCCACATTTTTGAATGTCAAATGACTGAAGTTGTCAGTAGGATTAGTGATTAAATGTTTTTCCCACTGAAAATGCAGCATCCAGGTGAACAGAGTAGGCTGTTCTGGGATTTCTTTACCCCGACAAAAAAGACCAAACAGCAGGTTGTCAGTTTATTATGATTTTGGATCAAGAGGATCAAAGTCATTTAAGTTCTTAGGCTACACACAACCCAGTTTGATCTTAATGAAATAGTAAAATCATTGAACAATATAAAAGAAAAACACCTCAAAATGTTCCCCTTTTTTTCAGTGTAAAGACATACATTCTAAATAGAGTCGCATGTATGAAACCATCTATTTACAGGACAGATGATGAATAATCCTAAAGAAAATAAGTGATTTCAACAATATGTCTCAGTCTTAGTATCACCCCAACTCCTTGACTTAACCACCTTACCATGGTGTGGTACAGCAGGCTAGGAGTAATGTCTTAGTAAGTAAGAAAAAGCTGTAAAACTAACAAATCTGATTAGTTAGCAGAACCCCTCGCAGCATTGCTGCTTGAAAATGTATCCGTCAGTTATCAATATCAAGAGTTGCCAACTGTTTTCTTTTGACTAACCCTTTGATCAACAAGCTGTTTCAGCTCTCATTCAGTTAATAAGATCTGATGATTTTCCTAATTTGCAAACCGGTACTTGAATAGAATTTTCCCCCACTTTGTTCTCTGTGGTGCAGAAATGACAGTTTATGTTTACAAATGTGGTTTTAAGCAGTAGAATTACAAAACGTAATAAAAAATAATAATAATTTGTAACTGAACACCTGCAGTATGTGAATGGTGCAGGCACAATGCCGTTTTATAAGAGACTTATACCTCCACAACAGTAATAATGAATCCTGTACAGCAGCTTGTTGGATATATTATAATAGGAAATTTTATATTAAAGATAGTTTTTGATTTTCAATATGATTCATGTTCAGTTTTTTGGTTTTTGGAGGGTTTTTTTTCTTCATTCATCACGGCCTACAGTAAACTTCTGGGTGTCGCTTGATTGCTCATGGCCTGAGAAAACCTTGATGTCTTGTTGATTTTTGGCCTGTATGCACCCGACCCTGACAGCCTGAAAAATCAATCCGCTCTTTGAACCTTTAAGTTAAAATCATGTAGCGTGACCTAGGCCTTAGTAGTTTCTACCTCGCTTTCCCCCCGATCCCACCCACTCAAAACATTCAGTCAGCTCCGTTTTCTCACAACCCCCCCTCCGTCTTAGTATTCTCAGGGTAGAGGTAGTTCAGACACAGCTGAGTGTGGTGCGATCAGAGCTTTGCGGAGTTAGATTGCCCTCTGCTGGCCCCTTAAATTTGAAGAGGTGATTCAGACAGACGCAGATGTAAAAGAAGGGCTTATTCAGGTGACATAACAATGCGTAAAACTTTGTAGAAAAGGTCAAGAATCTATTTTATTAACACAGTGGGTGGTAGGAGAACTACAAAGGTGAATTTCTACACTTTTGAATGTCAATTTATCTGCTGGTGATGACGAGGATGGATGATGAGGGGTGCCAGTTGTAACGATTGATGATGATGGTGGATGATGCAAATGTTCATAAAGCCGTTTAATGTTCCTGCATATTAATGGAAGTGGGGAATGATACAAAGAGAGGAGATGATTGGACAGTGCTGGAATAAAACCACTTCCTGTCTGACTTTTATCTGACTCAATAACCTTTCTTCTAATTCTGTCCTTTCCTCGTGTGTCAAGATGGTAAAAAGAAACAGAAGCGGAAACATTCGCAGTCTTCAACACGTGCCTCCTAATCTAAAAATAATGATAACACACAGCAGCTGCCTGCTGCCGCTAATGAATTTAACCACTCTATGGCCTTCTTCCAGCAAATGGTGATTAGTATGCTAACACGTCCCCGGATCTTTGTCGCAACACATGATTATTTTCAAAAAAATGTGTTCTCATGTTGCAGGAAGCAAAGAAGTTATTTAAAGATAATGGAAACAAAGGCAGACTCTGGTGGTGGTAGTAGATAGATTTTATTTTCAAATACCACTTCAGCATATCACAATAAAATATTGAATCACATGAATATTTCACACTAAAACACCATAGCATACAAAATGCATTAAGCAGTCCTGCCTTTATTCCCCTGCTAAGAAAATGTAGCATTTTCTGCAAGGTCTGCCTGGCCTCACTCTTTTTGCTCACAATCTATTGGTCAAACCGACCTTCTGTTTGACGTTCAGCCAATGGGAGCTCACGTGTCAGCAGGGCAGCTTGTGATTGGCCAGGCTGACTGAGGACAAACAGAAATAGATAGCTACACAGCTTCCCTGTCCTCCATGTTTCCTTCGCTAAGTTATCTGTTAATAAGGCAGATGGAGCACCATCACTGCATCTACATCTATGTTAATCTGCACTTCACCATATGAACATGCAGTCAAGGCGTGAGCGTGTGTTCTTCCAGGTGTATGTACATGTGTTTCCAGGTGTGTGTTTGGGTGTGTGTGTGTGTGTGTGCATCTGTTTCCAGGTGTGAGGGAGTACAGCGGTGTTTGCGTGCGCCGGTATCTGTGTGTGTGCATGAGCAGAAGACGGAATTCTTGACACAGACAGTTACAAATAACTAAGCTGAGCCAGCAGTTGCCATGGTGATAACATATCACGCTTCACATGACCCAAAATCCTGCCAATCCCAGGAGAGGATGGAGAAACCGCTCAACAGTGAGGCAGGAAGTTGTCCATGTCGTGTACATCTTGTCCTTCTCTCCCTGAGTGTGTGTCTCTAGAAGGCAGGAGCCAAGGGTCTCTGCTGTGTGAGCTTCTGGGGGTCCAGGGTTTCAGTGAAGGGCGGAGCTTGATAGGGATTTGTGGTAACTATGGTAGCGCCATTGGCAATAGGGTATGGTGTAGCTCGAGTGTTGCTAGGGATGGGATCCAGGTGTTGCCAGGTGAATAAGTTTGAGTTACTGCCGGTTAAGAAGCGTCTCAGCGCACTCAGCGTCAGCACAGCCTGTTAGTAACACACACGCAGACACACACATGTTAACGATTAACACTGTTAATCACACGCTGAGTGACACTCTGTTTTTAGAGAAGCCTGCAGATGTGCACGGGTTGGTTAAAGATGGTTAAAGATGCAGTGACGAAAAATGGACAGAAGAAGCACGAAGGTGAAGAAGAAGAAGGTTTACACCACTTGGGATTAAGTGTTGTGCTTTTCCATTACGCAGTTTCAGAGTCTTCAATGAAACAACAGCGCAATGTAACAATATAAAAACCTGCAGAGCTGAAAAATCAAACTGCAGTTCCTCGAGTGGCCACTCGAAGCTCGCTCCCAGAGTGAGACACTCATGTTAAAATGCCCAACTTTACATCAGAAATAAACATGTTTACAGCCTGCTATACTATGTTTTGGTCTCCATAGCCAATTTACCTCCTTAATAACATCGCAATAACAGTGAAGGCATGAAGGCTTAAAATTATGTGTGAATCAGGCCATATTTAGTCTGTGCTCATCTGTGGTGACATTCAGGTATTTTATTTGCATGTTATTTAACACCATTTAGCAAGTATCTGTGACTGTGTGACACAAAGTCTATGTATGCAACTTGCTGACTAGGCTGGCTAACATTACCTGATACCTCAGCAATCCACCTTCTCATAAAAATACGGTTGATTCTGAAGTCTCACAAAACCCAGATGATGACAGATATAATGCTAAACTAAACTCTTTAAACTAAAAGCTGCTCTTATTCATTGAGTTATGGACGCTATAAGGCTCATTTGACAGAATGGGACCGCTGCGTTAATGGTTTTACAGAGGAAAATAAGTAATATGTTAACTACTTAAAGCCTGGGCTATTTTTTAAATTATATTTACTTAGTGTATTTAGTGGTGAGTCAGAAGAAATTCTGTCGTAGGTACAAATTTGGAAGATGCCAGGAAACAGTGAGCGTTAAGTATGGGCAACATATGTTCAACAAGAAAACTGAAACGAATGCAAACAGAGAACCTGATATTGCATTTGCAGGCGACTCATAAAATGAATCCAATATACAGGAAATCGAACAACATATGAATGTTAATAATCGTTGTGTGTATGTGTGACAGTGCACATGCAGACACATAGACATAAATGCGCTGCGATCATTATTGTAAGATTATATTTATTTGTTTTTATTAAACCCGAGTGTCTCCTATCACACTGAAACTGGGCATAAAACATGCATTTAATTATAGCAGTGTTAGGCTCCCTGTCACTCACACTGTGCCTACAATTGGAAACCTTCTCAAAATGCCTCAGGTTTCATTTTAATGACAGATGAAATACCAGGTGCCAAGTTCTCACACCCACACTGGCTCTACACTGGGATAACAAACTGGAAAATTCATCCCAGTTTCCCCAGTTTAGTGTCACAGTGGGAGAGCAGTCCATCCCAGCTGCTGCTAAAAGAACAATTCAAAGTACTGAAATCCTTCTTTGTACTGTTATAGACTACTGTGCATCTGATAAAACCTCAAACTCAAGGACCTGTGACTTAAGCGAGACACTAGGCTGTTTATCATCATCTCACACAGACCCTCTTTGGTTCGACACAAGGTTATATGCAGATTTAACTGCTTTCAAACACAAGCTTCCTGTCAAAAAAAATGACAGCCTTGAAGCCCAAACAACTACAAGGTGTCACTCGCTAATCATGTTTAATGAGTAATGCCCTCCAGAGAGGAGCTACAGCCTGAAGACGACCGAACCTTTAATATGATTGTTTGCCACCTGCTACTAACCCTCTGCAGGGGAACAATTGAGTCCTTTTCAACTTAATGGTTAATAAATGACTGAAAAAGTGAAACCACTTCCTTGACACAATTAGAGCTTATCCGATGACAGTGAGATGAATGGCTGCTATAGGTTGGTGTTAAGCTAGTTTTAACAGGCTCTACTGAGTCACCAGGGGATAATAAATGAGCTAACTGTCTCAGTTGAAATATATTCTTGCAATGCAGTTCTCAGCAGTGAGATGCTTTGTCAGCAAAACTACACAAACACACACACGGTCAAACAAGCACCGACGCCTGGAAGCTGCCCAGGTCAACCAAGTGTGTGCGGCAGTGTTAGACTTGAGAGAGGGCCGGGGGGGTCGTGGGCAGCAGCTGCTCGACCTCCGTGAAGGAAACGCTCTTAAATGTGTTCATGGTCAGCAGACACTGATAACCCTGAAAACACACACGCGAGCATGCAGGTGATCAAATATCAGATGATGATGATAACCACATGCTCACAGGCGTGCAAAAGACAAAGAGGGCAGTGGGAATCGACAGGTGTAAGCATACACACCCAGGAGAGGATGGAAAAGAAGCAGAACGCGATGGTGGCTCTGGCTGCGTCGGAGCCCTGCGCCAACGGCAGCTCTTCCGGAGAGGTCGCCTGCCACTGATTGGCCAGAAAACAGAAGCCGACAAACCACAGGAAACATGCAATACCTTTGAGGAGAGGAAAACAGGCCTTTTAGATGCAGGGTCACTTCATAATTACCACATTTTTCCCAGTTCGACTTTTTACAGAAAAAAGTGTCTCCAGTCTATTTGAGAACCAGAAAAGATGAATTTTGTCTCCTTTCATGTTAAAGAGAGATTCTGCTCTCTGTTGTTTTTCTGACTTGATTATGAAGCAAATTGTAAAAGGCAAAAAAGAAAGAAGATTATACTCTATTCATGTTTTTTTCATTCTAAAAATATATTTTATTCCTTTGATGTTCTCAGCTTCTCTGCACTGAAGGCTTCAGATAACTATTAAACATACAAAATCAAGTTTCAGCCGCTGAATTAACAGGTGTCATGGGCTACGTTTAGTACAGCACTGCTCACAGTGCTCACAGTAAGCATGATATATGATCAATAGTTTTAGCTGAGCGTTATTAGTGTGCTAACATTTCCTAATTAGATATAAACACAAACTGTTAGCTGAGGAAGGACAATCATTAATCTTTGTTTTTCATAACCCGGCATATTGGATAGATTGAAAATGTGTACTAATGACCACGGACTGAATCACCAGCTATTACAATTTATCCCAACAGCAACCTGAATGTGTGCTAAATTATGCGCTGTTTCACTCAACACCACAAAGGTGAAGCTCATGTTGCTGTTAAAGAAAAATCCTTTCCTTTAAAACAGGGGTGTCAAACACAAGGCTCCGGGACCATGAATGGCCCCACAATAAAGCACCAATCCAGCCCACTGGACAATTTTGGAAAATATGAACTGTATTTTCAGATGTTTTATAGCTTTTATGAATGACACAGACCTCCACCATGGACATTAAATGACAGAAATCTTCATGTTTCTTGACCATCTATTAAAGCGACACTTTCTGTCAATTACAAAAAAACCTATTTTACAATCACAGGACAGTTTACTCAATGAGCTACCACAACTTTTTCTGTAATTTTTACACATTCATTTCTTGCATTTTAAGCCTAAAGAGTCATGCTGACAGATTTCTTTCATTTACTACAGAAGCGTTTTTTTAAATTACATTGAAAGACTGATGTGTATTATTGAAACTGCACTTCTTTTACTGTCTTCGGGCAGGACTCAGGCTAGCTGCCAGTGTTCTGCTAAGCTAAGCCAAGTGCTGGCTGAAAGTAAAGATGTGCAGTTCCCAGAAGATTAAAGAATACAGTGTTATATGCCTGATATTTAAATGTTGTTGTTAAAATGTTTGAGATTTGGCTTTAATACTTTTGTTTTGCCTATTTGAAACTGATCGACTTGCCGCTTGAATTTAAGGGGTTTAATAAAAGTGTTGTATTTAGGATTCAGGGGTGTAAAAAGTAATTGGGCAAGCCAAGATAATTTTAAATATAAGGATTTTCTTCTTTGTAAATATCCAAAAGATGATGTCTAGCACATGTACCTCAAATGCTCCTGGACCTAGCTCTACGTTGTGTGTTACGATATTCGGCCTGTGATAACTGTGTACCAGAAAAGACGAGATCCAGCAGGACCGCACGTTTTCTGTCCCTGACGCTGCTGATGCTGGGAAAGTAAGCATCCAGGATGAGAAAAAAGATGCTGCCGAGGAAACAGGCCACGCCCACGGTGACACCGAAGTTACAGGCGTCGGCGTTGTTGTTGAAGATGCAGAGCAAACGCTCGCTGCCGATGTTGATGTAGCCTTCATTCACAATGCAGCTGAACACCACG
Source organism: Aulonocara stuartgranti (assembly GCF_965226115.1). Classification (NCBI taxonomy): domain Eukaryota; kingdom Metazoa; phylum Chordata; class Actinopteri; order Cichliformes; family Cichlidae; genus Aulonocara; species Aulonocara stuartgranti. The sequence continues at coordinate 29,289,843 of NC_138944.1, read as the reverse complement.
ATGGAGAAAACCTGCAGGGAGAGACGTGTTGGCCGGTTTATTACCTGACACGCAGAAGAGAATTAACTCACACCGGCGCGCCAGTGCCATGCATTCCTGCGGTTGAGAGCTCAAAGACCAAGGATATCCTTCTTCTCCACAATTAGATGATACTTTAAAAGGGTTATGTCGCCCAAATTGCAACAAAAACAAACACTTGTGCCAGTTACTTAAATGTCATCATGTGACACACCGTGCAGAAAATGAACTCTGATATAAAAGGAAACAGAAACTGAGTAAAGATAATACCAAGTAATAAGAATGGGATTTCTTTCAAAGACAACTGGTTTCTCAAAGCACTAAGAATTTTCCTTTTATTTATTTATAAAACACAAATTGAATCATTTGCCAGAGGTAGATAAAACTGTTAGTTTTTAAAGCACCCTTGTTTAATGAATCTGTAGCCAAATATCAGGAGCTACCCTAAAATCCTTTTCAGTTAGACAAAGAAGTGTCATGGATGAGCTTTACAGGTTTCAGCTACACCACTTTTGTATTGTGTGATTGTAATTCAGCTTTACACTGTTCATTTGGTCCACAGAGATCTCATATGTCATTAATACTTCTCAGGACTAGGCTCAAATCATAGTTTGGAGACTAATGGTGAAATCATTCAACTTAATGTCTTCTTTCATCCAGCGGGTGCTAATTGGATAGGTCAAAGAAAAATGGATGGATAGAAATAGAAAAGCAACAGTGACTAGCTGACATATGATGAGCTGAATTATGAAGGACACACACGGGAAAGGAGGGCTGGTGTGCTTTGTTATAACTAGCTCTGCTTTTGCTCATCTGTAGCACATTGCCTCCTGTGCTCCTGAAATGTTGTATGGTGACTCACAGCAGCACAGCACAGAGAAAACAAAGGTGTTACGTTCCGGTTGGGGGGCATTATTATCCCCGAGCGTTCACATTAGCTCCATCCAGACACAAAGAGGCAGCCCTGTAGCCTCTGTGCCAGAGGCTGAAATGATGTGAGCGCTGTAAAAGCTGAAATTCAGACACTCAGCCTTTTGCAAAAATAGCCCACTGATGTAAAATGCAGACGTGAGTGGATGAAACACCAGACAGATGTAAGTGGGAACGAGGCAGAGAGGGGGGCTGCAGGTAGGCCTATCCATTGATGAAGATACCCACACAGTGCAGGGGAGGCTTACCCACGAAAGCAGTCTGAGGACGGTGCGGGGATGCGTGAAGAAGGCGACCGGATCGAAGGCGACGCTCCCGGCCTTCCCGGCGCCGTACGCGCCCGCTGGCTGCATCCCTCCGGCTTTCTGATGCCTGACTCCAGCCGAGAGAACTAGACGAGTCGGTGTGAGCTGCGCGGAGCGGCGACGTCCTACTCCAGCCTCCGTGTGAAGTCACAACGCGTCACCGCCAGCAGCTCGGCACAGGCTGCGGCAATATAACACTCACCGTGACTTCAGCTTAACACCGATATGCTGCGTGGTTTCTGGGTGTCACGCCTGTTTACCCAAAATATCAACGCGAGCTTGAATATCCTTATGTAATTTGTTTCTTGCTAGAAATATGTTAATATTATCGATAACATGTGTACCTTATTTTAAAAAAATAGCGATAAACCCATGTCAAATATAAATATATAAATAAACCAAATAATAGGCGATTTATTTTTGAATAAATAAATAATAAATCTGAAAAAACTGCATAACGAATTATCACAGAGTGAACTGAACCCATGTTAAAGGGAATCTCTGCCCTTTGTTTGCTCCTCCTGGCTCACAGATTGCAGTTTGTTGCATTTATACATGGATAAAACCTCAGCACAGCAGCCTATCACTGACATTTCTGGACAACGTCGTCTATTCACCTCCACAAAACTTTCATTTCGCGTGCTCACGACGTCACCGCGTTGCCTAGCAACTGCCCAACAACTGTCTAAAATCACAGGCCAAACAAGCATGTAGTCTTGTTGTGTCCTTAAACAGGGGAAATAGTGAGGAGAGATGAATGAATGATACTGACACACAGCTCTCGCTTTCACTCACTTTGCTCTAGATCCACACATATAAAAGCTTATTACTTTTAAACGTTCGCGGTCTTCAAATGTCCGACAGCCCCTGCACTGGCACAAAACCTAAAAAGGACCGCGCTGAGACGCGCTCAAGAGAAGAAGAAGAAAAAAATTCAAGGCAATGTGAATTTAAAATGATTCATATAATACATGCTTGCTATTAGCTGTTGAGCATTGTGTCCCTAGAAACAATTCTGTTTTCTATTTTCTAATTTGTTTTCATTTTTCCTACTTCACTTGTGTTTTGTCTGCTTTTCCTGGGTTTTTCTATTTGCTGACGATTTCTTTCTTTTTTTTCCCACTTGAACTTTATTAGATTTTAATAATTAAAAACAAACAAACAAACAAACAAACAACAAAAACCTACAAGATAACAGAATGGACATTCCACTCCTTAACACAGTTACAATAGCAAAATAAATTGAGAATCAGTACATATTCTCATCAAAAACAGAATCCAAAATAACATAAATACACAATGATGCCAATATTTTCCATAAACCCAATTACAGCTATTGTGATTAGTCCGACCTTAACTACTTTAGCTCGATACGTGTACTACCGAGACCTGTATATGAAAGGTACTTGGCCCATTTGTCATTATAGTCGTCCAGTCTATTTAGCAGCCTATATGATAATCTTTCGTAAGCTGCCACTTGTCCCGAAGAAATATACCATTGAGAGAAGGCAGGAGTCGATGAGGCCTCCGACTCTTTCACCAACAGCTTCCTCCCCAGCGTAATAGCCATTTGTACCCAATGAGCAAGAGGAGTAGGTAAGTGACCCAAAGCTGAAGGGTCTCCTAGTACATAAAGACTGTTCATAAATGGCCTACAACCTTCTCTACTACAGTGTGAATATGAGTCCAATAATCTTGGACCTTGGAGCATCCCCAAAGCAAATGTAAAAGTGTGCCACTATCCTGCTGACACTTCCAGCATGCATCGTCAGTCGCTAGACCCACCCTGTGCAACCGTGAGGGTGTCCAGTAAACTCTATTTAAAATCTTAAATTGAACCAATCTTGAACGCAGTTCACGTGACATTTTTTTCAGATTCCTAAGAATGCCATTCCATTCCTCAGTGTAAAGCTGAGATTTAAAGCCATTTCCCACGTTCTTTTGAGGGACAGTGTGTTAGGATCAGAAGCTAATAAAAGCATTTTGTAATAAGCTGATGCCTCTTGTCCACACCCAAAGATTTTTTGATTTCCTCCAGAATATCGCAGCTTAAAGGGAACTTTGCGGATGAGCCAAATGTATTAACCATCAAATGTCTTAGTTGCAGGTATTTCCAAAATTCCTGCCAAAGTAAATCAAATTCTTCTGCAAGTTTTTCAAATTATTTAAATGTACTGTTTTCGTAAAGATCCCCCAGCACTGTTATACCTCTCTGAAACCAGAGCTTCCAAAAGAAAGGTAACTTGGTGATAGAAAGTTTGGGATTATACCAAATACCAGCAGATTGGTTGAGATGTGGGTCAAATTTGAATAATTTGGACATTCTTTTCCATACTTCTTTTAAATGAGAAAATACCAGATGTGATTGGATGTGGGGGAACAGATTAGTTGATAAGCTATATAATGGTGTAAATGGCGATGCAGTACTTTCAATGGAGAACCAAGTAGGCGCTTTCTCAGGGGGTAAAAACCAATGTGCCAAATGCCTAAGAGAAAAAGCATAATGATATAAAAGTAGATCGGGCATCCCTAACCCACCTCTGTCTACTGGTTTCTGCAGTTTTCTCAAATTCAATCTAGGCTTTTTAATACTCCATATAAATGCTTTGCAAATCTGGTCAAATTGTTTGATGTATTTCAAAAGAACATGGATTGGTAGAGCCTGCAGCAAATAATTGAACTTAGGTGTGCATACCATTTTTTATTACATTTACCTTTCCCCACATCGAAAGATACATCTGAGACCAGCGATCAACATTAATTCTCATATCGCTAAGTAGAGGTTCAAAATTTATCTTTATCACGTCTGACAGGTGAGGTGGGAAGGTAATGCCTAAATACTTAATGCCCTTCTGAGGCCAGGAAAACATACCGGTTGGAAAAAGCGACCTAGGGCAATAACTAGTTAGCGGAAGGGCCTCTGACTTGGTCCAATTCACCTTGTAACCAGAAATACCTGAGAACATATTTATTATTACCTGCAAGGACTGAAAAGACTTTTCTGGGTCTGATATAAAAAGCAAAATGCCATCGGCGTACAACAACAGTTTATGACAGTCTCTCCCTATACTAACACCTGGATAATTGGGCTCCCTACGAATAGCCACTGCCAGTGGCTAAAGGGCCAGAGCAAAAAAGGAGTGGGGAGAGGGGAGGGGATCTAGTTCCTCTACCTAGTTCAAAAGGAGGCCCTATTATTCCATTTGTAAGTACTGATGCCTTGGCGTCTACATATACAAGCCAAATCCAGTTAATAGAGCTTTTAGTAAAACCGAAACACTCCAAAGTGGCAAATAGATATCTCCACTCAACTCTGTCGAATGCCTTTTCGGCATCCAATGAAATCGCAGCTATGGGAGAATGACTGTCCTGAACCGCCCACATAATGTCAATTAACCTCCTAATATTATCAGCTGAAGAGCGTGAACTTATGACACCAACTTGATCTACATGTACAAGAGAGGTTATTACCCGGTTTAATCATCGATTAGCCAGAATTTTAGATAGAATCTTACTATCATATTTGTTGACGTTTTCTTAAATTGCGGTCCTTTTGGCCCCTCGGGGCCACTGTAGAGAGTCCATTGTAGGAATGTTGACAATGCTGCAAGCCTGAATGCTCATCACTGCTTTTGTTACCCGTTGAAGGTCTGGCTCCTGGGTTTGGGTCCTCATAGACGTCAAAACTAGCCAAGCTCCGAGTAAGCATGCTGTCTGTGCAGATGTTAGCAGTATAATCCATTTGTTTCTTTTTCAGACTCAGTTTTTATTTCACCATCATGCTCTTGCCTCTTTGTACAGTAAAAATACAAATAATGTCAATATCTCCATTCTGAAAACCTGTAGACCAAACAACTGTTTTGCTCCTCCAGCAAACAACTGAAATCAGACTTAAGAAGTGTCATTCAGTCTGACATAAATGTAGCCTAAAATGCTTTTCTCTCATCATCTGCTCAAACTAACAGATGTAGGTCTGTTGCTTTAGCACTTGGTGTTTATTACATTCCTAATGTTATTTTAAACTTGTTTCCTCACAGGTCGTCTTGACTACGTGGTTGAGCGTCCTGCAGAAGAAGGCCTTCCTGAAGTCATCAGGATCCTGGATGACACTGACACTGTCAGTGAAGGTGAGTATGGTGAGTATCTCCCTCTCTCACCCTCCCCCTCTTCTCATGAAGCACAGCATCCTGATGACAGTGAAGAGGAAGGTGAGTACCCTCCCAACGTACCTGAGGACGTTGAAGAGGTGAGTGAAGACACTGACAATTCATCTGACTGGAACGACTCAGAAGAGTGGGGCGATTGGCTTAGCGATGACTCGGGGTATGACACCATGGATGAGAGAGATGATTCCCCTCTCATCCGGGAGCTTTCTCCAGAGCCGTTTTGGCACGATTGGCAACGTCCTATTTCTCCAGGTGGTGCCCCATTCGCCATGCCGCCTTTCGGCCACGCCAACGACCCACTCTTCCCTCGAGTCGTTGCCCCAGTCGGTGATCCGTCAGCTGCTCCTCCTTCAGCTGCTCCTTCTTCACCTGCTCTCTTATCTACTCCCTCAGCTGCTTCCTCTCCTGCTCCGTCACCTCCGCCCTCACCTGCTCCTTCTTCTTCACCTGCTCTCTTATCTTTTCCCTCAGCTGCTTCCTCTGCTGATCCTACAGCTTCTCCTTCTCCTTCAACCTCAGCTCTTACCTCCTCAGCAAAGAGAAGGATAGAAGACATCTGCACTGAAGAGGTAAGTGCAAAGGTAAGCAAGGTAAGTGATGACACGTTCTATGGCCCTTCAACATCATCGGGTTCTTTTGGTGTCAGACGCTTCTGGGAAAGGCCTTTTAACCTTTCACTTGATGACAGCGACTCTGACTAGATTATGTTAGAACTTGTTTTTAAACTTGTAAATATCTTTTAATTTTTAATTAACTTTGTAATATGTAAGTTAAGCCTTTGTGTCTTGTGATGTTTGTAAGACAGCTAACTAAGAATATCTGACTTTTAAAAAATATTAACTAACACATGTGAAATGTATTGTTTTTTTCTTAATATGTGACTTTGCCTGTGTGACTGTAAGGTAGTGTTTTAGATATTGTTACTTCTATTTCTTTTGATATCACAGGTAACTATTTAAATGACTTACATATTTTTTCTCAAGCTCTAGCTCACCATGCAGGACAAAGGTAAGTCTGTACTTAATGTCAACACGAATAATTAGAAAAGGTTTAAAAATGATGTAGTGAACTGACTGTAGTCTCTTGTTTTTACATAAGGTATAGCCTGTGGCTCAGGGATCAGAGGTGAAGTAAAAACACATAACAGAAGAAAAGTAAATTGAACAACTCGGTGATCTGTGAATTCATGCTTTTCTCTTTGTCTTTTTGTCTTCAGGTGCTTTAAAATCGTCCTCTCCCAGCATTCAGCACTTCAGACACTCAACGTCCAGGACGGAGCTAACACAGAGAGATACTCCACCCAGAAGACAGCCTTACCCCAACCCGATGAGAAGGATGGATGACCAAATGACAAACTGGAGAGTGGTGCTGTGTTCCAGCTATGTAAGTTATCACCTCACATTGGCTACAAACTGTTTTGAAGACTAAATCCTTCCAAAAGCTGGTATAAATCATCGTCCTACAGTACTGTAGGTGTAAGTTTATTTATGTTTATGTGTATATGTTGAGTTTAAAATTGCATTTTAACAACATGCTGCAGCTGCCTACAATGGAAATCCTGTTTTGTGTTAAAATGACGTCTTTCTTGTGTTATTGCTTTGCAGGGCAGCTGAGAGTGGACAGAGCTGCACAGAGGACCAAAGATCCACTCTCAGCACTTCATACCTGACTGGCCACAGCACCACCCCTCTTCACCCAGGGTGAGGAGGGTCCTGACCCCGCCTGCACAGAGGGAGTTGTGAACATGCACTTCTGTGTCGGTGGGTTTAGGAGCCTCCTCACACACACACGGATGAAGACTGTCACTGGAAGATGTCTCCATTGCATCAGCAGGACGTAAGCATTTGTATAATATTACAGTTTGTGATGTTTTATACACGTTTTTATTGCTTCACTTCAAACTAGGAGATATAAAATAAACCAGTTTTCAAAATATTTTCTGTGTATTTAGTTGTTTTTTGTTAATAAGTTATTTGGAACATCATTGCAACCTGTCAGCTTTTTATTGAGGATTTAGAAAGTTACTGGTGGCCCGAGTGTGTACAGTGGGGTGTTGTTTTTGTCACATGGTGAAAGTGACCTCAGGGGGAGCAAAAAGAACAGCTGAACAATTTGGGGATTCACAGACTTTGGTAATCGTTAAAAAATGAAGAAAAATAGTTCTGTGTGAACAAGAAGCTCAAATATAAACCATCCTGACACACTGACACAAATGATCTGCTATCAGTGTTTTCATGAACCTGGGTGAAGGTAATCTGCATGAGTTTAACCTCCCTGTCAAAAACCTGTATGATTCTGTTAGCACTGTAACAATGAGGTCTTGCTCGAGCTACTGATGAAGCTTTATCAATGCTTGTTAAGTTTCCAAATCACATTTTATCCCGATGGTCCAAGGCTTACATCTTTATGCTCACAAACGTACTTCTGTAATTAATCAGTAACCAATTTATTACTTTAAGTTACAGTGTGAGGGGCATTAATGAACATAAATTAGATTTAACCTTCAGAACTGCCTTAATTCTTTGTGGCACTGATTCAACAAAGACCTGGAAACATTCCTCACAGATTTAGTTTCATATTGACATGATAGCGTCACACAGTTGCTTCAGATTTGTCAGCTGTGCATCCATGTTGCAAATCTCCTGATCCACCACATGCCAAAGATAATCTGCTGGATTGACATCTGTTATAAGAGCAGTATACTGTGGTCATAAAACGATGGACATGGTCAGCAGCACAACTCAGGGAGGTTGTACCTCTGGAGAGGCCCCTTCCTACACCTGAAGTTTTGACCAGTGAAACGTTTCCTCACACAGTTTTTCCTAGTGTTTCATCAACAAAAGGAGAATTTGTTCCTCAGACTGTGCAAAAAGCCCTGACGCACCACAAACCTGTTCATGTGTCTAACTGTTTTCCAAACTCAGCGACACACCGGCCGGGGATCAAACTCTGGTAATTGGTGATTCTGTTCTGAGACACGTGAAGACAGCAGCAACCATAGTCAATTGTGGACGGTGATCTGTTATTTGTCAAACTCTTTAGCTGTATGCACATACTGTGTCTTCTTTCAGTATTCAACCTTTTCCATTTAAAGTTTCATTAAATATCAAAAATGATGTTTTGAGACTTTAATGCAGAATCAAAAAAAGAAAAAGTATTTTTTTTATTTAGAAACATTTAAAGAGCATCATTTTACACACACACACACGCACGCACACACACACACACACACACTCATGTCTTTGTTGTTGTCTTAAAGCTCATCTTTGGTGTTGTTGGCTTTTTTTGCCTCCTCAGCTTTCATGGCCTCGGTGTACTTCCTCCTGTCTTCATCCTCCTGGATACACAAAGGAGAAAAGTATATTTTTAACTGAAAGAAAAAGGCAGCTCTCAAACACACAGACAGCTATAAAAACACACAAAGGCACAAGTGTAAGGATGATCATTCACCTTAGCTCTGTATTTTTTGGCTTTCTCCATCTCCTTCTCTACAAACTTAATCAGGGGTCTCAGCTTCTTTTTTCCAGTGTAAACCACCACCTACGACACAGACCACAGAGATCTCACTGTAATGAGCCTGGTTTCCTCTAAAGAGCAAATAATTCCTTTTTTAAAATCTGTTTTTCGTGATGATATCATAGGCTTTAATAAAAACGATTAATCGCCTCATAATTGCCTCGTACCCTTTCAGCATACAGAGCAGGAAACAAGCAGAGTGATGGGTACGTGCCCTGCACTGATAAGTTGATATCATTGGCTGAAGCATCGATACGAGTGATGACCACGTCCTCGCGCTCCTCAAAGGCCTCAGCTAGTTCCTCCCACAGCGGAAACACAGCGCGGGACTCTTTACTGTAGGGCAGATCTTCAATACAAACACATATGATTACTTTAGGAAGCTCTCTATGTTTTCACTTTTAATCACAACATAAATTTGAACTTTCCTTGTATCAAATGCCCTAAATAAGGGCATCATTTTTTTTAATCTGTCAAATTTCATCACATTGTTTGGGATGTATCTCTGCAGTCTGTCTATGGATCTTAAATAGAATTTGAGTGATGGTTTTAGCTGAACTACATAAAGGATTGGCACAGACTTGGTTGCTTGTGTTGGTTTGCTCATTTTCTGAAAGGTTAACTGATCATTTCATTGAAGGGGACTTCTTCAAGTGTTTGTATTGCCTGGGAGATCTGTTCAAACACTTTTTTGACTCATCATGTTAGGAGGTGGTGGGTAGGTGTATTGTTGTTTTTGGGTTTTGTTTCCCTTTTTGGCATAGGTAGGCGGGGCTTGATGGCATTCCGGCACACCTGCGGTGCATCGGACGTCATCAGTGAGCGCTTTTATGGAGCTGAGTCACGGACGTCTGGTGTCGGAGTATTGTCGCTGTCATAAGTGGTAACGTGTTGGTGCAAGCTGAATCTGTTGATTCCACGCTATTGAGCTGCATGTTTTGAGGATCCATCTCCTGCCTGCTTCTCCTTTGTTCTAGCCTGTCCCGCTGCCTGCTCGCCTGCCTATTTGTCTTTGTGTTGGCTTCTTTGGATCCGTGACGGAGAGTTACTTCATACCAGTCTGTGACCACCGCTACAGCTGTAGTTCTGTGTTTCAAGTAAGCTCTCCAACTCTCCCCATCGTCTTTAGTTTAACTCTCGGCTATCGACGTTACTCCGTAAACTTTGTTTGTCCCTCGTTTTCAGGTAGCTCTGGTGCGTCATCTGCCCACCCGCATACCTCGGCTCCGTCTCGTCTCTTCAGCTCTGCTCTCCTTGCACATTTTTACCTGTCACTGTATATAGCCCCTTCCCTTGTAAATATTTCCCCATCATTGTATATAAATCTGCATCACTACTATCTTGTGCCCGTGTGTTTCTGCCACTAAATCCATCCGTGTGAGTTCTCCTAACACATCATGTTAGAGAATCTTTTTCCTTATACTCTCAGGGCCCTTTAAATACACTCCCAACAACTCAAATCATGTGCGTTTTCAATCTAAAGGCTTGAAGGTGCTGTTTAGCTTATGGGATTCAGAGGGTGGTCGCCAATTTTAGTCACCAATGACTCCCAGTATAACTTAGGGCCCTCTTTAAAAAGAAAAACAAATTAAAGCATGATATTAAAATGAACAGTGTTTACATACAAAACAGGACAAAAACAGTCTTGTCTGGGTTAAAGGCAACTTTCTCCAGATTCATCCCCACCAGCTCCTTCACTGGTTTTTGGTCCCATCCTTCAGGTATCGGCTCACTCTGCATCTTAGGCTGTTAGAGATACACAAGTCCATTAAACACATAAAGACGAGCTGCCTCCCGGGTTCTGTCTCTGTGCCACACAGCAGAGGTGAGTGGGACTTACCTTGGCTTTGCCCTCGAGGTAGTCCTGGCAGAACCTTTCTATGATCTCTACGCTCAGGGCGTCAGAGGGCAGATGGTAGGTCACGTGATTTGACAGGTTAACCAGTCGGATTAGGGGAGCCTCAAAGTCCCGCACCCGGAAGTACTCCATCATTCTGCCATTGCGAAGCTCAGCCACGTTCACCAACACAAACAAAATCTGACACACAAACATATACAGCCCTCAGACGCTCCTGTACATCACAACAAGGCGGCAGGGCCAGGAGGCAGCCTGGGATCAAACCACCGACCTTCGGATTAGTGGCTGACCTGCTCTGCCACCTGAGCTACAGCCACCCCGTAAGAATGCCCTAAACAGTATGGTCAAAAACAAAGGAAAAATTAAACTAAATCTATGTGCTGTATTCATTCTTATCTCACTCTGGGACTAGAGTAAGGGTCAGATACGGTCATTTGTTTATGATTTGCTGTTCTGCAGCCAAACTGCTCACAAGACCTTAGTAAAGAACTGGTTTGGGTAAAAAGTAGGTTTAAGGTGAGGATTAATGTTATTTATGCGATCGAGTCAAGGTCAGAGTCTGAAAATACATTATTATTGACCTCAAAAGCACAGACATATGTTAGGTACCTTCATCCTGAATGTCTCTGCAGCGGTGCTGAAGGCAGAAAAAATCTCATCAAAGTCTTCTGAACTTTTGTTGACAAAGAGAAGAGCGTGGTTTAACACAGGCGAAGATAAGATCTGAGAGGCTGTCTGCAAAAGGAGACAAAGCGGTTCAAACACTTAAGCAGTGAAGCTGGATTTCAGCTGGCGCTAATGTTAAGGCAATTCAGCACATTTTTAAGTTCAATGGACAGAGCCCTCTACTGACTGAGATGATCATAACAGGTGCAAATGAGGATATTAAGTTGTAATTGAGCCGCTAACTGCAAAGGCAGGAGGTGAAGGTGGATAAAGAGGACAACAAACTCCAGCTCTGTGTGCCAAAGCTCCAGTGCATCCATCAGAGTGTGAACGCATGTGATAAAAAGCACTTAAACTTCAGTTAAAGTGCTGTGCAAACTCATTCAGAGTTTAAAAACACCTTTTAATATGGCGTCATGTATGCCAAAGAGGTGGATAAATATTAAAATTGATTTTCAACATAATGCGATCCAGTACCACCACCACCACCCACTACGACCTCAGTGATAAAGATAAAGTAGAATAATCACCTTTCGGGCAATGTCAACAATAGACTTATAAAAGTTTATGGCAGAAGAGCTGCATTACACTGCAAGGTGCAAGGTGCTCGGTGGGTGTAGCCTACATGAAAACAGCAATTAGATTTCAGTCAGCAGAGATTTTCCCTGAACACCATCCCAGTGGATTCAGACCAAACCGTTCCTACCGTAGCTGTTGTATATGTGTGAAAATACACCATGGACACAACACTGTACCTGCCCGGTGTACTCAGTGACTGGGTCCATCTGGTAGATCGTGATAAAGACAATCAGGACCCCTTTAGATGTCTCGGGCGTCATTTTGTAAGCCTTGATGAGCTTAGACTGCAGTGGGCACACACAGACACACAAACATACATGGTATCACAGGTAAGACTATAACCAACAAGTCTGCTTCATATATTTATGCTTCTTTTGTAAAACTCTGGATGCAACATCAAGATTTCTTTCAGTTATGCCGTCTTTTTGAAGGCTCACAGTGAGGTTTATGTTTAAAATCTCACTCATGTTTTATGGCATTCACCCTCAGCTAATTTCTCTTAACTAAACAGAACTAAAAACTAACGAAAGAACTAAAACCTCTCTTCACATAGAGCAATGTCACAACTAGTATTGTTTTTGTGAACCGGTGTGTTTGTATGTGTTGTGCGTGAAGAACCTTTTTGAGCATCAGAACAACATCATGTGTGTGGCCGTATTTGGCGATGACGTCATCGTCCTGCGTCACCACAAACCTGACGTCAGGAAGCTCGACCGCCGTGGCGTAGAACACCTGGACGTACTCGTGGTTCAGCTCCTGCTCACACGCAAACGCATAGAAACTGTCGGAGTGCGGTAGATGCACAACATAATAGAGAAGGGAACTCAGGCGAGGCTTTTGTTTTACCTTAAAGAATCCAACCACTGTCACCTCTTCTGAGGCCTCTGATTGGCTGAGATCAGTGACGAGGTCAGCAGCTGACCCTGCCCTCCGTTTCAGCCAGGTCAAGATGGAAGCCGAGCTCTGAGGAACTTCAGGACAATCCAAGATCACAAATCACTTTACTGTTAATATTTTACCCAAAACAATTAAGATTCAACAGCTGAGGGGATCCTAATAACTCCTGGTGCTCTGCAGGAAATATGAAACAACAGCCAGTAAACTCTAACCACTGGTGTTTCACAACAAATGGCAGGCTAGTTAACTCAAAGAGACACATATCTGAAAAGTTCAAGGCAAAATTTAATGACAGGGTGTCAGCTTTAACAACTTAACTGCAGCATGTGCCTCTTTCATCCTGATCTTTTCACGTTTCCAGAATAAGAGCAAACTTTCATACAAAAAATGCGATTAAAATTTGTGCTGGATAACTTTAGAGATATATGGTTCATATGAAAACATAATGACTCCAGCCAGGGCTTTCACTGCTGTTTTTATTACCCAGCATCTAGCCATCGGTGGTGCCAGCGAACATCATAATGAAGTCAGAGCACTAGAGGACAAAGCCCTCGAACAGAGGTAGAGGAAGATTCAAACCAAAGCATCTCTTTGTTTCTCTATTGTTTCCTAATAATCAGAACCCTGATTTTTCATTCGCTTTGTCACATGATAAAATAAGTGTGGATCATTTATTTTTCAGCAGTATGCCATATCTGGAGCTACTCCTCTGGGTCATGTTATATGATATACATTGTTCTTGTTAAAAGAATAAATGAGATGAATGAAACTCTTCTGCACCTACCAGGGCAGGCTACTGGGTTGTGTTTATCTCCGGAGAGGTACAGTCTGATTACTGGGTGGCCCGTTGCGTTCAGTTCTTTAGCCAGGTCCTTCTCTTTTGACACATCAACCACTGCCAGCTTGACCTTTGACCCCTTGAGCTCTGCTGCAGCTCCTTGGAAAGCTGTAGACACGCGCTGGCTTTCTCCCGACAGAGGTGCAACTGACAGACACGCAGAGGAAATGAGGATTTGATTTCTTACACACCTTGCAGTCGCCTGTTTGTGCGCTTACCATATGAAAGTATGAAGGTCAAAGGTCATGCTGTACTAGGCTTGATGTTTAACTTACAGAAGTGCACCAGGAGTTGGTCATGCTTTCTCAGCGCCCTTTTGAAATTCCCCTTCTTCAGCTGTAACACTCCGTCGTTCTCTGGGAACTGTTTGTCTTCCTTCGTGTCGGCGGCGACGCATACGCCGAGACAGAAGGCCGTCACGCACAGCAGCAAAAGCCTCTTCATGGCGGTTCAGTCTCACACTGACAAACTTGGCGGGAGTGGTGAAAGGGAGGTCTGATGTGTGTATCAGTGCCGAGGAGGTATAACTGTGAATCCTTGCGTTATCTGCCGCCTGGACCCAGCAGCCTATAGCTGATTAACTTTCCTATCTGAGCACTGCTGTATGTCTGCTATTGGCTGCTGTTCATATCAGGCTCTAGTATCTAAACGCTAAACCCTAACTTTGTTGCCTGTACAAGGTCACACAGCAGACATAAAAGAGGAAGTTACTCACACATTTGGTGTTTGTGTTCATATGCAAAGTGCACCCATTTGCCCTCGAAAATACATAAATGCATGTTTTGTTTTTGGTCCGCAACGAAACATGACCTCAACTTGGCAAAGATACTAAACATTCACTACAGCATTAAAGGCAGGGAAAGAAAGCCCATTTATCACTTTATTTAACAGCCTTTTCATTCTTGATCCCATACTGTCATATCATTTTATCACACTGTTTTTATACTGGACTTAACAGAGGGTTAGATAACAAGAAAAATGTCCGTACAACCAGAGGTGTGGACTCGAGTCACATGACTTGGACTCGAGTCATTAATTTTATGACTTTAGACTTGACTTGAAAAAATGTTGTAAGACTTGTGACTTGACTTGGACTTTTACACCAATGACTTGGGACTTGAATTGGACTTGAACCGGTTTACTTGAAAAGACTTGATATTTTACCCCAAATATAAAATTTAACATGCATATTATATAGAGATTGAAAATGTGACGTCATTCACGGGTAGAACCGCAAAGGATTCTGGGAACTCGTGGCAAGCGGTACTAGTGCACGCAGGCTTTCAATTGAAATCAGTTATACAGCGATAAAAAGAAACACAAAAATGTTGTCGCATGACAGCCACGGGAAGCCGACGGGTAAAGAGATCGGTTGTTATCGGATTACGTCGTTGAAGAGAAATTGTTCGAGCCATGTTTCCGAAGTAACAAAGAGGCGACGGATGGCCTGGATTCCAGCCACTCAAAGCTCACAGGTTAGTCTGCTCCAAGCATTTACACAAAGGTCAGTCTGCTGCTGTAGTTAATGCGTCATTTTTCTTAACATAATTGGTGATATAGGTTACAAGCAAGTCTGGCGCTGAACAGAAATTGTCGCGCTATGCTTCTTTGTTTATTGTGCATAAATAGTAAATTATCCTGACAGAATACTGCGTTTCGCTTCTGTTATTATGGTACATTGACAAAAACATATACTTTTATTCACAGGATAAAACAGGTTTTTTGTATCACTAATTGCCCAGTACGATTACAACATACAATATTATTGTCACTGCTACATTTCTGTGATGCTACCAGAAATTATTTCCACTACTAATTAATTACCGTTGAGCTCAAAGGTCCTATTAATAAACGGTTAACGAATGTGTATTTATGACGACGATTTGTGAGACTGGTAAACTTATGATACGTACGATGGTCTTTCGTTCTACACGGTGCATTTCAAGGTCCTGCACCCATCCGGCGGTAAACTGTACCTGGGCTTGTTGCAGTGACCGGAAGTTACTAAACTTCATGAGTGTATGCACTCACTCCAAGAACCGTATGATTATAAATATGCATATAAATATGCTACAATGAGATAGCTGACTTCATCTAACTAGCAAATGTTGTCCAGGCTACGTTGGTGATGCAGTTTTTTTTAATATGTATGATATTTTTGTCATGCGATTTTAAAGCCAGTCCTACAACCGCATCCAAGAATAACATGCAGCTTATCTCAGAACTGTCGGTGAAAATTATTCTTGGAGCTAGGTTTAATTGAGCTGCATTTTAAAGAGGTGCAATTTCACAATTTGTGTATATTTTCTAAGTTCACTATTTTGTCATGTGTTGAGAAAAACACAGATTTAAAAATTACATGGTCTAATATTTACATTTAGCATAACTGCAACATTATTTTTTTCTTTTTTAAAGACTCGAAAGGACTTGAAATTCAAAGTTTCAGACTTGTGACTTGACTCGGACTTTTACACCAGTGACTTGAGACTCGACTCTGACTTGCCTGACATTACTTGAGACTTGACTTGAGACTTGAGGATAAAGACTTGAGACTTACTTGAGACTTGCAAAACAATGACTTGGTCCCACCTCTGCGTACAACAATTGCATGGTTAGCTTAGCTTAGCATTAAAGAATAGAAACAGCACCAGGATCACTTAAGCTGGCAAATTATGTTCTATAAAAACTGTTTAATCATAATGAGGTAAGTAAGAACGTTTTATCTGGTGATATAAACAGCAAAATACCAGAAAACTGCTTAAAAATAGATGAGTACCCTCATTACCTGCAGCTAGCTTGAAGTTTGAAATTGTTTTCATCTGCAAGAGTAGCTAATTTCGGCTGGTTAGTAAATGTTAAGTACCACACAGGTTTTCCTGTTGTTCATATTCTGAGAGATTCATATCAAAGCTCCCTCTGTGCTCGATTGTTTCTTGGTCAGGCTTGCTGGTCTCCAGTGAAGTGACTGGTAGCTATCTAGCTGCAAAATCTTTTCAAACGTGCCAAAGCCAGGTAAGATATACAAGTTGTGTTTGTCTACTCCACATTTACAGTCCAGGTAAGATACCTACAAGTGTGCTGAATCAAAATTGAAAAGGGTAACTGCTAATACACACTTCCTTTATTCTTTAATAGACCTCATTTTAAAATCTAACATTGGTGCAGAGTCAAAGGTAATGGGATTAAAAATAAAATCACTACTGAAATCAAACAAACTACTACACTGACAGAAGTTACACATACAGTTACTATAAGGAAGCAAATAGTACACCTTCTGTCAGCTCGAAGGTTTTGCATATCAGGATTTAACAACAACAAGTACATCCCATGATTCAGTAGCTTGTAGAACCACCTTTAGCAGCCGCAAATTACAGGGAGTGCAGAATTATTAGGCAAATGAGTATTTTGTCCACATCATCCTCTTCATGCATGTTGTCTTACTCCAAGCTGTATAGGCTCGAAAGCCTACTACCAATTAAGCATATTAGGTGATGTGCATCTCTGTAATGAGAAGGGGTGTGGTCTAATGACATCAACACCCTATATCAGGTGTGCATAATTATTAGGCAACTTCCTTTCCTTTGGCAAAATGGGTCAAAAGAAGGACTTGACAGGCTCAGAAAAGTCAAAAATAGTGAGATATCTTGCAGAGGGATGCAGCAGTCTCAAAATTGCAAAGCTTCTGAAGCGTGATCATCGAACAATCAAGCGTTTCATTCAAAATAGTCAACAGGGTCGCAATAAGCGCGTGGAAAAACCAAGGCACAAAATAACTGCCCATGAACTGAGAAAAGTCAAGTGTGCAGCTGCCAAGATGCCACTTGCCACCAGTTTGGCCATATTTCAGAGCTGCAACATCACTGGAGTGCCCAAAAGCACAAGGTGTGCAATACTCAGACACATGGCCAAGGTAAGAAAGGCTGAAAGACGACCACCACTGAACAAGACACACAAGCTGAAACGTCAAGACTGGGCCAAGAAATATCTCAAGACTGGTTTTTCTAAGGTTTTATGGACTGATGAAATGAGAGTGAGTCTTGATGGGCCAGATGGATGGGCCCGTGGCTGGATTGGTAAAGGGCAGAGAGCTCCAGTCCGACTCAGACGCCAGCAAGGTGGAGGTGGAGTACTGGTTTGGGCTGGTATCATCAAAGATGAGCTTGTGGGGCCTTTTCGGATTGAGGATGGAGTCAAACTCAACTCCCAGTCCTACTGCCAGTTTCTGGAAGACACCTTCTTCAAGCAGTGGTACAGGAAGAAGTCTGCATCCTTCAAGAAAAACATGATTTTCATGCAGGACAATGCTCCATCACACGCGTCCAAGTACTCCACAGCGTGGCTGGCAAGAAAGGGTATAAAAGAAGACAAACTAATGACATGGCCTCCTTGTTCACCTGATCTGAACCCCATTGAGAACCTGTGGTCCATCATCAAATGTGAGATTTACAAGGAGGGAAAACAGTACACCTCTCTGAACAGTGTCTGGGAGGCTGTGGTTGCTGCTGCACGCAATGTTGATGGTGAACAGATCAAAACACTGACAGAATCCATGGATGGCAGGCTTTTGAGTGTCCTTGCAAAGAAAGGAGGCTATATTGGTCGCTGATTTGTTTTTGTTTTGTTTTTGAATGTCAGAAATGTATATTTGTGAATGTGGAGATGTTATATTGGTTTCACTGGTAAAAATAAATAATTGAAATGGGTATATATTTGTTTTTTGTTAAGTTGCCTAATAATTATGCACAGTAATAGTCACCTGCACACAGATATCCCCCTAAAATAGCTAAAACTAAAAACAAACTAAAAACTACTTCCAAAAACATTCAGCTTTGATATTAATGAGTTTTTTGGGTTCATTGAGAACATGGTTGTTGTTCAATAATAACATTATTCCTCAAAAATACAACTTGCCTAATAATTCTGCACTCCCTGTATTAAAAGTAATCACTTTCTGTATCACTTTCCCTTTCCCTCTCTCCATTGTGGAGGAATTTTATTCCACTCTACTCTAAAGGTTTACAAGTCATACTTGATCAGTCTTTTTCTAATTGTACTCCCATGGAGTGTAACATTTAACCAAGGCCTGTAGAGTATGAGATGCAGCTCTTGCAGTTTCTCTGATTATTGGATCTTCTGTATGTTGGGGTGAATTTGCTGGGATGTTCATTCCTGGGATGACTGGCAGCTGTCTTGAATGTTTTCTACCTCACTGTAAAATGAAGGACTTTAAATTGTTGGTAAATGACCTTGCGACCCTTTCCAGATTGATGGAAAATAAAAACTATTTCTCTAAGATCACTGTCTGTCATCTTTGTTGTGTGCTAACACACACCTGAATGCTTCAGAGTAGCAAACACCAAAAACCTCTGCATTTATAGAGGTGCTCACCCGCGGTCATCAGTTAATCAAGTGCAATCCAACTTTCTATAGAAACACTAATGTTGTACTTAGTTTTTCACACACTGCTTCTGCATTTTGGCTTATTTTTTGCTAATTAAATGATGACAGAGGGTAATATCTCATTGATTTATCATCTATCAAGTCTTCAACTTCAAGACCTGCTAAAGACCAACCTTTTTTCAAAATTTTTATTATCTCCTGATATGTAAATACTTGGAATTTGAAGAGGGTGTACTTTCTTTGGACCATTTCTATGTGATAGATTTCCAACGCATCACAACCATTAAGGTATTTTAAGGATTTCTATTTATTTATGAATTTTTTTGATCACATAACATATTTGTAAAGCTAAACATTTATAGGTCTGCTTGTCAGAGAGTAAACATTGCTGGTGTAAACAAACCTTTTATATGTTGCTAAGTAAATAGAAGTCCTGTAAATCAGTTCAGGAACAGGTTTCAATCAGGAGTGGCTGGCATTTGGCCACACGACAGAATGAGTCAGTCCCACTGACTGATTACAGCTGCTTAGAAAGCAGTGCAGCAGAGTTAGGTCACCATTCTCACATGAAATAATAACAGATGTAATAAATATAATAATTTAAACCACATAACCTTTTTTCTAACTATCACTAAGAGTAAAATAGTGTAGTTAGGCAGTTAAAGGTACTTTAAAAACTTCAGTTGTACCTGCAGTAAAGCTAAAAAACATCAAAGTTTTGTTTTTTTTTCGTTTTCAGATATAGAAATCAGTCAGTTTGGATAAAAAGCAATGAAAGCTTAATTATAAATGATAAAAGAATTTAGTGCAGAGCTGTAAAACTCTTTTCATGTTAGAATTTGGACAAATGTGGTTAAACATGGCTGCATTAAACTGTCTCATCCCATTGTCTGCAATGAAGAAGGACTGTCCTGCACTGTCTTTAGGGGAGTGTAAAGTGTTATTGCTGTGTGTCATTTAATCATAATGAACTCACACTGTAATACATTTGTACAAAATTAGAAAGTGCGAAAAGTGTTTTTGTGTAATTTCTTTTTCATATTTACGTCCTAGAAATGCTTTTCTGCTTGTGAGCCTAAAGTGTGAAAAAAAGGAAAAATGTCTCAGTACAGCTACCAGCTGTGGTAGTGTGTGTGGTGACCTGGAGGTCCTCTGTAACAGTCTGGGAGAGTTTGTACAAAAGTCTCCACATGACTCCGGGCCTCTCCTCAGCCATCATCTGTGTAAAGTATTCGTTTGCCATAGATGTCACACTAGCATCACAAGTTCATTAGTTCATTTGTCCACACTTCGATGTGTAAGGTTAATTCATCCTCACAGGGTCATCTTTTGTGCACGTGCAGAGGGTTTCCACACTGTGGGCAGGAGTGATGTGTGTCTTGCATTCCCCGTACCATTAATGGAATGAGACAGAAACCGCAGATGAGCCTGAAACACAAGCACAGAAAACACCAATGAAGCTGTGCTCAAGCTCGTTTAGCGCCGGTGCACATGCAATACTCCTCCTGTGTGAGTGTTTGGGGCTCTTACCCCGCCATTGCAAGAATGACACACCAGCACCAAGCAGCTGTCCCAGGTACATGTGTGACTTTACTGGTTACAAGATGACTGCAGTGTGGGCAGCGTACCAAACCAGGGGCGCCTCTCAGATATTCCACCGCTATGGGAACAGGCTGCGGCTGGCTCACTACTGCTATCGGCTGAGTTTGTCTGCTGTTGACACGCGGTGCGGCACCAGCTGCCATTCAGGAGACAGATGAAGTTATTAGAAGGAGAGAAGAACAAGTAAGGCAGAGGCTTATACACCCACTGGACACTTTGTTAGGTACACCTAGCTAGTACTAGGTTGGACGTCCTTTTCCCTTTCAAAACTGCCTTTACAGCTTCATGGCAAGATTCCAACAAGGTGTCAGAAACATTCCTGAGATTTTCCTCCATATTGACATGATGACATCACACAGCTGTTGCACATCCATGATGCAAATCTTCTGTTCCACCACATCATGAAGATGTTGAATTGAAATCTGATGACTATGGAGGCCATATGGTCAGGAAAACCCGTCTGAGATGATTTGAGCTTTGTATATGTGGTGTTTATGCTGCGTGCATATCGTTAGGGTCTGCTTCTCTGTTACTCCTGATAATCCCTGCAGTCAAAGCTTATTTCAAAAGCAGCTTGTGTCCTTGCTGTTGCTGCATCAAAACTCTTAAATGACCTCCCAGATGACCTCGTGCAAGCATCAGTGAAGACTGTTTTTAAATCTGAGCTGCCTTTTCTGTTAGACTTGTGAAACAGTTGAATTGTTGAGCTGTGATTGGAGGATTGGCTGCTGTTAGCTGCTGTTTTTTTTTATAGGAACCTGTTTATTCTGTTTTATTTTGTGTAACACATTTTGGTTTTAAATATCCTATAGAAATAAAATGTATTTACTTACTTAGACCAAATGACTGACTCTCTTGTTCAATTTTGTTGAGCCAGTTTAAACTGTAGCCTCAGTTTCCTGTTCGTAGCTGACAGGAGAGACACTCAGTGCGGTCTTCTGCCTCGAGGATCGACATGTTGTGTGTTCAGAAATGCTCTTCTGCATATCTTGTTTCCTGATGCCTTTCTATGAGCTAGAAACAGTTTGGCTATTCTCCTCTGACCTCTGGCATCAACAAGGTATTTTGATCCAGAGAACTGCTGTTCACTGGATATTTTTGGCCCATTTTATGTAAACCCTAGAGATGGTTGTGTGGAAAAATCCCAGGAGATCAGCTTTTTCTCAAATACTCAGACCAGCCTGTCTGACGAGAACAACCGTGTCACATTCAAAGCCACGAATGCCACCTTCCTCCCCCATTCTGATGCTCCTTTTCAATTTCAGCACGTTATCTTGACCATATCTGCATACCTAAATGCATTTAGTTACCTCCCTGTGATTTTCTGATGAGATACTTGCATTGACAGTCAGATGAAAAGGTGTACCTAACAAAGTGGCCAGTAAGTGTAAATAGCAGTAAAAAGATCATGCTTATAGTAAAGACGTAGTCTTGATACTTGCCTTGTCGGGAACGCGAGGACGCAGCAGCTGGAGCAGAAGCTGCAGCGCGAGCACGAGAAGCATGCGGATTAACTGTAACACAGAAAAACCAAAATTTAACCTAATGTAGCTTTTTAAATACTTACACTTTGACCCTTTAAAGTCTGAACCATGAAATAATTGCCAGAAAGTTCAAGATTTTTGAAAATATTGTGAACCTTCTGAGAAAAAACATATTCATTTGCATGCATGAGTTTACTTTGAAATTATATTTGTTACATTTGTTTCTCTCTCTCTAGTGCTGTTTAGACAGGCTTTCCACGGGGATCACTGTGATGATGTAGAAGTCTCAAAAACTCACAAAAACTCATGAATTAAATATGATACGACAGGCACTGTGGGGTTAAAATACAAACATTTGGTGAGTAGACTACAGACAGCATATGGACTGAGCCTCTTACATTGTGAAACCAGCGTGCAGCACATAGAGACTGAACTGAACTTGCTGAGCATGCCTACATGCCTAAACGCCTTGGTTTGCTGCCATGTGATTGGCTGATTTGATATTTCCGTTAATGAGCAGTTGAACAGGTCTACATAACAAAGTCAATATTAAAAGTGCAATCTTTATACTTTGAGTAATGGGATGGACTATGACTCCAGTGCTTTGGTGGGGAGGCGAGGACACGGCAGTTGGCACAGACAGGACAGGAAAAGGATCTGGCTGAACTGTAACTGTGATTTAAAAAAAGAAAAAGAAATGTTTACATGTTATTTTGCAGTCACACTAGGGTTTCCTTCCACACTTTACTTTAAATATATATTTTTTAAATTTACTTCAGAGTGCACTGAAGTGGTTGTCTGGCAGAGTAAAAGCATGAATACACTTAATGACGACATTTCTACAAATCAGCCTGGTAAAACTGGTATGTCATGTAAACAGTATGCCAAAAAATAAATAGAAAAGGACACATGTTAGTGTGTACATCCTGTCAGCAATATCTCACGAGCTGACTCAAGAAATGGGGTTAAAGGAAGCAGAAAGATTTTTATCTCACCTGCTTCTCTGTAGGCAGGTGGAGGTGTCGGTGGGGATGAGAGAGAGGCGTCATAGGCAGGTGGGGGGGCGTTAAAAGCTGCAATGGGCAGAGCAGGAGGTTGGCGACTGGCCTCCTCATATGAAGGGGGGTCCATCCAAACAGATCAAACAGGATTCTGTCATGAAGATAAAAACAGAAATGTAGATAAGAGCAAGTTTGAAATGTGTGTTTTCATCACAGATAGTTAATTACATAAAAACGATGTAAGTCTATACCCAGATATCTTTGATTTGGTACAGTCTTGCTTTCCAGATAAAACCCCAAAAGGGCATTAATGTAAGACTCTTCTTCACAATTATCGAGTCACGTAGCTCCTGCTGTTGATAACATCTGTGCTTTTCCTTCAGTGACAAATTAAATATATTTTTATTTGTCATCACTTTAAAACAGGTTATTTTTGATCTTCATTCACAAGTCGTCACAATCTTCTAGTATTTGGTGGGGAAAAAAGTTGACAATGATCTTGCGTTTGGTGAACCCACATTAGCGATTCTTAACACACGACTAATGTCACATGTTAGGTTCTTAACATGCGACACGAGTCATGTGAGACTCTTATCAGAATTGTGATAAAAGTATTCGTGGAGTCAGTCGTGCCCTTTTTCTTTTGCTGTTCTTCTTTTAGGGGTAATTTGTTGGACTGGATTATGGGGAAGTTACTTTTATCAAAAGTTGTACTTACATTAAAAATGTATTTACATGATCCAATGCATCACTTTATAATTTTACTTTTTAGGATTAGTGGAAGCGATGACCAGCTTAAAGTTGTTTACCTGGTCATAAAGGATACAAAGGACATTACGTGTGTGAAAACACTATTGAATTAAGCAAATTGTTTAAAAAAATGACATTGAATCACATGTAATCACTCTGTTTAGGACTGAATCCGAGAAACTGGGGAAAAAATGGGAATGAATAAAAAAAACCAACATATAAGGTTTTAAGAATGAAAAAATAACATTTTATACCCTGGGCTTTTCCAGCTTGCATTGCAAATGAAATGTGCTGTGTGTACACTAGCTTCTTTCAGTTTATCCTGGTGTTAATGTGGGCGCACTGGAAAGAGTCAATTGTAAAGTATTTTATGTGGCGGTTTAGCTCTTTGTATGCCAGGCTCTGTGATGCTGAGTCTCATATTACTGCTTTTAAGTCTGAAGCTCTGATTCTGCCGTAATAGCTACTTGCATTATCTCTCCTCCTGACTGCTAAACAATGAAAGGCGCTACATATCCAGTCTTTCATTGTTTAGCACTGCTGGTTTAAAGTGACAGCGTCAGAACAGTACACACAGTGTAACATGTGATGGCGTAAATCAGTCTTTTACTCATACTTCACATACTTTAGTGTTTTTAATAATGCCGCACACATTAATCTTAGTTGTGTTTTAATGTAACTATAGAAGCCATATATATATATATCAGCAGCTTCATCCCTTTTAGGGATTATAAAAATAGAAACAAATGTCAAATCTAGACTGTTAGTCTATATAGTTGCACTGTTTTTAAACTGGTGTGAAATATTCACCCTTTTAAACGTGTATTACTCATCGTCCACCTTTTTATCAAGATGACACAGAATTATTACAGCATGTAAACACAACTCTGACTGGCAAAGATGTATTTTTCTACCCCTATATCAGAGAAAACCGAGTGTATCAGCCATGAAATGCACCCGCTGAATGCAGTCAAGTCACTCGAGCTCACATGAGACTTCGCTCTTATGTAAACAAGACACATCCAAGTCCCGATACCTGATCCAGACAGGCACAGACCTGCCCCTGCCACATAGACATTTCCAATAACACCTGCCAACAACCTTATAGCTCATTACCCGCTAATTAAATAGTGTAATGTGAGATATATCGGAGCAGTGGTCTTACCTTGGGCAAATGAGGAAGAACGACTGGCAGGAGGAAACACGTACCATTGCTGATCATGGTCATCACATCACAGCCTGTTAAACCTGTTCTCCCCTGGAATTGGAAACATTTTACGTCTCACATGAAAACCAACCTGTTTGTCTTATTAGTCACCACTGCCTATTCAGAGGTTTTCCCTGCAGGAAGAAAAGATTGTTCAACTTAAATCAGTCTATACCTGCTTACTAGCTGGAATCACTATATTTACAAGATCTACAGCAATAAAAAAAACTTTTATAGTATGATTTATTGTTAGATACCCAGCACAAAGACTAATCATTCTTTATGAGGCAATTATGGAAAGTTTTTTAATAATTGGCAATCATTTCTAATATTTCACATTTTTTTTGTAAATGTCACCACTCCTCCTCTCCTTTTTTTACCTTATTTTTTCCTTCTCTCTACGTACACCTCCGCATTTAGTCATTAGCTATTATTAATCTCCAACTCTCTTACACAGTGTGCCCTTTGTCCTGTCTTCCTCTCCTCACTCCCTCGCTCGCAGCAGACGGCTGCCCCTCCCTGAGTCTGGTTCTGCTGCAGGTTTCTTCCTGTTAAAAGGGAGTTTTTATATATGCTCTAAGACAACCGGTGCTTTTTTGGTTTTCTTTTCCTTCTTTCTTTTTTTTTCTTTTTTTCCCCAAAGCTTTGGAAAGATAGTAACTGGACTGGTTTTTATAAAGCGCTTTTCTACTCCACTGGAGTACTCAAAGTTTTATACAACTGCCTCATTCAGCCAGGCAGTCGAGCATATTTGGCAGTTACACATCCACCAGCAGCCTGAACTGTTGGTACTTGGCAGAATGGATCCATTTTTCTCATCCTATCGTCTGAAAGTTGTAACAGAAATTGAGACCCATCAGACCAGGAAATGTTTTTTCTAATCTTTTATTGTCCACTTTTAAAGAATGTATCGTCAGTTTCCTGTTCTTAGCAGACAGAAGTGATGCGGTCTTCTGCTGCATTTAGAGATGCTCTTCTGCGTACCTTGGTTGTATGTAGTGGTTATCTGAGTTACTTTTGCTTCTGTTCATCTCAGAGGAGTCTGGCCATTCTCCTCTGACCTCTGACATCAACATGCATTTTCACCCAGAGAGCTGCAGCTCACTGGATATTCTCTCTTTTTCTGACCACTCTCTGCAAACCCTACAGATGGTTGTGGTGAATAATCTCTGTAGATGACCATTTTCTGAAATTCCCAGACCACCCTGTCTTGCACTATGACAATAAGTGCCACATCAAATAACTTAAATCACCTCTCGTCCCCATTCTGATGGTCACTTTGAACCTCAGCTGGATACTCTGCACACCTAAATGCATGTGAACAGTGAATGGATGTGCATTATTATTATTATCATTAGGCAGATTAAAGCATATTATTATTGAATTAGTTAACTTTTTTAAGCCTAGAGCCATTTCAAATACTTCTCAATCAGCTCAACAAATATCAGGAAACACAAACTTTTTCTCTCCAGTTTGTCACAAATTGTGTCTGTGAGCGCTACAGTATGGAATCAGAACGATGCCACCTTGAAACGAAACCGAAAAATGGATTGAAACTGAAAAAAAATATTGTAACTGAAATAAATATACTGAAAAATCTTGTATTGAAACCGAAAAAAAAATTGATAGTGAAAAACAATTAATTGAAACTGTAATTTTTTTGTTTTCGCTTACAATTTTTTTTTGTTTTCGGTTTCCATCCATTTTTCGGTTTCAATCCACTTTTCGGTTTCAAACCATTTTTCAGTTTCACTCTGCTGGCACTGTTTTGGTGTACGGGGGCGCGCTGGGGGGCGGGGATTCCGACCCGCATGTATTTGCATATATTATAATGCTGACCAATGACTGGAGAAAACACTGACGACGCGGCTGCGGTCACGGACAAACTCGCACGTGTCTGTTCGGGAATGGCAGATGCCGAGAGGTCCAGCGTTTACATTACCGACTATTTCAAAGTGACAGCCTGAGGTGTTCTTCAGTAAATTGGACTACCGGACAGGAGGACCTGAGGCCCCACCGCATTATTTTTGGTAAATTAAATGTGTTTGTAAGCTAATCCGTAATTTAGGTCCTTAGCTAGCTACCTAAGGACCTAGCTAGCTAAGATGAGCACTCGGCTGTCGGGAAACATGTTTTGTAAAGTTCGTTTAGCTACCCCGTGCAGGTGAATGAATTTACCCTGACTAAAGAAATCAAGAGAAACGCACCGGGCTGCTCAGTGACTAACCACGGTTACTGTACTTTTATTATGAGTATTATACTGTAAGAGCAACGGGCTGGACTCTGCTTCTGCTCCTGTGCAGAGCTGATTATTAAATATGTGCAAACAGCAGCATGTTTTCTGTCGCTTTCCACATGTGGAAGGACATTAAAGCCAACTTTTAAATTCCCCTCATTAGTCAATAGCTACGGATTAAATAGCAAAGCCCGATACTTATGTACTGAAACCAACTACTTCCGCTTGTCAGCTTAACTTAAAATGTTACATTTTTCCCCTGATTATTTTTTTTTAGCTTTTTTTTTTTTTACTGAGTTTGTTACAAATATTCAGGTTAAAAAACTGTCCAAATTATTTTTAATGAATTATGTTCACAAAGTCACATGTTCAGTACTCTGTACAGCTTGCATCCTTTAGGACAAATAATTTGAAACGTTAATATTTCTTGTTCAATACTGAGCTGATAACACCTCTGTATGTTGTGACCAGGATGCAGCAGCAGACTGAACCTCGACTGAAACCTGCTCCATCATCTCATCTTTGCAGATGTCCATTTATAAAGCATCAACAACTCAAAGGTAAACATGATATTAGAAAGTGTTAGTAAGGCCTTTAAAACAAATAAAAAAATAAACAGCTGTCGGCAGAACTGTAGGACTGAACAACTTCAGATCCCGAGTGTGTGAGGCCGGAGAAGGATCAGCTGTATTTCAGATTTGAGAGATAAACTTTATATTTCAGTTTGTGATGATTCTGTTCTGTTTGTGATTACAGGAGCTGACCTCAGATTCAGACCTCAGCACCACCCAGTGACAGCAGACAGATCATCCTATATCTTCAATCTTTGTAGTAACTCCAAAATTAACTGAAGAAAACAGTACAAAGGTTAAAGTACCACATGTGCTGTCAGTGAAAGCTGCAGCTGTTTTATTGATAAATTTAAAGACAAAAAGTCAAAAGGATTAATCACCCCTGTAACTGTGTCACTATACATCAGCATTAACAGTACCTCAGTTTGGTGTTTCAGAAAACTGCTGATCTCAGACCTGCACAACTTCTGTTTTAAACACTGAATGTACTCAGCTACATGAAGAGCACATGTTTTCTCTGACACAATTAAATAAAACCTGATTAAAAGTCAAAGGTTGTTACTTGTATTTGAACTAAAAACTTGTGATCTGGAATTCTTTCACTGTTTTTGACAATAGTGTGTTATTTATCATAAAGTAATTCAGAGTCATTCATACCAGAGTAACCAGTGAGCACAACATATATTTAACTTTCTACAGGACTTAAAGCTATTACTATAGCTTATAGCTATTACTTAACTGCACTACTGTATAGTTCTGTGTAAATAATCATTCTGTACATATGATTTTTAATCCTACAACTGTTTATAATTTGCATAGTTCACATTTCTGTATAACTGTATATCTCAGATTTCTGTAGTTTCTCATTTATATCCTGTACATAGTTTGTACTCACTACAGCCTGTACATACTTATAGTTATAGAATATTCACAACATATTTCATACCGTGTACATTGTAACATACCATAATAGACCCATTTCTGTAATATACTTACATATCTATATTATTGCTAATATATATTGTAATATATCTATATCATGGCTAAAGCACTTCTGGATGGATGCAAACTGCATTTTGTTGCCCTGTACCTGTGCAATGACAACAAAGTTGAATTCTATTCTATTCTATTCTATTATGTAAAAGTCCAGACCCTCTGAGGATTATCTGAGTACTTCTAACATTACACAAAACAAAGGTCTCCATCAGTGTTCATGAAATGCTGGGTTTATCCTTCTTGTGAGGGAGCTGCTGGTGAAGATCACGAGCCCTGCTTGATCCCGGCGATGAGTTTCAGTCTTCCTGGTGTTTCTGAAATGATGCCTCTCACTGTGGGTCAACAGAACTTCTGGCACAGGACAGCTGTAATGAAAGAAATTGAAGTTTTGGAAATGCCCTATATGTGAGAAGCAGATTTTGTATTTACTTTTCTTTTGCCAATCAAGATAACAAATAGGGGTGGGCGATATAAACGATATATGATAGAAACGATATAAATTTGGCTAACGATAGAGCGATATAGTCAAAATCTCTATCGCGATAGTGCATGTTGATGATGTCATCAAGCTGCGCCTGTTTTGGTCGAAAGCATCGCAGCGGCTACAACCATTATCATCTGCAGATTATGGCGGGCGATAGTCATAGC
Source organism: Aulonocara stuartgranti (assembly GCF_965226115.1). Lineage (NCBI taxonomy): Eukaryota > Metazoa > Chordata > Actinopteri > Cichliformes > Cichlidae > Aulonocara > Aulonocara stuartgranti. The sequence goes on along the minus strand of NC_138944.1, from coordinate 29,260,174 downwards.
AAAGAGATGAAGCACTTTTGAAATATGGGGAAAGCCAAAAACTGCCGTTCCTTCACTTCCGTAACATTGATTCATTAATGTTGAATTCTCTCGCAGCTGCTCTATTCCCATGTTGTTGCAGTATATTAATAACTAACCTCGTATTGTGGATGAATAATCTCAGTTGTTCTCCTGACTGAAGTTTGGCCCATGTATAGCATCCTGCTATGTGATTGCATTTGTCCCTGACCACCAGAATCCCTCACGTTAACTTTTATTGAGTGGAAAAAAAGTTAGCTGTGTCGCTAGCAATCACATTCACGTAGCACAACATTATATACCAGGTAGTCCAACTTCAGTAACCCTGCAAACGCCACTGCTGTTTAGTTTTCTGTCTTCATTTATGTTGGTAGCAGAGCTGTTTCAAAAGTCTCTCAGTCAGAACATGGTATGAAATGTTTAGGTGTAAACTAGCGAGCTAACTTCCTGTTAACTTCTAACTCCGTTAAATTTAATAAATTCTGTTTTCATGGATGCATGGATGTACAACTTAATTGTTACACCCGATAAAGCAGCAACGCTGATGATTTAATTAAAGATGAAAGAATTTAGACTGTTTTTAATTCTGTGTTCGTTTGACTTTGGGACCTGAAGCGGACGGAGTTTTGGACCCAGATTACTCCGCGAAGCTCCTCACTACGGCAGCCGTAATGCTCTTACAATCCAGCAAGCAGTGCGGCTTACCAAAGTTGTACTAAAACATTTTTTAACAGATTTCTGCACGCCAAAATCGGTTCGAGGTCAGTAAGCACAACCAGAATTCATACATAAGGCACACTCTCGATTTTTGAGAAAATTAAAGGATTTTAAGTGTGCCTTATAGTGTGGAAAATACGTTATACAGAAGAAAAGAATATATCGCAATATATATCGTTACCGCACATGCTTCAAATTATATCGCGATATGAATTTTAGGCCATATCGCCCAGCCCTAATAACAAAGTATAATTTTCACCATACAATTACTAACCTTGTCATCTCCTGCACTGTCTGTTTTGGGCTCTGGGCTCCTCCTTCCCAGCGCTCATGAGACTGCTTTGATGCACTGTGGTATGAGGTGCTAACCTGTTGACAGTGTTGGGAAGGTTAATTTTAAAATGTATTCCACCAAAGATTATAGAAGTAATGTATTCTGAATACTTTACAACTACATGAATGTGCTATTGCTGTGTGATTTATTACTATTACTGAAGGCTACTCGCCATACCAACACCAACTAGATGTTAAAATCTTAATATAAATGAGTAACAGTAGGGTGGACATTAGGTAAGGCTGCAGCGATCTCGTGTAGAAAACTATTCAGCACGTATATAAAACAGGTCAGCGGCTCCGAACCGTAGTAAAGGGACCTCTGGCTAATACGTCCGGTTCGTGTCGGGCTCATAGCTGAAAACTAGCTTTACTTTGTTGTCTGGGTCAAGTTTGCTAGCGAGAGACAGAGAGAGGCGTTGAAAGGCTGCTTATTGTTTCGGAGGAAAACACGAACACAGCTTAACAGCTTACTTACAGCTGGGCTCGTCAGGCTCTCTTTTTGGCTTTAGTGGTTATTATTATATTTACATGCTTCCAGCTCCTGTTTCTGCTCCGTGACAGCTGTACTTTTCCTTTTTCTCCCTCCTCGCTCACAGACACATAACGGGTATGGCAGTCCATTCTCCCTGCAGCACTGCCCATGAGGCTACATTGTTTAGGGCGATGCCTGTAACACTCTGCTATTGCCTTCATGTTAAATAATTTTTGTATAATAATTTTTAGAGGCTCTTATTGTGTGTTTTGTTTGGGTTTCCACCGGCGTGGAATTACCAAAAAATAGAGAGACCATAGCCTAACATATGAAACAGGTAAATACCGCCATGTAATCCATTTATTTCAACAAACTAACTGTATTCTCAATATCACCTATTGAACAGTAATTGTAACGGATACATTTACTCATATTTTGTATTTTAAATACGTAACGCCGGTGCATGTATTATGTTACTGCCCAACACTGCCTGTTGAGATCCTGAGATCCGCTCCTAGAACACCGGCCTCCAACTCCTGAAGAGACACGGGTGTCCCTAAATTTAGCAAATATTAGCTTCAGGCTAGCTTGCTACGACGAATAGGCTAATACCAGCATTTTACCACAACTTCACCAGATGTAGCTAAAAAAAACTAAACTAATGTCCAGCCCAGTGGGACAGCAAGAAAAGATGACAAAAAATGATTACTTACTTGCGGTTTGGAGGTTCGAGCTGAAATTGAAGCAGCCATTGAAAGACGGGAAGAGAGAAAGATGGCAGCTTGGTCAGCACTAGTGGCCTCTATAATATATGCAAATACATGCGGGCCGGAAACCCCGCCCCCCCAGCGCGCCCCCGGACGCCAAAACAGTGCCAGCAGAGTGAAACTGAAAAATGGATTGAAACCGAAAAATGGATTGAAACCGAAAAAAAAAAATTGTAAGCGAAAACAATTCCATACTACAGCTGCTGCAGTGTTAAAGTGACGCAAGAGAAGAAGATGAGGGGTTATTTGCAAAGGTAAGGACTGCTCAGCAAGTGAAGTTTTAGAAAATCAAATTTAGATTGCAATTAATGTTGATTCATTTTAGAGTTTTTTAACCAAATGTTGGATCAAAATTGCCAAATTATGTCTGTAAAATGTCTTCCAAAACAAATTAAATATACGAATTTTGTCTTATTCAGAGCTTGCATGAAAACAGCTGGCAGTTTAGTTCAAGCTACACCGGTTAGTTTGCTGTATCGTGATAACATTTACAATGATGCACTATTTGGGATGGAAGTACTGTTACTAGGTTACATCAGGGGTGTTAGGATCTTTGGGTCCTAACACCTCCTAGTTTCTTGAGTTTTTCTTGCTCCTCCCAGTTTTGTGGGTTTTTGGTTCATTCTTGGAGTTATTATGTGATTACACTCTAGTTCTTCATGTCCTAGTCATTGCATAAGTTATCACCCTCATACCTTTCTGACCTTTTGAACTGATACACTCCTGCAAGATCACTGAGGTCTGCAGATCAAATGTTCCTAGCTGTCCCAAAGTCCAAATTAAAGCACAGAGGAGATCGAGCCTTTGCCGTGACTGCTCCTAAACTGTGAAACAAACTGCTGTTTCACATCAGGACCTTTTATTCCTTGGCTTTTAAATGAGAATAAGTTCATACTACTTTTATTTGTCTTATTTCTTACTCAGATCTTCTCACTTTATGCTTCTTAGATTTTGTCATGTCTTCCTATGTTTTTATCTCTTTTGATTATTTAAATGTACAACACTTTGCTCAACAGTTGTTGTTTTAAATGTACTATATAAATAAATTCAAGCTCGTTGCTGTAACCTGTTTGTATTTTGATCTTTTGAGTCTGTAAAATTTAGTTATCTTCATCTATGGCCCTGGTCATGCTTCTGTGTCTCACTGTGCCCTGTCCCTATGGTCGGTCACCCTGTTGTCTCAGGTCAGTCATGTCTCTGTGCTTATTTAGTCTTTACCTGCATCTAGTTTGTCTCGGGTCCGGGTCTCTGTCTCTGTGTTTGTTTATTTCTGGTCTTATTTTGATCGTCTCTTATGTGTGCATTGTGTTTTTGCTTCTTCTGTCTTGTTAGCCTGATTTAGTTCACCTGTGCTCCCTGGTGCACTCCATCTCCCTCATTACTTCCTGTGTCTGTTTAAGCCCTTGTTTGTCTTTCCCTCAAGCTGTGTGTCCTGTGAGTTCCTGTGTAGTTTCCTAGCTTGTATTCCCACATGTCTGCTTAGTCTTTCTATTCAGTCTCATGTAAGTTCAGCAATAACTGAGTTCAGTTCTATGCCTGAGTCCTCCATATTGTATAACAAATACCTCTCACACAGTGATAAAGGGTAGCAGACATTAATTTATATTTGAGGTGATGCTGATTAGACTGGTTTCTACTTTTTACACTAGATTTATCATATTAAGGGGGTTAGAAATAAGCCACATAGCTCACAACACATACAGTTATGTCTTGTTGAATTCAAGATAAAGAGCAGTGAATATCAGAGCAGCAGCACAAGTCAGCTGATCACAGTTTGTACACAAAGAAACTCACAGAACAAATCATTATGTGACTCGTTTCCAAGAAATCTCTAAGAAATTCTTTTCACTGCACTGCTACATCCAACCTTGATCCTGGTCCATCGTGTCCTCGTAATCCTGCTGAAGCTCAATTTTATGACACATTTGGAGAGTCTCTATAAATATTACCGTCTGTGTTGAACGTGTCAAATTCAGCCGTGTGAAGCACTCAACAGACATATAAAGAAGCAAGCATCAAGACAAAAAGTTTAAAGCTTTTTCACAACAAAGCCAACACTTTAAACCTGTATCACTTTTATTAAGAAAATTCAAAGTTGCTAGGTTGATCCTGATTGGCCAAAAAGTGACATTACAGCTCATCTTTGGATGTTTTGTTGGTCTTTTCCTCTGCGGACTCATTGGGCTCCTGAAAAAGAGGAAAACGTGTGAACTGTGGATTATTTTTAAAAGAAAAACAGCATAAATCTGCAGCGTTAACACAAACCTTGCTATCGCCAGCAGCCTTGTCGGCTTCCTTCTTCTCATCCACCTCATCCTCATCATCATCATCATCGTCGTCGTCGTCATCCTCATCCTTTTCCTCTTTAGGTAAAACTCCTCCACCATCCAGGAATTTAGAAAATGTCTCCAGGTCCCTTTCTCCAGTGTATTCGATCACCTGAGAGAAAAGGAAAGAATGCAGTGTGTAGAGGTGTGTGTGCGCGCGTGTGTGTGTGTGCGCGCGTGTGTGTTTACCTCTTTGTCACCAGCTGGGAAGTATTTGAGTGTTGGGAAACTCTTAATGTCAAGAGATTCCACTTCATTGGCTGTGGCGTCTATTTTGGCTATGATGATGTCATCATGGTCGGCATATTTCTCACCAAGCTGATCCCAGATGGGAGCCAACTCCTTGCAGTGTCCACACCATGGAGCATCTACACTCAGACACACAGAGATACACATACAAGGAACGTCATTCTAATGTTGGTGAAGATGAATTAATGAAAGGTGGATTATTTCAGCTGTATGTTACAGTAAACACAGAGGAATAACCATTTTAGAGATCTGCTTCGTTGCTTAAAGGAAATGTGGAAGGATAGGAGGTTCTTACCTTAAGTTCAGCTAAATAAACTTTAACTCCCTTAATGCCAACTCCCTGTTTGGTGCATACTAATCTACACACATTATATGGACCAAAGAACTTAGCCAACACGATGTTCCACCAACAGGAGCTGCTCGACATGTAAACTCATGCCATGAAGCTCCTGGTGCACAGTTTCTGTGCTGATGTTAATGACAGAGGTTTGGAGCTCTGCAGTTACTGAGTCAGCAGAGAGTTGGCGTCTTTTATGAACTATACGTGGTCTACCAACACTTACAGCTGATCGTGGAATTTATAGATGTCACAGAAAATGTTACAAACTGACTTGTTGCTATGATGGCATCCTGTTACAGAACCGATTCTTTCATAAATGTTTGTAAAGGCAGACTGCATGGCTAAGTGCTTGACTTTATACACCTGTGGCAATGAAACTGAAAGCACCTGAATTAAAAGGCGTTTCCTAATCCTTTTGTCCACATAGTGTATGTTCTTTATTTTAGAAATCCAGCTGAGCTGTTGGCCTGTCTTACTGCTCTTGCCCCATATGACTTTAGAGTAGTGACATGGCCACGTTAACAATTACTTGTGTTAAGTGAGAACAATAATCTTCTTACAGAGTATGTGCCCTTTCTCCACCTTAATGGGTGGGCCAATCTGAATGAAACTTGCATTACTAACATCTAGATGGTGTTTTTTTGTAGATCCATTATAAACCCCAGCTCTGTTAATTTTCATGATATCATGTTCATTTTATCATACCTCTATAAATGTGATGTTATCTTCTCTGTTTGCGTTTCTTACTTTTGTTCATCTATTCACCACCAAATACAGAATGAAGAATTTGAAAAACTGCCGCAAGCCTGGCATGAACTTTAGGATTGGTTGTTGCTAACTAATATTACCTTTTTGCAGTTGTGTGACTCCATCCATATACTAAAGTTGGAATGTACTTCTGATTGTGTCCAGACTCAAGATACATGCAGTGCAGACGCTGAACGAATTTATTAATCGGTGGATACAAAAGGTCAGCATCACCAGATCAGCATCTGACTGAAGGTGAAATATCGTCACAGTCTCACCCTCTGCTTCTGTGTGCGTATGGCGCCAAATATTGGCCAAAAAAGTGTTTTTGAAGAACAACACTATGGCAAAGCACAGGTGACCATCGACCTTCTGGCTTTAAAATGCTATTTTATTAGACATTTTGTGGCTGTAGTCTTGACTGGTTGCATTGATGTTTGGCCAGCAAATTCTAATCAGCTGTTCAGTGTGTGCAAGACAACGTTTAAGCAAATTTTGGCAGGATTAAAAGATTAAAAGACAGCCACAGCATAATTATGCCTCGAACATATAAAAAGAACAGGTGTGAATTTATACTACTTTTTCTCCAGGCTAAGCCTTTTTCCCAAATCCGGATCTTTCTCCACATGCCCTGCTTTGATTACAGGAGTGGAATCAGTTGCTTGGTGGCTTGAGTTTCCAGCTGCCAATCATCTGCAATCATCTTTGCCTCAAATACCGGTCCTTAGCTCCAGCATGCTGCCCAATCACATAATCAGCCGTTCAGTTCCTCGAGCCACTCACTAAACCTCTTGCTAATTCCTTGCTGATCCACTCCTGGAGTGGACCTCCTCTGGTCTCCAGCTTGCACAGATTACTTGTGTCTGAGTGTCCCTCTCTGCTCTCACTGGCTCGGATTAGCCTTCGCTCTGTGTGCACGCTGCCAGCTCCAATCCTTTTACCAGCTCATTCTGCTTCTCTGTCTCAAACACTTCATGATGTTCTTTGGTAAACTGTAAATAAATGTTGCTTGACCATGCTTCTGCTTCCTGTCGCTTCACTTTGAGTTCTCTCCAGCTTTAACACAAGACTTGAATGATAATGTTATCATATATAGATACTGCATCTAATATCAGTACCTCCTTCACTCAATAGCTTAATCTACTTCTGTTAGTGCTTGTTTTGTGTCCTCTTCTGTAGTTTCTGTAACATTAAAATCGTTCAGTATGCTATAGACTCTACAGCCTTTGCTCCATGCTCTCTTGAGAGGATGTTTTGTTCAGAAGTAGTAAATTCAAGGAGTTTTCCCTCCTTGAATCCACTGTTGGTGGATATGCAAATATTTTTCTTGTCAAAGGTTTAAAGACTGCATTGGAAATGTCTATCCTCGGTGTTTGTGCAGGGTTCCAGCTGCCAAATTTCCTATTAGACCAGGACTCGCTTTTAAGTTATTGAGATGTCGGAAATCCTGCTCACAGGTAGGCTCATTAAAGTAAGATGAGACACCGGAGCAACTCCGGTGCCGGACTCTAAAAATCATTTAGCGAAGCAGCTTAAATCAAGGACTAATGAATTTGAAGTCAGAGAAAAGTGATGATCAAAGTGATGTTGGCAAACTTCACTGCAAATTTGATTGAGTTGAATAATAAATGAACGCTCTGATTTCACAAGATCCCTGTCCAGGATTTGACTTACAAAACTCCACAAACACATTTTTGGTCGGGTCCAGAGCGACGGAGTCAAAGTTCTTTCCCACCAGGATTTTAACTGGTCCTTTGTCCCAGTCCTCTGGGATATCCTCTGACCGATAGTAAGGCTGCAGAAGAAAAAAGGACCAGTTAGAAGAACTCGTACTTCTACAGTACTTTACTAGTTACATTACTTCACTCCAAGTGCTTTTAACCTAACATTCACAGTCACATACAGACTTGAGAAGGTGAGGACTGTCTGCATTTGTAGTACCTTTGCAGTACCATCCACAACCTCTTGGCACAGCTGTCGTAGTGAGTCTATGGTCAGTTCCTCTGAGTCATTGGCGTACTTCTTTCCTGTGTCCATATTAATGATGCGCATCGTGGGGGCGTCGTCCTTGGACACGGCAAAGTAGCTCAGCACGTGTGACAGGGGCTCTGACACGTCTATCAGAATGAACAGCAGCTGTATCTCACACACACACACACACACACACACACACACACACACACACACACACACACACACACATTTCCAACAGTTTAGAGGACGAAGCACTGATGAAACAAAGTCTTCACCTTACATTGTAATGATCCGCATGACACACACACACACACACACACACACACACACACACACACACACACACACACACACACACACACACACACACACACACACAGAGCAGGACAGTTACCTTTCCCTTGAACTCCTTGGCAACAGCCTTGAATTTTTCCAGGAGCCTCATCTGACTCTCCGCTGTGGAGTTCATGAACAGAAGGCAGTGCACGTTGATGCCAGAGTTGAAGACTTTGTCTGCTACCTGAAAATACACACACACACACACACACACACACACACACACACACACACAGTATTATGCTATCATTTTTTAAATTTAATTGCAGTTTTCTCTTCGTGTCTGCTCACTGGTGTGTGCGTTACCTCCTGGCTGAATCGGATGATCAGCTGCAGGCTGTTTTGCTTGATGAAGGTGGTCATGTTGTTTTTGTCCAACTTCCCTTCTTCTGACAACACAAAGTCTGCTCTGCCATCATCAAACTAGCAAACACACACACACACACACACACACACACACACACACACACACACACACACACACACACACATTTACATTTTACATACTTGAAATATTACACCTGCAGGATTAAGGTTCATAATTCTGTGCGTTCTTTCTCCACATCTATAACACAGTAGTTGCTGTATAATCTACCCTCTCAAATCCATAAATGTCATAGTAATTAATGTGTTTTGGTCTTTAATTCAGTTTTAGTGGTTTTAATGTTTGATTTGTTACCTCATGTGTACGTTTTTTCTTTCACATACAGTATGTTTAAATGGTTTTCTATGTTTGTTTTTTCTTAATTATCTATAAATAATATCAACCTACCAGGTTGCATTTTCCCTTTTAAATAAATACAAAGATTATTACAACTATTTTGTCATATTCTCACTGATTCATCAAAATCTGTTTTATAGTGAAGTTATTCAAAGAAATGACTCATAGACTCAAAGAAGTTGATTCTGTTATATGTCACAGTCTCTTTTTCTGATGTTTTTTCTCTTCATGGTCAATAGGATAAATAATTTACAGGAACACGCAGTCACCATCTCCGGACACTAGATGGCAGCAAAGCAAAGTATCTGCAAAGTATTTGTACCTTTTTGAAGAGCACTACGGAGCTGCCTTTCACCTCATACTTCTGGAAAACCTCTGGAGTGGCTGTGACTCCAAACTCTGTGTCAGGCGTGTCCATAGCAACTTCCTTAAACACCCGAGCAGCTTCACTATCCAAACTCTGCAGGAGAGGGCGAGAGCATGGAGTTACGAGCACTCATAGATGATTGCATGATTTAATGTTAGCCTCGACAGAAGGACAGACCTCGAAGAATCCCACTACAGTGATGTTATGGGCGTCTATGAACTGAGCTGCAGAATCTGCAGACTCCAGGGCTTCAGCACCGGCGCCAGTGCGACGCTTCATCCACTGGATTATCCCCGTCGTCGTCCTCTTACCTGCAGAGAAAAGGTCGATATAAAGCGGCTGTTTCAGGTGCTTTGAAGCAAAGAGTGCCCAACATCAGCTTGTAGCTCAGCTTTGAGCAGAAATGATAACAAGAGAGTAGAAACAGGCAGTCAAAGGAACAGTCAGAAAGTAATGGGTATTTGTAATATCTGCTAAAAGTCTGGCTTAATTAATAAATGTTGGAATTGCTAGCTAGCTTTTATTTTTAGTACTAGCTAAAAGGTTATGGGTAAATATTTGAAACAGCTAGTCAAAGTCATTTTATATCGAGGGGTACATACCGCCAACCCAGCTTTGACCTTAAGTAATCGGTCAGTATAGAGGTTTAACTGCATATTGCTAAATGTGTAGTTAAATGAGGGGGCAGGGATAGCTCAGTAGGTAGAGTGGTGGCCCCATGATCGGAAGGTCGGGGGTTCAACTCCACTGAACGGCTACCCTGAGGTACCCCTGAGCCGTCCCTACACACTGCTCCCCGGGCGCTGCATTGGTGGCTGCCCACTGCTTCACTGGGTGAATGGGTTAAATGCAGAGGAACTATTTCCCTATGCGGACTAACACATACATGAATAGAAAGTTTGCTGTAGTAAATGAAACAAATCTGTCTTAAATTGTAAGAAATAAATGTGTAAAAGTACAGAAAAAGTTGTGGTAGCTTATCGTGCAGACTGTCCTGTAATTATAAAGCACACAAGTGTCATTAATTCCCAAAAAATACCTTTTTTTAAAAAAATTTTGGACCCATTTATTTCTACAGTCAATAGTGAAAAAACAAGAACGTTACTGTTGTTTGTTTGTTTATCTGTCACTTAATTACACTTGAAGTGCAAATAGCCTTGGAGAAGGTTTTTAGCAGAAAAAAAGTTAAAAGCCCCAAATTGTCATCTAAAAAACATTTCCAAACCTGTCCAGTGGCTGGATTGGACTGTTTGCTGGAAAAATGAATTTACAGTAATTATTTTAATTTTAAAAAGTGTAGCATGAGTTCAATTCAACATGTTTTAATGTGAGAAGTGATGCTGATGAAGGGCTACTTTTTAAAAATACAATTTTTGGTCACATTAGATTCTTATTGTAATAAAGTTGAGCGAAAGACCAGTAAAGACCTCTAGGCAGATTCCAACCCTTATTGCATATGGGTCAGCTGCTCTACTCAGTACCCATCCCACAGGCCTTTGTGGGAACCACAGCTTTGACACACAAAGACTCAGAAAAATTATAATAATTAAAAAACATCTAACACCAACTGGGTTACACAGTAGTTTAAACACGCACATTTGGTTCAGTGTGCAAACTAATAGATGATAACCCTCGAAGGTGCTGGGAGGTGGAAAAATGCAAACTATACACAATCAGGTGATGATGTTCACTGATGATGCATAAAGAGCTGCTTGTGTTTGTGTATAAGTGTGTGTGTTCACCGGTGTATTCGACAGGCTCTTTGCGGTCTCCATTGATGAAGAGTTTCAGAGTGGGGAAGCTTCCGACGTCAAACTCTTCGGCCAGCTCTTTCTCCTCCGTGGCGTCCACTTTGGCCAAGCGCAGCTCCGGCTCCTCCTCCTTCAGCTTCTCGGCAGCCTCGGCGTAAATTGGCTCCAGCTGTTTACAGTGACCGCACCAAGGAGCATCTACAGTACATATAAAAACACATGAACACACACAGTTCAATGAAAGTTCCAGAGAACTCCAGAGAGAGTGAGAGACAGAGGGAGACACTACAGGGGTTTGTCCACAGCAGGCCTCTGCTGCTATCAGCAGCTCCTGTCCAGATACTCATGGAAATGAGCAGCTGATAGAAAAGTGGCAGTTGGGCTCCGTCTTTCTCCCCCATGTCTCATTTCCTCGTCCTGGCCTCTCCGCTTCAGTTCATCTGTGGGAGAGTTGAACCCGCACAACACCTGGACAGGACGTGTCACGTGTGCGATAATGCCTCGGCGCTGTTAAAGGCTGGGAAAGGAAAGATTTTCTCTCTTTTGTAAATTGATCAAATTTTAAATTCCTTGCCAGCAAAATGAGATAATCTTTTCACTTCCTGCCATATTTTCTAACCTTCTTTGATCAGTTTAGATTAGATTATGTTCCCAGGATGAACAAGGAGCATTAATGCTTATTTTACATTTTAGTTTTCATGTTATTACATAAAATCTGCACAACTTACCTATGAGTTCTTCTTTATGTGGCGCCTTATGCCAACCTTCGCTGTCACTGATGTTATTTGTGCATAAAAGCAACTCAAATTTAATAACAATTGTGTTGAAGACAGAACAAAGCGATAAGGGAAAATTCATCACAAGTTATTACTGGCATCTAAAGAAGGAGAAAGAGCTCATTTATCATAATAATCAGGATTTTGTTCCAGGATATAAGACATCCCACTTACAGAATTCAACCAGTAAATACTGATTCTCGCTGAGGGCTCTTTCAAAGTTGTTGATGTGAAGGATCATGACGTTATTCTCCTCCTCTATCTCAGTTGTTTTCTCTTTCTTTGGTGCCTCTGCCTCCTCCTCCGCCTCCTCGGTTGTCTCCTCCGATGCCTCCTCAGACGTCTCCTCTTGCGTCTCTGTCTGGCTGTCAGTGCTGTCCTCGGCCTGCGTGCAGGAGGCCCACAGCAGCAGGCCCAGCAGCGCTATGAACAAAAGCTTGTGAGTCTTCATGTCTGCGTCTCTGTCTGAGCTGCTCTGGTACCTGTGCTTAGGTGTAGGTGACCGTCAATGCATGTGTCTTTTACTCTTTGTACGATTATTTATCTAAGATGAAGCGTGTGTGTCAGAATGTTACTGGCCTTCCCTGTCATCCAATCAGGCGTCACGCCTGTAGGGGAAACTTTCCAGTCTCGGCCAATCAAACGATGCCTTGTAGATTCAGAATTGGGTAAACTGGATGATCGACTGCTGTGTTTGATCACACGTACACCTACTCGTATGTTTGTGTTTGTGTTTCTTTTGTTTATAGCGTTTAAATAGACCTCCCCATACACCACGTGGTAGCATTAAAACGCTTTTAACTTTAACTCCTCTTTCTGCTCCTTATCAAACCCTCATTTACCTAAAAACTCCCACAGTGATACTAACAAGTGGATTAACAACTCTTACCATTTATCACACCCTTTATGTTTACTCAAACTACAGAGACCACTTTCCACAGTTGCCCCTGTCATGACCTCAAATTTAAATCCACAGCACCATTAATCAAGAAAGATAGCAAGTTTCTCTGTTTTCTCTTCAAGCTAGCAACGTGAAATATCACTGAAGCTGAGTGCTGTCAACATAGTGCTGTCTTTGTCATGCAGATGCTTTGCGTTTTACTGTGCGTGTCGATGTGCGCTTCAGTTAATCTAAAACCAGTACATGTAACACTCACATACGCACGGCTCACAGCGCCGAGTCTTTCTCCACAGGCAGAGGTTGTCCAGCTGTTTTCAGGATTTTAAAACTTGCTTCAAAAGTTGAGATTGAAGTTTGAGCTCTTAAAACAACCGCGAGGTTCTTTTCTTTTAACCTTTGTGTTCCTCTAAAACGTATGTTTTGAAAAGTCTTATTTATTTGCTGAATTCAGTTTTTTTTATATAGTGCCAAATGAGAACAACAGTCATCTCAAGGTTTATATTGTAAGGTAAAGTTTTTATGAGCAAGCACTTGGCAACGGTGGGAAAGAAAAACTCCCTTTTAACAGGAAGAAACCTCTGGCAGCACCAGGCTCGGGGAGCCGTGACCGGTTGGGGTTGATGAGAGGGAGACGGGACAAAAGACGTGCTGTGGAAGCCACATCTGTTTCTGTTTATAACTTTAAAACTCAATGACTATCTTGGAACTTTATTGAACTACGTCCAGGTTTCTCAATGTTGCTCTGAGATTCAAAGAAGCAGGTCATTGCTTCCAGCATCCTCTCTGTCTCCATTTTTAGTTTCCTGTCGTCTCTCTAATACCGATTCGCAGATAAAGGTAAATTGCGCATTAATGTGAAGGGTTTCACTCCAGGAAACAGCTGCAAAAGAAAAGTTTGTGTTGCTGCCCGTCTGTTTAACCTTGGACAGCTTCTATGTACAATAGAGATACTGTGAGATAAATGATGGGTGTGGTGAGTAGTGTTTTCTTTACACCTGTAACCCAATGCTGTAGCCACACACAGCAGGGATGTTACAGCGTCCTGGAGTGCACCTGTGCAACCATGTGGCAGAACAAGAAGTTAAACTTCTTTTTTTAACAGCTCCATGACTGCATGACCAAAACGATGATGGATTTATTCAGAAAAACTTAATTTTTCAACCCAACACAGCCATATTTGACAAAATCCAAACTGTGAATTAGGGAGTAAATAACAGCAACAAAGAGTCAACACTCATGTTAATGAATCTATTTTATAAAATATCAACAGCAGCTCTACAAAATGTTATGCAACAGAAATAAAGCGTAACAGTTTCACATCCGATTATGTTACAGTAGTAGAGGACACAGTGGGTCCTGGTACATTTTTTTATTAAACTAAATCTCACTCTGCTCAGATGGCAGGTTCTTTGTCCCGACCCTTTCAAACTGCAGAAAACTGTATTTGTAAAAGGATCATAAGTGGAGTCTTTTCAGTCCCAGGCTGAGGGTGGCGTGATCAGTGCTGCATGTTTGTGTTCTCCGTCAGCGTGTGAGTGAGCTCCGGGTTTGGATCCCAGTTTGCCAACAGGTCGCTGAAGTCTGGCTGAGCGCTGTCGAGGGTGTGCATGTCGTGCTGCGCTGGGACGTTATAGTGCATGTGCGCGTTCTCGTCCGTGCGTGTGAGGTCCTGCGAAGGCGAGGCGCCGGTCCTGTGTGCGATGTCAAGCGTGTTACTCAGAGTGACCAGAGGGCAGCTGTGGATCGGCTCGGTCCAGAAACTGAGAGGCAGGTGCCGTTTGATCATCGGTTGGCCTCGGCCCTTGCTCGGGGCCCTGAGGTCAAACAGTTCAGCCAGGGGCCCCAGCCCACTGCTGTTGCCTTTTGCAGCCGCGGCTCTCTGCTCTTCAGGGCAGGCCCTGAAGCTGTTCTCCTGCATCTCAGGACTTCCTCTCGCTATTCTCATCAGGTCGTCATAGTAACGCAGACGCCCACTGGTGGTGATGGAGATGGAGTCGCTGTAGATGTCGCACGCCTCTCGGTCACCGGAGCAGCGACCGAAATAGCGCTGCACATCGCGACTGATGACGTCGGCGAACCTCAGCAGCTGCTTGGTCACATCCAGAGCATGGTGAGCGGGGTTTAAGAAAACCTCCTCCAAACCTTCTTCCTCTTCCTCCTGAGCCTCAGATTCTTCGTCCTCCTCGTCTTCATCTGCCTGTCTCTCTTCTTCGTCTTCTCTCTCCTCTGGCTTCTCTGGCAGCGTCTTCTCGTAGGCACCGTCCTTACACGGAGAATGCTGAAAAATCATGGGGAAGTAGGCCGGAGTCGGAGCCTGGATGAGAAAGTTCCTGATGACACCTGCAGCCATGTCGGCTTCTAATCCTGGTGAGATGAATGAAGAAAGAGGGACAGTAAGAACTTGATTGGGAATAACAAAAAAAGGATAAAACGCTTATATTGAGTTTCCTTACCTTACCTAGCTGCCAGGTTTAGTGTCTGTCCAAGAATAAAGGTCTGGCCTGGGTCACTGATGGATTTGCTCGATGTGCCCTCCAGGACCGGCCCTGTATATATACCTCCGCACACGCCAGTAGGCGTGTGTGTGACTGGCGTCGGATGAGGCAGCTTCCAGGACAAATATTTGCGCGCGGGATTGGTCAAACACACATTGTTTACTTTATCACTGGGCAACCGGGGAGGGGGGCCGAAGCTAATGGACCCTCTGCTAGGGGATGATGGAGATTTGTTATCCAGACGCGGACACAAACACATCATTGCCTTTTTCCGTCCCTGTTATCAGGCTAGTTAAAGGATAAAAGAGCATGAAATCAAATCACATGCTGTTTTGACTTTTAAAGGGGAACACTTTGAACCCCCATCAGCCCACCACATGCCCCCTACGACAGCAGGCTAACACACAGGCTGGCCAGACACACTCTCCCTAACGAACGACACAGTGTAATATTCTTTAAAGCACCCAAGTAACGCGCCATCGGCCGCTGGTTGACTTGGAGGGTAAAACAGAGAAAATCAGAGTGCCCTCAAGGAATAAACTGATAAGCAGGTTAGCTGTTAGCATCTCATGGTATAAAACCACTCAACCAATTAAAGCTGACAGGGAGGAGATACTTTATCATTTATTGTCAATATACAAAAACTACAAACTCTACGGTGTTGCACCATCTTTCTATGATTTACAACTTCCCTGGTTTGTGTCGGGATTTGGCCTCCTGAGCTTATTCATTCAAAAAGATCTTAAAATAGATATTCAGATACCAGATGTCATATCACATAGTTTTAAAGTAACGTTTTAAAGACCTGCACCACCAATTGTGAAGTCCATAAAATGCCGTTCAGCCTCTCGGTTTGACATAGACCTAAAATAATGGCCACAAAGACAAAAGTAGGTTTGTTTTCAGTGCTGTTTTTCCAAAAAGCTACCAACATAAACCCATGTGCTTTTCTAACTTAAAACTTAACTCATGCATCATTAGTTCCCCAGACATGGATTAAGGCTAGTCTTGGACTAAAAGCTTTAATCAGTGGAGATTGTTACTGATTATTGACTTAGGCTTAGTCTGTGTCTATGAACCAGGCTGGTACTGCTTCAGAACAAGACTCCTTTAAAAACACAAAGAGAAAAACAAAGACAACAAAAATTAAGTTTTGCAATATGCTCTAAGTTGGTACTTACAGATAAAGTTTAAACTGAAACTTGAATTTTTGAAATCAAAAAGGAAATACACTCTTCACAGAAAACTGCACAATAATTGCAGTTGTCTCACAGATTAAGGCCAATTTGACCTGGTTTGCACTGTAACATTGTATATACGTGTCTTGCTTCTGTTTATATGTGCATCTAGAGCATTATTTAATGTGTGTGTGTGTGTTATCAGGACACCCTGACTCCCCTGGTCTGCCTGTCATCAGTATCCAGGCTTCTGTGTTGATTTTAGGGCTAAAGATCAATAGCAGCAATATGTCAGCTCTCAAGAGGCTGACAAAGAATTACACACGCTTTTAGGCACACAAGCACATAGACACGCAAAACAAACACAGTAACTTTGTGATTTGTCTAACATGTTATATTCATTATAAAAAGCACACATGCAAACTAAAGATTTTAGACCACTTTCTATGACATACATACAATAGATGTTTGTACAAGATAAATGGCAATTATCGTCAGTTGTCATTCTTTAATATTTAGTTATGATAAATAAAAATGAAGTCATCATAAAATCTTTACTTGCTTATACGTATGGCCTTTGGTAACAAACTCAAAAGCTACAGGTGTTCATGTAAAAAGGAAATTTAAAGAAGTTCAGTAGTAATGTTTTTAAAAAGTTATTATTTTCCATTTTTAATTAATAGATGTTAGAAACATGCAAACCTTTGATAAAACGGTGAATTAAGAATGACTGGGACGTGATGTCATATCCTGTCCACTGTTTCTCCTCTGTGCACCCCGTTTTACCTGTGTTATTTTAAAATTAACTAAATAAAATAAAAAAATATTATACATATCTTTGCTGTTAATTGAAGGGAGAAAATTAACAGAATGGAATAATTTAAAAAATGTGATTACATTTTAATAAAAGTTCTTTTTAATCTCAAAGACATGAATTAAAATTACATCAAATATCAAAATAAATCTTTTTCTTTGAAAATACTTGTTTATCACACTCTGAAAACTATATTTGAGCAAAGTCAGGGACATTTTTCCCTTTCATATTTACAAAAATATAAGACTGACTGAACATTGAACACTTAGACACAGAGATGAGATTGTCCTATAACAGGGAGGAGAATTTGGGCAAAATTGTTATAGAATAATGTTGTGGGCTTTGTGAGTTTGTTTCTGTAACAGTTTAATAAATCGTCTTTCAGATAAAATCAAAAAATCATTGAAAATCTGCCTCTTTTTGTTTTTAAAACTTTACTACCTTCAAACTGAATAGTAGGAATGACCTGTATAAAACAATTATGACCAGTAAAAGACTACTGACTATCTCACTTTACTTATTATGTAAACCTACATGTGTATATCCATGTATGTACATGGTTTGTGTGCATACATTCATATAGAAAATAAATCTACTGTTATAAAATATAGAGAAAAGCATATTTGCAGGAAGAATTTACATTTCATTTCAAACACAATTGGCACAATAACTGGATGAAATTAAATCAGAGGATTTCAGAAATGCAAATGCAGGTATTTTTTTAAACTGCAACATTATAAGTATACAATCTCCTGTCCTGTAAATTAAAAGGAATTAAATTGAAGTGAGTCAGCTGAGAAAATGGAATTATTAAAAAAGATTTACTAAATTACATTCGACTTAAAAAAAATTAGATCATAACTTTTCATATTAATTTTGTTAAAATAAGATACTAAAAGATAAAAGTAGTATGTTACACTGTATTCATAGCATAAAATCACTGACATTGTAGCACTCAGAAAACATAATTTGAATGTACACTCATTTTAATATTTCTAACTATAAGTGCTTTTATAGATTGTTTGTATCGTCAATTTCAGGTGTTTCGATCGCTGTTCTCAGACTTTGCCAGAACGCTGGGATCTGATCTTCATCATCAGGCCACTCCAGGTACGTCCTGGAGTTCATCACTTTCCGCAGCCTGATGAACTTTTTGGGGATGTTATTTTTGTCAATGGGCTCCAGTAGAATCAGCACAACTGCGTCATCGTTTTGATCAAACAATCTAAAATGGGTGTAGTCAAGCTCGTACTTGCACCACTCGCTTCTGACAAAGTTCTGGGAGAGGACGAAGAGCGTTCTGTGACTCTTCTCTATAGCGTCCATGATGTTGTCTACGATCCATCCTCCGGGAACAAAGTCTCTCTTGTGGAGGCAGAGTCGGAGGGGCGGTTCCGACTGCTCCAGGGCCGGGATCAGATGCGCCTCCACCCAGCCGGAGTCCATTTCACTGTAGGACACAAAGGCATCGTACTGGAGCACTCCCTTCTTCAACTTTGGCTTTCTCTTTGCTTTTAGCCATGCCCAGGTCATCTTCATGTACCACACAACGCTGAACTTATAACACAGACCTGCAATGAGCACACACAGCACCAGGATGCCTAAGCAGAGCAAAGAAATCGCTAAAGCTGTGTGGCACTCAAACACTGACAGCTTCACGTCTGACACTCTCTCCCCCCTCACTGCATCGGGAGAGTCACAGATGTAAGACTTTAAGTCATGTCTAACTACAGTTTTGTGGTTCATCAAGTCATTTGTCACGAAACCTACAAAGTCACATGAACAGACGTAAGGGTTGCCAGCAGCTTCCAGGACCCTCAGGCTCTGGTAATCATGCAGGTTTTTACTGCTGAATTTGGCCAAGTTGTTGTCTTGAATGGAGAGAACTGCGAGGCTGACATATAAATGCCCATCTGGGAGATTTCCAAGCTTGTTGCCAGAGATGTACAGCTCTTTGAGAAGCGGCAACTCAATGCTAAAGACAGTCAGTTTATTTCTGGATAAATCAAGGATCTGTAGGCTCTGTGGTAGGCAGGATGTCACCTCAGGAAGAGAAGTTGACGAAAGGTTTAAGAACTTGAGACTTGCTGGCCAGGAACAAGTCGAAGGCATGCTGTCAAATGAGTTTCTACTCATGTCGAGGTTTTCCAGCTTTTCTAGTCTAGTGAAGAGTTTGCTGTTGATTAAAAACAAACGATTTCTGCTGATGTTGAGTGTGCGGAGATTTAGAAGGACATCCTCCTTTCCATAACACATCATTTCCATAAATGCACGATCTGCGACTGTGTTGTCACTGATGTCCAAAAACTCCAGGTTTGTGAAATGAATAGTGGATTGGCAGGGAATGACAAACACCTTGGAGTTTATCACAGATGCCCTTCTTACTACAGTCAGCATATTTTGCATAAAACTGAGTTCAGGAACACGGTAGAACCAAACAATATCAATGTTTCTGAGAAAAATGACCTCCAAGCCTTTCAGGTTTATGTCAACAAGAAAGACTTCCTCTTCATCTTCAAAGAACTGAGAATCTTCAATGGCAAAAAAAGTCAGATCAGAGCCCGACAAAATATTCACAAGTTGTACACAAGCTGACACAGACATGTTCACATTTTTGAAACTAAGACCTGTAGCACCACGCTCGATGGCCACGTGAAGTGGGAACATTTGCAAACTATTTTCAAACTGTGTGTCAATGAATGTCACTGTTGTGTTTGGATGAACAATGTCTAACAATATAGCTCGTACTACTGCTAAATCTCTGTGAAATACTCCATTGAGACTAAGTGTTACATGGCTAATGGGTCCAATTTGTCTCAGACTCCCTCTGTTAAACACTTGCAGATGATTTCCTTCAAAAACAAGTTCCTCAAGACCAAAAAGGCCAGAAAAATCCCTTTTACTGACAGACTGAAGGAAAGGTCCTCCAAAATGGAGGGTCTTCAAGCTCCTCAGTGGCAGGAAAAGGTTTCCCTGACCAAGTGTTGAATATTTGTTTCCCAAAAGATTCAAGTAGTGGAGAGAAGTCAGGTTCTGAAACCAACCAGAAGACAAAGTCTCCAACTGGTTTGAGGACAAGTCCAGTTTCTCCAAATGAGTCAGTGGGTGAAATGCGTCTTCATGGATGGTTTTGATCCTGTTGTTATTCACGAACAAAGCCCTCAAAGCGGCATATGAAAGAAAGTCATCTTTCGTTATCGTCTCCAGTGCGTTTAAAGAGAGATCGAGCTCAGTGATGAGTTTTGAAGCGGCTGCAGGGACTTCTCGAAGGTTTTGGCTCGAGCAGTCGCAGGATGTTTGTTCACAGTGGTGACACTGTTGACTGGTGAGCGACGAGCACTGAGATACTAACAGGACAAACACGAGAAACTTCATGACTTTTTCTCCTGAGTGCCTGCAAAACACAAACACAAAATCAAACTCAGAGCTTTTCTTTCAGGTGCTGGTGTGACACAATGTAATAATGAAACAGCCATGCTAACAGCTTTGGAGCACAGCTGGAGGCTTCGTGCTAATGTCATAAAGTAATGTGGTGGGGAAATGGTGCTAATGTCATATCAGGCTTGTTTTCAACACTTTAAGAAGTGGTGGAATATGAGATTCACATCATACATGTGTTCTGTTGACATCTGTAGCACTCTGTGATGCTGTCATATCAAAATCTCTGAGGAATGTTTACAGTCTCTACAAAATCTTTAATCTGTGCATTTAAAAAAGAAAAGAAAATAATGGAATTGGTAAATATTCTTGAAAATGAATTTAATCTTAAGTTTTTTTGATATTTTTATTTGTTTGTCATTGCATCGTTTAAACTTATTTAGAGGTGGCAAAAGTACAGACTTTCTTTACTTAAGTAGAAGTACTGATACAGGTGTTAAAACATACTCCAGTAAAAGTTAAAGTACTGAAGCAACGTTTTTACTCAAAAGTGAAAATGCACAGTAAAACTAAAAAGTAGCTCCTTTAAGGACAATTCTACGAGCCATTTTCTTTGTTTTGCTATATTAATATATTTAAAAAATAATATGAATACATGAGCATACAAATGTTATTCAAATCTAAATTGTAATTGTAGTGGATGTACTCAGCTTGAATCTGTTATCTAGGACAGACGCAGTGAAAATAACTATTTTCTGTTCCCTACATTGTAGAGGCTGACTTTGCTTCCACACCTAAACAGTAAAGTGAGCACAGTCAAGGGTTACAGTGGGATTCAGCAGATGGGGGAACACTAAGATCTGTGTAGTTGATCAGCACAGGGAAAAGAATCACAACTCACAATAATTTCTAATATGAGCTTCGGAGAAGTTTCTTTATATACAGGCTGTGATCAGCAGCCCTTCTGCTCTTTGTGGAGTCACACAAGTGAATTCAACAAGATGTCAACAGATGTTTCACAGATGTCTTTGCTTAGCTCCATTTCCTACACTGACACTATACACTTTATACCTATTTTAATACTAGACGGTTGATATAAAGTCAGAATTCAATGAATGTATCTAAGCATAATCAGCTTAAATGCAAATTGATCTCTGCGACACTAGATTTGCAGTTTATCAAGCGTCACTGAGTCCTTACCTTTAAACCTAACCTCTCCTGTCCTGTCCTCTTACATCTTTCTCCATCTCTGAGTGAAGTTTGCTCTTTTTCTTTTCTCTGCCTGTAAAATACAGCAGCTGGACCTTTAGCTAGCAACACACAGTGAGACAAACTGAACACAGACAGTTTGTGTGTTTGCTGATGTTTGTTGAACTGATAGAAATGTTGCACTTCTGCCACTTAAAAAAAACCCTCGTTCCCCTTTTTCTTCCTCGCTAGCTATTTTTTGACTTCGTTACTTCCCACCTCTTAAATTAACTGATCTAAAAACAGGTTTAATCGGGTTTAGAAGAGAAATGAAGAAAAATAACTCAATAAATCTTGCTGTGTTCCTCACAGGTGAAATGTCCCGTCCTCCTTCTGCACAGCCAGGATATTGACTGCTTTGTAAGGGCCCTCCACTACTTCTGTTTGCCTAAATTATGTCTTCATGCCTCACACTGGTCCATATTCAGAAGTAGAGACAGAGAAATAGAGTGACAGTTTCCCTGCAGGGATTAGAGATAAGAAGAACAGAAGCTAGGTCTTAGTTTCTCTGGTGTCTCATTTCTTTCATATATTTTGTCGAGCATTTGAATAAAATGTGTTTATGTTCAAGTGCACAAGAAAAATGACAATTGTTAAATATTCAAAAAACATAAAGGGAAGAAAAAGACAAAAGGTGCAGTTAGGCTTAGGTCATAAAGACTTGACTCCATCCTGTGTGAGAATGAGCCTGAAAGAGTGTGACTGTAGCACTTGTTCATTGTGTTAGATTGAGGGACTAAAGTTAAATAAACCGCAAGTAATCCAAAATTAATCTGTGTCAGCGCCAGCTTTCAGCCAACCTCAGCCCTCCTGTGATCAAATAAAGAAAATGAATTTTATAATCACACTAACAATCAGCATTCATTGTTGTTTGTTAGTGTTTGTTCACTTGCTGAAGCTTTAAAAATAGTTCTGTAACAGTAATATCAATATGGACTTGGGAAGTTGCTTACTTTGACCAAGATTGCAACATTTTAAGAGCAAAGAATCTGACACGTGTCAGCATTTAGACAACGGGAAATTCAAGTTCTACTTTTTTTCTGCATGATGGGAAAGTTTTAATGTGGACTTCCACAAAAATTTGTTGTGGTCAGTAAAAGCAGAGCACTGCTGCGGAAAGATGCTGTTAGGGAAATACAGCTTCATCCACAAAAACTGCTTATTACCCTTTATAACGGTTTGACTGAACTGCACTTAAACTCTGCTGCTATGTTTTAGGTGTGGTACGTCTTTCCAGATGTGCAAGATGTCAATTCCATATGCATTGATGCATCCACATAGCGTCAGAGATGCAGAGTTTTGCACTGGGAATAATAAGAAGCTGGATAGTCTCTCATCTTCAGTGGAGAGGGCAGAGGATCCAAGTTTTTCAAAAAGAATTGCAAATGTTGTTTTGTCTTACGTCAGAACAGTTTTCCAATTTGCCTCAGTTCATATTAATTAAAAATAAAAACAAAATAATGGTTTGTGGCATTTGCAGATCACTGCATTCTGCTTATATTTACATTTTACATGCTTTTCAGCTACTGGAGACAAACTGAAGGCAGAGACTCACAACCAGTAAGCAGCTGACGGTAGCTTGCACCAAAGGCGAAGCAGAGCAAATGGTGATGTCAACGTGTTCTACCCTTCCAGCAATCACTGACTGAAAACTTTCATACAAGTATTAAAAACAATCTTTATTATAACAAAAATTATATTTTTTTCCAATTTCTTTTGAAAATGGTCCAATTTGGATAAAAATGACTGTAAGTGATACTTTTATTCAAGCCTTGAATTAAAGCTGAAACTCTACGCTTGCCTTATTTGATTTTAAATCCATTGCGGTGGTGCACAGAGGCAAAATTACAACACAAAATGTGTCATTGCCCAAAGATCTTGTGCAACTGATTATATAATCACTTTTGTTTGAGTTTTTCACATATACATAAATTGTGTCAGTTACAGGTTTTGGTACTTATGATAACTTTGAAACATTCCAGTGAACAAAAACAAAAAGATCATTTTGCCTTTTTTAAATCTTTATTGTATATAAAACCATTATGACCTGTAATAGACCACTCACTTATCTCTCGTTAGTTTTTATGTCAACCTCCACTAGAGTACACGCATTCATGGAGGGAAAGAAAACTTCAAAAGAAAGAAAAGAACAATTCCTGAAACATTCAAACTAAATTAGCACAATACTGAAAGATATATGAGTAATATGCAGCTCCAACCCAAATTATGTACAAAGAGCTAAGCATTTTTTAGCACATTTATATGACAAGTTAAGAGAAAGATTTTAAAAGGATTTCAGAAATACAAGGGCAAGTTTTAAAAGATTCTAAAATGATCCATATGCACCCTTCTGTACTTTGTTTTTACTGTCAAATGAAGGGAATTCTTGAGAAAATTGAGTTTTTAAAAAAGATTGACCAAATTACATTCAAAATACACCATGCTGTCTTTGATAATACTCTTAAAATATCATACTACAATATAATAATCTTAAAATATATTTGTAGCATAAATTCCCTGACATTGTAGCGCTTAGAAAATGTAAATTATGTGTTTGTACAATCAAAATTGTAAGTATAAACCCTTTTATAGATTGTCTTTATTATCAGTTTCAGATGTTTTCATCGCTGTTCTCAGACTTTGCCAGAACGCTGGAATGTGATCTTCGTCGTGAGGCGACTCCAGGTACGTCCTGGAGTTCATCGCTTTCCGCAACCTGATTTTGACAAAGTTCTGTCAGAACGGCAGTTCCGGCTGCTCGACTGCTGGCATCACCTTCGTTTAACCCCACAACGCTGAACTTATAACACAGACCTGCAATGAGCACACACAGCACCAGGATGCCTAAGCAGAGCAAAGAAATCGCTAAAGCTGTGTGGCACTCAAACACTGACAGCTTCACGTCTGACACTCTCTCCCCCCTCACTGCATCGGGAGAGTCACAGATGTAAGACTTTAAGTCATGTCTAACTACAGTTTTGTGGTTCATCAAGTCATTTGTCACGAAACCTACAAAGTCACATGAACAGACGTAAGGGTTGCCAGCAGCTTCCAGGACCCTCAGGCTCTGGTAATCATGCAGGTTTTTACTGCTGAATTTGGTCATGTTGTTGTCTTGAATGGAGAGAACTGCGAGGCTGACATATAAATGCCCATCTGGGAGATTTCCAAGCTTGTTGCCAGAGATGTACAGCTCTTTGAGAAGCGGCAACTCAATGCTAAAGACAGTCAGTTTATTTCTGGATAAATCAAGGATCTGTAGGCTCTGTGGTAGGCAGGATGTCACCTCAGGAAGAGAAGTTGACGAAAGGTTTAAGAACTTGAGACTTGCTGGCCAGGAACAAGTCGAAGGCATGCTGTCAAATGAGTTTCTACTCATGTCGAGGTTTTCCAGCTTTTCTAGTCTAGTGAAGAGTTTGCTGTTGATTGAAGACAAAATATTTTTGCTGATGTTGAGTGTGCGGAGATTTAGAAGGACACCAATGCCATAACACATCATTTCCATAAGTGTCAAATCTCCGATTATGTTGTCACTGATGTCCAAAAACTCCAAATCTGAGAAATGAATAGTGGATTGGCAGGGAATGACAAACACCTTGGAGTTTATCATAGATGCCCTTCTTACTACAGTCAGTATATTTTGCATGAAATGGAGTTCAGGAACACGGTAGAACACGTTAATATCAATGTTTTTGAAGACGATGACATCCAAGCTGGTCAGGTTTATGTGATGCAGATGGACTTCCTCTTCATTTTTGAAGATGTGAGAATCTTCAATGGCAAAAAAAGTCAGATCAGAGCCTGAAAAAATATTCACAAGTTGTACACAAGCTGACACAGACATGTTCACATTTTTGAAACTAAGACCTGTAGCACCACGCTCGATGGCCACGTGAAGTGGGAACATTTGCAAACTTTTGTTAAACTGTGTGTCAGTGAATGTCACTGTTGTGTTTGGATGAACAACGTCTAACAATATAGCTCGTACTACTGCTAAATCTCTGTGAAATACTCCATTGAGACTAAGTGTTACATGGCTAATGGGTCCAATTTGTCTCAGACTCCCTCTGTTAAACACTTGCAGATGATTTCCTTCAAAAACAAGTTCCTCAAGACCAAAAAGGCCAGAAAAATCCCTTTTACTGACAGACTGAAGGAAAGGTCCTCCAAAATGGAGGGTCTTCAAGCTCCTCAGTGGCAGGAAAAGGTTTCCCTGACCAAGTGTTGAATATTTGTTTCCCAAAAGATTCAAGTAGTGGAGAGAAGTCAGGTTCTGAAACCAACCAGAAGACAAAGTCTCCAACTGGTTTGAGGACAAGTCCAGTTTCTCCAAATGAGTCAGTGGGTGAAATGCGTCTTCATGGATGGTTTTGATCCTGTTGTTATTCACGAACAAAGCCCTCAAAGCGGCATATGAAAGAAAGTCATCTTTCATTATCGTCTCCAGTGCGTTTAAAGAGAGATCGAGCTCAGTGATGAGTTTTGAAGCGGCTGCAGGGACTTCTCGAAGGTTTTGGCTCGAGCAGTCGCAGGATGTTTGTTCACAGTGGTGACACTGTTGACTGGTGAGCGACGAGCACTGAGATACTAACAGGACAAACACGAGAAACTTCATGACTTTTTCTCCTGAGTGCCTGCAAAACACAAACACAAAATCAAACTCAGAGCTTTTCTTTCAGGTGCTGGTGTGACACAATGTAATAATGAAACAGCCATGCTAACAGCTTTGGAGCACAGCTGGAGGCTTCGTGCTAATGTCATAAAGTAATGTGGTGGGGAAATTACAGTTTGACTGTTTGACTGATCATCAAATAAACTCTAATGCTAATGCGTGGACTAATTTTAGCAGACATCCTAAACAAGCACAGAACACACACACACACACACACACACACACACACACACACACACACACACACACACCACAGCATTAAAATGTGTTAAATAAATGATCTAAAAACAGGTTTTACCAGCTTTAGCCCTGCACAGAAGAAAAAATGAAGAAAAAAAAAAAACTTCGGTAAAAATTCGCTGTCTTACTCACAGATGAAATGTCACGTCCTCCTCCTGCACAGTCAGGACACTGACTGATGTGAAAGTGTCCTTTACCACTTCTCTTATTTGTGGCTCGATTATTTCCTTATCTCATACATTCATCCTGTCACATTAGAAGGGGAGATCCAGAAATAAAGCAACAGACATCTGAGTACAGTGAACTTACTGCCATGTTTAAGAAACCAGGTTCAGATGATTTGAGCTTTGTGCCATTTTGCATTATCCTGCTGGAAGCAGCCATTGAAAATGGGTACGCTGTGATTAACGATGCTTGATGTACTAATGGGCCCAAAGTGCGGCAAGAATTCTTTTACATTTCATTTCAGACTTTTTGTTTTTAATTCAGTTTAACTTTAGTTGCCAGAGTGGGGTTTGTCGTTTTAGCTTCGTCTTTATTGTTTGAAAATGTTTCGTTTTTAATAATTTTAATGTTATTTGTAGTTAGTTTGTTTGGAGGGTATATGTGAGAGGTAAGATTTAGGAAATCAGCGCAGACATTACAGTTGAAACACAAAAGTTGTCGAAATTTGATGACTCACAGTCTTAGAGATTCGGAGTCTCAATAAACACCTTCATCGCTGCCTCATCAGGTGAGTTAGGCTACGTCCACACTAGCTCCGCGTCCACACTAGCGTTTTCAGTCGTTTTCAGAGTTCTGCGTCCACGTTGAAACGGCCCAAAGCACCTACGTTCCAGTCCTGCGCATGCGTCACATGACTAAAATGCGTCATCGTTTTAGGAAGTCTGCGTTTTAGAGTGTCCACACTGCGACGGGGCAGCTCCGTTTTGAAATGCATGCGTTTCAAACGCTGCGTTTTCCCTTGAGGACAACGCCGTCTCAGTGTGGACGGGAGGCCAAAAAGGAGAGAAAATGATGCGTTTTCAAACGAAGTAGCCTAAGCTTTCCAAGTTCACAAAGGTTTTTCACCTAGTCTATTTTTCTTTGGTGGGCTTTTTTTTAAAGTTTTGATTATTTATAACACCCCTGCCTCTAACCCCTGGCATCAGGGGTCAAGACATTTTCATCCAGAGAACTGAACTGACTGAGTAGTTTCTGTTTTTCGGACCATTCTCTGTCAATCCTAGAGATTTTTCCTCCAGTCTGATGCTCACTGTGAACCTGAGTCTTGTCCATGTCTGTATGTGTAAATGCATTTAGTTGTTGCCATATGATTGGCTGCATTGAGCTGTATGTGAACAGAAAAGGAATGTGTATCATTACCGTGATAATATAAACGTTATATTCATTATACTTTAGGCTGCCTTTGTCAGCTTGTGCGTGCCACATTATAACCAGCGTATGAATTTATGTGTGTGATGGTCAGTGCCACAATGCTGAGTTTATAGTATCATACATTTCCACGTAGGTCTAAATGGAAGATTGGATACAGATTGGGCTGTTTTTCATAAAAAACACCTGATAAAGTTAAATAAAGCACAGGTAATCCACCTGAAATGGGGTAAATCTATGTCAGCGCCTTCTTTTAACCAACGCCGGACAGGTTTCAGGCCTCCTGTGATAAAATAAAGAAACTGAATTTTATAATCACACTAACAAACAGCATTGTTGTTTGGCGAAAGGTGATACTGGCTATGATAAAAGAATTAAATAAAATGTAATTTAAGTGTCACCAAATATAAATGGGGACATACAATATTTGTGTATTTGGCAATGACTTACTGAAGTTTTAAAAATAGTTATGAGAGTTAGAGAACGGGAAGTCACGTTCCTTTTATTTATTTTTTTTAATATGTTGACTTCCACAAAAAAAGTTGTTGTGCTCAGTAAGATTACAGCAGCAAAGATGCTGTTCTCCAGGCCCGCTGAGGTTACTCTAACTGTATTACGTGTTTGTGCATGTCCATGTTTGGTGTTAGATTGTTTATTTTGTTAATATTTCTAGTATAGTGGATTAAACATCTCCCTAACATCTGTATAAATTATATTTAGAAATATATTTAGAAATACAATGCACTTTTTCAGATTTTAAGGTATATGCACACACAGGCACACGACTTTAGATCCTCCTAATATCCATGTAGTCTGAGGGATCTCAGATGTCTGCATACACCTAGCAGTTGGATCATATCGAGGTCGAATCATAAATCATAAAATGGGTCAAACACATTTTTGATTTGATTTTTCCTGGGTGTTTGATTTATGTGGTCTTTTTAGTTTCACAAAAACCTGACCTTTGACCTTGAGGATCAAAATCATCAATACACAAACTCATCCTCGATATTTGGTAGAAGAATCTGTGGTAAGGTTTGAAAATCCTACATCACCTCATTTGAGTTCGCAAAGTTGGGTGCCTGTGCTCACCAACATCCACTGGCCAGGTGGGTTGATGACAATTCCACCCCACACCCACAAATCTGCCCAAGCTAACGTGGAGCTGCCTGCTATGGTGACTTGCTGTAAAAAAGGAAGCAGCCAAAAGTTGGTTTTAGTTAAAATATTTTCTGCGTTTAAGAATCAAAACGGCTCAGCTGAGTAAAACTCATTATTTGTAGCCAGGGGCAGAAAAGTGATTCAAATGATTGAGAGTAAAAAGAAAGCTGACACTTTCCAGACTTTATCAAAGGTGTGAGCATCACAGCAGAGGCCGTTGTGTCAAAGTAGCTGAAGATAAAACACAGAAAAACATGAAGGTGATTTTCCTGGCCTGGGGTTTTATAAAAATATTCTGCAGTAGATCAAAAACGAAATAAAGTCATTAATCAACATATGAACATTATCTGATGCTGCTGACGTGAAGCAGAGCAAAGTTACAGAGGTTTGATTAGAAACACGGCAAAGCGTTTTGCAATTTTGCATAATTTTAAGTTTAAATTTGTTCAGTATTGAACAGCAGAAATTAGGCTTTCTTTTCGGAAGTAAGTAAAAGGAAAGAAAACAACGGCTGACAGCGCTGTAAACAATGATAGACTTGTGCGTAACAAGCAAGCGAATAATGCAGAAAACAGATTTTTAGACTGGAAACTGTTCTTGAAGTATACAGAGAGAGAGAGAGAAAGAGAGAGAGAGCTGTGCATGAAGTGTGATTTTTATTGTGGTGGAAGCAAAACAGCAAAAGTCAGAGGGAGTCCATGACGATGTTTATGTGAAGCGTAGTTTGGATCTCCTTTTGCTGCTGGTTCGGTCAATATTGTTTGGAGAGAGATGAAACTAACAGCTTTGGAATCAGCGCAAAAAGGGCCTAAACACAAAGCGCGGACCCGCCGAAACATCAGAATCAGCGAGCTGTCGGCTTTCAGCCCCGACCGTGTCCGTGCCGTCGGGTGAGAAAGGTGACATCTCACTGATTCTGATCCGCGGGTCCGCGCTTTGTGTTTACGTCTTTGTGCAGAATCCGTGTTCCTGCTCTCATTTACTGTTTTAGCTGGTTGGTGGTTCTTGAAATTTTGTGAGGTTTAACCTGAGATTCTGGCGTTTTGGGCAAAATAAATTAATATTAAAAAAATCAATTCGGGATTTTAATGAATCGATATCACGTTATCCAAGCTAGAATCAATTTTAATCGATAAATTGATCATCAAAACCCACCCTTAATTGAAAGTCACAGGAAAGT
The DNA here is from genome assembly GCF_965226115.1 of Aulonocara stuartgranti. Classification (NCBI taxonomy): domain Eukaryota; kingdom Metazoa; phylum Chordata; class Actinopteri; order Cichliformes; family Cichlidae; genus Aulonocara; species Aulonocara stuartgranti. The sequence continues at coordinate 29,229,635 of NC_138944.1, read as the reverse complement.
AAAGATAAATAAATAAGGAAAATCAAGTAAACAAGTCAATTAAAAAACAAGACGCATGAAGTTAAAGTACAAAACTTTTTTTTTTTAATTTTCTATGATCAAAACTGCAAAACAGCTAGAAAAATATACAACAAATGCTTAACCTTTCACAACATATAACATCTGAAAATGGGAACATAAAAGAAAAACAATATTCACATTTTCCCCATCAATGATAAAAGAACATTCTTTTTTTATTTCCTTTTCTTGACTTATAAGTTTCCAATTATAGTTAAGCTCTGCTGTATTTACTTGTTTTAAACATCTCCACAGTAGCCGGAGTCGTTGGAGAGCTGCGAGTTGGAGCTGCGGTTGGATGAAGAGTTCCATATGTCCAAGTTCATGTGCGGGCCGAAAGGGTTGAAGCTGGAGTACTGCAGCGGTCCGCAGGCCCCCACTGGCTCCCGAGTAAAGGGGGAGTGAGGCGGGGTGATGGGGGACACCGGGGCCGATCGCTCGGGCTGGAAGTGGCTCGGGTAGGGCTCGATCTGGGGTGTCCAGATGGATCCAAACAGGCTGGACATGGGGGAGAGACTGCGGGTACCCGAGAAGTATGGCTGTGGGGGCGGAAGAGAGGAAAAACGTTGTCAGGAGGGGTCGACAGTTTCTGACCTCACCTTTCACTGCACTCTGATACCATCTGTTCCCCACAGTGACGACCTGGCTGCCGTTTGTCTCTCCTTTTCAGCAAAAACAAAATGACCTTTCCAGTTCAGCAAAGACGGCAACACTTCCCCTCATCTTTATGAGTTATGTGATAATCCTCTTCTCTTCTACACAGTCTTACAAATATACCTCAAAGAATTTGAGTAAGTTTCTCAGATCTAGCTGAAGTGTTACTGAACCAAAGTGAGTCACAGAAATGCTCAGATGTATACAATACTGTTAACATCTGTATAAACTCATTTGTCATTGATGCAGCAGATGTTTACGCACTGACACTTCAGTATATATCAATAAAGATGTGGTTTAACAACCATTAGAATCGTATCTGGATTTTTCCAAGGGTAGCTGCATAGGCAGAGGCCACCCAGTTATTTCGATCTATAAGCAGCCTGAAATATGAGTCACCACTCAGTTCAGGAAAGTGCTTTGAGGGTTACTTCTAATAGGTTTTCAAGGGGTAAAGAATTAATGTTTCCTTTTCTTTTTGTAGCCAACTCTTCCCAACCCGCTTCACAGGCCGGGCCTGACAAATAAATAGCTGTGCAGGATGCTGGATTAAAAGAAACAACAACAAAAGGCCAAAAGACTTCGTGTTAATCGTGTTGCTCATTTCTGCCACAGACTGGACTGGTGGAAATAAACCAGCTGCTGTAGCAGCATGCCTCTTTTTCTTCTTTTAACTCTCTGGTGTCCTATCCAGGGTATTTGACTCCACACATCTATATAACAGAGCAATACCCCCGCCCTATTTTTACCCTCGGTAAAGATGTACGTGACGCAGTCTCCTGTACTCTTCTGTCTTCAAGATGAACTTCCCTTTCTCTTATCCAGCCTGTTAGCTTGCATGTGAGCCTGTCTGTTTAGACTGGTTTATGGGAAACATGTATGTTCCTCTGTAGATCACAACTATGACTAAAACTTAACAAGAACCAAAAGAAAGATGTGAACTGGGTTTTAATTTGAAAGGAGCTAAATTTGTCGTCTGTCACTGTGTGTTCTTTTATGTCAGGATTAAATCAAAGCGTCACCCCCTCCGTGTTAGTGTAGCTACACGAAACAGAGGCTACAAACAGAAGAGAAGCTGATTCTATCCTAAATACAGTAACATACTCTTTAACCCAGATTCCCTGCTTCCTTATTTCTGCACAGAGCTGATTACTTTCTGAAAATGATCAGAAGTCAGAACACAGACGTCAGAGGTGTAATTACACTGATCCAATCGACACACATCCAGCTTACATCTCGAACAGGGACATCGAACTCGTCTTACACTGTAGGCCACATGTAGTGTGAATGTCAATGGGGGAAGATGGATCTTTATCAATAGGAAAAGCTGTAAAACATCAGAAAATACAGCTAAAAGCTCAAAATCTGTGCACTTTTCTAAAGCTGTCCAGTCGGCCGGCTTGAAGTCTTTGCTGGGTCGATTCTGATCCCCACGGCTTATGTTTGACACCACTGATCTAAGGTCCGAAGTTTAAACTGGAACCGCAACTGGGTTTTATCACCCATCACACATTTATTTAAAGAGTAATCTTGACAGATGTATCAGCATCTTAACCATCTCCAGCCTATCAGAGATAAAACAGTGTGTTTGTTTATACCTACAGTGCGACGATGCCTCTGCAGTACTGTAAGGCAAACTACACCACCCAGTTGTGCTAGAAAACTTCTCTGTGTTGCTTTATGTATCCAATTTACAGAAGTGCAACTGTGTATTTGCTTTAGGGGACTGAAACCCCTCATGTGTCATCTTTACATGGTTTATTTATAGGCCTCACGGCAGGTTTAGTTGCTGCAGTTCAGTTACTGCTGTAGTTGCAGTGGCTGCTCTGGTTGCAGAAGCTGCCATACCATCTTTGCTGTGCGTTCTGTTAGTATAACACTGCGAGTCACTCCCACCCCTTATAAACATGTAATCAGAATAATGTAAATATGAAAATATTATAGTGAGTAAACAAAAAGTAACTTTACATGGTGCAGAAAAAATGATAAATACTCTCTTTTTTTTTAAGAAAAAACTTCCAATCTGTTCCCCTCGACTGACTGCAGCTGAAGTCATTGATTTCAGGTAATTTTACTGTCATTTGTTTGCACCACCACGATGAATCATGAAGTAGTGTTTTGACTCTGGTTATTGAAACTAAAGAAATGTATTTAGAGAACCTGTGTGCTATAAAAACAATTTTTTCCCCAGTCTATAGAAAATATATCACAAAAGGAATCATTAAGACAAACTGCTGTCATATATAACATAATGGACATAAAATAATATCTCCAAGTACAATTAGTGTGAGTAATTGAAACAGCCACTGGAAGTGGTACAAAAATACAATTACAGATAAAAACCACCGTTCTTTGAAGCAAAAGATGTAAAACCACGAATTCATAGTAACATTTGCACTTTGAAACAGAATATCTGCAAATGAACTGATTACTGCCTCTCAGCCTACCACAGGCATGATGGAAAAGAAAAGCCCTACAGTGCTGCTATTAAATTAAAAACAAAACTTTGTGGTGTAATTGGTGCATCTTTCCTTTGCCGCCCTCAACCAGATGCTTTCTCCCTAAATTGGCACCGAGTCATGAAAACTTTAAGAACCCCCGCGTTAACCATCTGACTCGAGTATTATGAGGCGTCACCTTGCTGCCCACACAGGCTGCTGTGTCCCAGGTTGAGGGCGATTCCTGAGGCTGCTCGTCACTCCAGATGGTCTGATTGCTGTGCATGTTCTGGCCCTCCTGACTGTGAAAACCACTTGTAAAAGTTCCATTACCTGCAAAGTGATAACAAACAACAACTCAGACTTGAACCAGCAGGGACGTTTAGCCTTTGCATTATTTGTTGGTTACAGTATTATATAGCTGATCTTCTACAAAGCAATGGGAACACGTAACCGGTTCAAAGTGCTTATCATGAGCTCGTACCTATGTAGCCATTTTCCGGATAGTAGTTATAGGAACTGTTACAGTGGCTGCTGGCACTATTCCAACGTAACCTGCAGGAGAGGAGGAAATTTTTAACAGAGTCAAAGAAGCTGAAACACTAATCTACAGAAAAGCAAATACGCAGTGCAGCAGCAGAGGAAAGATATTCAAGCATGTGCTTACTCAGTTAGGGATTCTGTTTACAGAGAAGGGTGAGTAACACCAAACTTTTGAGATGAATATGCAGATTATCCACAGGTGAAAAGCCGCTTTATGCTCACATTTGTAAAGTTATTTCCATTTCTATCTATCTATCTTCTATTATCGTTTTTAATCACTTTATGAATCCAAGAGTCTGTTACGGACACTAGATTTGTTTTAGACTCCACTAACTCCAGCCCTCTCTTTGGTGCCGTCATAAAGACCCACGCAGACAGTTCATTTACTGGAACTGAGTGAAGCACCACTAACCAAGTGTTTCCATAACATCTTCAAATACTCACCCGCGGAATGACGCGGTGGTTGGTGGTATGTAGCGCATTGCTTCGGTGGTGTTGTATCTGAACTCACTGGTGAGGGGGATGGGTGGAGCTGACCACGTATCTTCAGGCAGATACTGACCTGTCACATCTGTGAGGAGAGGACACGATAACGATTACAAAAACGGACGAGACGCACAACCGTTGTAGAAGACGAGTTTACTGCACCTTTTGCTTTTTCAAAAAGTGTGCTTTTGCTATAAACGATTAAGCCTTTACCCGTGTTCTGGTCCATTCCTGCAGCAACAGCAGCAGCAAAGCTTGAGGTCAAGCTGGGCCTGGTGGACTCTTGGCTTTGGCATTGGTCTTTATGGTACAGGCTGTTCATGCTGAACAGAGGAAAGGCAAACGTTACGACTTACACTGCGTCTGAATAAACCACAAGATAACCTAAATCCAGCTCTTGGCATTACAAACTGTACAAATCCTATGAAAGCACAGTAAAAAACACATGAATGACCACCTCTGACAAAGTCTCTGGAATACAAATTACAGACTGATAAATTAGTATTTGTTTAAGTTGGCAAACAAAAAGATTAAAAAAAGAAAAAGAAATGTTATATTGATACTAATCAGAACCAGTTCTTGTTGTACCTTTTAGTCTTATAGTTGGCATTAATGGGCTGGTAGCTGTCAACCTCTTTTGGGTACACACTGTACTGCATGGAGTCCCCTGGAAAAACAAACAAACTGACTAATGTTAAAAAGTGGCAAACTACAGTTCTCATCTATTATAAGAAGACTTTTACTGACTAGTTTCCTACATTACACGCATTCACTCAACAGCTGAGAAAGTGTGAGGCTGGCTGCAGAGACAGCACCGCTATAAACCCAAAAAAAGCAGCACTGCAACAAAACAATTTGAGTTGGGTTTCTTTTCAAGAGAAGGTAAGCGCCCCATACTTTTTCTAGATGAGGTAGTGGAGCGGTGTGTCCGGGCACTGGCGTCCTTGTCTCCCTCCATGCTGCTGGTGCTGCTACAGCTGCCCCAGCTCCCTCTGCTGGCCCTCACGCTGCCCGATGAGCTGCCTGAGTCTGAGCCTGATTCGCAGACGCTGCCCACGCGCCACTCTGGAGTACACTTCTTCCGAGTGCGAGCAGGACACACACCTGGCAGGAACAAAGCCCAGCGAAATGAGAATCGACTTTCCTCACCAAAGTAGCTTCATTTAAGGGAAGCTCGGTAATGGCCGAGTCAGTTATTTGTGCCCACCGTTCTGTTTGAGTGGGCTCTCAGCAGTCTGCACAGGCTTCAGTGCTTCTGTCTTGAAGCTGTTGGTGGAGCGGTTCCTGCTGCGGGGTCCACTGACAAAGTCCGCAGTTTTCCAAACAGGTTCCTTCTCCCTCTCTGGTGTTACTTGCATGTTGTGCTCGGGAGCGCTACAACAGTAATTGGGAGACAAATCAACAACAAAACCCCCCCCAAAACAACACATTATATATATTTATATTACTGAGTGTCTGCTTGTTTTTACATTAAACGTCAAAGATATGTCTTAAGGTATCTTTCATCACGAGCTTTAAAAACATTAAGTGTTGCTTTGGTTAAGTACGTGTGTATTACCTGGAGACATTTTCAGTCTTCCTGCGGCTCCTCTTTCCCTTATTATTCCCTGCTGCAGTGCCAGACTCTGTGCTCTGCGCTTTCTTTTTCTGTCCTTTGCAGTCGTCTCTCAGCTAGACGGGGTAAACAAACAGGGATGACAGTTGGGTTTTTTTTTTTCTATAGAAATCTCTTTGATGATAAAAGTCAAAAGAGAAATGAATTTGTTATTGTAATTAAACAGAAATGCAGCAGTCTAACAAAAACTCCTCCTTTACCTCGACTTCAGAACTGTCCCTTTTCTCAGACTCCATCTTCTCTGCATAGTGCTCAGTGTTTTCTATGGGACTGCACACTAACAGGCCCGGTCTGGGTCCTGGACCCAGTGTGACATTATCTGGGAAACCAGCAGGTATTTCCATGGGAAACATAACCGCTGCTGGCATTGTATCTTCTACGACTTCTTTAAAGTCTGGGGCTGTCATCTTCTCCATCTCATTGATGAAAGCTGGCTCGTTGTTGTTGTTGCAGACGTCGGTGTCGGGAGTGAGGGGAGGGTCTGGTCTCAGGTCTTCCAGCTCTTCATCCACTGTCACAGCACCAGCTGATGCTGTGGATGAGCTGGGTTTATATTTGGAGTAATAGAGTGAAACCTTGCATTTCTTCTGTTGTTGGGAGGGTGTGGTTGAGGAGCCCTTCTTTGAGGACTGAGGTCGAGGGGCGAGGCTGTTGGCTAAGGCTGGAGACCCACGGCCTTTACCTTTGTCGGATGTGTGGCAGGTGTCCACGTAGGTCTTACAACTGCCTTTTGTTTTACTGCACAGACAGACATTTGACTATTTAGAGTGTTTTAACACCAAAACGTTTTCCTGCTATGTTTACGATTGGTCTACATAAATAAATGAGGAAGACAAATCTACATACTGTACTCCATTAGGTGTGATATTATTGACTGAACCATTTTCCCGGGACAAGACAGAGTTGTGGTTGCTCCTGCTGCTCGGTGCAGAGAACTCATGCAGGATAAACTGTGCTTGATAAAAGGCCATCAGGCACACACCAAACAAGGAGAAACTGCAACAAAAACAGAGATCCGAAAAAATTTACAAGTTAATCAAAAACTAAACCCCAATCAATAAATGTTCCCCGATGCATCCGCTTCTCCTCACAAATTACTGTTACTGACCATGTGAAGATGAGGGTGACCACCCAGAAAGTTTCCTCCCAGCTGGGGCCAGGAACCACCTGGGCACAGAGGGGCAACATGTGATGGGGAAGCGTCACGTTGAGGGTAAAAGGGAAAGAAGTGCCACGTGATGTCACAAGGGTGAGGTCCCGAATGACCCAGGATGAGGTGAAGTCTGGGGTAAACCTGAAGACGCGGACAGGTAGAGGCAGAGAGAGAAACAAACGGCAAAATGATTAAAAAAAGAGCCAAAATGATGAGATTTTTAAAAAAGGAGAGGAAGACATGTTCAGGACATATTGTGCAAGAATATAAAAAAGGAAGAGAAATAGCAAAAAATAAATACATAACAAGAGAAGTAGGATATTGGGCAACTAATATATTGCGCAACCAGCAAAGTAAACCACATTATGGTTTAAAATGAAACCCAAAAAGTTAAATGAGGGGAAGTCATGAAGGAAAGGGGTGTGAAATTCCACTTACGCTATGGTGAGCTCAGAGGAGCTGTTGTGATCAAGGCTGAAGGAATGACACTGCAGCACCTCGAAGCCAAATCCCTGACACTTGTAACCATTTATATTCATTGACATGACCGTCAGGGGAAGCTCGCCGGCATTCTCCACCTTGAAGCTCTTTCTGATGGCAAAAAGGGGCTTATTGCTGCGCAGACCTGTAAGCGTCAGAAATAATGCCCATTAGCCTGATTTTGATCGTACGTTAGCTTAAAATTTACATCAATATGACAGCTGATAAACTTCACTCTCACCATCACGACACTCCATTAGCGTTGATTGAGGAACATTAAAGCGTAAAGAGGCCCCAGGACCGGGCAGTTTCCCCCCGACTGTTAGCAGCTCTTTAGCCCCGTGGCCCTGCACCATCACCATGTCAAACACCGTCAGGTTGTTCCTGAAAAAAAAAAAGAAAGAAAGAAAAAAAGATTAAAAACACACAAACTCAGACGTCGAAACTTAAAATAGGAAATCAAGAGACACTTAAATCATGCCACATTTAGTCTTCAGTGTTATAAACAAACAACTTACCGACTTTTTAAAAACTGGCTACAAAACACGTTCCACTACACTTTTGTACCAAACCGGGTACCACAAAAATGGCGGAAAACGGATTTGTGAAATGTCTATGGAACACAAAAAACTCAGCACATATGCACCCAGAAAACACAATCAAATCCATTAACACTATTATCAATGAATACCTGATGATAAGAATGGTGGTGGTGGGTTTGTGTTCAGAGGGAGTAAAAACCACAGCAACCTCTCTGGACTCCCAGGGCTGCAGCAGCAGACGTAAGACTCCGGTTTTTTCTTCCATATTCTTACCCACCTGTACAGATGCACACAGGAGGGAAGAAACGGAAAGGATTAGTCAAAGAAAGGAACATGAGACAGTGGCACAGCTTTATTTTGAGGAGTTTTTCCGAGGCTTACCTTGGAGGAAGAAGCCAACAGAGAGAACTCTGTTGTGCTGATGTTAACAGAGAGAGGGCTGATATTAAACCTGCCAATCCAAACAAAGAAAACACCTTCAGAAGTGGAGTAGAAGGAGGTGCTGCGGCATCAAAACTCCAAACAGCCGTGTACTAAACTGCAACAATAACTTGACAATGTACCATTTGGTTAGAAGGTCCAGAGCCTCCAGGGGAGCAGGGTACAGAGAGAGGGCCCGAATCTCTACAGAAACCACTGAAGACGAAGGGTTCTTCAGCATGAACGTCTTAACCTGGAACAAAAAAATAATTTTCCTTTATAAGACAAATGCTTGTTAAGAATAAATGTTTCTTAAATTTAAAAAAAAAATCTTAAAATGTACAACTATATTTTCATTAAACAAACATAACCGACCTTGCTCTCATTGACAGGAGTAGCACCAAAGTCCAGAAGAGACGATGCCTCCACTGGGAGTCTCGGCCACCTGACAAGACGAACATATTTACATGAATAATTATGCTAATGCTGACCGCTGATGGAATATAAAAGCACACAGCGCAGGAGTGTGTGTTTCTGTGTGTGCGTTAAATTCAAGAATAACCTGCAAGGCAGCTTGTCTTTGTGGCTCTGCCATCGAGAGCAGAGTTCAGCTGCTAGTTTGCTGTCCACAGCCCAAGACGAGTGGGAAAAATCTGGAAGAAGAGAGCGTTGCCACTCTGAGCGACCTAATAAAACACAGCAGAAAATAACTTGGATTATAACATCTTCCATCACAGGAAGAAAGAAAGAAAGAGAGAAGTTTTACCTGTTTCAGATAGTCTAAGAGGACAAGGACGTCCACACTCTCTTTCCGCCTCAAACACCACCTCTCCCTGATGGCAAACATACAACTTTTAATTTCTACACAAATGCCCGACCCAAACACACTACCTACTCACCACTGAAACTGCTATTTTACCTTGGAAGGATTAGGATAGAAGTACAGTGGAACTTGCAGTGCTGTGCCCAGGCTGGTATTCAGACTCAGGGTGGAGACCTGGTTAACAGGCAGGGCCCTGCTGAGCAGCTGGAGGGACAGGACGTGCCAGCAGCCCTGAGGAACTGTCAGTGGAGTGTTGAAGTGCATCACCTGACAGACAGGGGGCAGCAGAGATAATCTGTTAAATCTTCCACTTTGTTTAGAATCCATATGATGAATGAATAACTTGTTACAGGTCAAAATCTATGGTCAAAACCTGGCGCAAATTTGATCATCGTGTGATAAAAACTGCGTCCTATCATCACATGTTGCAGTAGTGCATGCCTACCTTCATTACCCCCTGCAGCTTCTCTGAGAGGCTTGCATTCAACACAATGAGAGGCACAGGGAAGGGGTTGCTGAGCCACAAGTCCACCTGGTTAGCAGCTCTTTGTTTCATCTGGAACAGGCTGAACAAATCCTCAACAGGCCATCTGAAGAAAGAAATAAAAACATTAGTATAGAAATGACCCCAGAAGGAAAATATAGATGATATACATTGATATACTTGTCTGTGTTTATTAGTACCTTAAAAACACTTAAATGAACTATTTCTGGGGCTACGTTGTTTCAGATCAGATATACGTTTATTGTGATGATTACAAAATTCCTCCATGTTACCTGTGTGGAACATGTAGTCCAGGGAAGCTGTAGGCTGTCCTGTTTCCCATAATTTTCAAACTGATATGACTTATACATTTCTGGTCGAGGCCAGGCAATGAGCCTGATAGAAAATACAAATACAATTTCACTCAGAAGAATCGGTACGGGCTTAGAGCAAACTATTGCAACTTAAATAAGTAGTCACCTCTGCAGGCCAGTGTAGCCACTTCAGTGAAGTTTTTTGCTTCTGGTGTCAAAAGAACCTGATTAAAGTCCAAGCTAGCCTCTACTTTTGATAGCACCTGCATGTCCTGGAGACATAAAACAACGTTTTAGAGCTGCAATAATTCTACTCGCTGACTGTTGTACAACAAGGCAGAACTCTCACCTTTATATAGAGCTTCTTCCCTCCAGAATTTAACATATAAACTCTTATTTTTGATTCCCCTGTTGGAAGAAGCAAAGAGGAATGAGAATAATGTATACAAATGTGATTCATGTGTAATACAACAGAATGAGGATGACAGCTCAAACAAAGCGACATCAGAAAACAGGTAAGTACAATAAAATACTTCAGAAAGCAGTTCTGAAAAACAATAATGGTTCAAACTAATCACGGGAACTGTACACTGATGCTGTGTACACAACTGTGGCCAAAATAATTTGAACCTTCGCCCCTGATTTGGTGCAAAAACCAGAGAAAGAAAACAAAATCAGGACTGCTGTCATATTTCCCATGCCTCTCATTAGACAGTTCTTTCAAAACTGCAAAATAATCAAAGTCTTTTAATTGTATTCCTTCTCTAGTTAAACTAATACGTTTAAAAAAATGGAAGCGACTCCACAGGAAATATAGAAGCTCTGTTATGGTTAAATCTGTTAAAAAGTAAACATTATTTTGCTTTGATAGAGCTCCATCACACAAACATTCAATGATGTAATTCATGTGTAGGCTGAAATAAATAAATAAATAAAATACCAGTGCATGTTTCTCTTTTCATACTGAAATACTGTTTTATGAACGACAGTCAGAGTCAGGTCGTGCAGCGTGGCACGCTTGCGGTGTGAATTGCCTTCAGGGCATGAATCAGAAAGGTCGCAGACACCCACCGGATGCATCCTGTTCAGCAGCAGGGGCCACCAGTAGGACCAAAATGTGCTCAATGACATAGGGCTTGAGCTTGTCCAGGTCAGCAGGCTGGTCACCACGCGCCGACAGATTAATCTGCAGACTGAGACGCTCCTCGCTTTGGAGGCAGGACCCCTGGGACAGAACAGGAAAAGCATACAGTCATGCACCAAACACAAGGACAAAATAAGGAGCACATGAACAATGACGAGTAATCTGAGAATTTAAAACAAAATCCAACAAGCGGGAACAGAGACTAAATACATACCCTGACTTAGATGCCCACTTTTGCCAGTCTGTTAACTGCTACCACCCTCCCTGTTACTAACACCCTCTTAAAGTTGACAGATCAGTAGTGGGATAGTGCAAATCTCACTACAAACCAGGGATCGTCTCAGTGGGTGAATCACCACTTGACGAACTGCAGACAGATACTATGGCTTGGTGCCACTGGGGGATCAAGACCTGCAAAAGCAAAACTAATCCCGAGAAACCAAGACTGCTGGTAACTTCTGTTGGGCTCATTTGATCTGTACGCAGCCGCGACTCCGACCCAAAGCCCATTTTGTTCAAGTAGACTTGAAAAAGAACTGAGCAGCAGGTGTCGGTCCTGGATACGAGCCAAAAGTTACGGCCGGGGCACTCACGCCACAGCACACGAGAAAGATTTCAGTTTGTATTAATATGACAGCGTAGTTGTCTGTGTCTGCAGCCGTCTTCTCTCACTTCATGTGCACTTCTTCGATTATAAGGTCACTTGAGAAAGCAATTAAAAGCCTGGCAAGAGATCTCCCTCTCCCCAGGGCTTCTGTAGAAAACAGAAGGCGCTCAGATGACGAGCCCGGCTGTCTGTTGGACGTTTAAGACTGGAAGGCCTTCTGCTCAAGAGGACTGAAGCTCAGCTCCGATTTTGCTAAGTAGGGGTGAACTAAAAATGGTGCAAGATCACACATCGTAAAAAAATCAAGTACGCGGCTAACTGCCTTTCTATTTATGTCTCCTTATTTCCACAAAGTTTGCCCTAAGCTTCTTCTCATAGCATCGTGCTTTTCTTTTGATATTTTCAAATGCTTGCAGTAACTGCAAATCAAGAATATCTAGGATTTTAAAATCAACAACAGTGCTTGAGAGAAGCTGCTGAATTTTCAGGTGTGTTTAAAACCATTCTGAGCTGGAGTAATGTGCCAAGATCTTCCCAGAACCTCTAAATTCAGAGGTCTAAAATCCAGGCACGCGAATCCCTGTACTTGTAAAACATGATTCTCCAGAGCAGCGTGTCAGCTGAAAAGGCTCGACAACTACTGAAACAGATGGAGACAAATTACCTGTGGACTGTTCCAACTCTTCGGTAAGCTGCACTCCAGGAGTAGACCCAGTATAGTGATGTTGGAGGCATCTTCCTGCAAGAGCAACAGCAATGGTCACAGGTTAAACAGCCTTTTTCTTTTACTTGCTGTAAAAGCATTTGCATTGCAGTACTGTAATCCCAACAGGTGCACAACAGGATACAAAGTTTAGAGCAGCTTTCTTGAAGTTGTACTTTAACATATCAGAGTGCAACAATTTGGTGTATAAAGACCACACTTTTTCAAGGTAAATAAACAAACAATGACCAATCCACTTTGTTTACACTGATTTGAGAGCCGCTGATCTGGGAAAGGTGTGACAAAAGAACATCAAGTAAAAGTAAGCATACATGCATGTACCTAATTACAGATTTGAGCTGAACTTCAAGCAACAGAACAGAACAAAACTGAAAGTCCTGGCACTGAAGTGCTTAAGCAATTATGTGTAAAGTGGGAATGAGCTCAGATGGGGAAGTCACTACAAAGTTGCAAGACAGAGTGAAAAACACTATTTCAACCTCATATGCACATAACATGGAATAAGAACCTAAACGGCACTAAAAAGACTTAAACATCGGCTACAACATGAAGCATAACACCACAAAGAAAAAAAATATTGCAAAAAAATTGTAAAGTTGGTGCAAATGTTACAATTTGTGTGCGATAAGAAGAAAAAGAAATACACATATACATGAACACTGTGGGGGAGAGACAGAAAGAAAAAAATCGTGCATGCAGCTTTGGCAGCCGTTTGTGTGACTGAGTGAACACAAGTCTCTGCACTTCGCTCAGCTGACATTTTGCAACTGCCACCCCACTTCCTGTTGTGGAGGCGGACACGCCTTTCAGATGCCTCTTACACACAGACAAAGACAGACACACACTTTCACTGCCTCAGCTTGTTTCAAAAACTATACAGAAGTTGTTCATTGGTTTTCGGTTTTGCGTCGCTGTGAAGCGTGTACGAATGAATGCTTCTGTGTGGCTAATTTGATTTGAAAGCAAGTGTCTGTTACATTGGAAGCAAACATTAACATTTTTAATTAAAAATGTTAAAAAAGAAGCTTTTTTTTTTTTCTATCAAGTTCTGTGCTGACGCCAAACACATTCATAATTTAATAAGACCTAGCTCATGCCAGTGTGCATAACAAAGCTCCTGTTTGTATCTTTGCAGCCAATTTTGTTTATCAGCATTGGCAGGAAAGTGGAAAATCAGCTGTTTCCAATGATGAGCTCTTATTCAATACTCTGTGTGTCCTCCACAGAAAAACACAGAGACATTCAAGAAAGTACCTGAGTTTGGGTCAGCTTAATGCTCTGGATGTGAGGGAATATTAGCACACTATCCTTTCTTTGGACAGATTTTAATGATCCCTGGTCTTCTCCCACACCAAATACCTGAAAAACAAGCAGTTAACATTTATACTAAGAAACATCGTCAGCAAGTACACAAACAAGTGTCATCAACACATACGAGTGTTTGGGATGATTTATTCCAGTCTGAATGCACATGGAAGAACTCAAAAACAATAAAGGCAAACTGGTTGAATATAGCTCCACTATATGTTTAAACTATGAAGAAAATTATGCAAAACTATCAAGTGCAAACATTACTGTATTAAAGACAGTGGCCTGTTATTGGCTCATGTTTACTTCGTTGTTGTGGCACTGTACCGATTGCAAACTTTAATTTCACATAGAAGTTTCTATGGTATCTTTTTTAAAATCACAGGTGTGATGGCTTGATCCTGATTATATCCTGAAATAAAGTCAAACTCTTATAATGCTGCTGTGATAATAACAGCAGCCTGTGAACACCCTTACTCCCAAAGCCACTCCTTAATAATAATCAAACCAGGAAACTGAGTTTTGTTGGTAATAAATAAATGCCAGAGGAGTTGCCAAGATGGCTGTTGAGTGTCGAGACTTGCCTATGACAACCGTCATTACACAGACTTAAGACTTTTGGATTTCTGTGGGCAGTCTCTGCATGCTTTGGTTTCAGTGTAGAGCCCAATTATGTCTGACATCCAACTTACAACTTAACTGATCCTGCTTCAAATACAGCAAGCATTGCAAGTGACACAATTTTCAGTTAAGCCGAGCCTTGAAAGGCAAACATCTCTGACAAAGCTAACCAAAGGCTACAGTATTTAAGCAAGCTGAGGTTAGATAAACCCTAAAGTGGTCTCACAACCAGACTTTATTTTTCTTCTCCCTGTAGCAATCTACTTTAACTCGAGCTTGCAGAGCTGCAGTAAAATGCAAAAACATTTTCAGTGAAATAATTAAAGCCTCAAATACACACAAAAAAAAATAATTTATGAAACAGCGTGCTTTCTACCTCGAGGTAACAGCGGAGCCCTGAATAAATAAACGCTTTCTCCTACCAGCATTATTTCTCTTTATTTCTTTAGTCTCAGCCATGCTTTGCAAACAATTTTTGAATTAAACATAATTTGCATGCTCAACTTTCTAATGGCACAAAGATCAGCGTTTTGACTTGCGTGTGAGCGTGTGCACGTGGGACGAAGCAAGCATGAAACCAGCAGTCTGGTCAGCTTCTATTTTGGATAACACTTTCTTAGAGAATAACAAAAGCTGACATGACCGAGACTGTTTGTAAGCTCATACAAGGACACATACTTCGATAAAACAATAGCATGCAAACAGTAAGCAAATGCTTATCCCCTTATCTGGAGACACGAAGTGAGGGTAAAAAAAACACGTCTGCAACTCACCTGGTATGACAGCAGCCCATGGGCCGATGTGTTTATAAATAATGTGTTTTCTATATTGCCCTCCTCAGACGGGAGGAAAATTAGTTTAAAAGATGCCTTCCCCCTAGGAGGGATCACCTGGGTACAGAGAAAACACAAAGCAATAAGTTATTTGAACAAGATACACATTTTACTTCAATTGCAATTATTTCTAAGCATCACTAGTTGTTAAGAATCTTCTATGGACTTACTCTTCTGTGAAAGGAAGGTATGTAAAAATGCCTGCTGGATGTAAACATTGACAGCAGTGTGACAGGAACTTCCTGACTGGGGTTGTGTATATATATGGTTTCAGCTCTTGGCAGCCCCAGCGGCCTGTAAAGACACACATGAGAACGTTAGGATTCCCCAGTGAGTTACAGGAGTGCCATGGCTAGCTGAATAAATGGAGGTACACATCATTATAGTTCACTACATACACATCTATAAGAATATTCACACATGCCTGCATACCTTAGATCCCCCTGCTGCTCCCTGAGAAAGTGGGGTGTGCATGAACGTTTATTTAAAAATGCATAGTTTTGAAAGCGTACCCTGGGAGATTCTTTACATGCTGTTTAATTATGTAAACCACATTTCTCTATCCCAAATAATAACAGGTTTAAAGCTATAATATGAAGCTGAGCAAGACCAGTGGAGCTGAGCAAAGACGGTCACACTCAAGCCTTTGCACTTATATGAAAGTTAATCCTTTGTCCACTGTTAAGTCTATGTTTACAAATTCTTCCATAATAATTTAGATAAGCCTCATAGTTCTGATCCTCTGCAGTAGATCAGTAGCATTTTGCATTCTGTCAATACAGGGAAGCTGTAAGAGGAAACTCAAACGATTTGCATGGAAAAGATGAGTAACATGTATGAGCTCTTTTATTGTATCCAAACAAGCTGCCACTGTGAGAATTAAAACCACATACATACACAAATAAGCAAATAAGAAAGGCTATGAAAAGCTGGCTGTTATATCAAACAAACTCTCCCAGTCTGGCCACTTTCAATCTATTACAGTCACATGACGCTTCCTAGGGTTTTGTGTTAGGTGAATGCCTCCTACCCTGCCCTTCGCACAAGCACTTTAGGGGCCTTCAGAGTTACACACATCTGTATAACACCTTCTGTCATGAAGGATGTTAATGTTATTTTACCTGTGTATAACTGAAGTGGGACAACTTAAAAGCTGACAGTCTCACAGGTAAAGAGAGCTAGGTCCCAATACTAGGCAGATCAATACTCACATGACTTTTTTTTTCTCATTTAAAAAAAGAAAAAAGGGGGGTGGGGCTTTTGAGAACATGTTTCACATAATGTTCAGCCTGTTGGGCCAGCAAGCATTTGTTTAACACACATTACAATGTGATAATATGATAAGGACAAAAAGTTTCACAGTGCATCTCTTTCCTTCATTAACTTCACTTGACAGCGGTTTTATTCTTTGATATGTGGTAGCAGAAATCATTGAGCAAACAGCACTTGACCCCACTCTGCTCCAAGTACTACTGTTTTTGTTTTTCCTCCACAGTCTTTCCATTTGATCAGAGCAGTGCAGCTGTGCATGTACAGATCAAGTTAACAGCAGCTTAAACAGTTTGTAATATAACCCATTTGCACTGACAACATATAGTGACGTACAGTCATTCTCAGCAGAGAACAAAGTCACGCTCCCGTTTTGTGAACTGTAATCTGAGCCTTTCTATTAAATGTTTGGTAGCCGGACCAGCTGCATGTGCGGGTAAGTGCATTTGAACCCATCCCTTTAAAGCGGTTTGCAAAGTGCAGTCTCAGTGTAGTAGGATTTACTGACATTTTGCCACTCGTTTCATCTTGTGTGTTTCTTCTGCTCAACATCGCAGGTAGAACAAAGTATACAACGACTTCTTCCTTCTCTGCGGGGGAAGCTCAGGAACACAGGAGTCTTATTTTTACTGGTTTAAAATTAGAAGTGCAAGTTATGCACTGACATAAAGTGAATTACTACACAAGACTTATTTTAAATTGAGTAAAAGTAAAGAGTAAGATATGAGTCTGTTACTCAGCTCATACTTGTCTACACATCTGAATGGCAAATTGAATAAGTGGGGTATTTAAGTCGCTTTAGCCTCTGTACAGCTGCTGCTGCCACCTCTGCAAGCTCGTTTGAACTCCACCTCCAACCCAGCTCCTCCTTTCCATGCTGGGTTTGAAATAATCCACGTCATGTCTGCTGCTCTCTTCTGTATATGCATGAGTATGAATGCTCCTGTCTCACAACAAATGAATGCAGAGAGAAAAGCTATTTTACTCGCCTGTAGTTGTCTTGAGTGAAATGCACACAAACAGAGGCACCTCAGCTCTGAACAATTATGAAAAGGTTTCATTTAGAGATCTATATAAAGAACTACACAATATGGCATTACAGTATATAATTTGAGACAATTTTAAAAACGGGCTGGGGGGAAAAAAAAAGACACTTTGCAGCAGAAAATCATGAAACTCTTCATATTACCAGACTCTTCATTTGAGACAAGCCTCAACTGAAGCATCTTTTGCTTCCTGTTTGTCAGTCAGAGCGACTTTACTTTCATTTTAGGCAAATGAACTGCATGTACAGCAGAATTTAAATCAAGCGAGACTGTGGTCAAATTCAATCGTTTCTACTTTTTCTTCCAACAATCAGCCTGATCAAACATGTATGGATTACATGTAATGCCAAATTTTCACCAAGAGGCACAAAAATACTCTTGATATTGGCAAACATGATCTTCTTAACCGCATCAAAATGCCATGCTCTAATAATATTGTTTGGAATGCCAAACTAGGCGCTCCAGCATGCTTAAGATAAAACACAGTGCTTGGTGCGGTTTGCATCACTTGCAGTTCCCCTGCTCAAATGTACTTTGTTGTTCTTATGAACAAGTTCATTTTTGTTCTCTTTGGCCACATATATCAACCGATTTGAGTCGGTGTTACTGTTAGAACCACAACGTTATCCCACAACTCATGTATAAAAAGGAAACCACAAAATGGTGAGTGGATGGGGAGTCTTATAGTACTATTTTAAAATTAATTGTAACTCCCAGAAGCAATTTCATTCTAGTGTCCAAATATGTATCTAATACTGGGATATCTTTTGCCTTCTGCATTCCAAATCTATGACATAAAATATGAACTAATAAAAGCTGCTTGTGACTGTTTACCTTTAAGCAGAAGCAATGGGGACTGCCGTGCAACCACAGTATTGTGCCTAATAGACCGTGTGTTTTGGGAGTATCAAGGCAAACAAGTTCTTCAACCCTCTGCAGTGTGTCTGGATGCTGGAAAACCAAACTGACTGCTATACTTGGCTATTCTAACAATGAAGGGCCCTCAGTTTATGAAATGCTCCCTTCTATAGTATTCATCACAGTGACAGATGACACCACTGGCTTGCTTTAGCTCTACATTAAAATAACTCAGTTGGGTTTTCCACATCATTCATTTGAGATGGCAAAATCAAATCACATTTTTTCCCCCTTGTCTTATGCTGCTGACTATATAGTTAAAGCTGTCATCCTCTTCAGTACAATATTAACAACAGCAATGCTTGGATAGAAATATTAAAGCAGAAAGTGAGAGCAGCACTTACTGGGTCCCAAACTCTAACACTGGAGGCTGAAAATGCAAAGCCTTCCCATTCTCCTGCATATACGGGGAGGAGCTGTTGATCAAAAGAAAAACAAGCAAAAACAAACTGTTACCATTTGTGCATTTTGACTGAACACAGAAAAGTTGCAAAGCTCATAAACAATTGTTTAGGATCTTCAAAAACTGTAGATCAAAGAAAAAAAGACTATTTTAAATGAATAACTGTGAGTGTTTGTCAGATTTAGTGACAAGTGAAAGATATGATGAGTAAGCAATCAATACTTCTAAAAATACGTCTGCAGATGCAGAAGTCATTGTTGCTTCTGTAAAGTGCAAATACAGATATACTTTTTGTAAACAAAGACATTTATTGCACTCGTCCTCATGGACATTATTCATTTTATTTTTATTTATACCCCATAATATAAATATCTTTGACTATTTTCTTATTGACAGTACGGAGCTTGAGTACCACCAAATTATTACATCTGAGTTTTGGAAAACAAGCATTTTTTTTTGTTGTCATTTGGTCACAAACTGTTTTTTCCAAAACCTGGGCTCATGCTGAACTCTGAACGTTATCATATCTGAAGACAAAGTTCATCCCTGACAGCAGAACAACAAAGTATTTATACACATAAAAACCGCGACTCTAAAGCTCTGCTACAAGGACCAAAGTTAAACACCAAAAAAGTAAGGAAGGGAGAGTGACACTGCTATTTTACAGCCATCTTATCAGTAAAGCCAACGCCCTCAAAATAATGGCAACAGTGCCCGTGAGCAATGAATTTTATGTCCACAAGATACATCGCACATCCCGCTGTATGCTGAAAAACAAAACAGCATAGTTCAGATCATATACATCTTTAATTTACCTCAGTTTACTATACTTCTGTAGCTCTATCCTGAGCTAGGCAACATGTTTTCATTCTGTTGTGCATTGTTTGCTCTCCAGACTAAATGACTGAGTCATTTCGTCAAAAGAAAAAAAAGCATCCAGCTTATATTAGTAAATATATGGAAGCTAAATCTTTTATAGCCCCAAATAATGACTGTAACACCAACAAAATACACTGCCAAGTGTACGTACAGTAAACAATGCAGGAGAGTAATACTGAAAATGGTCAATTCATACAGCAACTACTGTCCTTCAGCGATACTTCCTTATACGCACACACACCAACTGGGCAAGCTAGATTTTGTTAGAGATACACAAAAGGGGTGGCATCTTCTGCTGGCCACTGTAGCTAGAGAGAATATCTCACAAACTGCTAGTTATGTTAGTACCAGTTCCTCATATCAGTCACCGATGGCCATCTACCACAACTACTTATAGTATTATGGGGTCTGCTATCACAGCACGAAAGCATGGGTGCAGGAGAGGAAGTGACTGAGCTGCTGGTGTGGCCACATTCTAAGTCTCACGACACAGCTAGAGGTGGAAGACGCTCACTTCTATATAAGGGCAACATATGTGCTAATACACAACAGACCAAATGAAAACCACTTTGTAAGCAGCGCAGAGCTGTGTTGTGTATCTGATGTCAGAAAATGGGCCGTCACTAAAAACACCACAAGGATAACAAAGAATTTTTAAGGCACGCGTTTATTTTCTCTTTAAAAGTAACAAGTACTTTGACTGAGTCTGGATCTGCTCTTTTTCTGATGTCAAGCCTCTTCTCACAGATCTGACTCAGTGTTAGCGTAATTTTTGTTTGTCCTTGACTGCTCTTTTTAAAGGTGAACAGATTAATAACTCTTAAAGCTATTTTTTTTAAAGAAAAAAATGATGATGAAGTAACAGGTCTACTGGGACACCAAGATATCCACAAGGCATTTCTCTCTCCCGGAAATCATGGGATTTGGGATTTTGGGGGTTACTAAAAGGGGTTACTAATTTTGGGGTTACTAATTTTGGACTTGGGGAATACGTTTTAATATAAGCAAAGTTCAGAACAAATAGCGCACAGTCAAAGCAAGAGGACCCTGTGCAAAAATGATCACACACTGAAGATGGCCACGGTTTACAGGAAGGTCTGTACCTTTGGTTTTGGTGTTTGGTGAACAGTGTTTACTGCTGAGTGGAAAAATTACAAACTTAACATGCTATGTTGTTGAAAAAAGCCATGATTGATTTTACACTCAGGTCCACTACACTTTTATACACAGGTAGCTGAAGAGAAACAGGTGAAATAACAAATCTGCTCTTAAGGAACTGTTTATCTTGTCTACTCTACCCTCTGGCCAATCAGTAGGTGCAAAGAGAAGGATATGTAAACAACAACAGTTTATTTCAGACTAAACAACGCCCAGTATTCATAACGGGTGTTGGAGTTTGCAAAAGGTCACAAATATAAATATAAAAAGGCACCAACTCTGTCGAACACCATTTTCATTGGCCGATACAAACGTTGTGATCATACAAGTCATTTGACAGTAAAATGGAAAATCAGGAAATCTGATGCTGTACTTGTTAAAACAGAAGATACAAAAACATCCCAAGTGTGAAAAAATGCTCCCCCCAACTTGACTAAACCGGCAATGATACAGCTATCAACCAGTGTGAATAAATAGATGGACATACAATTTCATAATTACCAGCAATGTTCTGCATGAATGTATTAAACGAGTAAACGGGAGGGAAAATAAAATTATTGGTTCTGCTGGTCCAGTCCTCTTAAAAACCACATTCAGACCCCATAAAATTAGCTCTTTATGATTATCAACATATCAGCAGAGCACAGTAATTGTGATAACTGCAGAATTCAGATGCTACACCTTCTCTTGAAGGTGGTGTAGCAATACAGTGACACTTCTGAAAATGTTTCACAGAGAAACACGTGCAAATGGATGTCAAGTAAATACTGAGTTAAAGAAAGAATGAAGGCACAAATATAATAAAAAAAACAAAACACAGATGAACTGGCTGTGGCTTGTTCAGAGGAACAGTGCCTATTGCATTACATAATAAGGGCTTCCCTCTCAAGTTCAGTATAGCTCTAATTGTTTATTGATTTCTAGCCCGTTAAACAGTATCATCTCAGTCTTAGAATGGAAAAACTGTGTGTGGGTGATTGTATGAGGGGTCAAATGTGAAAGGGAAATGAGGTTGTGTGCTTGTACAGAGGAGTCCCGTGCTATGGCTAGCATTGTTGTTTCAAGCTCAACAGTTTCACCACATTCATATAATTAAAAGCACACTTCTCTACTGACTCGGAATAAAAGACCACCTGCAGAACAATGTTAACTTCTGCAAAAATTCTGAACAAATGTTAAAACACAAAGTGAAACACACTCCTCTCTCTGTAGTGGTGAGTAGTGTCAGGCTTCGTTCAGATCTTCAAAGGTTAGCTGGGGGCTTTTACCTTGTCATGTGCATTAGGAACTTGGAATTTGCTGTAAATTCAAAAGCAGCTGCCCATGAAGAAAAACCCAGCCTCTTAACAAGCACACCACAGAGCTGTAGTCTCAGGGTTCTGTCCACTGCCACAGTACAAAAATAACAAGTTATGTTTGGTGCTATTTGAGCTCTTGGATATAACTCAAATAAAGTCAGTGTTAGGCTAGCAGTGACCTGAGCCACGCTCCAGGGAAAGGGTTAGGACTAGACAAGGGTTTAGATCAACTTTATTCACAGACGTGTGAACTGACAATGACGTTAAATCCACATGCCACAGTATTAACAGTATACCTCGATAAAGCATTATCATAAATGATCCTGGTGGAGAATAAAGTAAAAAGGCCTAAAAAGAGAAGGATGTAGGACTAAGATATTTTGACGCACAAGAGCACAGACAGAGATATCATTAACCTCTGCATATGCTGCCTGCTTTGCTCTTTAGGCTGGGAGAGGGTGACGGCAGGCCTGGCAAGTGCCTGATAACCCAGGCACGAGAGGCCTCACGGCTCAGGAGGTCTTGAGGTCAACCAGAACTGCAAAGCCTCTTTTGCTTCTCACCTCTCAAGATTTAAAAATAGTCATATTCCCACACTGTTCACCAACTGCTGTCTACATGCAAATCACATTAACCTCAAGATGCTTGTCAATTTAAAACAGCTACAGATTTAGTCTTTCACGTTTATGAAAGCTGGCATTGGCTAAAAGCTATTTATTTTAACAAAAGGTTTTAGTGATAATGTTTTTTAATAATCAACACTGACTGCATGATATAAAAATACATTTATTTTGATATTACTAAATTAATTAAGTTGCCTGCTAAACTCCATATGTGGTCTATTCAGACACTTTCTATTGCAAATATTAAATGAATTTACTAAACTACTGCATGCTGATGCTGACGAGTGCACTGAAATGTCTCTGTGGTAAGGTAGCATCAAAATCAACCCAATATTAAAATGGTACAAAGAATTGAGAATTTCTTCAACCTGACAACCAATTACAAACGATTTGATCAAGTACCTTGCATATTCCACAAACATTTCTCCTGGTTTTCCTTTTTGGATCTTTCAAATAAATATGATGATTCCCATTTAGAAGCAATCTGTCATTCCGAAACAGAAAGACTATGTTTATATGACCAAAGTAGCACTAGTATCTTTTAAATTTGTGTTCTATTGATATCCAATCATATGCAGCATGCATGTATCTTTTCTTTCTTTGCAAACCCTTCCTTCTCTCCATTTTTTCCTCCTTACTCCCAAACTCATATCAGGGACCTTGCTTTAGGTTCCAAGAAAACGAAAAATGCTTCTAGTTGTGCCAGTAAAATAATCACTTTGAGTAAAGACAGGAAGAAAACACCTTTCTGGGAACATTGGACTGCCATGTATCTGACTCTCTTTGCATGAGTGCAAACCAAAGAATGTGCAGGACAGAGGCCAGATATGCTGTCATAAACGCATTAGCTCCACAAAGCAGCCTTAGAAGGTTTCTTTTTTTTGAGAGAAAAACAGAAAGTACTTTCTCATTTGATTCATTCAAACTAAACTGCTACAATGAGCTCACCATCCACAGTGAGTTTGACTAGACCGTCTGCTCCCAGCAAACAAAACCCATTCAGAGACCGTGACAGAGAAAACATGTACGCCTTTTTCAAAACACGCAGATAATTCAAGAAATCAGGGATCATGAGACTGGGTTAGGAACACACTGATAAGCAGAACAAATAATGGAACAGTTATCAAAAAAATCTTATCTTTTAAGGCAGGAAACACTGCCTTAAAGATAATTAGTACAGTCTCAGAGATTGTATTGAACCAGCATAGGCACTAGAGATTTTACTGACATTTATTCTGCTCAACAATTATTTTTGGAAAGATAACCAAGAAGGCTAAGGCAAGAAAATATTTACAAGTGCAATTGAACATGCCTCAAGATTGCTCCGTTTCTGAGCAGCCATCAACACCACTAGCCTGATAGTGAGCAACACTATGAGCTGTTGAGATTCTGAAGAAAACGTCTATTTTTCCAACCAGTTTTAAGCAGGAACAGAAACAGATGGGAAAGACAGAGCTCCCCTCCTTTTTCTTTCAAGGAGTTCTAAAATTAGGCAGGAATTTGGTTCTGTGCCCCTGTAACGCACGCCCCCAAACTCTCTCCATCACACCCCCTCACTCACCAAAATAAACAACACAGCCTGCATGCAGGCAAAGACTTTAAGCTAGTTACACTGAAACCACACTGCATCATTTGTCTGTGTGAAGAGAAAAAACACGTCACCCAGCAGCTACAGTTTAACGCTGCATATTACACAAATCCCTTGACGCAACATCTTTAAATATAGAGCGTACAGTAGAATTTAAATTTGCACCCTGCTAAAGAAACCCTTATGTATGACAAGATCTCTATGTAGGTTTGTTATTTGTTGGTCATCATGCGTCTTGTTGGCAAGTCTCTACCTAGGTATTTAGTTTTAGCTGATAAGCTTACCTGCCCTCGAGTGGAAGACCCTCTTTTCTTCGCTCCTTCTCCACCTGAAATTTGATGGAAAAAAACAAAAACAAAACATGAACCAATTTGCATCAAATTTGATTTTACTGTGAACCTGGAACAGTCAGTGGAAACTTAAAATGGCATTAGAGCTTGTGCATCCTGGCTCTAACCTCATGTCTGCCAGTGTTGGTGGACTGTCATGCAGTTCTTAGAACAGGGCAATAAGAATCTGCTTTATGGATGACTACATCTTCTCTCTACTAAAAAGGGCGTTTTATGTCTGAACTCATCTTTACAATGGACCCCCCTCAATCTACACACAATACTTCATCCACAGTGACAATGCAAAAATGATGTCCTTGCACAGAAATATCCCATTTAAGTAGGTATTCACACTTGAGCTTATGTGTATCCTAAGATCGCCCTGAAGATGTGCTTCAACTTGTTAAGACCTCATGTGCCCCTAATTCAATTCACTGAATAATCTGGGAAGGACACTGTTTGCCTATAAGGTCTCAAAGCTGATAAAGTAAGTCATAGTGAAAACTAAGCCATGACCCAGCCTTGAAATATTTACGCAGACCTGTGAAACAGGACTGTTTCCAAAGACTAATTTGAGGAATGATACAATGTCAGCACCATTATAAGTTTCCAGATCATGTTAGCCTCCATCATTCTCACAGGGAAGATATTTGTAAGCAGAGTCTTCATAGACTTGAGCACACAACCAAACTGATTAATTGGAATTGAGAATGATGAACTTCAGTTTGACAATGAAGATCATCTAGACTTCCTTTGTAATGCTGGGAGGACCTTATAGAAAGACAAACAATGGTGCAGCACTCACCAATCAGATGGTAAAAGAAACTATACATAACTAAGTCACAAAACAACCCACAGGGGGGCTCGTCTCAAGACACCTGAATAAATCAGATCATGAAAAGCAAAATCCTCAGGTAGCCATGGCTAAATAGTCTGAATAGTAAACCTTTTCCACCTAATGTTAGGTAGTTAATTTGTGGGTTTGACCATCAATTGAACTGTTTAATTGGCACTGAACACTACACCGTCTGAGAAAGTATGATTATACATAAGTAACATAAGTAACAGTCTTTTCTAATTCTGTTTTGTTCAGTTTACCGCAGGGCTCGCAAAATCGCTAGTCAACAGGGTGATATTCACAGGTGGGCAGACGTGAGCAGGTGAGGTACTGGAGCCTCGAAGAGGTTTGCCCACAGGAAGCGAAGATAAGAGTTACTGAGATAATCCTTGACTAATCAAAGAAAAATTGGCAGATAAGTCGACGACTAAACTGATCTTTAGTTGCAGCCCTAATATACACATAAAAATGATTTTGGTGTATTCCAATTTCTGTGAACTTATACTGTCAGCATTAACAATAATCTTTTAAAGGTTTTCTCTTTTTCTTTTTTTTTTAACTTAAACTGATCCATGTTCATGATAAAACACTGACTGTTTATATAACTTTCAAAATCTGCACACATTTTCAGGATCATCAAATCAAATCAATTCAAATCACTTGTATTGTCACATCACATGTGCAGGTACATTGGTAGAGCACATGTGAGTGAAATTCTTGTGTGCGAGCTTCACAAGCAACAGAGTTGTGCAAAATACAATAACATAAACAGGCAAAATATACGAATGGCTAAATCTGAAACTAATAAATATATGTACAATATATAATAGTATATGCAAAAAAAATTTTTTCTGGATGTGTATACTAAATGTTTTTCTACGTGTGTGTGTGTGTGTATACACATATTTTAAAATTAAATAGAGTCAACAATAAATAAAATATATAAAAATATACAGAGTTGAGACATGTGCAAAAAAGTGGCATTAATGTACAGTGTGGAGTGCATAATGTTGAAGTTCCAGTAGTGGAGGTGAGGTGTCTATGACGTGTTCAGCAGTCTGATGGCCTGGTAGAAGAAGCTGTCTCTCAGTCTGCTGGTACGGGACCGATGCTGCAGAACCTCCTTCCTGATGGAAGCAGTCTGAACAGTTTATGGCTGGGGTGACTGGAGTCCTTGATGATCCTCCCCGCTTTCCTCAGGCACCGCTTCCTGTAGATGTCTTGGAGGGAGGGAAGCTCACCTCCAATTATCAGTTCAGAGCACCGCACTACTCTCTGGAGAGCTTTGCGGTTGTAGGCAGTGCTGTTGCCATACCAGGTGGTGATGCATCCAGTGAGGATGCTCTCAATGGCACAGTGATAGAAGGTCCTGAGGATGCGGGGGCTCATGCCGAATCTTTTCAGTCTCCTGAGAAAGAAGAGGCGCTGTTGCTCCTTCTTCACTGTTTTGTTTGTGTGTACTGACCACGTAAGATCCTCAGCCAGGTGTACACCAAGGAACCGGAAGCTGCTCACTCTCTCCACAGCAGCGCCGTTGATGGTGATGGGGGTGTGTACTTCTCTGCACCTCCGGAAGTCCACTATCAACTCCTTTGTCTTTGCGACGTTGAGGGTGAGATGGTTGTCTTGACACCAGTGGGTCAGGGCGCATCTATGCCCACCCAGTTAAATTAATAAAGTACCGCAGACTACATCAGTTCAAATGATTCCCGTTTGCAGCTAATAAATATCACACACAAATAACGGGAACCAAACGTGGACAACACAAAAACGCAGGAATATCTCTGAACAACTGAGTTCAGCTCAGATTTGCCGGTCACATCCTTCTGCTACCAGACCCGAGACCTGCCCATGTTGCGGTTCTGTGGAACCCGAAGAATGGAAAGAGACGGCAAGGAAGACCCAAAATAACATGGAGGAGGACTTTCCTTGAAGATTTACGCTCAGCCGAACTGTCATGGGATGAAGCAAAAACTGCTGCGATGGACCGAGTTCAATGGCACTCTCTTGTCGCCCAATGCGCCGATCGGTGCGGGAGGGTCTAAGTAAGTTGGTGGCATTTAACAAAACGTCACTTTTTTTAAAAAGTAGGAAATGCATTAGCAGATTTAGAATTGAACTGTAGAAGACCTGACCATTACAGCTGATTGTAAAATAACATGGGACAACTTGAATGGCGTTCTAAAAGAAAATTTTGAAGGACCCTTTAACAGATTTAAAAATGTCTTATCTGCACAAAAACTGGTTCCTATTTGTATCATATTGGCAACCAAAAACCCATAAGCGAAATTTAAATGCTTTACAAGCAATGGATATAGAACACTATTAATCACCATGAAAAACAACTATGCTCTTTAATTCTTCTTTTTCTGATGTACACATAGGTTTCCTGCAGAATAAAAAGCATGCTACCAGTCATTCCTTCCAGTATTACATTTGTGTGAAGTAGGAATCTAGTTACCCAAAACATTTCCCATGTACTAAGCACTGTTTTATGGTAACAGTAGTGATGGGAATATTTAACTGAAAGCTGTTACTTCTGTAACAGATCTAACCCCGATTTCTGTAATAAAGATGTGTAATATGCTCTGCATGCTCAGGGTAACAAAGGCCCGTGTCACCATAACATGAGGAAATCCTTACAAGTGCAACACTTCCTTGGTCCTATTTTGAAAGTTCACTTGCTGATAAGGGAGTGCCCTAGGTCTTCCTACCTCATATTTTACTGTCCTACTGGCTCAGTAGCTAGGCTTCTTTTCTGGCAGGTTCAATAATTTAGATGGCGATGGGAGTCCTTGTCTTTACATTCTAAAGTAAGCTGGAGGGCCACTCTAACCAGAACCTGCAGCAGATGGAGAAATGGTTCATGTGCTGCTAAGTAGAGCTCACCAAGGACGCAAAGCACAACAAGGACTACTCTCAGCAGCTGCAGTCTGAGACAGTGGATTGGAGTTAACGTGCTGGATGAGAGGCTAACCGAACGACAGCTGATTCATTTCTTAGATATTTTCCCCCCCTCTTCTGCTATTTGCAGAAGTTGAACATACATACTGAATTATTTAATAACTGTGAAACTGCATGAGTCTTCTTTCAAGACAGATATGTACATAAACATATTGCCATTGCAAAAACAGCCCTGGGCAAGACATTGAAGCTAAAATTAGTCACAATGGAAGTTAGATCCACAGCTATTATTGTGCAAGTGTGCAAGTTTCTGGTGTTCTTCCAAATAGGCAATTTTTAAAGCAATTGATGTTTCATGCATAGTGCTCAAGCACAGTATAAATTTGTGTAAATAAAATAAAATAAAATTCAGCTATAAGAGAAAAATGCAGAAATTTCCATTAAATGATGTAAGGCAGACATATTGCCTTCGCTGCACACGGACCAGTGAAGCCACAAAAAGCCCTGGGGTGTGTGTGAGTGGGTGAACAAGAAACACTGTAAATTGCTTTGTAGAACTGCTAAGGGTAAAAACGCTTCATAACAGCCGACCATTTAACCACATAAACCTTTCCCCAGCATAGCAGAAACTACAGGCCTCAGCCTGAAAAGCTCCAGCTGATGTAAATTTCTTTCAAGAACTCAAACACCTTTAATAGTTCAACTAAATGAAACAAAAATAATTTCACTAGAGTGTGCACAACAATAAAATAAAAGCTTATGCTGCTCACTGCAGCAGCTGAGCTGATAAAGCACGAAAAGGAATATTCACAAGCACAGCAGCAGTGTTTGTAAACGATGAGTGCAGAAATGACAAAACCCAAACAGGAAGATGAAGCAGATAAAACTGCAATTTAAAATTACCAGGGAACTTCAACCAATATCATTAGACCTGAAGCCAATATAAACACGTGACCCATAAAGCATGTTAATGGTTACAAAAAGCACAAGCAAAGGAAACATGCAGCATTTACTGCAAGTATTACAGGAATGTATTTACAGCCCAGATTTGATTCTGACGATATATCTGCACATATGACACTGCATCTCCAGCATCACTACTTCAGTGAGCCCACAGCACTGGGGTAGAAGATAGACATCCATGTTATGCTCTGTTTCACATAGCTCATGTAACTGAGACAATCGCTCCATCCAATACTACATATGACACTCAACAATGTCAACAAGCCAGTCACCTGCTAACTGATCTGCAAGGTAGGGGTAAGTGTGGAAAAACAAAACACAAAAGAAACATCAAATTCCTCCCCTCGGCATATGAATTATTTATCAGCGTATACAACTCACACTAAGAACTATCTGCAATGCTGAATCAACTGCTGTGTTATCTCTGGTCTTTGGCAATTACCGTAGGGTGCACACCACAAAGCAAGCTTGTAAAAAGTATACTATACAGTGGCAAAAATAAACTCTCTGCAAATGTTTCTGTGCAAAGGAGGCCGGCTTTTAATCTTTTAATTGAACACAAAAGAATAATATTGAACTCTTTAAAAAAAAGAAAAGGTATGCAAATAGTTTAGTTTGCATCTAGTTTTTCACCTAAAGCAGCCAAACTCTCAACACTGTCTCCTTGCAGAGTTTTTCAGGAAAAATGCCACACACCCCTTTCAGGTAACCTGACAAGCCAGCTGGTGACTTCATGATAGGTTTATCAGTAAACACCGAACTTGTGCTGTTTACCCTTGCTCTTGCCTCACAATTACATAATAATCACAAACACCTCATTGAAAATGACTGGAAGTACTTAAAAAAAAAAAAACAACAACAAAAAAGAACTGCATAACCTAGACTAAAATGTGTGAACCACAAAGCCGGAAGCAACTGCGAAGAAGTCTTCAGGCTGTCAGCGTGTGTTACTAACTGAACTCCACAATGGATAGCACGTACAAAAGAAAATAAGGAGGAGCCACATGACAGGTGACCTCCCGCTCTGCCTTCACTTTGGAGTTGTTTAATGAACTGTGACTACTAGCAAGATAACTTTTCTTGATAACTGTGTTGACAAAATCGTGGCTGGGTATTGACGAGTTTTTCCCTCTCAAACACACCCAAATCAGTCTGCAAACTGAGTCCAAAAACATCGGTGATGCTTTAACCCACACGTGTTCACTCATGCTGTCTGATGAGCTTCTTCTTCTTTTTTTTTTTTTTGGAAGTGTGCACATAAAGAGGCAAATACAAACACAGCCATTAGAAGGCACCTACCTGAAGCGGGACTAATGGCTCTGCATCCTCTGGTTGCCAGACCTCGACCACGCTGGGTGATATCTGACTCAGAGCTTTGTAGGGAACAAGAAATCAAATTAACAGTTAGGTGCTGCCCTGAGAAACTGGGCAACATGGAAAACAACACACTCTGGTGGAAATGCATCCAAAGCACCCGAAAAGATAATAATTATAACATAAGTAATTAAACCTGCCAAGCCACAGTAGCATCATCTCTTATTACGAATGAATCAAGGGAAACGGAGTGGGCGAGAATGACAGGCAAGTGAGGAAATGAAGCCTCACAAAGGCTGTTTGCTAGCTGCTTGTTTAGCTGGGGGTTAGCTCGGTGGCTAACGAACTTGGGGAAACATCTCCCCTGCTGCTGCAGTAAACACGACTGTATGGTCATGTAAAGGGCAGCTTACAACACCGCGTAGATTTATTACAGTAACAGCCGCTAAGTGGACGTTCAAAGTCTCGACAACCCGCTACTTCCATGTCTGAGCAACTCAGTTTCGTTAAATCAAACAGCAGAGGGGAATTGGAAGCTAGCAAGAACTCACATTAGCGGGGTGATAAAGCACTAGCTACAAACCTCTCCCGAGTAAAAACAAAAGAAAAATAAAAACACCACTTTAACTTTTATTTTCATTATTTTTCATACACTTAGACTGGCTGTGGACATTTCAACTCGTTTCTCGTCTTCCACAATAACAGCCTAGCAAAATTAAAGCACATTTCTTCTTTTTTTTCTCTGCAACGGTCGCGTGAACGTACCAGCCCCCCAAAGCGGAAAATAAAGACGAGAATAACAAACCTTGGAGCTGAGCACCTCCGTGCTGGACGCAGGGTAAAAGTAACTGTAGTATTCCTAGTAGTATATTGATCCACGTTTTCCTGTGACAGTGGCTGCCTTGGTGGAAGTCTTGTAGCCCCGCCATGCTGCCCGCTCTGCTAGCAGCCTGCCTTGTGTTTCGCTGCGTTGGTCTTTCTTTCTCTCAGCAAGCAGAAGCAGCAGCAGTTCCCTCCCTCTCTCCCTCCCCGCCTGCTCAAGCAGGCTACAGGCACTGCAGCGAGGCACGAGGTAGAAAGCCAACAAATACCATTAAAAAATAATAACAAGTCTTTATGCAACCCTACATAAAACTGTAAAGTAGCCGAATACTCGAGGTGAAACAACTGATCAAACGCTGTATTGAATCAAATGCTGATATTTCTGACTAGCTTTAGTTAAGAGCTGCTATTTGATATTAGAAATTAAAACATAGTTAAACTTATCTGCACTTCAACCCTGCTAGAACACATCCCCAGACAGGTACAGCTCCCCCTCCCCACTGAATGGCTTTGTACAGAAACAAAATCACAAAAATTACAATTAAA
Organism: Aulonocara stuartgranti; assembly: GCF_965226115.1. Taxonomy (NCBI): domain Eukaryota; kingdom Metazoa; phylum Chordata; class Actinopteri; order Cichliformes; family Cichlidae; genus Aulonocara; species Aulonocara stuartgranti. The sequence continues at coordinate 29,197,491 of NC_138944.1, read as the reverse complement.
AAATAACTTGAGTATTATTTTAAAATGCACTGCTATTAATGGCAATACACCAGGAGATCTCAAGCTGAGTGGCTTATAAAGCATTTAAATGCTATTGTAGATCAGCCGTGATCTGTCAATTTAATATACATGTACTAACAGTAGGTGTAAACATTGAGATTCTGGAAATACTATCTGTAAATGAGATCTGCTTGGGCTTTATGAGATAGAACATAAAAGTCTGACTTACACATGGAGTCCGGGTTCATGTTATAGCATATACAACTAAACTAATAAAAATATTAGTGTCCGGTATAGAGAGCCTTTCACTCTGATTCCTTTTAATCCATATTCTGCTAATGACATTTTTACTACAGATGTATTCTCCAGTCCTGCTACTTTTACTTAGTGTCAGTAAGTAAATACTTCTAAAACTGCTGGTGGCACAGTATTTCCAAGTGGGAAGTGACTAAATACATTAAACTCTACTTAATTTTAAGATAAATGTTTCATTTCAGGCCAAGATATTTACACAGCACTTTAGTAATAATAGGCTAGTAATAATATAATAATGCATAAGCTTTCAAGTTGAGTATTAAGATTTTACAGTGTAAAAATAGTCTTCTAATATATTTGCCCCCTGTCCAGATTAATCCTGTGTGGCCTTGGCAGGCAGTTGTATATCAAACAGTAACTTCCCACACCTTGATCTTCTTCAGCAGTAAAAAGCAACCCACACTTTGATTCGTAATATAATCGCTTAGTCACAGGGGATATTTCACTTCATTTGTGTGCGATTCTTTTTACTGAGGTGAGATTTGAATGCAGGAATTTTTCACTGTTGTACTGGCAGTGTCAGCATGTAAATCGAGAGTTGAAGAAGGTACGGAGGAGCATTTGGAAATGTGTAATAAAATAGAAATTGGCTGGGTTTTAAACTTTCTTTGCAGAAACGTAGGCAAATGCATGTAATAAAAGTCCTTTACACTCCAGTTACACCACTCTGATTTCATATGCTCATATGGGGAGAGGGCTAAGTCCTTGTGTCAGTACTGCTCTGTTGGGCTCTTTTCAGGGCCAGGCATGTTTTAATGAGAGAAACTGCAAGCTGCGATTACCAAAAATTGTACGCAGAGTTCTCAGAGTTTTGACAGCCAACAGGCCCGTGAATCACAGTACAGGTTGGGCAGGTACACACATGAATACATCCAGGTTATTCTTGTGTGGGTGTGTCAGCTCCCTCAAACAAACTGCTGCTAGGCATTTCGACTATTTATTTTGTTCCAGCCTTGCTGTAGTCAACAGTTCATGGACATCCAGAGACTGGATTAGATGAGTCTTCATCATGCCACCAACTAAACTTACAGTAGTAAAACAGTGTCCTTTAAATTAGTAACTAACATCTGTCTCACATTGATTAATGCAGAAAAAAAAACCTTAGAAGAGGCGAAAGATCAGATATTACATTTGCATGTCATTCATTTACTGGAATAAAAATGAAACTGATGAGCAAAGCAAAATGAGCACAGAGCTCATTTGAAATTTAAATCAAAGAACCCAGACACATTGGCCTTCTCAACTAGGTCACAGAGTAAACAAGATACACAACTGCCTATTTTGCATCTGGTTTGACAGAAAAAAGGAGCAAAAAAAGAAGGTCAATAGTCATTCTAGACATGTTGTGACAGCAATGATCTTTTTTGATCATCCGGAAAGCGAGTCCTGAAAAAACAAAACAAAAAAACAAAACAAAAAAACCCTAAAATTCCAGTGACGATTATAAAAGAAACAAAAACATCAAAGATAACTTGACACTGACCTTTGTAGTTATAATACAACTAGGAAAGCATGCCCTGTAATACTCCAGGGAGGGAGAGAGAAAAGGAACATATCTAAGAAAAAGTGCACAAGCATTTGATTCCAAACCATCTGTTTAAACCATACAAACGCGACCACTGGCAACACAAATGCAGTAAGTGTTGATTCCTTTCCATCATCTACTTGGAGCTCTCGGTTTTCATGCAAACAGGTGTCCCAAAACTTTGGCTGCTAGCTTGTGCTCATCACAGGACCCTGTCAGCCCTCACAGCCACTAATGGCGTTTCAGACTCTTCTCTGGTTGCACCAAAGTAACATATCCACTGATGAAGTCCATCTGCCACCGCAAAGTCACTGACATCTGTCCTTATTCAAAATCCACCCGAGGGCGCGAGTAGAGCGTCTGGTGCTTTTATTTTCACTGAAACCCACAGCACAGGAATTAGAAATGCAGAGACCAGGTAGGTAGGTGTCAGAGGCCGAAACACATTACTCCATCGCTGCGTCCATGACATGCTGGCAGTCAGTCCATGTAGTCGAAATCCTCCGGGATACCAAAGGCTTTATCAATGCGGCTGTTATCAAAGGCAAACTTCTTCTTTGTCCACGACTTTATGGCGAAAACATTGTCTGAGAACAAGAGTAAAAAAGAAACATTAAACACATGAAATATAAATGAAATCTCAATTTACAAATATATACTGTACATTTACAGCAAAAGGAATCTGGACTGCTCATTCAGAAGCAAGGAGAAAGCCGGGTTACTATGACTGGTTAGTGCGTCAGATTTAGATTATCTGTTTTCCCAGTTTTGTGAATATCATGTAAATTTAGGAAACACAAACTGCCATTAACAGTCATTTGACATTTCACATCCAGCATTAACAATTTCAAATTCTTTAATGATGTATGTGTGTAATCCATATATAATATAATATATAATAATCCATTTAACTACCTCAAATTAAATACATCTTGATGTTTTATGGTGGTGAATTCACCCTAACAGCCTCATGTGAAAATAGTTTAAAAAAAGAAAACATTTTATATATACCTGCGTCCTATTCTTAAATAATAGCAATAAAAATAACAGTTTGACTAAAAACAAAATGTCTATTTCAGGAAAACCTTTTAGCAGCTGAAGCTCTGAAGTCTCCAGTTTCAAAAGCAGAACAACTTCCTGCAGACTAACAACTGATCAGGAGCTTAAGCCAATGAACGTTGGCTTGCACTTTTAGCGATGCCTTTCACTTCACTTCTGGAGGATTAGTTTTTACTGTTCTCCAGTTTTGATATGACAAGCGATTAAATGTGTCGAGGCTTGTGTGGGAAGTCGCAGACAATCCATGAGCAGGCCAACATACAGCAGCAGTGTTTTAAAAACAAACAAGGTGCGCAAAGTTGCAGCTGCTTTTTCCATGAAACCTTCAAAATTTGGCTTTGTTGTGTTGATTTGAGTGTTTAGCCACAAACCCTGACCAGACCTGGTAAAATAGTAACATTCGCTCTAACGGCATAACATGAGAACTTTATAGCTCGTAGTAAAAGACGTTACTGTGCAAATTCAACAGCTGCGCTACGAGGAAACACTTATGCATGTTTGTTTCATACTGTCCAGCTCAGAAAAGAGAAGTACTAATTGTGAATGAGGCAGAAATGACTCACTTTTTTTTTTTAACTGAGCTTCCTTCCATGAAAGCAAAGCAAAAGCTCTCCAACCAAAACTGACAACACCACTCTGTTGACCTGCAGCAGGCAATGTTGATCTAAAGAGTCAAAAGACCACAGGCATCGATGGCTACCATGATCCCTAAAGGTCAGCTGTGTCCAAGGTTACCACTCAAGTCAACAAACGTACACACAGAGCATAAGCGCGGACTACTTAGAGTGACAGCTGGACTAGAGAGCGCCTTCACAGATTTCACTTTAATGCGCTTTCACGTGCATTAAACAGCAATCAGAGATAAAGTCCGACTGCTGTCATCCAGCTGCTTTTTTTTTTTGGACTAACCAGAAATTTCAAACAGGAAACAGTAAACCAAGGTCAATCAACAGTCAGTAGTCCAAAATCCACAAATAGTGACTACAAAATAAAACAACTCTCACTTTATAAACAAGCGCTACAACCAGACATTGGGCATTTTATGTTCCTGCAGCTTAAATCCAGACCATTACATGTCTATATATATTTAAAAAGAAGAAAGAAAAGAAATTAGCAGACTCACCTGTCCATCTGGAAACAGCTTCTTTTGCTATAACATTTGATTTTTCTGCAAAATAAAATTTTGGATTAGTATGTGCATCCAACTAGTCAGTAACCACTTATATAGAGATACAAGATAAGCGAGCCCCGGTGCAAAAGCACACAGGTTTGCAGCTGGAAAGCATTTAAACGTTTTTTTCAAGGCATCTACTGAACACCCAACGAAGTCATTACAATAACATCACTCCAAGTTTTGCTTCAGCATGTCATTAAAAGTGTCATGTTTGCACTGTTGCTGCAGCTGCTGCTGAGGTGTGTTGTTTGCGCTCAGTACATTTAATAACCTTTGTAACATGTTTTGAATGCTATTTCCTATGATTTGTTTCTCATGACGTTTGGTGTTTGCAAGCAAGGCTCACACACTGCAAATACAAAATGCTTAATGTGAAAACGTCACGGAGGAAGTCTAGTAGATTATATAAAACTGGGAAAAACGCTGGAAAAAAAAGAAAAGAAAAAAAGAAGAAGAGGAAAATAAGCTTGCAACACAAGCACAAATGAAGGCTGGCAACAAACCATCCCCTCTGAGGAGGAAGTGGTGGTCAGGGATGTGATGGTTGCGTGGCCACAGCTGTGCTGTATGACTAAGTGGCGGTATCCTATTAAATTAAAGTGGACACTAACCTACTCATCCCCTACAGCTACAGCGGCGCTTGAAAGAGCGCTTTATACTGTAAAAAAGTAGAACGGAGCTGAACAATATGTTCCCACTGGACAGCACTCAGAGAGAAGTTTACATTAAGCATAAAAACACAGATGACATCAAGTTTCCACTCCCCTGGAATAATCACAGCATATTCAAGTAGTACAAAAAATAATGATAACCTTTTTCACAGACATTAATCTGGCTGCTGTATGAGTGTGAACTGTTCTACAACAGGCTTGAATCCAGCACAAATTATCTCAGTCCAACAGCTCTGGATAGTTTCTCTCCGATCTGAGTTTCTCTTCCTTCTGGAAGCTTGAAAAGGTTCAGTACCAGTAAAATATCTGTTTGGATCACCAGAACAAACACTGCTCGTGAGGACCATTTCAACACTTAACTGATATTGCGTAAAAATAAAATTGAATTTCTCCAGAAACAAATCTGAGAAGAAAGTGAATTAATTCAACAATCGCTGACTCAAAGTTGGAGAACCTGATTTCACTTTATGGTTAAAAGTGTGTAGCTAAACGAAACACAGCTGCTGGGTGCAAGGTAGAAACGTTTCACGCATCGACTGACATGGTTCACAGACGCACCACTTTTTATTTTCTTAAATACTTAACTTATTTTTCTTTATCTGGCAGGACCCCTGCTCACTAATCAACAGAAAAAAGTTAACTGTAGATAAACAAGGTAAAGTAATAGAATTTTTTATCACCCTTGTCTGGATATTAAGATGGGACCCTAATGCCAAATAATACATAAAATGTTTAACAGAAAAGATGATCCCCCCAAAATCTTCTTTGTTAAAAAGAAATAAAAATCAGATTTTTAATCACCTATAAGCCCACTAATAAATCTGTACTTGTCTGACTTCCTGTTACTGTGGTTATATATAAAAATGCTGATTTCTTTGCCTTTACTCTGTCTTGTGGTTTGCAAAGCAGGTTACTTGCAAACTGAACAAAATGAACACACCGATTAAATCCACCCCCACGTCTGGTTAGCTGTGGTGCGTCCTCTGCTGCATGTGGTGCAGATTATAAACGATGGAGCTGGAGCTGCTAGCACACCGATACCCTAAATATCTGTTAGGCTGACATTAATCATTAATATTGGCCTATTTAAATACAGTCTGGGCTCAATTACACTGGAATGGTTTCTGTTGGGCTATTTAATGGTTTCATTCAAAACTTATTGGTATCTATGGGTGTGGCAACCATTGTTTAACATGCAGAGACAAGAAGGCACGAAAGCTTTGTTTTTAGCCAAGTTGCATTTATTGTTAGTACCTAGTGTTTGTTAGTGTTTCTGTCACTTGGCTGCTAGCTTGGTAAATATGTGGAAAGGCATGTTGTGTTTAGGTAAGTCGTGCTGAAGTTAATGGGGCAAACTTACTTCTGGTACTTCAGCATTCTTGTACATCGCCCGACTTCCTTTATAATTTCTAACTTTGCAAGTCAACTAATTTTCCTTATTCCTACAACTCCTTTACTACAAATCAAAAAAAAGAAAGAAAGAAAGAAAAAAGGCAAATAATGGTTCACAGGTGAATAATAATCCTGTCAATAACAGCATGGGCAACGCCCTTGAAGACATCTAATGAGCCTACATGTGCATAGCTATCACACATGCAGGAACAAGTCTGAGCTCATTCTGCAAGTTCAGTCTGATACCTCTTGAGCAGCAGACATTACATAATATCATACAGCTGGATACTGCTCTCGAGCTTTGCTGATGGTTATCTGTTAACAAAGCTCTCTGTGTGGCAAACCTGGCAGTAAAAGACAAAATAGGATCTGTAGACATGTGGCAACAGTAAAAGTAGAAAAAAATAATTTAACTGTAATGGCGAGCTAGTTTGCTCTCAGTCCGCCTGCTGAACTGTTTTGTGTCAACATCACTGTGATCTGTGTGAGATGCACTCATAATGATCCATCTACAAAGAGTTCAGATAACTGGCCTTACTCCATCCTCCTTCAAATGCACCACTGATGGTATAACTCTTGTTTTACATATTAAAATATAAATAATATTTATTGCTCCCAAAGCAGGTAAAATATCATTTAAGGAGGAACTATGTGCTAAAACCTGTGTTGTAAACACAATCCTAGTCATTTATGAACAAAGTGACTTTCTCAGCAACATTTAAACTGCTTGTTTTATCCTGATTAACTTTGTCTTTCTGCTCAGATTTGAAAATTTGACTCAGCTTCAGTTGAAATCATTTGGGCATTGTAACGCAACATACCAGGGGTGACACCATGGTCCATTTCATACACTACCCAAAATAAGGTTTCTAAACCAGCATGTGAAGGCGAGCAAACCCACAACGTGGTTGTGTTGCCTCTTTACAAACAACTCCAGACTCCCTGTGCTTTGAAGAGAGTCCGAGAACTCATGAAGTTCAATTTTGCTGGTTTTGAGATGTGAAAGTACTGTACAACCATTTTCAAGCACCGACTGCAGTGCTGCTGATCTGAGTAAAATCAAACAAGGAGGTGTTTTTGTCCTTTAAATAAAACAAGGACAAGATTTTTAAAAGCTGCCTAGTTTAAAACAATTTGTAAGTTTTGGAAAACACCTCAAACTCAGACACTGAAAATGTGGACTGAACAAATGATGCAACACTGTTGCCTGTCAGAATATGTTGGGAAGGCTTAACCATAACACTGAGATTATCATAGAGCAATGGGACAGTAACGGTGAGTTCATATCCAAAGACAAAATGAAAACATAGCTTGATATGAAGCGGACAGCATGTACTGACATCTGGCAAATGAATATTACCCAATAATAAAGTACAAATTGCCTCATATACCTCAGTCTGTATCAGCACCTTTGACCTGCCGTGTCTTGATGTTTTTAAAAATAACTCAATAAAAATTCTCAATTATAAGCAAAACAAAGAATTGTTACTTTTCAAACACACAAATTTTGCTTCAACATTGACCATAGTTTGGCTCCACTGTAAAACGGCTGCAAATTCGACATTTTAGGTTACGTGCAATGGCAGCAATGATGCCTCTCCATCTCATTTCAGGTAGACTGGTCATAAGTAATGTGCACGGTCATGTGGCCATCAGTACACCACAGTGTTGTCACAGTGGAGTGGAAAAAAAAAAAAAAACTGGTAATCTGGGAGGTGCAGGTAAACAGCCCAGATATTTGTCTGACACCACCACCAGTCACATGAGCAGATAAAGGAACACACCTCCCATATTGCAGGTCAGCTGTAGCATGAAAACAAAGCACTGTCAGATTTTTGCAATACTATCAATAGCTGTGTCTGTTTGTGGTTCCCTTATGTAAGGGGTGTGCAACAGCCAGCAAAGGACTCCAAGGCCTTCATATTTTAAAAGCTTTTTAATACCAGCCCTGTGAGCTGACAGCTCGGAGGTAATAAGGTTCATTTGGCTGCAATAAAAACTTTCAGACTTCTGCGTCCGCAAGAAGAGTTACACTTTTCAAACTTACCTAACTGCAACAACTTAACCAGTCTGAGGTTCATATCTAAGAACGTATATCCTGAAAGCAAGGTGAGTGGCCACTTGTGACCATTTTTCACTTCCTGAGTCTCTTAATTTGAACCGTGAGAATGTTTGACCCTGCAGCTTGACATGTTTGCTCTCAGCAGTACACTCACTGGTGTCTCGCGCAGCAGGTACACACCCAACAACCTTGTTTAAGCTACTTGGCACAGTAAGATTAGCTGAACCCAACCGTGGTAGCTGCTGAAGAACGTCCTTTGCAAACAATAGAAAGTTGGTTAGTAATAATGCGGGTGTTTTTCCTTCTACATTAATCATGAATGCAGTTAAGCACCACCTGACGAGCACAAAGGACCTGCTTTGACCTGTCTTCATTGTCAAAAGGAAATACTTCCCTTTAGCTCTGCAAACCTGATACCAGTGAGGTTAGTGAAACACAGAAATAAAGATTTAAGCTAATTGCCAGTCTGAGGAGCAGCAAGTATTTCCAGTTTTAGTCTACAGAGACCAACAAAATAAAAAACTAAAAAAACTAAATGGAGCCAGCAACTACAGTAATGTTGGCAACAAAGACATGGAGAGTACAACTGTTTATATTTTATTTTTTTTTAAATTGTTGCAAGTGTACACAAGCACACCTACAAAAGTTCCACTGCAATGAGATGATCAACTGCACTCATTTCGCCTGGGAGGTTTTAATGTTATGGCTGATTGGCACATTTCCCAGGTCACTATTTAATCTTTTCTTAGAAATTTTCCCAACATCTGTTAAATGCATTTGAATGCACCTTATTTAGGGCTATCAGTAGATGGGTTAGGAGGACATTTCAAGGCTGGGAAATCCCACTTATAACATTGACTTGATGCTATTGACAAATGCCAACTGCAGTGCAGCACTGATGACCAGAGGTGCTTTCTGCCACCGTTTCCATTAATGTAGCTGTCTCTGTGCTGAACAGATGAACATTTTTTATATCTGCCAACTGCACCGGAGTCTTCTTTGTATCTCCACGATGCCTGACACCGCGTGGGAGGCTTCGCTGAAACAATACGGCTCCTACGGCACAATTTTGAGTTTATTATCTGGTGTGAAACCATTTATCCACATTAGGCTGAACGCTACAGAAGCTGCTCGGATGCATATGCGTCTTGGATGATACCCAACTCCTTTTAATAAGAGATCCTCGCTGGATGCAAAACAGTGCCATCTGCATTCATAAGCCCTGTGATGCTAGGAAGCAGCATCTGATTGAATCTTGTTAAATAAACATTAATTTAATAACCACACATGTGCTGGACTTGGTCGAAACATGCTTTACACTTTATATTCCTGTGTTAACTTAACATCTAGTGATGTAACAGTTTGTAATCCCACAGATTAGAAAAATCCAACTTCTTTTATGATGTAAAACAATCCAACAGCTATAAAGCTTGTGATAAAATATTTAAAGACAAATACAGAACAAAGTACAGCAGCAGCCTATTATGACTAACATCAAATATGACTTCGCCAGCATAGGTCAGATTCACTTTGGATATTTAAAGCTTCACACGGGGCTCCATGCCTCCCATGAGTAACTGTAGGTGATACGATTGATGCAATAATTTAAAAGTGACCTTTTTTGAGAAACCAGTAGGTCTGCAGCTGTACTCACTCATCTCCTCGACGACCTCGGGGTCACACTCTCTGTACTTCTCCAGCTCGGCCTGCAGCTGTGTGCGCTCCTCTCTCAGAGCCTGCAGCTCCTTCAGCAGAGAGCTTCTTTCCTTCTGCAAAGACAAACAGCGATTTCACATGCTCAGTGCATTAAAGGGATGATATTCATTTTATTTCACTGGTTTAAGTTTGACCTTTGTATACTTACTGTATCCTGGCGCCCCACTTTCGCTTTTTCGACCGCTTTCTCTAGGGATGCTTTCCGCTGCTTTGCTTCAGAGATCTTTAAAGTACAACAGCATCACGTTAAAGCTTTTCTTACAGTACTAATCAGCAGATAACTGAGATTTTCCTGAATTGTGATATAAATAAACAGTAAAGCCACTTCTGCTGTTAACAACATTGATGTTTCTACTGATAAGTGCTGCAATATTTACTGAGACCGCCCAATAATATGCTGAAACAACTCAACACTGGAGCCCTTGTAAGTGATTAATACAATAAATACAATCACAAAATCTTAATGGTACACAAATGCTTACCCGTACTAAACTCTTAGCCAATTACAGTGCTGTTAACTTAACAGTTCAATCATATGATATAATTAATGTGGCTGCAAAAGGGAGCTGGCTTTTATTCTAACTTTTAATTGCACCTCATCCTTTTCCACACAGTGGACACTTGACTCTCGTCCTTCCACTCAAAACATCAAGCATTGCTGCAAAATCTGTCTGATGATCTCAGTGACCAAATGCTGTGATATCGCATAAACAGCGCTATATTGTCACCACATGCGGTACAACCAAACATCGTCATTATTTAGTGAGCGCTTGCTGCTTAAGATCTGTCCCAGAAATCTGGTGGCTAATGTTCTCTGAGGAGCCGCCACCCTCACACCATCTGTCAGCCGTGAAACAGTCGAGGGAAGTGGGTCATCAATGAGGACGACACGGTGGTGAACACAAATCTCACATAAATGAATACCATGATTTTTATTATTAGCTACAACTGGGGATCATTTTTAAATGTGGATTTTTTTTAAATGACATAGCTGACAAAAGAAAACATACATAATAGTGATACTAACTATTAAAAGGCATTTTTATTGCTATTTCTTACCATCTAAATGAACCAGGATTGGTGATATGGGACAGATACAGTGGGGCAAAAAAGTATTTAGTCAGCCACCGATTGTGCAAGTTCCCCCACTTAAAATGATGACAGAGGTCAGTAATTTGGACCAGAGGTACACTTCAACTGTGAGAGACAGAATGTGAAAAAAAAATCCATGAATCCACATGGTAGGATTTGTAAAGAATTTATTCGTAAATTAGGGTGGAAAATAAGTATTTGGTCACCTCAAACAAGGAAAATCTCTGGCTCTCACAGACCTGTAACGTCCTCTGTAAGAAGCTTTTCTGTCCCCCACTCGTTACCTGTATGAATGGCACCTGTTTGAACTCATCATCTGTATAAAAGACACCTGTCCACAGCCTCAAACAGTCAGACTCCAAACTCCGCCATGGCCAAGACCAAAGAGCTTTCGAAGGACACCAGGAAAAGTATTGTAGACCTGCACCAGACTGGGAAGAGTGAATCTACAATAGGCAAGCAGCTTGGTGTGAAAAAATCAACTGTGGGAGCAATCATCAGAAAATGGAAGACATACAAGACCACTGATAATCTCCCTCGATCTGGGGCTCCACGCAAGATCTCATCCCGTGGGGTCAAAATGATCATGAGAACGGTGAGCAAAGATCCCAGAACCACACGGGGGGACCTGGTGAATGACCTGCAGAGAGCTGGGACCAAAGTAACAAAGGTCACCATCAGTAACACACTACAACGGCAGGGAATCAAATCTCGCAGTGCCAGACGTGTTCCGCTGCTGAAGCCAGTGCATGTCCAGGCCCGTCTGAAGTTTGCCAGAGAGCACATGGATGATACAGCAGAGGATTGGGAGAATGTCATGTGGTCAGATGAAACCAAAGTAGAACTTTTTGGTATAAACTCAACTCGTCGTGTTTGGAGGAAGAAGAATACTGAGTTGCGTCCCAAGAACACCATACCTACTGTGAAGCATGGGGGTGGAAACATCATGCTATGGGGCTGTTTTTCTGCCAAGGGGACAGGACGACTGATCCGTGTTAAGGACAGAATGAATGGGGCAATGTATCGTGAGATTTTGTCTTCCAACATGACAATGATCCAAAACACACCGCCCGGGCAACAAAGGAATGGCTCCGTAAGAAGCATTTGAAAGTCCTGGAGTGGCCTAGCCAGTCTCCAGACCTCAACCCCATAGAAAATCTGTGGCGGGAGTTGAAAGTCCGTGTTGCTCGGCGACAGCCCCAAAACATCACTGCTCTCGAGAAGATCTGCATGGAGGAATGGGCCAAAATACCAGCTACTGTGTGTGCAAACCTGGTAAAGACCTATAGTAAACGTTTGACCTCTGTTATTGCCAACAAAGGTTATGTTACAAAGTATTGAATTGTATTTTTGTTATTGACCAAATACTTATTTTCCACCCTGATTTACGAATAAATTCTTTACAAATCCTACCATGTGGATTCATGGATTTTTTTTTTCACATTCTGTCTCTCACAGTTGAAGTGTACCTCTGGTGCAAATTACTGACCTCTGTCATCATTTTAGGTGGGGGAACTTGCACAATCGGTGGCTGACTAAATACTTTTTTGCCCCACTGTACATCAAAAAATATCTGAGTTAAAATTTCAGACTTTAATTGGTTTTGAGATATTCGTGTCCACAAATTGCCTCAGATTTCAATGTGCAAAGAAAATTGCCTGAAAGTGGGTCAATGGACCATTAAAAAAAAACAAAAAAAACAAGACACCTATATCTTGAAATGTATAAGACATAAAGCTACAATCATTATATATGTGCAAATATATTTGGACCATAAGATTTGTATTCAAGCCAGAGACAGTCGAGCAGAAAAAGTTCTAAAAACGTAGCTGATTTGCGATGGAATGACCTACAACTAAGATATAAAACAAACTCTGACAAGCTTCCTGTTTAATCAGCAGCTCATTTGCATTTTCTTCCCATTTCTTTTTTGACCCTCTATTAGCAGAAGTGTCTTCCAGGCACTGTTGACCTCATGTGTTGACCTTATTACTGTAAACTGCGAGGGAGAAGTACCCAAGTATCATCCTGTGAAACCAAAATCACCCCTTCTCATTTTTTGCTGTGGCGCTTATGCTTGCTGCAACCTTTAATTGGAAATCAGACTAGAAGGGACTGAGCTCACCTGTTTTTGCAGCTCCTCCAGTTTGTGGTTGCGAGCGTGTAAGGCTTTACTGGGAAAGGCCCAGTAATAGTTGGATGTACCTACTCTCTCACAGTCCACCATGTTATCATCGACAAGGCTCTGCAGCACGTCCTTCACAGTCATGGGAGCTGAAATCAGCAGAGCACAAACATTAACATGGTGTTTATTTCTCCAGCGCTCAACTGCACGCCCGTGGAGTTGATGCCATTTGGGTACGATGCTTTCTCCTGATTTAAAACTGAGTTATGGCCGGTACAAGCTAGGCAGTCTGTAGCCTTTATATCTGTAAATATAAAACGCATCTGATGCTGGGATTGACAGTGCACTCTGCAGAGGACTTAGAAGCCAAGTCATCATAAGGTCTCACTTTTTACTGCTGGAAATGTATGCTGCTCAAATTACAAAACTCAAACCCACACATCTGCAGCCTATCTGGCTGTTTCATACAGATCTGAGTGAACGCTGCATGAGAGGATGTAACAGAGCACAAGCTACATCTTGAACAGTGTCAGCGGTGAAATGTGCTCCTCCTACACGCTTTGCTCCACTGTTTAACTGAAAGAGCTTATCTGCTGAGAGGATGTGGACCCAGCAGCAGAAAGAATTGGATGGAAAACAGGGAACACTCTGGATGAATTAACCAAAGTCCATAAGTGCTCGTTTCTCTTTTTTTCATCTATAAGATTCAAGCAGCTTCATCTTATTCTGACTCCTATGTATGTTATTACCGCTCTTCCCCCCCCATTCAACTAGCCCCTTTTGTCACATTTCCAACCCTTCTACAGGAAAGCGTCCCCCACAATGTAAATCTCTTATTGCCCCTTCCCCCCATCACGCAATAACAGGGGTCAGAAACATGTGCTTTTAATCATGGCAACGAGATCCAGTTTCTTTAGATTAATGTTGTGTCCATTTCAAAACAGAATCTCTCCTTTGTTCAGTCAAACACGCTCAAGAATTTCATTCTTCAAGACGATTTAGCACCTAAAAATCTAATTTGGTATTATTAGAAATTTTGCCTCAACCATCAGAAAGTCGGGCTGCAGAACCAAAAGCTTCCAAAAGCCTCTGAACTAAATGATTTCTGCTACTGATAGGTTTGGTTCTGCTTACACACACTAAAGATGGCAATAGCCCCGTCCTGGTTGCCATGGCAATTCTGTAAGCATGTCACCACAATGTTTTTAAGAATTCATAAATGTGCAGTGCACGCTGATGCTGTTTGTCCTTATGGTATTTAATTATCTCCATCTATTTGTCATTTTTCTGTCATACTCTAATTCTCCTTTCCATTAATCATGCCTGGACCAACACACTGGTCAGTTTTCTATAATTTCAGATATCAGTCATGCACTAATAACATTTACGGGTCACTTACAAGACTCAATTTAATTCAATTTTATATATATATATATATAGCACTAAATCACAACAACGGTCACCTCAAGGTAAGGTAAAGACTCTACAATAATACAGAGAAAACACAAGAGGAAGCATTTGGCGACAGTGGGAAGGAAAAACTCCCTTTCGACAGGAAGAAACAGGACAAAAGACACACTGTGGAAAAGGGACAGATAATAATAATAACTACTGACTACATGCAGAGTGGTGTGTAAACGCAATGAAGGAAAAAAAGATCAGTGAAGAAGAAACACAAATTGCATCATGGAGAGCCTAAACCTACTGCAGCGTAACTAAGGGAGGATTCTGGGTCACCTGATCCATCCCAATCAATACACTTTATTAAAAAGGAAATTTTTAAGCATAATGATTATGAAGTAACATTAATGCAGAGACAGGCACAAGATCTGTTTGTGCATGCCTCTTGTGCATCATTGTGAGTTGCTCAGCTCACTTTAAAAAAAAAAAAAAAAGAAGAAGACGACGACAATGAAGAAGAAGAAGAAGAAGAGCCCACTAACTAACACTTTGGTGTGAGACACCCGCTTTCGACCCATCTCACTCTGCCTAAACTAACCACACACGCATTAAGAAGAAGTCTCAAAGTGAGACCTTCATGGGGAAATAAATATGATACAAATTGGCAAAAGTCAGGCTTTGTCTACATTCAACACACAGACTGAGAGAGAGAGAGAGAGAGAGAGAGAGAGAGAGATGCTCTTATATAACTATCATTAGCTTACAGCTTTAAGTGTTTAAGGTGCTAACTAAAAATAAAGACAAGATGATAGTTTATTAAATTTTAATGAAATTTGCAGATTGTTTCGGTGAAGTTTAATAAACTCCTTGCTATCTAAAATATAACAGGACATCTCACACTTCTGATAATCAGCTGTCTGCTTGACGTTTATTCAGCTGTGTAAAAACTATAACTTTAATCTCAGACAAACCGATTTACTCAGGAACAAATAAAATACAAAAAAAAAAAAGCCAAACAACAACATTTTTAATTTATCTAAGTGACTCATATATATTTAACCCGAGTAGCGAAAGACGGCGGTGGGTTAGAAAACAATTTGCCAGGAGTCCGGTGTTCTCACGGCGCTAGTGACCTAGCCCCCGGCTAGCTATCGAGCTGGTGGGTAACAGACGTCTCCGAAAACGTCGGAGCGCTTTTGAAAATATGTGGTGTCCTGATAAACTGAGCCGATATTTGAGGTTTACACAGCTACATTCTCGCCTGAAAATACGTTAAATGTTTATTTTCTGACCCAGAAAGAATAATAAGAGTAACATTAAGGTCGTGTCCAAATTCATGGGCTGCATTCTCCTGAGGACCCGGCCTTCGCGGTCTACGTGGGCCGGGTCCTCAGAAGATCGGGTAGGCCGGAAGTAAACGGCCGTGAAATTGGACGGTCTAGCCTTCTGATTAGCGTCACCGCTGTCTCGGTGGAGTTTAATAAACTCAGCCGTCTGCTCCTTGCTGTCTAAAATATAACAGGACACTGGAGTAAACTCTCGGCCATCTCACACTTCTGTTTAATCAGTTTTCTGTTTGACGTTTAGTCAGCTGTGTAAAAACCAAGGAGGAACCCACCCTGGGGATTAATAAAGTTTTATTTTATCTAATCTAATAACTTTAATCTCAGCCAAACCGATTTACTCACGAACAAACAAAACACTGAAAAAAGCCCAACAATAACATTTTTAGGTTGTCTAAGTGACTTATATATTACGTTTGTCACGGCCGGGCGGGTTACACACAGTAATTCGGCGTGCCCGTGTGGCGTGTTGGCTAGACCCAAGCGCGGCGAAGGCTAGCGGTGGGTTTGGAGCAGGCACGCAGTTATTCTAGTAACGATCAGTGCACGAAGCGTGGCTTCGGAACGGTCGTTACCGACAGAGAGCGAGCGGAGCCGGGAAGAGAAAAAGGATTGAAGGGATAATCACTCACGGTTGCTGAATCAGGCGGAGACTGACGTCGGCAGAGTTTCGGAGCTCCTGACACGAAGAGAATGATGTCTGGCGTCTCTCTTTTAACCCCGGCCCCGTGATCAGCTGATCACAGCTGATCACCGGCTGACAACGTTTAACCCGAGCAGCGAAAGTCCGCGGTGATCTGAAAATGATGTGCCGGGAGTTGTGCCATTCTCGGCCGCATCAGTAACCCTCGAGCTCCCGGCTAGCTATCGAGCTGGTGGGTAGCAGACGTCTCCGAAAACGTCGAAGCACTTTAGCAAAGATGCGATATCTTGATAAACCGAGCAGATATTTGATGTTTACACAGCTACTTTCTCGCCTGAAAATATGTTAAAAGTTTATTTTGTGACCCAGAAAGATTAATAAGAGTAATTTTAAAACTTAGTAGCGGCCGCCATTAGCCGGAAACTGGAGCTTGGCTGGGCCGCGCTATGAATTCTGGGATATGGTGGGCCACGAAGGACACACCCGACCCATCCTTCAAATTCGGAAAAAGGAGCACGCATTTGTCGGCTGCATTCGGAGGGGTCTACGAATTTGGACAGCCTTCGGCGCGTCGCTGTGACGTAATCGGTCTACAAATGCGGCCTCAGGAGAATGCAGCCCATGAATTTGGACACGACAAAAAACTAACTAGCTGCCGCCATTGTTGGAAACTAAGCTGGGCCGCGCTATGATTTCTGGGACACAGCGGCTCCTTCTTCTTCGGGGTTTAACGGCAGCTGGCATCCTTGTACATGCAGTGCTGCCATCTTCTGTTTCAGTCCGTTATTACACTCTTAAATCCTGCTACTTATTCCTGCGTCTTTTGTGATCTTACAAAGCTTCAAACGACGCGTCGACTATTAAATCAGTCGTCGACGATTTTGATAGTCGACGTAATCGTGACTAGTCGACAAATCGTGGCAGCCCTAATACATATATATACATATACATATATCTATATCTATATATTAGGGGTGCAACGATATTCGTATCGATATTGAACCGTTCGATACAGTGCTTTCGGTTCGGTACGCATATGTATCGAACAATACAAAATTTGTAATTTATTTTATCAACTTTCCTTCTGACGATGCTGTCTGTGTGGAGCGCTCAGTGAATCTGCGTTCGACTACTCCGCCTAGGGTCGACAGTGCAGCCTAGGCGGAGTAGTCGAACGCAGATTCACTGAGCGCTCCACACAGACAGCATCGTCAGAAGGAAGAGCGCAGGGCAAGCTAGCGAGACAGAAGTTAAGCTCTCCTTGTAACATGAACCTCCCCCACCCTCATTCAGATCTGGCGTTTGGAATTATTTTGGTTTTCATGTGACGTACGACCCTGAAGGTAAGCGAGTCATGGACTAAAGTAAAACAGTATGTTGGATGTGCCATGCAATGCTCAATTACATGGGTGGGAACTAGTGTGTTAGCGCAGTTAGCTCGTTAACGTGTTGGCCGTCTAGCCCCATGCACGGGGCGATCGGCGGTAGCTCGTTAACGGAGATTTGCCGTGTTGTGGCGTTAAGGTCATTTCAACGAGATTAACCTGAAAGCACTAGTGGGAACACAACGAATATGACTGCACATTTACACCGACATCATCCTAGTGCAAAGACAAAAACAACAAGCATGCTACTAACTTTAGCAGAGTCATTTAGACAGCTGTTAGCACAGGATTCTCCTTATGCTGCTGAGAATATAGCCCAGAAGAAGCGGATAGTATAGCTTTTATTTTATATATATATATATATATATATATATATATCTGTACTATAAAGTACAGATAGATAGATAGATAGATAGATAGATAGATAGATAGATAGATATCTGTACTTTATAGTACAGCTGGATAGTCAAATATTTCCTTAACAAGACTCATCAGAAATGACAAGAACCTACATTTTGATAAAACAGTAACTGAAGATTTGTTTGTTGCTTCCAGCTGTTTCCTTTTCCTCTGAGTTTATTACAAACCAACATCACAGCAGCAAGATCACCTCATGAGCCATCTGGCTGGATGAAATATGAGGCTATTCTGGTAAGTGGATATATATATACAAACAAAATCAGAAGAAAGTCTGGTCTAGAAAAAATAAGTGTCTTCTAAAAATAGAGTGAAGTCTGAACCAACCTTTAAACTGAACTACTATAACAGAGGACTTCACCCAGTCACACACACAGTTTTTTTTCTAAGCCTGAGCACTTTGACTAATATTGACACACAGAAGCTTCAAATTTTTCACTCACACTCCAATCAGCTAACACTTTGACATCCAGACTAGTGGAGTCAGGGATCGAACCACTGACCTTCCGATTGGAACTGTTGTTCTTTACTCACCTATGCCTTTTGACTTTGGGGCAATCTTCTCAATGTCTTTCAGCTGAAACACATCTTTCTGGGAAGAGAGCACAAAAACATGTTCCAGGATTTAAAAAACAAACAAACAAAATAAAAACTATAATATCACAGAGAAAGAAATTATTTAAAAACTATTACATCTCAAAGAACTGCTTCTGGATGGTAACATAAATAACATTTGCATAAACAGAAAATAAATTGATTTTCTGGATATTTTAGTTTGTGGTTTATCCATGTTAAGGACTGCTTAAGTATCTTATTTTCTGCACTTTTTCATTGCCGATTTAAATGTTGAAATCCAAGTTTCTAACTCTATATTACAGTGCATGAATTTAAACATTGAATCAAACACGTCATCTGCTGCCTGTGGGTGGGGAGTATGTTTAGTCAGGGATGTATTACATCACGCATGTATAATGGTTGAAAATAATCACATAACAGCAATGACCAGTATGAATAATAGGACACACAGTAGGGCAGAGCAGTGGGGATATGGAGGCTGGGTCACCTGCGATGGTAAAACTCACAGAGTCAAAGAAAATCTCCATCATGCGAGTTCTCTTCTCCTCCAGACTTAGTCCTTTCTTCTTTGACTGTAACAGGGGGTTAATGTTATTAATCTATATCTGAGGCACTGAGTTACTAACACTTATTATTTACGAGTAACAAGGAGCCAAAGGTAATAGAGATTAGAAGAATGACCTCTTGAAATCTTTCATCTAAACAAGTTGCTTATATATTCAGTGGTTCACTGTGAAGTAACTAAATGAAATAGACAGCTAGCAGGGGTATGACTGGTCCAATGACAGGTAATGTAAAGTTTGTAGCCGTTTACCAAATGTATGATGTGAAATACTAAATGCTGCTTTGTGAAAGTATCGTTAGCGATAGGGTATAAGCTTTTACTCTTTAACATGCTGCTGTAGCACAATCATTTCCCTTGTGGGATCAATAAAGTAACTGTCTATTTATCTAAGCTATAAGCTAGCTTACAAATGTTAGCAAACAACTACGTAAACGCCGGTGGTCTTTACAGGAGGTATAGCAGGTTAAGGTGCGCTTCTGCTTACCATTTTCGATGTAGAGCTCACCAACAACGACCACTGAGATTAACGTTTTGCCACCTGAGGGTAACACAGGGCTGTTGTAAACTTTTTAATGTAAAGAAGAAAGATTAGGCGACGTATAAGCAGAGCGGGGACGCAGCAGTAGCGAATTTCCCGCGGAAGGCTGTGACGTAGCAATGTTGCGTTTACGGAACTTCAAAACTCACCAAGTCACCAGAAGTTTTTTGTGTGCTTAGAGTTACTGTCTGTTTGATAGAGATTAAATAATTCCAAAATTCTGAATGCATTCAAAATATTTACTGTTAAATTGAAGCACTACTTTTACACTCCCCTAACTCTCTCAATTCTGTTTTACCAATAAAAAACTAACAGTATCCGGATAACGAATGCTTATGAAGGCAGCATTGGGGAGGAGCACTGTTTTTTGACTTCCGCTTATGGCTTTATAGCGCCCCCCTGTCGTCTGATGAAATAAAAGGCCAAAGCAGACAGCCCTGAGCAACAAAAACCTTCTATGGTCAGAAATATCCACACCCTGGCTTTCCTTGGGCGGTTCCTCTGAAAGGGGCGTTTGTTGAGTAGACTTAAAGGCTTTATCTGCAGCCAAAGACTAAAAACCTGTTTGGGGCCATAAGATTAAAGTGATGTGCAAATATTTTTGAAATTATTAGTGTCATTCTTTATTTATCATATCTATCTAAATTCAGCTTATTGCAGCACATGTATTACACACAAAAGCACTATCATTCATTTCTATGGGCACTTTAATTCCATTTGGCATTACAAATATAAACAGGACAATGGAAAACAAACAATTTACAAGATCGTGTAGAAAATCGATGACCCGATTCTGGATAACAAATAATGACAGTTGTGTGCTTGAAGACAAACAAGGCTTTCTAATAGGAACACAGTGCATTATCACTTAACGTACACCTCGACTGCCAAACTTTCTATTGCTGATTGTGAAGGTAGACAAATTATGTGTTGCTAAAACACAATCTGTTAATCACTCTATAGATTTATCTGAAGTTATGAGAGCACATGGAGGAGTGACGGTGATCGCAGTTCTGCACCTCTACTTTCAGCGTGATGAAGAAACCTTTCAATCTAAACTTAATAGGATGCATCCTGCCGAGTTCATTCCAAGTATTTAGCTTTTCATTCAAATTCTGCAACTCGAGGGGTCTGCACACGATCACAGCAGAAATGTTAAGAGGCATCATACACAGCAGAAGCATATCAGGTGGCTTATGTTTGGTACCCTTAATTCATACAGTCGCACTTGTCAGCATACTGGGGGTTTTTTTTTTTTTTAAATTCAAAGTGATGACACAGCTCACTGAAGAGCTTTCACATTCAAATAGAAGTGAAACAGCTTCTCTGTTAGAAGGTGTTTAGCTGGAAACTATTTCATACGCACAGTTTAAGGTGTTTAAGTAAAAACCGCATGCACAAAAACATCTTAATCATGCTCTTAAATACCCTGCTATACCTACAGAGGGTGGAACACTTTTATAGTGAAGAGGCAAAATGTAAAAACCCTTGAGAGCATTTAGCAGGAAGCTGTAGTCACTGCTGCTATAGATGGAATTTCATTATTTCTCAGGTGACTAAGGTACCTTTTACTTTAATTATGACTTTACTTAATACAGCCAGTGATTTGAGGAACAAGTGCAAAAGTATTTATTTATTTATTTTCAGTTTCTGCCATGTGGCAGTTCAAAGCTCTACCATGTGGACCGCATTAAAGCCTTTTCAAATACTCCACATTAAGATGGAAGGTGAACGAGGTCTCAAGTGAGCACTAATCAGCAGCAGCCATTCGTGTAGGTCAGAGGTCATCTCGCTTCCCTCGCACCACTAATAAAGTCTCTCGTGTTAGTTTGGGGAGGGAGAAAGGTCAAACAGATGGCACAATGACAGCAAGATTCAAGAGTGAACAGGTGAGGGGGGGGGGAAGAGTGCAAAAAACTTCCAGTTGCTCCGTACTACTGCGTGTTTGTACATATGTACACTGTACAGGCTTTGTGTCGAGTGGCTACTGCAGGTAGCGGTAGACTTTGAAGCAGTGGTTGCCAGAATCGGCGACCACGACGTGTCCGTCTGAAGTGAGCGCCAGTCCCTGCGGGCCGTAGAGGGGGTCCACTGATGTGTTGATGTAAGAGAGAAATGAACCGCTGCCATCAAACACCTGAGAGAGAGAGAGAGCAAAATCATCACCGCTGGAAATCAGTGTTTCGTTCATTCTTTTTGTGGAAAATACAACACACCTAGTTATAAAGTTGAAAGAAAAAAAATAATGATTTCATGAATATGGATGATGTAGTGACCAAAATAGTTTTTAGGAAGCAACAATTGTTGCCTTCTATTGTTTTAACCCTTCTGAGACTCAAGCTTTTGTATGGGATAGATGTGATGCAAGAGGTCTGTGAAATACAAGGTGCAGAAAAGCTAAATGGAAGATCTCCATCTGAGGACGCAGGGTCTCAGGAGGTTCAAAAACATGTATTTTAGACACCAGCGTGCAGTGATCAGGCCTAACATTATGCCTAATATTGTGTCGGTCCCCCTTATACTGCCAAAACAAGTCTGACCTGCCGAGCCATAGACTCGATTACACCCCTGAAGGTGTGCTGTAGATTCTGGCACCACGATATGAGCAACAGATCCTGTAAGTCGTGAGGTGAGACATCAATATATTGGACTTCTTTGCACATCCCGCAGATGCTCGATTGAGATCTGGGCAATTTGGAGGTCAAGTGAACACCTTTGAACTCTTCGATGTGCACCTCAAACCCTCCCTAAACCATTTTTGCTTTGCTAAAAGAGACCACATCGGTCTGTGAATGCAGTTTCCATGAAAAGGTTTACGTGGTCTGCAACAATGCTTAGGTAGGTTGTACGTGTCAAAGTAACATCCACATGGATGTCAGGACACAAGGTTTCCCGGCAGAACATTGTCCAGAGCATCACAATGCCTCAGCCAGCTCGAATTCTTCCCACAGTGCATCCTGGTGCCAGTTGTTCCTCAGGTAAGTGATACGGACACCGGCCATCCATATGATGTAAAAGAAAACCCAATTCAGACCAGATCATTGCTTTGGGGTCCAGCCCAGTGTTGGTGTTGGGGGTCAGCATGGGCAGCCTGACTGATCTGCAGTTATGCAGCCTCATACACAAACTGATGCACAGTGTTTTCTGACACCTTTCTGTCAGAACCAGGGTGAACTTTTTCAGAACTTCAGTAGTTCGTCTGTTGGATCGGACCTCACAGGCCAGCCTTCGCTCCTCACATGCATCAGTGAGCCTTGGCCGCCTATGAGCCTGTCGCTGGTTCACCACTGTTCCCTCCTTGGACCACTTTTAAAGGATACCGGCCACTGCAGACGGGGAACACCCCACAAGAGCTGCGGTTTTGGAAACCCAGTCGTCTAGTCATCAAAATTTGTCTCCTTATCAAACTCACTTAAATCCTTACACTAGCCCATTTTCCTTCTAACAGATTAACTTTCAGAACACTTCCTCCCGCTAACAATATATCCCGCTAACAGTTGCCATGATGAAGACATAATCAGCGTTATTCACTTCACCCGTCAGTGCTCATAATGTTATACCTGATCAGTGTATAAATATACTATTAATGGTGTTTTGGTAACATTTCATAAGCCATTATGAGGCAAGATTGTAATGTTGGATGCCACTTAATAAAAAAAGAAACAGAAGTTTGTATTAACCGATTCTTCGAGGAGTAGAAATGATTCATTCTGCGTACCTGTATCCTGCTGTTGCCCCAGTCGGCTACTATGATGTTTCCATTGACGTCCACCGCCACTCCTGTGGGGGCGTTGAACTGGCCATTGCCTTCACCATTGGAGCCAAATTTCAGCAAGAATTCTCCTTCTGTGTTGAACACCTGCAGTATGGTTTCAGAGAAGCAACAGCAGAGAGAGAACACTTCTTTAAAAAAAAAAAAATGCAACCAGCACATATTCACATAACAGAACACTGATATCCAGACCAGGACTCACTGTTGTGTGCATCAGGCCTGGTTTACAGTCTGATAAATGCAGTGAGATACATTTAAATAAATAAGAAGCAGATGCTGATGGATTTGAGACCGTATTCTTAGCCGATGGTTTCCTCTTTGCACAGACTGTCTGCTCAGACATGATTGGTCAATACTACACTGACTATAAATGGACTCCGAACTTGTTGGAATGTCATAAAATCCTCGTCCACATGACAAATTTCCCACCTTCGACTGATGAATGTGACAATAGCCTTTTAATGTGAATGATACGAGTAGAAAACGCGTTGTAAATCACGTTTTGGTGGCAGCTGCTAACATCTGTATTCCTGTAACACACAGACTGCTCTGGGAGTTCACTTGCCTTGACTGAGTGGTTGTGGAAATCTGTCACAATGATCTCGTTGTTGTTGTTGACAGCAGCAAAGTGAGGGCCTGGATTAGAAATATGAAGAAGATTTTAGATATCATTTGTACAGTTTTGCTTGACTGCGACAAAACAAAAAGTCAGAAAACTCCTACATGACAGGTAGAATAGAATAGAACTCAACTTTATTTTCATTGCACATGTCACAAGGACATATTTGTGGAGGACATGCAGCTTCAAAAACGAATTCAGCAACAGACAAAAAAATAAATAAAAATAAAAGTACACTGATTTTTAATGCTTTAATGTTAGAGCATGACCAAAATATTGGTCAATAAAGTTGGATTGGAAAATATTGATATATCAGTCAGGTAATTGGCCATTTTCTGATATATTGCTATCAACATTTATAATAGCCATAAATCCAACTTTAAAAAGTAAAGAAGACCGAAGCACCCTTTAATCATGCTTTGAGTGTTGCTGTTGCATAGTTTATCCACCAGAGGGCACTCTGCAACTTCCCTGTTAGCCACAAGCAACCAGCTGATTTGAGGAGAGTCAGGCAGAGCGTGAACATTTTTTAAAACAATAAAACAAAATTATTTTAAACTGAATTGCCATATAATCATAGTAATAACTCAAATAACTACACGTAATACATGTTAGGGAAATCTGTTTATGTTTCATGTGTCAGAAAAGAAAAGCTATCAGACGACATATTAGACAAAATATCGGTATCAGTGTCAGTCTTAAAACTCCTACATCTGTCGCTCAGATTAAATGTATGACAAAAAACAAACATACAACCAACTCATAGCATGATTAATGAGACACCATGCTGTTTTAGGGACACTTTTGTTTATAATAATGGACGAATCTGATGGACTAAAGTTGCTTTTTCCATATTAATGACCCTCATGAGGTCAGTGCAGCTCCTCTTCATTCAGCATGCAGGTTGGAGAAAGACTGAATTGTGTTATCTTGGAGCAGTGCACTGTATTACCATTGAGTGTACCTGCAAACTGCCTGTCACCGTTGCCACGGTTACCAAACTTGGTGACCAGCTTGCCGTTGACCTGGAAGATGAAGACGCAGCAGGACTTGTTGTCGACCACGATGATGTGGCCGTTTCTGTCCACCGACACGCCTTTAGGACCCATCAGCTTCCCCGAGCCGATCTTGTTCTGGAGAGATTTTATTTCACGAAGCCACGCGTGAGGAAATGAGTACTTACAATCACAAAAATACAAGTAATGGTCAGTATTACTGTTTGCATTAACACATAAAACCCCGAAGCTGTCTTCTGTGTGTTTGCACGTAGACTGAGAGCACACCCTAAGTCCTATTAGGGAGATCCCACTCAGGAAACCAGTGGTTTTAACCCGAAAATCTGCACTCTTTTAACAGAAGATAAGAAGGCTGAAGAGGGGAAGTCAAAACCAGCATGAGTGAGTCTCTTAACGCGTGAGAAATTTGCAAATGAGGTGTGAGAAAGTGTAACCATCTGACTCGAGGACAAAAATCAGTGTGACCTTCTGCACAGCTGCAGCGGCACTGGAGCCCACCCGGGAACATGCAGACTATTGCCGTTCTGAGGAAAAAATCTACTGAACGACCCAGTCCCAGAGATAAATAAAACTCACCTTAAACTTGCCCTCGCTCGAAAAGATGCTGACCCATTTGTTGTCATAGTCTGCGATGATGATGTCGCCGTTGGGGTGCACGGCCACACCTGTCGGCCGCTGCAGCTGACCCGGAGTCCTGCCCCGGATGCCGAAACGACTTCTGAACTGGCCGTCGTTGGAGAAAATCTGGATTTGGTTAAAAAATAAAATTAATTAAATAAAAACACTATGTTAAATATTAGATAGTTTTCATATATTATCTCAGAGAACAGGCGCAGATGCTTCAGGGAATTCGTTCTCACCTGCACACACTGGTTGTTGCTGTCTGCTATCAGCACCTTCCCCTGAGAGGAGGCAGCCACTCCCTGCAGGTTCGTGAACTCCCCTTTGTTTCTTCCCTTTGTGCCTGTGAGACACGAAACATGACCACGTTCACCATGATGATGACGACACGTACGTTTTCTACATGTAAAGTCTATTGGTTACATAGTAAAGGTAACCTGATGCTCAATTTTCACTCCAGCAGTAATAAGCTCTCTGTTGTGTAAACATTTATACTTCACATAACCATGAAACAGACGTCTCCAAACCATATTTACTAGTATTATCTTACTTACATTGTTTTTTTTGGTCTGTTTTTGGGTAGAAAAAGTAAGAATTGCAAAAGGACAGCTGTTTATTGAACCTTCTACCATTTTTTTGTATTAAAATAATATTTAATATAAGTATTAGTTATTATTTCTTGCTACATCTGGGTTTTTGTGGGGAAAACAACAAAAACTATCACATTGATGATGTAGACGTCACAAAAACTGAAGCATGTGACATGTCAGGGTTAAAATCATATGAACACAAGACTCTAAATCCTCATGTTCAAGAAGCCGAATTAATCATATTATTATTATTGAGCTTTTGTCACTTTTTAAATTGCTCGTAAATACTTGTTAATCAGCTATTTAACTGAATTTTCCCTAGTGCACGGATTCCCAAATTGTGGGTCATGGCCCCCGACAGGCCGTGAAGATACTGGAGGTGGGCCACAATAATAAAAGAGGATAATGGTAATGGGAGGGCTTAGTTTGGGATATTGGTCATTTCTCTGGCCTAAATTTACCTCTCCTGTATTGAAGTTTGTGTCTCAGTGGCAGGGGAGTCACACATTCGCCTTAACACTTTGAACATGACTGGGTAGCATTAGCAATTTATAGCCAGCTTGTGTTGTTTATGCATTTTGAATAAACTTTTTTCCCCACTGATGGCTCCATACAGTGTAGACTACACTTTACATCCTCCTTTGCGGTTAGTGCTAAGGTTTGATGTTCAGCCCTCCGGCTGGGAGCCGGTCTTACCGATTCTGAAGATGAGGTCGTCCTCAATGGGATTCTCTTTCCTCCTCCCTGTGCTGTACATACTGGCCGGCCTCTTGATGGCCTTCTGCTTGACGTGTCCGCTGCCCGGAGACTTGAGCCTCTTCTTAACGCCGTCTGAAGTCGGTGACACGTCAATGGATTTGGTGGCCTTTATCTTAAAGGGGCTCCCTTTGATGTGTTGGTCATATAAGCGCAGAGATAAAGTACACGTGCCCTCTTTAGGAGCTGTGAACAGGTACTCATAAGTGCCGTTCTTGTTGTCGAGCACGTCTCCGTCACACTTGCTGCCGTCAGGCGAAAACATTTCAGCGGTGATGACTGCGTTGCCCATCTTGCATAGCTCTCCATCTTTGTCCTTAGTAGTGATGGTGATGGAGGTGGGCACGCCTACCACACAATGCCGCAGCCCCTCGCCTGTCGCCACAGTCTCGGAGGCAACGGCGTTGGTGGTCACAATAGTGCCCAGGTTGTGGATGGACTTTTTTAGCCCTTCCGTTTCTACGAGGAAGTCCAGCTGGTTGTTCTCTCCGGGCTGCAGCGGAAGCTCCTGGCTGGCCAGCTCGACGAGACGCTCGCCCATCTGCTTCTTCACCAGCAGCACCTCGGCCTCGGTGCCCTGGCTCAAGGCCTGCTCCGTGAAGTTGCAGCTACTGGTGATGCCCTCTTGGCCCTGCAGCAGGGTGTCCAGCTGGGCTTGGAGCACCTACACATGCATGCATCAGGGGGCAGCAGAGAAACACTGAGCTTAGATAAAACTTTATGAAGCTTTCAAAATTATTATTTTTCTTGCAGTTATTCTGTTGATTACATTATACTAACAAAAAGAACATTAGCTTTGCCTTTGTGTCCGCTTTTAAGATCAGATCAGGTTATTGGTACTTGGCAATCCTCAGCTTGGGAGCAAATATATGGTATTAATTAAGGATTACAGGGATGTTAGTTTATTAAACTGCTGGTAAATCTCAGAATATAATGCAATAAAAATGTGATTTCTTATATTACCTAATTTTAATTTGTAAATTAGTCACTTTACTACGACCACACTGCTGTTCTTTAATCGCAATCTTCTTTCAGGCACTCTGATAATTAAATAAGGGCTGCTTTGATTGTAATGCTGGATATTCAGATACGCCTCCCATGTGGAAGCTGCCACAGCTTTGCTGGTTTCCTTCAGCTTTTTGGGACTCAAAAAGCTTACCACCGCTTGCTTGTACAGGTGGTAGAAGCAACGTGCAGAAAACTGTAGGTATCTGATAACCAGATATAAAACACCTTCATACAGAAATGACCTTTTCACTGCAACTGAACTGCAGATAAAGTGTGAGTGTGTCTAAATGCAGGTGTTTAAACTGGTCTGGTTACCTGGTAACTGAGGATGAGGAACTGATCAAATATCCAGAATTAATCAAATCTTTAAGTCATCCTATTGTCTCATTTTACAGACGAACCCTCCTGAGCAATAACGCGCTAACCTAAGCCACATTTAACCGCTAATAACCAGCTTTACTAACTAGTTGCTACCGTCGGTGTTTACTAAGAGCGCCGTGACAAGCTGAACTCGGGTTTTTGCGGCTGACCCTGCTGCTGATGTGTTCTTGGAGTTCTCAAGGCGAAAAACAAAGAGTGATTTACTAACATGCCCGACACGCACTTTCCTGCGCCGATGTTTAACGCCGCAAAACGAAAACGAAAACAAAAACAAAAAGCAGCGCATCTTATATTCTGCGCTTGATACTGAAGCCAACAGACTGCGCATGTGTTTAGAAAGCAGCGCAACTTCTGTAAATCCCCCGTGAAACCGAACACACCTGTGAGCGCTGTGTGGGGGATTGCGCTCACACGTTAAATTAATCTGGCGCTAAAAAAGTGCGACATTACCGCAGGCTGCACACGTTAAAGCACCGAGACAAACTCACCGGCGTCCGGACGTCATCACACTCCTCTTCTACTCCCAGAGACGCCATAGCGTCCAGTGTTTCACCCACACAGCTCATCCGCGCAGTAAAACTAAGACTCTTTGTAACATTGTAGGACGAGAAATTCACGGTGAAGTGACAAAGTGTTTGCGGCCCGGACTGTACTCCCTCCCCACGCGCGGCACGCCCAAATCAAGAGCGCACGCTGGACACCGGCTTCATGTAGCAGGAGCAGCAGCACAGCTTCCCCGTGGGCTGCAGTGCTGTGACCGATCATCAGCCACTCAGTTGTAAATCATTAGCTGTGCCCAATGTGATGCAGCTCCCCGAGGGAGTCAGCAGGCTTTTAACCCAACCGGCTGATTGGCTCATGGGTCAATGCAGCGCACAAGCCCCCGCTCCGGCACCTCCTTCCTGTGGAGAGGCAGTCTGTGCCATACTGCAAATTTATTTTACTTTCTATCCGATCATACCAAATACTGATATCGATACTTTTAACTCATTTAGACAGTTTATGCCGGAGAAGCATGACTCATCATACATTTGCGATTCCGAACAATTTTAATGACCACTAAATCACACGATTTTTACTTTGTACAATAATTCCTTAACACAACCAAATACACCTTTTAGCTTTTCATTCATATTTTGAAACAGTTTTTATTATTATTATTCTTGTTGTGGTCTCTAAAGCACTTTGGGTCACCTTCTGTTGTTTAAATGTACTGCATAAACTAAATAAACTCTACATTCATCACATTCAGCCATTTTTTTAAAAATACAATTCATCTTTAAGGTATATTTTTTTCCCTTTCCAACAGAATGATCTATTTTAATAATTAACACAATTATATGGGCTGAATATATATTTTTTGAATGTTTGTATATAGTCTGGAGGTAATCAGACTGCTGAAGTAACAACTGTGATGGACACTTTGGAGTGGCATCAGTCATTCCTTTCACCATGACATGATCTGCATGGTTATTCTTTGGCTCACTGAATGGCAGTGACAGTGGGCTCTGTCTCTGTCTACCTTTATTTGGCAACTAAGTCACATGACCACAGGACAACAACAAACACGGTGAAGCAAAATGTGCCTGCATGAGAGGAGCGGTGTTTGCGCCGACATGTCTGCTGCCTGATAAACGAGAATAATCTACAGAGCTTACAGCAGAGAAACAAACAGACGCATCAATCCTCTCGTGTCAGTATTGGGCCAGTAAGAATACCAGTGTTGGTATTGATACTATCTATATTATTTGGATAGCCCTGACCTGTTGAAGGACCCGTGACAGGTGAAAAGATTACTTTAGTCTGTGCTCCAAAATCTCCAGATCAGGCTCATTTAAGTGCTTTACATTTGTCCTATTTGGTTGTTACATTTTAGCCAAAGTCCCAGCTGCTTCACTCTGCACTCACCTTTTGCTTGAGGCCATAGTTGACCTCCAGCTCCATGAGTAGAACGCTCTTGCGGACATTGAGGGTCTTCTGCAGCTCATCGAAGGTCGCGTGGATGTCGTCCTCGATGGCGCTCTTCTGATTGGTCAGCTGCTGAAGAATCTCTGACAGCGTCTGCAGGGCTGAGTCGATCTCTGGTAACCTGGAGGCAGTCGAGTAAAATGTCAAGGTCGTGTGACAGAGCTGGAGAATCATCACTGCAGTGCAATATGACAGTATTTACATAATAATATTGCTGCTGCCTACCTCTTCTTAACAGCATCTAGCTGGTGGTGCAAGGAGGCCTTGTGCTGTTCCACTACGTCTTTAAGAGGCACGGTCGGGTGCTCTCCGTGTTCGCCGCTCGTGCACTCCTGACACATGGCTGTCTCACACGGAGGACAGTAAAACTCCATCACCTACAAATCAGGAAAAAGCAGGGATCTGAATTTATAATAGGCTCGAGTCATAGACCCATTTATCCACATTAATGCTGAGGAAATAAACCATCTTCCTGATCCTGCATGCTTACACACCCCTTTAATGACTCCATCTCACATGTGCCAACTCTGCATCTCCAGACTCAGGAGTCCTGTCCTATTTCCTGCTTTTGTTGGGGACACTGCTCTGCTGTGTCACTTTATCAGTCTACTGCACAAACTTGCCCATCAATAAATAATGTTCTTTGCTTTAAAATGATCTCGACCTCTTGAATCACGGCACCGTCAGCTGGTTTGATATTCTGCTCCACGCTGAAATACCCAGACAGATGTGGACGAGACTGCTATGAAATTATTGTGTACAGGCATGACAGACGCTCAGATTATGAAACATAATGACTTGGTGATCTCCTGACTTCACCCTCAGCTCCACTCTGAACATCTATAACCCTAACTAAATTTTAAAGCTGACTTTGCTGTCAGGTGTCAGTGTGAGGAGCTCTTACGCTGCCTCCATGGTTTGGGCAGGAGAGTAGCTGGCCTGTAGCCACAGTGGTGATGTTGTTGAGAGCGGCGGCCTCTTGGCTGCAGCTGCCCGGCGCCCGCTGCAGCACGTCCATCAGGTTGGTGATGAAGAAGTTATTCTGCAACGCCGCCACACCCTTCTCCGGCAGGATTGAGGTCTGGCGGCACACGGGGCACGACAGTGTGAGGCTGTGGGCCGGGATATAATTCTGCAGGCACCTGCAGGAGGACGACAGGTGTATTAAAAAGGTTGTAGTTTCAAGATGTGGTGCTTTATTGCCTGACTTAAAGTTTTCATCTAGCAGTCCATTAACAGCTTATTTGTCCTTCAAGTAAAAGAAGAACAGAGCAGGTCAAAATCCTGTCTTTGAGACCATCTAGTGGTTGGAACGATTATACTCTGACAGCGATTTGCAGCAGCACTTATCAACGACATCTGTGCAATGTAGTGTATTCAAATGCAATGACCGTGCCATAAATCCTGTCATTGTGAAGCTTTTAATGTATATACAGAGATTCCATTAAATTTAGTGTTTTATATTATACTATTCAAATTATTTAAAGTCAGTATATATATTTATATTTTTAATGCAGTAACACCTGCACGAGTAAACAAGCGCAGCTAGAAACTACACAGAGAGGCTACAGTGCTACTCACTGCCCTGCCACCATAAAAACGCCCGCTTTTTTACCACAATGAGTATGTAACTTTATCCAAAGTTATATTAAAAATACAATAATAAATAAAGCACAAGAAAAACAAACATGGCAGAGAATACTTTAAAATCCTGCCACGCACACAAAACATATATGTGAAACTATACTGTTTATGCATGTAGCTGCTGTGCTTTTCATTCAGCTCATCTTAATTCTCCTTTATTGAACTACATTTACTGATATCATCAATGACACATATATGTTGTCCATTGTGCAGCAGTCTTATTTTTACATGAAATAAATAAGCTTGAGGTAAATAAGTGTTTTGTCACAGCTTGTCTAGCCTCCAACAGACTCTTTGTCGGATTGCTGAGGACGTAATAAACAGTGACCCAAAGATGATCATCAAATCACATGTAAATATAGTACATGACAGCTCATATGAGCTTTAATCTAGTCAAACAAAGGTAAATGGTGGAGCTGAATATTTTAATGTTCATCCCAGCGTCTATGTGTGAAACACAGTAGTTATGCCCCACAGAAAGAGTTAGAAATGACTGTATATTGTTCAGCTGCACACTGATGCTCCAGAAACAACCAGAGCAAAGAGGCAGGCGCACACCGTGAACAGTTTGTCTTTTGTGACAGAAACAAAGGCTGCTTAACAGCGAGGATGACACCAACACACCAGAGTCAACAGCAGCGATGCAGACCTGTGTCCTAAAATAACGCACAAGTTTAAAGCAATGAGATATTCATTTAAAAATCTGTTGTTATTATTTTTATTACTGCACCGTTATAGGCTGCATCATGTGTCTGAAATCATAAAACAGTACAACACTTACAGCACTTTGGAAACTCCACTCACCGCTCACAGAAGGTGTGCAGGCAGGGCAGGACTTTGGGGTTCTCGTAGCGGTCCAGACATATGCTGCAGATCAAGAACTGCTTGTCAATTTGGCGGACGACAGGACTGGGGATAGTGGAGCCTTCACTGGCCATCCTAAAGCTCTGGCATAGAAGTCCCTCTTCCTCTTACCCTGCACCCTGCGGAGCGACACGGAGGGAGAACAAAACCGGTGAGGACGTAAACACAGTGGCATCACATAGGATCAAACGCACAATGAAGATCTTGTGGTGGTGAGCGGGACTCTGTGGGGCTGCAGAGATCAGAGTTTGAGGCCGAAGGCAAAGACAAAGTACTTTCTTCCTTCCACAGAGGAAATGCAAAAATACACAAAGAGACACATCAATCAGCGCCTGTGACCAGGCAACCGCAAACAGGACATGAAGATGAAACTCTCTCTCTCTCTCTCTCTCTATATATATATATATATATATATATATATATATATATATATATATATATATATTCAGGGGTGTCAAACATAGGGCCCGGGAACCAAAAACAACCCGGCAGAGTTTCCAATCTGGTCTACTGGTCAGCTTTGGAAAATGTGAAGGAAGGGATAGATTTTGGACTTTTTAATGTATTTTTGGGAGTTTTACAGCTTTTCCTTTTCATAAAGTCTTCCCTCATTTCCATTCATAATACACCACAGTAACAGAAGAAACAATTCAGTGACAGAACCTGCCACTTTATTCACTACTATAGAAATCAGTGCACGGTCAAGAAATAAATGCTCTCTATAGTATAACACATATTTATCCTGTGACCCCTGTGGTGGGTCTCAACCCTTATGTTGGTAACCGCTGCAGTAGCAGAGCAGCACCTGAGCCGCAGATGTGTTTGTCATGAAAAGGCACTTTAAGCACTAAATATTTGATGATGTGAAGTGAAAGCAAGGCACTCTGCGTTCAGCACACATTAGTCAAACTACCAAGACAGCCGAGCAAAACTATTTCCAACTCAGCCCTCTGCTTTATCCCAGACAGCTTCTCCTGGCATCGTTTCGTCCCTGCGATATTCCTGTTACATTATCCGGCAGCTAACTTAGACACGGAAAGTGTGTCAGTGCTTTTATTGTCTCATCACATTCAAGTTGGCCACAGAAACAGGCCACCTCTGCTGCTGGGAGGAAACCCCGAGGGACTGCACTCCTTTCTACAGTGCACGCTCTTTCTCCTCATCTCGTTTCCACTTAATCTCTCTCCTTTAGATACACATCTTCTCTCATATTCCTCTCTGGAAGCAGACGTGGGAGCCTGTAATGTTTTAAAGAAGCTCTCAGGCAAACTTCTCAGTATGCTAGGTGAATGGAAGCAAGCTCAGTGTTACTGCAACTGATATAAAAGCAGCAAGTTATCAACTGAGACTCATCACCAAGCTAATCTATCACTAAGAGGATGACCTACAGTAATACATATGTTTAGAACATAAATGAAAAGACACAGAAAATAAAAGCATCTGGCAGTATTCCAGCACAGACGTGCACGAACACAAGAGCTCAGATCTCTCTTAATGACTCACCAGCTCCACGGAGCAGATTAAGCAGATGCTCACAGCATCAAATATGGGACTGCTTATACAAAAATAAAAAAATATGTAAATCCTGCAGAAAGCCACAGCAGGAAAACAGAAGCAGCGCTGCGCTGACGGTGCACAAGGTCGCAGCAGTCCCACAGCGCTTCACTCTTACATAATCAGATCCGCACCAGCTAAGCGGAATAATTCCTGCTGGATTGAGCCGTCATCCCACGCACAGAAGAGGGCGCACATGACAAAAAGGGGGGCGTCAAAGAAGGAATTTAAACCAAATCAAAGCATCTTCTGTCATAGAAAGACTGTGAGAAACACTCATGCACAACAAAAGTGATTCCAGGGCAACAGCAGCTATTCCAAAGAATTTCCTATAATAATAAGAGGATTATTAAAAACTTACAGTGCTGCATTCACGGAACGATCAACAGGCGTCATCCACACAAGTGCACTTCACATGAATGAAACACAGACAGCCTTCATCTTCTGAATCGTCCTTCAACTCATACCGGCTCTGACAGGAAATGATGCTTCCCTCCAGGTTGCAACAGAGAGCCAAACACAAGACGCCAGTGTGTGTGTGTGTGTGTGTGTGTGTGTGTGTGTGTGGGAGAGAGAGAGAACCAGCCAGTGTTTATGGGCGTGCACACACGTGAGCAAAGTTAAGGAGGAGCAGTTCAGCCGGATTGTATTTCAATTTTCTACATCATGTCCCCCCGCCCGCCCGCCCTCACTCCCTGCGTTACTTTCTCTCCTCCCATCACTTGCATTCCCTGCTCGCTCTGTCTCATCCATTCATCTCCCTCCTTCCTCTCTGTCTGAAGTAAATGCTGCTTCACTGCAGCGCGGTGAGCAAGAAAGCGCAGCATCCGGAGCATGTGAGCGAGCACTGGCTGACGCCTGGTTACCTAACAAATGGGAAAAAAGGGACAGCACTTAAGGGTCTCCGTCACAGCCAATAGAGATGAAGCCACAGGGATCTTTCTGCGTGCGAGTGTGCGTGCGTGCAGGCTGCTGACTCACTGTACATGCAGAGACTGAAAATGAGCACAAGGAAAAGTCACACACTGTATATGAAGAGAGGGAGGAGAGATGACAGAGAGTAAACATTGCAGAGAGAAAGGAAGTACGGTGAGACGTGTGCTTCAAATGTGGACACAAAGGACACACTGCCTCTCCAGTTTAAGAGACAGAAATAGAGAAAGGTGATAAAACGCTGAGGTGAAACGCATTTTCTGCCTGTTTTTTCTCACTGCACTGCAGCTCTGTCGCAGCTCTTTGGTCACTGCTTTCTGCATACGCAAGAATGGATGACTTAAACAATGACACAAAGCTTTAACCTTCAGACAACCTCAAACACCGACCACTCTGTGGACATCATCTGGGGGGTTTTCCACCAAGAAAACCGGAGGCGATTTGAGTATTTGGTTAGTAAGAGGAGAGATTTAAAGGCCTAATGGTGGGTGACTCCAGCAGGTCCGTCATCGTACTCTCTGAAAACTGTTCAGTGGTTAGAGAGTGAGACAGAGAGAAACCACCAGCTTTCCAATTAGTGGATGGCCTGCTCTACCTCCAGTCCATCACAGGTTCAACACACAGAGCACATTTAGAATCACCAATTAATTCATCCATCAGTCTTGTCTCTAGACTGTGGGAGGAAGCTGGAGTACCTGGACCGATAGCAGTCATTTTGCTTCCTTGGCACTAACAATTCCGAGGGATACTATGTTGAATACACATGAAAAAAAAACTGGCTGCAAGTATGATGTTACATGATACTTGCAGCACCCCCCCCCCCCCCCCCCTTCAGTTCTTAAATTTTCTTATTTCAGTTCCACGTCAAACACAGTTGTGTCGATGGAGTTTTTTCACAGAGTTAAGCATGCCTGGCAGCTCCACAGCTGTTCCAGTGATCTCATCTCAGCCTCTGCCAAACTCAGTGAGCTCAGTCAATCAGAGGACGCAGAACAAGAAAACATAATGCGGGAAAAAGAATGAAATGCTGTGTGGGTGCACACCAGTGACAACAATCAGTCTCTAAAGCTTCATCTTAGATTCAGCACTATGAAGGATAAGGCCGTGTGATCTTATATGTTCTGTTCTGACTTGCAGCTCAGTGGCACTCGGACCCAAACCGGTTCCTTTATTTCTGGCATTAGATTCATTACTAGTATTCATTCTTTATCGATACTGAAGTTTATAAAGTTTGGTTGTTTCTGTGTTTAGTGTTTTACTCGTTGACTGTGTTTTACTCGTTGACTGTACTTTGCTGCTGTATGGATTTGCTGCCCTTCTTGGCCAGGACACTGTTGTAAAGGAGATTTTTAATCTCAACACTTTATTTTCTACTGGCTACAAAGATACATTTACTAAATCAGTCTTCGGCCGAATGGACAGTATGTTATATGGCAAATTTTTTTGCTGAATTTGGCATAATTTCTATTAAAGAAAATTTTACAATATTACCACACATGTCATTTAAAGAAATCCAGGCATATAATAATAAAAAGAGTTCTCCACGATCCTAGTAGTGTTTAAAATCTATTCACTGAGTGGTTATAGAGGCTGCCTTCAATTTGAATAATGCAAATCACAGCCAGAGAACATGCCTTAAATAGTTTGCTTTTGCTTCCTTAAAGGCACAGGCTGAAATCAAACCTGTCTCTTAAATGCTCAAACTGATGATGTATTTTTGATGCTCTTTTAAGACACATGCAGTTTAACAGGTCACATGGTTTACTATTTTTAATAATCCATGTAAATCTCTGCAATGATGCCTTTAAACACACTGTGCAAACTGAAAAACTGCAGCATTACATTGCTAAGATTTAAGGAAGGCAACATCAGGTTACATCAGGCCCGACTTGGAGCCAACACACAGGAGTAAATATGTCAGATAACCTGTTTAAGCTGCTGTAACGTTCACGCCAACACCATTATCCCTCACAAACAAATAGCAGCAAAGCAACTCAAACTCAAAAACATTTCAAACTTCTACAGGAGAGATTAATAGAGAAAATAAAGTTGTAGTTTTCAACCATTTCCACTCACTCACCATGACGAAGTAGAAACACACACTGTTTACTGCATTTTACTTTATAAGCTGCTTTCTGTGTTACCCTGCCGTCTAACCCGCAGTTCTTTCCAGAGCACCGACTCGAGCTGTTTCCACCGCTTCTCTCGGTTTCTAAACACACAAAACGCTGCACAGTGACGACACTGCACAGGCTGACTGATCGCTTTCAAATTGCAAACAACAAGTGTGAAGACAAGAAAGATGGTTTCTCGATTTTCAGTAAGTATGACCACAGTGTTTTTGGTTTGACGCACTTCACCTGCCCATTACTGAACTATTAATGTCATTTTTATGATGGAAAAGTTTGTCAGGTCCAAGAGTCCGGTCACAGGTGGGTTCACTGTT
Organism: Aulonocara stuartgranti; assembly: GCF_965226115.1. Lineage (NCBI taxonomy): Eukaryota > Metazoa > Chordata > Actinopteri > Cichliformes > Cichlidae > Aulonocara > Aulonocara stuartgranti. The sequence goes on along the minus strand of NC_138944.1, from coordinate 29,159,320 downwards.
GTGTCAGCTGGTTATGAAATCGACTGGGGGGAAAAAAAGAGTCCACAGAGCTACTTTACTTCTCCTTTATCCAAGATCAGTAAATTGAAGTAAATTTGGAGTTCAACACTCGTAAAAAGAAGACACATTTTGAAAGAGGTTGTGTGAATTCAAACTTGGTTAATACTCAGTGTGATGTTAGGTGCAAGATAAGCCATGACACAGTCAGCATATCAAGCACATTTCTCTGCATTACGTACAAGTCAGGAAAAAAAAAAGGAAGCGAGTCCAGCTCTGTCTGATGTGGTTCAGAGGTGGGCCTGCTATCGCTTTCCAAGCTTTTATGCTATATGGTAATATATAGAGTTGTGCAGGGATTTCACTGAATTCTGGAAATGTTAAATGTGATTTGCACTGAGTGTTTCTTCTTCACTCTCTGTGTGTTTTCTACATTTAATTATTAGTTATTATTAATCTCTGTCTCTCTTCCACAGCATGTCTTTGCCCCGTCTTCCTGTCCTCACCTCAGCCGGTCGAAGCACATGGCCTCCCTGAGCCTGATTCTGCCGAAGGTTTCTTCCTGTTAAAAGGGAGTTTTTCCTTCCCACTGTCACCAAAGTGCTTGCCTAATGTGCTTGCCTCACAGGGGGTTGCCAAATTGTTGGGGTTTTCTCAGTATTATTGCAGGATCTTTACCTTCAGTATAAAGCAGCTTGAGATGAATGTTGTTGTGATTTAATGTAAATTAAATCGAAGTGAATTGAATTGAAAGGTCATCAGGATTCATTTTGTGGAAAAGCATGAATGTTTCTGTAACTTTTTCCACGCATGTCCTGCAGCTGTGAACTTTTCTAGTCATTACCCAGCAACACTAACTAGTACAAAGTCTCTGTGTTGATGTGATTTGAAACAGCACTGAAGCATGCTGTGTGCCGCATATGAGAAAAGGTTTCTTTGGACAATGATTCTCCTGACTCTGTCTGAAGTTCATGTGTGAAAACAGCTTATGTGTGTGAAGACTTCCAGCCATTCAGACCCTATTATAGAAAAGTACCAAAGCAAAGGTCACTGGTCTTGCTCGAGTTATTTGAAGCAAACGATCTATAGCCCTTTTCATTACAGATCGCTCGACGCAGTTTTTACGATTTTCCGTTAAGTGGTATTATCTGGTCCCAGGTACTTTTTTTTTTATCTACTCGGTCGAGACTCCAGGATGCTTCTTCACATCCAGTTAGCAGTGGGGATTCCCAGACAGATATGAAATGGTGTTACTCGTCAACTCAGGTGACCCTGATGGCTCAGATGTGACCTCAACAGCTATACTTTATGTAAAAAATACCATCAGATTCAATGAGTTGTGGAGGTAAATAAGAAAATAACATTTCCCATCACTTCAAGCCTTCATGTTTTTATGAGCGAAGCTACTTGCCTCCCAGCAAGTATAAAGTGATTTTATGTTCTGTTTTTTCTGACGTACACTGATGATATTTTGCCATTAATGCAAAAGACACTGAGTTTATGAGCAAAAATGCACCATGCTAAGGCTTCACATTTACTGCACAAGCATGACAGAGATGTGTAAGTACAGAAAAGGCTGTCCTTGCTTGTCTGTCTGCCATCCATCCATTCTGGGGACATGTGGGATGACTTTAAATTTCAAAGAGACATTTAAATGCTGGCTCATTAAAGTCGAACAAGCACAAAAAAAAAAAGACCTGGCAGTTTGGACTGACTGCAGAATGACATCATCCCATTTATCATGGCCTGCATGACCGTAATGACTACTTATAGTAAAGTGACAAATGGCCTCCCACTTAGCTGCCTGGCAACTGTCTTCATTATGCCTGAAATCACTATGATCACGTTCAGGAGCAGACAACATGGACAAAGCCTAAGCTGACTGTGCTGCCTATAAAGTACGGACTCCACGTTTGATTATTATACCTTTACTGTTTATGTGCTCAACTTTGTTCCCTCTCTTCCACTTATTGTATTTTAAGCCATGTTTGCATGCAAAGCCCGGAGGCTCCGTTTGCTCTGTTTCAGAGGAATTTGGGGCTTTCCGTGCTTTTAATGCTGAAAAGGGTGGCATAAGCCCCACCACGAATTATGAAAACTCTCTCATGTTTTCACCCATAATCCAAAGCATCCACTGGGGGCAGGATGATGAGAGATTACAGAGGCAAACGCACGTCTTCAGGGTGAATGTCCTCTTATCCAGTTCCACATCCACCAACGCCACCACAAATTTAAAAAACAGACGGTTAAAGTTTCTAAACCTTCCGTTTGGGCAGATTAAAGACATTTTTCAGCGTGGGCAAAGTGTCATTTGGAGAATTGTGGATTAATTCTTTTGAGAATTAAGTTTAAGTTTGTTTTTTGGCTGATCCAACTTGGATTATTTTAAGAAAACGGAGCTCTGAATAAAGAAGGAAACTCCGTGTCACTGCGTCACTCTGCTGTATATCTGCCAACCACGCACTCTGGGGGCACGAGATAAGACAATGCTCTGTGTGTCAGAGTGTGCGTGCTAACGGCTGACCTCAAATAAGGCTTACAGATGTGGAAGGGCATGGCCGCTACAAACTGTCCATGGTGCACATCTGTCAGGGAGAGCTCAGTGACGCTTGACTCAATGTGCAGACAAAACACTCTCCCTCAGTGAATGAGTGACAAGACAAAAGAGAAAGCTGGTTTTTGGTTTGGTTGATCTTTAATCCTCAGAGTTTGTACTGATCACACTTTGTACTTTCAGTAAAATGAGTTTGTAAATTTGCAAGATATGATTTTTTTGTGGGAATACATCTTTCACATTCACTGATACTGTGTAAAGTATAAAAACATGTGGTAGGTCCTTTGTTTCCTTGGCTGTTAGTTACACATCTGAGACCTCTGAGAAAAACTTGGAGTTTCATGAATAACCTTAACTTCCTCCTCGGCACAGAGTACAACGTAAACATGTCGCACCTGCAGCTTCTAAAGTCAAATCAGCATCAGCCAGTGAGCATTGTAAACAGGAAGCAGCAGGAAATGAACAGATGTGCCATTACAGCACGTCTGCCCGAAGTAAATAACAGGTATTTCTCCACGTGAACACCTGAGACCACAAGACGTGCAGCAGGAACCTGTATTTCTTGTATCAGCAGATTTCCAGTGTGACAGCCTGAAGTTACAGCAGCATCTTTTTAATCATCTCTTTCCTGTTACAGATGCCAAACAACTTTTCAGTGCTGTGCGCTGGACTGTTTGAACACAGCACTGTTATAGCTTCTGCCTTTAATTAATCATAAATCTTTCCTTCCTCTTGTTACCCGCTCTTTCCAGCCCTCCTACCCACATTCAGAACATCCCACTTACTTCAACTCCATGGCTGCTCTCCTCTTCTGTTCTCTCTCTTCACTGAGGCGGAAAACAAACGCTGCTCTTCGTCACCTAATTCTCCACATGTATGATATGCTGTATTATGTCCAGGAGGCAGTGACAAGAAGGCATGTGAGAGGCCTGAGCTGCTACAATAATCCAAACAGACTGACAGGAGGCCAACGGGTGAGCGGAGACGGAGGGGGAGGACAGTACAGTGGTGTAGAGGAAGACAACAGACCAATCACAGGAGCTAGGGAGGCTGAAGAAGGCTGGGCTTAAAGCCTGTGCTGCTCTTTAACCCCCAGTGAGGGCAGAAGCTCAACTAGCATGGAGCAGAGACAGATAAGGAGTGACAGAGGACGGGGCTGCTGACAGAAACAGACACAATCAAATGTGCCAGCAGTGGCCAAAGGATTTCATTATTTGCAGAGTCCAAATGCTGTCCCAGGTGCAAATGATTATAAGAAAACTCCCTAAATGACACAAAAGTAATTAAAGCTAGTAATTTTTACATTAAGATGTTAGTGCGAAGGCACAGGACACCACTCCCACCTTTTTACGAGGAGTTTCATCCTGATTTGAGGTAAAGGTGCTACAAGTTGCACTAGAAAAACTATCAAAGCAAAAATGTCTGCACAGAGTAGTTTAACTAGATAAACTAAGAGTTAAAACAAACTGCAGGCAGATCCAAAACTCACTGATCCAAACGTTAAAGAGCAACAGCCAACCAAAGTCATAGTAATTGAAACAAGATGGTCCCAGAAAGCCATAATAACTGTAACAGTCCTCTAAGTGATGACCACAGTGCAATCATATGCTGAACACTACGGTTCAAAGAGCAGAAATGCAGTTATTAATCAGCGGTGCGTTGGTATCTGTTTGCCTCCAGATGAGGCAAAGTTGGAAGATAAGTTCAACATGAAGCAGACGTTATGTGTGCAGTCATTCCTCCAGCGAAAAAGAACCTAAAACCTCCAAAATGACCATGAAATTCATGCTCACGGATGTAAACTTACGACCACAGCTGTACATATGAGGCTCTAAAATTCCTTTTCAGTTTTCCATTCAGCACCATGAATCTTAATATGCAGGCTTATTTTTTAGTATAAACGGCTCAACTGTGTTTTAATGTGATCTTACTGATTGTTTTTCTTTCGCGTTTCCAAAAACACGATAATAAAATGAGCATCCTGTTCTGACGCTTGCAGCCAAGAGGGCAGCCTTCCTCTTATTGTTTGCACATCTTTCACGTTTATACCTTGGCAGAGACACATTAGCTGTTCCACCATAACAAAAAAATCACTCATGATGCGTTATCGGGCTGTATACACCCACACCCACACTTTCCTACAGACAGGAAGACACTCTCACATAACACAGACATGTAGCTCCCCCCAGAGTGGTTCCTATTTCTTGAAAGCTTTAATCTTATTGGCAGGCAAAAACAAATGTTTGTGGTAATTATCCAAATGCATCTGCTTCCCCCCGACTCCCACTTAAATGGATTAATGATTACTTAAGCATAGAAAATGACGTTATACAGTAACAGGAGCACTGTGATTCAATTCTCTTTCAGATTTATTTCACTGTGTCACACAGAGTAACAGGAAACCACCAGCTGAATATGTGAAAGAAGAAGAAGAAATGCGATGTAACTACTGATCTTTTAATCTGTAATGGCTCGTTGCATTGTATGCTAAATCTAACAAACGAGTTCCTTGAGACATGCTTCAGTATTTTCTCCTAAATACTGACTAAATACTGTTTACTCAACCTGAACAATAAAGAAAAGTGAAAGAACAATTTAAGATGATTATTACTTGCTATGAATAACCCATTTTGATTGATTAATGTTTTGTCTTCATTGCTCTCCAGAAAGGTAAATAACCGTAAAACTGCTAATTAGTTTAAGCAGACCATCTCTAAGCTCACGTGTTTATTTTGGTTATTAGGCTGGTTCAGGTTCCTCTTACATTGCAGTCTCCTCCCTTCCTTTCAACCTCCACTCACATCTTGCATCAGGTGACCTCCATAGGTCACATGACAGGGTGGGAAACTGCATTACTTGATAAGAAAGACGTATGATGTCATCACTATTGTACTGTACCCTGTATTGTGACTGACAATACCCTTGACACAAAAAATATATATGTTTGCAGCCTTAATGCTCATAATAGTACAAATGGCTCTCTGTGCAAATATGTTCAAAGATAGTAAGTGAAAGGTTTTCACAGCACATATAACTACAATGTGTGTTGCCTTTAACTTGTAGCATTACATCAGAGCTCCTCATTATTTGGAGATGACCAAAAGATAATGTCACCTCTTGCATGCTAGATCAGAAATAGATCAGAAGGATTTTTATGACTGATACAGATACCGATATTTGGTGATTTAAAAATTCCATATGTATGGAATCTGGAGAACCTGTTTATAACACATAAACAGATTCTCCAATCATTTGGTACGTGTAATTATTTATTTACTTATTCCCACTCCGCTTGAATCTGCTCGGATTAGCTGTTAGTTGTTGTGCGCGGAAAATTGCAGAGTGCCCCCTGGTGGACACACCATGCAACATCAGCACTAATAGTAGGCTCACCAACACACTTCATGCACATAATCTACAATGTGTTTGTTTGCTCTTTCAAAAACGATGTCACTCAGAAGTCCTTCGTTCTCCTGTTGATTTGCAGTCACAGAAATGATTCAGATGCACTCAGAGCTACTACAGAGTAAAGAGTGACTAAGCTGGTTGTTGTTCTAGCTTAATCACTTAGCTTTAACCACACAGACTCTGAGCTCTGGCAGAGCTCAAAGCGCTGGGTCCATTGATCCTGAGGGGTGACAATGTCACAGTGCAACAGTGCAGAACAGCAAGCCTTCGGGGTTTTAGTCACTGTACGAGAAAAACATCAATACTAACACCACCAGCCGACATGTAATGGAAAAATATGTCAGTCGATATCGGGGTTATTTGCGGACTGATACTGTAACAAAGCTACATTTGCCTTAATGAGCGTCTATGTTGCAAATGATCTTAAAATTTTCTATATATTTATGGCTAAACAGTAGGGGTGCAATGATACTCGTATCGATATTGAACCGTTCGATACAGTGCTTTCGGTTCGGTACGCATATGTATGAACAATACAAAATTTTTAATTTATTTTATCAACTTTCCTTCTGACGATGCTGTCTGTGTTGAGCGCTCAATGGATCTGCGCTCGACAGTGCAGCCTAGGCGGAGTAGTCGAACGCAGATTCACTGAGGGCAGGGCAAGCTAGCAAGACAGAAGTTAAGCTCTCCTTGCAACAGGCAAATTGAACCTCATTCAGATGTAGCGTTTGGAACTATTTTGGTTTTCATGTGACGTATGACCCTGAAGGTAAGCGCGTCATGGACTAAAGTAAAACAGTATGTTGGATGTGCCATGCAATGCTCAATTACATGGGTGGGAGCTAGTGTGTTAGCGCAGTTAGCTCGTTAACGTGTTAGCCGTCTAGCCCCACGCACGGGGCGATCCGCGGTAGCTCGTTAATGGAGATTTGCCGTGTTGTGGCGTTAACGTCATTTCAACGAGATTTACGCTGACAGCACTAGTGGGAACACAACGAATATGACTGCACATTTACTCCGACATCATCCTAGTGCAAAGACAAGTGGAAGCAGACAAAAACAACAAGCACGCATGCTACAAACTTTACCCGAGTCATTTAGACAGCCGTGAGCACATGATTCTCCTTATGGGGACCTGATATGTTTAATATGCTGCAGTATCCATTTCTCTGTAATAAACTCTCTTTTCCAAAGATGAGTGATTCCTCAATCAGATACAGGGCTCGCAAAATCGCTAGCCCGACGTCCCGGGGCTAGAGATTTTTCCAGTTGGGCTACCAAAATCTATCTCTGCCCTGCCCGTCGGCCTATCGTAGGAAGGAAAAATATATGTCAATGCTTTTGCATTCTTTCGGAAATGTAGCTGGGTAATTATGTCATTGGCATCGGCGAGCCACTGTCAATATGTGACATATTGAAATCGCGTTTGAATTTGCGCTTGTTTTTTGCTTTCACTTTGCAATCGCGCGAACTGTGTATAGAGAGCGACAGCACTGATTGGTGACTGATGATAATTTGTGCACCAATTCCTCTGACATCGTCTTATCAATTGTTAGCTTACTATGCAAACATGACAAGTGAAATCTCCCGCAGCTTAAACATGTGAGAGGTTGATCGCGCAGAGAATCGCTGAGCGTTATGTGAGTGTGTGTGTAAAAGCAGCAGGATATATATTTTAGTTCTGCTGAGCCAAATAAGACAGGTCAGGGTGAAGAAGTGACAGCCAAAGAAAAGCTTACCACAAAACGGAAAAGTTATGACAAATCAGACTATAAGGCAAAAAGAAAGTGCAGCTTTATGGTTTCATGGACAAAAGAATTTCTGTGGCTGCGATATGATGAGCTAAATAACCAGGGCTGCACATAAGTGGTCCGCAGGTGCGCATTCGCTGTCAAAATAAAAAACGCGCACAAGATAAGAAGTGGCAACGCGTGTTTGCGTACATAAGATTTTCAGGAGGAGGACAGACATTTGTTTAGAACTCTTAAAGATGTCGAAGAAGCTCCTTTAAGCAATTACTGTGATGTTCCTCCACCTCCAAAGAAATGTCAGGAGTCCGAACCACAAAAGAAGCACGTATTCTCGGAAAAGTAGTTGCAGGAGGTGAGCTGGCTTCAAACAAATGATGAACGCACAGAGATGTGGTGTGAATGTGCCGTGAAAATTTAATAAATGACAAATTAAAAGGCATGAACATTTTTTTTGTATCGAAAAAATATCGAACCGTGACACCAAAGTATCGAACCGAACCGTGAATTTTGTGTATCGTTGCACCCCTACTAAACAGATGTTTTGTTATGTAACTTGCTATTAGGTTTGTGCTACTTTATTGCTTATTCATAGTTTTTTTTTCTCTCACATGTATTCTCATATTCAAACTTTGTATATTTAAAAACAGTAAGTAATTTCTTTGACGTGGATGAGAATGAGGGATGGATTTGAGGGAAAATAAGTGTTTTGCAACTGCTGACACTACACACTGCGTATCAAGACAACGTACCTCAACTATTCTTTAAGTATCATGAGTGATTAAACACATTTATTGACAAAATGCATTCTACATTTCACTAAAGACTGTTCACTGTGTAGACAAACTATTCAATGTAAATGTAATCTGAAGGACTTTCTTTTAAGGACTCCAGTTTAGCTCCCAGGGTGAGCAGGGAGCGATACGTTGGCCAGGGTTTGACTCTGACCTGCGGCCCTTTGCTGCACTCTCTGCTTTCCTTTCCACTCTTTACTTCACTATCCAATAAAAGCAAAAACAACATTTTAAACTGTCGTTTCATACAGAAACAGTAAGTGTTGCACTGATCGGAGTCAGGATTCTGTGCACAGAGTGGGAATTTTTTGAGGATTACGGTAACTCGATGCAGAGTTAGAGGTGTTTCGGATTTGTGTTATTCCCTGTTTTATCTTTTTAAGATTGTTGCTTGGACGTGCTGCCTTTACCCCCAAAAGTTATTTCATGGACATATGTGGGTTCCTTCATCACTACTTCGTCATTAAGAGGAATTGAGAAGTAGTGAGACTCCTAGGGTGGCTTTTGCATTTTGAAGGTGCAAAACAGAAACATGTGGTCAGAAGGTCTAGGCCAGGGGTGGAGAACTCCAGGCCTCAAGGACCAGTGTCCTGCAGGTTTTAGATATCACCATGGGTCAACACATCTGAATCAAACAATTAGTTCATTAGCAGGCCTCTGGAGAACATTGAGACATGTTGAGGATGTAATTGCCCATATAAATCAACTGTGTTGGATCAAGTACACATCTAAAACCTGCAGGACACTGGCCCTTGAGGCCTGGAGTTCCCCCAACCCTGGTTTAGGCTGTAAAAAATCAAAATCAAAATAACAAACCAATCAGGCTAAGAGCAGAAACACTAGCAGTGAAAACATTTAAATCAAATCTTGGGGGGAAAACAACAAAAGAAAAAATAGACAGAGATGAGCTTGGAAACAAAGACTCCTGGACATCTATGGAAGACAAGAATGGTGGATGACCACACATCCATTAAAATGAAGAAACCTCTATATGGTTAGACACATAATAATCCCATAAAGAGAAGAATTCACAACAATAATCACAGAGGTTTCAACAAACTATTCATCAGACTTAAGAACACAAAGCCCAGATGACACGATTCATTTCCCAGTTTACCTTTTCTGGACAGATGAGACTAATGTCAGCTTCAATCAAAACGATGAGGTAGGCTCGGAACAGCTCACGATCAGGTGGGATGTGATGGATGGGCACGTGTGGCGTCCGGTGCCACTTAGTCACATGATGGGAAAAAGAAGCTTGAAGATGAATTCCTTCTTTCCAAAACACTCACGTTTCCCGATTAGCACGAGGATGATGCTCCACTGCAGCGGTGGCAGAACTGTGCAGCCCTTACCACACCACTTTCTACTTTTTGTTCCCACAACCATTTACTGCATTGAAGCATCTCTGATGTCACAACAGAAAGAACAGCCCGCCATAGGAAAACTACTGCTTGGACATCAAAGACTCTCTCGCACAGAGCCAGGATAAGAGAGAGGAGTGGACAGGCTTATGTAATCACACATTAATCCATGACAATGACATGAATGTGGCTTGCTGATGAGCCATTGAGACAATCCACTGTGAATAATGATGGCAATGTCGTAGAAACTCCCAAAATGAATGTAAAACCCCAGCAATGTAACAGACTTCTCTGGTCACATTTGATCAAAGGATTCATTTGGTATTCAATTCAAGTTTCTTATATCTGTAAACTGACTGCAGAGGGAGAGCACAAGTCCAAGGGTCACTTATTAGTATGTTTAATTTCTAAAATCAACACACAGTGTATAAACTGTTCAACTAGGTGTACATGGTGTCAAAATGTCAATTCAAGATTTAATTATTTCATTTATTCCCTGAAAAATTACTGTTACTGTTTTTATTTAAATAAATCACTAACTCAACCGAATCTGCAGAAATGCTCTCATCTCAGTGTTTTTAATGACTCCTGCTAAAATCAGATGACTTCTGAATGAATCCGACGGTCAGACACGTTTCACTGCAGAAATAACAGCAGCTTGTCACAAGCAGCAGAGAATCAGGTGCAGTGCGGCGACTCACGCCAGACTCTGCGCTGTGACAACTCAACTTTAAGATCAAGCCTGAAGTTTAAACTGAAAATACTCACAGAGAACTACACGTGCAGACAACACACGCGCTGAAAACGCCAAACAAAATCCCACAGTGCCTCGCAACTCATGCGATCCTTCCTCCCCAGCGCTCACCACGAGCGCATCAGTGGTTCATTCAAGTTTTCGCAGATTGAAGATGCGGACGTAGGCGCGCTGTTGTCCCGCTGCAGACCTGCGCTCTTACTAAACCAGCAACTGGACATCTGCACTTTATATGATTGGATTCATTTTAACACAGAGATGTGAATCCTCTAAAGCTTTGACTGCGTTAAGCCAAATCCTAAAGCACACACACAGCTGATGTTTACCACTTACCTAAAGGCAGACTTATCCGCGAAAACTGAGGATGTTTCAAGCAGTTATCGTCATCTGCTGGGATTGTCCCGTTTAAGCTCCCTCTGTCCCGTCCCGTGTGCTGCTCTGCGCTCACTCTACAGCTGAACCGAGAGCCACTTCAACTCACTTCCACTTCACTTATTAAAGGGATCCGCCGACAATAAAGGGCAACAGCAGCCGGAGGCAGTCTGAACTCATCAATTTTGCATTCACGTGTAAAAATAACCGATTGTCAAAGAGTTATTTCTATTTCTGCTTCAGTGTTTGGTACTTCTGTGGATCACTATTTGTAGTATTTCTTGTTTTATCACTTGGGAATCGGGCCTAATATTTCTACCACAATACATTTAAAAGAAAAGTAGGCTTCTGCATGTTGTTAATTTGTTTCTACATAATTTAAACACACACACACACGCACACACACAAATAAAAAAATCATTATTGTCGGTGCCAAAAGTTGCATGAAGACATTGGCTGACTGGGGTTTTAGGGTTGTAAGAAATACCAGTGGTTATAGTTTAGTATAACGTTAAGAAGCACGGGTAAGCTAAAAGCTAACGTAGTTTTGTCGTATGCCAAAAAGAACAACCTCCTTACACTCTTACTGTTAGGTATTTTGATACCACGGTAAGCATTTACAGGATATTGTTTTATACAGGAAAACTGTTACTCAATAAGGCCCAACTACTAGTTGTTTTTCTCTTTCTCTGTGACCCAAGAATCAATGTGTAGGACTCACGAGCTGGTACCCCAAGGTCGAAAACACCACAGAGATGAGACCACTTCCTTACTCCCATCCTCCCTTTTTTCTTTATCTCCTGGAAAAGGCTCGTTAAAGGCTAGGTGGTTTGTTTCAGAATTCACTGATGAAAGAACTCTGTATTCTATGTCTAGGAGTGTATTTTGCTGGGATGATCATAAATTGTAGCTGAGCTGATAAACTACACACAGGATACTTCTTTGCTCACAAGGCAGGAAGACGTTTCCTTATTTGGTCTGTACCGGTTTGAACTGGGAAAGCTGACACACGAACCTTTTTTTTTCTCTATATAAACTGCTGTGTATCAAATAAACCTTTGAGTTGATTTGGGAAGGCAACCTGAAGCAGTCTGTGTTTCCTTGTTCTCCCAAGCTGCTCCCGGCGCTGTAACTAACCCAGCTGAACGGCATACCTGAGTGTTACTTTAAATAATTAGGAATCTTAAAAGGAAAGGACAAAACTCTGCTTATCGCTCACGCCACGGAGGAAACCCGGGAAGGCAATTTCCTTCAATCTTGGTGTCAGAAGTGGGATTCCTGACAGAAGGTAAATATGCGTCTTTCATATTTATATAAAGACCTATTATACCTCTCTCAGTGATCGATCCATAAAGAAACGGGATATGCTGACGAAGTTTCACTTAGTGATCCAGAGAGATACACTGACTGACTTCCTCAGTCCCCGAATCCATAAAAAAACGGGATATGCTGACGAAGTTTCACTTAGTGATCCAGAGAGATACACTGACTGACTTCCTCAGTCCCCGAATAAAGTAAATTAACCCTTGTGTGGTGTTGGTGGACACAGGAAGTTGCCTGTTGTCTTGAATATTTTAATTTTGTTTAAAAAATAATAATAATTAATTGTTTAATTAAACGTACGCTAAAAAGTGAGAAGTTGCTCACTTAGAAAAGTGACACAGAAAGTTGCCTGTTGTCTTAAATACTTCTCGTTAAGTGAGAAGTTGCTCACCAAAGAGTGACACAGGGAGTTGCCTGTTATCTTGAAACGTACGTTAAAAAGTGAGAAGTTGCTCACTCACAGAAAGCTAGTAAATAATTAAATTTAATTTTGTTAAAAAAAAAAAAAAAAAAAACGAAAGAAAACTGAAAACGGGTCTCACAGACCCGATTACCATACAAGGGTTAAAAGCAGTAAATTAAAAGCAGAAAGACACAGGAAGTTGCCTGTTGTTTTACGAGAAGTTGCTCGTTAAGCGAGAAGTTGCTCGCTAAGTGAGAGTTGCTCACACAAACAAAAAATTGCTAGCAATAAATTTAAAGTAACCTCAGCTGTGCCGCAGCGAAAATACTAACATAAATCCTTCAAGCGTGTAAACCCCTCTGGAAATCACTGAACATGGGTCAGAATAATTCAAAAACCACAGACAAGTCCGATAAAAAATCAAAATTACCTGTAAAACCAACAAAAATTAAATTTAAAGTCTCAAACAACAGCTCAGTACGACTCCCATTTCCGGTTACGTGTAACCCACGTCCACGAATCGGCGAAGACTTCCATGATTACGTATCCAGAACATGCGGGAGTGCTTATGTGACTGACTTTGTTTACAACTTACGGACTATAAGTTCAATGCATTCTAATTTATTTCCGGAGCCTTATCCCGAACGATTATCGCCAGAAAACAGGTCAGTAGAAATGTTGAATATCATTTGTGATAAGAAAAGTAGTCTGCTTAAAAAGTCCTGTAGAAAATATATGATAGAATGCCGCGACGTGATGCATCAAATGTTACCGCTATGGACAAAAGGAGGGTAAATAATGACAAAGTCGCCGATTTCTTTAAGAATCTAAAGAAATTCCTGCTAACAATGTCCAGAGACAAAATTGACTTAAATGCAGTAACTATGTGTAAACAGAAGCCTGATGAATCCATCCTAGTATTCATAAAACGCTTTATGCACTGTTGGACAAGCTAGAGGTGCAAATTTAGCTCAGTTTTCCAGCAGCCGCAGACACCCAAAGCAAAAATGAATTTGTGTATTTAATTTAACACAAAGGGTGAAATGTTTGCTGACACTGATAACAGCTTATGTTTTCTCTGCCCTATGTACCATGGAGAAGGAACAGCCTCTGTGTCAGCTGGACGGCTCAGCAGAGAATGAACTCAACACCTTTTTGTCTGGTATTCCACGACACACACTGTGCCAAAGACGTGTTCAAAAACCACTGCCAGGTAATCCCATATCTGGGAGCCACACTTTTGTTTCTCTCACACTGTTCAACAACATGATAACTGCTCACACAAGTGAAGGCCAAACAGTGGTCTTGTCACATAACTCAGACATAGGTTATGACATAACTACACCATGTCGTCACATAGATCTAACCTATCCTATCCACTGTACTATTTCTGCACTTACGTTGCCAGCTGAATACCAGAATATGACATTGTGGTCTAAAGGTGAGAATGATGTAGGATTTATTGACTGTATACCTTATCACGCACAGCTAAAAAACAACACGCCAGTATATGTCAAGCAGTATCCCATTTCTGTCGAAAAAGCCTCAGCCCTAGATGTCATCATAGGAGATTTATTGACTACAGGAGTGATAAAGCCTACAGTATCTCCATATAATACTCCTGTCAATCCTGTGCCAAAGCCTAACAAACCTGGCGTATGGCGTTTTACACAAGACTTAAGACAAATTAATGCAGTCATTATCCCTTTGCCACCTCTGGTTCCGGATGTCCCCAGCATATTGACATGTATTCCATCCACAGCCACACATTTTACCGTGGTGGATTTATGCTCTGCCTTTTTCTCAGTGCCTGTGCATGTAGATACACAGCCGTTATTTGCATTTACACATAGAAATAAGCAGTACACTTGGACTCGTCTGCCTCAAGGCATGATAGACAGCCCTGCTGCTTTCTCAATGGTGATCCGTGCTACCCTGGACAGCTTTACTCCTCCTGAGGGCTGTACTCTGATCCAGTATGTGGACGATCTCCTCCTCTGTGCTCCGAGTGAGGAATTGTGTCAAACTGCTACACACATGCTTCTCCAGCACCTCCAAAAGACTGGCCACAAAGCATATGCAAAGAAAATGCAGTACTGTCAGACTTCTGTTCAATATTTGGGATTCACACTGTCTCACGGAAAACGTTCCATGACTGCAGACAGGGTCAAAGCTGTGACCTCCGTCCCTCGGCCTACTACACAGAAGGAAATGCTGTCCTTCTTAGGCATGGTGAACTATTGCAGACAGTGGATACCAGACTGTTCTTTTCATGACCACATTCTGCGTGAATGCTGCAAAAAAGACAAGCTTCCTCGAATACTGTGGTCCACAGAAATGACTGCCTCTTTCAATGCATTGAAGGGAGCGCTGACCTCCGCCCCTTGTTTGGGTCTGCCTGACTACCACTTACCTTTCCATCTGTACGTTACAGAGAACGGCACGACCTGCACAGGTGTACTGGCCCAGACACACACATAGATTATACAAAGGATAACTATACATTCTTCTCTGACTCCCCAGGTGCACGCTGTAATGAGACATGGCTAGCTGTCTCTATGGCTGAAGTTTTATCATATCTGGAGGAACACACACACAGTTCAAGTTCGAGCGCAGAATCGATCATTGTTCCCCCAGAGGGTGTCTTAAATGATACTGACTGGGGGGAGTTAGTTAAATCACACATGGTCACGCGCCTGACCAGACCAATCCCACATGCTTATTGGATGTGCAATAATACCCTTAGATTAGCTTTACCTGTTAATTGGACCGGTACCTGTGGTCTAGTAACCGTTGATGTATGCTGTACTTTCATTCCCAATAATACCGCTCCTAACGGTTCATTCACACAAGCTATGAATAAACTTGAAGCATTGCAGATAGAACTAATTGCCAATACAGGTCACGGTCAGTGGCTACATAAGTGGCTACAGGACACGTTTGGAAGATGGAAGGAACTAATTGTAGCCTTTGTAACCGTTGCAGCATGTTTTTGATGATTATTGTCTGTTGTGTGGTACCCTGTGTACGTTCAATGATAACCCGTATAGCTGTTAGTACAGCTACTTCAATGTATTTGCAATTGGCACAAATTGACCCAGATTATGTGTCAGATGTCACCAATGATGTTCCTGATGTGTATATTGAACATTAGGTTGTGAACTATTACATTTTATGATTTGCTTTTTATATTATGTTATTACATTTGTGATTTTTCCTTTCTATTTGAGTTATTATTTTTAAAAATAATAAAAGAGGGGAACTGTTAGGTATTTTGATACCACGGTAAGCATTTACAGGATATTGTTTTATACAGGAAAACTGTTACTCAATAAGGCCCAACTACTAGTTGTTTTTCTCTTTCTCTGTGACCCAAGAATCAATGTGTAGGACTCACGAGCTGGTACCCCAAGGTCGAAAACACCACAGAGATGAGACCACTTCCTTACTCCCATCCTCCCTTTTTTCTTTATCTCCTGGAAAAGGCTCGTTAAAGGCTAGGTGGTTTGTTTCAGAATTCACTGATGAAAGAACTCTGTATTCTATGTCTAGGAGTGTATTTTGCTGGGATGATCATAAATTGTAGCTGAGCTGATAAACTACACACAGGATACTTCTTTGCTCACAAGGCAGGAAGACGTTTCCTTATTTGGTCTGTACCGGTTTGAACTGGGAAAGCTGACACACGAACCTTTTTTTTTCTCTATATAAACTGCTGTGTATCAAATAAACCTTTGAGTTGATTTGGGAAGGCAACCTGAAGCAGTCTGTGTTTCCTTGTTCTCCCAAGCTGCTCCCGGCGCTGTAACTAACCCAGCTGAACGGCATACCTGAGTGTTACTTTAAATAATTAGGAATCTTAAAAGGAAAGGACAAAACTCTGCTTATCGCTCACGCCACGGAGGAAACCCGGGACGGCAATTTCCTTCACTTACTGAGGCAAAAATCTCACATTTAGTAATTTAATATTTAAAGTAACTACCAAATAAATGAAATGAGTAAAACAAAGGACAGTCAGCCGAAAAATTAAACAAACAAACCAACTTTAAGTCGTCAGCCGTCCATCAACTGCTAGCTAACACCTGTATTTATTATTCTAGCCTCTTTACAATATAAAGCCTTTGAGTCAGCTGTTGTCATTTGGCACTATATAGATAATTTTTAATTGAATATTGATCCATCTATTTATTTATTCATTCATTCAACTTTACAGGTGACCCTAATTTATTTATTCACCAGATAATAAATAAGTGACAAGCACTGGAGCTAAAATATGGAGTGTCATAAACTGCATTTCCTCTAGCGGCCACTTGAGGCTAAATCCATTAGTGAGTCAATCCTATTTTAAAACTTTACAAAATAAAAAACAAACAAAAAAGTTTACACTGATACAAAATGTGATTTTGGTCTCTGTGGGTAGCTTCAGAAGTCTGCAGAGAAGTGAAGTGAATTTTTTACTAACTGGATTTGATTTGGAGCTGGGTATGCAAACACAGACAGCTGTAGGATAGTTTTCCATGTGAGGAGAACTGTAAGTGGACTTCTTCACAGTGTTTGTGCTGCTGGAGCCATTTGAAGCATTTGTTATAGAATTATCTGACTCATGTCAGGGCTTTGTGTGCGCTACAGACCGGCCGCAAAGTGTGATTAAGTTTAAGGAGTAAACTTCTGGTATTAGACTACTCTAAGCGTGGTACTGAGGGCCTAGAGTGCCAAACTGAATTCTATTTAATTCATTCATTTCGGCCAACTAGGCCCTCCATAAGTAACTAGCTATGTGTGTCTGTGCATGGCACCTCTGCAGGTCATGGATGTAGCTTGCTAATTATGCTTGCGAGCTCCTGCTCTCCTTCAAATGTTGTCACGTCTGCTCTCGGCAAAGGGCCATTGTTGAGGTTTCGAAATGCAGAGTCCAAAACCAGCAGGTGATATAACAATAGATATGTTCATGTTAGCTGTCATTTTGTTTTAAATTAGGTTAAGATAGCTTAAACTAAGCTGTCTGTGGGCTAATATTTAACTACACTGTGGTTAACTGTCTAGAGTTTTCCCAGCTCTTCACACAATAAGGATAGGCTTGAGCCATGAACAGGACAAGGATTTAAGAAATCTAACGGATGGATTTATATTGGATGTATTTTTTTAATCCAATCAATCAATCAATAGATAAGATTTTTATTAATTTTTTTAATTGAGTTAAAAAGAATGTAAGCTGGTCGTACAATTCCAGCTTCTAGTAGGACTGATGGGTGTCCCAGAGCCAGTTGTAATTGTGGTTTCCTGTCAAGCCCCTCCCTTTTTTATGCAGGAGCCTGTTGCATGGCAACTCTACATTATGCAGCCGCCCATGAAAGACTCTTTTCAGATGAAATAGAAAGAAAGAATCGAGTTATTTGCATTCCTTCTCCATTAATGATTGTGTTTGATGCAGGAACAGGCTGCGTAACGTTTATTGTCTGGTGTGCGTCAGAGGTGGGGGAAGGGTGTCGCATCTGAAGGCCTCACTACTATTTTAGAAAACTCAGGCAGTGTGTGTGTGTGTGTGTGTGTGTGTGTGTGTGTGTGTGTGTGTGTGTGCCACAGTCAAAGGGCAGCTGTTTAGCATGCGATGCACAATCACAGGCTCAGTGCAAAGATTTCTGTTTCTTCTCCGCATCCCACCTCTGCTTCCTCACAGCTAAAGCGGTACAGTGACAGCCTAAAAAGAGTTTTAATAAAGGCTGAAGAGGAACCAGAACACAAAAGCACACCAGTGCATGTAAAATTTCACATTCAGAGTACGCGAGCAAAAGCTCAGAAGCATCAGCAGTAACCAGCATTTATTTTTAAATTAATTCTTATTTACTTAAATCTACACAAAAAGTACACAAAAGTAAAATAAAGGTGTTAAATGCACATACTGGACTGAAAAAGTCTAATATTAATCTTTAAAGTAAATATTAAGGCGCTGAGACGGCCATACGAACATCAAATATTTACAAAAAGTCCAATTTCTGTGGCCATGCTCTGGCAGAGTGCTTTTTAGTTTTAGGCCAGACTGGAGTTTTACCATTTGACCATAATTTCATATCACACCGGTCCCAGCTGCCCGCACCTGCTGCTGTTATTAGCTCAGTGGAGCATGGCCGGATTAGCAGAGGGCTCTGTGAATGGCTGCTGAATAATTGAACAACTTCTTTTGTCTCATTCATGCTGTTTGTTGGAACACATGATTGGGACATTACAAATGTCCAGCCTGAGGCTTTAATTTGGCCATCATTGCAAGTTATTGCAGGCAAATGTACACTGAAGTTACTGCACAGTTACCAGGCAATCTACTGATACTGACAAAACGTACAGTAAGACTAAAGAGCAGCAAAATGTTTGTGGTGTAGTAAAACCAAAAGCTTGAAACAGAATACATACACTCACCTATGTTAGGTACCTGTTCAACTGCTTGTTTACGCAAATATCTAATCAGACAATCACAGGGCAGCACCTAGACATGGTAAAGACAACCTGCTGAGGTTCAAACCGAGCCGCAGAAGGGGCAAAAAAGGTGATTTAAGTTGCTTTGAATGTGGCACGGTTGTTCACGTCAGATGAGCTGGTCTGCTGAGATTTTCCCAACTGTCATCTCCAAAGCATATCCACTCAGTCGTCATTCTCTGGGCATAAATGCCTTGTTGATGTAAGAGTTTAGAGAAGGATAGCCAGACTGTGTCAAGTGACTAAGAAGGCACAGCTACAGCAGCAGAAGGCCACACCGAGTGCCACTCCTGTCAGCTAGGAGCAGGAAACTGAGGCTACAATTCACACCAGAAAAGCGCTTTTTACCAGCTGCTAATCATTTAAACACCACAGCCCACCTGAGTATTGTTGCTAAACATGTCCATACAATCCAGCCAACACGTCTGCAGCAGCTGTGTGATGCTGCAGACATCTTGCACCTTGTTGAATTTATGCCACAAAAGGGAACCCAGTAATATGGAGCTGTACCTAAAAAAGTGTCTGGTGAGTGTAAAAGTCTGCAATTTAGAGACTAAAGGAGAATTTAAAAAAATGAGTGACTCAGGTAACATGGTGTGAATATCACGTTGGTTCATAAACACAAAGACAAAGATAGTCTTGTCTTATTGCAGCACATCATTTGAAAAGCGCTGAGTAAACTAGCATGGGGGAGATGTTTTATATCATCCATCCATCCATCCATCTTCATCCGCTTTATCCGGGGCCGGGTCGCGGGGGCAGCAGCCTAAGCAAAGAGGCCCAGACCTCCCTCTCCCCAGCCACCTCCTCCAGCTTATCCGGGGGAATACCAAGGCGTTCCCAGGCCAGCCGAGAGATATAATCTCTCCAGCGTGTCCTGGGTCTGCCCCGGGGCCTCCTCCCGGTGGGACATGCCTGGAACACCTCACCCAGGAGGCGCCCAGGGGGCATCCTTGTCAGATGCCCGAACCACCTCAGCTGGCTCCTTTCGATGTGGAGCAGCAGCTGCTCTACTCTGAGCCCCTCCCGGATGGCCGAACTTCTCACCCTATCTCTAAGGGAGAGGCCAGCCACCCTTCGGAGGAAGCTCATTTCTGCCGCTTGTATCCGCGATCTCGTTCTTTCGGTCACTACCCACAGCTCGTGGCCATAGGTGAGGGTAGGGACGTAGATCGACCGGTAAATTGAGAGCTACGCTTTTACACTCAGCTCCCTCTTCACCACGACGGACCGGTGCAGCGTCTGCATTACTGCAGCTGCAGCCCCAATCCGTCTGTCGATCTCCGGCTCCCTTCTCCCATCACTCGCGAACAAGACCCCGAGATACTTGAACTCCTCCACTTGGGGCAGGAACTCATCCCCGACCCGGAGTGGGCACTCCACCCTTTTCCGGCTGAGAACCATGACCTCAGATTTGGAGGTGCTGATCCTCATTCCCGCTGCTTCACACTCGGCTGCGAACCGTTCCAGTGCGAGCTGGAGGCCCTCACCCGATGAAGCCAACAGAACCACATCATCTACAAAAATCTGAGATGAGATTCTGAGGCCACCAAAGCGAAAGCCCTCCGCCACTTGGCTGCGCCTAGAAATCCTCCTCCTTGAATCGCTACCTTATCGTGGTGGAGGGGTTTGTGTGTCTCAGGGATCCCAGGGGCTATGTTGTCTGGGGGCTTTTGCCCCCTGGTAGGGTCTCCCATGGCAAATTTGCCCTGGGTGAGGGACCAGACAAAGAGCGATTCAGAAGACCCTTATGAAAAGGATACCGAGGGAACAGTTTACCCTGCCCGGGATAGGGTTACTGGGGCCCCGCCCTGGAGCCAGGCCCGGGGAGGGTGCCCGAGGGCGAGCGTCTGGTGGCCGGGCCTTAGTCCATGGGGCCCGGCCGGGCACAGCCCGAAGAGGAGACATGGGCCCATCCTCCCGCAGGCCCACCACCCGCAGGAGGCGCCATAGGGGTCGGGTGCATTGTGTGCCGGGTGGCGGCCAGGAGTGGAGGCCCTGGCGGACTGACCCCCGGCTGCCAAGACTGTTTTATATCAGTGAATGAAAAACAGTCTCACCTCATGTTTCTGTTCCGGTCTTCTCTCCGGAGCACTTCCTCTCTGTGCTGTGAGGTCAGTTCAGGGGCTTGACTTTCACCACATCTTCATGTAATGAAGATCTGAAGACAGAAGAAAGCCCCACTCAGATCAGCTCTTGACTGTCACTCGCTCTGTTACCGACTTACTTTTAACCCACTGGTTGTATTTATAAGGTCATTGATTGCTTCACTTCTTTTTTTCACAAATCTGAGCAGTTGCATCCAAACCGGCTGCTAATCTGTGTGCTGTAATCACAGGTAATCCCTGAGTATGAGTGTGTGAGTATGAAACTCCTAGCATGTTGTTTGTGGGCTGTAGACAGCATTTACAGGCACACGCTTGTTTAAAGGTCACAGTGATGGAGGGAGACTAATAAGCAGTGACAGCATGTCCTTTAAAGTGATACGGAGTAAGGTCATCACCAGGGCAGCGTAGTAAAGCTCTGACTCTAATAACACATGACGTTAAAAAAGTAAACTATCAAACCACAGATGACCCTGCATCAGCCCCAAATTCCAAAAAGAGTCGCAGCTAAAGGGGATTTTCATTTTACAGCTTCATTTGTGGCTTTTGATGCTTAACATCAGAGAAAACTAAATGCAAATATTAAGACTTCATGTTAACTTCTCAGCTGCTGCAGTAAATATTCAGATTGCAGAGGTTACAGAGGTTGCGACTCACTCCTGTACGGGACCACGCCTGTTGTGTCTGATCCCAGGTGTCTGCTTCATGACGTTAATATAAAGGAGACTGTTTATTTGCTGTTCTTCTATCCACCAAACAACCCTTCCAAACCCAGGGATGATTACAGCTTTCTCTGACTAACCAGGCTAACCTTCAGCAGGGAGAAGACTTTTACTACCTGCAGCAGTGAGAGTAAAGAGCTGGCTCTTCAGGTGTTGCCCTGAGCTGTAGGATAAGGAGGGATCGAGAGGAGCATAATCCCTCGCACATGGCTAAAGCGCCTTTGATCTGGAGATAAACGTGCCAAGTCACGAGCTGCTTGACATCTCATGCTTTGTAGTGCTTCCTCTGGAAGAGATGCAGCCCAGTGTTGAACCTGCACCACTCACTGCACCAGTTGACCACAGAAAGCCTTACATAATAGTTTCTGTTATGGTCCTGGCAGATCTGAGGTTTTCTCCTTTTTCCTCCCTCTGTTGTCTCTCTTCTGTCTGTTGTAGCTCTCTCTCACTCTCGGGTGGAGTAACGGGCTGGCGTTTTCTCGCTTGCCTGACTGCAGGTGGAGTTTCTTTCTCTGAGGCTTTCTCCACCACACCCATTCTGCACTGGATCATTGACTCATGCTATTTGGGCGACCGTGGCTCAGGGGGTTGGGAAGCGTATCTATAATCGGAAGGTCGCCGGGTCGATCCCCGGGCTCTCTGTCCTGGTCGTTGTGTCCTTGGGCAAGACACTTTACCCTACTGGTGATGGCCAGAGGGGCCGATGGCGCGACATGGCAGCCTCGCTTCTGTCAGTCTGCCCCAGGGCAGCTGTGGCTACAACCGTAGCTTGCCTCCACCAGTGTGTGAATGTGAGAGTGAATGAATAGTGGCATTGTAAAGCGCTTTGGGTGCCTTGAAAAGCGCTATATAAATCCAATCCATTATTATTATTAAGGACCAACTCAGGCTGCTGCTCTCTATCAGGTTATTGTTGGTGTTGTCATCAACCTGGCTCTCTTGTTTGTTCTCTAAAGTGATAACACTAAGTTTAAAAGATACTTCCAGCCTTTTCCCTGGATCTCCCTGGAATCCCGTCTGCCTGCCAGCTTCCCCTCGTGCACCTGTTTAACACTCAGACAAGTACAGTCTCAAACCATCAATGTAAAATCTCATCATACTCACCTTGGAGGCTCCTCCTTTCCTCTGTCCTCCTGCCAGAAACTTCATTCCCATGTTTAAAAGAATAAAATCAGTAAAACTTCTATCATATCAATATATTTAAGTAGTGCTTTATAATATGGCCTGTGACTTAGGGTACAGTTGCCTTATTATTTATGCAATTCCAACCAATTTTATCAAAAATTAGCACATAATTATAATTTATCTACAAATCCTTGTGGATACACTAGAATAACGGAGTACCGATTCAACTTTTTACAAGGAAAAACAAATAAATCTACTGTAAGTAATCTTTGGCTTTTTACATTTTATTTTCTTTTATATTTGCTTCCATCATAGACATTTCACAGTTCAATTGTCTTCCTGTATTACATATAAAAATGCAGTTTACTACTGTTTAGTTATTTCTTTTCTTTCTTTTTAAATTTTCTACACAAAAGCCACTTCATAATACCCCTGCTCCTCAAAGTATTGCATATTTACAGTAAATACAGTAAAATGAGGAAATGCTTTTTTGTGCACTACGTAAAATTACTTACAGTATAATTTGTGTCTTCTTTCCTGTAAAATCTTCAGTTATCACACCCTTATTCTAATCAAACTACCAGTCAGTTCAAGTAAAACACATTGAAATTCTATTCAGTTCAAGGGCAAACGCCCTCTTAGTCACAGGTCGTATTATTATTAACCAAATCTAACATTGCACATTAATGTTTGTGGGTTTTTTACTTGACTGTTGTAGGCGTGTGATGTGTTTTCCAGTGTTTACGTGACTGACAACATTCACCCATTCATGCAGTCTATCCCAGCTGTCACAGAGCGAGAGGCGGGGTAAACCCTGTACAAGTCACCAGTCTGCTGCAGGGCTTGACTGAGACCAGTCTTACCATTTATCTATCGATGGGCGACCATATCAACGACTCCTGAAGAGATGAAACATGTCTGAGCTGTAACTGTATCCTCAAAGAGTAGAAAAATCACTATCAATGTATCAAATCCTTGTTGATTTCATTAAGCAGTTAAACGGTATCTAAAACAGAAGACAGGATCAGTGATTTTAGAAAATGAACTCATGTCTATGTGCAATGGAGAATTTTCAGACTGTCAAGTTCACCTCGCTGAATAAAAAACTCCACATTATCCTGCTCTGTCTCCGTGTAATCTTTTAGATATGTCACATGATGATGTGCCATTTATCGTATGCAAACAATAGTCTGACTGTATTCTGTGATCGTGGCAGATAGATAGCTTATCTCTATGAATACTGATAGGCTTACAGCCCCTCTCTGTAAAAAAACATGCAGAACGCTGTCTGTGCTGTTGTTTTTTTATCTCCTCATGATGCTGCATTATGCTTCTATTATCTGCTGTCTGTCTGCATGTTAGGATGGATGACTCATTTACAGTAGACCTGTGTGTGCTGCATTTTATGGTAATAATGGTAATATATACATACATATATATATACACACACACGTCTACATTTTACAGAGTGAAACTGGGTAAACTTGAGGGATGGGACACGCTTCCTTTGCTATGAGGTCTACATGTGCCTGCAGAACAGGGATAGAGGAGGGTTTTCCAGGCTTTCCTTCTTGAATGGAGCAATGATCTTACATTTAATGTCAGCTGTAGCACAAGAAGAGCGACCAGTCAGTGTGCAGACAGCTTTCCAGTGTTCCAACATTGTGTGACGCATTTCAGGTCAGCGTAAATCATTTATTCCATCCATCTGACATGGTGATGGGCACCTAACTGAAGAGCGGGAATCCCTTGGGAGACAATCGCCAAAAATGATTAATGTCAGCTCGAAAAGTTTGTTGAAGTCATCACGAGGCTGAGCAGATTCCACCTTGTGGGTGTCCAAGTGACAGTCAGGTTTGTTGGTGTCCTTACCGCGACCTTGAGCTATCTTTTTTTAGGAAATTGGAATCAGAAAAACATGATTATTGATTTTTTTACTATGTTGCTGTGTACAATCATTCAAAAACAAAAAAGTCCTGGCATTAAACCAACGGGTATGTAACAGCAAACCCTCTAAAATCTCTGAAGAGGAACTGAAAAGCCAGAAAACATTCTGAAAGCTGAACTTGTCCTTTCAGGTTAACCCTGTGGCATCACCATGGCACCTCTGAGGTCTTCCTGAGTATCTATAACATCATCTGTATGAATATTAAGGAGACACTACAGAAGGGCTTAAATCAAAATCATTATGGATGTACAGAGTAGATAAGTGTACTGTCAAACAACTGAGTCCTTGATGGTTTTATCATTATCATTCATGCATTTGTCAAAGATTCTTTTAGGTGATGTACACAAACCTCAAAAAAAGATTCTTCCACACAGTGAATACACTTCTAGACCTGCTGTGTTAACATCCTGGCTTTAATTTTACAGGAAGAGAGACAATTCTCAGACCAGCTTTTGAATGATCATACAGTATTATATAATTTATACAGCATTATTAGTTTTGTGGATTTGTTTTAACATTCTGCAATAAACTATGCATATTTGTTTCTGAGAAAAATCATTATTACTGGGAAAATACAGCAGAGGGTGCAGTTTATGAAGGCATGATGTGGTAAGGTAGGTGGAGACAAGCATGTGTTTGAGTCACAGAAGAGCTCAGACATACTCTGCTGCACTCTAGTGGTGTAAACATAGAGGGGGAAGTATTTTTCCATACACTGAGTCACTAAAATTACTAGATCATCTTGTTAAAGCCTAATTTTCTGTTTAACACAGAGATCACATTTGTTTGTCACAGTTATATGATAGAAGCACAGGTCTATGATAATGCACTCCCCAATAGCAGCAGCCTCCCTCAGCAGTGTAATATTAATGAGCAACAGTAGATTCAGGGCTCAGATTGTGAATCCACGGAGCAGAAATAGTTAGTTTAGCAAACTTTCAGCAGTATTTCTCTGTAGAAGGTGTAGTTGTTGATTTCACCATCGTACATCATCATGCCGACTATTAAATATGCACAACTTCAGCCTGCTCAGCAGACCAGATTCTTCAAACATTCATGATTATTACCGGATATCCATCTGTTCAATTAGAAATCACTGATTCTCAAACTGTGGGGCGGGACCCATCTGTGGGACACAGTGTAAGTGGGCCTTGGATGAACAAGAGGAACATTATAAAATAAAATGACTTCTGAAAGGAAAACTAAACAAACATGAGTTTGCTGATGCTCATGTGCTGATCTTTCATTTGTTGTTCTACTTGGATTTATGTAATGAATTCAAAAGTGCCTCCAGTGGGGGCGTGAGCTTTTCTGTGCATGCAGAAAAAATGTTAAAGAAATGGGAGGAGCAAGTTTCCAGTTGACACAGCAATGTGATTTATTTATATCAGCATCAGAAATATAAAGTGGAACAGTAATAACACATTTCGCAGCCCTGCGGTCTAGTGATCAGAGGTGGTCATTTTCTTTATGTATTGGAGCTTTTTTTGTTTTTTCCATCATGAAACTTCAGATTTAGAGATGACCGAGCAGAGCAGCAGAGCACCTATTTGCCTCAGCTGTGAAAACAAAAGACAAGTCCTATTCTCAGAGAATCACATCAGAGTACAAATACATCCTTGGGCAACGAATGCTACAGTAAGACAGGCTTGTTGCAGTGGGGTTGGCGTGTGTCAGTAACGAAATACAACAGATAAAAATGACTCACTCCAAACTTTATAAAGTCACGTAACTTTTAAGCAGCGCTACAAAACTTGTAACGTGACGAAGGTGTTGCTGTACAGAGCTGACAGGACACTTTATAATGGAAACTAATGTTACTATGGTAACCATTCCTTAAATGCAGAAGCTGTGGTGACGAGAGCGAACAAGCATTCAAACTCACAAGCAGCTCTGCTGCTGTAAGCTGTTGTCATGTAATGTAAAGGGCACCCATTGTAAAGCTTAAAATGATGCCGCGGTTGTGGAAGCATCATCTTTCCATGAGGTCATCAAACAGTTGGAGTTTTCAGTTTGTTTGTTTTTTTAAAGAGTGGACATTTCCATGACTCAGCTTTGGTTAGAAATGAAGTGGACACTTTTCTTTTTTTGTCAGTGTAGTCAGAAAAAGGTTACATTTACAGGAGGGCAATCTTTCAAAGATCTCAAAGGAGTCTAAAAGTGTCAGTTAAGGGTTTTCCAAAATGTTCAAACACATCCACTTGTTTTTTCATACATCAAATACATTTTAATGTAACTGCTCCAGATAGACATTAAGTTCAGAAGTCACTATTGTAGTGCTGAAAATGTGAGATTTCTAATTTATTTAGAAAACAAACAGCTGGTTCAGATGGTTGGACAAAAACAAGCATCGCAAATGATTCCTTTGGTTTGATGGGCTTGAAGATTACTTCTGATTTTTGCTACTGGTGGGATTTAAAATTCCTGAAAACATGTGTTAATAGCAACTATCACAGCCCTAAATAACTCTGATACTGTAACAGGAGGATCTATATTTAGGTGGCGTCAGGCCACACACAGTGGTTTGTCACACTGGGCCTATTGTGTCATCAGTCCATCAGCTTCATTTGCATGACAGGGAACAGGAAGACACTCGCAGCGTGTCCACACCCTACAGGTCGACCCTTGCTTTTTAAACATCTGTGCGTGCACACATGATTTATTCTCTTACTCTTTATGTTTTTATGAAATATAAACATATGAATGGTCAGAAAACATCTTTACATTATTTACAAAGTGACCAGCAGAGTTTGACTTTGATGTGATGGAAGGCAGTAAGGTTTCTACTCTCCTTTTACAATCAAGGAGCTTCTACTGGTGATTGATTGGCTACATTAAGCTTTAAGGCAATGCACTGTTGAGAGTGTTGTTTCCATCAAGGCAATGGCACAATGTATTCTAAAAGGCAAGTGGTGCAAAGTGGACGGCGGTGCTGCACTTACATGATGTTTACATTACTTTTTATTTTCTGAAATATGAAGAACTTCCAATATCTGAAAAGCAAAGACCGTCGTTTGTCAGCTCCTGCTGCTGTACTGAAGATTTTTACTGAATCCTTAAAAGCTCATCAAACCATCTGAATTTACAAACAGCTAATACTTCATTTGGAGAAACATTTGGTTTGGTTGCACTACAGAAATAAACAAAAGTATTAGCGCACACCTCAGAAATCTCAGTTTGTGTTTCCATGTCCAAGCAGCTCCTGTCAGTGTAATCTGTAGCTGGTAGTTTTGTCCATATAGTGCATATACTATAACATTATATCATCTTAGCATGTTTATGTTCAATTTGTGTGATGTAGAAGAAAATGTATAACCTCTGCCAGCTGTTTTTGTTCACACTGGTGCAACAAAGTATCTAATCTATTTTTGAGTTCGTCATTCGTGAACCATACTTTTGTCCTAGAGTCATTTTTGACTGAACGAAGAGAAAATGCAGTCGCAGCCTGAGAAACTCTCTGAACATCTTATTCTGAGTGTTTTTAAATGCTTGAAATTGTTTCCAAGAATTTAAGGAAAAACCTTCAGTACAGCGAATCTTTCTTTTTTAATAATAAATTTATCACTGGGGATAAATTTAAATGAGCCTAGATCCAGGCTGAATTACAACCACGGGCTTACTGTTGTAATTGAACAAGCCTAGAGAAAATATGAGACGACAATGTTCACAGTAGAAAAATTAGGTCAGACTCTAAAAACATGACTGATGATGGCATCAGTGTCTTTGTGTTTCTGTTGCGCTCGGTGGTTTTCTTTCACAGCGTTAGCGTTTTTTTCATGTATTAGCTGAAACAGGAAACATTTCCCACGTGCATGTCTACTCCAAAATATTATGGAGGAGTCCTAACACATTTACAAACTACTGATACAGTACGAGAAGTACCACGGTTGGTATACACACTGGCATAATATGTGTGACTTTTATATATTGTTGTAACATTAATACAGTATACCAGGAATTTCTTAAAAAGTGACATTGCAGTTATTTTTTTGTAAAACTGATCTGATTTTGTCTACATCGTCATCATCATGCAGAACCAAATGAACAAGTCTACTTTTTCTGCTGGTGCAAGGCCACTGCGATTGTTCTGAGGTATCAAGCAAAAAGAATCACAAAGCAAACGGAGCGTTGTTAGTCTACGCGAAGAAGCAGCAAAGTGAAAAAGACACCGTGACAGCAGCGAGGTGAGGTACAACAAATCTCGTAACCCTGAATGAAACAGACGCTGAAAGTCGGTCTCAAATCTGTCAGAGCTAATTAGCAGCTTTATGTAGTCGTGTCTGACGTCAACAGCGTCACAGACACCAAAACATACTGAACGCAGACAGCTAAGCAGGCAAAGAGGCTGCAGTGTAAAAGCACCAATTCGCCATTTGTCAGTTTAGATTTCTTCCGACCCTTAGAAACAAAAACAAAAAACAAGAAGAGGAAATGAGGAACGTGTGCACTTCATTGCATCTTGCTCTTTGTGATTCGTAAACCTGATACAGAGCCAGCTACAGAGGGATTTTTACACAGTGAGAAAGCTTAACATGCTTTTGTTTGATATGCATGGATAACTCTAGATGAGCAGAGCAAACGTGAGTTCACGCCAAAGCAGGTAAAAAAAAACAAAAAACAAGCAAACAAAAAAAAAAAAAGTCCTCTCTTCCTGCTTCCTGTTATCCTGCAGTCAGGTTTTTTTTTGTTTTGTTTTGTTTTTTACTTCCAGCTCGGCTTCCTGCTTCTGCTGGATATCATCAAGTCTCTGGGCTGCACAGACTTTTCAGAGAAGCTGCTAGATTTACGAACGTTCTCACGTGCTACAGGGGGAGGCGGGGTCTCGCTACGGTAGGTGCTGTAGCTTGTTGCCTTCACGCTTTGCACCCGCCGCAGGCTTGTTGCCTGTGGCCGCTCGTCACTGGTGTGACCTGCGTGTGATGCCCGGGTCGGCTTTTGTCGACCCAGGAGGGAGGGGCTGCGAGACGGGGTGGAAGGGACCGACGGAGGGCCCAGCTCTTTCCTGGTCCTGGAAGACGAGGCCACAGTATTGCGGGCGAAGCTGGGGACTCCAGAAGTGTTTTTTGCACTGTGTGTGTGTGAACTGCTGTTCTCAGGAGATGTCTGAGCTTGAGCTTGAGCCTGAGCTTGAGCGAGGGCTCTCATAGTAGAGCGGCACATCTTCTCCTCAGGCGCCGGCTTGGGAATGTTCCTCACGGGTTTGGCGCTTGGCTTGTGGATTGAAGCTTTCCTAGGCATTGAATCACGTGCCCATCTAGAAACGCTGCCCGTGAGAGCACCTCCCTTCTGGGCTTTTGACTCATCAGGAGGCAAACTGGAGTGCCGAGGAGGTCTCGTTGTCTTCTCGCTCCTTCCTCTTGCCGGAGTGCTCTGGTCACGGGGAGGCCGCCGTGTCTCCCCGCTATCGTGAACTGCAGGTTTCTCTGCTCGCCTGCTGCTACCTGTCCTGGTCAGCTTGGTAATAGGGATGACTTTCCGCATACCCTGGTTATCGTTGTTGGCCAGCGTTCGCACACCATGGCCTGCACTGGTTTTGGTTGCTTTGCTGCCTTTGCTCTTTGTAGGCGCTGGCTTTCGGCTGCTTCGTTGTGCATCTTTCCCCGCAGTCTGTTTTCCTTCAGCGGTGTCGCAGCTCTCCGTGTCCCACTCTTCTGTGGTAGTAGATGGAGCCATAGATGCTGCATCCACAGATTTGGGGGCTGAGAGCTCATTAGTTGAAGCAGACTGGTCGTTGGGAGATGTGGATTGCGGGTCTTGCCGACTCTCCTGATCTTTGATGCAGTCAGCTGTTTGGAAATGAAGTCCTTCTTTTGTAGACGAGGATTCCACCTCAGAGCAATCCAAGGTGACAGAGATGTCCGTTTCTGTGCAGTCCATTATATAAAACATTGGCTTCTTGTTGGATACAGAGGTATCTAGTGGAAGAGGGGTATCACAGGTTGTGGATGAAACTGTGCTGTAGTCCTCTTCGTCTTTCTCTCTCTGAGGAGAGACCCCAGCCTGAGTTGGAGGAACTATTGTATCTTCCCATACTACCTTTAGATTTCCCCCCCTTTCCAAAAATGTATCATGTGAAAGGTTGTCCAGATCCTTGGGTGGTGACTGTCTCCCTATTTCCAGATCCGTCACCACAACGTCCCCCCGGTTGACAAAGTGCATGTGATTGCTGTTATTGTTTGGACTGATTAGGTCAAAAGCCTGAGGACCTCGGACTAAAGTATGCTTCTCCACACTAACACTCATGTGGCCAGTAATTGCTGGGTTGGGAATATGGGCAGGCTTCTGAAAGACACAAAAGGGCCGAGGCAGAGCGCTGCTCTCTGACACAGATGAGTAATTGTTGTTGTTGTTGTTGTCCCCGTTATCGTTTAGCTCAGAGGAAGAAAACTTGGCGTGTGAGACGATCGGCTCAGTTTCTGAATGCGGAGACGTTGCTTTTCTTTCACGGCCCAGTTCCCGGTTATTGTCCTGGCCTAACATCCAGGGGGCCATCCTCCGCTGGATAGGACGGCCTAACCGAGGTAGGCTGTTAAATTTTGAAAAGTCAGAGGTGTTCCCTGTGCTTCCGAACAGCTCCAAGTATCCCTGGAGTTCACGATCTGCTATGGAGGTCATGGTGTGTCGGTGTCGGCGTGCGCTGGCAGAACGTTCCAGCGGGCAGTGTGGACTCTGAGACCTCTGGAAAAACTCCAGGAGGCCCTCCTTGGTGAGCATTTCCACGTCGTTCTCGCTGCTGCTGCGACCAAATCCGCCGGTCTGATCCCCGCTCGACCACGCAAAACGCTTTTCCTCCAGTTCTTTGAGACGACGCTGTCTGGCTGCTTCCTTCAACTCCCGGTCCGTGTTGTCCTGATGGAAACAGAAATGTAAGGAAGGAGAATTCTGAGAATCAGGAACATGAATGATGGTGACATCCAACTCACTTATTGAGTTTTTTTAACAGTGGATCACCATGAACAATTACCACGCATATAGAAGACAAGCAAGAAATGACAACATCATATGAGATTATAATAACCCAGAATTATTGCTTCACTCAAGCAGACCTTAACAGCTTTCTTGAATTTGATGCAGAAGTCCTGAAAGATCCGGAAGCCCTCGTCCAGCTTGAACGTGTCCTTGTCTTCACAAAAGAAATCGATGAGAGTACTTCCCTCTTTACGCAGATCCAGCCTGCGTCTCTTTAAGTCCTGAAGTGTCAGTGCTGCACTCTAAGACAAGAGACCGAGCACACATGCACACTTTTTATTCATAACGCATCATCCACTTTTACACAAGTCATTATCTATAGCACTTAAGTCAGCAGCTTCACAAATGTAGAGCGGGCTGGATCCAACTTTCTGTACATGTGTCTGTGTACACAATGTATTACATAACTAACTGCTGCTGCTTCACCTGCAGGAAGGGCTCCAGCTGCTGCAGCAGCTCCTGGTCTCCTTGAACTTTCTCTTCCAGGGATTTGATTCGGACATACAAGGAGGAAAACTCCTCCTCAATGTTTTCCACTGAAATTCTACATGAACACAGGAGAAAGATATTTAAAACACACTTGTACTTGTTATTACATAAAAACTGACGGACAGGAGTGTAAGCAGTCTTCCTTATATTACTTAAAAAAACAAACAAACATGTGACATTAATTTGATGAATGCACTTCCAAACTGTTGAAAATGTAGACCGCAGGGAGAAATGCTTTCAGGGTCTCTATCCTGAGGGCAGGAGGGAGGAGTAATTCTCTGCGGTGCAGTATCTGCACTGACAGCACACAGAGATGACCTTGTGAAGCTGACAGAGCCTGAGACTGTGCTGTGAATATAACTCCTGTTCTACACCTAAATTAGATGTCAGCCTGGTTAATGAGGCTGTGCTTGGCCGTATCAATAAAATACTACGGCAATCGTCGTCTTCAGCGCCTCATTATGTTTCCCATCAGAAAATTTGGCTGTTTAATAAATGTGATGGTGGTTAATTTGGAAATCATTTCATTTTACAGAGGCTTTACAGAAAACTGATGTCTGCTGTGCAACTGACTGATACAAACTGACACTTATGCTCTCACAGTCCTTAACTCACCCTGCTTCAGACTGCATGCACTTGGAGAATAAACAGCTTTTATACGAGTCCATTATCACCTCTGCATGACTGCAAAACTGATAATGGACTCCTACATTTCTCACTGGCAAGGATTTGATTCCCTTCGATTACCTGGCTGCACTCTGGACATCTTGAAGCTTCTCAGGAAACTTGAGCAACTTCTCGTCCTTTTTCTTCGCCTCCTGCATGGAGAGAGACATCGCACAGTCAACATCTAAATGTCTGATTTTGTACAAGATAAAGTGGCGAAGTTGTTGTGATGAAGGACCAATATCTGTATGGTGATGTAACTGCTTGGCGAGCCGTTCTTGGCTCTGTGCCGTTTCCTGTCACCATCTGCTGTCCACCTGCTCTCCTGCAGCTTCAGTGGTCAAACAGTTTTCTCATCACTGCTGTAAAACACTGATTTGAATTTCTTTATGACAGACTTTCCTACAGTGTTTGTACAGTAAATGCATCTTTGCTTATTGTGAGGTTAATCCAGCTTTTTTCAGTTCTGCTATCGTCTTGTTAATACAACCATAAACCTGTTAATATAACCATTCATCATTTTTAAGATAAATGCACAGAGTAGAGGTTTGACACAGGCAAGGCAAGTTTATTTGTATAGCACAATTCAACAACAAGGTGATTCAAAGTGCTTTACAGAGACATTAGAAACAAGAACAAATAAAAAGCATGATTTAAAATTGATTAAAACAAGCAAATAAACTAACTAACTAATTAACAAACAAACAAAACAGTATATAAAATCAAAACAGATAAAATCAGTAGTTAAATGTAAGTTTTGAAATTTAAGCTTAAAAGTGTGGATTTGGTGCTTTATTCAAATGCAGCTGAGAACAGGTGCGTCTTCAACCTGGATTTAAATAAACTGAGTGTTTCAGCTGATCTGAGGCTTTCTGGGAGTTTGTTCCAGATATAAGGAGCATAAAAGCTGAATGCAGCTTCTCCGTGTCTGGTTCTGACTCTGGGAACTGATAAAAGACCGGATCCAGATGACCTGAGGGATCTGGATGGTTCATACTGGGTCAGGAGGTCATTGATGTATTTTGGTCCTAAACCATTCAGAGCTTTATAGGCCAGCATCAGAACTTTAAAGTCTATCCTCTGACGGACAGGCAGCCAGTGTAAGGACCTCAGAGCTGGACTGATGTGGTCCACTTTTTTGGTCTTAGTGAGGACTCGAGCAGCAGAGTTCTGAATGAGCTGTAGTTGTCTGACTGATTTTTTAGGTAGACCTGTAAAGATGCTGTTACAGTAATCAAGCCTACTAAAGATGAATTCATGGACTAGTTTTTCCAGGTCCTGTTGAGACATCAGATCTTTTATCCTTGATATATTCTTGAGGTGATAGTAAGCTGACTTTGTTATTGTCTTAATGTGTTTTTCTAAGTTTAGGTCTGCATCCATCACTACACCCAAATTTCTCGCCTGGTTTGTGGTTTTTAGATGTATAGATTGAAGTTCTCTGGTGACCTGTAATCGGTTTTCTTTGGCGCCAAAGACTATTACCTCAGTTTTGTTTTTGTTTAGCTGGAGAAAATTGTGGCACAACCAGTCATTGATTTCCTCAATGCATTTACCAAGAGCCTGCACAGGGCCTCGGTCTCCTGGTGACATTGTGATTGTAAATGCTGTTAAAATGTTAAGTTACATAATTTCATGAATATATATAGTTTGCGTTGAAATGTCTTTATTTGAAATGTACATGTGTAAGGTGAGAGCTAGTGTCTCGTGAGAATACCCTTAACGAGAGCACACGAGACTTTTCATGGACTGCGAGGGAGCAGATGTCTCTCATGAAGCGATTTAAGCTAAAAGTTTACTAAAAGAAAGGGCAATACAAGGACTTAAGGACCTCTTTTCAGGACAAGCAGCCAACGAGGTATTTGTCATTTGAGAAATGTTTTTTATTTTGTGTTTGGACTTAATATGTGTACTGTAAAGTTGCTAATTGTTTGTACTGTTCGCTCGTGACCAGTTCTCACGGCGTAATGGCGTATCGGCGTACTGGTGATGGTGAAGCTGAGGAGAGAAGGCCCAAGTAATAAACGCCCGTTTCAAAGAACCGACCTGTGTCTGTGTTGTCGTGAAGAGAGCTACAGTGAGAACTCGCCTGCTCAACACGGGTAGGAGAGGACAGGATCGCCGCGGATGACGAAACGACGCGGATCCGGTGCATCACGTCAGATAAGCAGAGTGCATAACGCATATCGGCACAGCATTAACAAGCAACGGTGGTTAGACTGAGTTAAAGCGCTAATTTTCACGTTTAAGATCAGGAGAAGCTCTACCACAAAGTGAAGTTAAGGTGGTGTGAGAAGTGGTTAAATGTGAAAATTGCAACTAAGGGACTCATCTGTTATTCTTGCTTGCTTAATGTAGAGATTAATCCAATGTGTTTGCATTTATAGTTGTTGTACATCACAAGGTTCATAGAACAAACAAGTAAATATTTAACAAGCTCACAGGTTATGAGTAATTTTGAGTTATACAAAATCTGCTGAGTTTAAAGGGCACCTTATGTGAATTTTAAAGGGGTACTATACTGATGTGAAAACTTGAAAACCTTTAGTAATGTAAATGATAAGGATTTAAGGTATTTCTAAGTACATTTACACTGTTATTGTATATTTGTGATAAGGTGATTTTTGTTGTTCTTGTCTGTTTGAAACTTAAGTTCAGTATTGAAGTCAACAGTGTGTTGGAAGACTCATACATACATTTATGAACCTTAATTCAAATTAAGTTTATTGCAACTTTCACTTACACATAGTCCAGAAGAAATCTAGTTGAAGTTTAATAGCTGCACAATCACACTGCTATAATCTCAACATGTCTAACATAAGCAGAGAGACCTGCCATAAAGATGCTGAACAATCCGCTCAAGCTGAAGCTACTGTCACTGAATCTGCAGCAGAACTAGAGGGGCTTCGAAGAAGTGAGAGGGCGCGTACCCTAACAGAAAGGGGAAGAGCATACCAAGATGAGAGACTGAAGCACATTCAACGCAAATACAAAATCATCTATGAGAAGTGGAGGTGTCATGCACGAATAGGCAAAGAGTTATTAAGTGGTGATGCTTCTAAGGATGAGTTAACTGAGCTTATTGAGAACATCAAAAGCACCTGTTCTGATGTAAAGGTGGTTTATGAGGAGCTGCGTCAAGCGCAAACCCCTGAACCAGACCTGCGGCGCAGGGTTGATACATGCATGTCATTCTCAGAATTTATTATTCAAAGAGCAGAGAGACAGCTTAAAGGTCATGAAGCAGATAAAGATGAAGAGTCTTGGCCTGATGCTGGATCTGTTCTAGGCTCAACAGGTTCTGTTTCTAGACCACTGTCTCGTCAAGGATGTAGTTCTACCCACTCTAGCAGCCACTCTGTCAAAAGAATAGAGGCTGTAGCTGAAGCTGCTGCAACTCAGGAAGTCTTGGCAGTGTTGGAGGAGCAAGAAAGGGAAGAAACAGAACTTCAAATGTTAGAGGCTGAGAACCTAGCCAGACAGCAAGCAATCCAAGATAAACGTAGAAAACTTGCACGCCTAGAAGAAGTAAAGAAGCTAAATGCTGCTAGAGCTCGAGTGAGGGTCTATGATGAAGCTGAAGAAAACATAGAAGCAACTGATTTGTCGTATGGTAGTGAAGTACTGCCAGAGCTTAGAGTCGCTGACTCCACAGTACTTCCAGTCACAACCCATTCTCTCAATGCATCAAGTCCCCCATTTATTCCTCAATCCCTAACAGTCACAAGTCAAGCTCCTTGTCCACAACAGCTACCTCAGTCTCCTCCAGCCTCAGTGTTGAGGCCTCAAGAGCAGAATAGCTTAGATCTGGTCAATGCACTAGTAGAAGCTATGAGTGCAAACCGGCTCCCAACACCAGAGCCTGGGGTGTTTACAGGAGATCCCTTGAAGTTCAAAGACTGGCAACTGTCCTTTGAAACATTAATAGAAAGGAAGAACATCCCAAAGAATGAAAAACTGTATTACCTAAGAAAGTACTTAGGTGGCACAGCAAAGAAGGCCGTGGAAGGATTTCTTCTATTGGGCACAGAAGCAGCATATGACTCAGCCTGGAAGCTTTTAGAGAAACGTTTCGGAGACCCATTCCTAATTGGGAAGTCACTCAGAGACAAGCTGCATGCATGGCCAAAGATAGCTCGCAAGCATCCTTAGAACCTAAGAGAATTTGCAGACTTTCTCAAGAGCTGTGAGGCTGCCATGTCTCATGTCAAGATGCTGGAGGTCTTGAATGACTGCGTTGAGAGTCAGAGGATTCTGCTGAAATTGCCAGATTGGTTGGTTTCCAGCTGGAATCGCAAAGTGATGGAAGTCAGACAAGTGAAAGCTGAGTACCCACCATTCAAGGTGTTTGTTGACTTCCTATCAAAGGAAGCAGATCTTGCTTGCGATCCAATTTCCTCAATACAAGCACTTAAGAGTGTTGAAAGCGAGAAACCAAGGCATCTACGAAGCCAAATAGTTCAAGCAAAGACTCTGACCACAACTACAACACAGAGCAGTATTACATCATGTGTTTTCTGCAAAAGGACAGGACACATCCTAGACAAATGCCGAAGTTTCACAGAAAAGACAGTTCAGGATCGTGTTAAGTTTGTACACACAGAGAAGCTTTGCTTTGGATGTTTGAAGACCGGTCATCACTCAAGAAAATGTGATAACAAAAGCACGTGTGAGAAATGCCAAAAGAGACACCCAACATGTTTGCATGACGATAAGTTCAAGGAACGTCAAAGGCCAATCCACCTAAATGCAAGTGAAATTTCAAAGGACAAGGCAGACACCACAGAAAGGACCGCAACAGCCACTTCCAACAGAGTTATTCAAGAGGGTCTAAGCACACGAACATCTTCTATCTTGCCAGTCTGGGTGTCATCTATTAAGCAGCCAGATCAAGAACTGCTAGTTTATGCACTCTTAGACACACAGAGTGATACCACCTTCATACTAGATGAAGTAGCTCAAGGCCTGAACACAAACAGAGAGAATGTCAGTCTGCGACTGTCCACAATGTCTGCCAAGTCGACAGTTATTCCATGTCAGAAAATGACAGGTCTACAAGTGAGAGGATACAACTCAGAGAAAAGGATTCCACTACCACCTGTTTTCACAAGAGAATTTATTCCAGTAAACAGGCTGCACATTCCTACCTCTGAAACAGCTCTAAAATGGCCACATCTAGAGCAACTGTCAGAAAAGATTCCACCACAGTTGGATTGCGAAGTAGGCCTTCTTATAGGCTACAACTGTCAACGAGCCCTCCTCCCAAGAGAGATCCTGTCTGGTGACGAAAATCATCCATATGCGCAGCGGACTGATCTGGGCTGGAGCATTGTTGGTTGCTCACATTCAGCAAGCGACAACAGCGATCCAATAGGATTCAGTCATAGAATCATAGTACGACAAGTGACACCAACTGTGCATCCATCAGTTCAGCTAAAGAAGGAAGTGCACTTTGCGTGCAGGACTCAAGTCAAAGAGATCAACCCACTTGACATAATTAAGACTTTTGAATCAGATTTCACAGATCACTCAACAGATGATAATCCAGTTTCTCAGGAGGACCTCCTCTTTCTGTCTAAAGTGAAAGCTGGAATAAGACAGAAGGAAGATGGCCACTATGAACTTCCGCTTCCTTTCAAGACAGACAAACCTAATCTTCCAGACAATAAACAGTGTGCAGTTCACAGGCTCAGCTCATTAGAGCGTCGACTGAGGAGAAATGAACAATATTACACGGACTATGTCAATTTCATGAATGAAATCATAAGTAGAAGAGATGCTGAGAAGGTGCCACAGTCTGAATTAGACAACCAGCCAGCATGGTACATACCGCACCATGGTGTCTACCATCCCCACAAGCCCGGGAAGATCCGTGTGGTTTTCGATTGTTCGGCACGCTACCAAGAAACCTCTCTAAATGACCATCTCTTGACAGGTCCAGACCTGACTAACACATTAGTTGGTGTGTTGTGTCGATTTAGAAAGGGTCCTATAGCCATAATGTGCGACATCGAAAAAATGTTTCACCAGTTCCACGTTGCAAGGGAACATCAAGATTATCTCAGGTTCCTCTGGTGGGATGGAGGTGATTTGGATTCTGAACCCTCAGTGTACAGGATGAAGGTACACCTCTTTGGGGCAGCTTCATCCCCCGGTTGCTCCAACTTTGGACTGAAATACCTAGCTTCACAAGGCCAAGGCAAGTTCAGCAAAGAAGCCATTAAGTTCATCCAAAGAAGCTTCTATGTAGATGATGGCCTGACAAGTGTAAGGTCGACTGCTGAAGCTATACGCCTGGTAAAGGAATCAAGAGCTCTGTGCAAAACAGGAAATCTACGGCTACATAAGTTTGTATCCAACGATGAGAGTGTGATTGCAACAATTCCACCACAAGAATATGTTCAGACCAAAGATCTAAACATGGCTCTAGGAGAACTTCATATCGAGCGAGCACTTGGAGTTCAGTGGTGTGTTGAGGCGGATGAATTTCAGTTCAGGGTGGTGGTAAAAGAAAACCCACTGACAAGGAGAGGCGTTCTCTCAACTGTTGCCTCAGTCTATGATCCACTAGGTTTCGTGGCTCCATTCCTACTTATCGGCAAACAGATTCTTCAAACACTGTGTAGAGACAAGGTAAGCTGGGACGAACCTCTCCCCGAGCACATCCAGCCACAATGGGAGTCATGGCTCAAAGATCTGCCTCATTTGGCAGTTCTAAAGATTCCAAGAAGCTACCTTCCATCAAACTTTGGTGAAGTCTCACTATATGAGCTTCACAACTTTTCTGATGCAAGCTTCAAAGGGTATGGTGCATGCTCATACCTTAGAGCGGTGAGTGAAACAGGACAGATAAGTTGTTCACTTGTCTTGGGGAAAGCAAGAGTAGCCCCTACCAAACTAACAACCATCCCAAGGCTTGAGTTATCTTCAGCTGTGACCTCAGTCCGCATTGGTGATATCATTAGAGGCGAGCTGGAGATTGAAAATGTGCAAGAGTATTACTGGACTGACTCAAAGGTGGTCCTTGGCTATGTGAACAATGATGCTAAAAGGTTCCAAACATTCGTGGCCAACCGCATCCAGCGAATAAGATCTAGCACAAAACCTGAACAATGGCGACATGTCAACTCTGAAAACAACCCAGCTGATGGAGCCTCAAGAGGATTGACTGCAGTTCAAATGAAAGAATCTAGCTGGCTGAAAGGACCCAACTTCCTTTGGCAGCAAAATCTCCCACATGAAGTGGGAATGGTGGGAGAAGTTGAGGCTACTGATCCTGAACTTCGGAGAGCACATGTTCATGCAGTTAAAGCAAGAGAACAGAATCCAATGGTAAACCGTTTAACTAAATTTTCTGACTGGTCCAGAGTGGTGAGAGCCATTGCCAGGCTCAAGAGATTTGTCAGAGAGTTTAAGGGATTTCAGTCGAGAACTAATGAGTCGACTAATCTTGAAGAACGAAGAGAAGCAGAGATCTTCATCATCAAACTCGTACAAGAAGACGCTTTCGCTGAAGACATAAAGAAAATAAGAGGCAAGAAGGAACACACTTTGAGCAGGCACAACAGGCTACGCCAGCTGAATGCTTTCCTGGACGAAACCAATGTTCTTAGGGTGGGAGGACGGCTGTCTCAGTCAGCCTTACACCATGATGTAAAGCATCCTGCGATTCTTCCGAAAAAATCTCATGTGTCAGCTCTGCTGGTCAAACATCATCATGAGCTTATACACCATCAAGGAAGGGGCATGACCATGAACGAGTTGCGCGCAAGCGGAATATGGGTCCTAGGATGTGGAAGTGTGGTCTCCTCACACATTTACAAGTGTGTAAAATGTAGACGATACAGAAGAACAACTGAGGTTCAACAAATGGCAAATCTACCAGGAGAGAGAATTGAGACATCTCCCCCCTTTACTTATTGTGGGCTTGATTGTTTTGGCCCCTTTATTGTGAAGGAAGGAAGGAGAGAGTTGAAACGATACGGATTGTTATTCACCTGCCTATGTTCTAGAGCAGTTCACATAGAAACCCTTGACGATTTGACAACAGACGCATTCATGAATGCACTTCGATCATTCATAGCTATTCGAGGACCCGTGCGCCAGCTAAGATGTGATAGAGGCACAAACTTTGTTGGTGCTAGAAAGGAGCTTTCTGAATTGCTTGAAGGAATGGATCAAGACCGTACAAGGGCGCTTGGTTGTGAATTTGTGCTGAATGTCCCATCAGCTAGTCATATGGGAGGAGTTTGGGAACGCCAGATTCGAACAATCCGAAGCATCCTGATAGCTATGCTCGACAAGTCCGCCAGCAGACTTGACACCACAACTTTAAGAACGTTTCTGTATGAAACAATGACCATAATCAACAGCAGGCCACTAAGTGTCGAGCATCTTCACGATCCTACTGGTCCGGAACCCCTCACTCCCAACCACATTCTAACCATGAAATCATCTGTAATTCTGCCACCCCCTGGACAATTCTGCAAAGAAGATCTCTATCTGCACAAAAGGTGGAGAAGAGTACAGTTTTTGGCCAATGAATTTTGGCAACGATGGAAACGAGAATACCTGCTAAACCTCCAACAACGACAGAAATGGCAGAAGCTGTCACGAAACTTGCAACCAGATGACATTATAATATTAAAGGATGACAGTGCACCAAGAAACCAGTGGAAGCTTGCAAGGGTTGTGGAAGCCCTGCCCAGCGCAGATGGCAAGGTGCGAAAGCTAAAGCTTCTGCTCAGTGACACTACTTTTGATAAGGGAAAACCAATCACTAAATCAGTTTTCCTTGAGAGGCCTGTTCACAAAGTAGTTACATTACTTGAGGCCACCTAAAACACACGTAAAGCTAAATGACCTACACTTAAATGTACACTCACACATCACTTCCTTATAATTTTCATTGAGGAAAATC
This sequence comes from Aulonocara stuartgranti, assembly GCF_965226115.1. Taxonomy (NCBI): domain Eukaryota; kingdom Metazoa; phylum Chordata; class Actinopteri; order Cichliformes; family Cichlidae; genus Aulonocara; species Aulonocara stuartgranti. Next base: position 29,117,188 of record NC_138944.1, on the reverse strand, counting down.
TCTCATTTTAAGTCAATGAGTGATTTTGGTGGGAGTGTAAATGCTGTTAAAATGTTAAGTTACATAATTTCATGAATATATATAGTTTGCGTTGAAATGTCTTTATTTGAAATGTACATGTGTAAGGTGAGAGCTAGTGTCTCGTGAGAATACCCTTAACGAGAGCACACGAGACTTTTCATGGACTGCGAGGGAGCAGATGTCTCTCATGAAGCGATTTAAGCTAAAAGTTTACTAAAAGAAAGGGCAATACAAGGACTTAAGGACCTCTTTTCAGGACAAGCAGCCAACGAGGTATTTGTCATTTGAGAAATGTTTTTTATTTTGTGTTTGGACTTAATATGTGTACTGTAAAGTTGCTAATTGTTTGTACTGTTCGCTCGTGACCAGTTCTCACGGCGTAATGGCGTAATGGCGTAATGGCGTATCGGCGTACTGGTGATGGTGAAGCTGAGGAGAGAAGGCCCAAGTAATAAACGCCCGTTTCAAAGAACCGACCTGTGTCTGTGTTGTCGTGAAGAGAGCTACAGTGATATATATTTGTGTATCATCTGCATAGCTGTGATAGTTTATTTTGTTGTTCTTTATAATCTGTGCCAGTGGGAGCATGTAGATGTTAAACAGAAGGGGTCCCAAGATGGAACCTTGGGGAACTCCACATGTGATACTTGTCTGCTCAGATGTGAAGTTACCTATTGATACAAAGTATTTCCTGTTTTCTAAGTATGTTTTGAACCAGTTTAGTACAGTTCCTGAAAGACCTGCCCAGTTCTCCAGTCGTTTGAGTAATATGTTGTGGTCAACTGTATCAAATGCTGCACTGAGATCCAGTAAAACTAAGACTGACATTTTTCCACTGTCTGTATTCAGACATATGTCATTAAACACTTTGGTCAGAGCGGTTTCAGTGCTGTGGTTCTGTCTAAAACCTGACTGGAAGGCATCATAGTAGTTATTCTGTTTTAAGAAGTAACTGAGCTGTTGAGAAACTGCTTTTTCAATGATCTTACTTAAAAATGGGAGATTTGAGATCGGCCTGTAGTTGTTCATTTGTGTCTTGTCAAGATTGTCCTTTTTCAGTATAGGTTTGGTTACAGCAGTTTTTAGTGATTCTGGAAACACACCTGATAATAAAGAAAAGTTGACGATCTGTAACAGGTCTGACTCTAAAGTCTTTGAGACCTTTTTGAAAAAACTTGTTGGCAGGACATCTAAACAGCAGGAGGAGGAGTTCAGTTTACCTAAGATGTCCTCCAGGTCTTTGCTGTTAATAGGTTGAAACTGTTTCATGGTGTTTAAACAGTTTTTTGGTGGACACAGTACATATCCTGGATCTGCTGTTGATGTACCAATTGCTTGTCTAATTTTTTGGATTTTTTCTGTGAAGAATTTGGCAAAGTCATTGCAGGCCATGGTCGAATGAAGTTCAGCTGCCACTGACACAGGAGGGTTTGTTAGCCTGTCAACTGTAGAAAATAAGACCCGAGCATTACGACTGTTTTTAGTGATGATGTCAGAGAAGTAGGACCTCCTTGCATTCCTCAGTTGTAAATTATAATTGTGAAGTTTCTCTTTATAAATGTCACAATGAACCTGGAGGTTTGTTTTTCTCCATCTGCGCTCATCTTTCCTACACTCTCTTTTTTCATTTTTCACCAGTGTGGAGTTTCTCCATGGAGACTTTTTCCTTCCAGAGATAACCTTCACCTTAATGGGAGCAATAGTGTCCATTACATTTAACATGTTAGCATTGAAGCTATTGACGAGCTCATTGACTGACCCTCTGGACAGGTCAGGTGTTAATGGGAAGACCTGGTTAAAGATCTCACTACTGTCTTCAGTTATACACCGTTTTGTGATCACTGTTGTTGATATATTTGTGTGGGCTGAGATTTTACTTTCAAAGAAAACACAGTAATGATCAGACAGGCCCACATCAGACACAGTAACCTTTGAAATGCTCAGGCCCTTGGAGATCAGTAGGTCAAGAGTGTGTCCTCTATTATGTGTGGCCTCTGTTACATGCTGAGTCAGCCCAAAGTTGCCCAGAGTGTTACTCAGGTCTTTAGTCCCTTTGTCCTGAGGGTTGTCCACATGGATGTTAAAATCCCCAGCAATAATTACACAGTCAAAATTAGGGCTGAACGATATATCGCATTTGCGATAATATCGCGACATGATCAAGTGCAATTTTCTAACCGCAAAGGCTGCGATTATACTCTGGACATGTCCAAATTCATGGGCTGCATCCTCCTGAGGCCGCATTTGTAGACCGATTACGTCACAGCGACGCGCCGAAGGCTGTCCAAATTACTACCATATCCCAGAATTCATAGTGCGGCCCAGCCAAACTCCAGTTTCCAACAATGGCGGCCGCTACTAAGTTTTAAAATTACTCATACTAATCTTTCTGGGTCACAAAATAAACTTTTAACATATTTTCAGGCGAGAAAGTAGTTGTGTAAACATCAAATATCTGCTCGGTTTATCAAGATATCCCATATTTGCAAAAGTGCTTCGACGTTTTCAGAGGCGTCTGCTACCCACCAGCTCGACAGCTAGCCGGGAGCTCGAGGGTTACTGATGCGGCCGAGAACGGTACAACTCCCGGCACATCATTTTCAGATCACCGCGGAGTTTCGCTGCTCGGGTTAAACGTAATATATAAGTCACTTAGACAACCTAAAAATGTTATTGTTGGGCTTTTTTCAGTGTTTTGTTTGTTCGTGAGTAAATCGGTTTGGCTGAGATTAAAGTTATTAGATTAGATAAAATAAAACTTTATTAATCCCCCGGGTGGGTTCCTCCTTGGTTTTCACACAGCTGACTAAACGTCAAACAGAAAACTTATTAAACAGAAGTATGATCCAGTCGAGAATTTACGCCAGTGTCTGGTTATATTTTAGATAGCAAGAAGCAGACGGCCGAGTTTATTAAACTCCACCGAGACAGCGGTGACGCTAATCAGAACTAGCCTTCTGATTCAGAAGGCTAGACCGTCCAATTTCACACCTTTAAACTTTAAAGGCGTGTTTGTGTGTGTGTTTATACAATTGCTATTATGTTTGCACTTTATGTGTAATGTTACTGACTGCAGAGATCAGTAAGATGTGTGTATTTTTTATTTATTAGTTTTATTTATTTAATATTATTTTTTAATTGAATGACTGTCTAGTAGTTCACAGATGTCGAAAAACTGAGTGTGGTAAAGCCACTGATTTTGTTTATGTATATTTCTGCAATCTGCACATTGTACTGACTTTCATTTTAATGTTTACACCAGGGTTCCTTGTCAGCACTTTATGCTCAGATGTTTGTAAGCTAAAAATAAACTATTGTGTATGTTCAAATATACTGTTGTGATTGAAGAAGTTAAATAAAAATGTCAGTCATCAATTCATGCATCACCTCATGTCATCATAACAGAGGTCTGTCTTCCAGGAAAGAACAGTTTAAAATTAATGTAATATAGTATTGGCCATACTATATGATGTATTGCTTGTCTTTGTTTAATAATACAGAAGACAAAGACCTTAAAAAATAATCGCATATCGCATCGCAATCGCAATATTGGGGCAAAAAAAATAATCGCAATTAGATTATTTTCCATAATCGTTCAGCCCTAGTCAAAATCAACACAGATCACAGACAGCAGTTCACTGAGGTCATTAAAAAAGTCTGTGCAGTATTTGGGAGGCCTGTAAACATTAAGAAACACAACTTTGGATGGGGCCTTCAGCTGTAAAGCCACATATTCAAAAGACTGAAAACTTCCAGGAGATAGCTGCTTACATTGAAATGATTCATTAAATAAGACAGCAACCCCTCCTCCTCTCCTGCTCGCCCTGGCCTCACTGATAAAACTGTAGTTAGGAGGGGTCGTCTCGATGAGAACAGCTCCACTGTTACTTTGGTCCAACCAAGTTTCAGTTAAAAACATAAAATCAAGGCTGTGCTCAGTGATTAAATCATTAATTAAAAATGTTTTCCCAGCTAAAGATCTAACGTTTAATAAAGCCAACTTAAGTGTTTTAGAGGTATTACTTGTCCCCTCGTGTTTGGGAGCAGTCTGTGGCACACAAGGTATGTTTACTATGTTTAAAGATCTTTTAGAGTGCAGCTCTCTGTGTTTTGACCAGGCCACATGTCTCCTGTCACCTAAAAGTACAGAAATTTTAAAACCTTCTAGTAAACAGGGTCCCAGCTTCTCCTGGGAAAAGTCACCACTGCCATAATCCTCACAGCCCGGACCCTTCACACATCACACATCAGACTGCGGAGACAAAGCATGAAGGTGGTAAGGAGGAACTAAGGGGGGCGAGGCTGGGCAATGTGACTTCGATTGCTCTGTTGAGGGTGGGGCTCGATGGCGAACCTTTAGCCGCTCTGGTGGGGGGTTTATGGGGGACAAAAAGGGATTGGGACGGGGGGTAGATCTGAGCCCAGCATTGACCCGCTCCATCATCTCCTCAGTGAATTTCAGGTGTGGGGAGGAGGGAGAAAGGGAGGGGGAGGAGGGTGATGGCCTGTCAGGGGTTTGGGGGACTGGAGAAGGTCGAGGTCCCTTGTCCTGGTCGTTGGTGTTGTTGAGAGAGTTGGAGGCAAATAGGGACCCCTCTTCTTGCCTTAGATGTCTCTCCTTTCTGAGGCTCTTCCCGGGTGGGGGCAAATGGAGCTCCTCCTCAAGGTTTCTGCTGGGCTTTGTCTGTTCTTGGAGTACTGTTTGTTCCTCTTTATGAGATAACTCCTCGTTTATCTCAGCCTCAGTGCAAACAAACAATTAATTCAACACCTGAAACCTGGTAATTGGCCACCAGTTGGAGATGATTTGAGCTTTGTGACATGCCGGAAGCAGAAGATGGTACACTGTGCTCATAAAAGTAGGATAAGGTCAGCATCAATACTCAGGTAAGCTGTGGTGTTTAACTGTTGCTCAGTTAGCATTATGGAGCCCGAAGTGTGCCAGGAAAATATCCCTCACAACATTACACCAACAGCCAGAAGCACAGGACAGATACATGCCTTCATGTCGTTTTAGCTGACAGGAGTGGTGCCCAGTGATGCTCTTCTGCTGGTGTAGCCCATCAGCTCCAATGTTCAATGTGCTGTGTGTTCAGAGATGCTCTCCTGCACATCTTGGTTATCTGCCTTTCTATCATCTTAAAGCAGTCTGGCCGTTCTTCTCTGGCCTCTAGCATCCACAAGGCATTTTCACCCTGCTGCTGGTCATCTCCTCTTTTTGCACACCCTTCTCTGTGAACCCGCACTCAACACGTGACCGTGTCTATATGCCTAAATGCAATGAATTGCTGCCACGTCATTTGCTGACCTGTGCGAACGGTCGAACAGCTGTACCTACTAAAGTGGCCAGTGAGTGTAAGCGGTAATGTAATTCCATGCTCAAGTGGTTCTGAAACCAGGACTGAATCCACATTACAAACATCTGCAGTGTCTACAGGTGTTTTGTGTGTACTCTACTACAGCGTCACTGACCATGGCCACAAAATGCAGCAGGTTCATCCCCGGCTTGTTGGCTTTGGTGTCAGCCAGTGAAAGGAGGGATGACAGCTTGAATCCCACAGCGTTCCCTGCATAGCCACCCTGAGAACAGAAGGATATTTTACACAGAGAAATGAACAATATCATAGAATCACAGCTGGAAATAACGTGAAACAATAAGACTCTGCCCGAGTGATACAGTGGTCCCTCGTTTAACGCAGGTGTGACGTTCCAAAAATAACCCGCGATAGGTAAAATCTGCGAAGTAGCCAACTTTATTTTTTTTAATTATTATAGATATTTTAAGGCTGTAAAACCCCTCACTACACACTTTAGACACTTTTCTCAGACAAACATGAACATTAACACTTTTCTCTCTTGTTTAAACAAGTTCAAACCTTCGTAGAAAAACAGGTCCAGTATAGAATGAATTGTTTGTTGGGGAGAAAACGTACAAACATACAGTGCAGCACTTCAGAGTCACACTGCTAGTGATCGAAGATTTATGTAAATTTGACAAGCTGAACGCATTCTGTACTGTACAGGAGGCATGGCACGAGATTGCCTGACAATGGTCTACAGCCAATCAGGATGCAGAACACAATGCGCTGTGAGAAAGAAAAAAAAGCATGCAAAATTGCACCAAAAAAATTCTGCGAAACAGCGAGACTGCGAAAGGTGAACCGCGTTATAGCGAGAGACCACAGTACAGCTTTCTTCTCTGAGCAGTGATTTTGTTTTGGTTTCCAACAAATACTGACAAAAGGTTTTATTATTTATTTATCTGGAAAAATACAAAAAATAAAAAATAAATCAGGACTGAATCGAAACATCTTGCGTGTTCAGAGGCAGCAGAGATGTGTTCGCGTATGCGAACGTAACCTGAGAAGCTCTTACCGCGTTCATAATGTTTCCTGCCTGCAGCACCAGATGCAGGATAGCATGAAGCTCCTCACAGCTCATCAGCTCTTTAAGGAGATATCAATATAAACTCAATTAGAGACTCCAGAGAAGATGTATGACAAACCATCTCGTTTTCATTTATCACTACCATACAGGAAATCTATCAGCAGTAATGTGTCCTTGTGTGATTCAGTCATAAACCTAAAATTACCACTTTAAAGTAAAAGGGTAAATGTTAGCACATTGAAAAGTTTTAATTAAATTTTGTCATAAAAGTTCCAGGTAATTATTCCACACAGTGTTTAAGTGATTGCCCTGCAATGCAGTGAAAAGGTCACAGTACTGTAGAGGAGGGTCTTAAGAAAAAATCCAATACAGCACAAAGACGCAAGACAGTGTGACTCAGCTAAAATGGCAACCTGGTTCAACCAATGGCTGAAAATATAATTAAAAAGGTTTCCAGATCAGTTTATCAATATGGTGATTTTACAGTAAATCACAAATTCAACAGTATATGTCAGCTTTAGCTCCAGAAGAAAAAAAAAGAAAAGATATAATATTAGTGTGCACATTCATGAGATAAACTGTAATAACCGTTTGGATCACAGTGATCTCCTATTAAGTGCTACCATCAGGTCACAAGATCCAGCACGTTGTTATATAACCCATACAAAACAAATACTGTTTCCATCAGCTGAGCTTTGTCTCAGTGATAATAAGTAAAAAAAACATGATAAATACTACATAATGTGGTCAGTGCGAGACTTGCAGCAACCTCCACCACTGAAATTTTAAGTGTCAAAACTGCAGTTCCTCAAGTGGCCACTTGAGGCTGGAAACATCCCCAAAGAGTCCTACGGTATGTTAAAATATCCACGTTCAAAGCTGAAATAAACATGTTCATGGTACAAGAACTTCTCCCTCTTTATGACATCTGTAGAGAGGGTGTTTTTTTTGTTTTTTTAAACATGAACAAAATTCCTCCAGAAAAGTTGGGACACTGATGAATTGCAAATTACAAAAAACCTCATATGTTATTCACAATAAAACATTGCGTGTATAAACGCAGCCACAGCTTGTTTAACTTTGACTGAAAGGTATGAGAAAGCACAGCGGCATTTCTTCATCGTGTTCACATGTGAGGTTGGAACTCACCTCTAACTGTATGGAAGGATGCTGCTAGTGAAGGTTAGCATGCCTTTTAACATTACAGTAAATGATAGATTATAGCACGATGCTACCCAAGCTAGCAATACATTTAACAGAGTACAGCTGGCTTACAAAAATAAATAAAAAACAAGCGAAATGACCAAACTAGCCAAACTCAGGTCTTTCAAATGGTAGTCCATGGCCTAACAGGTCACACTGTGGTGACTATATAAAGTTATTTTTTATTTATTCATTTTTTATAATAATCCAACACTGTGAGTAACTAATATGTATAGAGCTGCTCGACTCTTAAGTTACATTTCAATGAAACTGCTTTTTTTTTGGTCATGAGTGTCCTCACGTCAAAATGAGATCGTCCTGCTTTCTGTGTGTGTGCAAATGTGTTAGAGCAAGTGTGTTATTATTACGTTTAGTCACAACACGGACGACATCAATCTCATGGCCCATCGCAGCACAACAAGGGAGGAACTCTTCCTGGAGGACCATGGCCTCAATCCGAACCTCGAACCTGTCAGAGACGGAGTTCAGAGTTTAAATCTGAGAAAAGATTCGACTCTCTTGCTCAACACTGAGATCCTTAAGAAAAGACAAATTGTTATTATAATGCAGCAGGCTGAGAGAAATGCCTCCTGCTTCCCCCTGGAGAGTACCTTAACACTCCATCTTGCTGCTGAGTGGCAGTAAAACTTGACGACTTTTAGCACCTTAACATCCTCATAATATTTTCTAATCATCATTTCAATTATAGCACGAACCAAAAACGACTTCTGACTAATTTCACTGGACAAATGCTCCATTTCAGCCCAATCAGTCTGCATTAGTTCTCCATAATAATCCCTGCAGGGACTGCATCCTCTGAATGACACTAATACCATTTTAATGCGCTATCACACAGTGCTGCTGGACAAAAAGGAAATTCAAAGGAAGTTACTCAGTCCCCGTTCAGAAAAGATGGAAACATGCTTTCAGTTGAATGAACTGAAAATATTATGTAATAAGACCCTTTATACGTGTGGATGGGCTGTTTTATCATCCAAAGGAAGGAGATAAAATGAAATCAAGCATTATATCCTTTTTTACAAAGCTGACAAATGTGCACATTCCCCAGTCGTATTAATATTATTGAAAATGAACACTTGATAGATTAAATACAAGTCAGAGAGCAGCCGTAAACTCTTTGGAGAGTCGGCACAAAATCATGAAACTCTGCACTCAGTTTTGAGTCTTTATCTTCCACTGACTGTCAAACTGCTGACTTGACATTCCTTTTTAATGGAAACTGGATTATATACATGCCCACTGAAACCAACTCACCGTGGCACCTGGATCAAGAGGTACATAAAGGAATCGACCAGTGTCAGCTTGTCTGGATCTCCTTTGAATGCCTGCAGCTTCTTAATCTGCAGAGAAAATAAAGAGGAACAGGAAGCTCAGCAGGGCGCTTTCAATCCACGTAAACTGCCTTTTATCATTAGCTGTGCTCTGTGATTCAAAAGCTTAATGCTATTCATGCTTGGCTAAAAATCACAGGCAAGTACACAAACACGGACCTCCTCTGCGTCGGGCAGGAGCTTCAGCAGGTCTTTGAGCAGCTCCGCTCCATAAATCTTTCCTTCTCCTTTTCGTATGTCTTCGACAATGGAGCGGTTGGACCTGAAAGACAGTTTGTTTCTGTAAAGTTCAGAGATAAATTGCACAGGTGCTTCCTTTAATGCCTGCCCTCCTCTGTTTACAAAGGCACAAAACACAGCTTTTGCAGAGAGCATTAGGCGTCTCTGCCTGGCTTTCTTATTAGCAATATAAATAAAAGAGAAATCTGTTTTCACAAACCCTTTAGGGCACAACTGGTCTACTTTCATGTTTGAGGCTTTAAAATGACTAAAAAGACAATATTAGGTAAGCTGACACTTAGATGTGATTCAAACACTTTAACAAACGCCAGCCTTCAAAAGGTTTACATGTTTATTTAACTCGTGATATGGTAATTTATTTTATTAGGTTAAATTACCAGGTTTTATTTTCTGAATTTCTTGCAATGTTAGGATGAGAACGCGGAAAAAGGAATTATTTGCTCCACGTGATTATTCAGGTTGAGCGGTTTGACGACAAGTTTGAGCGACGAGGCCGACATGGTTTGGACATGTGCAGACGATGGAAAGGGGATATACTGGACAAAGAGTGTTGAAGATGGAGCTGCCAGGTAGGAAGAACAGACGAAGAACACAGAGGAGACTGATGGATGCTGGTGTGATAGGGGAGGATGTTAGGGGTGGGGTGAGATGCTGTGGAGACCCCGAATCAGGCGGGGAGACAAAGATAGGATTTTTTTTTTTTTAAGTAACGAACCCGGCAAAAGTTCAAAGCCTCGTTGAAGCCTATAAAGAACTTTTCAGTGCAATATAAAAAAAATGAGACATTTATTTATCTATTTGTTTTTCACAAAGATAATATTAGACTGTTTGTGGAAATTCCCACAAACCCTTTAATAGCCATGAGAGGAAAAACAGCTGGTTCATTGTTCCAACACCAGGAAGGGTACACATTTTCCCTCCCGATCAACGATGGGAATTTCATTTCCAGTTCTGTGGTGTAGACCTGTGCAGGTAGGCTGATGACTGAGTGTGAATATACTGAAGTTGGAACACCCCCCCCCCCCTTTATTTTTTTTAAACAAGGGGGGAACCACTTGGTGGTATTTTCAACAAAAAGACAATTTCTAATCAATCACAGTCAGAATACTTTATTACGTTTTATAGTAAAGTGCTGCGTAAAGTGCAGCTTATGACATAATTGGCTCAAATGCATTGCAGCAGAAGATTAATGCATACTCCTTAAAATAAAAAGCAACAAAAACAAAAGTAAACGCTGACTGTAATGAGGTCACTGCTCCTACTCTGTCTTGACTCAGTGCAATGGCTCGCAGTCAAATGTCATTAAAATCCTGTGGAGAGCCATGCAAATAGACCTTCAGGCAAACAGATACCTAACACACTTTTTGCTCTCTATTCTAGACAAGTTATGCAACTCAATCCTGAGTCTGGTCAAACTCACTTTGAAACTTCCCGAACCAAATAATTTAGAACAATGGATGCCTAAGAAGGCTTATTAGACTACCTGGCACAGATTTGGACCCTTTCCTTAGTTATGAAAGTTAAACTGATTGATTGAAAATAAGAACGTGTCCATGATAATGATAGCATCTGATCTGAACTGTCCTTAGCAACAGCATGAAGAGCTGATGAGAGGCGTGCTTGGAAAAGCCACGAGGGAAAATAAAAAACAATCTCTAATTTAGTTAAAGTCAAACAACCGTTCGTGGGATTTTTTGTTGGTTGGTCACAGTAAACTCTTTGGTTATGGTAAACCTCACTGCTCTTCTAATGATGGTCATTTAATCCTCTAACTTAAGTAGCTCTGTACTTGACAAAATTAAACACTGGCTGTAACACAGAGCAAGAAAGGTTTTACGAAAACTACGTCACCACTGCCACTAAAGTGATGCTCAAAGTTTCAGTGTGTGTGTGTGTGTGTGAGCAAATGGAAGCACGATATGTCTTAAAATGTTGCATGTTCAGTCATTGCAATGGTTTGTTTTGTTTTTACACTTATTTACATAACTTCCCAACAAATTTCAGAAATGGGTTTGTACTTTTCATGTCTTACTGACCATTCAAAGCACTTCAGATTAAAAGTCAGATTTTAACTTTGCATTCATACACTGGTTTATTCTGTGGCTCAGGGGTCTCAAACTTAAATGATCTGGGGGCCACTGCTGGCCATTGTCATTGTAGGGTCTCTTTAGTGTTCAAGAGGCACAAAAACAAACAAACAAGAAAACACCCATAAATATTTCCAAAAATCTAGCGTTTGCTTCTTTTTTTTTTTTTTACTGAATAATACAATATTGTAAAATAAGACAAAACTGAAAAAGTGAGCACAAATCTTTTTTCCTCATTCTTAACTGAAGCCTTTTGGTGAACTTACAAAAACACAGATTTCAAATCAATATACCGTATTTTCACGACCATAAGGCGCACTTAAAAGTCTTAGATTTTCTTCAAAAAGTACGGCGTGCCCTATAGCGCAGTGCGCCCTGTGTGTTGTAAGGAGGACGTAGTAGAGAACACCATGAGAACGCTAAAGGGTGAAGTGTGGGCGCAACCCTGAAAATGGCAAAGAGACACGCTTATGAAGCACAGTTTAAACTGAAGGCCATCAGCTACGCGGAGGAACATGGAAATCGAGCAGCGCCGAGAGAATTTAAGATTAACGAATCGATGGTTCGCAAATGGAGGAAGCTAGAAAACAAGCTCCGGCAGGTCAAGAAAACGCAGCTGAGTTTCCGCGGACATAAGGCGAGGTGGCCCGAGTTGGAGGAAAGACTCGAGCGGTGGATCATCGAGCAAAGAACGAGCGGGAGAAGCGTTTCGACGGTCACCATTCGGCTAAAAGCAGTTTCACTTTCACTTTTCATGAAACTGTGCCATTTTTCCATCCGGACCAGGACTACGGTAGCGCAGCAACTTCCAGCGGATTATAAGGAAAAGCTGGCCATCTTCCGCTCCTACTGCAGCAAACACATCGGCGACAAAAACATCCAGCCCAGCCACATCACAAACATGGACGAGGTCCCGCTCACTTTTGACATCCCGGTGAGTCACACTGTGGAGAAGAAGGGGACCAGCACGCTAGCGATACGCACAACGGGGTATGAAAAGTCTTCTTTTACTGTTGTGCTTGGCTGCCATGCTAATGGACAGAAACTTCAGCCTATGGTGATTTTTAAGAGAAAGACTTTGCCTAAAGAGAAGTTTCCAGCAGGAATCATCATTAAGGCAAATGAAAAGGGCTGGATGGATGAGGAAATGATGAAAGAGTGGCTGAGGGAGGTGTATGTAAGGAGACCAGGTGTTTTTTTTTTTTCCACGCATCACCATCGCTCTTAATCTGTGACTCTATGCGTGCCCATCTCACAGCCGATGTGAAAAAACTAGTGAAACAAATGAACTGTGAGCTTGCTGTCATTCCGGGAGGCCTGACAAAGGAACTCCAACCGCTGGACATCGGTGTGAACCGCCCGTTCAAAGTAAGGCTGCGAGCGGCCTGGGAGCGATGGATGACCGATGGAGACCACAGTTTCACCAAGAGTGGAAGGCAGCGCCGGGCGAGTTACGCCACAATTTGCGAATGGATTGTAGATGCTTGGGCTAACATGTCTGCTGGCACTGTTGTTCAAGCTTTCGCAAAAGCCGGCATCATTTCCGAGGAGCCGCACGGCACGGAAAGTGACTCTGACGGTGAAGAAAGTGAACCTGGCATGTTTGATGGAGATTTAGCGCAGCTGTTCAATTCAGACACAGAGGATGAGGACTTCCATGGGTTTGATGATAAAAATGTGAGTACCAAACTTCGTTTTGCTCCTGCTTTATTTTTAAATACGCACACTTGTATGCTTGTGTGTTGTTGATGATGACGATTACTGGTAATAAAAATGTGAGTAAGGTATCGAACTCAGGTTTGCTCCCGCTTTATTTTTAAATACGCATACGGTACTTGTATGCGCCCTATGATCCAGTGCGCCTTATGTGTGTGTTAAATACAGTAATGGCACACATAACTGAGACTGCGCCTTTTAGTACAGTGCGTCTTATGGTCGTGAAAATACGGTACGTCAATATAATCAATGGTAACAGTTGGGAAACTTACTTCTTAAACTGCTTGAGGAAAATGCCCACGTTCATCCCCCTCTTTGAGTCAAGGATGTTGACCTGAGGAAAGAAAAAAAACACAAGACACTACGATAAAACTCTGTTGAAGCTCTAGTTAAAATACAGCCAAACAAACACACCCACTCCTGGGTGTTGTTGGTTGTCTCTACGTGAGGTTCAAACCTCCTTCAGAAGCTTGTACGACTCGCACAGAAAACACGTGACTGTGCAGCACATACATTTTTAAAAAATGACCCTGAGGCCCAATTACTACTTTTAAATAGCAACTGGGCACTTTTGTGGTTTGAACTAAAGATGGTGTTTAAAGCATGCTGCAACTGTCTATGTTAAGTTAACCAGTATTGGACATGGTTGGAGACACTGGGAGTGGATGGAGTTCATACTTGCAATAATTTAACAACTCATTCAATAGAAAAATCAAATCTAGTTAATTCATGCCTGAACCTTAATCACCACCTTAATGTCTGCAGTCTAAACTCACCATTAGTTCAGTATTTTAAGCGCCCGTCTTAAACCTTCATGACAGTCACTCACCTCGTCTTTCTTGGTCTCCTTAAAGGAGCGTGATCGGGATACGTGAGTTGATGTTGCAGTTGATGCTGCTGACCCACGGAGGCCCGTCCCCGCATCCTCCTGCTGCCCAAACAGCTCCTCCACCGAGCGAACATCGATCTGGTACTGCTGCTGCCGCACCGCCAGCGTCCAGATGTTCGGCTTCCCGCGCACCTTCTCCTCTGGGATAGGCTTCCAGTAGAAGCTGCGGACCCGGCGCTTTTTCCTCCCATTGTGGTTGGATGATGTGTTTGCCAGGGGCGGAGGGGGCGGTGGTGCCCCAGGAGGTGGGGGCGGGAGGGGAGGAGGGGGCGGCACTTCATTCTGGGTGGTGTCAGAAAGCAAGGTGGGTTGACCGTGCCCAGACATAGAAGAAGGGTCTGAGGTAGTGATGGAGGAAGTGGTGCAGCTGCTCCCCTCGCTGCTACAGCTCTCTGGCTCATTTGTTGTGGATGTACAACTCATAACAAGCATCGCAAGGTTGAGCAGTCAGCATACAGTCTCTGTGCTGACACAAACTAAACAAATATGTGATCTGTATCTCCTGAATTTCCAGAGAACATCAGCTCGCTGCAGCGCTGGTTGGTGTCTCCTAATCTAGTCACTATGAACAGGCTGCATCCATTGATTCATCTCCGTCACTCAGCTGGTCATCCATCGCCCTAAGTGGGGCCTTTGAAAGACACCTCCCAGAGGTAGTGGGCAGGGGGAAATGATGGCCATGGAGCTACAAGAGCAACACAAATGACACAGGACAGGATTATACAGCGGTACCCATGCATATCATCGTCATCGACTATCTGGAATTTGAGGAAATTAAACAAGGGCACGACAGAACAAAGACGAGGGGGACCCAGTGAAGGAAACTGCAAATCCTGTTCTTTTCCATTTTTGAAGGGCTTTGAAGTCAAGCTGTGGGGTGTATAATGACTACAGACATGACACACACCCCTTAGGTTCTGTTACACAATTTCTTTTCTTTTTTTTTTTTTTTTAAACAGCCCTCATCTATGCAGCCACCAAGACAATACCGATATGCACTGTATCCCAAAAGTGACGGTTGAAGTCACACCTGAACATGTATTTAAATAGTTATTTGTGTTTCATTTTATTCAACATGAAAATACAGTTCATTTTAAAAATCCAGTAAGAGTTCGTCTAAGTCTGAGAAACAAATGGTTAAAAGTGGATTTTGTCAGACAACTCTGCAAGCTAATCTCGGAAAACAGTTTTCACATTAAGTATTTTTTTTAGAAAAAAACCTTGGCTTGTAAACCTTCCATCAGTCCTACATTTTCTGCCAGTTTCTTTGTCTTAAAGACAAATTAGACTTTGTCATCATTAAAATGACAATCTGTCACATTTGCAGGAGAGCCTGTGTTTAATAAAAGCCTCGCTGTATGGCGACAGTGGATTGATAATGTTAAATGAGAGGATGCAATATTTCTTTATCTCACCTTAAATTTCTGTAGGACATTCTGCACTGGCTGGTGCACAGCAGTAAGGACATTTTAAGTTTGTTGACGCTGCATCTCTGGAAGTAGAGTATTAGTCATCTCCTATGAAGTTTTAGAATTTACATTGTTTTACAGAGTTAATGTCACCATCACAGCCAATGTCTGTGAGAGACTCCTGTGAGGTATATGGGCTCAGCTCCCTCACCATCTACCCTTCACACTGGACTTCTTACTGGCTGCACCATTTTGTTAATAAATGATGTTCATTTAAAAGTAAACTGGTGTTGTGTTCCTCCTTGCCTTGCAGCCTTTCGAGCTGTAACGGTTATACATTATACATTTATTTATTAATAAATGAATTATTAAAAACACAACTGCTTACCACCACACACACACACACAAGCTGTGCTTTTGAATATAGCACAGATATTTGTGAAACATTAAATTCTTTATACGTCTCGCTCATGAACACTTTAGAAAATCATCCTCATTGAACACTCTCTGAAATGAGTGATCAAATGATAATTTGTGGACACTAAGAACCACTACTTAGGCCAGAAGGAAGGGAAGTGCTTGAGTTTCCTCCTCTTGCTTTTATTAACTGAATGGCAGCGCTCACTGCAGCTCTCAGTTGGAGGGAAACTGTGTTAAGTTTCAGGAGAACACATCACTCAGTGCTGGAGCTGACGTGGCTACAGTGATCTGATACTCCTCTTTATAAAAGGGTAGTTGAACAGAGGATCTGACAGAAAACAGCAGATGAACAAGATGTATGGTGGCCATGAGGGGGAGGGTACATTGTTTCCAGCACTTTGAAGAAAATAATGTGGTTTCAGAGAAAATGAACTGCTGTGATAACAAATTTCTGGTATCGATAACGGTCCATGTGGTCTCCTTCTGCTGGTTTCTAGAATTAACGCTTTGCCTCTTACACAATCGTAACATCTTAAATGGTAGTCTGCCATTGGTTCGCAGCCTTGTCAACATGATACTGATGAGGTTATAACTAATTAATAAAGCTTGCGTCACTAATAGCTTCATGTTGCCAACATTGGCTTGCACGTTCAGGTGCCCTGTCCTCAGAACTGGACCACACCATCAGTCATCTTTAATTCATCAGATGGTGAGAACATCTGACCTCACACCAACTCCCCACAGTCTGCGGTGAGGAGAAATGGCTACTGCTAACACGTGCTGCTTTAGGATCTGTTTACAGTGTTCGCTGTCATATCAGCTTTAAAGAAGCACTTGATTTCTTTCTTGTGAAACATTAGATGAGAAGATCAATAGCTTGCATGTCTGTTAATAACAGGGCTCCAGCTAGGCATCATTAGCTTGATGCTAGAAACGGGACTGCAGAATGATCAAGATTCATTGTAAACCATCACGTGTTCAAAATCCAGACCGTGGAACACCAAAACCTTCTTTAATACACGCTCATCACTCAGCCAGTGTCAAGACAACCTGCTGGAGTTTAAACCATGGATTTACACATAATGGTCTGGTTTGAAGAGTCTTTATTTCTGCTCCAACATTCATGCCAAGGTCATAAACACATGAAAACATTGATCCAACCTACACTGTATGAACAGTTCAGGCTGAAGGTGATGGGGGATATTTTTTGGCCCACCTTGGGCTCATAAATACCAACTGGTCATCATTTAAAACACCACAGCCTACCTGAGTCTTGTTGCTCATCATGTTCATCTCTTTATGACCACAGCGTACCCTTCTTCTAATGGCTGCTTCCAGCTGAATAATAAACCATATCACAAAGCTCAGTTTAACTCAAACTGATTCTTGAACATGAAAACGAGTTCACTGTACTCAAACGGCCTCTATAATCACCACATCTTGATCAGAGCACCTTAGGGATGTGGTGGAAATCTGCAACAACTGCGTGATGCTATCATGTCAACCAAAATCTCTGTGGAATGTTTGCAGCAACTTGTTAAATCTATGCCATGATTCAACTTCTAAAAGCATAAAGAGATCCAACCTGATACTTGCTAGGTGTACGTAGCAAAGTGATTTGTGAGTGTAGGTCAGTCACAACAAATTTAAAGATCAGAGCTCAGGTTCACAGGTTAACAGTGAGCTCTGACTAAAGCTATAAGACACTTATGAGTATTACTATACACCTGGCAGCAGTGTAGCTAGGAAACCGTTTACTCAAGCTATAAACTGTAAGCTATAAAAACTTGAAAACACCATAAAGACAACAAACATCTGTTATTTCACAACTGACACTTTACAGATTGTTTACTTAATCCCTGCAACACCACTGTATCACATTATGGTGTCTTTATGGACTAGACAAATGAGACATAAAGTGATGCTGACAAAGAAGCTCGGGAGATGCTTTTCACATAAAAAAGTCTAAGTTATTAAAAAAGATGAATCTTCTGCTGGCACTAACCGTGTGTCTAATAGATTCTAAATATATAAAATATAAAGCCAGAGATGATGAGCCTTCTATATGGATGGGCTTTTTGTGCTTAATTATTTAAATGAATTAAAGTTTAAAAGGTTTTAATAAAGGTGGACTTTTTTCACCTAAAAGCCAAACTAGCAGTTTTTCATTGGTTCCAGTCATGTGTGTGATAACTCCATGCGCCAAACCATTCCTCTAAAACTGAGTCCAAACGTTCCTGTCAGCTTTGTTTCAGGTTTAATGTACATTAGTTCTGTGTCTCTAAAGCGAATGACCCAGTGTCAGTGACTGGTTTGTGGCATTTCACATTCATTTAATTAAATTTCACACTGCATGAGGAAAAACCACCAACAATAGGGCAGTAACCAATGTCATCTGTCTAACGTGATTCACAGAGGAGGAAAAACATCAGTCAGTAACACGACACTGGGAAGGCCTGAGGGAATGAAATCAGACGGGCGGTTGCCAGGCTCAACACATCCACCTGCTGCCACGAGCTTCATCTAAAACATCCACCTGCTGTCGACCCGGGGGCAATCTCGCTCCAATCACTCTTCATTGGTGACAGCAAACACCACACCCTCTATGACTAACTGACCATCCACCTCTAACACAAACCAAGCTGACAACAGTCACGTTGTTATGAGCAGTTCGCCTGTCTTCTACAGCAGAAGGCTGTAGATCCTTCGCCTCCCAAAATATATCACTGCTACTGATCCAATGAGAACCACAGAAGCATCTGTACCAACTCTACCGGTTGTCCGAACCTGACTAGTCTGCATATCTTTTGAGCAAAAACTCTCCAAATTGGAATTTTCTTGTGTTTTCTTCTATGAGGTGAAATAACAGATAACAAGTTTATGAACTGAAGACACAAAAAAACCAAAAACAAACTTTAACGTGAGATAAGAGAACTCAGGAGAAAAAAAAAAATCCCCTCTAGACTTACTAAACTTTTACACTGAGAAGAGAGTTGAACAGAAAAACAAGTTGTGTCTTTTATGCCTTTGGGGACACTCAGTGAGAGGTGAAAGCAAAAATCAGGGAATAAAGAAACACAGAAACTTAACTAGGCTTGACCCAAAGACTGAGCTCACAAACAACAAAACACCAGATGATATCATGAAGTTATACAGTTCTCTCCCTAAAGTTTACCAAAAGAGTGAAGCATAAGTCAAGTGTGAAATGCATTTATATATCATCTTTAAAAGCTACTCCTCACTCCCTCTGTTCCTCCAACAACAAACTGTGGAGTAGACCAGTAAGCCTTCAGTCACACAGGTATAGAGACGAGTTGGTGATCTCCCTGGCAACCTCTGGTCATTAGAGGAAAATGTGTATTGTCCCTTTGGGACAGCCAACATCCATTCACCAACCAGTCAGGGGCTGGCGAATGGATGCTTTTGAGGATGGTACACCATCCTCCAAAATAAAAGTCAGGTCATACTACTGCAATCAACAGATTTCAAAAAAGGCAAAACTTTTACTTTGAAGGCGAATATTCTTTGTTTCCTGTTCATGTCAAACTCTTCAGTTTCACTACAGCAAGTTGTCACTAACTGGTCTCTAAGCCTTTGTGCTTGGCAGCTAATGGAGACTTAAGGATGCGTGCACAGGACAGGCAACCTCTTTATCCAAACCAAAAAACTGACAGAAATTAATTTAAATTTGAGGTGCCTCCCATCTTTGACATGTGCTGAAGAATGAATTACATCTAATGATAATTAGCTACACCATGCTGTGCAGCTTCTTTAAGCTGTTTCAGCTGAAAGCCCATTACTGCATAAATTCATGCAGTAATGGGCTCTTTTGTCTGTTGTGCATTTGCCATTTGTGTGTTTCAGCCTTACATAACTCCATGCAAAGCATTTTTTCTCCCTTTTATCCTGTAAGGATTCTAATTGGAGGTAACTGTCACCAAGTTTCCAGGGTGCCACCAAGTACAAAACAAACACAATCCACTCAAACTCTCAAATGAGTGACAGTGAAGGTCAAGGAGCCACCGCATGCTATAATGATCCCCTGTTGCTAGCTTCAAGTTCAATTTCCTGAGGGTGAGCGCGGCCCTGCAGAGCGCAAGTCTTTTACTCACACCGTAGGGGCACAGAGGCGCATTCACATGGGATTTGGTCAATTCTGCTTCGTCATCATTTCCATGGGAACGCTCGTTAGCAGAAGCTGGCTTATGCAGAGCGCAGTAGGGCGATGCCGTCGGACCTCTTTGTTTCCGACTATTTGGATCCTAACTTCACCAAACAGCAGTGGTGATGGGCTGCCAGTGATGGGATTTCAGTAGCAATTACTATCATTATTCTGTCCAGTCTATAAAATGACAAAATAAAAGGTACAGAATGTGCATACTTTAATCAACAGGCCAAGATCAAAAGACACTGAATTTGAATAAAACAAAAATAGCAGCTTTACTTTATCTTAATGTTTACTGATCTCTCCGAGTGCTTTCTACCTCCGTGAGCAGTCTGGCCTCTTTTCAGGCACAGGAAACTGCACTGCATGTTAACTCCAGTCTCATGTAAAAAGTAATCCTTTCTTTCCTCTGGTGAGAAACAAATTGCATAAAAAAAACCCTAAACATGACCCTTCTCTTGCCATCAAACTGGGCAAAGCTATGATAATGCTAGCTTGAAGCTTCGTAGTTGTCTCTGCCACACTTCTTTGCTCTACAACGTCTCAGCCTCTTTTTGGTCCCTGGAGGTAAATTATTAATTAATTTTCAATAGCAAAACAGCAATTAATATAAACAAATATACACACATTGAATTCAGTGCTTGTTCTGCGTGCTTCTATAGCAAGCATCTGTTTTTATCTTGTAGCTGAAAAGGACATTGTGTTTATTTTGAAACTCACGATGCTGGCTTATCGCTCTCATTTCCATGCGTCGCTTGCAATAAGGAGGACACAGACCAGAGTGGGAGTTAAGCATGCTGTAGCAACAGCACACAGGAACATAGCTTGCACAAACACACAGTGACGAGGCAACTATTGCTCGGATACCAAGCACAAAAGAGCTGTCAAAACTTCTCGTTTCACACACAGACAATATGAAAAGACACCGTTTAGAACAGAAACAGCCTTCGACCGCAGCTCTGGATTTTGAAGGTGACTGACTGCAGCAGCATCAGTGATGTAGTCAAGCAATAAAAAAAATAAAAAAACCTGCTCCGTCTCATAAATCACATGAAGCCACCGGTCTCATCCTCAAACAAAAGGGTGGCATATCAAATAAACTGTGCAGTGTGTCTTGTCTTTATATTAATTGCTCTTCTTGAAGTTTGTTGTAAAGATAAAATATGAAATATCGGATGAATAGCCAGACCTTTGTGACCTCGTGCCTGGTTGCATAACACACAAATGAACCACCTCCCATGTCACCAGAATAAACTAACTGGCATACACTGAACAAGGAACCTATTATTCAGGAAATCCTGGATTTATCAAATATTTTCACAGATTGCCTGCTTGTACCTCAACGTCTACATTTTCTAAGTAAGCCTCAGAATCTGACTGAGTGAATTATTTATACCACCGTGAATAAAGTAAGTTCTCTTCCAGTCTAGCTGCTGCTGTCCTGAGCATCTCAAAGATGCTGACCCAGAGTCAGCTCACCTGGGTAAACTAATGCTTTAGTGACATATTAATAACAAAAGAAGCAACATGTACAGAACTGAAATGCTATTTAATTCATTTACAAGCATTTAGTCTTATTAATCAACCATTATTAAATCAGTTAAAAGAAATAATCACCCCAAAACTGATGTGAATAAGTTGGGTGATGTATTGGTGCCTGAAACAAACAACAACGTGTTACAGAGTCTGTACAGTGGATTAACATAGCTCAAACAGAACACAGCACTTTCCTCTCAAATCTGAAACAAGCGGTTTGGAGGAGATTATTTCACAGTTCAATTTGTCTAGAGAGTAGTTAGGCCAAGGTACCACGTGGCACCTCATGCCATGTGAGGCTAAACCCACAACACTGCTGAACTTGCACCAGTGCAAGTGAATCTGCTTCAGGTCAGAATATTAACCTACTGCTGTTCACCAGTAAGCTTATGTTGCCATTTTATCTCTAGATATGCAACTTTACTGACGTGAAGAAGCAGGGAATGGGGAGAATGTTTCTTAAGCCCACAGTGAACCTCAGTCTTCTAAACCGATGAAAAACACCTGCTCAATCCTCAGTGTTGGTTTAATCCTTAAAGGAAACGTCCTGGATGCTCCCATAAACGTGACACAAAGCTGGCATACAATTGACTCATGGTGTAATATCACTGCAATTTTTAACATTCTGCAATATGCTGTGTATTGCAGGAATGCAAATTACGATTTGTCACATTAAAGTTAAAAATTTCAATATGTATTTTATCTAATAACATAAAATTATCTCAGTCAGATATTTTTTGCTGCAAAATGAAATTGTCAAGCGCATCAACGATTTCACTAAAACCTGCCATAAATGTTGCAGTAAGACAGTAAGTCTGATATCAGCTTGCAATTGAATGGAGTCAAGTTGGCAATTACATTGAATCTGTTTCTGATAATACAGCAAGACAGCTGTTTGCAGAAAGGTTGCCTGCTATTAGCTGAGGTGAGCCCTCTTATTCATAGTATTCTCAGATAAATATATATTTAATTTTATAAAATATTCATATTTAAAGTCATTGTATTGATGCAATATCGCCACTAGTAAACATCCTTTTTTTTCCATCCTGTCTCTACTCACATTTGAGCACCAAGAAAAGCTGTTGGTTACAGGTCATTGTAATGTTCATCTTGTGTCTTTCTGTAACCGTTCCAAAACCAGCAACAGCTCATTCTTACAAAGGGCACACCTACAGGGACAATGAATTGGTTGTAGTTAGCAAGTGCTATCAGTGTGAATGAACCTGAAACAACAGCTTTGTGGGTTTCTGAGTTATTAAATACAGTCAGGAAAGCACAAAACACTTAGTGAGCTATTTGTAGCACATAAAGTTCTGATTAATGATCACTTCAAGAGTTATGACATTGTGCTTTGCTGCTACACAGTTAAGTTTAATGAGTCATATAAAGAAGCTGCAAGCTCACATCAATGAATGAGCTCCTTTTTCTAGGAAAAATGGCTCTTGTAATTTCACAGAGCTTTTCACTAATACGCTGTATGTTAAAGATGGGGGAAATGCACTTGAAAGCAGTTTTTTTTTACCAGTGTTTTTAAACATTTGACAATCTGTGTCAAATGAAAAATTGATACTAAATATAGTGAAATGTAATTTTTTTCACATAAGCACACTGCAGAGGTCTAACACACAAAAGTTACTTCTAGCTTTAAAGAAAACTAAGACAATGTGCCAATAAGTTGCAATTCCTTAGCACTACAGCCGCTATCCTACAACAGCAGCAATGCAAAGAAGTTGTTTCTTGAAGACGTTAAATAATCAATTTTCATATTTTTGTTTTAATCATAAGAGTTAACGATAAAACAGGCACTAAACTTGAAGATTTTATTAGTTTTAAACATTTAGGTTAAATTTTATATAACTAAAAAAAACAAATTATGACAAAAGTGGTGTTCTTTCTTGGCCAAGTGTGTGAGCTTATGGGCTCAATACTGAATAAAATGTTAAGAATTATTTTACAAATCTCTGTCATACTAGGTTTCCAAAAAACAGACTATCCAAGGTATCAATGAGCATGCAGTTACGCAGTCAGACACACCCCTCCTCATCACATCTGTTCTTCTGAAACCAAGGCAGTGATGGTGAAAACGCTCAAAACAGGATTTCAGAAACCAATAGGTGACATCTCAGTAGCTTTGTCCATCTTTTATAAGGCCTGTGGTCCAAATACTACCTGTGACATGGTGACAACTGAAATACCAAACTCACTCCACACAACTTTTTTTTCATGTTGTACATGTTTTTATGACAAATGTCAGAACCTAACCTTAAAACAAACAAACCTTCAGTGCCTCTCTTCTCCCAGGAACAAAAGTGAGCATCAAATGGTGATCACAACAAACAAATGGTTTGAAAAGCAACACAGACTTTTACACAAATGCTACATCCAGAAAATAAACAAAAGATTTCTTTAAGTAGTTTTCAGGAAAAGTTCTCCAGGCTTCTTGAAGGACTTCTGAAGCTCTTAGTTGGATGTTGGCTGCCTTTTGTTCTGTTCTCTGTCAATATGTTCACTGCTTCAGTAATTGTGAGGAAGCCAACCCATGACTGATGGCGTTCCACTGTGTGTGTTTTATATCCAGGTATGTGTTTACTGTGTTGGCAGTGTATTTGGGATGAGCTGTAGCTCAGGAGGTGGAGCAGGTTATCTACTTATCGGAAGGTTAGTGGTTCAATACCTGGCTCTTCCAGTCTGCATGTCAAGTTTCCTTGGGCAAGATACTAACCCCAAATTGCTCTCCGATACATCCATCGGAGTATGACTGTGTATGAATGTTAGCTAGGAAGCACTAAAAGCTTAGAAGAAAGTGCTTGTGTGAATGGGTGAATGTGGCATGTTGTATAGAGGGCTTTGAGTACTCTGCTAAATAATAATCAGTCCATTTACCATTGTCACGCTGAAAGCTGAAAAAGTTGATGCTTCTCACACAGTATTACATGGTGGATCTAAATCTGATGATACATTTTTGTGTTTTTGTGAAAGGCTGCTAGAAACAAAGTGCCTAAACTATTCTTTGTCTACTATGTGTAAACACAACACTTGTCAATCCCTTCGGTTTGGAGCCTTTTTCATGCTTGAATGATTCATAGGTCAGTGTTAAGTGGCTTAATAGCCACAAAAAAACATTCCTATGAAAATGTCACATTTAAGGACTGGACTGAAAATTGGTGAAAAAGCTGTCAATGTCCAAAGGAAAACTTCACAAAGCGTGGAGAGCTGTTGCTAAAGACCTTTCTATAAAAGAAATTAAAAGGAAGTCTGACTCCTTGAAAGCAAAACTGACAGAAACACGGGTCTTCAAGACTTTTGTACTTCAACACTGGCTATCCGACTTAGATTAAACAGGCAGCTGCTTTATTATATCAAATAACAGTAACAGTGAGTTGACCAAAAACAGGCAAATGTAATATTAAAGTTAAGACACATTATTAAATCATGGTGGTGAAATAGTTTGAGCCTGGCACTGAGGAAAAGAAGTGTACTGACCATTTGTTTTTTAGGAATCATGAATGAAATGTTTGATTTGTAAGAGGGACTCTGTTTTATTTTTGTCTTCTAAAAACTACTTAGTCAGTGAATGTGTTTTTCAATCCGGCTTCATTTCCTTTGCCAGCAGCCAAAATAATCTTCTTTGTAATTATTGACAAATCTATCTCAAACAGATCAGTCATGGACAACAATAGAAAAGCCTCCCTGCATGTTTAAAGCCTTTGTTTTCATTGTCTCTGCTGCACTGAGAAACAGCGCTAGCCTGGTGACAGCTAGGAGAAATGATTTTGCACTTTAAAGCTGTAAATGGGTGAAACACAAGGATTGCCAACAGCGTCACGAATTATATTACAGCTTACATCAACTCCAAATCACTTCGTGGCTGAAGACAACAGCCTAGTATAAATATATCTTAACTTTGGATGCCAAACCTCAAATTAACCTTGTAACTGTCTTCCCTTCACTGTGTACCACAAACACCTACAGCAGCCCAAAACACAACATATCCCCCTAGCTTAGCACAAATCTGCTAATAGCAGCCTGCCACTGAAACGAGGTTTTCAGATTTTAAAGATTAAAGCTGCCAGTTGCAGAGCACGCGAGGTGCCTCTGTCAATTACTGTTTAAGCAGGCTTCAGTTAAGACCAATATGAATGAGTATCCTGGCTGTGGAACTGGTGGTACCACACCTGTCAGCTAACCTGCAACTCCGGAGGGAATTCATTTAATCATATAACCAGCAGTAATACCAGTGCTAAATCTCAAACAAACAAACAAACAAAAATCTGTGCCAATCCTCTTAATAACCAGCCAAGCAGAACATGTTTGGACCAACACCTCATTTAGTATGTGTACCAGAGCGTTCGACACATCAGACTCAAACTTAGCACCATTTCTACTACTGCTGAAATTAATAATGGACTCAGTGATTAATTTGCAGCACTGTTGATATTTTGGATTAAGTATTTGTGCTATTTGTACAAAGGCTTTTTAAAAAGATCTACTTGGGTAATAGATGTTTTCTTGAGCTAAATTTCATCTTCAGGCAATTTAGTGAGTGGACAAAAAGTTAAACTAAAAAAAAAAAAAAAAAAAAGCAGCCATCTCCACGGTTAATTTGTGCAACTTACACCATACCATCATCTATATGAATGACTAAAAGTCTTGGTGACTACTGTAAAACAATCTGTAAAACAGCACATATTGATTCACAAGTCAAATCTGATTTAAAAACGAGGCTCAAAAAAGCTGTTCTCTCAATTTTATATTTATTCTATACGATTACAGAGTCATTAATTTTACACACAAAATCAGCATCTGTCCCCATCGCACCAGGGCACTGAACAAATGCTGTGCTCATTCACACGATGGACAGTGATACCCGAGAAAAAGATCTTTGCTACAATAACTGAAACTGTCATGAACTTCAGCTGCCATGTTGGCTTGGATGATGCGAGTCCTTGTTCACCAGTTATAAGTTGATGATTGGGTCTGAGGGAGCAACTTTGGCATTACAAAAGTCTACTTTGTATTTCAATATGACTTTCATGTCATTGCTTTACAATATCTCTGGTTATAATTAATAGGACTGGCATGACACCACTGAGATATTTCACTATACCCGAGCCTTTCTCCACATTGACTCACTATAGTAAAAAAAGGACAGCAGCCTCCTTGTGCAATCCCTTCCGATCACAGGGCAATTGCACAGGTCGTCAAGTGCGAGGCAACCCGTCTCCAAACAGTTGCAGTCACTCTTAAACAGATAGGTGAAGATTTGCAAATAAGTGCAGTCTAATTTATAAATGCAGACAAGTTGCTAATGAGGGCAACTTGCCTGCAACATGTCTCTTTGCATCGGGGAACTTAGTTGTTGGTTGTATTCTGCTTTTATTCCAATATAAAACCAAGCTCCAAAGTCATCTTGCAGTTAAACCCCAGCCCTGCAGCAACCACGTCAGTATTTATGAAGGAATTTCTGCTTCAAATCTGTGAGGTTCTGGCTGCAGTCTGCATGCAAGTATTTAATTTCTGTTTTTCTGTTAGTTTTGCAATAAATGGCAATGTAGATGCAATGATTTCTTTACAAACAGAACAGACAGTTTGTCAGCTGGTCAGAGCTAACAGAAAAATGGGTGTTGTTTTGTTAAATATAACACAAACTCACTGCCTTTACTGTATCATGCTGATCGTGCTTATGTCATCCCTGAAGGCTCAGAAAACACCATGTACACCACAGTATTTTAGTTCTGTAGTACTTTGTAGGATTTGTATTTTTACTAGAAAATAAAGCCTTAATGATGACAAAGCATGGCCAAAGCTTCTTCAGAGGGAATTTTCCAGAACAACAATACACATCCTATCACAAAACAAGCCCCGAATCTAACCTAATAAAAAATACAGAGGGAAGAGAAACCCAGGTGAAACCAAAACCTACTCAGGCGGGATAGTGACACTAATGGAGGGATGAGATGGCACGGGATACACCGTCTGTGAGGCTGCAGATTTATAAAAAAAAAAGCAAAAAAAAAAAAGCGAGAAGAGCTTTATTCATCTCGCGTTTGTTCTTTTGTTAACAGGTGTTCAGTGTCTGGCCTGCAGCAGGCAACCGCCTGTCTATCTTCTCTGGCTCTGGGCTCCAGTTGTTGCTTCAGCAATATGAGGCTTGTGCCAAGATCGGCTTTAAGCAAATCTCGCTGCACCGCTTGGCTTCACTGACTGCCACAGAAGCTTAAGCATTAATCACATTATTTTGTGTATGATTTTGGAGGAAACTAGGCCTTAACCAACACATCCTGAGTGAGAATAAAGCAGGTGTTCAGGTCACCATAGAGACAACAGTAGGTTTTAACATGAAGGGAATGCAAACATGTTTACACGGCAGTGAGGAAAGTGTTTACCCAGGGGCACCAAGACACTTGAGCTGGCTTCATTAGGATACATTTTAATACCTGGGAAAGACTACCCACAGGTACACATGCATACGGCTGACATTACCCACTCTGAACACTTAGAGGCGCACTGTGAAAGGCGTGGCACTCTTCCTTGCCTTTAATTTCATTTTGAGCTCTTTTCCTGTATTAGACAGCTCACAGCTGACAGATTTGGGCATGTTTGGGACCCGAGTTGCCACCAACTATTCAGCCCCCTCTCCTGCTCCCACACAAATAAATCAAACCCCCTTAAATATCTTCCTCCTCGGGCTGACGTCAGAGCATTGAGTTTTCCATGTTACTCTCTGCCTCCACAGCAACCCGGGGGGCGACCCACCCCCCCTTGACCTGACCCAAGGAGACACCCCCCCCCTCTGAAGGGTATTGTTCCCAGCACTTGAATGGACTCCACTAACTCATCTGGGCATGGATAGCAGTGTACAAAAGCCAAGGAAAGCAGGGGCTGAGACAAAACCAGCACTGACTTACATGTTGGATTAGCTTGTGCTGGTGAAACACTTGTTTTTACTCCAGTAGTAACACACTCTATATGCATATAAGCTATAATCAATATATTTGTACTTTGGCACAAAGTTTCAGGAAATGCAAAAGCCCCAAAGGAGCACTACACACTAATCATATTTGTTTACATTTTAATTTTGTGATAGGTTACTTCCTGATTTTAATTAAAAATCATGAGTATTTTACACTCTTGTATAAAGAAACTTTTCAAATAGTTTAAATGGAGAACTTTAACTACTTTTCTTTAAGGAGGAAAAATGAAATGTAATGTAGCAAGCATTTCTAAGTATTTTTTATTTATTTATTTATTTTAAACTGATGCTGTCAAGTCCTACAGAGAAATACTGAGATACACAGTCATGACGTTTATGCACAGCAAAGCAACAGATTCAGGGCTTGAACTACACCAAATCACCAAAATGATGTAATTTTGGACGTGGACTGCATTGCAGAACACCTCGACTGTCACCTCAGAGAAAACCCCCACAAAAGAGCAGGAAGATTAAACGCTCATCGCCTCACTAAAATGCTTCCTCACGGTGCAACGACTCTCCACACCTGAGTTACACACCGCACATTCACAAACACATAACACACACACAGAGCGTGATGATGCGGCGGTTACCGTCCCGCTTGACTCACCGGACGGACGACAGGGCTCCGACGCCGTTGGTGTTAGCGAAAGATACTTTTCAGAGGAGAAAATCTTGCGTGGTCTTCTCGGGCTGTCAGCCCTGTCAGGTGAGCTGCTGGCCGAGCTGCGGGTCAATGCGAGGCTCCACGGCAGCGGCGGCAGACTGTAGCGCTGCTCTCAGCTTCCTCGTACGTGATTGGGCCAGGTGGAACGGGCGCATGCACGTGCCGCTCACCCTCCTCGCGCGCGCTAGCGTGTGAGCACTGGTGCAATCACAAGGCGGAAAACAGCGCTGAAGGTGGGCTAGGTGAGGAGCTGGGTATAAGTGGGTATGTTTAATTAGGCGTGAGCACAGGTGGAGCGTAACATGTATTTATGCAACATTAAACCTCCCCGCGTTTGGCGCTGTGTTATTCTTATTTACGTGTAAGTAAAGCCAGGATCAGTGTTGCTGATACTTTTAACCTATAAAGGCAGCTTATGTAGGGGAGATCTGTGTGTCATGATTCATCATTAATTTGTAAACCCTGAACACGTTTTAATGACCACAAAATCACCAGTGGTGATATATACCTATAAAAATAATTAGTTAACACAAAAAAACCACGTTTCAGTTTTTGGTGTATTTTGAAACGTGTTTTTTTCTTCTTTTTTCGGGGGGAGACCTGGAGTGTAAAAGTGCCTGTCTCTAAACTCTGGCTCAGCTTCTGTTTTTAGCGTGTTATTTAAATAAAATAGACATGACAGTCAACAAAAAACGGTAGAGACATTTTTCATAGTTCATGTTTAAAACCAAAGTTGGTATCGATACTGTCAACATTTGGATCAATCTGCACACCTGTAACACTATCTTTAATTCAAACCTTTTGTTATTTAGCTGCCTATGATTTATTTGTTTTTGTTTTTTGTATTTACACTATGAATACTTTAAACCAGGGGTAGGCAACCTTTCTGATGACGAGTGCCATTTAAAATTTCCTCAGAAGTCAGTGTGCCATATGATTGCTTTAGCAATAAATTTAATAACGCTCTATATGAACAGTTACGCAATATATAGAACCACTTTATAGAATTATATTTGTTTGCAGATGTTGGCAGCTATCAGCGAATAGTTATCAGCTGTTTTGAAACAAAAAAATACACTTTTTATCCATAACAAGAACTCCATGACAGCAAATGAACTGTACAACAGAAAATACAAATGCTATTTATGGTCTCCTCACAACAATGATAAGAGAAATAAACTGGGCCAATATGGCATGTTTGTTAATATTCAACCCAACCCTTCAACTCATTCATGTCACCTAAAAGGTAAACCTGTTTCTCCATCACCTGTTCCGCTCTGATGATCCAGTAAGGACATCTCCTGGTTTCATCTTCATGTTTCCCTCTCACCAGATAACCAAACCGACATCATGACATGACCAGCAGGTTTTACAGCTGTGGCTCCAGCAAACATCAGCTAAATTCTAACAACACCTGATCAAACTTAAACGTGCTGCTGTTGTTTAGCGCGACATCCGGCGGTTTCCTCTTTTTGGCGCAAAGTAGGCGATAAACAAACAAGAGAGAAAAGCCGATCAGCTGATCATTGATCAGTTTCATGATTGAAGTAGCAACAGCAGAGAGAGGGGAGAGAATGAGAGAAGAAGAGGCAGCTGTGCGGAGTAACAGAATAAATCCACCTTTGTGTCTTTTTCCATTCTAGCTGAAGTACGGGACAAACTGTGTCCCTTCTCAGCTCAACACCAAACACGTAATTTAGGTAATTTACTGACGGTTGGCAACTCTACTAACCTTATGAATAAAATAAAGTTCACTATCAGTAACATCAAAGCACAAACCCAGCTGTATAGAAACTCTGTCATGCTAGCTCAGGCAGTACGAGTTATTGTAACTGACTGTAAAAAGTCAGCATAACGAAAATAAACTCCACCTAAACTTGGTTTATATCTGACCCAGATAGACTGCAGGTCATAACTTCTTACCTGAAGTTCAGTTCACCTGACACTCGGACCGGGGCCGCCTCGGGTCTCTCCTCTTGCCTCCCCTCTCTCTCATCCACCTGCTGGCCTCCACCACTTATTAATGTTACTGAATCTGTGGAAGCTCCGCCATAGCCACCACCAAACAACTGAGTTAGTTTTTTACACACCGACCAGCATCTGGCCAATCCACCACTTTCATTGTTTATACGGTTACAAAAAATAAATAAATAAAAATCATCAGGCCACAGACCAAATGCCCGGTATGCCCGATGGCCAGTCCACCCTTCGGGTGTCAACTGTGGCACGCGTGCCTCGGGTTGCCGACCCCTGCTTTAGACACTTCACACAACACATCTTCTCTAAAGAAAAACTTGAAAAATTAACATGTTGCTAGTTTACCCTAAAAAAAATCGGCGTTATTTTAGCAAGTCGAAATTTTGAGAAACCTAACTTAAACTTTTCAGAAATAAGCTAATCATTTCAATTTCAATCAATTTGTTTTTTGTTTTTTTTGCTTCATTAATTATTTGTTATTTCAGCTACTAAACAAGCGGTTCCCATTTCAGGTATTTCAGAAGTGGTGGTGGGGGTGTAAGTTTCTTTAAAGGCGGACTCCCCCATATGTACCTCACAGTGGTTTGATCCACTGCCTGCCATTCCCTAACTCCTTAAGTTTGCAAACTGTAAACAAAGGTTGTGTGACACGCTGTTATTATAACTCTCAGTAAAATTAAACGTAGCTACCGTTGGAACCACACAACATTTTACTAGCTTCGTTACGTCACCGATAGGTCCTGTGCTTTAATGTAGATACTTCATTAGTATGGGACTATGTATTTGTGGAAAGAGGCAGGCACATTAAAATTAGTAAATTTGTTATAAGTTATTGAATTTAGATTCTTTTTTTGGGGGGTGGGGGGTGGGGGGGGTGATATTTTGATAAATCTGATATCAAACAATTACAACATTATTTAACTTCCATCCAACCCGACCCTGTCCCAGTAGTCATAGGTAAGATGTGCATGTCATAGCCACCCCTATGGTGGATGTGACATGCGTGTTTAGACTGCGGGAGCTCACACAGACTCGAGGAGAATGTGCAAACTTCACACAGTCAGGCCTCAGCTGAAACCCAGAATCTTCTGCACTATTCCATTTAATTCAATCTAAAGGAATTTCCCAATTATTTTAACAGTTTCACATTTCAAATGCTCTCAAAATACCAAGATTTTGTTTAGCTAAAAATTTTTTTTTATGTAAAATGCATTTTAAAATGATTAATTAGTTCCTACTTTGTGAAAGTCAAAAACGTGAATGAGATTCCTTCCCCCCCCCCCCCCCCCCAGCAATGGAAAACATTTCCAAGACTTCATTTGTTGGCATGGGACACTGAAAGCCCTCATTTGTGCCTGCAGATAAAACATGTCACTGATTTTGTGATGAACATCCTCAAAGCTTTTCCCCGAGGATTAACCGGATCCTGCCAAATGTATAATTGTGGGTGTGGTGGGCTCATCATTGTGAAAACCTACAGAGGGATCTGAAAGCACATGGAGTTAAGTAAACGCAGACAAGCCCCAGTGAAATGGCTCCACGCTCTAGAACTGCTGGGTAAACTACATCAATCTGAATCCATATGTCAGAATGCAGCAGGCTGCAGACTGATGTATCACAGCAGCCTGTGTGAAAAGGAAAGGTGGGGGGGAAAAAAAAGAAAAAGAAAAGCATAAATAACCCGTAAGGATATATTTTCACCGGCAGGTCAAAAGTAGCCTGCTTTTCTTTGTTGGCCCCTGGTGGTGACTTTCTATACAAGCTACTACCATTACCCCCAATTACAGCACCAACACTGAACTCTGGAGACACTTTTTTTAAAAATGTTTTATTTCCCCCCCCCCAAAAAGGTTACACAACATTCAGAATCCTTTTAACTCAACATTTGTTAATGTTTCATTATTACAAAGGTAGATGCCCACTGTGACACGGTGCTACCACAGTAGCACACCATTATGCAGGTCTTTAGGAAAACAACGCCAAAGGGCAGCATTTTTGTCATACTAAAAATCAAATAGAGATTAAAAATATATAGCCATCTATTTTAAGGAA
The DNA here is from genome assembly GCF_965226115.1 of Aulonocara stuartgranti. NCBI lineage: Eukaryota > Metazoa > Chordata > Actinopteri > Cichliformes > Cichlidae > Aulonocara > Aulonocara stuartgranti. The sequence goes on along the minus strand of NC_138944.1, from coordinate 29,084,094 downwards.
CAGATTGTTGTACAAGATTCACGCTCTCACACTGCTATAGCGAGCCACAGGAGAAGTACAAATCCACAAAGTGAGGACCACACTAGCAGACAGAACGTCCCCTTTGGAATAATCATACTTTCGCACAGCCCATCGAAGGAAACCGTACGCAGCCTATGCAAAAAAATGCTGGTGTTTAAATTTACAAAAGACAATATCTCTCAAGTTAATTGCATTTTGGTTTAAAACGTACATGTCACACACTTCTAACAAGTTTTTGATCTCAATTTCAGAAATGTGCACGTGTGCAATATGGATAAGTATGTTTGAGAACAGCACGTCTTCACTAAGGTACTGGAGTTTTCCTTTTATTTGTGCTGCGTTTAAACGTGTAAAATTGTACAGGATCCATCTCAGAGGGTGGAAGGTGCTCGTTTGCTCCATTCTCTGAACACTGGTAGCGAGCGCACCTGCTTTTAACAAGAAGACCAGACAGCATGGATTTGAGGAGAACAAATTCAAGAAATCAAGGCACATCTATTCACATAAGGCTGATCCTTCATTTTATCAACACTTTTACCCATTCAACCGCGAACCCTAAATGTAGACAAAACAACAACAATAAAACCCCCAGAAGTCCTAAAAACAGAGGGATTGTGTAAAGGTCACCTGAACTGCCATCTCTTTGCACGGAGTGTTTCAAACATTTGGGAAAACTTTGGTTTTTGCACAAATGTGGGGATGGACAGCCATCTAGCTCATCCAGAGGAAGAAGTCAGTTACAGTAGCTTAGCATAAAATTCACAATCAGAAACATGGCTGCCTGGTTTTACCTCTGCACAAGCACACCTTGATTTCATACACTTTGGCTTTCTGTATTCATGAACTTTAGAGGTATTAGGAGGCAGGTTTCTTTCTAACCGGTGGAAAGAGTAAAGCTACCCTCGTGTCTAGTTTTTATCCTAAGCTAACCGGCTGCTGGCTTTAAACTGAGAGGACAGAGCAGATCTTACATGAGCCTCGGCAAGAAAGCAAATTCCCAAAATATCAAACTACCACTTTAATCAGAGTTTGTGAGTAAAATTGATCAATTCATTAAAGGATTTGCATTTAAAAAAAAAAAAAAAAAAGCTTCCTGCTTATCTTTTGCAAAGCATTCATCGGCTGATAAGAGCAGTATAAAGAATGTGAGTAAAACGGCAGTTGTTTTGATCCCATAGCTGCCCCACTTTACAAAGCCAACATGTCCACTGTGCTGGGATACAACAATCATACGCTGGAATACAAAAGGCCATGTAGAGTTTCCAAACGCGTTTACTGCAGCAACATCTGTTTGACACATCTGTCAAACAGTGCAAAAGTGCGTGTTTCAATGATGTGAAATAACCAAGAAGAAGGAAAACGATTTAACAAAGACAAATGGAATGTGGGAGGTTTTTTTTTTTCCGTTTTTGCATTATTTTCATTTACAGTTCTCAAAGTTCGAAAAGCAGCGAGAATAGCATTAAAGAGGGAAGAAAGCTCCTGTAGTTTCTCTGTAAATTTGACATGTCCTGTCAAATGGAGCCGAAAAGGAATGATTAGTGCTCTTCCAGCCAAGATGGACTGTCCTCGCCTGGCATTTTCAACTTGATGTGGAACTGCTTGAGTGTCTGTTCCAGCTGCTGTTGATTTCCAGCATAGTATGCAGCGATGGCATTGTGGAACAGGATGAGCTGATTATGCAGAACTTTCACCTGAGACAACAGGAGCAAAAAAGCGACACAATTAGCTGAAAGTTAACACGTGGGCAGTGATATGTAGAGCGAGCTAGCACCTAACCAACCTTGTTCTCCTCCAGGAACTTCAGCTTAACGGAGACGTCGTTTCGCATCCTCTCGTATTTCTCGCGGTAGGTCTGGAACTGCTGCTGAGACACCTCGATCTTCGGCACGGTGTTGGCGTCACGCGGCCCCAGATTCAGCTCCTCCAGATCTGTACGGTATGCATCATACTCAACCCTAGGAGTGTTTAAATATATAAACCACATCAGAAAAACGCAAACTGCGTCAACTGAATCAACAATAATTTTTGTACAAAAAAAAAAAAAAAAGTTTTACATTAGTGCATCGTAAATTTATTATTAAATATTGCCCTGATGTAAAAGCTGTCCTTGAGTCTGTTTGTCCGCAACCTCAACAACCTGAATCTCCGGCAGCAGCTTAAACACAATTCAATTTGTCCACAATTAAAACTGTCCAATTTAATTAAAATGGTAATTCATCAAATTAAACACAACAACTTATATGTCTGAACTTTAGAGAAAGACGTTTCCGTGGGCATCCAGCCAAAGCCTTGTGTCTCACAATTAAATAAAAGTCTGTTTGGTGCAGAAGTAGAACTAAGCCTGTGTGCACATTACCTTGCAGCTTCATACTGTTTGATATTGATCATGGTGTCTTCGATTGTTTTGTCCACGAGCGTGTTCACACTGGAGATGAAGAAGTTGATGGCAGCCAGCAGCGTCTCTCCGTTTTTGGACAACAGCTTTTGGGTTTCAGCGTTGTATCCAAACTCCTCCTGAAAAGAACAGGCACAATTATTTGTGTTTATTGCACCAAATTAAAATTTAAACACACGGGTTTAAGCTGTGACCTTCCACAAATTTAATTGACTAACACACAAACTTATTTTGAAAAATGCAGACTTAAGGCATCGTGAAAGTTCAATTAACTTAATTAAAGTTCAGCATTACACAATGCAATAAAGAGCTCTGATTTCACTTTTTTTCAAATGACCCCAAACTGCAGCCTCTAAAGATGAATTATCACCACCATAACTAAATACAACAAGCTTCACGCATTCACCAACTTAGGTTTCCACGCCGCCCACGCGGCGGTGCGGCAATAACCCTCAGCCTTTTAGGGCTGAGGGGTAAAAGCTAAATTCAGCTGTGGCAAACTGCTGGCAAACAACCAACTTCTTTGCTACCGATTTCAACCAGTGACTGAAAGCAACCTGAAAAAAGAAGCACTGGTTTCAGTCGAGGGAATACACATTGTTCCCTAGCAACCAGTGTATCACATCTAATAATGGTGGACAACTCTTAACCTCCCAGGACAGGGGTGTCAAACTCAAATACACAGTGGGCCAAAATTCAAAACTGGAACAAAGTCGCGGGATAATGTTAATATTTATTGAAATATATTTATTCCTCCAGATATAAGAATGAATCTTTTCTTATGGACTCAAACACGTTTTGCTGAAAACCTGAATATGGAACAAGCAAAACTTAATACTAAACAATATATATATTAGCTGTATAATACCAGTAGGCCAGCTCTAATAGTAATTTGGTATGGCTTCGCGGGCCAAATGTAATTAGGCTGCCCAAATTTGGCCCGCGGGCCAGAGTTTGACACCTATGTCCTAGGACCTGGCATCCACATATTTGGACATCACATTTTGGGTTATTTAGACCAAAATACTCAATTTTGCTCTACAAGCACCTGATATCCACTTATGAGGACATTATACTGCTACTGTTCTGTCGAAATTTTAAACAAATATCCTCACATGTGGCTCTCATTTTTCTTAGAAACAAAAATATAGGTTTAAAAAAAAAACCAAAAAAAAAAAAAACCCTGGTAATTCTTTGTTTTTACTTTCATCTGGTCCCAATATGCCCAAATATCGAAGAGAAACTAAAAATGCATGCCGTGGAAGAGTTTGGGTCTTAGGAGGTTAACTAATGTGTGCATGCTGTCACATAAGATTCCTCTAAATACTAGAAAGTAAAACAACAAATATGACCTAAAAGAATAAAACCTCTCTTCAACCTCTTTTCAAAAAGGTCTCAAAGACTTTAGAGTCAGACCTGTTACAGATCGTCAACTTTTCTTTATTATCAGGTGTGTTTCCAGAATCACTAAAAACTGCTGTAATAAAACCTATACTGAAAAAGGACAATCTTGACAAGACACAAATGAACAACTACAGGCCGATCTCAAATCTCCCGTTTTTAAGTAAGATCATTGAAAAAGCAGTTTCTCAACAGCTCAATTACTTCTTAAAACAGAATAACTGCTACGATGCCTTCCAGTCAGGTTTTAGACAGAACCACAGCACTGAAACCGCTCTGACCAAAGTGTTCAATGACATATGTCTGAATACAGACAGTGGAAAAATGTCAGTCCAAGTTTTACTGGATCTCAGTGCAGCATTTGATACAGTTGACCACAACATATTACTCAAACGACTGGAGAACTGGACAGGTCTTTCAGGAACTGTACTAAACTGGTTCAAAACATACGTAGAAAACAGGAAATACTTTGTATCAATAGGTAACTTCACATCTGAGCAGACAAGTATCACATGTGGAGTTCCCCAAGGTTCCATCTTGGGACCCCTTCTGTTTAACATCTACATGCTCCCACTGGCACAGATTATAAAGAACAACAAAATAAACTATCACAGCTATGCAGATGACACACAAATATATATCACAATGTCACCAGGAGACCGAGGCCCTGTGCAGGCTCTTGGTAAATGCATTGAGGAAATCAATGACTGGTTGTGCCACAATTTTCTCCAGCTAAACAAAAACAAAACTGAAGTAATAGTCTTTGGCGCCAAAGAAAAACGATTACAGGTCACCAGAGAACTTCAATCTATACACCTAAAAACCACAAACCAGGCGAGAAATTTGGGTGTAGTGATGGATGCAGACCTAAACTTAGAAAAACACATTAAGACAATAACAAAGTCAGCTTACTATCACCTCAAGAATATATCAAGGATAAAAGATCTGATGTCTCAACAGGACCTGGAAAAACTAGTCCATGCATTCATCTTTAGTAGGCTTGATTACTGTAACAGCATCTTTACAGGTCTACCTAAAAAATCAGTCAGACAACTACAGCTCATTCAGAACTCTGCTGCTCGAGTCCTCACTAAGACCAAAAAAGTGGACCACATCAGTCCAGCTCTGAGGTCCTTACACTGGCTGCCTGTCCGTCAGAGGATAGACTTTAAAGTTCTGATGCTGGCCTATAAAGCTCTGAATGGTTTAGGACCAAAATACATCAGTGACCTCCTGACCCAGTATGAACCTTCCAGATCCCTCAGGTCATCTGGATCCGGTCTTTTATCAGTTCCCAGAGTCAGAACCAGACACGGAGAAGCTGCATTCAGCTTTTATGCTCCTTATATCTGGAACAAACTCCCAGAAAGCCTCAGATCAGCTGAAACACTCAGTTTATTTAAATCCAGGTTGAAGACTCACCTGTTCTCAGCTGCATTTGAATAAAGCACCAAATCCACACTTTAAGCTTAAATTTCAAAACTTACATTTAACTACTGATTTTATCTACTGTTCTGATTTTATCTGTTTTGATTTTATATACTGTTGTTTGTTTGTTTGTTAATTAGTTAGTTAATTTGCTTGTTTTATTCAATTTTAAATCATGCTTTTTATTGCATCATGCAATCATGCTTGTTTCTAATGTCTCTGTAAAGCACTTTGAATCACCTTGTTGTTGAATTGTGCTATACAAATAAACTTGCCTTGCCTCTTTGTTAACTTAGTCTCTAATGCAGCGGACATTTGATGTGTTTTTGTACTTCTGCACAAAAGGACATAAGAGGATAATGGCTGATCAAGGTCTATAGAAAATAAATAAATGAATGAATGAATAAATAAATATTTCAAGAAAGCAACAGTACTGCTGCAGAAAACCTTTACTGCCCACTGCTACTGTTTACTTCTAACTGGATCTCTAATCATCAGAGCTTCAAACTTCATACAAAAAAATGGCATGAAAATTAAAGGCTACTCAGTTCATATCAGGTCTGACGCTGTCCCATAGCGTTCTGAAAGAGACCAGATCAAAGTGAAATGGGATCCAATCTTGCCGATCAAGTTTTCTGATCAGTGTTTTATAAGCTGCAGATTCAACAATACAAAACAGACGCAGCAGGATAGGAGGAGCAAGCAGAAAAACATATTAATGGCTTTCCTGCCTCACTGAAGACATGCAAATTACAGCGCCAATGCAACATAGACAGGTTGTGCTGCTGTAACGTCACAGAAGGACTTATTGTGATGTCAGTAAAATATGGCTCTAGATGATCTATATCTCACTCATAGCAGATATTCATTTAAAAAAAACAAATTAATTAAAATCACACACGCAAAACCAATCTGCTTGTGTACTGAAAGCATCTTTAAAATTAAACTCATAACCTCTGGACAAGGTTATATGTTGAGCATGAGCTGCTATGGTGATCTAGACACACTGAAGCAGAACCACCTTCACGACACTGAAAATTTTGGCTTCATGTTTGACATACCTCAAAAACCCAAAGAAAGCTCAGAGCCCTCAGACGGATCACAAGCCAATAGCTTCTGTAGGATTTTTTTTTTTTTTTTTTTAAACTGTATTAAATCCAGTCTGGCGGTTTTCAGATTTTATGGGGACTCACGTGGAGTTCCGGTGTCTTGAGGCTGAGGTCGGCGAAGGCATCTCCCAGCTGCCTCTGTGTCTGCATGATCTGGGAGAGCTGACTGGCCAGCATCTGAGCCAGCTTGATCACATGCTGGTACTTTCTCTTGTTGTCACGGAGGACTTCGATTTGGGCCTCTAGCTCCAGGTCCACGGTCCGCGAGCCGCGACCCAGCTTTTCTGACAGGATCTGCCGGGTACACTGTGGAGGACAGGAGGATTGTTGAAACAAAACAAGCAAATAATAGAGAAACAGAAATTTAAACATAAGAACAGGGACAGCTGGGAGTTTCTACTTAAGAGTGGAGTCACAATAACGTCTAAAGTGACAGAATGTCGATCACTCTCCTAACATCCCAGTTTACAAATGGAAGAAGAAGAAGCAGGAGGTTAGAAAAAGGACATAATAATAAATCAATTAAAGAGAGGTTTACTTTATATGTGTTGATGCTCCACTTCCTCACTAAGTCCAGTTTTTCCATCGCTGGATTCTTTAAGTCTTCTGAAAGCACCACCGCTCCGCTCTTTGGCTGTGCTGTCATCGAGCCTGGAGAGTGAAAGTTATTCACTTAGCAAAGTGATATCTATGAACAGCCCAGCTGAAATTAACTCTACAGCATTAAAATATTGTAAATGACAGGAGCTTCATTTTGTTTTGGGTCTAGAGAAATGCTGAAAGATACGGAGCTCCAGAGCTGATGAAACTGTAGAAGGTGGTCATCATCTGAAGGTAAATAAAAAGGTCAGCTACAGTAGCTTTAAGTGATAGTTTTAAAATCAAATGTCAAAGCAGTGAAGAACGTTTTGATTTATTCCATTTTCTCTCATCTGACCGCCTTTCAAAAACATGATGGCAGCTTTGAGGCTCCATAAAGACATGCCGGGTGCCACATTACGCGAGGACAAAGGCTGCATGCAGGAAAACCCACTGAGATTAAATTTGCAGGCAGTTTTTTTCTCCAAGCCAAGCAAATGTAAAGGTATCAAGAAGTTAAATCTAGACATTCTGACATGTAGACCTCAGTAAAAGGACTCTAAAGGGTATTTAAATGCTCACCGATTGCCAGTGCAAAGCATAACACTACTTATGTTAGCCCGGTCTTATGCAAAGGCAAAGTTTGAAGAGCCAACAAACAGGAAGGGAGAGGAAAGGTTTGATTTGCAACGAAGCACAGCCTGTAGGAATAAAGAGCAGGTAAGGACCTGGTGAGAACCAAAGGCGGTAAAGTAGATTGTGGTTAATTTTGCGTAGAAAATGGTGTTGCTTCATCTGATTCATACACCATCGCTTCGAGGTACCTTTCTCAGCCTGACTATCGCTGGAAGAGCGCGCCAGGCGGCTGGCAACAGCCGAGCTGGGAGCTACAGGTGACACGGGAGATGCGGGCAGGCTTGCTGACCCTGGGAGATAGAGTTATCATTAGTGCGTTACCTTTTTTCCAGCACAAGTATAAGGGGGACTTTCTCACTGGTGTTTATTTCCTGTGCCCCCCCTCCCCTCCCACTGGTGTTTATTTCCTGTGCCCCCCCCCCAAGCTCACGTGCTTGTGAACAAAAGCCTACCTCAGCCAGTGTAAATAACATGGAAAATAGCCATGGCAACATGGCGGTGAATGGGCTCTAGCAGCTCTACGCACTATGGGGAGATTTTTATTTGCATTTGTAACAAGGACATGATGATAAAACGCAGACGGGGCGATACGATGTGAAGATCACAGCAAACTCATTAAATTCAATTAGATGTCCAGCTTTAGAAATTCAAATTTCTACCTTTTATATTTCAGAGAGATTTAAAAAAAACAAAAACAAAAGTGGGGCAGTGGGAACATGGACAGATGGGTGGTTTGTAAACTCAGAATGTTGCAAATAAAATCCAATAATGTAACAAGCTGACAAAGCCTGACAACACACTGACAGAGATGCTGCTTCATAAAACCTCTGAATAGTGAGGAAACGGTCCACAAAGCAACAGGCGTAAAACTGGGGAGAGTACGGCTCACCTTTGTATGGTCCTGATTCAATGATGCCCTCCGTGGTTGAGGCAAAGTTGCTTGATGTGACACAAGTCTCTGAAAGGTTTATGGCCCCTGGGCCACTGGGATAAGAGTCCTACGGGAGGAAACAAAACAAAGATAAAATAGTTTAAGTAGACCTGACAGACACAAACATAAAAACATATCTGGACTTGATTTCTTAGGGACTGGAAGCTTCCTTCTGTAGTCTGAAACCTACAGTTATCCCCTGATAACAGTTTAGCTCTCTCTAAGCATCTTTTAGTTGCCTTCCTGACAAGCAAGCAGAACAGGAAGTCTTTGCGTGGAAGCTACAGATGATTGGTGGGTGTCCCCAAAGGCTTAATCAGAAGAAGGTCTTATGGGTGCGCACATTAACAACTGATTTAGTGAAGCTAAATTTATGAGTCACTTTTGAAATACAGCTATGGTCGAGAAGAGAGAAAACCTCCACTGTGGTTTATCAAGCTGTTTAAATCTTTTATACCATCTAAAGTTTTAATGTAATATATTTTTGCCCACTAACAGTGCAGACACACAGGGTGGCACGCAACAATTTGTGAAACATTCACCACTCCTAACAAATTAACCTCACACTCAAGAAAGCTCGAACAGCCGTGCCTAGGATCAATTCATCTCGTTCAGCACTGAATCGTTGTGTTTAAGTTCAGGAGAGTTATGACCATGTGGTCACCAGCAACCATGACCATAAAAAAAAAAAACAAAAAAAACATGGAGCGTTATGGTTTTCCTGTCACCATTACACATATTGAGGCCTTCCTAAAGCGAGAGCCAATCAAAAGGACCACTCCCTCCATGACTATCACCATCTACACCACAAGTCTCCAGCTCCAATCCTCAAGAGCTACTGTGCTGCAGCTTTTAGATGCATCCTTGTTCCAGCAGACCTGAATCAAGTGAATGGCTCATTACCAGGACTTTGCCAAACTTGATGGCATGCTGAAGAGGTAATTCAACCATTTGATTCAGCTGTCAAGGACAGTAGCTCTCGAAGACTGGAGCTGGAGACCCCTGATCTACACTATAGGTATATGAAGCCATATGGTGCGACCTGACATGCACCTCCCCAGATATCTGGCTATCCCGCTTAATACTTGTCACACACTAACAAAGGACTTGGCCACTTGTGTAGACGCTGCAGGCTCTACATTGATTTATCACAGCAGGATTCAAGTGGCATGGAACACATGTATCAAACGTTTTTATCATTTTACGAATAAGTAATATAAGAATATTTATTTCATTCCTCCATTCACATTCAAGTTAAATCAAGTCAGATGAAACCAGGTAAGAACCTTCCGGTAATTTATCAGTTCCTGCCTCAGCAAGTTATTTTATCAGGATTAAACATTTTAAAGTTCCACACATGCTTGTGGTTACACCATAGACAGTTAAAAAAAAAAAATCTGAACACAGCTGTCTGACTGGAAAAAGGCCAACGTTGAAGTGCTTAAAAACTTGCACTCTATCTGAAGACCACCAGATGGCGATAGCTGTGGTTGCAAAAAGACTTCCAGTCCTATAGAAGTCTATGGGAAAATGGCTCTCTTTCCCAAACTCTAAACACTTTGTTACTGAACTCACTCGTTAGTCACTCATTCTTGTGTCACACTGACTAAAAAAAAATAAAATTGTTAAACTTGGTCATATTATATGTGAAAAAGAAGATTAGCTGGGGTATTTTCTGCTCGCTCATGGGCTTGTCAATCATAAGTTATTAGCCAATGACGAAGTGGTTTCACTGCCAGACCCGCCCCATCTCGTCACATCTGATGTCTCGCGACCAAGACGGTAACTGAGAAAACACTCGTTTGAGGTTTCAAAACAGAACTTCAGAGAACCGCAGGTGACATGACGGTAGCTATGTCCATGTTTTATACTGTCTGTGAGCTGAACAGACTTGGCAGTGTGACTGTGAGCTATAAGGAGCAATCAGCTGGAACCACTGCCAACTCTCAGACTGATGAGAAAGAAATGTGTCTGGGGTCTGTATGTGATTGGTGGAAAGTGCTTTTCTTTACTGTACCATTACATCACTGCTTGACTGCCTTAAATTAATTTACCCTCAAACATCTGCCACTTAGAGCTGCTCCAAAGTGTACAGTTGATGCTCTTTTTTAGAAATCGTGGCAAACTAAATATCAGTTGTTAAAAATAGCAAATACATCCCTTTATACAAGTTTCCCTTGTTTTGTGACACATACTCTTCATAGATATTTGCACAGTTTTTAAGGTTTAATGAAACTAAGCTCATCTCTTACCCTGCTGAATACAGACTCGGGGCTCTGCTCTAGTTCTCCATTGCTGGTGACGGGGATCTCCGCCGCTGTGCTTCTGTGGGACTCCTCGGCCATTGTGCTCTCCTGCAATAAGGATGGTTAAATGAAGCAGGTTATTTCTCAAGGAAAAAAAGAGGAGACTGGATATCATAGACTGTAAATAAGAGAGGCATCGTCGAGGGCTTAAAATTAAGCTAGTGCTGAGGAGCTGCGTCCTTCAAATGGGCAGCAGGGGGCGACTCATCATCTGGTTGAAAATAAGTTTAATATACAGAAGTCAATAGGAAGAAAAAAAAATCCCCCTATTTCTCACTGGATTTATAATTTTAAGTAAACATCTTCCAAGTGCGTTATAGTCTAAATGGCCAACAGCATGTTCATTTTGTGATTGTATGTATTCATAGCCAAGATCCAAGAACACAGCAGTTGTTGCAGGTTATATAGTTGTAAGAGTTTCAAGTGAAGTTTAGTGGGGTTTTTCTGTAACTTAAGCACTTTTGTTCACATTCAGTGACATATAAATAACAATTTGACTATTAAACTGCTTTTTTAATATTTAACCTCAACAAATACTTAACATGGTCAGTTTGACTATTCTACATTAACATACCTAAACCATGCTGCATCACCACGACACTGATCAACCCATCCTCCTCTCACAGTTTTCTTCACTGATTATCAAGACAGGATGAAAAGATTTCATTTACGATTAGATTTAAGATCGTTGCTTTGATTGATTTCAGCACCGATCAGGATATGAAGTTTTTGTGCAACAACAACCGGCATCAGCTTTCCACACTCCCCTATTTCACAACATTACTTCTTAAAGCTACACAGAATAGAATGCATCATCAGTGGCCTTCCACATCTCCTAATATCTGCCACTGCAATGCCTTAAACAGACAATACCCAAATTTTGTGGCTATGTCCACGTGAGCATTAGCTCACCCTATCCAGCCGGAATAAGCATCGAACAAAACTCAATTCTCACAATAATCATGTGGCAGTCCTCATTTTATTCGCCATGAAAAATAGAAATCGTAGCCTTAATCATGATGCAGTGACACATTGGCTTGTTTAGCTCAACCTCGGAGCAAACCGCAGGGTGGAGACAGTTTATGGCCACATCAGTTTGGTTTAAGCTATAATAATCTGCCTGCAGTTGGAGGATGAAGATACAGCTGTGCTAGTTTTAGTACTTTTTTATGGCCTAATCACTGTGGACCTGAAAACTGGGACACTGACCTAATCACTATGACATTCTGTATGGAAGCTTTTATGAGGCCTGTGAATGTTAGTGTGTGGGGGAAAAAAGCATTTAAAGTGAGGTGTTTTTATAATCAGTACAGGGGAATTTGCATCTTTGAGCAAGATATTTTATTTATGAATCTTGACCCCTTTCTAAATAATGCAAGTAGTATCCAGATCAGCTGGTAAGAGGAGCCGGTTCCTGTCTTAACAGGCTGAGTGGTTTCACTGTGAGAACACAACGGTAAGTTTATATTGACCCCTACAGCATTTTCCCTCTCATCAACCCACACACACAATACTTCACAATAAGAAAGGGAATGTTTGGTACATTTATCAAAAAATATAACACTGAAATATCCCATGACAGGGTATCTGGGAGCCACTATAGCCTCAACACTATTTGAAAGTCATCCTACAAACTTGGCACGTGTTTTTGGACACACAGCCATTTTCAGGTCTCTTCAGAGATTCTGGTCTGGACTCTAGCTAGGTCGCAACAGCCAAAGCCACTCCTGTGTTTTCTCACCAGGGCATTGTGTTCATGAAATATAAACTTTGAACACAGCCTGAGATCCTGAGAAATAAATTCAATCCAGGCTTACACTACATTATCTGCATACATCTGCAAGGGCCTGTTGCTTCAAAGTATTCCCACAGCATGATGCCGCCACCACCACGTTTCAGCATAGGGGTCGTAATAATGAGGTGGTGGTCAGTGTCAGGTTTTTCTCCACACACGTCTTTAGGAATTGTGGGTAGATATTTCCCTCTTTGGTTCCTCAGGACAGAGGATTTTGCTTCTCCTTGTTAAGATCTGCTTACCGGTATGCGTCTCCCAGCAGGCTCGATCGGTGACTGCTGCACCATTTTCCCCCCTCTATTCGAACGTCGTTCACAATGGACCAAAACAGACTAGACTGGATTCTTGGATACCTGTTCGACTGAGGCCCTCTGTCTATAATTACTTCTTTTGACCTGTTTTTACAAAGACTCTTGGTGTTTCCAAACTTCTTCTGTTTGAGAATGATAGAACCCAACATCCTCTGCACACCTTCTGCCCTCAGGTCTGTGCTTTGACACAATCATAACCAAAGGACTAGTGCCAACTGTCTGAACTTCATGGCTCAGGTTTCACTCTAACATATACCATCACCTGTGAGAACTTCCAGCTCTAATTATGACTTGTGAATTCGACTGCAGCTTGTAATGCAACTAAATAAGATATACTGGAAGCTGCAGTGAGCCATTTTTACTTACAACAGCTATGGTGTGTAAACCACTTTATACCATTTTCAAATACTTTGCAAAGCCATAGATTTGGCATTTTGCTTTGATCACATTTTGTCTCAAGGGGAACACTTGATGTAAAATAGTTTAGTGTGTTTGAGTGAATGGAAATCAAAATAGTTGATCAAAAACAGAATCGTCTGCTTCACTTATTGATCCACAGTATAACACATTAAAAACAGGATGGGATGGGCGATAAAGACACTGCTTTGCTGGCTGCACCATGTGATTGGCACATTAATACTTAAAGGCCATAGGAAACCTGCAGGCAGGCAGGCAGCGCAGATAAGCACTGCTCTGCTTATCCAACTACCAGCTGCAGGTAAGACTGGCTCCACTCAGGTTCAAACCATTTGCCTGAAAAAGGTACATCTCCCATAACAAACAGAGAACAAGAACATGTGTAAATAAATTTGCTGACTAGTTCTGTTATTGGTGCTTTTAGCAGCAAATTCTAGCTGTCCATGCATCCATATTAATGACTCTTTTTATCCAAAAAATCCCAACAAAAACCCCCAAAACAAAACATAAAGAGACGATTCACAGAACAACAAATTATCAGGGGCCTTGAGGCAAAAATGATCACACCCACAGTCTGCAGAAAAACTGGCTAACAGTGTTATTCCACTGGCTGCAAATGAGTCAGGCGTGCAAATGGACAAGGTATGGCATGTCATAGGTTGCCATTCCCTACGGTTCAGTAACCTGGATTCAGATCAAGATGATGTAAGAGGGAGGGATGGATAATAACAATAAGCTTACTGTCCAATTAGCTGTGTCAGCTAATGGCGTCTTGCAAACTACAGATGAACGTGACACATTAGCGTTGCGCAATGTTGTGCTCAAACTGCAAACAAAAACACCCCACCACCAAAAAAATAAATAAGCAAAACCTGAAATGTGTCTACGTCAAAAGTATGCAGGGTGACTAAAGGAAAATGGGAAGAACAATTAAAATTTCTGATATGAAATTCTTGGGATGCCACATTCAATGCTGGCGCTGAGCCTGAAACTGAACACAAAACAACAACCTAAGGAGTCACATTCCAGAAACAATAAATGTGGGATTGCCTGTGAACGTTCAGTCAGGACTCCAAATCTCTCTAGCCAACCATGTGACCGGCATGTGCAGAACTCAAGAGATGTAAGAATGCCCAACTTAGCAAAAAAAGTGGAGGAAACTGTGTCATTCGCACATTAACCTTCAGTTAACAGTTAATCTAAATAAGGCAAAATATGCATAGATTCATACTTACCAGCCAGCAGGGGATAACCATGACAAATCAGCACTTTGTAACACATGTATATTTGCAATAATACAAAGTAATAAACAGAAATTCATTTCTTTTCTTAGCAATCACTTTGCTGTAAGCCAAAAGAGCAGAGTGCACGAGGCTTTGATGATCCTCAAACACATTACAAAGCAACACTTGGTAACTAGTGAGAAAACCAAGCGCACCACCAACAGAGAGAAAACCAGCTAATTTGTAACTCCTGCAAAGCAAGTGGAAGATGAAACAAAGCAAACGTAAAAAGAGGGAAACAAACACAATCACTCTACACAATAACGCAGTTTCTTGTTTTGGATTACTTCTAATAAAGCTCCGCAACAATATTTAACCTGATTATATAGGAAGAATACCGCCACCGCAACAGCAAATCAAGGACAAAATGGCAACATGAGCGAGAGCAGAGAGGAAGTGCCAGGACAGGTCGATTGTTCAGAGTGAAGGTAAATGTCACCTTTGTTTCAGTGTGAGTATCTCCGCTTTCCTGTGGTGTTTCAGCCGTTTCAATGCTGCGTTTCGTCTCGTGTCCCCTATCGGCTACACGACCAGACGCCAAAGTCTCGCTCTGAATGCCCTCATCATGCGGCTTCTGTCCCTTCCTGTTACTGCTTTCTGCATTCTCTTCATCACTGTTAATGTCAATGTCGTACATCACATCGTCCTCCCTGACACTGCTGCTGTCTACGCTCTCCTGCTTTAACTCCTTGCTCAAACTCTCCTCTGCTTTGCCATCCTCCTCACAATCCATCTGAGGCTCCTCGGATGAGGTCTTCCCCGACTCTGCCTCAAGACTAACTTCAGACATACCTGGAAACAGACAGACAGG
Source organism: Aulonocara stuartgranti (assembly GCF_965226115.1). Taxonomy (NCBI): domain Eukaryota; kingdom Metazoa; phylum Chordata; class Actinopteri; order Cichliformes; family Cichlidae; genus Aulonocara; species Aulonocara stuartgranti. The sequence goes on along the minus strand of NC_138944.1, from coordinate 29,068,668 downwards.
CAAGTATGAAAAAGTCCCACGAAGCTGGCTGACTGCTTATAGTGCCCCTACTAACAAAGGGAAATTAGTTAACTGCTGCTTGTAAGGTATTTTAGGACTTCTCATGGTCTTCTTTGTGTATCTGTATCTCACTGAGTGATTACTTTTTATTAAATACGACACCAGGGAATCACAATAACGGTTTCCTAACTTTATACAAAGTCATGTTTTTGTACAAAGTAAGAATCGTTTAAATTCACATTGTTTAAACGAGTAGTGGGATTTGAGGCTGCACAATACATACTCTGGGCCACGCCTACAGCACATCCATGTACTATACTTCCTTATCTGCCCCAGTCCAGACCTCTGAATAGTCTGCCTATCAGGCACATGTAAAGACCAATTGTAATTGTGGTGTATGTCCTACAGTTCCAGCACATTAATGTGTCTATCGAATGGCCATGTTTGAACTTTGAGTCGAATGCATGTGAGAGGCACAAACTGGGGTTCTGTTATTGATGAAAGCACTTGCACAACAGGAAAGTGAAGTGGCTCACATATAGACACCATTTTTAAACTACACTCAGGAGCAGCTGTGTAATCCAATCCCTAACCAGAACTCACAACAGGATTTTACAGTTCTATTTATTATTTATTCTAAGGTAAATTTCGATTGAATTTTACCTTGCATTTTAAAGCGTACCTGTAAAACTACAGGTACGTCTACAGGCTGTTAGCTGTCACCTGTGATACTGGAGCAACTACCTCCGACATTAGAGAACTGTTGGATAATTTCCAGATTTTCAGCTCTCTGCCGGAAACAAAGTGCACCTTTCACATAATGTTAACCGCGTCAGGTTTATAGCCTTTATGACATTGTGGAAATCGACGTGGATGCTGCTAGTACTACCCGGAACAGAGTCGAGTTTATCAAGGTTACCTGTTGAAGTGCAGTCACGTGACTTGCTGCAAGGCTGTTCACAAGTGATTAAAAAAAACAAACTTGCCAGACCAAATATATAATGCAGCTAATTCATTTCATTTATTGAGATTGCAACATAATAAAAGTGATAAGTATGCATCAACCAAACCGTTCCCTAGCTTTACCCGCTAGTCGGTTAGCTCTGAGCTGCCCACTAATTTGACTTAACGTGAATCTATCGCAGCTGTTGACGTGTAGTTAGCTAGCGTTAAGTAGCTAACAAGCCGACAGGCAGCTAAGGAAAAACTTCCAATGAAAGCACTTAAAGTTGACAGTGTCTTCAAGCTTCGCTGGATGTGCACATCCGTGCAACAATTAAACAGGGAAGAAGAAAACTTTAGTTCACGTTACCTGTGTGCGGATGCGGCTAACTGTTTTAGCTGTGCCCCGTTAGCCGTTGTAGATGCTTATTGAAATCCTCAGCACCGGGCCGCACTGGATGTTTTAGCGCAAAGGGCTGTTAACGCAGACGGTGCATATAGATGTACTAGCAGTTTATCATCGGCTGTCTTTCGCTCTCGGCAAAGACGCCAGACTCGCTGTTTGACTGCCCGGAAAGACTGTTCCACTCTGCTGGGCCTCTGCTGTCAGCTGAAGCAAACTACACCATTTGCGGGATGCGCTCTCCCCCTGCTGTTAAAATGTGTTGTTTGCAGTTTGTGTCGGGTGCTTGTAATACGTTTATTATCTATTTTAGATCCGAGTAGAGACATATAATCTAAGGCAAAAGGATAAGATAAGAAGAAGACCGATATGTTTGTAAAGCATTCAACGTCAGTGTTTATCTCCGCTAACTACAACTTTCTCCCTGTTATCTGCTTAGAAAGTGATTTCCCATGGCAAACTCAATTTCCCATGAGCGCCTGGGTGAGGACGCACATTTACGTTTCGACGCGATCTGAGCCCTGGTTGAGGCAGTCCAGTCAGAGGCCATATTGGAATATATGAAGTCGGCTTGCACTTTGATGGAACTGAGTGTCTGCCGTTTTGAGAGTCTCTATACTGCTATCCAGGATTTATACGCGAGTGATTGCAACAGGCATTCCACTTGAGACTCTGCTAAGTCTGGACGGCAAGTTGTCTCGCTTCTTTTATTGGGAAAAATGAGTCCAACCGATGCTAAACGGGGGGCTAAACGCAGGAAGAACAAGCGGGGCGGTGGCAGTAGCTGCAGTGCTGTCTGCAATACCAGCGGTGGCAAGGCCGGGGTTGCTTCGGCCCTGGGCTGTGAGGGAACAGCAGCACCTGCCTCTGTCGTCGGCTTTTTGACACCTGGCAGTGCAGGCAGCGGGAATATAGGATCCATCACGGGCATAAACGACGAGGTAAGAGTGTCACACTACTGGATGTCAAAACAGGGGCGAGCAGCTTGGAGCGTTATCAACGACACATCTGATTTGGGCCCGAGACTGATGCGAGGAAGGCAGCTAGCTAGCTAGCTAACTAACAAGTGCAACGTAGCTGGTAGTTAACCGGCTTAATCACAGCTAATAATAGTTGTTTATTCTTTGTGAAATAATCGCCAGCAGTTAAACAGTCCCCAGTGTAATATAACACACTGTCTTAAACGTCAGGCTAACTTACTAAAGTCTTGGCGAAATCCTAACACTACCATCGTTAGCTTAAGTTAAGAGGTCGTAGGTGTATCGACAACGATTTAGACACAATCAAGCAGTTGGTTGATCTAATATTCTTCTCTGTGTATGGCTAGCACAGGTATAGATTGGGCTGCTCGAATCAAAGTTATTCGGGAATAACATTAAGATTAACGTAGGTGGCTCAAAAGCTGCTATCACCTAGGTAAACACTGATGCTAGCTTATGCTAACAGTCAAGAGCACTAACAATCTCATCACTGTTTTTGCGTTTTTAAATTCCGAGTTTCCGTCGTTTTTTCTCTCTCTCTCTATTTCTCTAGTCTGTAAAGGTTTGAGTTTAACTTGGTCATATTTTCCAGAGGACCAGCTAAAGTACTCGACTACCTCCTCCACGTTAGCCTAATGAGCCCGTATACTTCAATACCACGATAGTGAAACTTAACAGTGAAATCTTAAGATGGTTAGCAAGCTTATTTACAAGATCGGAGATGTTGGTTAGCTTAATGGGTCGCGTAAATAACACTTGAGTGTTTTGTATTCTGCATCGAAGGGAACTATGTCCTGTCTGTGCTTCTGTGTACGTTTATTGTGCTTTTGTAGTTATTCTGGTCTCTCACGTAGAAAGTGTGTGTGTGTGTGTGTGTGTGTGTGTGTGTGTGTGTGTGTGTGTGTGTGTGTGTGTGTGTGTTGTTTGTTTGGGATTAGTGATGTTACAGTATCAGATTTTCCGCTACAAGTGGGCAGAAGAATTCATGGTAACAACAATATCGCTGAAAATAAAGAAAAATACCCCTAGTCATACCAAGCTTCATTTATTTCATCGTAACTTTATTCATTTTAACTTTGTTAATTCACTGCTGCGCTAATAAGGTAAATGATATAAGAAATTTCTTGGCTAAACCATTATGGAAAACCAAATGTGACTACTTGGAGCCACTGCTGTTTTGTCTACTCTTTTTGTACACAAAATATCATGAAGCTTAAACAAAGACCGGTCATTCAGTCAGGCCTATGCTAAACAGGAGAAACACCTGTGAGTCATAGTGCAGGAGCTAGTGTTAGCTTGAAAAACTGTCAAGACAACGGTAATTAAATTAAAAATTTATTCCTCAAAGTAATACCAGTCTATCTGCACCTATCTCAGTGTGTGAGAGAAACACAGAGAAAGAAAAACCAATGCTGTTAGCACTAAACACCTTACTTTAGTCATCCATAAAGTAAGCATACACTGTCTAGTACGTGTTTATATACTATATAGTGCAAGGTGACAGTATAGCAGTTACTAAAAAGAAGAGAGCCTTGATATAAACTGGATTCCTAGTTGTTCAGGTCATTTACAATATGTTTATGTGCATGTTTTACTGCAGCATTCATTTTTATTTTTAAATGTCAGTTATTACTAATGCTTAACAGTACATGCACAGATAGCCAGCTTGTTTTTCTCATAGCACCGATTACTACCATGGTGGTTTGTGTCAGCCTGCAGCAGCAACAGTAATTTGTCGTTTAAGTTTACATAACATGAAACTGCTTGAATTTAATCCTTTAGTCTAAATGATCAGTTACGACTCCTTTTCTGCCAGTCTGTGCATGGCTAGATAGAGATTATGTTTTGCTATAATTTTTCTGAGTTGACTCCTTAAATGTGCGTACATCATTTTTGGGCACTTTTGTTTATAGGTTTTCTGTGTATGCAGTGTGTACTGGTGTGAACCTATGAGAGGTTTATCAGTATAAATATATATGCAGTCGAATATAAAACCCAGAAAATAATACAGAAAACATTAGAAGCTTTGAGGTGTAATATTGAAACTGTGTCATCACTTAGTGTAATTGATCACTTGCATAAATAGAAAGGGATGAGTTCATTGTAAACTATGAGCTGTTTTGTGTCCATCAGGTCAAAGTGAACAGCGGCATTACACCACAGTTTACAGAAGGACCGGTGAATGCTGACTTCTCTGGAGTCCTTCAGGTAAAGTACAGTCAAGGGTTTCTGAATCCACTCAATGATACAGAACCTTTGTCGCTCAAAGACATGTCCAGTTTACCAGAATAATACACACCTTGACAATAGAACTGTGTGTATGCTAAATGGTGGAAACCCACTCAAGATTTAAACATTCAGTGTTTCTGTTAATTCAGTCATTTTTAAGTATGGAACTTATTCATATTCGGTAGGACTTGCCTCAGTTATTCATACATTCAGATGCTCCAGCATTTGTATTTTTTATTTTTTTAACAGTAGGGTTTAAGTGTTGATAACTGCCTTTTTTTTTTCCTGATTACTAATGACGTTATTCCTCAGAATTCAAATCCATACAACACACATCACGAACATGAACTTGAACAAGGAACGAGGAAATATATGTATGAAATGTACTGTTTATCATAGAGAACCCAACTGATTGATCAGTGAGCAGATATTGTCTGCAAATATTTGCTTTTTTCGCTGATCTTTTATAATAATAATAATGATAATAATAATAATAATAATAATAATAATAATAAATGGATAAATAATATATAAATGGAAATTAAAAAGGTAAGGAAGAAGGGTGAGAAATGCCTTTCAACTATGTTATGAGAGTTGGCGTTGCATAGTTTGTCCAACAGAGGGCACTTTACAACTCTCCTGTTTGTTGTGTGAAACACTACACACTGATTAGGAGCAGTTGGATACAACGCAAATGAGTAAATGATTAACTAACATGTGTCACACAATGTTCAGCTACTTTCTTACACTAATTTAAAAAAAAAAAAAAAAAAAAAGAATTTACAATATCGACACCTGAGTTTGAGAATGTGATAATTTAAGAAGGAGGAAACATAGGATTCTGAAATTCATACCATAGCTGTACTAGGAGGCCATATCATGTTTGGATAGATGCTGATATTCCGTTAAGTGTAAAGCTGCCCCGCTCTAACCCAGAGTACTCACTGAGTCACAGTCTCCAGGAGTACACGTTTAAAATGTAGCTGAAATAGATGGAAGTCAACCTTCTTCTTAAAATCCCATAGCCATCCCACCCACCGTCACAAGCAGTCAGTGTGTATATCATTAATTGAAGCCTCTAGCTTCTAATTACGTGTTTGTGCCCCTCTGTGGTTCACGCACTGAAAGGACTCTGTGTTAAAGTTCCTGTGATTTAATGAAGTACAGCGGGCCTGTTCAAACAGCTGTTGTACCTGGAGTACATTGGGTTGTGAATGTTAGATTGGTTAGCAGTTCAAGTGATCACAAACTTGAGTTTTCCTCTAAAATAACATCTGTATTATTATTATTATTATTAGAAGAAAAAATAACCTGCTTTTATTTATTCCCTTAAGTAATAAATGACAACAGCCACTGCATTTCTATCTAGGGGATTTTAATCAAACACAGTGACTTCATGTAAACTAATATATTTTTCTTTCCCACCACAGACCCCATTCACATTTGGCCTGAACCAGCGAGCGCCCTACACTGCTGGTGATCGCTGCCTCTTGTGTCGATGTGAGCGTAAAGACACTGTCGTGCCTTCAGAGGCAAGCATCTCAGGCCAGAACGGTACGGCACAGCCTGCCAAGACTCCCAGTGCTCTACAGCTGCCTCTGTGGGTGTGCTCTGACTGCAGGCGCACAGTGGAGAAGGAGGACCGACATACTACTCTAGAGCAGTCTTTAGGGGTAAGTCACATGAGTGTGAAGAGAATTAAAGTTATAAAGAGTTTGTGCATGGAGAGAGAGTGCTGCGTGTCAAGCCTTTGCTCGATTCCGCCGTTCAGTCGGTTTTCTGGCTCAACACGGATGCCACATATCTGCAGTTTAACGTGCACAGCTGCGGTCTTTCAGTGGATGATGCAGCTCCTGCGTTCACCTGGCACTGCTGGTTCTGTGCCAGAACGGCTGAAACAGATGCAGCCACCGTGAGCAGCAGCTGCTGCTGTAAGAACGTAATGATGGAAGCAGAATAATACGATTGCACAAGCTTGAATTGATTCAACGAGGTAGCGACTTCTAGAAGCTTCAGCTTGAAATGTGCACTTTTTCAATTTTTCAGGTACATTAATTAAACAAAAAGTATCTCAGTGGATGAAATGCTTTTGATATATAATAAATGGTACATAAAAATGTAGTTGTGATTATGGCATTAGCTGCATCTGTATCTAAAAATGAAGGAACTAATTATAAAAATCATAATGATTTAAGTCTTTATTTTAACACGTAGTCACATTTAATACTCCTAATGATTAATTAAGAAAATAAGTGGCAGTGTTGCTGTTGTCGTCTTAATTAGTTTTCTCTCTTTCTCCTCTGCACACCCAAGTGTGACTGAAAATATCCTCTCAGGCCTGTGTTGTAAGATGACGTGTGTTTGAGTGTGCGCTCCAGTTACTCTGTATATAAAGAGCTTCTTTATGACCGACTGCCTGTGGAAAAATCTTGTGATTTGAAATCAGTGGGTTTTTTTTTTTTCTCCCCCTATAATACAAAGTGACTTTTTATTTTCCTGGTTGAATGTGTGTAGGAGTGATTATTAGTTGTAATTAATAAAAGCACTTTTGTACAGACAAATTTACAAAGGCAGCGACTCGACTTTGTTTCCGTTCTTGCAAATTCTAAAGGAAATTTTGCTTTTTATTTGTAGGCAGGTGGTAAGATTGCGCCTACATTTTTGTTCTTCATCCAAAGTCTCAGTCTGAGTTGCTTTTGAAAACTCCCAAACGTTTGTTTTTTGGAGCTCAGTCCTATGTTTTCTTAGTTGTTGGTGCGTTAGCCTTGGATGGTGGTCTTGGGTTTGGCTTCCTCTTAAATGTATTGTTAAATGCATCCTAACTGCAGGGGCGTGCTCTGCTGACTCACAGCATTATGGTCCTGTAGTCAAGGGGCCCAAGCAACTGGAGAGCTTTTATTTTGAAATAGCTGCAGAAAAGAAAATTTGCACATATATTCTCTATCTAGTCTGCCACATGCTGTGCTTTTTCTGGTGATGAGTGAATGATGGTGTGACATTATAAGTCAGTTCTCACAGTGGTTTGCTGATCTCGGCCCTGATGCTTGTCAATTGTAACTGTAACTTTTCTCTAAACAAAAAAAGACTGCACTGTGTGCTCATCCCAGTTGTAGTTACTGTCCAACACGTTATAAACGTAAATAGGCTGAGCGTCATGTGGTGCTGGACATATCAGAGCAGTCATTTTCAGGGCCTTGTAGCTGTCACAGTGTCCAGAGCCAGATCCATGAGATGATCAGAGATTATTTTATGACAAGCCACAGCTGAAGAGACTGAAGAGGAATCAACTGAAATGATTAAAAATGCTCTTAAATACAGAGAAGTGATTGACATTCATATTATATGTTAGCACATTATTTTCAGCCGTGCGACATGCCCAGTGTCACCATCGGCTCCTGAAAAATGATCAGCATCACAGTAAACTAATAAAAATGTTTCTGGATTTGTTCAATGCCTTATTGTGATGTCTTTGTTTTCCTTCATAATGCCTACAGAGTCAGGACTTTCTTTTGCACATGCCTGTGGGTAATGGAAACTTGGGCCAGGAGGCAGCCACAGGGGACAGACTGACCACTGCTGCGCCTACTCTACCCATGCTTCCTGCCCCGGACCTCACCACGCCGATGCCTGCTGATACAGTGTGCAGCTGCGAAGCTTGCAACGAGAGGCGGTCAGTTCAGGTTGACTCTTTGATTCCTTGCGTTTTTGTTTTTGTTTTGTTTTTTTCACTGATTCTTAATGAATTTGTGGGAATTACAGGGAGATCTCTGCCGAGTCGGAGAGGGAGTCGCAGCAGCTGCAGAACCACTGGTCGGAGCTTCGCTACCTGGTGCGCTACATCTACAGACAGACGGGAACGCCACTTGCAGATGACCACGACCAGCCTCTAGAGAGAGACAAGGAGGGCATGAAGGAGCTGGTGGACAGGTATGACCACGACCAGAAATCCTGCCTCTCTTTTTCAGGTCTTTCTTTCAGGGGCTTTCAGGGGTGTGTTTGGCCACTAGAGGTCCCTGTTAACAGGGAGCTTCTCTGAAAACAACCAGAGGCGTGGGAGCCTTTGCGCTGATGTCAACAAACTGAAACTGCTGCCTTGTTTTGTTTTGGGTTTTTTTGTTTGTTTTTCCAGTGTATTTGAACAAGTCCACAGGCCCGTAAAAAGCCTATTGGATTACTTAATATGATGTAATTGAGGAAACTATGTGACTCACATTGGGAGATTTTAAACTGTACAGACAGTGTTACAAGAGAAAGAAGAGCTTTACGTGCTGGTAGCATCAATAGATGGGGAATTTTTTTTTTCTTTTCCCACATTATGTTCATTGTTTTTCTCCCGCAGACTCTGTGAAAAGGATCCCTATCAGCTCTACCAGCGGTTGGAGCAGCAGGCTCGGGAATACGTCTTGGAAATGAAAGTGCGTCTATTGAAGCACCTTTCTGCAGGTTCCAAGAACACGGGACCACCTGGGACCATAGCTGCAGCCCAAGGTCCTCCTCAAGCCCACCAGTTCATCTCACTTTTGCTGGAGGAATACAACGCCCTCTGTCAAGCTGCACGAACCATCAGCAGCTTCCTGCTCACCCTGGTTCGTCCGAGTGTTGTTCCCCCACATACAATAACACGTTTGACATATTCATCGCATTCTTAACTTTTATTTTATTTCCTTTTTTTTTTTGCTCTTCCCCAGGAAAATGAGCACCTCCAGAAATTTCAGGTGACCTGGGAGCTGCACAACAAACACCTTTTCGAGAATCTGGTTTTCTCCGAACCGATCTTACACAGCAGTTTACCGGCACTCATTGCACAGCTTAGGTAAGACGTCACTTCTATTTAAAGGAAGACTCTATGACTAGACGCTCATCGTGATGATTTGATTGCTAATAAAGACCCAAATTGCACATTACCTTCTCAGATGCTGCCTTTGAACAAGCTTCCACAGTACTGAGCCATAAGCCAGCAGGCTTATCCCTAATCCCTATTTGTTTTTTTTTGCTTTTGTTTTCTTTCCACAGGCATGGCACAGCTTCCCATGATTCATACAGTGAAGATACGTACAGGACGTTATTAGAGAGCTACCAGCAACTTCAGCAGGAGATGGCTTCAGTGGCCGCTCAGTGGCAGGATTGTGAGAAGAGGATTGATGACTATGTGGATGAACAGGTACGCAGGGCAGTAAAAGAATGTCTTGTGTAACGCTCATGTTCAGTACAGAGAATAATAAATTGTGTAACATGTTTCTTTTGTAGATGCTTTTTAAGGTGGAGGGTCAGAATATTACCAACCAAAGAACAGAGCCACACAAGTCTTTAATTAGCAAAAATGTAAGTGAAATGAAAACTCTGTGTGACTGTTTAGATATTTTTTTTCAGTCTTTGATTTGTGAAGCTTCTAAAGTCTTTGTTGATTCTTACTATCTGCCTGTTTCCAGACTTTAAAGACAAAGCAGGGAATGCTGAAAGAGGACTGGGAATTCTTTAAGCAAAGAAGGTTTATAGAAGAACAGGTACGGCACATGATTATGACGCTGTCATTTTACAATGGAGTTTTACAGTTGTGTCCTTCAAAGCGCTGTAATGGTTTCTGTTTTTGTTTTTTTGTAGTTACCCAACAGTAAGAAATCCCCCACCGGAGATAACAACTTCACAGACACAATGAGAATGCTGTCATCTCGTCTGAGTATTCCAGACTGTCCAAACTGCAATTACAGAAGAAGGTGAGCTGTCAGGATTCAGTGGCTTGTCCCTGTCTGGCCTGGGATTACGTTACTCTTAGTCCAGTGAATTTCAGAAATAATTCAAATTATCTTCACAGGGGAAAAAAAAAAGGATAACATGTATAAAATAAGTGAACAGACTGGTTATGTTTAGTTGTGAAGAAATTAAATGAACCCCCCTCTACTTGCTGGTATTATTATTATTATTATTATTATTATTATTATTATTATTATTATGTGCAAAAGTCTTGAGCAATTTCTTTATATTTTGCTTCCAAGGAGCCAGAATTTATTTTCTTTTTTTTTTGTGGGCTCGTGCAATAGTTTAAGTCTTTTTCAGGCTTTTTCAGTGCAGTCCTTGTACCTGACCATTTTCAGAGGTTTCTTTTCTTTCTGTTAGCCACCTAACACTGACCTATGAATCATTCCAGCATAAGAACTCAAAGGATGAAACAGTGTTGTCTACACATAATGCGATTTCTATTAAAAATGATAAGATAACAGTTTGAAGGTCTAAACTGGTGTCTTTGCAAAAACAAAGCGCTATTAGCTGAAAACATGGCACATCTCTACATGCTGTGTAGGGTGTCCTGAGAAATTTTGAGAGGGAAAAAAACGCAGATGAAAAGCGTCTGAAAGTCATGTCCTTACGGAGTAGAAACCAATCCAGCAAAGATCTGACACTGTAACCATTTATTGTTTACTGTAGCCTGGTTAGAAATGATGTTGGTGGAAGGGTGGCTATCAAGAAGCCATTCTTAAGGAAGGGAGAAATGGGGAGCCAAGGCTGAGGTATGCCAAATTACACAAGAGGTGGTCTGAAAATCAGCAGTGACATGAGGTGAGGGTCATGTCACTGGTGTGGCTCAAGACTTTTGTCACTTTGCTATAGAACCTATTTAAAGATGGGAGAGCGAGATGTCAACATGTGATGTATTGAAGACCATTTTCCGCCATTAAAAAAGCCACTTAACTCATTTGACTGTATGGGAATTGTCTTTTTAAAATACTTCATGTAAGAACTTTACTGAGAGAGTCCTGTAATCAGTATCACAATATAAATTTTGTCTCAACTTTTTTCAACAGGTGCACATGTGACGACTGTAGCCTCTCTCACATCCTAACGTGTGGCATAATGGACTCTCCTATCGCTGAAGACCTCCACATCAAACTACCCATGCAAGGGGATCCTCCCCGGGACTTCTTGGCAGGGGTGCACCCTCCTAGCCTCTCTTCCGGCAGTTCAGCATCCGGCTCCAACTCCAGTTCTCCCATCACCATCCAGCAGCATCCGAGACTCATTCTGCCTGAAGGAGACACCAACACTTTGTAAGTCATCTATTAGTATTTTCCCCAATCTTAGCGTTAACATAAAAATAAGTGCTATTAAAGTGGAACTGATATTTCGATAAATAGTCTCTTCTTCTTCCTGACTTCTCATTTCTCTCTTGTTGTAGCATTAGCGATGATGACGAAGTGCCTCCATTGTCCAGTAAGTTTGGGGACATGTACCCTATGAGTGGTTATGAGGACAACAGTATGGTGACTGCTGCTGTGAACGGTCTTCATAACGACATCAACGGGGAAGGTGAAAACGTGGCGCTAAAGACAGGGGTGAGTCCTCTACAGCCCCCAAAAAATGCCCAAGATTAGCTGTGAATTTCCCTGCCGGGTTTCTGGATGATGAAGCTGCAGTTCATTATGAGTGGGTTACGGGTAATTTGGGAAATGTTTTGTCCTCACATACTAATTCAGTCTTTGTTCTGCACCTCTCTGTGTCAGTCTCCTCGCATTACCAGCAGCAGCAGCTCATCGGAGGGTGACGAGGAGGAAGCTAATAGCGAGGGTGGTGGGGAGCCCCCAGGGCAGCAGGAACAGCTTTCCTCAGGAAAGACCAATAGTCCTCCACCCTCCTACAACCACCAGCAGGTATTTATACAAATACAATGAGCCTTCATTCGTCTTCCTTTAAGGGCCATATGCTCAGACGCACTCATTGTGTGACGAGAGATCTAAAAATACTGATCACAGAACAAGAATGTTCTTTGTTGCTGTGGGTCCCGGGGTTATTGCAGGAGCGTGTTTTTTTTTTTTTTTTTTTACATGAATTTAAATTTTGTTTTAATTTTTCTTTTTTTTGTTATAGCTTAGACTGGGTTTGCTCATTTCAGTTTCAATGTGGTTCCAGTAGTTTCAGTATTAATTTGAGTTGCTAGTCCATTATAATATGAGTGGTATTACTATACAAACACTAGACGTGGTCATCTGTGCATCAGTGAAAGTCCCCTTATACTCTTTGTGTGGATTAAAGACTAGAAGACATTTGCTATTTATTTTATTTGTTCGTTTGTCTTTTAAAGTCTATAACTAAAGCTAATGCCACACTTATCTGGCCACGATCCTTGCCACCTCCAGGTACAGCTGTTACTGACGAAACGAGGTGCTTTATTTGCAGGGCAGGGTATCCGTGTATCCGTGCAGTGGCACTGATGAGACCTGAACCACTTTACTAATGTTCATGTGACACAAAAAGCACATCAGTTTAATTCTGATGTAAGAGCGGAGATAAAAACTTGGTAGTGTAGTCACACTAATTTAAAATAATAATAATAATGAAATCCTCGATGGAGCTGAATTGGAAAAATGAACTCCACTACTACATTCTGATACATGATTTAGCTGTTATTACTCTTTTAAATCAACGTGTTTCAAACCTATATTACCCCCACCCTCAGGCAGAGCAGGTCCAGCATGCCTGCGAGTGCCACGTGTGCAACCAGGACCCCAGCTCTTCCACCCTGGGCCCCGCCACGTGTTTGCCCCCTAGTCGGCTCCACGCTGCGCCTCCTCCCCCCGCTGTTGGACACCAATTCTTCACAGACAGCAAGACCCCCCCTGCACACCCCGCCCTCCACTTGTACCCACACATCCACGGCCACTTGCCCCTACACAACTTCTCCCGGCCCCTCCTGCACCCCACACTCTACCCACCAAGCCCACCTCTCACACACAACAAGGTGAGGATAACAAGTTTTTAGAGGTAGACGTAAGTTGTATTCTTCCGATCAGTATGTAGAATTCTAGCATTGAAAGTGTCTTTAAGGGGAAAATTGATTCATTTCCTTATCACTGGGGATTTTTCTTTTTTTAAGGTTCCAAGAACAATCCTAAGATTAGTTGTACGCTAGTTTCATTTAGTGTCACTGCAGTTCCTTTTTTCTGCCACAAGGGGACAGACTGAACCTAAACTAGGGGAAGGGGGGAAAAAGCAAAAAGAACAGAGCAGTCCTGAACTTTGTGCCAAACTCAAACCTGTTCATCTCATCATTCCCTTACTAATCACATTTTTTTCCCACCTTAAGCCTCTGCCCCCCAACCCTATATCAAACCACTCGGCGGCCAAGCAGCCAGCCTTCAGTGCGTCTTTACCAGAGCATGTATACCAGAACTGCTTCGGCGGTGCGGGCAGTGCAGGTGACTGGAACAGCTCTCTGCAGTGCCTCTCGCTCAAGTTTGAGAATTTATGGGACGCTGCTGTGATGAAGAGCTGGAATCCGTCTGTGCTGTTGCCCGAATCGCTTCCAGGTGAGCCGCCCAGGCACGGCACAAATCACCAATCATATTGAAATCATTTAAAAAGAATCGTTAAGACAATGTCTTCCCTTATGTTTTGTCCTAACCCAACAGGTGATATGCTTGGACCACCACTTGCTGATGTCCCCCTCCCTCCAACATCATCTATTTGCCCCCAAGGGGAACATGCCTCACTGCCCACGCCTCTGCCCCCTTCCTCGTCTTCTTCCTTGTCATCATCTTTGTCGTCATCCTCCTCGTCCTCATGCTCCTCTTCAGAAGCCAAAGAGCAGAAGAAGACCGGCGGCAAGAAGAAGTGTCTCTACAATTTCCAGGATGCCTTCATGGAGACGAATCGAGTGGTGATGGCTACCTCCGCCTCCACGTCCTCAGTGTCCTGCACTGCTACCACTGTCCAGTCAAGTAATAACCCACCCATCCACCTAGCATCTAAAAGACCCAACTCTTTAGGTAATATAGGAAGTAGGAGTAGTGGTTAGGTTTGTACTGATGGGGCTTTTTTGTTATTAAAATGATGGGACACTCAAACAATTTAACACCTACAGTTAAAAGGGACTCGTTGTGGTCGTCTCCACCGCCGTATTTTATTCTCGTACCCCAGCTCTGTGTTATTCATACATCAAAATATTTTTGGGTGCAGCCCCTCGGTCCATCAATTGTTTGAAACAAACCATTTTAGCTTCCTCTATTTAAACTGCCTTTCTTTTAATTGGCTGAAAAAAGGTGGTTAGACCTACTCAAACAAAACAACCATCTGACGGCTGTGGATGCTGTGCTCACAGGTATCATGTCGGATGTCTTTGGTATTATGCAGAGGCAGAAATGGAAGAAACTGAGCGTTTAGGGGTCTGAAACCGGAGTTTTTGACTCACGGGGAAACTTGTCAGTGTGTATTGTGCATCCTTCATTGTAAGAGTACATATTTAACTAATTGATAAGTCCCCTTGAAAATTTGGGTGTGTCATCAGTTTTGATCACATACAAATTTTGCTGTCACTGATAGCTTTTATTCAGCAGGATAATTATTCATTTTCTCTATTATAGTGGGGTTTTTTTATGGTATTTATTACCTCTTTGACCTTTCCAAATATTAAAGCACATGGGAAGGATGCCTATTCTTTTATATTTTTCTCAGTGTTAACTGTAGCAAGCATGTTTTACTATGCAAGGTTTGCTACTGTGTCTATGCTTGAATGCACAGTTAAGAATTGACAGAATGGTGAATTCAAATCTTATGTCCACACATTCATCAATTACTCAGATAACCTGGAGTAAAGTGTAAATTGTGTTTTATTCTGAAATGTCTGGTCGTTGTATTGTGGTGAAATGAATGATGTGGCTTGAGATAGAGAGAGAGAGAGATAGATATATATATATATATATATATATATATGAGATCGATCTAAGTTTAGATGAGCAAATATAAATATCAGCGTTATAATTCATATTCAAAAGGTCATCAAGCTGAAACTGCGTTGCGCTGGTTTAGAAGAAGTGGTATTGACGTGCGAAGCATGCGTCAGCAACACTTGGCTTGTTTGTTTTCCTGTCTGGAAGCTCTGAACACGATCATGTTGTTTTTGATGATGTGGGGATTTTTTCTTTTGTGTATTTTGTTAATGTAAATATTGTAATTCTGGCCATTTTCCCTCCCTTCTAGATGACGTATTTCACAATCTAGGTAAAGAGGACCACAGGCAACCCACTCCAACCACCCCTAGAAATGGCTCCACAGGACTTACCTCCCTCCCTCCTCTCTCGGGGCCCCCGCTCCCTCCAGCACCCACTGCGCACCTTCCGATAATAGGATCACAACCCTTCCCAAAAATGGCCACTCCAGCTCCAGACTTTGCAGACTCCCACCAGGGTCATTGCCTCCCACCCACAGAACCTCTGGCCACCTCAATGGATGGGCCCATCAGTGCCCCACCCAGCGTCTGCAGGCAAGTTTGCTGTCTGATTTCACAGGAAAGATTATTTATCTTATTTCTTTTTTGTCGCAGCAATCCAAACTGAATTTAAAGTACTGAAACATGAAAACATTATTTATTTCAGTGATCCTGACTGTGAAGGCCATCGCTGTGAAGGGAATGGGGGGTACGAGCATCCGCCATATGATGGAGAGGAGAGTCAGGACGAGGACAGCTGCTCGGAGCACAGCTCTTCCACCTCCACATCCACCAACCAGAAAGAAGGAAAGTACTGTGACTGCTGCTACTGCGAATTCTTCGGACATGGCGGGGTAAGACATGCATGTTTATGCAAACACATTGACCTCAGATTAACATCTTGTTGGTGTTTTTTTTTTTTTTTTTTTTTTTTGCTTTTGTTGTTGTTGTTGTTTTTTCCAAATGATTCATTTATTTTTATTTTCCTCCTCCGTACCCTCATTGATTGCGACACCCTTTGTTTTATTCACAGCCCCCAGCTGCTCCTACCAGTCGAAACTATGCAGAAATGAGGGAGAAGCTTCGCTTACGTCTGACAAAACGCAAAGAGGAACAGCCGAAACGCGAGGAACAGCAGCCGGTGATAGAAAGAGATGGAGGGGTGGAGGACCACAGGCGGGTGGAGGACCTGTTGCAGTTTATCAACAGTGCTGATAGTAAACCCGCTTCCAGTTCTAAGGCAGCAAAACGAGCAAGGCACAAACAAAAGAAGGTAACTACCTGCTGATCAGGCCAGAGGCCTTTTTGAAATGAACCACTTTCCTAGAATACTTGGAAATATAGCACTCAGTGGTCTTTATTATTATTGTTTTTTTATGAGTCAGAGTTGTCAGTACACTAATAGTAAATGTCTGTGTGCTTCAGATGGAAGAGAAGGCCCGTCTGGAGGCGGAGGCCCGCGAAAGGGAGGAGCAGCAGTTGTTGGAGGAACAGCAACGGCGACAGAGGCAGGAAGAGGAAGAAGCGCTTCAAAAAGAACTGCTCCGACTGCAGGAGCTGCAGCAACATCGCGCTGCCAAAAAGAAAAAGAAAGAGAAAGCAAAGGAAAATACCGCTCCCCCTCACAACAATCCACAGCCCCTTAAACAGACAGCTCAGAACGTCTTAGATAATCTTCAGAATGGAAAGTCACAGCTGCTTCAAACTCTCATCCGCCTCCCTGACCAGAAGGAACCCAGATTTGACTCACTACCCCGGCCCCATTTACAGCACAGCCCAAACTGCGCTGCTGAAAAGGGGTTTACCGCTGAGACCAACATCCCCAATTCTCCACCTGACCTCCTCAACGGCACCTCCTCTCTACTCGAGGTCAGCAGTAAATCTAAGGGTAAGCAGTCCGCTAAAGTGCCCACCTCTGAGGCTGCTGTAAAGAAAGCCCCAGAGTTACCCAAGAGCTCCGATGCGCCTGTAAAGCTCGCTAATGGCGCTACCACTACAACAGACACCAAAGCAATGCGAACTAGGCCCGTTGAAGCCCTCGCTCCTCTCCCAACCAGTGAACCCCAGAGGGAGGAAAGGAGCAATAACAGAAGTGCCAGCGGTAAAAGGCAGCAACACCAACCTCTAGCCCAAACAAAGGAAGACAGGATAAGCCCCCCTGTGTCAAACCCCTCTCCGTCTCCCCCTCCAACCTCCCAGTCCGAACAGACCCAGCAGAACGGCAAACCTCCGACCGCAGAGTCCCCACAGCCCAAAGGCAAGACCAAGAAGAGCAAGAAGAAGAAGGCAGACAAGATGAACAGCTCGATAGGTTGGTTTTAATCTTCTGTGTGTACAAGTCCGGACTACCCTGTCCTGCTGCTAAAGTCGGAACAACAAAGTGTTCTGCATTGTTTTCCTTTGTCTCCTGGATGTTCTGTAATAAGCAAGGTTTGATCACCATGAGCAAGTGCTAGGGAGTATTTCTTAATCCAGCTTTGCTGTGATCCCAAACTCGGACGTGCTGTGAAATGTTAAAGCACCTTGGAAACGTAATCCTGACAGATTAGAACCAGGAAAATGTGTATGAGACCAATGAGAGATGAATTTTTCTGTGTATGTATATATGAAAATGTTTTATTTTTATTTTAGATGATGTATTCCTGCCCAAAGACATCGACCTGGATAGCACTGAAATGGATGAAACGGAGAGGGAGGTGGAGTACTTCAAAAGGTGCGTTTGACCAAATTCTGGAGGAACACTACTAAAATGTGTTCTTCCCTACCTCAAAGGCCTAATGTCAGCTTTCTTCCTTCTTTTCTCTCTTTTCCAGATTTTGCTTAGACTCTGCCCGGCAGACCCGTCAACGGCTATCCATCAACTGGTCAAACTTTAGCTTGAAGAAAGCTACGTTTGCTGCACATTGAGGGTGTTTAGTGAGTGACTGTCAGGACAGAATCAGTACCTTAACAGCTATACAAACCCAACCCCGACCCTCCACTTATCCCTTTACTTCCACCCAACTGTTATCCTCCTGGAACTTCTCCCGCTGTGCCCAAATCACACCCACGCTGCCTTGCTTTGTTCTTGTCACTGTGTGGTTCCAACACAGACCCATCTGGACTGATCCACCTGCAGAAATAAAAAGAAATGAAATGACACAGAATCACAAAATGCTACTCTACATCTGATTAATTTTTCCTGCCTGCTTGTGTGCTTCTAGTCTGAGTTGGGCATTTCTCTTGACTGAAAAGGAAAAAAAAGAAAAGAAAAAAAAAAAGCCATGGTCTGAAATTATTTTCTTATATTGGCTTAACTGTAGTCAAAAGATGCTTATTATGTCTGGAAGGTTTCCTTAAAAAAGAAAAAGAAAAAAGAGAGACAATGGAAACTTAAAAAAAGCGAGAAATGTAATGAATTAAAAGCTGTATTTGACATATTGTGGCTTACTATCCCATCGTTTCCTGTTCCTAGCACGGCCTCTCATCACACGATTGACAAGGGAGCTTGGTTAGCTGGTTTCCACTCTCCCAAACCCTCCCCCCACCCCACCAACTACTTCCACCTTATTTCACAGAAAGGAGGAAGGCGTAATACTTGACATTGTTCTTTTTTTTTTTTTTTGGTTTTTAAGTTCTGTTTAACAAACTGTTGAGTAAACGTGTACCAGTTACAGTTTATGTTTTCTTTATTTTGACCTGTAGCCAGCTTGTATCAGAATACTTTCAGAATGAAATTGAAAAAGAACAATACTCACACTATCAGTCTGTTATAGAGTGTATATTGTATTAACACTAAAGCCAAACTGGCTACTTTTAACATATTGTTAAGTAATATTAAATCTTGTCTTTCTTTTTTGAAAGATGGAATACAGTAGTATGGCAGGATTATGTGTCTTGTGTCACATCTTATTTCCTACATACGGTAAAAAAGCCAAACCAAAATGTCAAAAGACGTACATACATTTACAGATGCAGTTCACGATATGTGAAGCTACTGTTAGCAGCCAGCTAGCTTAGTGTAAACAAGGAAATGGGGCAGCTTTGCCTCGCTGGGTCCAGCGGTTATAAAAATGCACCTGCCTGGTGAGTACACATGTGGTCGGGACATAGAGTCATAGTATAATGAGAACGCACACCCTGTCGCTTCTAAGCTTTTATGTTTAAAAATAATAATAAATAAAACAGATTCATAGTGGATCTTAAAATTACATAAATACAATCTTCGATGAACATGTTACACAGCGTCACTGTTTTAACTATATTTGAGCTAAAATGCAGAAGCAGTGTGTGGAAAAACCTAAGTACACCTCATGACTCAGTAGATGTGGAACCATCCTGGTGCCTGAATGTTGTCAGTCTCTCGTTCAAGTTTGTCGTATGGACCGCGACAGACTCATTGTGGAACAGTTTTGGACATTCTCTTCTTTACAATGTTACTCCAGTTCATTCATCCTTACAATGCCTAGAGCCTGACTCACCATCCCTCTACAACCGTGCCAAACACCTCCATTTGACCAAGCCACATTTTTTATTCTAATTTTTATGCTGTCGTGAACATTACCACTTAGCACGTTAGCTGAGGTCTGTTAGGAGATGTAGCTCCTGGATTTATTGCAGTTTCTTTGAACTTGGGGTGAATTGGTTTCACTATCCACTCCTGGGAATACTCAAAACTGTCTTGTATGATTTTATACTTATACTCTAGAATGATGGACTTGGACTCACCAGATCAATAAGCAGCAACAGCTGCTTCTTTAAGATATTTGCTTGTGTTCACGCAGACCTGAATGTCTTAAATCAGCAAAAATGTCAAAACTTGTCCTTCTACAGGTGCTCACATTTGCTCAGTTAATCATTGCATTTAATGAACAATGCCTGGCTGCTACTTATTCTCTTAATTCTTATGTTAGCAGTACTTAGTTTTTACATGCTACTTCTGCATTTTGACTTGCACAGTGTAATATGTGTTCATCTCAGGCTGTATTTATCTGCTATGAACTAGATTATTTCCTGACACATAAAACATTAGAATTTAAAGAGAGCGTGGTTTACTTCTACCATGACTGTAACTCTAACCATTCTCACAAATATTCAAACACATCTGTAGAATAACTTTAACACAACTGTGATCACATTTGGTATATACGGGTAATCAGTTAACACTATTTTGGGCTTCCCTGCTTAAGGTGAAAACACAATGGACCGTGGCTGCAAATTTTGGCTGACAGACATAAAATCAAACTCAGATAGCAAAAACATTACACAAACCACCCCCTTATAATGTCTACTGTTACAAATAAGCAAACCAAGAAGATACACCTTTTACTTAAAAGCACCTGTATCCTTAAGTGACTTATAACTTTGAAGTTCTGATTAATATGATTTAAGCAGCCTAAACATCAGCCCGGAAGCACAAAACAATCTCTGTAGCTTCTCGGTCATCTCAGTCAAGGTAGTCTTAAGCATCTTTTCCTCAAGTCTAACTCTTTTCAAGCACCAAAAAATAGCCCCAAACAGTTTTTGTACCAGGCTGTGCTTCTGATTTTACATAACGACTCTTTTATTGGAGCAAACCTCAAATGGCCATTCGAGAAACTATAGGTTTTAGCACTTTTTGGATTAGCTTAATTTTTCAACTCGGGTTTTATTTATTTATTTTACTAAGCTCATTTTGTGCTAGCACAAAATCTGTGTGACGTATATATATATATATATGTATATATATATATACATATGTGTGTGTGTGTGTGTATATATGTATATATATATACATATATATACATGGGGCGATCGTGGCTCAAGAGTTGGGAGTTCGCCTTGTAATCAGAAGGTTGCCGGTTCGAGCCCCGGCTTGGACAGTCTTGGTCGTTGTGTCCTTGGGCAAGACACTTCACCCGTTGCCTACTGGTGGTGGTCAGAGGGCCCGGTGGCGCCAGTGTCCGGCAGCCTCGCCTCTGTCAGTGCGCCCCAGGGTGGCTGTGGCTACATTGTAGCTTGCCATCACCAGTGTGTGAATGGGTGGATGACAGGTTGTGTAAAGCGCTTTGGGGTCCTTAGGGACTAGAAAAGCTATACAAATACAGGCCATTTACCATTTACCATATATATATATATATATATATATATAGAGAGAGAGAGAGAGAGAGAGAAAGAATAAATAGGACTTTGGCTATGCTACACCATTAGGTAGCTAAAATTCCACATGGCCCTTATACTTTTATTTAACAATAAACATTAAAGATAAAAACTGTGGGCACAGACCTTTTTTGGCTTCTGAAGTTGGGGCATGCCACACAAACTTTGAAAACCAGCTTGCTAACAAGAGGACTTTTGTCACCAGGTAGGTGGAGTTGCATTAGCAATTTAGCTACCATACTAACTGCATGAGTTATCATTATAATTATCCTTCAGCTATGAGAAGGGCTTTAATTTACTAGACATTAGAAAGAAAAGTCCACAAATTAATCCATTATTTATTACTGTTATTTAAATTTGTTTTAAAAAAGACTAACTGTAGCTTTATATTTGACACCAATGAAAACAGATACTCCTTTTTTTCTAATAAGCACACTCAACAATTAGGGACATTTCTGAAAATTTCTTACAGCTAATGTAAATTAGAAATCTCAAGATGATCATTTCCAAATCCGGAATTTGCGAATCAGTTGTACTTCTGCTAATCCAGGAATTTTACCCGTTGTTGCCCTTCTGCCCGTCTGTGGCTATGTTCAAAGTTGCAGGGTGAGTCACACCCTCATAAATGAGTTCCTTTTGGGAAATCCACAAACTTGCAGTCATAGTCAGTCTAGCAGGGCTTTGTAACTGAGTCAAGTTGATCCCAAGGTTTAGTTTCAGTTATGAGGTACATTAAACAAAAAGACAGCTGCCACCGGGCTACTTTGGACATTTACATGTAACTTAATTTCGTATGTGCTCATTGTAGAGCTGATTTGAGGCAATTACGAAATCAAGTGCATTCCCTCCGGGTGAAGGGAGCATGAAATGAGGTCATGCTGTGGCTTCTCTAGAAATAGATGAGTTAATACATAGTTTTCAGTGAACACGACTGACAGGACAAGCACATGTATTTGGGTTGTTTGTTTTTTTTATGAAAAAGACAAATTTTTGTAAAAGAACCAACTTGGACATTAACCGTAACTAAGCCTTTACTTCTTTCAAATGGCCTCAGTGGATTTCAGGAACTGACCATGAGTTTCAGTAACATTTGTTTATTCCCATAAAGTAAACTGGGATGGATTTTCAAGCAGTGATGGTAAACGCTGGTCGTACAGTACATTCAGAGGTTATATTTAGGACCAAATGGATAATGTGGAAGAGGAAGTGAGGTGCATTTGTGGTCATCACCATGACTTCTTCCTCTCAACTTTCCCATGAGCGACTGCTTCTTAAAACAAAGGAATTTCAGTACGAGCCGTTGTGAATGAGAGCAGCGGGGTAGATGCACTTCATACATAAGCAAAAAAGACTGGTTAGTGAGCACCAGCAGATATGACTCAAAAATATTTCAGTTATGAATGACTGTCTGGCTGTTTATAGCGTGGCCTTGCTCTCAGTCACCGGTGATGTAAGATCGGATCTACCACATTATGTAAATGCTGTGCAAAAGTACGCAAATGTACAGAGGGCAAAAACACCTAGAAAAATACGAGGTGCAAATGTAGGCCGTGATCTAAATATTATGAGAAAATGGTGCAGTGTGTGTTTTGATAAATGCAGAGATAAAGGCCGCTTTCGTCAACATGTTTATGCAATTAATAGAAAAATTTAAAAAAATCCCACATGCAGGTAAAAATTACTTACTTGCTTTATGATGTCTCTTACAAAAAAATAGACTTGTTGTTGAAGCTGACTTGATGAATAAAGGTAAACAAAACTGTGTACGCAGATCAGTCTGACAATGACAGGGGTGAGCGTCAGTGGCTTATTAAAGGCATCAGATCCGCCTCAAAGCTTGTAATCAGAAAGCTGGGCTTTTCATTGTTAAGTGCCTGGAGCACTTTGGGATCACATACATTTCTAAGGAGGGAATCCCCTCTTCCTTACTGCCTTCACAGTCTGCCACAGTGTCGCTTTTGATGGCTGAAACCTTGGACTTCCTCACCAGGGATCCTAAAAAAGAAGAAGAAGTAGGTGCTAATACCAGTGATCTAAGCCTATAAATGTTAAATTAAAATGATTTTCCCAAGTCTACTGTGTTCCATTTCAACTAAACGTATGTGCTTTTCGGGAATTCCCTCGCGATGGCGGGAAATTCCCATTCTTTTAGGATACACAGAAGATTAAAGGTTGTAAACATCTATTCTGTATTTGCTTGGATAAGTGTCAGACTGAAGTCAGGGTGAAGTTCTCCCTCTCTGTTCAAGTAGCTGTGAAAGCTACGTCAGTCATTACATCCTTATGCTTTGAAACCTGTTTCCAACAGGAACTGGTCTACCACTGTAACCTTTCTTTTTTATTCTTTATTTCTTAGAAAAAGTTCCCAGACATTCAGGTGGGGACGTGTGACTTATTTTTTTCCACTCTCAGATTGGTGTGTAGAGCCTCGGCGTGTGATAATTCAGTCACTTATAGACCCTGTTGAAAATGTGTAGGTGTTTGGTGGCGGGGGAGAATCCCCAGATGGCAGCTCGTGGTCTTTTTTTGTCCTGTGTGTATTTCTACCAGTCTTCCTGTGGTTGCCTTATAGGCGAGATGCTAAAGTTACCCTTCAAAGCCAAAATTGGAACCAGTTATTCCGTGGGCTTCTAAACTGGAGTCAAGATAGTGTGTTATGTAAATGAAAATGTGTGTAAATGTGTTGGAAACTGATACAGTCACCAGTATCTCCCCCAGTTAGCTGATGAGTAAGGAAACATGTGATGCTGTCTGGTAGCTTTTCAAAACCTTGGGGACTTGGGTGCTGTACCCGCTTTGAAGCGTTAATTTGTTTACAGTAGTAGTCAGTTTCACTGCTTTTTACTTAAAGCGTTTTCCGTAACCACAATAACCTTATTTCTATTGTTGCTAGAATGTCTGCCACAAACTTCAATGCGAAGACTGAAACCAAGCCTAGCCTGGTTCTGTCTAATGATCACAAATGACCCATAAACTCCCTACAAATTAAGTCTTGGATTATTAGGTCATACATACGTTTGTGTCATATTCACTGTACTGACAGTGAATATGACCATATCAATATCTCTTGAAATGCAAGAATAAAAAAAAAAAAAAACAGAAGCAAAAATGTATTGACATAAAAAAAAAGTTCAACTGAATTGATTGTAATTTTATTGGTATACAGGAAATATTGTGCTTTTCCTCTGTCTTTGTTACAGTGGTGGACAAGGAAAGGTCAAGTGGTCATACTAACCCTCTTAAGTCCAAGTGATCAATGACTACTCCAACCCTGACCCCGATTCTAACCCTTACCCTCCTCTTCTGTCAACTGAACACTCGATGGATGAGGCAACTCTAGCATTAGGAAATTAAAATATCAACTTTTTGCTTTTATTAACCTGTTTCCCAGACCCTTGGCCATCGTGTAGCAGAGAAAATAATCATCCTAACTGACAGACATTTTTTTGCCTCCTCGAGAATCGAAGGTTAGGGGAGAATTAAGGTTATGACCAATAATGATGTACACCCCAATGGGTTAAATGTGGCCAGAGTTTCAAAGTAATTCCAATGAGCTAAAGCTCAGGCTTTAGACTGCTCTAAATACTCAATTCGCTACAGTTTCTTCTACTCTTGGCTGGCAATATGACATCCTAATGTCTTAATATGATCATCCCAAGTGGACACAGATTTAGTTGACCTTTTCGTTTGTCAGGGACAGCCAATTAGAAGGAGATTAGCTTAAAGGGAGAATGGCCTTAAAAGCAATAAAGATAAAACCAGTTAACAGTGGATGAAAAGCACAACATAAATGAGTAAATAAGTTATGGTGTTAGAAAAATCACTGACAAATGTCTGAGGTAAGACTATGGGACTTTTACTATCTTAAAAATGTCTAGTTATTGCGAGTGAGAAACAGTAGTTGAAAGTTGCACAAAACTAGCTTGCTAAAGAAGCTAAAAAAAAGGGCAAACCCCGCCTGAGAGTACCGAATTGAGAAAGAAGTTGCTTCGTTGTTGAAAGTTTACGTTAAAAGACCTTAGAAAAACATGTTTTCTTTCAAAGGCTCTAATCCAGTCCTAAAATGTGCCCATGGCCTGAACAAAGAAAAAAAAAACCAAAAAAAAAAAAACACACTGCAGCAAAGGTAGGTACGTTTTCGCTCACACAAAAGTACCGCAGCTGTTTGACTGCGTCTGTTCACTTCCTTTTTAAAAACAGGGGATGTCCAGCTTCCTGCACTTACTTCACCAAACCCATGACAAGTGATTCACCAAACAGCACAGTTGGTGCGTGTGTGTCAAACTGATACTTCACCGTGACTGAATGCACGATCTTTCAGACACTGACTGATATGCAGGCATTTGGTTTGGATGTAACTTGAGCCCTTGTATCTGCTCGCTGCTCTCAGTACCCCTGTAGTGTTTGCTTCAGCTACATAACAGCTGGGAATCTGGCTGTCACAGTACAGCGTGCCCATTCAGGCAACACTGGGAAGGGGTTTTCCACCAGGCACACACACACACACATAAAAAACACACGTGACATGCTAAAATGACATGCACACAGATTAAGAAGTGCCAGAATTTTCGTGGTTAAGCGGCTAGGATCTTGGGTGCTGTCTATCTCGAGAATTAAAAATACCACCCCATCTATAAATCACCATAAGATAACGTGTGTGGGTAAACTGTCTTTTATTACAAAAATAAGGTACTGCCGCCACAGAAACAACATCTCCACAAATAAGCATACTGCCAGTTGAGATGCAATCTTTACACAAGTCGATCAAAATTTGATCTCCAACATCTGTTTCTGGTTCAACCACGTTTTTTTTTTTTGTTGTTTTTTTATCCCAAACTTTTACCAAAAATATATATATTTAATGGCTTTGGTGGGGTGGGGGAAGGCAACCAAATATTGCAATAAAATGATTTGCCATTTAAACAATAAGAATAAATATGAATAGTTACATAGTTGTAAATCTGTTATTAATATATACTTTACAAAATAGAAACATGTCAAGTTCAATAGCACCACATTCTCATCTAGATGCAAAATAAGAAGCTTATGCATCGTGACTGTCTTTCATCGTACGACTCCACGATTAAGTTTTAAACTAAATGTCAAAAAAGTGCAACAGGTTTGTAATTTGACACTGAGGTATATTATATTCCATGTATATTGCATCAGTAATCCTCTTCCCCACCACAATAATCTCCCGCAATGCCACAGGAGTACTCTTAGAACCTGACATCGGATAAAAACGAAATATATATATATATATATATATATATATATATATATATATATATATATATATATATATATATATATATATATATATATATATATATATATATATATATTAGTTTTTATCCGATGTCAGGTATATATATATATGCGCCAATTGTACAGATTTGTTTCTTTATGTACAAAAAAAAGAAAAAAGGTAAGTCAGTTGTTTGATTTGTAGTCAAGCTTCTCAGAATTGGAATCTCCACTCGGGGTATTTTCTGCAGTGTAGTGCTGGTCTTCAGTGTTCAGTTACTGTCAGTAAGAAATGACTGTTATTTCCAAATCAGTGTTCTTCCATTTACACTCGGGCACACTCTAAGCAGTGGTTCAGGTACTCTGCAGCTTTTGTGTCACTGAACGTGGCGAGGCACTGCGGGCACTGCAACTCTGACATGCCTGGGTGTTCATTCCAGGCAGAGTTTGGGGTTGCCGCCGCAGCTGCAGGTTGCTGGTGCTTCTGGTGCTGCTGCCGCCTCTCAGCAGTGGTCCTCAACAGAGGCTCTGACGTGTCTTTACTTCGCTTTGAGGAGATCCTGTGTCCTATGTGCACGTGACACAAGGGAACCACGTCTCTGCTCTCTCTGCTAGCTCCCTGCTGAAGATAGGGAGGCACGTACACTGTCAGCACAAGCTACACGTACTGGACGGTGGTAACAAGTAAAAGGAAGTCTGTGCTTCTGTCGAGGCACTCATGCACCTAAGTGCAGGGCTGTTGTCTCACCTGTTTGTGCAGCTGCTGTTTTAGCTGAGAAACCTGCTCCTTCAGGGCATCAATCTGGCCCTGCGCTCGCTCCCTGTCCGCACGCTCTGACTTAAAGTCATCAGTGTAGATAAGAACCTTAGGAAGCAAAAAAAAAGTAAAAAAAAAAAAAATTCTCTTTCACATTTAGTTTCATATTTAGTTATTTGACACTATAACCACGCTTAACAGAACTCAGCCAATCACCAGGCATGAAATCGCACCAACCTGTTGCTCAAGTGTCTGAATTTGCTCCTTGTCTTGTCTTCTGATGTCATCCATTTCTCTAGCAAGCCGTGCACACTCCCTCATTTTCTCCTCCAGTAAGCCGTTGAGCCTGGAAATCTCCTGATGAAGCAATCCAGTGTTGGTGGAGCCCATCGCAGGCATCAAGCCCTGCCCGGTGCTGTCCTTCAGCCTCTGACATAAACCTCTTATATAGTCCTCCCTGCTGGAGTCATACTTCTGCCACTGAGTATTCAGGCTTTGTACCTAAAAGGAAATTGAAAAAAACAAAACGTCACACCTTCGATCATGCACCATGTTTTATATTCCACCACTGGAGTGTTAATATTGTGTGCAAAAGTAATTGAAATGTGTTTCCTTAAGGACATAATCAGATCACATGTCTATTTTTTTTTCCTGACTGATTTCAGACAACACTAATGAGACTCACATATGCCACACGCTGCTTTAGCTGTTGATTCTCCTCCTGAAGCTGACGGATTTGGGCATTAACACTACCCATCTCAGAGGACTCTGGCACCTGTAAAAGATTAGAAAACAGAGGTTACAACAGGACCCTGAAAAGTTGAAAACAAACAGCTGTATTATAAAGCTATTTAAAAAAGAAATTACAAAAGCAACTGGTGACTTCTAAAAGCATTTACACACCTCTGCATTCTTTTGCGTAAGGGCCACATCTTCCACTTCTCCTCCTCCCCTTTTGTCTTTCTCCAGTCTCGCCATCAGCTCCTGGCACACCTTAACAGTTGCACCGAGCTGCCTGCGTAGCTGGTCGGCCTCCTCGGCCAGGGAGGTACAGAGGACACTTCTGGTGGCCTCAGCCTGCTCCCTCTCCTGCAAGGCTACCCGTAGCCTTTGGATCTCCCGGTCCTTCTCGTGGTCCGGCTGACATCTGATGGTCTCCAGCTCCAGCTCTTTCTCCCTGAGCTGAGTGTTCAGCCTCTGGATCTCCTGAGGAACAATGATGACAGATTCATGGCATGGCAACAACAGCTTGCAACTGATATGTCAGATATGCTCTATGTTTTGTTCCCTGAACACTTCTGCAGTAGAGACTGTAAAATGAACGCGTCACAGTAGACAGCAGCTTACAGTTCAGGGTAACAAACTGATATATTAAAAAAATCTATATATGGTTATAAATCACTGATTAGAGCTGTAGGGAGAAACATCGACTGTGTACAATCATCAGCATGTTTTTACCTCAGCTTGTCGGGCTGCCTTCAAGTCCCCTTCGTTCTTCTTCTGTTTTAGTTTGCATATTTCATTGAGTAAACTCTCCACCAAAGAGTTGGACGGACTGATGAGCACAGACTCCTTATCTCCCACCGTCATGTAGAGCCTCTCGTGTCTCCCCAGCCTGGCTTTTAAATCTGCAATAACACCGTCCTTTACAGAGATCTGTCTGTTCAGAAGGTCTATTTCCTGCCGCGTCTCATGATACAGAGTATTAAGCACGCTGTAACTCCGCATTTTGTCTCTGAGCATGTCGTTATCCGTGGTGTTTATACTGACGTTATCCATTGCGGGTTTTGTAGACTTTGACAGACGCACCAGTCTCTTAAAAATCCAGCATTTGACGCCTCTGCCTCGAGCCCCGTGTCTTTAGAAAAAGACCGTCGTCAATTGTCTCAAATTTGGCTCATCAGAGAATAATATCCCCCGAACCGGGGATTTCCTAGGGAACTTCCCCGCGGAGTTTTTTGAGCTTCGTCAAAAAGGAGCCATGCTTGTGTTCAAAAAGGTTCACTGTAGATATCCACAGGTAGAAAAAAAAAACATTTTATAGCGTCTTGGCACAACTTGGTAAACAAAGAAACATATATTTTAAATGTAGCTAAAAGTTTAAGCTAGGTCTCTTAAAGGCTGAAAAAAAGAGAGACGATTGCTGCTTTCAATTACGTCGGAAAATCTACTACTCCTAGTTAGAGCGAACAAAAATTAAGTTATGTAAAAAAAAATGTTTACCGGTGTTTTATTAGTGCCACCATTATTATAAGGATGCATAGCTTTGGCTTAAAAGGGAGAAAAGGGAATGGCTTGCACTTTAGTCAACTTTATTTTATACAACCCAAATGCTGCTTGCTGTTGGTTTCTACAGAAAGTATAAACTATAATATTGAAAGGAATATCAGATTATACTAAATGAAAAACGCTAATTTCCCAGCGGTAGTTTACCGGGTTTTTACACATTCAGTCCCCTAAAAGTCACATTAGGGCATTTACTCGTAGTGTCATAACAAATTCCCCATGCGCGCCACTCATTTTTGTCAGGCTTTAATTTTTCCCACAGCTTTAAATGCACCGCAATGCATTGTCATTCAAAGAATTACGCATTAAGGACCACACCGGTGCCGTATTAATGGCTGATTTTAGGATGCAGCGGTCTATGACTGAACATTGTCATCCCGTTTTTGTGTGTGTTTGTTTGGTTTTTGTTCTGAAATTTTGGGAAGTGACACAATGTCTCTTACGGTAGCAAATCAAGAATTTACCCAAGCTGTACTGGAAGCAGCTCCAGTTCATGGTGACCTCTTGGTACTGCAAACTGGGAATACTCATGAATAAACGGATCGTGATCTTTACTTTTCTTATGCATTTTCTCTTTTTTAAGTGCTACCTAAAAAAGGGTTCACTACAAAAACGTAATTACACATGGATGACAAAGAACACCACTGATTCCAAATTAATTCATTATACTTGTTGTTGCAGTTTGTAGCTGGCTTTATTTTTATGCAATTTTGTATAAAATACAGATGTAACACATACTGTTGAATCATGGACTGATGTGCTTTTAGCAATGAATGTGTGCTTTGGATGTATAGTCTTAATACGGGTCCCAAGAACCTAGATATTTATGTGGAGGTAATAAATAAATAAATACACCCAATAGAGTACAGTGTGTGTAATCGTTTAGCTGAAACGGTTCCAAGTTTACGTGTGTAACCTTTTTCTCAGACACTTTAAACAAAATGCACAGTAACTAGCATATATAGGTCACACTTACTACATGTGCTCCATTTAGGTTCATCGCTGGACTACAAGAAGAGTGTACTAAGCATTATCGGGTCAAAATGAAACTACTGTCTAGACAGTAGGAGTACCGAGTTAAAGACCAAGAGTGTTCATCAGTTGTATTGGCCAGTGGGGAGTCCCAGGTATTTCTGGGTCAATCACACCAAGAGACATGAGAGGTGTGAAGCTTAATGTCTTTTAATGTCACATGGCAGTCATGTGACGCTTGTTACAACAGCAAGAATTGAGGTGTAAAGTGTGTAAAAAATTGTAGGAAGGTGGGAAGAAGTGTCAGGGTGGAAACTAACTGATTCCACAAAAGATTCTGTCTATAAAAAAACCTAATGCTGACCTGAATCACTTCAGTTCTCTATGGCCTTCTTTTACAGTCTCATCCTAGCAACACCACCCCTTCTTATTGATGATTCACACCTTCATTCATGTGATTGGCAAGTCTCAGAACTCATGTGACAGTAAAATGTCTGGGACTTCCTGAAAGAGTCATCGGTTGACACCTTGTGAACAGGTGGCAAAACACCTTAAACACCATTCATGTTAAGTAGTACAGTAACTTGTAGAATGGAAATATATAAACTTCAGAGTTTCCGCTATGAAAAGAGGCTTTGTTAAGTACTTGTTGCAATGCCGAAACAGTAAGTCCATGGAAAATGAAGCACCAACAGTTATAATAATCATGTAAGCGTTATGCCCCCATAACACTTACACGATAACACTTTAAAGATCAGTAGTTAAATATATCTGTGGTCTGGTGCCTCTTTCCAAGGTTAGTGCTTAAAGCTTCCTCAAGCCGGGTGCAGCACTGACAAAGATTCATTGTCGGCATGAATATTGTGGCAATTTCTCTCAACTTTTCTTTTCCAGGGTGGAATGATTGTACAGCATACATTTCAATGACGCAAAAAACACAAATTGAAAGTATACGTTTGAATTTATTTAGGATTTTCTGTAATCCACACAGATTAACAATTAGACATATAGGCTCAAATACATGCATATACGCAAATTTAAATGTCCCTTAGTAAGTTACACCTCGGTGCTTTGGGCAGCCATCAACAACTTTCTGGCATAATTCTGGCTGGATATTTGACTGCTCTTCTTGGCAGAATCCTGCTTTATCCATTCAAAATCCATTTTTGATGTGTGTTTGGGACCGTAGTCCCAAACTTGGATCCAATTGTCTAAGTTTCAACCATCTAGCTCTTGATTTGAGGGAAAGGTGTAGATTTGGAGATAGTCCTCCTCTTTCATTATTCCATCCACTTTGTGCAATGTACCAGTACCACTGGCAGCAAAACAGCCACAGAGCATGATGCTACCCCACCATACTTGACAGTTGGTACAGTATTCTTAGATTTGAAAGCCACACCTTTACTCCTCCAAACCTCCTCTTATCAGTGTGCCTAAATAGCTCAATCTTTGTCTCATCTGGCCATAAAACCTTTCTCCACAAAGTATTTGGCTCGTCCAAGTGGGCAGCTGCAAATTGCACTCGAACTTGAAGGTTCTGATTTTGGAGCAGGGGCTTCTTCCTTGGTTGGCACCCTCTCAGTCCACGATGATGTAAAACTCTGTAAATGCTGGTATTCCAATAGTGTTTCCAGTTCATGGCAGGCTTGGTGGTTCCTGGGTCGTTCTTGAATATCTCAACCAATTTCCTTTCATCTAAGAGTGATGCTCTTCTTCCAGACCTTGGCAAAGTGGTGACACATAAAAATAATTTGTACTTGTGTACAACTGTTTGAACTGGTGCTCTTGGAATTTGCAGTTGGGTAGAAATGGCCCCAAGAGACCTTCCAAACTTGTATTCTCACTTCTTAGATTTTCATTGAGTTTCTTGGACTTTCCCATTTTTCTGAGTATTGGTCAATCCAATTAGTGCCAACAAATAAATCCTTTCTATGCTCTATGCTGGTAAAAAGAAACTGTCAGCGGTTATTAATCATGTATGATCACTAATGAGAAGTTAATAGGCCTTGGCCTAGTCAAGGTAAAAACACTGTGGAATCTTCAGCACCAGTTATTAAAAGATTTAAGTGAGTCCATGTATAATATTTTGCCTGTGTTTATTTTGTTGATTAAAGAAAATCAAAATCAATTCAAACTTGTGCACCCAGTTCTTTAAATGGTAAATGGCCTGCATTTGTATAGCGCTTTACTAGTCCCTAAGGACCCCAAAGCGCTTTACACACACAGGTAATGGCAAGCTACCTTGTAGCCACAGCTGCCCTGGGGCGCACTGACAGAGGCGAGGCTGCCAGACACTGGCGCCACCGGGCCCTCTGACCACCACCAGTAGGCAAACATGGGGTTAGTATCTTGCCCAAGGATATTTGGCATGCAGCCAGGAGGCAGCCTGGGATCGAACCACCGACCTTCTGATTAGTGGCTGACCTGCTCTGGCACCTGAGCTACAGCCAGCGTCCATTGTACAGCGTGCATTAAAGATGCACGCTGTACAATCCTTCCATCTTGAAAAAAGAAAAGTTCAACGAAATCATTAAAAAGTCGGTTTTCGTCATTGAATATGATGGTTGGCTGTTGCCTGATAACCTAAAACAGAGGTCTTCAGGTTTTGTTGGTCTTATATGGCCACTGATGGTCTTCTGCTCAGTGCAGGAAAGCTGTGTATTTGCTGTGGACTACCATAATCCACCATCATAATAAAATTATATAGTACCGTATATTTTATTTTTGTTACAGCATTCGATGAACTTCCAAGAGTGTGCTTTAACATTTATCGGTTGCTATTTAAAGATGAAGTGAGTCTTTTTCGGTTGTGACCTTTAGCGTTAGCCCACTTTTGGTAGGTCACTTGTGGCTGCTGCTCACTAGGCGAATGAAATAACTTTCTGTGG
Organism: Aulonocara stuartgranti; assembly: GCF_965226115.1. Taxonomy (NCBI): domain Eukaryota; kingdom Metazoa; phylum Chordata; class Actinopteri; order Cichliformes; family Cichlidae; genus Aulonocara; species Aulonocara stuartgranti. The sequence goes on along the minus strand of NC_138944.1, from coordinate 29,035,151 downwards.
TACCGACCACGCTATTTGTGATCATGTGTGTGGGTGTGGGTCTCCATTTGTACTTGGACATTTGTGTGTTTACTTTACTTTGAGAACCCTTTTGTGGTTTAGGACCACGCTTTATGTGACAGTTTGCGTTGTGGTGGCAACAGATTCCTTTTGCCTACTGTTACATGTTGCTATGTTTGTTTGATGTGTGGTAGTAACTTGGTTTGTGGCTTTTATGTCGACCTTTTCATGGGTCTTGGGTTATTATTTTCTGTGTTCAGTATAGACCTTTGGTAAGGTATCATGTGCTGGGGCTTTTCCTGTGTCGGCTCAGGAATTTGTTAGGTCACCTGTTGCTTCATTTGGTGATTGGAAAAATTTGGAAAGAACACTTATTTTCCAGTTTCCCCTTCCCTTTTTCTCTTTTAGATCTCTGACATCAAGGGCTAGACCACACTGCTGGTCAGGAGTGGGGAATTAGGTTTCCCAAGTGGCCACGTGAGAACTGGGGACGATAAGGTGAACTTAGTTCTGCTCAATATTAGATGAACTGCCCACCCCTGATCTAGAGGGTGTTTGTCCTTTCTCTTTCTTTAATTTATGAGCCGGGACATAAGAGAAAATAGCTCCTCAAGTGAAAATATTAATCTTTTCATCATGAATGTAAGAAGCCTTTAGATTGAGTGATCAAAGATGAAAGATAAAATCAAAAATAATGAACATTTACTAGTGTCAGTTGTTCTTTATCTGCCTTTTAAACACCGATTGATTGGAGCTTCAAGTGATTTAAAAAAATTACTAAAGGTGTTGAATAAACCTCAATGTGTTCAGAAGCAAATCTTACAATAAGACAATTAATTTTATGGATCTTATAACTGTTAACTTTTTAAATATTTAAATGTTAAAATACAAACTGGCATCGTTACACTTGCTGGTCACTGTATTAGGTACAGCTTGCTAGTATCTGGTTGGACCCCTTTTTGCCCCCAGAAATGCTTTAATTCTTCATGACGCGGATTCAACAAGGTGCTGGAAACATTCCTTAGAGATATCAGCCCATATTGACGTGATAGCATTGCTGCAGATTTGTCGGCTGCACACTGAGACTATGATCCGGTGACCGTGGAGACCATTTGAGTACAGTGTACAGTGTGAGAACATGACATGGTATGTGGCATAGTTATTCTGCTGGGAGCAGCCATCAAAAGATACTTAAGTAGGCTGTGGCCCAAAGTGTGCCAAGAAAATGCACACCACCACTACACAAGCAGCAGCCTCAACCATTGTTTTCATGCTTTCATTATGTTTATGCTAAATCTGGATCCTATCAGCCGAATGTTGCAAAGGAAATTAAAACTCATCATACCAGGCGACCTTTTTCCAGTCTTCTGTTGCCAGTTTTGGTGAGCCTGGTCAAATTGTAGTCTCAGTTTCCTGTTTTTAGTTGACAGAAGTGGTTCCCACTTCTGCTGATGCAGCCCACCACAGGTGTACATTTGATATGTTGTGCATTCAGAGATGTTCTTCTGTGTACTTTGGTTCTAACAAGTTGCTATTATTTTTGCTGGATATTTTCTCTTTTTTGGACCATTCTCTGTAAAACCCAGTGCCCAGTGATGGCTGTTTTGGAAAACCCCAGCAGATCAGCAGCTTCTGAAATATTCACAAATGCCATGTTCAAACACGCTTAAATCACCTTTCTTCCTCATTCTGATGCTCGGTTTGAACTTCACCAGGTCATCTTGACCATGCCTATGTGCCTAAATACGCTAACGTGCTGCCACGTGATTGGCTGATGAGATGTTTGCATAGAGGAGAATCTGAACAGGTGTACCTAACAAAGTGGCCGGTGAGTGCATATCCAGTGATCTATGATCAGATTTTTAACAGTGAATTCCGCTAGATGGCAGTGTTAAATCAGTATGTTTCTCTATCCTATAGCTGTGGGATCAAGATTATTTTAAAGTAGGAAAACGACCTCTCCCCTGTGCACAGCAATGGACCGGCTCATTTCAAATATTAACTTTGTATCTTTTAATTGCTGCAAACTTTACACAAGAATAAATGACAGTATTTGATATTTACACTGTAATACATCCAAAATGACTTATGTTTCAAGCACACACACACAGACACACAGTTACTTGCATTTACCAAACTACCTGCTCATCAAAACCGTCCAATCATCAATACCAAGAAGCAGTTTGCGTCACTCAGAATGAAGATGCAAAGTTGAATGTTTACATGACACATGAGTGTCTAGGAGTAAAAAAATATTTTTATCATATGGTGGTAGAAAATTATGCAGTTGCTCAAGTACAAAACGTTTACCAAGAATTATTAAAATACTGAACGGGAAGAGAATATAGCCAGCTATCTCTCATTTGAGGAAATGGTAGGAATACAAAACTACAAATATTTGCTGTATGCTTCGCGCTAGGCACCCCTGGATCACAGCTTTAATCGCTGGGCACTGTGTAAAATGAATCCGCGTTAGCATCTGAGGCAGAAGTGACTTTCTATAAGATGAGAATACATTGTTAACTTAATCCAAGCAGTAGCTACATCACCAGATCTGTTGCTGCTGATCTCAAAGCTGTCCAGGTCTGCGTGTTGTTGTTGATTTTAAATGGGGCTTTTATAGAAATGACGGCTAAAAAAACCAATAATGTTAAAAGATTTAACACCTGATTTGACCTCCTGGAAAAGATGAGAAAAACGCCCTAAAAGTCTGACGAGCTCACTCTGTGAGCTTTACCAGGATGACACATCTGCCAGTGATAAGTAGAGTCAGTCATTTTCAAATCCTGGACTCAAAGCTTTGCTAGTTTTCACTCTCTCCGTGTAAGTTGTGATTGCTCTGGACCTTGGACAGCAGCTGAGTGCAATTAACTGTAACTGATGGGGCCGCAGCAAAGACCATTCGCTGGGGAGGGACGCACAGTTTGAAATTGGCAGCTAGGGGGCACCAATGTTACCGGTGCGTACAAACTGAATGGAAGTCTGTCTGGAAGTCTGATTTTCACAATAAAAACCACAGTTATAGTTTTAGAGTCAAATAAAAGATTTTTGGTTTATTCAAGCGTGTTTATCTATACTTTATACCCCATTTCAACTTCTTCTTCTTCTTTTTAAACATTATCTGTATTCAATGATAAACCAATGAGAGAAACAGTAAGCTGTGCGTCCTCTGGGGCCAGGCAAACGTCTTTGCTGCGCTCTAGAGCAGAAAAACCAGAACTGCGACCACAAAAGAAGGACTCCCTCAACAAAACTTGACCTTCAACCTTAACATGCAGGTACCCACCCCACCTCTTCCTCCCCCCTCTTCCCTAGCACTGTAACTTGCGGACGCTGCGTGAAATCCTTTTAAACTCGCGCTGTCCCTTCTGCCAGCGCTTCAGAGAGGTGATGACCAGATGGCCATCCATCTTCTGGCCCATGACGAGGTATGCGGCGTTGATGTCGTCCATCTCCTCGCAGATACACTGCAGCCCGTCCTTCAGCCACAGCGCCGTCTTCCTGAGGTCTCGCTCCGTCACGCCGTTCACCATGTAGATTGCCTTGCTCTTCGTGTCCGGCACTATTTTGGTGTCGCCGTTGATGTAGGCGATCTCCTTCACTTTGATTTTCAGAGCTTTAGTGCATGCAGAACGAAGAAAGAGAGCGAGAGATGAAGGAAATGCTCACTTATGAAAGACGTGGGAAATCCATGCAGGGGTGGAGGCCTAACTGATTCTCCTCTTCATGCTGCCCTGAGACAACTCGGCGAGCTCTCAGGGGCCCCTAAGCTATGCTGACCTTGATGTACTAATGCTCTGATGCATGGGTTGGGGAGACTTACCAAAGTCATTTTTGCAGAGGTTCTCAACAATTTCGTTGTCATTTTCATCAGTTTCCTTGCAAGCATCGCACACCCTGGGCGCTGAAACGGGAATCAAATGAGGCAAATATTAAAAAATGATTTGTGCATTTACTAAATATACATGACTAGAACACATGCGTCGATTTTAATTTTTTTGTTTAACTTTTTTTTTTTTTTATGAAGCTGCAAATATGTGTGAATTTTGAGCCAGTGTGCCTCAAAGTGAATTTGGGATTCATGCAGAATGTTTGCGCCTGGTTACCCTCTTTGGTGGCTGGCGCAAAGCTGTCGATGCTTGCAGGCGGTATGCACAGGTCATTGTCGAGTGGGAAGCGCTCGCAGTCCAGCATCCTTGGCCACGGAAAGCCAAAGGCGGACATCACGGGCGCGCAGCCGCGCTTGACGTTTTCACAGAGAGACCTGCACGGCTGTATGGGCTCGTCCAAATCGTCCAGACAGACCGGAGCGAAAAGAGAGCAGAGGAACTTTCTCGTGTCCGGGTGACACTGTTTCTGGACCAGCGGGATCCAAGACGACGCTTGCTGCAGTACTTCGTTCATGGTTTCGTGTCCGAGCAGGTTCGGGAGGCGCATCTCCGTGTACTCTATATCGTGGCAAAGCAGGAGATTTGCAGGGATTGCCTTGCAGTTGTTCTTCTTGTAGAATAGTTCATGCTGGCCGAAGTTATACAGTCCGTGGATTGCTTGCAGGCAGGGCATTGTTATCACCCACAGCACCGCCACGGTCGGAGTCAAAGCTCTCATGCTGTCTGGTGTATGTGAACGTTTCAGGCTTTGGACGGAGCTTCTGTCAGTGGCAGGCTTCTACTGTGACAGGAGGTTTTCTTCCCGGCATGTCTGGGAGGAGTCTGTATAATATGCGCAAAGACCTCTTCATTCAGCACATTTGGTTTTCCTCCTATCAGGTGAACCATGTGGACAAATTTGTCTTCTCGGTCAAAGATCCCCCCTCCCCGCGAAATTCTTACTCCTTTGGGGCGTAGAGGCATTTTTGATTTCTAATTATGGCTCGTAGTATTTTATCACCAGTCGCTTTCTTGACAGCTTCCCTCCCCCGAGTTAATCTCTGGCTCTCTGTGGAAATTAAAACAAATGCGTCTGACAGGTTCCCCTCATTACGCCCAAATCAACAGACATTCATCCTGAGTGATCCCCCGTTTTCTTTTCTTTTTCTTTTTTTTGCAAATAGTTTAGAAATGTCAGTAGGGGCATTTAGCTCAGTTCACTGGAGCGTTAATTTTCCATCATTAGGAGTGGTGAAATCCTCCGGGCAGGTCTGCAGGTTCCATACCACATGGTGAAATATTGTTTGCCCTGGTGTGAGAAGCAGACCTGCACAAAGCACACCCAGGGGTGAAACCAAATCTGCCTCCTCCGGCACTGCAGCTCTGGCTCATGTCCACTCGCAGACCCCCATGAGCTACAGTCACGTCTGCAGAGAGCAGCGTGGTTATTCTCAGGCTTGAACTTCCTCTTCACATTCACTTGAATGGAGCTGAAATGAATTAGGACTTTGGCCTTTGGATCAGTTCAGCAAAATCACAGAAACATATTTTCCTCCTTAGGCTACTCCCCCGTGGAGATATGCACATGCTTTTGGCTTTTACTTACCCAAATCCAGATATCTGTTGTGAGATGCCTGCTGCCTGAGAGCCCTGCAGCAACGTGGCTTTTGTTTCCAGTGGCGAAGACCTGAGGAGCATTAATTAAGTGCCACACACTGATTCCTGTGTTGTCAGTGCTCCTTTATATTCCTTCGATCATTCCAAAAGGTTATGAGTCACTTGTTCTAAGTAATAGTCAAAAAGGTATTTGAACTGAAAACAGTTGTAGTTTATTTGCTCTGAATTAAACATGTCATTAAAGTTTATGGGTCCACGTGTGCCAGTTTTGAAAGGGCTCGCTTTGCTGTTTTTCTTTCCATAAGAAAACAAGACAGAATATATAAATGATTTGGTGAACCTGGCACATCTAAAGAGTATCTTAAGAACAGTTTTGCACACTTACATGAAGTGTTAAACCGTTTACCTCCTGCAGATACAGCCGCAGTTATTTCCAAGAATCGTTAGAGGACAGCAGCAGTGGTAGCGAATTCATGTCCCAATGGTGTATTTCCTGTATTTGAAATAAAATAATTTTCTTTATAATAATTATAGAAAAAAATAGAACAGGGTTGCAATGTTGCATGCCCTCAAAATTAAAGGTGAAATCTAAGGATTTATGTTTTTCTTATTTGGAATAAATCTCCTCCCAAGCCACACTGAAATTCCTCCACTAGTAAGTGTTGCTTAGTAGCTTATGTCACAAAGTGCCATAGACGTCCACTGTTGTCCAGAACTAAGAAAAAACTTTGCGATGCGTCCAGCAGATAACTGAAGCATTCATTCAAAAGTGGAGAGAAGCATCAGCATGATAGTTCCTCTGGGGTGATGAACTTTTCATTATCCATTTGAATTTTCAGCATCATGTCATTTGCTTCTTAGGAAACAGCTGTTTCACTATGCTGGTTAATTTCTTTTTTTACATCTTGATTTATGCTTTTGATTAAAAGTAAGTCAAACAATTTCTGCAATTTCAACACTCTTTTTTTAAAACAATGAAACAAAACCTTTGCAGTGGCACATGTTACATATTGCCTCTGTGGCCCAATGACAGCTGCAGCTGCGCAGTGCTGTGGGGGTTGAGGATTACACTTTCACCAGTTTAATAGCACTATGATGGATACATTTAACATTCATCCAGTGCCTGTTTGTTCTCATGCAATTCACCTATTCTTCATAGACAATATCCCACTTAGAGTAAGTGACCTAAATGCTATGTCATTTTTGTAATTTGGTTGAACTAACAAAGCAGGGAGACTTTTGACTTTGAAATTGAACACGATTATTAGCATAAATTCCAGAGACTTGTTTCGTAACCTGTTTCAGATTCTTCTATTTTTAATTTTCTCTTATCACCAGCAAATTCAATTCAATTCCAGTTTATGTATATATCAAATCGCAACAAGAGTCACCTCAAGGTGCTTTATATTGTAAGGTAAAGACTACAATAATGCAGTAATAATACAGCCCCGCCATGCACAGACACCCCCTTCAGCAAGCACTTTGCAAAAGTGGGAAGGAAAAACTCCCTTTTAACAGGAAGTGACCTATGGAAACACATTAACTTAAAGCCCAAGTGTGATAAGTATGGGTTTGCCCTGTGCTGATAGTAAATTTCAGTTGCAGACATTAGTAAATCAGTTTGTGCACTTGATTTAAAATTTCTCCTCCCTTTTATTGCACCTTGGGAAAGGAACTCCCAGAAACACATATGCATCAGGGTCAGTTGTAGTTCCCAGCTCTTATACACACTCTTGTCACTGCGCTCTCTTTGTAAGTATTGACAGTACTTTTTTTTCACCAAAGTGCAGTTTGCGATGGCGCAACGCGTTACTAAATCTACCCCCAGGGCCACTAAACAAGATCAGATTTAAGCAGGCCTCATATGCAAACCGTTATGGGAGATATGCTGCAGAATCGCATATGTAAAATATGTGGGCGAACAGACAGAGGAGTGCATCGTCAGGGCTTCATCTCAGCTTTGGAAATTACAAGAACCAAAGTCTTAAATCAAAGATTAACCAGATCCAAAGGGTGGGGGATGGCCTGGATCAAGTCTAACAGTGTTTAAGGGTTTATCTCTCCAAACACAAAGCCTCTATTACAAATGCACTTTCACAGACATTTAAGTTTGGGGGCTCAGCGGAGACGTGAGCTGAGCGTTACCCCAGCAGGTTCTCATTACAACTCTGTGTAAAATCGAGAAGCAGCTCGTCATCCCATCTTTAGCTCAGTAACCTCGCCCCCATGCTTTGACTGTTTTTACTTAACAATGCTCCTCTCATTTCTTTCATTCTTTTTCTTTCATAAAGACTCAAACTACTGACAGATATGATCACAGACTGGGGCAAAGCTCAAAACAAAGTTGGACCCTAGGGGCAAATGTTTCGAGACATCAATTTATTGACTGTTTATAAGACTTGTCTTAGTGTGAGGAGCATCAGCAAACTATGATGCAAACGCAGGCCTGCTGTTTTTCATTTGGTATGTTTTGTTTTACCATTTCCACGCAGACAGGCTCATACAGCTTCATACATTAGCTTTCAGTAAATGAAAGGACAGGTCTGCTAATCATTTATATATTTTTGATTGTCAACAAATCTCATTAAAAAGCCATAAACAAAAACAAATTGATCCAAGAATGAAATTTGCAGCCAAAGGCAAATCAAGTTTCCTTCACTGTGTCACTGACATCCATTACTGTCAGTCTGAAACAGGAAACACATGAATGAGGCACAGCGCTGCACCAGGTGACATGTTTTTCATTATAATGAACAGTGGCTCCATGGTGTAAGTCTCCCCCACATATCCAGCTATAGTCAATGCTCACTGATACACCAACTGTGTGTTGAGTTGAGGAAAAAAGTAGTCCATGTCATGCACGCACGCACGCACACACGCACGCACACACACACACACACGCACGCACGCACGCACACACACACACACACACATGCTCCTGCCTTTATAGCAGAGCTACTGTGACCTTATAACAGCAATCTGATCTTCTGATTAGGGGCTCCTAACTGTTCCACTCTCATTTTTTAAAACCAAAGGCAACAACGCTTTTGAGGTTGGAGCACTTAAACTTTCAAACTTCCTCAGCCTATCAGATCAGCTCAATCTGTATGTTTTTATTTAATGACTGCAGAAAACTCATTTTTATAGTTTAGTGTTTCTTTGATCTTTCTCCTGTTAATTTTGACCATAATCTGTATCTAATGTGTGTAAGTTGTGCTGGACTGCATGTGTCTGTATTTAATGTGTGGCTTTTTTTTTTTTTTTTTGTGATGCACTTTGTAACCACGGGATTTAAAAAGTACTATACAAATAAAGTTATTATTAATAATAATGATAATGAATAATTTTGCAAGCTGGAGTCAAAATTCTTTACTCATTTTTACCGAGATGGTTTTACTTGGTGTTAACTGTGAAACTACAAAATATGCTTAGTCCACTACAAAGCCTTGACTGATAACCTTTACTTATATTCAGAGGCACCAAACTGAGAATCAACTGTACGGCTCTGAACATTGTCTTGAAATGCACTAATGAGCGTGTCAACTTGAATCACTCTTTTTCTACACAAACATTTGGGAAGGTATTCATCCCATCCAAGAGGAATTAATCTCGTTAGAGCCCCTTGAGTTATATAGATCGTGCCTGCTTGGTGTAATTGATGTTCCTATTGTACAGGTCTAATTGACTCAGTATGGGGTTTCAGTGCAGCAGCTGGGACACAAATACCAGGCTTTGGCATAACCAAATCCATATTACAGATGCATGCATTGCACAGAGAAATGGGCAAATACGTGGAGGGTAAGAATATTCATTTGTATTTGTGTGATTTGACCAGTCGTTGTAGGGTGATTAAAGACAGCAATAACTCCACCATTTATGGAAATACATCTGTTTTTATCACAATGTCAAATTAGTGTGTATGTGTATCCTACTCTTATGTCTGTAGAGTATCACCCAGCAACAGGTGTTAGCTGAGTTCAGCTAACCATAAGCTCTGTTCAAAGGTTCAGAGTCTAAAAGCTTGAGGTTGAAGCTGTTGATTAGGAGCAGTACCTTGAAATAGCAAAAAAAAAAAAAAAGGAATTACTACCATAGTCGTTGTTATTCCTTTACAGATTAAATAATCTAAATTTAAAAAAAGTTGCTTTCAGCTGTTTCTTTATTCATAAGGCATCAACCACAGCAGGTAGCAACACATGCTATATTTGTCAGATTCTTATGCCAGATGTATGGCCTTCCTGACGCAACCTCACAAATGAGTGAAATGTCAAAATGTTTAACTACTGCTCTACTGAGGACTAGTATAGAGTCATGTAATTAGTACTACTCACATGCTGGGTAAGAAATAATAACAGTAATAACAACAAAATGTTTATTTTTTACAACCAAAAGCACACAAAATATATATTTCTGGATCAGCACGGAGAGCAGGTCTATCTGTAGGGTCTCTCTCTTTGACCGCTGACTCATACTGAAACTGGAAGACTCACACCGTGAAGGGCTCTGATGGAATATTTACAACTTTGCGGTGACAGAACTGCAGTCACTAAAGTGCTTTCTAAATTACATGTACAGAATTTCCATCCATATGGTGGAAAGCATCATAAAGTCCTGCCACTCTCCAAATCACTCATTCCACAAAAGTTAAACCCCCTCAAAACTTCACTTTTTTACTCACAAAACTTGAGTGCAAAATAATTTTTTTCTTATCTTATCTTATCAAAAGCCACCATTTACTTGTCAAATCGGTTACAACGACAAAAGAAAGGAATGAGGTAATTTTAAATAGTGGAAATAATAATGCTTATTATTTTGTCCTTCACAGTTTGAGTCAAATAAGAAATACATCAGCAGCTGACTTTTTTGGGTCTAGCTTCCTAAAGCACCTTGCATAAGAATAATACTGTATTGCAGCTTTTTCTGAAATCGAGGCCTTTAAATTGTCATTGTGCTATTGTAGAAAGAAATCGCCTCCAAACAAGTGGTGACCACAGGGCATAGTGTTGCAGAAATGAGTGATAGCCTTCTTTGTTCAGCATCTTTTATGCAATGATGTTTTAAATCTTCAGCACTTTCTCTCTGCACTTCACAAAGTTCATTTTAATTTCCCATGACCGTGCTTTTTAAAAATCTTAGCACATTTAGCTCGCTCTTCAGTACTGTGCCCCAACCTGACTCTAGGTAGCCGCCTGTTGCTTGATAAAAACATCTCAATGAAGAACTTTTTTGTTCCTTAGCTTTTTATTGTGAGCACTTTTTTTAAATATGTAAAGTGTTTCCGAATGCATATATGTTTAATTGAATTCAATATTTTGATAAAATTACATAATTATAGGATGTTAAGTTGCTTCCTACAGTTCTCCAGTACACAAACTAATTAGTATGCTGGTACAAGTCACTGATCATTTGCCATTTGACAGTTTGGGTTGTAAAATATAACCTCACATACATTCATCACAGGACTTTGAGAGGCGGAAAACAGACATTTTAGTGATGGTGGCAGTGGGTTAGCAGCTGACCCACACTGACCTCCGGAATACCAGACATGGGCTCAAGTGTAAATAAAGGTATGGCATTCATTCACAGTTGTGACACCACAACAAGGACACATTTCATAGCTGAGAAAAATGAGATTTTACCCAGAATGAGCCTCAGCAGGACTTAAAAATAGCACCTTCTTAGATCTTAAGGATTAGAGAAAGTAAGAAGCAGGCAGAGGCTGCTAATGAAACACTCTTGATTAGCTGATCATCAGTGACTGTGAACACCTTTGTAAAAGTATTCAGCGAGTATTCAAACCCTCCTAGAATGAAAAAGACTGTTAACAACATACAAGACAGCTGCCATGGTCTTCCCAGGAGAACTTCAGTCAACATGTTAAACTTGATAAACATTAAAATTCATGACAGTACGAAAAAAAAAAGTATGGTTTGTTTGGAAGGGTTGCCAGGAGAAAGCCTCTTGTCTTTAAAAAGAACATGGCAGCAGAGCTTAAATTTGCAATGATTTATCTGAACAAACCAGAAGACTTTTGGAACAATGTCTTTTAGACAGATAAAAAAAAATGGAGATGTTTGGCCATAATGCAACAAATACAGCATAGCAGCAAGCACAGAGTCAAGCACAGTGGTAGAGGTGAGTCACTGAATCAACTTTTCTGTATACCAAAGTATTCTGGAGTCAAATGTACGGCCATTTGTCTGAAAGCTAATCTACAACAGAATAGCTGAAAAAGTATCAAGGTTTTTGCAATGGTCCAGTCCAGACCTCAACCTGATTGAAATGCTGTAGTGGGACCTCGAGAGAGCTGTGCATTAATGAATGCCTGCAAACCTCAATGAACTGAAGCAACGCTGTAAAGAAGAGTGGGTCAAAAGTCTTCCACAATGACGTGAGAGACTGATAAATTGATTACTTTAAGTTCTTACATCTAAAGGTAGTTCTACAAGCTACTGAGCTACTCTGTGTACACACCGCTTCTACACTTTAGATTCATTTTTGTTAAATGAATAGTGATACGGTGGAACATGACATGTGCTGTTATTCATCTCAGTATTTAAGTAATTTTCAAACTTGGTAATGACCAGATGTCCTTTTTATTTTGTCCTGATACATAAAACATTACAAGTAAAAAGAGGGTTTACTTTCTTTTTCACGTAACTGTATTTTAATAGTTTTAAAACAAATAAAAGATTAAATATGTTAAATATGTCTATTTTTAAGCTTATGTATCAGCGATCCTCTATGCCTAAAAGTGGCTCAAAACCATGAAACAGGATTGGACTTGCTATTTGCTCTTGCAGTTTGAATACAGGGACAAAACCATTAAATTATAAAGATGTGTTAGAAAAACATACATTGTGCCAACATCCGCCCAACTTTTTTTCCCTGCCAAAAACTACAGGGAGTATAAACAAATGATATACATACGAATGTGCTGTAGAATAACAATTAAAAGCAAAACCACGTGAAGCACTTTGGCTGATATTGGTTTGTTTAGTTGATTTTTTAAATTAGTTTTAATATCGACATAATATTCAAACAAACTGTTACTAGAAGTGTGATGGAAAAGTGACTCGGTAACTCAGGTATGTTGGAAAATAAAGGTAACACCTGTAACGCTTTTATTCTATGAATATGTAAGTGCTGTATAAATGGGAAATGGTTCGCAAGACATTTTACACAACACATAAAATAGTATCAGTGAAAAATGTGACAAAGTAATGGCAGGTTTAACAGTGACGCTATGGCACAAGCATCAGGGAAGCAGTCATGCATTGTGTCTGTTTTCTTAATAAATGAAGATTTAGATAAGGAGCTTTTCCCTCCTTTGGCATCCAGGTTTTTAAATTATACATTGTAGCCCTCAGTTTCAATGATGGTAGAAAAAATGTAAACATAAAGACCATAAATAGAGAATGAAGAATGCAAACAGAACTTAACAACCTAAATATCTTATGTTAACAATTCATTTCGATTTTAACCATGTTTTCCTCAATTCCACCAATAGTAGACAAATTAAAAAAAAAAAAAAGTAATAATGAGTTAAGCAACTGAAAAATGTAAGAGTAAATACACTTAAAATAAAAAAAATAAAGAAAATTAATATACATAAAAAGGCCAGTAGAGGCTAACTAACCTTATTAGTGTGACGCACATGTACTGTGTGTGAATATGATCAACTGCTCAATAATTATGTGTCTGCGTGTAGTTTAATAATTACATTGAATGGCTTTTTTTTATTTATTTATTTTTACTTTTATTGCCAAAAATAACAAGGCAATTCACATCAACAACATGACCTGAGACCAAATCTGCAGCATATAATGGTGGGGGTTATTCAAAAACTTAATTTAAAAGAAAAAACATATATACACATATACATATACATACATACCTAAGCACAGACGTTAAGGCTTGAGTGTCCTTTCAAGATATTCTATAATTAGTCTCCATTTTTTCTCAAAGGTTGGCACTTTTAGTTGTAGTTGGGCTGATCCGTTCCATCGTATAGACATGTCTAGTTTTCAGAAGCCACTGGGCAACCATGGGTGTTTCTGGTTTGAGCCAGTGAATTGTTATCATTTTTCTTGCAGTCATGAGGAGGAGATGCAGGAGAAAGTGCTGCTCATAGGAGAAACCATCAGGAAAGATATCCAACAAAAAGATCAGAGGATCCTTTGGGAGGTTGACTGACAATATGTTTTGTATAATGTTCTTGACATCCATCCAGTACTTTTGTATGTAAACACACACATATGCGTCTGGTCCCCCACAAACCCACACCCTCTCCAACATTTATCACTGACACTACTTTTGGATAGAAAGGTTTTCAGTGGAGTTCAAAAAAATCTTAATTTAGTAGTCAAATTCCTTCCACATTTGACTACCCACCCCTCTATGGCAGCCACAACAGACACTCTCCCGTGTGACATCATCCAACATTATATTGAGCTCCATTTCCCATTGTTGTTTTATATGATAGGTATTATCAGACATGTCAATCAGTAGTTTCTGGCAGATCAAAGACACTTGGTTTTTCAATGTCCCTGACTTTTCAAGCAGTTTTATAAAATGGTTTTCCAACCCGATTGGTTCTCTTCTAATATTGTCCCAGTCTTTATGCCCTTAACTGTAAGTATCTATAATGGTCCCCTGGGGATAAAGCATATTTAGCCCTTAGCTGGGCAAAACTTTTAAGAGTATTCTTTTCAAACAGCTGATTGACTGCAATCAATCCTTTCTCCGCCCACCTCTCAAAACTCCGATCTGACAACGATGGAAGGAACTCAACACTTCCATTTATGGGAACCGCTCGAGACATCGTTAAATTCCCTTTTAACATTTTTAACACTTGGTTCCAAATCTTTACGGTGACCCATGGGTTAGTTATTTTAATCTTTTTCCGTGATTGTGGGTTGAGAAATGGGAGACTCCGAAGGGAGATACCTGGTAATGAATACTCTTCCATAGATACTGCATTTCTGAATCATGAATAATCCAGGCAGCCATTGATTTTAATTGAACTGCCCAATAGTACATTCTGAAGTTAGGCAACTTGAGGCCCCCTTTTTCCTTTCCACACATTAGCATTTTGAGTCTGACCCTTGGTCGTTTATTCTGCCAGATAAATTTAGATGTAGAATGGCTTTTTTTTAAAACTGAAAATGTTAGCCTATCCTCAGAGGTCAGCTGTTTTATATTTCCATCTCCTGGTAATTGTTCATGGTTAATAGCCTCAAAGTGACCATGTCCATTTCACATTTTGGAGAGACAAATCATGAAATGGACATGGTGGACAGGGGTCTATTACACGTTTTGCCGTGGTACCGGGTTGGGATACCAAATGACTCCAGTAGAGTTTTGATCGTATCTTAATATTAAAACAATAATCTACTAAAAATAGTTTATTTTTGAAAATCGAATATCTTTATAAAACAGTTAAATATATCTCATATGTGTCTGACGGAGGTGCACTGAATACTCACAAGGTCACAACACAGCAGCTACACTACTATATCAGCTGCTAACCAAGCTACGACAGCTGAAACTTGTGATCACATCCATATAATGCCGTCTTCTAATTTACAAACATGTCTAAGCAATTATTAAAGTGTAGATGGATGTAAAATTTTTGGTTTTCTGGGGTTTTTTTTTGGTTTTTTATCGTTGTTTTTTTAAATCGTTTTTATCGTTAACTCTGTTTCCCCGGGTCTTTCCTTGTGTGTTATGAGTAAATCTTCCTTGTTTGGTACCGCCACTGGTTTTATTTTGTTCTATTTATCCGTCACCTTAAAGGCTAGTCCGTGAAAATATTGTTGGACATAAACTGGTCCGTGGCGCTAAAAAGGTTGGGGACCGCTGCACTAGGACACATAGCCAGAGAAAGACTGGATGAACTTCATTATGCATTTAATAATTTAATAGCTCATGTTAAAGGTTTTCTATCAAATAAAGTCTAGTGCTCCTATTTTACAGTTCTGCAAGTTTATTTTGGAGACCCTTTCCAAAAGTAGACGTTTTCTCCTATATGGACGTAATCTGTAAAAGTCCCAGTCTTGAGTAGTCCAACAGACCCACCAGACAGAATCACCAGGCTGTTTATTTTTCCTCAGTGCACTCCCAGAGAGAAGCATGTTAGCCCTGACTTAGAGTAGCACCCCTACCTTGTGTCCATGTATGTGTGTGTGTTTCAGACTAATGGTGTAAGGAGGCAGATGGAACAAGCCTGAGGCGGTGCATAATAAACCTGCAGAGCCCTGCTGAGACGAAGAGGAAAAGACCACAAGTTAGCCGAAAATGGGGAGACACACCACTGCACACATTTAAAGACTGGCCTCACATTTGCTAAATGATTGCACCCCTTTAAGGCTGAGGGCTTTTCCAACCTCAAACATCCAGTGAAACAGCCTCCTCATAAGTTCTGCTCCAATTGTTCGACATTCTGGTTGTTTTGTGTTTTCTGCAGTATCACCACTGCACCAAAAGATGCTACGTGACCAGAGAGAAACCATAGTCATTCCTGTTTTTCACTGTGATTTATACTTAAATGCTCTCCACATAATTTCTTGACAGTCCTGGCTAAATTATGGCAATGGCTTCCAGCGTTGCTGCCAAAACATTTCCTTGGCTCTGCCTCATTCTGCCAGAAGTTACGTATGCCCTATCAGATGACACATTCAGCCTATACAAGACTGAAAATAACATTTATTCTAATCTATTCCATGCATAATGTCTACAGCTAAAACTGCAAGCCAAAAGTGACAAACTTGCTGAGCGTCAAGATAATAGTAGTGTTTTGATTGCCCCATTTCTGGAAATAAATGTTATTTTCTGTTGCTTCATCCAGGAATCAGAAAACAAGATAATCCAACGGCTTAGGCTCTCCAAATATGCACAATTGCATACAAGTTCAAGTCTTTCAGCATTTAGGAAACCGCCATCTTTATGGACTGCACACAGTCGAATCTATCAGCCAGCATTAGTCTAGTATAATGGCTTGAAACAAAGAGAAACTACATTCACATTTTACTGAGATTTTAAACCTTGGCTTGAAATAATTCCTTCCACTATCAATTTAACTATCAAAAACCTCACTCTATGGCTGTGTTTTGTCAGGTCTGCTTTGCTTTTTTGCATCACTCCTACATTAAAACAGTGCAACGGTGGAATAACAGATAATATCTTCGTTATTTCACTGTATACAGATAGACGAAAAAATGTGGCTGTTAATGAACACCGGCTACTGGAATAATTAACAACACTCACAAACACTCAAAATAAAAAATAGAGTTTTTACGCAGTCCTAATGCTCATCAAAAATATCTTCAGCTTAACTACATTAAATTATCTGCCCTTAAGCTAATTGTCTATGATATCTAAGACTTTTATTTGTAATTATTTGCTCTTTATTTAAAGGCGACTTGAGCAAAATTCCATCGTGGTTACAAATTTTGGCGACCGTTAAGTTATATAGAGGCAATTTACTTTGCACATAGCGTGTGAGACAGACTCAAACAGCGAATGTAACATCGCACTGTGATGAAGAAACAAATCCAATATACATTAAAACAAGAGAATTGTAATTTAAAATCTTTTTAAACAAACATATATATATGTGAGGCAATGTGCGCACAAAGTTTCCTTGAGAGTGGCCGACCTGTTATGGAGGAGATGTATAAATCCTGTTTGGTTCCTATTCTTGCACTTTTGTACTACATCTTCCTTCTATGTAAAGGCTGCACACACACAGTACGTATGTCTTTGTTCGTGTGCTGTATACTAAAATAAAAACACACAGAGTCGCATTCCTTGTACATGCCAGTCAACTAAACATGTTTAACTGCACAGATGCATTATGCTTCTACACTCTCCGTATTATCCGCAAAGTAAAGGGATAAAATGAACTCCACATGGAACATTGTTCCTTCTCTTGTACAGCGCTGGCTACCCAAAACTCCCACCCCTTCCCCCCACCTCATCCACACACACACACACACACGCACGCACACACACACACACACACACACACACACACACACACACACACACACACACACACACACACACACACACACATTTGTGAGGCTCTCTAAACAGTGTCTAACCCTAACATTTTCTACACCTAATTTTGACCCTAAAACTAAACCCTCACCCCTTTGAGGTGGTGTGGAAAAGTAAGGACCAGCCACAATTTGTCATTTTCCAAAATGTCCTCACTTTGATGGTGTAAACCTCAAACTGGTCCTCACACACACCAACTCCCACAAACACACAAACATAACACACACACACACACACACTCTAACCTTAATGACCACTTCTCCACTTCTTCTTATTGCTCAGCTAAACTAACCACGAATCATATCTTTACCTTATGTAAATGGTTTGGTCCTCATAGGGATTATAGATTCCCATAATGTGATTGTGTAAACATATTCAGTCCCCCACAATAAGGCCTATCTGGACTACACACGCACACACACACATGTACTGATTAATTTCCTCTGTCTCACATATCTGTGTCTTTGGGTTTTATTATTTAATACCTCTGCCATTCAAACGTCTCTATGCGGCACAGACACTTATAAGCCCAACAACAAAAACTGACGGGGTCTCTGATTCAGTTATCCTGAGCTAACCAATGAGTTCTGTAGTCAGAGAATGAACTCATGGTACTTACCACCTGTGTTTATTTCACATGTTTGTTGTGGCTGGATTGTGCGTGTGAGTGTGTATAGAGGATGGTAAAGTGACCCAGAAAACAACTTGGGTAATGCCCACCACAGGGTAAGAAAAAAATCTTTGGCTGTGTTTGTTCCAGTCTGAGCCTGCTTAATTTATGAACGCTCTGGAGGAAGGATATAGACAAAAAATCCCTCACATCGGCTATCCTTTTTGAGCTCTACTGACATAAGAAAACAAAACTGGCACCACAAGAGATTGATGTTTGTGCCTGTGTCATTTGCTACCTGTATTATTTTTAAGTTTATCTTCATGTCACTGGGTGAAGGACACCCAGTGAAAAAAGAATATGGCCCAGTTGGAAAAAACTTGACCCTTAACATTGTTTGATCCCGTTCATCCTCTTGATGTCTGCAAAGACAAAAATGGACCGACTCTTTTTGGACAAGAAGGAAGGAAAGCTGTCATTGCCGCCTCGTCTACACACCGTCAGACACTACCATTTGAACCTGAGGCTGGGACATAAATCTCCACCCTCGGGCCAACCTTGACATTCTTTTCCCAGATGGTGCCTCCCCTGCTGTGGACTCTGCTCCATAGGGTCCTGGCATCTCAGATAGATCCATCCATCACAGGACAACCAGACTCTTATACTGGGAACAGGGGCGCACCAGGGAGCACCTGCCCTTAGGTTTTCACCTTGTGGCTAAAACCACCCCCAGACGTCCCAGGCGTCCCCCTTCCCCCACTGTTTTCCTGAGAGGTTAGAGGTCATTTGAGGGTGTGAGACAACTTCGCATGTCCAGAGACACTCTTTTAATGTGACATTCACACTTAAGTCTGTGGCACAATTATGGGCACGTTAGAAGCTGAGATTTTATTATTGTTAACAGACGGCCACACAGGCTACAGAAGAAACAGAACCTGAAAGAGAATCACTGCTGGAGTCAAACTGACTGCATGCAAGGAGACAAAAAACACACATGAATATAAAAAAAACAACATGGAAAAGCAGATAACATTTAATTAAATATAAAGGAAAGCTGAAAAGTGCAGGTCATTTTTCTTTAGAAAGAAAAAGAATGCTATTTTTTTTCACTCCAAACAGCTTTTGCAACAAAAGAATCATACTCCCACTTTTTGTCCATCTGTTTTATATATCATAGCCAAAAAACATCACTGATTTGATTGGACCCAAATGTGACGCTTGAGGCTCCTTCATACATCCAAAGTCTGACCCTCCCAACAAAGCTCCTTTTCCCTCTCCCCACTGGTCTTGTTCAAGGGGCTCCAATCCTAAATCTGTGTGTGTGTGTGTGTGTGTGTGTGTGTGTGTGTGTGTGTGTGTGTGTGTGTGACACAACTTCTGTCACAACTCCTGCAGTGACAGCCTGTGCAATGTTAAAGTCATCCAAAAACTTCTGGTACTAGTTGCAAATACTCCTGAAAAGTTGGCTTTGAAAATCTTAGTCTAAGGTAGATTCACATATAGACATTTTATACACATTGCACCGAAAGAACAAAACTAGCAGTGGAGCCAAATAGCAAAACTCCATACTTACACTCTCTATGTTGAGTGCATTAATGTTTACACTCTATAGACACTCATCAAGCTACAACAAACAAGAGAAATAAACACAGGTGGTTAGTAGAATGACAAAAATCAGAAATCCAAACAGTTTTTTGATCTGTACTGACAAGAAGCTATATGCTTCAAGCTAACCTTTGTTTTCAGGCAGTGATGTTTACGTGCAGGAAACGGTTTTCACTGTTAACAGAATTATTGTGTGGGGATATTTTCAAAAAGCTGCAAATGATCACAACTAGCAGAGCAATAACGGTCGGATTTGTCATACCTCATAAGCTAAGCACTTGCTGTGTGTCGAAATATTGCGAGTTGATTGCAAAATCAGTGCTGCACCAAAACCCTCCTTATTGTTGCTTTGGTTGCTAGGAGATTGTCGCAGTTTCCTCTAGTTTGCATGGAAGATACTCTGTGCAAACACTTGCTAACTACTAGAGGTCATAAAAGGTTGAAAATTTTTCACAGTAAAAGCTGTGCCTCAGTACTACAGCCAACATGTTTGCCAGGGCGCAGCTTTTACTTTGAAGGTAAATGGACTCTGTTTCTAGTTATCACTTTTTAACAGTTTTAATCTTGTTCAGGCAGTATTTAGTGAGTGCTGGGAAACAAGTCTGTGTGCTCCATGAGATTTTTTCCATCCGATCAATCAGGGTATATACATTTTCCCCTAGCAACCTTTGCTTTCCAGAGAGTCACCGACTGGGGACTGTGCCTGGGGCTTTAGCAATCACTTTCCCAGTGCCTGTCATCAACCACTTGTCAACTGGTCAGCAAATACACATTTTTCTGGTGTTGCAAGATGGGCATGAACTGGTTTCTTGGCTCCTACAGTGTCAAAGTCATTGTCACATCCAAAACAACAGGCAAGTTAATGCCACGTGATTGCTAAACCTCAATAGTGTAGTGTTTTAGCTAATCGAAAACTTCAGCCGCCTAAAATCCTTATAATGGAACTGAAAAATATGTGAACCAATACAGAAGCATAACTGAAGATTATGGGTAAGTCTAAAACCAAACAAATCAATTTAAAACATAGAACAATCCATCTATATCTTTTACTCAAAGCTATAAAATACCAGCCTCAGGCTGTGTCCCAATTCAGGGTATGCACGCTTGAAGTACGCACACTACGCGTACTACGGATGGTGCGTACTGTAAGTACGGGAAGTGCGGAAGTGAGAGGCTTGTGAAATGGGACGGTATACGCTTCGTCGCGCTGTTCAGGTTGCCTAGCAACCATGATACTAACCGCGAGACACGGTACATACAGCATTGTTTGACAGAAATGAAGGAGAAAAATGTTTTGTTGGTCATTCATTTTTGTCATGACATCACTGTGATTAGCTGAGTATCTGAGGCTGAGACCACGGGACTGTAAACATGATTGTTGGGCTTCATTTCTGTGCTGAACAGTCATTTAAGATTAGTTAGTAAATAACAATTAGTTAATGTTGTTCATGAGACTAAAGTCATCTCACTGTGGTAATGTACATATAAGATGGCCAATATTATTGTCAGATTATTATGATATATATATATATATATATATATATTTAAATACACACACACACACACACATATACATATATCACTAACTTTCAGCTTGTTGTGTTTGTGGATATATGACTGACTTTAATTATTAAACATTCGCACATAAATAAGTGACGTCATATTCAGTAGTTTTGACAGTTCACTCTTCGGCCGCTCCATCTTATTAGGGAAATTCCATATATATAAATGTAAATTTCAAAACTCAACCCCATCATTTAATTTGTTTTTGATTGAAATTGAATATTACTTAAACTCTCTTAAATTAATTTCCAATAAAAAAGGTTTATCATTGATTGAAGTTCATTCAGAAATGTTTAAGGTATGAGCTGTCACAGCTTTCAAGTACAAAGTTGTTATGAAGTCTGTCACATCCCCCCCCAAAATTATCCACACCCACCGCCGCGCTATGAATTGTGGGATATATGGGACACGAAGCGTGCACCGGACCACGCTTTAGATATTTGGGGAACTCAGCAGCACTTGGAGTATGCATTTGAAGTACACTTCGCATTGGGACAGCCGTCGTCGTGTGGCGGTGACGTAACCGCACTTGAAATGCGTACTTCAAGCGTGCAGTCTCTTAATTGGGACACAGCTTCATTGTGGTGCTCAAGAAGTATTGAAGATGATGAACCTTTATGACTTTTATGAATCAATGTAAACTAAATTTCTTTACCAAATGTCTTATGGACATTTCTATATATATAATTTTAGGCTGTAACTGGAAACAGACTGTACTAGAGAAGTAATATGGAGTCCTCATAACAATAAATACAAAGTGCAACATTTTCCTCTAATAGCATAGAGTAAAACTATCACTTATATTTGAATGGAGAATAGTGCTGCTGTTCGTAAGGACAACTTCGTATATTTAAGAGATATGGATGTTTCGTCTAATTAAGTTTACTCAGTTCTCCATGCAATCCTGTGAAACATATAACATGAATGTGCAGAACAGTTCTAGTCTGTTTCTGCAGTTCTGCAGCGTAGACCCCATTTTCAACCTCTTGTTCCTGGCTCTGCTCAGCTATCTCACATCATGTCTGTATGAATTTTCATCAGGAGCAGGCACAGCAAGGCACTCTGGTGTATATCGTCCCGCACAACTGTCAAACATCTGAAAAGCATCGAAAGGATGTTCCACATGTTTCCGATAAAAACTGAGGTAAATATGGGTACAGAGTGCAGCTTACTTGTTCTGTGATTAATCCTGTAGGTAAATAGCATTGCTATCATTTGTTAAGATTATAAATGTCTGTGGGTAAAGTCTCTGTATTATAAATAAATACTAAACGGCCCTCATTAATAATTAATCACGATGATTAACTTTTCTTTTGTCACCTATCAAATGCGTTGAAGCCTGTAAATTAATCACAGAACGTGCACTCAGTGTGACAATGTTTATATAATCTTTCAGCAGCACAGCATGGATGAGCTTATAGATTTGTGGAGAAATATATATTGTAGCTCTCTTCACGACAACACAGACACAGGTCGGTTCTTTGAAACGGGCGTTTATTACTTGGGCCTTCTCTCCTCAGCTTCACCATCACCAGTACGCCGATACGCCATTACGCCGTGAGAACTGGTCACGAGCGAACAGTACAAACCAATTGGCAACTTTACAGTACACATATTAAGTCCAAACACAAATAAAAAAAACATTTCTCAAATGACAAATACCTCGTTGGCTGCTTGTCCTGAAAAGAGGTCCTTAAGTCCTTGTATTGCCTTTTCTTTTAGCAAACTTTTAGCTTAAAATCGCTTCATGAGAGACATCTGCTCACTCGCAGTCCATGAAAAGTCTTGTGTACTCTCGTTAAGGGTATTCTCACGAGACACTAGCTCTTACACTTTACACATGTACATTTCAAATAAAGACATTTCAACACAAACTATATATATTCATGAAATTATGTAACTTATTATAAATCAGTCATCTACATCATGAAATCTACACAGAACATTTTAACAGCATTTACATATACAGTGGGGCAAAAAAGTATTTAGTCAGCCACCGATTGTGCAAGTTGCCCCACCTAAAATGATGACAGAGGTCAGTAATTTGGACCAGAGGTACACTTCAACTGTGAGAGACAGAATGTGAAAAAAAAATCCATGAATCCACATGGTAGGATTTGTAAAGAATTTATTCGTAAATTAGGGTGGAAAATAAGTATTTGGTCACCTCAAACAAGGAAAATCTCTGGCTCTCACAGACCTGTAACGTCTTCTGTACGAAGCTTTTCTGTCCCCCACTCGTTACCTGTATGAATGGCACCTGTTTGAACTCATCATCTGTATAAAAGACACCTGTCCACAGCCTCAAACAGTCAGACTCCAAACTCCGCCATGGCCAAGACCAAAGAGCTTTCGAAGGACACCAGGAAAAGTATTGTAGACCTGCACCAGACTGGGAAGAGTGAATCTACAATAGGCAAGCAGCTTGGTGTGAAAAAATCAACTGTGGGAGCAATCATCAGAAAATGGAAGACATACAAGACCACTGATAATCTCCCTCGATCTGGGGCTCCACGCAAGATCTCATCCCGTGGGGTCAAAATGATCATGAGAACGGTGAGCAAAGATCCCAGAACCACACGGGGGGACCTGGTGAATGACCTGCAGAGAGCTGGGACCAAAGTAACAAAGGTCACCATCAGTAACACACTACAACGGCAGGGAATCAAATCCCGCAGTGCCAGACGTGTTCCGCTGCTGAAGCCAGTGCATGTCCAGGCCCGTCTGAAGTTTGCCAGAGAGCACATGGATGATACAGCAGAGGATTGGGAGAATGTCATGTGGTCAGATGAAACCAAAGTAGAACTTTTTGGTATAAACTCAACTCGTCGTGTTTGGAGGAAAAGAATACTGAGTTGCATCCCAAGAACACCATACCTACTGTGAAGCATGGGGGTGGAAACATCATGCTATGGGGCTGTTTTTCTGCCAAGGGGACAGGACGACTGATCCGTGTTAAGGACAGAATGAATGGGGCCATGTATCATGAGATTTTGAGCCAAAACCTCCTTCCATCAGTGAGAACTTTGAAGATGAAACGAGGCTGGGTCTTCCAACATGACAATGATCCAAAACACACCGCCCGGGCAACAAAGGAGTGGCTCCGTAAGAAGCATTTGAAAGTCCTGGAGTGGCCTAGCCAGTCTCCAGACCTCAACCCCATAGAAAATCTGTGGCGGGAGTTGAAAGTCCGTGTTGCTCGGCGACAGCCCCAAAACATCACTGCTCTCGAGAAGATCTGCATGGAGGAATGGGCCAAAATACCAGCTACTGTGTGTGCAAACCTGGTAAAGACCTATAGTAAACGTTTGACCTCTGTTATTGCCAACAAAGGTTATGTTACAAAGTATTGAGTTGTATTTTTGTTATTGACCAAATACTTATTTTCCACCCTGATTTACGAATAAATTCTTTACAAATCCTACCATGTGGATTCATGGATTTTTTTTTCACATTCTGTCTCTCACAGTTGAAGTGTACCTCTGGTGCAAATTACTGACCTCTGTCATCATTTTAGGTGGGGGAACTTGCACAATCGGTGGCTGACTAAATACTTTTTTGCCCCACTGTATAATAGATGCTGCACACATGTTAATTGTCTGAATTTAGTGTCCCAGTGTGATTGATGATAGTGAGGACGATGATGTCTATTTTCTTTGGCACAATGTTGACAAAGTCCAAACAAAATCCATGACAAAAACACGTCCTCTCTGCTGCTTTGAGCTTATTATAGCTCCTAGTAACCAGCAGGGTCAACAATTATAACCATTCTGCAAAAAAAGTTTAATCAGTCCCTCCCCAAAGATTATAATACACTAGTGCATCTAGAAAAAAATAGAATATCGTGAAAACGTTTTTATTTTTCATTTTTTAACTGAAAAAGTAAACTTTCATATCCTCTATATAAATGTTTAGTGAAATATTTAAAGCCTTGGCTTTATTCTTGTAATAGCTTATGAAAATCACAAACAGCAGTTTGAGTTAAATATTATTTAAACAGTGTAAATATTGTGTGTCTCTCAGTCTAGTTCAGTACACAACTGCAGTCATGGGGAACACTGCTGACTTGACAGCTGGACAGATGACCATCACTGACATCCTCCACAAGGAGGCCATAGAAGGTCATCGCTGAAAAGGCTGGCTGTTTGGAGAGTACTGTAAGTCATATTAATGGAATTCTAACTGCAAGAAAAAGTGTGGTAGGAACAGTAACAAGCTTCACACGCAGTGCATTAAGACAGTTTCAGAAAATGGAGGTAACACCGTCACATCACAAATAGCACAGCAAAGCCACTCCAACAGCAAGAGCATCCTAGCTTGGTTAAAAGTGGACTAGTGGTCACGGGTCCAAAGCTTTCAGATGAAGATAAGTTTTGCATGCTAAAGCTGCCACCAAAGAAATCTGGGCATCAAGAACATCTTAGCCGTTCCCAATGAGCTGGCCACACATGGATTCCATGCCACCCCACACTGTTCACCACGAGTGAACTTACTTTTATAAAGATTGATGTTTCTGCATTGTAGATGATTTTTGGATTAGTCTGTGAAAATACTCGAATAACTTTGTTAGTAGCTTTAAATTAGGAGGAAATTAAGAGATTTGGGGATAGCCAGAACAACAATATTTATTCATTCAAAATCTCCGTTTCATATGATATGACTGTGGCAAACAGGCACAAACTGGACGGGACTGTCGCAAATGCTGGAAAAAACACTGATAGACAACAAACCTTGTTCAGATAAACTGTATCATCGTGCCATGTATTGTGCTAATGGAGAACACTCTCTTTATTGTGATTTTGAGCTAATGCTCTCAGATTGATGTTACAGATGCTTCTCAGTAGTAAACACATGTATTAGGGATCATTTGTGCCAAGTGCAAGTAATGGATATAGTCTATATTTGTGTATTATAAAATTACTGTTTCACAATATGTACTAGTATCAGCAGGTGAACTAGCATTACAAACTTTGTATTTTTTTTTCTTTAAATCCAATGTGTATGGCTAATAATATAAAGTATCAGAACCCTATGATTGCATTAAACTGGTCCTTGCTCAAACTTCCTGATTAGCTAAACACAAACACAAACATATGTGTGAGGTAAAACACACAAATATGCCTCGCAGCATCCTGTATAGTGTCCTATATACTTGTCCATTAAATCGTGATTGTTTTGCCAAAAGGAGAAAAAAAACCCCTAACAGTCATCAACACCTTTAATGATGAGTATGTAAACAGTTTAATTATAACCTCAGCTGTATTCCTGATTGCTCCTCGACGTGAAACAGTTTCTCAGCCAAGTTGAAGTAACCTAAATTCTTTCAGTGCATCATAGGGCCTCAAGCCCCCTGTGATATGAGCCAGAAACCACAATGCAAAACTTGTTTAGAGGCCAGCATATATCTCAACAGAATGCAAAGAGAGATAAATATGAAATCCAATCCAGGAGGAGAACACAGCTGGGTTTTATTTGTCAGTGCCTCTTCTTCCAGTTGATCAGGCCGAACGAGCGTTTTTCTTCTCTTCTTCCTTTTTGGTAGGAAAACCTGGTTCAGGAGGAATAGTATTAGCTCGACCTGATCCGACAATAGAGGATCCAGTATAAGCTCATAGTCTTATATAAGTTGCCTTGCGTTGGTAGTTGTGGTGATGCATTTGTCAAAATATATAAACGACAAAAAAAACCCTCTATATAATAAAAAACAAAGAGCTTTGTCTCAGGTCCTGAGCTCAAATAAAATTAACCGCACAAAAAGTTTCCTACCCAAAACACAGCTCAAGTTTCTCATAATCACGTATCCAGAGGAGCGCATCAGAATTAGGAACATTTTATGCCACCCTTAAATCATCTTGTAATGAGCAATAAAATGTACTGTGCTTTGCCTTCAGTCTCACCCAAAATACACAATAAACAGACTTTTCTCTTTGTGCACACCAGGAAACATGTCTGTTTCTGTAGCTGTTGGCAATATATATATATGTTGTTTTTACATGAGGTGATAGGCTTTTAATTTACACTTCAACCATCTGCACGTTACAGTAAAAATGAAAGAGTCACTCATTGAGCTGAATGCATACGTCTGACTTGTAAGAAGGTAAAGTTTGCAGAATTACCACCTTTGTTCAGGGAGCAATGCTCCTGGATCCCAAGACCCAAACATCCACCGTTCAAAACGTGTCAAACGGTGTGACGGGACAAGACGATCGGCTCTTTGAAGGCGAAACTGTTTAGTGCTGCTCTCAGTGACTATGCTTCAAGATGTGCTAAATGTTTGTTGCGAAGGAGTGAGCTCAGATGTGTACATAAGAGAAGTGTCTGAAGTGGTTGTGGAGTAGAAGAGAGGAGGAGGTTTTAGAGGCAGCTGTGGCTTTTCTTTGTTTAAAACAGACTGCCTTCGTTTCCAGACCTCTCGATGGCCGAATCTTTGGAATTTTCAAATAGATTGAGTACTGCGCTTAATGACGCACAGCAGGAAGAAGTCAAGAAGAATCTAATGGTTGTAAAACATATGGCTCTTAAATCAGCCTATAGCAAGTCTTCAATTAACATGTCAAAAGCTGACTTACTTGCCTGACAAACTGCTACTACAGCTTCTATGGGTTATGGTATAACAAAGTCTCCTCTCAAACATAAAACAATAGGTTATTGCACAGAGTCAGTCTGGCCTTTGAAGTTAAACAGAATGAGACTATCATTGCGTCAGAATCTGACTTTCAGGCTTCCAGTTCAGTAAGACGATGTCCCGTTTTCTATACTTTCTAAATTCTCGCTGTCATAACTAATGGCTGTGAAGATAGCAGCACTATTTATCACTGTCTTTTGCTGCTTACCATGACTATGGTAAATATGACATGAAGTGACACAGGGTGGCTGTAGCTCAGGGGATAGAGCGGGACATGCCAAAAATCCTTGGGAAAGATACTAACCCCAAGTTGCTCTCTCCTAACAAATCCATCGTTAGATAGAAAGCACTTACATAGAAAAAAAATGCTTGTATGAATGTGTGAATGAGGCGAGCTGTGTAAAGTGCCTTAAGTGCGCAGATAAAATAGAAACGTGCTGCATAAGGACCAGTTTACCCAAGTATCACAAAAAATGTGATGCTCAAAAAGAGTCGTAGTGACGTAAGCCCGCTGAAACTCAAAGAGTGTTACCAGACCGCACAGACGCTAGATAACAATAATAGCAGATAACATGATAAAAATAGACTTTGGCGTATGCTTATTGGAATGCTTTAGCGAGCGAGTTAAACCAAGTAGATTTGTCTTTCACATGCTGGACGCCAAACTTCTAGCCTGCAGTTTGTGAGATATTTCTGATTTTTTAGACCACCTTTTCAGCAGGACACCCCGCATTGTAGCACACAGTCATAGTCTATGTGCCTCACATTTACTTTGTTGGGATGTGGTCCCCCTGTGTCCACATAAACATTTATGTAATATTTTAGCACACGGTGGATAAACAATCTGAACAATCTGGTCATGCTGATGATTTAAGCCAGCCTAATATGACGTTAACATTTCTCAAGCATGTGTTCAACATTATTCACAAACCTCTCTTTCTTTCGTGTAAGTACTGAAACATTTTAGTGTGGTTGAGACTTCTTGACCCTTCTTTGTAAACGTACTCATACCTGACTGCCTGAGTGATGGGCAGCGTTTTATAAAGATCCACCGAATAACTCTTAACATTGGTGCAGGGACTGCTGAGCTATGTGCTGAGACACACAAGCTTGCTTTGCCAGATCACCTGATATAGTTAGAGATATCTTTCATCACTGTGGTCCTGAGGCCAGAGACCCACTGAAATCACAAATACAGAAGAGTGGAAAGCTTGTCAAAGCCCTGCGATGTGCAGTAGAGAAGCTGGCTAAGTCAATAAATACTTAAACATCTCTCAGTGGCTACATGCAGGGCACACTTGGCCAGTATAGTTCAAGGCTCGACTGTTTATTATCTTCTGTGAAACTATCTGATAAAGACTTTAGCTCTTCTGCTTCCTCGGCTCATATGTTGCCCAAAGGCAGCACACTTGGATTAACAGCAGACCACGTGGAGCCATGTTGAACCACTTTCAGATCATTTAAACAAGACAGGAGAGATGTGAGGTCTCGAAAACTTGAAATAAAAGGGGGAAACATAACAACAATAACTCATTATTAGGATTATAATCCATCAGTAAGTACTAGGTTGAAATATACTAGTGATGATATTGGCTTTCCTCTATTTTAATCAGTTTGTTTCATAACCTGAATTAATGTTCACATTAGAAAAGCCAGACTCTGATGTTTTGATGTTTAATTACCAGGCAAAGATTTGCTGCTGCTGTATATTTGTAAACCCTGGAAATGGTTGTGTGGACAATTGAAATACTAAAGGACTGGCAAAGTAACTTCAATCATCATTCTGATGCTCAGTTTGAACTCAGCAGGTCATCTTGACCATGTCTATGTGCCTAAATGGACTGATTTGCTGCCCTTTGATTGGCTGATAGACACATATTTGCATTAAAAAACACTTTAACAGGTGTACCTAACAAAGTGGTTCGAGAGTGTACACATATTATAGTGTTGGTCTATAAAAAGCATTTACACAGGATGTAAATGTTTACATCAGGATCCTAAAAGTGAAGAATAAGAACAGAATCTGTGATAGCGCTGCACACCACCACAAGTGTTCACATAGTTTGAAAACCTTTATCCCATTTTTCTTATGTAAAGTATTATCAAAGAATTTAACCTCTTGTTGCTGTTCAGATGCAAAATATTGAAGCTGACCATGTGAAAGACCAGATTCATGAAAAGAAAACCGTCTGAAGCGTAAAATGCAATATCCTGGGAAAACACATCATAAAAGTTTAATGTATTTGTTGCAAAAATGCCTTTAAAGAGCTGTTTTATTATTGCCCCACCACAAGAATCCTGTCTATATTACTGGTTCATGTCACTAATTCTCAGTTACAGTGACGAAAAAACATTTTTATCACTGGAAATGAGGAAATATGTACACATGCAAATCAAATTATCCTAAAGAAACTCGGTAGCACAAAAAAGCCCAAGAGAAACTTTTTTATTACAAATTATTTACTTACAAATGTTTTAGATTAGATTATACATTTCTCTGAAAATTATACCTAAAGTTCTGTTTATTAACAGGGTGGCCAAAGTTTACAGACAGCACACAGAAACAATCATGAATATATATCATGAGAAAATGACAAAAATCTGGAGCTGGTTCAGGAATAGAGACAGCAGAAACAGTACAATCTGTATAAACTTCGTACCAGTGAGGAATTCCTGAACTGCATTTTGGTTTTGAGAGATAGCTGCACTAACCCAGTCTTTCTTTTAGCTTCAAAAGTATTAAAGTATTAAATTGAAGGAATAAAATGTATTCTGTTTCTCACTGGGATTTATTGAGAGATTATATGAAAAGGGGAGGCAAAAAGGCCTGGATTCAAAATACCATTTTTTATTATTCCAGGAAGCAGCTAACATAGCTAACCGCAGAAAAATATTGCCTTTCTTTGGTTATTAAAGTTAAATCAACCATGAAAAAGTTTCCATTTAGAAGCTGCAACCAACTGCAATAACAAAGTGTTTCATTTTCTGCTCATATACATGTTTACAATAAAACATTCGGTAATTAATTGCTGACTAGAACATCTGCTCTTTTTCAGACATGTACATAACAAGGATATAATGCAAGACAGGTTTCAGTCCGGGTTTTCCAGATATTAATTTAGTATTTTTACTGAAGTGAGTTACGATTTCGCCCGGAATGCAAACCACTACAATAACTTCAATAGGATATTATTGTGTTGTATTACTGTATCACCCCTTAAAACCCTACAAGTGGACAATGAGACTATTATGGAAATGATACCAGGAATATATCTGAATATCAGCAAAATCACAACCAAACTGTGCAGTGTCTCCCAAAAAAATCTTCAAAAGGTGAATCGTAAATGAAAGTGATGTCACTTAAAATCTTTGGCTATACCTGTATTTCTGCCTCTAAAAGGCTAGCAGTGAGGGGTCCTGATTCAAGTCTGATCCCCCCAACTCCAGTGTCTGAGACAACTGGTGAGGCACTGGGGGTCCTTATAGTGAGCGAAGACAGTGATGGGGAGAAATTAGGTGTCATAGCTGAAGGGGTAAGTCCAGTGTTCCTGGCTAAGGGGGAATAAGCATATTTCCGGTAAGAGGGTCGTCTGACGATGCTTGGCACACGCCCTGGCTTTCGTGGAGGAACGGTCCTTATGCCCTGCTGTGCTACCCCTGTTATAAGAGGTGGTGGGTACATGAGACAACTCGATTCTGCTGCTAAGTCCTCACGGCCACCTTCAAGTTCCTCATCAGGGAGCATCCCAATATCAGTAAATACGGAGGCTAGAGTCTGGAAACGGGGTTCCCAGTCCAAAAGGTAGTCCCAGCAGTAGCTACCTTGCAACTCCTCGTCTAGAAACACCAGCGAGGAGAGAGAATCTGCAGAAGCCTGGGCTTCAGAAAGGGGGGCGAACCCTTTTATCCCCATGTTCTCCTTTAAATCTCTCATCCTGAGTATTCCAGGAAGTAGTCCCTCGCCGCCTCCTTCCTCTTTGAAGTGGTAGAGACTTTCTGTGCTGGCTATCCCTGAGACTAAACATTTATTGACTGATAAGATGTGCTCTGGTCCTACATCGATGGAACTGCAAGAGATATTATCTCCTAGTAAGGCAGAGTCTGGGATCTCTGTGGACTTCTGGGCAGATTCGTTTCTTTTACGGCAGGGGTATTCGTTGATCCACTTGATCTCCTGGTCCTCGGCTGTCTCGCCTTCCGCTGAACCTCGCCCGCTCGAGTCTGATGGATTATATGGGTTTGAGATGTCCATTTTAGTCACCATGATGCTTGGGCGTGTAATGTCATGCAAAGACATGGAACTTTGTGTTTGGTTATTATGTCTCGTGAGCGAGCTTGTGCCATGGCTCAAGTGCGTAGCAATGGCAGCAGCCTTTCTGATGGCTGCATCTTTGAGCTTACATCTGAGAACCAAGCTCACAAAAAGGATAAGCAGAAAGAGAAACATGATTAATGAAACAGTCAAACTGAGCATATGAGTATCCAGGGGGACTCCAGTTAGTGCTTCAGCTGAACTAGAGATATTGACAAAAACCAGGCAGGTTGTAGTCCTGGAGCCTAATCTAGGACTAGCTGCAGAAACAACCAGTTCTACCATGTCCTGGCTGCCTGCCCTATGATACACAGGACCAGAAACAAAGATAGCCCCAATTGTTCTGTTAATGGAGAAAAAAGGTGATGAATTCACAAGTGAGTACTCCACCACCCCGTCCACACCTCCATCATGGTCCATTGCCATCACGTAACCGACCGTATCACCAGGCTTGATGTTTTCTGGCAACAGAAAGTGATACTGCTTCTGGGTAAAGACCGGACTAAATTCATCCACTCCCTTGATATTTACTTGGACTCTCACTGTAGCAGCTTTGTCACCTTTATCTCTGGCTTCCACTATAAAACAGTACTCGCTTTCTCGTTCGTAGTCAAAGGTTTGTCTGGTGTGAATGTCGCCTGTCAGGGGATCGATGGCAAAGGCCTCCTTCCTCTCTGGGTTACCGCTGCCATAGTTCATGAAGCAGGAGGACATAACAGAGTAGGTGAGCTGCCCATAAGGGCCTAAGTCATTGTCAACAGCGTGAACAGAACATACATGGGTAAATGCAGGGAGGTTCTCCAGCACAGAACAGTTAACTGTAGGAAACATGAAATATGGGGTATTGTCATTCTCATCCAACACCGCGATGAAGACAATCGTAAATGCCACTTTATGGTTTTCAGATGATTTGCCACCATCCGATGCTCTGATGGTGAGGATGTATTTCGAGTCTTTTTCATAGTCGAGAGAGTTGTTGACTACTAAGAGGCCAGACTGAGGATCAAGCTTAAGGTGACCTTTACTGTTCCCAGAAATTATATCATACCGCACCAGGCCATTGGTTCCGAGGTCGGGATCGTGGGCACTGACCTGGACCAGTTTGGTACCTAACTGGCTGTTTTCACTTACTTGTGCATGGTACTCTGTGCTGGAAAACACAGGGACATTGTCATTGCAGTCTGTTACAGTCACCATGACGACGGTAGAGCTGTTCAGTGGAGGCATTCCTCGATCAGAAACGCTCACTGTTAATGCATAGCTCTCAGTAGTTTCACGGTCTAAAGCGTTGCAAAGAACAAGCTTTCCAACATTTTTAATCTGATTCTCAATCTGAACCATTTTTACTTCCAGACAGAATCTTTTCTCCTCATTTCCTCCGGTGATGGTATAGTCCAAATAGGTATTTTCAGGGCTCCAGTCTTGGTCCTCTGCAGAAAGAGTCAGCAGGGTAGTGTCTATAGGCGTGTCCTCCGGGACGGTGAGTGTGTATATGTCCTGGTAAAACGAAGGTTCGTGGTCGTTGGTGTCCAAAATCAGCACGTCTATGGAGGTAACGGTGGAGTGCATAGGATCTCCTCCATCTCTTGCTTCAACCAGAAGATGGATCAGGTTGCTGTTTGTGATGGCCTTTAAGGGCTTGTTAGTAAAAATAGACCCTGCAAAATAGAATATATTCCCATCAGTTAATGAGTTGCTTTAAAGGACCAGTTGATATTGTTGTATTGATAATGGTTCTAACATTCATGACTGTTACTAAAGGCAGTAACAGTCACAAACAGGACTATTAGCATATAATCATAGGCTTAAAATAAAGGCTAAATTAATATAAAGGCTTTATTCACATCTTTGTTTTTCAACAAGGGGAAATAATTTTTTTTTTTTTTTTTACAATACATGCCAAATATTGCAAAACTCTTTAACTCTTTGGAAGTTTAGCCCATAGTTTAGTACTTTGGTTTTGGTTTGGCCTGCAGTCTTCCCAGCTATGACCATCTATGACAGAAATACATTGCTGCATCTAATAATAAGTTTTAATATATATACTGGCAAGCACGGGAACAAAGATAAAACTTCAGGTAGTCAGTAACATGATTCAAAATGTTGTGGATCCGAATGTCTGAAACCACATGTAAAAACATGACCAACAAATCTGGTAATAATCAGATATTTTGACAACCCTTAAAACAGAACATAGTAAAACAAGAACACTGAGAGCACAACTCCACCGAAGGCCAGGGGCTAAACTAAAACTTAGATGTTTTTATTACAACATGCTGACGTCAGCCTGCTTTCATTACAATATGACGACATCAGCCTGTTACGGTGTCTTTGTGACATCATAAGGCGTTACATTGAAAACCTAAAGAGTAAGTTGTACAGCTCCCTCCATGCCCTTTCATACGATATATTACTCAAAATGGTTACTTGAAATTATTTTTCCAAGGTCAACTTTGATCTTTGGCGCTAACAACAAAGGTCAAATGTTTAGCCAACCAAGGCAGTCATGCCACCCGAGGTCTAATATGAGGTTGTGGAATTTGAAGACGATCTATAAAAAAATGTGGGTAAAATAAAGTTTACAAACTGTTCTTCTCTCAGCTTATGGTAGCAACCGAAATGTGTATACAAGAAAACAAAGACTAGAGATAATGACTCTGCCATGGAAGAAAAATCCACAGTGCAACATGCTGGTGGGAACTTTCAAGGGTTTTTTTTGGTTATTTTGGAGTTGGTCACTTTCCCTGAATGGACTTCATCTGACCCAGGAGGAGCAGCACAACACCAGATGCTTCATTTTTCTTTGTGAAGATGGATTAACAGACTCAATGCAGCAGAATAATGATCCCAATGCACACTGGATATTTCAAGAAGCACTCGGAGACTAAGAAAGGTGGACAATCCTGATATGAAAAGAAGCTCATATCAGGAAGCAAACAAATACATGGTTATATGGTCATTTAGACCAAAATATTCTTCACTGAATTCAAAGACCTGGCCTTCAGTTTAAGAAATATACAGTTGAAGGATTTGCTCCTCTTAAGATCAGTGTATTGTAACAATCTATCAATTTATTAAGGGTTAAATCAAAACTACCGTGGTCATTAGACACAGCATTGCAACATTATTTCCATGTGCTGACTGGAAGGGCAATTTTCTTGGTGAAATGCAACAAAGTGTCTGTTCATCTAATTTATTATTCCACTTCAGTGCCACTTAAGGTTTTCTACAGGACGATTGCATTCACTCTGAGGCTCTACTCTAACAGAGACACACCGTACCACAGAAAACACCATACTCGGCAACATTGCTGCAAATTTCCATTAGTGCATCTCACCACAAAACAGGGCAAATGCATTTCTCTGATATTAAATTTGGGGTTCAAACCTGGTAAAAGCCCATAAATTACTCTTAAGTGAAAGAGAACTGGCCAGAACTGAGGGGAGCTGGTTTGGTTTCAGCTATGTAGGATTTATCTTCTTTCTTGGGTTTAGGGATTCTTAAAAGGGAGATAATAACACAGGCACGGCTCATCCAAATCACTCTATCTTGCTGACTTCTAATTGGCTTTTTTTCGCTCTTGTCCAAGAACCTCACTAGCACAAGACTTCAAAAATATATTTCCACATTGCTAAAATGCTACTGGCAGAAGAAAAAGTCCAAGTATCATTTCCTGCTGTATCCTGAGCTGCTCCCAGTCAGGTTTTCAGTGTGCCGTTGGTTAAGGCATGCATGACTTTAACTGTGCAAGTAAAGATACCTTCAATGTAGAGAGCAACTCCTAAATATAGAAATCATACCACTAGACAGTCATAACATTTGATATCAGTAGAGTATGAGTATAGAGTATAGTAACTCTGGTATACTTAGATACTGCATGTGCCATATACATGTGCGCAAAGAGTATAGAGTAATCGTTTGCTGTCAGTGTTCATACATCATGTATGGGAGCACTTTCCCTTTTCATGAGTTGCACCGTTCCTTACCATCCTCTGGCTGGATGTAAAAGCCTTGCAGGGGAGATGAAAGCAGTCTGTAGTTGATCTTGCCATTGAGTTCAGAATCTCTGTCGGTAGCTGACACGGACACGACAAACGTGTCTGCTGAGACCAGCTCTGATAACTCCACCTCCAAGAGAAAAACAAAGAGCAAATCACATCTGCAGAAAGTTTTCTGAATCTACTGAAAGTTTTTACTCTTTACATATTCCACCTCCTTTTCTAACTTTCATTCAATTAGGCCACGGGCTTTTAGGAAAATGATCCAATCCAAACTTTGATGAGTTATTATATATGTGGTGCTGGTATATGGTATATAAGGTGCTGTCCAGAAGAGCGCAGGCCTCTGCTAGAGGGGGGAATATTTATTTTATATCTATATATCTATATATATGGGGGAATATTTTGAGTACCACATAATTAAGATTATGAATGCTTTCAACCATCTGACTGAAAAATCTTGTATCTGCACCTGGTAGGAGTCCTGGGTGAACGCTGGAGCGTTGTCATTGACATCGAGCACTTGAACTTTAACCTCTCCATTGGTCTGGTGAATTGAGTCAGATGCCCAGACCGTCAGAGTGTACTCTGTCTGCTCCTCATAGTCCAGGGCTCGAGTCAGGGTAATGACGCCAGTATACCGGTCGATAGCAAAGGGAATATTGGTGCTGCTGTTGTCTGAGAAGCTGTAGGTGATAGTCGAGCTCAGGTCAACGTCATTTGCAGTCACTTGGGTCACCATGTATCCTGCTGGCAGATCTAGGCAGAGAATAGCAGATTGTAGTTTAAACTACAATGAACTTGGATTTAAATCTTGTCCTACAAAAACTGTAAGTATTGATGTACTGAAGAGATTCTGCCATTCAAAGAAATGGAAGAGCAGTGCATTGACAGGAGTTAGGCTTACTCTCAGTTATAAGTACAGGATCCATGGGGGGAATGGCAGGGCTGTTGTCGTTGACATCTACCACTTGGACCCTAACGGTGGCGGTGCTGCTCAGTGGAGGATTCCCCCTGTCTGCTGCCTGTAGAACCAGCCTGTAATATAGAAAGGTAGGAAATTAGCAAATAATACAACTGAGCTTTAGTCAAATTCTCAAATCCATTTTTCAGCTGAGCGGGCCTGTTGACTCAGAGTAAAACAGAGTTTCTTGGTTACACCCACAATCACAAAGATATAATCCTGTTTTATTGTAATGTGGAGGAGGAAAAGTTAGTCAAGTCTTATTCCATCCAAGGTATGGACATTGAGGCTGTGGACAGCTACAGGTACCTTGGTGTTCATCTGAACAATAGACTGGACTGGACTCATAACTCAGACGCCCTCTACAGGAAAGGGCAGAGCAGGCTGTACCTGCTGCGGAGACTCAGGTCGTTTGGAGTGGAGGGACCACTCCTGAAGAAATTCTATGACTCTGTTGTGGCTTCTGCTATCTTTTATGGTGTGGTCTGCTGGGGCGGCAGCATCTCTGCTGGGGACAGGAAGAGACTGAACAGGGTGATCCGAAGGGCCAGCTCTGTTCTAGGATGCCCTCTGGACCCAGTGGAGGTGGTGAGTGACAGGAGAACGGCGGCTAAGCTGTCATCCCTGATGGACAACATCTCCCACCCCATGCAGCAGACTGTGACAGCACTGAGCAGCTCCTTCAGTGGGAGACTGCGGCACCCACGGTGTGGGACGGAGAGATTTCGCAGGTCTTTCCTCCCCACTGCTGTCAGACTCCATAATAAAGACTTTAACTGATCAAGCACACACATCCATACATATGCAATAATACTAAGTGCAATAATCCTTTCTGTCATCGTTGTATTTTTACTCAGTTGTATATAGTATTTGTATTTGTATTCTATTTTTATCTTATTGTATATTTATTTTATTCTACTGTATATAGTATTTTATTTTATTCTATTCTGTACAGTTGTGTACTGTATTTATTCTTATTGTATTCTAATTTTTGCCTCATAACTTTTGCACTGTCCACTTCCTGCTGTGACAAAACAAATTTCCCACGTGTGGGACTAATAAAGGTTATCTTATCTTATCTTATTCCTTTCTGCCTTTCAAAGAAATGGAAGACCAGTGCAGTGAAGAGGGTTAGGCTTACTGTCAGTTGTAACTACAGGCTCCATGGGTGGCTTAATTCAGATTTATTACGTTGTCTTGGCCCCTTCTTGTAAAAGAGACAAATCAGTACTTTGTAAAAAAAAAACCAAAAAAAAACCCCAAACTGCTGCTACCTTGAATCCTGAAAATCTTCACCTGTAGTCATGGTAGAAAAAAGTACGCCCTCTTTCAGTTCTAACATTTTACAAATAAAAATAAAATAAAAATAATCTGGTCCTTAGCAGGTCTTAAGATCAGATAAATACAACCTCAGATGAGCAACAACACATTACACCATATCATTAGTTATTTATCAAAACTAAGCCAAACAGTGTGTGAAAAACCTCAGCACACTCCATCATTCAGTAGCTTGTAGCACCAACTTTGGCAGCAACAACCTGAACTAATCGTTTTTGTATGACTTTATCAGCCTCTCACATGGTAGTGGAGGAAATTTGGCTCATTCTGCAATGTTTTTTCAGCTTATTGAGGTTTGAGGTACTTTGTTTGTGCACAGCTCTCTTAAGGTCCTGCCACAGCATTTCTATCAGTATGAGGTCTGGACTTTCACTGAGTCACTGCAACGCCTTCATTCTTTTCCCTTTTGTTTTGTAGATTTGCTGCTGTGCTTGGAATCTATTTCCTGTTACATGACCCAATTTCAGACTTCACCTGTCAGGCACATGGCCTCATATTTGAGTCTAGATGACTTGGTATACGAGGTGCCCAGGTCCCAAATCACCACACACTTGACTATTGCTAATAT
Organism: Aulonocara stuartgranti; assembly: GCF_965226115.1. Classification (NCBI taxonomy): domain Eukaryota; kingdom Metazoa; phylum Chordata; class Actinopteri; order Cichliformes; family Cichlidae; genus Aulonocara; species Aulonocara stuartgranti. Next base: position 28,996,019 of record NC_138944.1, on the reverse strand, counting down.
GCTGTGTGTGGTTTTCACCTAACAAGACATTTGATCTTATCTGTCCAGCAGACATTGTTCCAGAAGTTTTGCAGCTCAGGAGGCAGAGTGGGTGCAATATGCCCCGTTTTGTGATTTATCTGATATTGTATTTATCCGAGCTTAAGACCTGCTAAGAACCAGATCATTTTTATTATATCCTGATACGTAAAAGCTTAGAAATGAAAGAAGGTGTATCTTCTTTTCACCAGGACTGTAGGAAGATTGTAAAATGCCACCAAAATAATTGCTGTACTACGCCAGTTAAAATGCTTTAACATTTACGAAGAAGTGAAGTAGAAGAAACATGCAACTGTAGCTGATTCCATTTTGGAAGTAGAATCAATTTTATGTGTGCAATAAAGTTTACTTAATATTTTTTATTGAGCAGTTTGAGCATACTTGTATGATGGAGTGATCTCGCGGTCCAGTAAAACATTGGTCGCAAGGATTCCTCGTACAGAGTCCAAAATGAAAGCTCCATTAAGGTTACCAGAGAGAATGGAGTATTCAATCTGGCCGTTCATGCCGCTGTCAGCATCGGAGGCAAACACCTGTTCAAAATATGAGAAGCGGTCAGTATTAGAGGGATCACTGCATGCATCTCACATCAATGAGGGCGTTATTACCGAAAGTTTACCTGCATAATGTAGGTATTGTGCACTTGGCCCTCCCAGACAGCTGTCCTGTAGCTGCTGTGTTCAAACTGTGGTGCGTTGTCATTGATGTCCACCAGAGTGATGGAGACCCTGCAGTGAGCTGTCTGCAGCCCACTGTCAGCCAGCACCACCAGCTGGATGTGGGGGTTCACCTCAAAGTCCAGAGAGTAATCCTTCTGCACTCGGATTTCACCTACATAAGACGGTAACATGAAGGTAAAAGCTGCACTCAAAAGGAAGTACAGCTCAGTTAATATCAAGCCAATAAGGTTTATTTTTAAAAACACAAATCATAATCTTAATTGACATCTTACTTCACGCCCTTCTGTGAACAGGGCCTTTTCCTCTTTGGCCTCTTTTCACCAAATAATAGAAAAGTCATGGTAAAGTAGTGGAAAGAAAAACACAGCTTTCAATCTGACAACAAAGGCGTCGACAGAAGTACTTTTAGGTTCAAGTTTTTGTGGTGAACGTTCAGTCCAACATCAGTATGAGATTGTGTATTTGACTTGGTGTGTCTGCACGGTTACTTTATGTAGACGTGAGTCAAAAAAAGGAATTTGGGGGAAAATATGATAAAATCATACATGGTTTTGAAATACGTATGTATTAAAAAATGCAGAAGGACCAGAAAAGCTGATTTTTTTTTTTTTTGAAAAGGGGTAATTTAGGGATAATACAAAAAACTAACAGAAAACCTAAATTGCGGGATTAGACGGTTTTATTGGTTAAAAAGTTGTATTTAGAAATTAACATTTTAATTACCAGTGTGACGGTTAATGGAGAAAACCTGGTTCTCGTTGCCGCTAAATATGGTGTATGTTATTCTTTGTCTGCTGCTGCTTTGGTCGTTGGCCTCCACCTTTGCAATCCAAGTGCCTTTAGAAAGAAAAAGACAAAAACAATGACTGAGCTGTTCAGTGGTATCGGTGAAAACAAGACAAACAGATACAACGTACCAGCTCTGCTGTTCTCCTTGACACTGGCGTTGTAGACTTTGCTTGTGAACTGCAGTCCTTCGTGTTCTCCCTTCAGATGGATAAAAACCAGGCAGGTAGAGGTCAGAGCAGGATGTCCTCTGTCTGAAACGACAACTTGCAGCTTCCTCCCAGAGAAACCCGCTCTCACTCGTCTTCTCAGCGAAATCTCTCCAGTCTCTGTGTTGATGTCAAACAGATTGTCCTCGTCTGATAACGCATAATGTATCGTCCCATTCTCACCCTGATCCCCATCTGCTGCTGTCACTGTGGTAACTATCTGGTTCGCCAGCGTCCTCATGGAAACCCACGCGTTGAAGGGAGTCTGCTCACAGACCGGCATGTTGTCGTTCACGTCCTCCACCTGTATGGTGACCGACGCCAAAGAGCTCAGCGGTCCCTGAGTGCATCCATCGGTAGCGACAGCTCTGAGGCTGTACTGAGCTCTGCTCTCTCGGTCCAGAGACCTGGTGGTGCGGATCGCTCCCGTGAAGGCGTCGATTAAAAAGGCCCCTTGGCTGTTATCATCTGTCAGGGAGTAGGTCACTTCCCCGTTAGACCCTTCGTCAGGATCCGACGCACTTACACGCAGGACTTCAGCTCCTGCGGGGAGGCCCTCGCTGATAGAGGCATGATAGTTCTTGCGGGTAAAGGAAGGGATGTTATCGTTCTGGTCCAGCAGCACCAGATGGAGCTGGGTGAAGGAGCTGAGTGGGGTGGGGCCATAGTCACGGGCCTGGATGGTGAGTGTGTAATTCTGCATTTCCTCCCGGTCAAGGACCTGTGTGGTGCTAATGGCTCCGGTGTGACTGTTGATGGTGAACCGACCTCTGTAGTCCTCACCTGCAGACAATCAGAGATGACATCAGTGGAAAGGAAATAAAGGATAATTCCACTTTAACTTTGGCCACTCGACTCAACAATGCACTTTTGATGTCTTGAAAGCAAGCAGTCAGACATTCATCCATTTAGAATTTTGCTTGCTTCGTTTATCTGAAGGTCAGACTAAATGTATGCTGCTAATGGTCTCTCCAAGCAGAAACATTATATGCACACAGCTCAATATTGAACCAAGAAGTTAGTAGATAAGCTGTGCTTGTCCCTTCACTACAGACAGTTTGTGCAAGTCTTTAACTGTTAAATAAATGATATGCTCTAAAATACTGGACTACCCACAAGTTACGCACCTACAAGAGCTGCTCAGACTGCATCAGCACTCAACTAACCTGCTCTGCAACTTTGCCTGAGCTGCCACTTTATGCGAGCCAATAATGGACTTGTTGCAAAGGTGGCATCATTACAGTAGTAGCCTTGAATTCACTGAATGACGGCATGAAGTACAGGTAAAACTTTCAAATTGCTTGAAATACAAAACAAGGTCTGATCTTCTCACCAACTATGGAGTAGTGAATGGTGCCATTTTCTCCATGATCTGGGTCAGAGGCCTGGGCGGTGTGGATGACCCCAGGAGGAAGGTTTTCCGGGATGCTGATGCGGAAGGATGACTGCATGAACTCTGGGGGGTTGTCGTTGTCATCCAGCACAGAGCACATCACCGTCGTCGTGCTCGAAAGTGGCCGAGCGCTGCTGTCACGAGCCTGGACTGGAGATAGGAACAGAAAGGAAGGACACAGAGGCTTCCTCACCAGTTCTTTTTTAATTATTTACTAAAATATTCAAATGCTTGACACCCACAGGCTTTATAATAAGTACTGATGTTTTAAACAACAAGTGCCTAATACTATTAGCATGTTCTTTAGACCCTTTTTTCTATTTTTCTTTGGCATGTTTTAAATAGCATCCAAATAGCACCAAAAGCAAAGTGTAGCTATTGTAAACCTGATGTCTTAATGTCTGAATGTCTCAGATATGTCACACGCTGTTATTTTAATAACTCATTCAACACTAGAGTATAATTTTAAAAAGCCATGCTGTACACATTATATGTAACAATTTTACTCAAGATTCTTTCTTACAACACAGCAATGAGGCAATTATTGGCTGTGTGTCTGGACACTGTGTGGCCAGATTGGATGTTTAATAGTCTTTTTCAGGCAAGTTTTGTTTTTTGTTTTGTGTATTTTATGTTCAATATAGGTATTTGTTGTGCCTGAAAATGAATAAAAAATAGCAGTAAAAACTCCAAAATCAGTCAACGGAAAATAATGAGACACAGCTTTTAACACATGCTGACAAGAATTTTTTTATTTCTTTCCAATTCATTTCAGTGTTTCCCAATAAGCCCTGTGAGATTTTGGCGTGGCTTCTAAATATTCAGGCCTTCCTGTTATTATATTTAATTACTGGGACTTTATTTTTAATTATACTGGCAACTGTACAAATATTATGGTAAAACATGTGAAAACATTTCACCAAACGCTGGTGAATCTGTTGAATGTAATTACTGCACGCACCCATGTGAGAGCGAAAGCAAACTCTCGAAAAGACAGAAGGGTGTAGCGGTGCAGTCAGAAGAGGTTAGCTATACTGTAGCTCAGCCCTTTAACAGTCTTCTGTTTCCTTAACATAAATCAATCTGCTGAATAACGTTGCTTTAACGGAGAAAGTCGACCTTAAATTCTTTACGGCTTTGCCGGTGAAGCGTGACAAAGGAGAAGGTACAGAATGAAAGTATTTGTATAACCCTTCAGATGCAGGCTCTCACCCAATTATCGTTGTGAGTGTGTGGCTAAGCAAGCAAGGTCGTGATATGAAAGGAATCAAATTCCTCTGTTTACATAGCCATTAGTGATGCAATAACAGGGCAGCTCAACACAAACATCACCTCCATACAGACTGCCTCATCAGCAGATTGTATCTTCTGCCTGACAGGCTGTAATTGAACAATTACAGAAATTTGCACTGACTTTAAGTACTGTGCAAAAGCCTTGAGCCACCCCTTATTTCTTTATATTTTGTGTCTTGAGCAATAGTTCTCCAGGTCTTTCTGGAGGTTTTTCAAAGTCTTTTTGCTAAACATTGGCTGCTTTTTCACTCATTCTCAGTTTCATTTTCCCTTTGTTTCTAGCGCCCTGCCACAAAAACACATCTCATCGTTGGTTATATCCACAAAAAATACCAAACATAACACATTTGACAGGAATAGTAATGTATTTTTGCACCAACAAGATGATTCTTAAAGACCTGTTGGCTGAAAACTTAGTGTGCACCACGTTCTTATAAAATCTGAGGAAACTGGAGGAAAAAAGAAGAAATGGCAAGAGTAAGAAACTATCTGCAGGAGATGAACAGAATCTAAAAGTCATGTCCTTAACAAATCGGAAAACAATCCAGCAAAGACCTGACAAAGCACCCGAGAGATGTATCTGTCCCTTCAGTTGATCCATCTGCTGTTCACTAAAGCTTCATCAGAAATGGTCTTATTGGCTTTCAAGAAGCTATTCTTAAAGAATAGAAACAGGAGAAAAGGTTGAAGTTACAGAAAAACTAGAATGAAAATCAGGTCTTATGGAGTGATATGAAAATGAATTTGAAATCTTTGGCTCAAATCATCTTAATATGTGGGGAAGAAGTCAGAACAGAGATCCAACAGTGAGTGTCTACAGCCATCTGTAAAACACGGTGGAGCCTCAGTCATGGTCTGCGGCTGCATTCCAACCAGTTATGGACGTAGAAATGTACCGTCAGGTATTGTTCAACTATGCAATATTATCTGAAAAGTATCTGATTGACAATGATACCAAACAGACTGCCAATGCAGTCAAAGCATACCTGCATAGAAAAACACACCATTAAACACCATCAGTCTTGGATTGGCCTCCCCAGAGCCCGGACCTCAACATTACTGAAGCAGTGTGGTATCATCTTGACAGAGAACCGAAAAAAAGGCAGCCAACATCCAAGGACGAGCTCTAGATGTCCTTCAACAAGCCTGGAGAATTATTCCTGAAGACTACTTAAAGCATTAGAAGAAAACTTTTTTACACGTTTCAACAAACTCCTCCACCTATTTCCCAAGACTTTTGCCCAATGCTGTACGACTGACTGGCGCGTTTGTCACGACACTTGACAAACACAAGATTTCCTTTTACCACTGTTGTTGTATTAGATTGCTCTGATTTATTACAGAAAAAAATCCATTTTGGTGATGAGTTACTTAGTTTCTGAGCATAATTCTGATGTCTTCAGTGTTATCATTCTGGAAGTCATTAAACATGTGACTTTTACTGCATTGTTTTGCATAACTGCCGATTTTCCCTTGAGTTTGTTAACCCTGAACTTATAATTAAACTTTCTCATTTTTGTTAATAGATACGTGCTTTACTTCTGGCTTTTATTGTTGAAAACTATTATTTAAAATGTTATTGCTCAGGACTAACAGATGTTTGCTTATGTGTCCTACCTCTGAGAGTAAAATGCTGCTGCTGCTCTCTGTCCAGGTAGGAGGTGGTGGTAATCAGGCCGGTGTACGGGTTGATGCTGAAGAGCTCATAGCCGGGACCCGGCAGCAGACTGTACCACACCACAGCGTTCTCCTCTGAGGACATGAACACAGGAGGCGAATGTAAATGCTGTCACAGACCTCAAAACAAATGCTCAAGCAAAAAAAAAAAAAAAAAGGAAAATCAAGGTTAATAGAAAAAAAAAATCAACTTGATCATATATCAGATGATGCTGCATAATTACAGAAATCCAGTGATTTACATTACAGATATGCTCCCTGACAAACGATACACGCTAGTTTCTCTACTGAAAAAAACATTTCCAGTTTCAAGTAGATATAAATGGCCTTAACACTGGTGAGACAAAAAATGTGGCTTCTCTAATGAGACTATGGATGTCAAAAACAACACAGTGCATTTTTATGCTCACGATCTCCAGAAAAACCGATACCTCTAGTCGTTGAATCGTTATCTACCTCACACATTCAACTTTAGTTCAAGTCCATTCATGTTTATTGCTGCTTCTGTTTCAGGCAGCGCTTATCTCAGAGGAAAAGAGAACAATGTGGCCACTGAACTTCACAAGGCAGTTAAAACCTCAGCGAAAGCCTGCTGCTTGCAGCTTTTATGGTCTTGTGAATACGAAGCAAACGCAGAGTTCACTTCAACTTTACGTGCAAGCTGTGGTCTCATGACCATCACAATGATGCACGTTTCACATCACGTTAGTTTCAGAAGATAAGAACAAGGCGAGGAATGCGTATAGCATTTAAGGCTATGATTACTAAGATATCTTTTATGCTGATAGCAGTAAAACATTTGAATCACGGGGCATTTGCATGTTTTTGAAATTACGGTCTATTCACACACTTGTATGATGTTTTATAAGAGCATAACTCGATTACTAGACTTCTTCTGCTTAGCTTTGTTTGGTTCACTGATTTAATTTACATTGCTGTTAACTTGGTTTGCTTGGTAGGTGTCAAAACTACAAAACTCTGTCAATGTCTTCTTCATAACTCTTTTGGTGTAAACCGTGTCACTTTTGTCTCTTGTGCATAAACAACCATAAACAATTCCCACTCCGGGTACTAACAAACAAAAGTGTTCCATCAAAACATTTAAGTTTCAGCCAAAGTGCAACCCTGGCACAATGACCAAATCTTACCATCAAACCTCTTTGTAAATAATCAAACTCTTCTTTTGAACACAAAGACAGCACAGTTACTCTTTAAAAAAAAAAATCCCTCCCAAAATCTCAACTCTTGCTTAACAAAGGGAAATCCAGAAGGCTCAGAAGTTTAGCTGTCACACTCATTCACATTGCAGCTCTTCTGTGATTGACTCCAGCACATGGAAACTTACATACATAGATCATCAGAGACACAAAACAATGGTCATCTCTGGTGAGAGTTTGCAGGGAAAAAAGCAGCACAAATGATAATCAAATAAGACTGGTGGGAGAGCAGGCCGGCCTGCCAGACGAGGCGATTTGAGGAGATGGATGAGAGCACACAGCGCCTATTGGCACAGATGGCTTGGATTATGGAAATCATGATGAGAGAGGACCTTTCAGATTTCCCAGAGGAGCTGTCTGCTTGCTGTTCTTGGACAATTCTCACCCCCAAGAATGTTAGTTCACATTGAAACCCCTCCTGTACAGGTCCCCCTGCCGCACGCCCTCCATCTCCAGTATTTAAAAAGAATCCTACTGTCAACAATGAGGAGACGAAAAGGGATGTAGAAGGCCCCGTGCGCGATGTGTTAAAATAAACAGTGTCGATGTGTAGATTTGGGAATATGATTAAAGAGTCGGGTGAATGAGATTCGGTGGGATGTGCAATGAGCAGAGCAGACAAACCGAAAAGCATATGAGGAAAACAGCAGGGTGTGGTTTCAATTAAACTGTTAATGGAGTGAAAAAACAGCAGAGCTGAAGTTCGACAAGGAAGCTGAGCTGCATTACGGCACATGGTACGAGAAAAAAGTAATAAACATGGACTGTTGTACTTTGTCTTGCCAGGAAAAGCTGTAGTTTTGCAATTTGGCTCCTACTTTATTTTGATGCCTTCATCTTTTCATGGTTAGCGGATTTATGGTTTTAGGCTTCATGGACATGTGCTAGTGCTGCCATCTAGGTAGCTCACAGGGAAACTGCCGTCTCCACTTTAATATCAGGGCAATTTCAAACTAAATTTAAATGCTGTGAAATATAATCAAAAATTAGGAATTTTTAAATAGTTGGAGCTCAAAATTAAATGTACACTACCTCAGTATAAATGTCCCATTTCAGCCATTATTTGTTGGTATTACCTCTGACGTATCGCCAGTCAAATGAATTATTACCTGAATCCTCATCAGTGGCAGAGACCCTGATCACTGGTTCTCCAGGGTCTCTGTTCTCTGCCACAGTGGCGGTGTAAATGGTTTGACTAAACACAGGCGCCTGGTCATTCACATCCCCGACCTCCACTGTCAGAGTCTGGGTGGAGGAGAGTGAGGGCAGGCCTTGGTCCAGCGCACGGACGGTCAGACGGTGGAAACGTTCTGTCTCATAATCCAACGGGGCAGTGAGAAGCAAGAGGCCTGAAAAAGAAGGAAGGAAATAAAAGAAGAATTAATTTTCACATTTAAAAGTGAAATGTTTGATGTTTGAATTCACTGTGAATCAGCAGACGTTCATATGTCTGATATTCATGTGGTGAGTCTGATGAGTTTTTTTTTTAGGTAAAATTTTATTTAGAATAAATTTTTTCCGCTGTGCAAAAATCACAAATACCTGTCTTCTCCTCCAGTGTGAACAAGCCTTTCTTGTTTCCAGAAATAATAGAGAAGGAAACGATCCCATTTTCACCTTGATCTCCATCTATGGCCACAAAATGATGCAGCAGACTCCCCACCTCTGCGTCCTCCATCACCTGAGCTGTGTCTGCCGATACGAACACCGGCCGGTTATCGTTCACGTCCAGCAGGAAAAGCTGAGCCGTCACCGAAGCCTGTTTACGCTCATTCTTCTCCTTCGCCTGATCTGTGGCTGTTACAGTGAATGCGAAGCTGGGGGTGCTCTCGCGATCTAAAGGTGCTGCTACAGTCAGGCTCCCCGTGTAAGGGTCGATCCGAAAGGGGAAGGGTGATGATGACCCGCTGACTTCAGCGTCAAAGGCGAGCTCATAGCGGAGGGCACTGTTTGGAAAGGTCCCGTCAGCGTCTCTGGCATGAAAAGCGTACGCCAACGATCCGACTGCAGCGTCCTCCCTCAGACCAAACATCACCAGTTTATCAGGGAACCAGGGCGTGTGGTCGTTCACATCCTCCACTATCACGCAAATCAGAACAGACACATTCACGATGGGAATGAGGCTGGCGTCCTCAGCACGAACCACGAGGAAGTACTGCATGGCAGCCTCGTAATCCAGCGGCTGGTTGATGTATATGTCACCGAAGGAGCTGTCGATCCCAAAGTGAACACTCCCGTCCCCCTCAGTGATGGAATAGTGAAATCTCCCTTTATCTGAAACATGTGCAGAGCCAATAACAGTCGCAGGCTCCGTGTCCTCCCGCACCAAAATGCGTCTCACAATTTGGCGATCGGAGCGGCCGTACGGATCTTCTAATCCATGAATCTGAAAAGCACAAAAAAAAGACAAAGTTTTAGTTTGCTATAATTACCTTTTTTCCCTCCGTTTGGATTATGGGAGGAAAGCACTTGTCCAAACCCAGCTTTACTCTTTACGGTTATTAATTTAAAGTTAGCATGAAAAGATACAAACAATAAAGCAATAAAATACTGTACTGTATAAAAATGAGTGTAAACTTCCAAAACAGTTAATGCAGTATTTTTGTAAAATCTCTTGACTTAAAGCTGATCGTTCATACTGCAATTAAATAATATGTCACTGTTTTTAAAGGTGTGGCCTAACTGGAGCACAGCCCGTACCTGTACATGAATGACTGCAGTGTCCTCCTGAGAGATGACTCCGCTGTCCCTGGCGGTCACTTTCAGAGTGTAGTACGCTTTTGCATCTTGGTTGAAGAGCTCTGTTGTTGTGATATCTCCGGTTTCGCTGTCAATCTCAAAGTGCTCCAGATCATCATCTTCGAAAGCAGACAAAAAGAGATGCGAACAGAGCGAACTGTTAATAACACAGGTCTGCAACAAAAAAACGGCACGGGATTTTCTGACTGTTTCTTATAGATTTTTACTCACTGAAACTATGAAAAATATCTTTTAAATTCCATCCTCGTCAGGTTTGCTTCCACAACTCTTGTTTTTAGTCTAATTAAGCGTACAATGCCCCTTTTTAAACTGAAGTCTGGTATCCTATACTTGAGTCAAAAAAACATATCCAATAATAATTTCTTACATTAATTTAATATTTCTAAGAGTGAAACTCAAGAGAAATATAAATAGAAAATGTGAGGAATTGAGGACAGGGGGTCGGGGTGCGGTGGGCTTGGTGGCATGAGGAGCTCAGATGATCGTGTCCCAACAGGTTTATTTTGTTCATAGTGAAAGGTAAGGAATCTCAGAAACACTATGCATAGTTAATTGTAATAATAATATTTATTTTTTTCCATCGCTGTTTTTTATGTGAACTCACGTGATTACGTGATTGAGGGAAATGGAGATCATTTTTAGATTCAGCACCCTAAAAACCATAAAATTGACCAAAAACATCCCATGCAGCTAAAAAAAACCTTTTTTTCAGACCAAGTCTGTATAGTCAGTCAGGACACACGTTTACAGCTCACCTGTGACCAGTGAATGAATAACTGTTCCATTCTCTCCTGCGTCCAAGTCTTTGGCAAACATGTTCGTGACCAAGGATCCTGACTGTAGACCAGCCCATATCTGAAGTGAACACGTAGAGCGCATAACTACATCTGACAACATAACAACACATACACTAAAGATATAGTGTAGAATTTGCACAACTGTATCTAATCTTAGACACTAAGTCATATTTATCTCGAGTTCATTTTTTCATGGCACATATATACGTTTATGTTCACAGTAAATTAGTGCTTGAAGTAATTTATGATATTTTGATATTTGCTCTCCTTAAACTTGCTTTTTAATGTGTGCTGATAATATGTTGTGTAGTGATCATACATGGTCCTTATTAGCATATACACATGCTACAGTATTACTTAGATAAATTATCCCACTTAGATCATTTTTGCCTGGTACTAGGTCTTTGAGAGACAACACGATGACACCAAAATCTATAATATATCAATTTGTGTAGCATGTATTGATACATGTGGGGGATGTTGTGACGGTGTAATAATTTCTAATATTAAATAATGCTGGTATATGGGGAATATTGTCATGTTTTTTTGTATTAACTCGTCGACCTGTACTTAGTTTTCACGTAGTTTTTCTTTTCCATGTCTTTAACTGCCTGCTTCATGAGCTGCTCTGTGTCTGTCTTCACTATTTCTGTGTCTTCTTCTTATTTCTGTTTTTTCTTAGTGTAAAGGACTTTTTCCTGCCCTTGTGCTTGTCATTTTGGTTAGGTATTAATCAAAACAACATTAAAGTACCTTTACAGACTAACAATTTGTTTTTTGCCTAGATGTGAACTTCCTGAGTTTTACCGCTAAAGTGACAAATGCATTTCCTGATGCATCAAAAGGCAACAACAGCTAAATGTTATTGAGAAGCATGTGCAGTTTGGAGCGCAGATGTAACTGTAATTTATCAAGACTGCTTTTGATTGCATCAGTAGTTGCATCACGTTGTGATGAAGACGCATCGTTCTTACCAGCACATTCAGCTCTTTACTGGCTGGCAGGTAAGTGAACTGCGGTGCGTTGTCATTGATGTCGGCGATCAGGATGTGAACGATGGCGGTGGCATTGAGACGAGGGTGACCCTGATCTGTCACCATCACCTTCAGACTGTGCTGGCTGTACTGTTCCCGGTCCAGTGCCACCCAGTTGATGATTTCACCTGGCAGAAAATGGAGAAAGGTTAATGTCACATAGGTGACCATGGAGCACAAGGTAACTTTAAGGTGGTGTTACTTGATGTGTTTGTACCTGTTTTAGCATTGATTCGGAAGAATTTCCCATCTGAGAGCAGGAGATAGGACAACTGGCTGTTTTTCCCAGAATCCTTATCCACGGCCTTGACGGTTCCCACCAGACCTTGTGGCGACGACCCCTCCAACACAGTGAAGTAGTAAACGTCCCTGCTGAACACCGGGGCGTTGTCATTGATATCCAGCACCAGCACCGTCACTGTGGCCATAGCCGTGGTATTTGACAGTGAAGCCTCCGTAGCCAACACTCGAAAATGATACTTGGACTCTGTCTCATAGTCCAGGTTGGCTGAGAGATACAACCATCCCGTCTTTGGGTGAATCCGAAACGGAACCAGAGGGAAGCCAGGTTCTCCTTCCAAAGAGTAGATGATGCCGGAGTTTGAAATGTGGGCTCCACGGGTTCGGTGAGCCCTCGCTTGGATGACCCGAGCATCTTTCCTGTAGCCCTCCCCAATCTCCACGTGATAGATCAAGGTCTCAAATGCCAGGCTGTCTTCGGCAGTCGTTTGGTCTACGTTTACTGAGAGGGTCAGGGTGGAGCTCAGGGAAGGTTCTCCTTCATCTTTGGCCACAATCTCCAGCTTGTATCCCTGCTGATGATCCATCTCTAAACTCTCATTTAGCGTAACCGTCCCGAGATTGTGATCAATAACAAACACGCCATTTTCCCTGCTCTTCAGGTAATACTGCACCCGACCATTGGCACCGCTGTCATAGTCATGCGCGTGAGCGATGAACAACACGGTTCCCGGTCGAGTGTTTTGTGACACCGTGATGGTGTCACTATGTTTGGGGAAAATGGGGGCGTTGTCATTAACGTCAGCTACAGTGATGTTGACTTGGGTGGTGCTGTAAACGGGAGAGGCGTCGGTGTAGGACTGAAGAACCAGAAGAGCGTACGACTGAGACTCGTGATCCAGGGGCTTGAGGTTAGTGATCAGACCCAACTTTGGATGAACGGAGAACAAACTCTGAGGGTCTCCAGAAGAGATTCGATAAGATACAGATTCCATGGAGTCTGTAGAAAAAACAAAAAAAAACACTTTCTTCCCTTTGAAATAGTCATAAAAATTTAAAGGGCTTACATAAATTAGACATTTAAAGACATTGTTCTAGATGTCTTGGGATTTAATCAGATGTAACTTTGAATGCACACACACACGCTAATACACTTTAAGTAATTAAAGCACAGGCCAGAAGATCCCATTAATCCCCTGCAAGTGTTTGTTGTGCTTCGACTGTAAACTAAAAACTCCTGAAACAAGCAGAGAGCTTAATGGTGCTTGACTCCTGTCAAACAGCCCCAATTCTGCTGTTTCTGCTTTAAGTCGAAGTGTTAATCTCTTAGGTGATTAGACAGCCTTGAATGACTGTCTAGTGCTGTTGGGGCGTTTAGCTGTTGAAGGCATTCGGTGGAAAAACAAGACTATGAGGAGATAATTATGAATCCCTTTACTCTTTGAAAACCATCTACGCAGAGGTTTTTTTAAGATACTGAGAATAAAATTATAAATGATATCCACTCTTCTATTACTTAAACTGTTGCCACCACAACCTGCTGTTATATTTAACAGAAAGCGCCCAATAAATAAGTTTAGAACAACAAGGAAGAAAACGAGCAGGTTGATCTGTAACAGGATTGTTTCTGATGTAGATGCAGTACACTGCACAGCTACTCTTTATTATCTGTCATGTGTTCGTGAGACTCAAAGGGATTAAAGATTAAACTTTAGCTTCTTCATGTCTGAAAGGAGATTTGAGCAACTTTTCTGTTGCAATCATCTGTTGGGATATTAATGCCTTTGTGTAACAGCCACCTATTCTGAATGTGTCTAAATCCAGTTATTATGTTTCAAGAGACCTATGAAGCACGATAATGTCAGTACCTACACTAATCCACCTCATATTAAACAGCTGTATAGGTTTAAAAAATATATATTTCAAGATACAGATGTTAGCTTTGCTTGTTTAGCTTATCTTACCATAAAGCTGATAAAGTTTACGAACCATCCGAACTGAATTTCTTTGAACTGGAGGCCAAAAAGAAACTCAGTGATTTTCAGAGTTCTGCTCACACAAACGTAACTCTCAGCAGCACGTGATTACAGCAGGACGCTGGAGCAGGACTAGCTTGAAGCTTTTACTATAGCTTTATTATGCAAGAACACTTTTACGCTTTGTTCCTTTTGTTTGCACTCGTGACAAAAGCATAAAGAAGAGAGAAACTTATAAAATGTTCAAAATGTTTTTCAGCTTTAAAACTGATGTTTTATTTTGAGGGACTGATTCAGATCCTTTACTGAGAGTTTGAAGCTCTCAGAGTATAATTGGACTGACAAATTACACTATATGAACAAAAGTATTGGGACACACCTCTCTGTTATTGAACTCAGCTGCTTCAGTCCCATTGGAGTATAAAATTTTAGCATCATGGTGCCAAAATGGCTCAATGAATTTGAGAATGTTACTTCAACAATGCAACAAGTAAGTTTGTGGGATTTCGTCCCTCCAAGTGATTCCCTGATCACCTATTAGTGGGGTTACAGCCAAGAAGTGGCAGAGCAGGTGAGGTTACAGGTGACCCCAGTGCTTTTTTCCCCCATATGGTGTATGTTGTGTCCTCTACAGTAACTCAACAAAATCTTAGTTGTTAAACTTCTCCCGTTGCTGTAGTGATGTTCAGCAGAGGTAGAGTCTGGGACCTTGTGATGACTCTCTCCCAGCTGCTCTAACATCAGTTTGGATAATAAAGAGCAGATAATACACGTCTAACCTGTTGGGTTGATGGCCTGCACCGTCCCCACAGGTGTCCCTGGTGGTGCGTCCTCAGGCACTGTGAAAGCGTAACGTGACCTCTGGAACACAGCTGGAGCCTGAGCACTGCGTAAAACATTGATCGTGACCTCTGCAGGTCTGACTGAGATCGAGCCTCCTCCGTCCTGTGCTGTTATCAAGAGCTTTACATTAGCTGTGCCCAGGTGGGTCAGAGTGGAGGTCAGGAGAAGCATTCCTACAGAAGAAAAATACGACATAAAGAAATTAATTTAAAATGTTTTTATTTTTCCCCAGTTCCTTTCTGCTTTTCAAATGTGTGAAATGAGATTCACAACACTTCACATTTATTATATTGACAGATGGGAAGGACAGGGCTTGTTTTTGTAACCAAAATGCATCTTATAAGTGCAAGAGAATCAATATATGTCTATATAAACAAATGCAGGCAGAAAAGTGTCAGATTAAAGTTTTCTTTTCCTATAATTTATCCATTTCATGGTGTTAAATTTTGGCTGAGCACGAATCTTATCTTACCCCTTAGCCACCTGGGGATCTAAGCCTTTTGGGGCTTTCTGCATCACCCCTGCTGAGCTGTGACATTGACAATCATTTCATGGGGACTTACACAAAGTAAGCAGTCGTTTATCCCTGAATAATGGAGCCTGCCAGTCACACGGTTTACTTAAAGACTACTGATTGGATCAATGTGACAAATCAAGCTTAAGAAGTCAAAATGCTATCCTTTACCAAGACTGAAACCTACACAAAGCTTTATTTATTTCAGTATTGGAAAAGCAACAGTTGGTTCACTGGAAATTGTGTCCACACACTTATGTTCAGACTACAACAGAAAGTGTTCTCACATCTTTACGGCCCTACCTGTTTGTTTATCCAGCGAAAACAAAGTGGACATGTCGCCAGGAAGGAGGTCGTAGGTAACCTGGCCAAACCTGCCAGAATCTCTGTCAGTGGCAATAACGCTGACGATCTCTGTGCCAGGCTGCGCGTGGCTGCTGATGCTCACGGTGTACTCCTCAGGGCTGAACACTGGAGCGTTGTCGTTCAAGTCCTCGATCTCAATGTGCACATAGGTTTGAGCACTCAAGCCTCCCTGAGGGAGAGAATTTTATTAGGACCCAGAAATTAGGGACGAATTGTTTAAATGAAATCCACTGTTATATATCTGCGTGTCACTCACTGGATCCTCAGCCTTGATCAGGATGTCGTGGACTGTCTGTCCCGTATCTCGATCAATATCCTGGGAGACGCACAGCTCTCCGGTGTGGGGGTTTATTTGGAAGAGCGGATGTGTGGCCTGTTTGTCGAAGCCATCAGACAGAGAGTAGAGCAGCGTCCCAAACTCAGGGCTGTCTGCATCTGTAGCGACGACCTAAAGAGAAGAGAAATGCAGGCATGAAAACAGGAGGTGCAAAAATGAAAACATCTTAAATCATTTCGTTAACACAAAAGACAAATTCAATTAAAACCAGTGCTGCAGAATAACTGGGAACAATTTAGTGTAAAACTTATATATTCATATCTAAGGTCATATGTGGGGAAAAAAAACATTAAATAATTAATTTAAAACCTATCATCAGCCTATAATGTGCTATATGTGCTGCATATGGTGTAATTATGATCATCTAAGATGATTTTCTTCACAACTTTAACAGGTAACTGTTACCTTTCTGGTAAAAATGGTGCCTTGATCCTTTATTTCAATAAGCACATGTTTAAAGGGGAAACCCTAAACAATTACACTGTAATGCTAAAAATAAAACAAAGGTAAAACATGTAATATGTTTAATAAAAATATAAAGATTTAAGAGAAACACTTTTGAAAAATGTCCACAGGTAGATTATTTGGTTTAGGTGAGCTTAGATTTTGTACCTGATACTGCTCGTTGAAAATGAAAATAATAACAAGGCCTTTATCAATAACTCAACAATATAACTGAACTTATATGATGATGATGAAGCGAGGAAGAACACCTCCTTAGTTAGTGATGATTGAATGATTACGACATTTGTGTTCATCGCTGCCCAGTTTTTAAGTGATCTGAGAACGAAAGAGTTCAGTATGAAATGACATGGACGTGATTAATAACTGACTAATTATTATTAATCAATAACTGCATTAACGAATATATTGTTCTTGAATCAAAGCACACACTAGACAGTCTTTGTGGTTCATGCAGTTTCACATGAATTCATTCATGCTTTGTGTTTCAATTCATGTCCCTCATCTTATGAAGCTTGTGTGCACATAACTGCAATATATATATATATATATATATATATATATATATATATATAGTAAATTATGAAGTGCTCCTACTCAAATACTTTATGTAAAAATTAGCAGTTTTTGGTATGTTTAAGTGTTTATATATTAGAAGAAATATTCCTTGTAAAACAGCACTCCCATACTACAGTAACTGCCAGCTTTTAGATTAAGCTTTGTACTATGAATCATAATACGCGTCTTCCTTTGACAGTGAGAGTCAACATAATAAAAGCATAAAAAATCCCCACAATCAAAGGGCGAGGACCATCCCTGCAGTATAAAGATTATAGTAAAAACGCGCCTTATATCCTGTGCAGCTCCTTTCATGTCTGCCTGTGGCTGTGACTGCAGACATGTCTCACAGATAGAGCGCTCATTTTACAGTCATAAAGATGATATCACCTCCCAGTTTGTGAACTCTGATCAAAGGAAGTTTAAAGACACGGGTCAAGGTCTGGACAGTCACGCAAACCCAGTCAGTTTTTTGAAGCTTGCTTCTTAGAATAAAGCATATGTGCTGCGTTTGCAAAATCATGCGACAGAGGGGGGTTCCTTATAGACGACTTCCCAGATATTCTGGTTACCTCTGCTCCTGCTAGTTCTCGCATTTATTTTGGATGACATCTTCAGTATTCTGAAGCGTCGTAGCTAAAGTTCGAATCGGGAACTAAACAACTAAAAGTCAGCCAGATGTTTAGAAATTTTCAGTCCTTATATATTCATCAAATCTCTTGTTTGCAGAAAATGTGCCCTTAAACAAATGTTCCTTTGTGTTGGGATGCACTTTGTGCCAGCCTGCTGGAGTGTGGTACCAGGCAGCACATCTGTCATACTAAAGCCACAGAGCTAAGCTGGAAAGGGTGCATGTTGAGCATCTTTAGGAGGAACACTGACGGCTTTGTGCAAACAGACTGAAGGCTACTTTTGTCTTATAAGACGTAAGACAGACACAGCAAAAGAGCACAAGATGCTGGATATTTACTGTGAATCTTTCAGAACCTACAAAGATATCTTTATTTTTGTTTCTGTGAATCCATGTTAGCTGATATTTTACTGAGATGAGTGCCAAGTCAAGTGAAACGCTCCCCTGGTCTGTGTGTGGATGTGTTCTTGTAAAAAAATAAATAAATATGCATGTGATTTCATATGAGTGTCAGCTCCCCAAATTGTAAAAAAAAATATATATTTGTTGCCTTGTTAATAAGCTTTTCTGATTCAGTGCCAATTATTATTATCATTATTATCATCTTGTGGATCCTTCTTGGACAGAAAATGTAATTAGAACCATTCAGAAACAATAATGTGTTGTTCTTTTAGATAAGTCACCAAAATGATGCTGAATATCCTCCAACATACTTGTAAAAAGCAGCTTCCAACATCGCTCTGCTCTAGTATGGACACATTGTACAGCTGCTGCTCGAACACTGGCTCGTTGTCGTTGACGTCTTCCACGAGCACCGTGACTGTCGCTGTGGATGACAGAGCCGGTTCTCCTCCATCCGCTGCCACCACCAGGAACCATATCTCCATCTGCGTCTCTCTGTCCAGAGCTGCAGCTGTGGCGACCAGGCCTGACTCCGGGTCGATGTCGATCAGGCTGTCCTGGTTGGACTTCAGAATGGAGTATCGGACCTCTGAGTTTGCACCCTCATCTGCGTCTCGAGCCTGAAACTGGATGAGAGAACTCCCCTGAGGAGCATCTTCAGAAATACTTATGAGATACGCATCCTTCTCAAAGACTGGGTAACAGTCATTCATGTCCGACACCTTCAGGAGGAAAACCGTCTCACTGCTCAGGGGAGGGTTGCCAAAATCTGATGCCTGCACCTTCAGCTCATACAAATCCTTCTCCTCCCTGTCCAGCTCAGAGTTAACACACAGTGCATACAGAAAGTCATCTGTCTGCTTCAGGGTGAACTTCCCATCACCTCCCTCGAGTGTGACAGTGATTCTCTCCCCCTCGAGGTCGGGGTCCGACACTGAAATCCGGGCTACGTAGTCCCCGACTGCTGCTGATTCCGACACCACAGCATCTCCTGTGTCACTGAGAAACAGTACACTGATGGTGGGGCTGTTATCGTTGATGTTAAGCACTCTGACACCCACGAAAGTGCTGCTGTACTCAGGCTGAACCCCGTTGTCTCTCGCGCTGATGATCAACTCATGAAAAGCCTGAGTCTCAAAATCAAGCGGCTTGTTGAGATAGACCACCCCGGTGGTTTCATTGATGGAGAAAACCTCATTTGGGTCGCTCTGCCTCCTGTTGATCTCATATGTGAGTCTGCCATTGTCACCCAGGTCATAGTCAGTGGCCTGCACCTGACACACAGCAGACATGACTGGAGCATCCTCACGCACTGAGGTGTGATATTCAGTCTGGTTGAACACAGGCGGGTTGTCATTCTCATCCAGGACGTGGATGTTCACCTGAAGAGTCCCAGTCCTGGCTGGGATCCCCCCATCAAAGGCCTCGATTGTCAGCGTGTACAAGTCCTGCGCTTCTCTGTCTAGCTTATTGTTAAGAACTAGATCCAGGTTGAGGTGGTTCTCAGGTCCACTGCGATAATCCAGGTGGAATAAGTCACTCATCTCACTCTCTGTGATCCTGTATCCCTGAGTACCAAACTCGCCCTCATCCTGGTCTTTAGCACCTTCAATCTGAAACCGACTCCCCGGTGGGCTCAGTTCTGATATTTCCAGCTCAACCTGCTCGGAGGGGAACACGGGAGAATGGTCGTTCACATCTTTCACCTCTATTGTCACTTTTATCATCTCACCTGTGAGAGTGGCTGCCACAAATTCATACTTATCCCTGCTCTCTCTGTCCAGGACTACAGCTGTGGAGATGATGCCCGTGTCCGCGTCTATTTCCAAGTCTCTGAAAACATACGAGTCTCTGCTTTCTGAGATGAAAAACCCAGTGCTCGGCCTGCTTAGTCCCGCTCCCAGATCTCCAACGATAGTTCTGGCCGGAAGACCCTCTTTAACAGACAGCGTGAGGTTGAAGACCTGTCCCAGCGACTGTGCGCACAGCAGGGACAGGACGAGCGTCTGAAGGAGCGAAGCTGAGGCATCCTTGCACCCCATTCCTCCTTTACGCGTGGCTTTGAGCTCTCGGTTTGTTGAGGTCGATGCCCGCCAGCATATTCTCGAGTCGAAGTCCTCAGTTTTGTCCTCACGTTTGAGCGCACTTTTCCGAACCGAAACGGACGAACGCGTTTTTGCGCGCAGGGCGACTGCGAGCGGTCATTCTCCTTCACCGTACTTCAGTAGCTTGTTGCGTGAACCGTTGCCTAACCAGCCATGGCACAGTGCAAATCCCCCTTTGGCTCCTTCACATAACTCGACACCTCTGACTGGCACCAACTGTGCGCCGTGAACACTCCTCCTGGCAGGCGGCGCGTCCCACGCTGGTCGGCTCCATCTGTGGCCCTGATTGCTTAAGATTTAATTAGGCTGAGAGATTACCTTCAGTGCCTCTTGCTGACACGTGGCCTAGTATAGCTGACCTGTGGAAGAAGTCAGGTGGAAAGTGGAATAAATACGGATATCACACCAGTTGAGCCAAAACGGTGTCCCAAAAGGCCCCTTTGTGGTAATGTGGTTAGTATGAGCTTGAAGTGATTTAATAAAGTGCTCCCGTCTAAGCAAAGGAACATATAAGTGTTAGGGTGGCTCACTCTGCTGGTAAAAAAGCAGAAACTGTACCACTCTTTAAAAGGAAAAGAAAGGAAAAATCAAGGCTATCCGGTCACTTAGTCCTAGGGGGGTTGGGGTGACGATGTCTCCTCAGGTCTAAGGATTCTCAATGTAACATCCACACGAGCTTCTCAGCAAAATACTGAAGTTTATCAGGGCCGTTTCTAGCTTTTTGAGATTCTCTTTGGGGATCGCTGTTTATAACACGATAACTGGGAGGGTGGGGGTGGAGAGGTTAAATTCTTTAAGCTGATCCAATGATCCATGGTGATAATTATGTATCTCAAATTCAGATGAAAGACCTAAAAATTGGTGCAAGCAATTAAAATCTACATAAAAGTAAATAATGAAGCTTCTTCGCACAGTTTTCCTCCAAAATTTTCCAGGTGAACATAAAATTAATGAAACCGCTATTTCAAATCAAAACCTAACTGGCATCCACACCGGTGTGAAAATTACACCATAAGGTGAAAATAAAGTGAAATACCATATTAAAATACAAAGAAACTATAGCATCTATTTTAAAGTTCAAATAAGAAAAGCCCAACAACAATAAGAAGAGTAATACATCCTCTTCAACTTCAGCTTTCTGTTTTTGTTTTTATTTTTTTATTCAAATTCTGGCTCCTCCTCCACAGAAGCAAATATTTCCTTTATCATGGGCATATTTCTGTAGATTTCTTCTTCTTTTCTTAATTTTATGCTTAAAAAATAAACACATTTTGATGCAATCCGGGTTTCACTGCAGCCTGGGCCACCCTTATTCTCCTCGTGAAGATGTGAGGCTGTCAGTCATACATCATATGCAGACTTCATTCACAACAAGATATCCTAATGGTGATTTTTTTTTTTTAAATGATCCACCACAGCTTCCCTGTCGTTGCAGCCAAGCTTTGGCAATATCCCACATTTCAGTTTTAACCACACAAGTGTTTCAGTAAACACACAGAAGAGAGCAGCTGGCTCCAAATGAAAACAGGTCATTTAAATATTTTCCCAAATATATGAGGCTGAGCTTGCAGCTTGGGGTCCCCCTAGTGGCTGTGTGGGGGTTGTGCATTTGCAAAGTCCATGAATAGCTGAGAACCAGCCTATTCATTTATGTCCTCTGTAATGGACATTTATTCTTGGTCTATATCTTTTGACTTATTTTAGCTATCCAAATAAGTCCTGCTGTACCAAATAGAGGACATCCTGGGCTTTACATTGATATCTCATGTTCAATGGGAAGATTCTTGCCACAGCTCTCAGGAGCATAAAGCAAGCAAGAGCTCTGAAATGTATAAAAGATGATTACTGCATGGGAGCTTGCTTCCTTCACTGGGGAAAAAAAAACAAAAACCTATTTTATATACAATTTTACAGTTTTACAATGATGATAGTTAATTTTTCCTGACTATTTCAATGTTTCTGCATAAAATATTTAAAACTTCACAAACAAGATACTTTTTTTTATGATTTTCTCTTTGAAACGGAAGCATAAAACTAACACAAGATGAAAGAAACCACCCTGATAATAACGACATGATTGCAGTTTGTTAGCAGCTGATACTAATGTACAAGGATTTCTGAATAAATGTAAATTTGTTTGTGCAGTTTGTGCTTCTTTAAAAACACTGTTGCATAAAAACCTAAACTAATTATATTTAAACCAGAAAAACATTACAATAATATCCGTCATAGCTAAAGTAAATGGTATCATAAACACAAATAGGGCGTTTCTTATTTCTTCATAACAGACTTCAGTCTGTCTGTTGTAAGTCTAAACTGTGCTCAGTATAAATAATAAATGGTAGGAATGGCTGGAAAATGCTGGTCTTACAGTTTACTGTCATTGCTGACCTCTCGTTTGTCCTGCAGCTTGTAGTTGCGATCATGGCCTGCTGCAACCGCACAACAGGTGTAATCTGACCACAGTAAACAAGCAGCATAGCTAAGGGGCTCATTGTCTGGGTTAGTTTGCTCAGCAACTCAGAAACCACCCACTCCAAAGCATCACAGGACTTTTTCTTTCTCATAAATCTAAGTAAAATTTAAAAAACCAAAAAAATGCCGTCTCACATTTTGCTCTCCTACCAGTGGGATGATCAGCCTCTTGTCAAGAAGATATACGATCACCTGAAAGATGAGGGGCTCCCTGTGTGGATGGACACAGGGACATCGAAGGAGGGGTGACGGGCAACATCAACGACGCGTGAGTGCAAAGTATTGTATTGTATTGTATTGTATTGTATTGTATTGTATCTTTATTTGTTTCAGACATATAAAACAAAAAAACAATATATACACACTACATATATTTTCATTTACAGATACGAATATATATGTAGATATAAGCACACACATGTATGTGTTCAGATAAACAAAAAATATATAATGAAATAAAACAAAATCGTCTGACATAATGTAACAATGTTTGGTCTGAAAAGGAGTAGGAAGAAGTATGAACATACTTATTAATTCCTACCCCTGCTCAACATCTTATTGATCCCACATAATTCACCTAATTCCCATCATCACATACTCCACACAATACACGAGGAGAACCTATATAAACATGGCTACCGTGATTGATATAATTTGGATATAATTTGATATTTTTATACATACAATGGGTGATCATCTTTATCGGTATCATATTCTTCCAAAATCAGTTTTCGAAGTATTTTCATGAACTTACTAATTCCTGAGCATTGCTGTAGATCTATAGTAAAACTATTCCACAGTTTTACCCCATAAATAGTGACACAAAAGGTTTTAACCTTTGACCGTGCTTTAAGAATCCTTAGATTCAAAGTGACGTGGATAACAGGTTTCATCTGTTCTAATCTCTGATGGGCTTCATCACTACTGTGTTGTGCATATTAAATCTGTGTGCGTTTTCAGCATGGCTGCAGGAGTGGAAGAGGCTGCTGTGATCTGTCCGTTTATGACTCCGGCTTACCAGGCATCACAGTGCTGTAAGAAGGAACTCAACTATGCCGAAAAACGGCAGGTCATCATTATGCCGGTGATGTTGACAAACAACTGGGAGGCCAGTGAGTGGCTGGGACTGATCACTGCAGGCCTGCTGTGGGTGGACTTCAGGTGAGGAGCACACGTTTTAAAACCTGAAATTTTAGCAGGACGGAAACTGCATTTGTTAGAAAGTGTCGTCCTTCAGTCACACGTGTCCTTGAATTTCCTGGAACAATGTCACCATTTCATGTTGTCTTGGAAAAAAATATCTTAGCTAAATAAAATATATTTTAGAGATCACAAGTGCACCTAACTGTAACATCTGAACTCTCAACCATCAATGCTGTCGTCTCCCAGAAATGCAGAGGAGGATGAAGAGCACTTTGACATGTGTCTCAGGTCTCTAGAAGAGGAGATCATGTATAATGCGGGCCACCTACTGACGGTTGAAGAACCTCCGAAGGAGGTGGAGGAGCAGCCAGAGCCAAGAAAAGCCCGTCTGAAGAAGAAACCTGGCCGAGCCTTCTGTCGTTCTCTCTCCAAGCTCTACATGCAGGACTTAGGTAGCCATGGAAACATTAACAAACAACACCATGTGCCAAAGGATGGTCTCAAAAAGAGAAAATAACCAATGAGCAGTTCTCTAAGTGAAGATATTTTCAGAGGTCAGAAGAAATTTGCCAGACTGTTTCGTAGCTGAGCCACATTTTCATAAAAAACTTAGTTGAACATCGTTACACAACAGGAATAATAAATCCCCCTCAATAGAAAGGTTGTCTGGTAAAAACTCACTTTAATGAAAGCAATTCAATTCCTGTTAACTGGGAGAAAAATATGGAAAATTATTCATAGAATAATCCCGTTGTACACAGCATGAATACATATTAAGCATTACTAGGCCTTTCATTTCCCAAGTCTACTGATAGTCAACCACTTAATTACAAAGTGGCAGCCACTTTAGATTCATCTAACATTTCTGCTGTTCCAACTTGACCTCACAGGTGAGCAGATAATGCAGAAACCTGCTGAAAGCAGAACCACAGTGGAGCTCAGCGAGTCCTGTGGAGATCAGTGCTACTGAGAGGAGATCAAGGGTGACGGCTGTAAGTACTACAGGAACGCCTTCACCCACGGATACCTCGGTGAGTACACAAAACCCACCTCAACTGAACAAACGCAGGCATGTGAAAAATGTGGTCTTTATTCAAATGGAGCATAATAAACTTTCCATGTCTGTACAAACACCAATTCTGCTGAAACAATACAAGTTTTTTCTTTCTTGGCTAAAACTTCCAAACACATTTCCTTTGAAGGGTTTGACTTGAGCAGGTCCACTCTGAAGTCTGTCCTTCTGAAGGTGAAGAGTGGCTTCTGTTGGTGGACGAGTCGGATCAGAGCTATCAGAGAGCCGTTATCATCAAGAACAAACGCTCGGGGAGGTTCCTGGCAGTCCGTAACGGCTGCTTTATCGGACTAACATCATACAACGAGGACTGCAAATGGTTTTTAGAATAAAGAGCATGCTTCTGAGAAAGCTGAGAGTTTGCCTGACAGAAAAAGCACAAGCAAACAAAAGTTGGTGGAAATATAATTCACTGCTGTTACTGTGGCAAGAAAAACAAATAAATCTTTAGAATCTTTTTCTCTTGAGGATTTCTGGTTTCCAGTTGACTGGGTGGCTTTCTTCTGTCTGCAGGAAAGAAAACATGGTTATTATTTATTTTATTTCCTGCTGCATAAGAATTGGCACAGAAATACAAGTAGAGTGTAACAGTGTAGCGTACAGCGGTGTCATCCTCCTTGTAAACTTTAATGGTCTTGTCAGCCTCTGCCGTGATCAGTCGGCTTTCAGAGTGGTCGAACATGCAAGCGAAGATTCCCGACTCGCTGTCCAGAGATCCGGGCTGCACGGCTGCGTGGATACGCTGGAAATTGTATCCGGTCCTCCAGTCCCACATGTGGATAGTTCCATTGTCGGCTGTGTGTAATGAGGTCAACATTAGCCTCAATAAAATGATTTAAAACAAGCAAACAAAAAAGGCAGACAGTTAAAGACAGCACCGCAGCTCTTTATTACCTCCAGACACCAACACGCCATCAGAGTTAACAGCCAGAGTGTTGATGATGGCGTTGTGGCCCGACAGGTTCTGGATGAAGTTTCCATCTGGGAACATCCACTGCTTGATGTTATCGGCGGATCCAGAGGCAAAAGTATATCTGCAAAACAACAAATATGACATCGATATCTGAAGAACAACAACTCTTAATGAGTTCTTGCAATTAAAGTTATGAACAAATGTGCTCCTGTAATCCTAAATCATGACTCAAGCTTTAATTTATCTTCATTATCAATCAAAACTTTATTTCTTTTAAATTACAGGATTCACTTTGGCATCAAACAGGTAAACAAAGGTGTTACTAATCACATTAATTAGGCTTAAAACTAACTGATGCGATTAGTAACACCTGCATTTACCTGCCTCATGTCGAAGGAGCTTCTGTAAAAACATATTTATAACAACAAACCAATTTTGAATATGCATTGTTTGAGGAGTCTGCATGCTGCGTTTCCTCCACTCCAACCAACGCCACCATATAAAACACCACTTACTGTCTGGGGTGCAGGACCAGAGTTCGCACAGACTTCTTGTGGTTTGTAAGAGTTGCTCTGGTTTTCCCAGCAATCAGATCCCACAGCCTGATGGTTGAATCGTGGCTCCCTGCACAAACCAAGCACACATTAGGGGCAAGAGTGAAGAGAAACCACTTTAAAACCTGTCTTACTGAGGGGTTTATACTGCTGTTGTGAGCGATTTGAAAAAACATAATTGTACCTGTGATAATTTGTGGTTCTGCTGCTTGACATCTCACCGTGGCCACAGTGTTTGTGTGACCGGTCAGTGTGTGCACATTTGCCTTCGTCCTGATGTCCCACACCTGCATGGACCGGGAGGACAAGCAGTTAGTGTCATCTCATAACCCACATCACATCTGAACACAGCCCTTTAGTGGAAGAGTCTGCCCCAGGGCAGCTGTGGCTACAACTGTAGCTTGCCTCCACCAGTGTGTGAATGTGAGAGTGAATAGTGGAACTGTAAAGAGCTTTGAGGGTCTCGAAAAGCGCTATATAAATGCAATCCATTATTATTATAATATAGTACTGTGCAAAAGGGTTGAGCCACCCCTCGTTTCTTCGTATTTTCTCTTCTCTCTTTGAGACAAGCTTTCTTGTAATTTTAAGTCTGGGCTTTGTGGTGGACAAACAAAGCTCTTCTTTGGATGTTGGCTGTCTTTGGTTCTCTCCTCTGTGAAGATGATCCCACACTTTGAGGTCTGAGCGCTGGAGGGGGCCGATCCATGACTGGTAAGTTTCTTTTCACTAGTACCTATGTGCCTTGACTCTACTCTGTTTCGGTCATTTTCCATTATGATTAACAACCACCTCAATATGTGAGGGGTCGTTATACCAACGCAGTTGAAAGTCCCACGATGAAACATCAACGGAGAACATTTAGATGACGGTATGCCTGCTGCTCAGTCTGTGGCTGTTTGTCACACAGTTTTCTGCACTGTACTGCTTAAACCTGATCCATTTAGGTCATTCCATCAATGTCATTCGCTGATTCAACACAAAGTAAGAGCTTACCCTCGCTGTGGCATCTCTGCTGCACGTCACGAGCACGTCGATGGTTGGATGCAGATCCAGATCATACACTGCGCTGAGGTGTCCGTGATAGTGCCTAATTACCTAAAATATAAACCAATATAGTCAAGAAACATCCACAACATTACAAGGAGAGAAAAAGAAGAAAATGAGCCACAACAGAAGCAAGTTAGCTAGTTTCAGTTGCACCTTTATTCACCAGGGCTGTGCCTGTTTTATTGGGAAAAGCTTTTATGCCAGATGCAGCCCCCAAAAAACATTTGTGTCACCTCCCAAAGGAACCTTCACAGGTGAATGTGTAAATCATTACAGCATAAAGCCGCTAAATAAACTGTTTTGAATGACACAAACCAATAACTCCCTTGTTTGAAAGTATACCTTGTTGTACTCCAGATCCCAACATTTGACCTGCTTGTCCTCCCCGCAAGAGAAAAGGTAAGGACTGCGGCTGCTGACCGCCACCCCACGCACTGTGCTGATGTGTCCAGTCAGAGAGAGTTTCAGTTTTCCACTGGCCAGGTCCCAGATCTGTCAAGACAGGCAGCCTTCAAGTCAAATTAAGATAATCTGAGATTAATTTAGAAACATAGTCAGTTTAATAGGTAAAAATTGGGCTTTTAGTATAACTTAATCATCTGTGAAGAGCAGGGTATTAAAGTTGCAAGCAGGCACTGTGGCATGTTGGAGCCTACAGAAAACAATCTATGAAACAAACACAGGTAACGATCCCGAGGAGAGATGACTCGGAGGAGAGCTAATTTAGTCAGTCCATGTCAGATGAGCCATTTTTAGTTTGTCGCTTACTGTTATTTCCTGCTTGACTCACCTTTATAGTCCTATCAGCAGAGCCTGTGACAAACCACTGATTCCCAGGCTCTACAGCAATGGACCTCACCCAGCCAAGGTGGCCGCTGATGACCTACCAGACAAAACAAACTACAGTTAAGCAAAACACAGAACCCAGACCTTACCCACTGTATCGTGTCGAGCAAAGCTTAAACTTAGAAAAGTTGAAATGATTTATAGTTACCCGAAACAGTTTCCATGGCGGATGCCACTGAGGTTTGGGCATTGTGGGCGCTCTCCTCATGAGGGCAGAATTTCTGGTCCCACCTCCCTCCAGGAGTGACTGAAAACACACGGATGATCAGTTTTGCACTTCTTTCTTTCAAACCGATAAGGCTGAGTAAAAGTAGGAATACACTGTGACCTACCACTGCAGATGACGGAGGGTGAGATCGCTCTGCTCCTCCTGCATGCCGGTGGATGTCAGCAATACTGGCTGCTGTGCGACTCGCGTCCTGCCTACAAATGACCCACAGAGTAAATGATGGTTTATGTGTGAGTAAGCATCATTTTGTTATTAGTGCTTTTATGCTAAATTACTACTGGTGACTGACTGCCTTTGTACTGTGTTTGTGTGTGTGAGGGCCAAAGTTTACCTAGCTTGCGATGGGGGTAAAACTAACGCCATGGAGTGTACTCCGGTGTCACTGGGATTCCTGTGCATCTTTGTGTCAGTGGTCAATGCCACCCCTGGCGAATAAAAAAATACTGGTTATAAACGCTCCAATTGGATGATGAAATTAAATTAAAAAGTCACAAATTGAGAGTATTTACCTGGTCCAGACGGGTAGGCATGTGTCCCAGTGATCAGGTATTCTGGGTCCTCACCTAAAACATAAATAATATTCCCAAAATGTCTTTAAATCATGTAGTTTTGAAATAAAAGGTTTCAGAATAACAAAGAAAAGCTAAATTTAAAGACAAACGGAGCTTTTTGACAGCAAAACATAATAAAAAAAATATCTACATTTCCACATATTTGTTAATAATAAATTGTTGGCACACTTAAGAGTGACTCTGACATGCAGTGACACTTTCATCCTCACCTGGCTGAGCGTAGTTCTGGTGGCCTTCCATGCTGCCCGAAAGGTGTGAGGCTCTGTCTTT
Source organism: Aulonocara stuartgranti (assembly GCF_965226115.1). Taxonomy (NCBI): domain Eukaryota; kingdom Metazoa; phylum Chordata; class Actinopteri; order Cichliformes; family Cichlidae; genus Aulonocara; species Aulonocara stuartgranti. The sequence goes on along the minus strand of NC_138944.1, from coordinate 28,966,576 downwards.
CCCTTCCCTCAGGATGGGCAGGTGTAACACTGCACCGTAGTCTGCTTTCAGTTTAACCCCCATCTTCAACTTGTGGCTGCAAGCAGATGACATAATGATGCATTTCCCCTTAAAACATCTAATATGTTTGATTAAATTAGCATAATGATATTGAAACACATGAACAACACACAGTAACACACAGAGATTTCTGTTTCTTGGAGCAGGAAATTGATAGCGCTTTAACTTCCTACTTATTACCATAATGTCAGTATAAATTTACAGACAAAAAGAGTTGCTGGTAAACTGAAAATAAACTCCTGACAAATTGATGCTCTTTAGTGTTGCATCTACAAATCCTTCTTTTTTGACTGTTCCCCAACAACAGCAGAACATATGTCTCCTTCTCACCCTATCCTGAACATCGTCCTGTGTCAAACACTCTGCATGTCCTCCTTTGTCTTTCTCTCCTGCTTGGGAGGTCAATCTTAAACACCCTTTGTCCAAACCCTCCTCTGCACATGTCCAAAACATCTCCGCCTTGTTTCTCTACATCCAGCTCTCTGTCTTCAAAGTACTCGACCTGAGATCTCCCTGCAATATACTCATTTTTATCCACCCCAGTCACGCCCAATGAAAAGATTCTTCAGCTCTGCCACCACCAGCATCAGCTCCTGTTTTTTGTCATTGCCAATCTCTCCAAACCATAAATGATAGTAGGTCTCACTACTGGCAAAGATTTTTTTATTTACATGAGATGCCCTTCCTGAGGCAACCCTCCTCATTTATCTGGACTAGCGAGCAATATTAATACAAAGCGCTAGTACAAAATTGTTCAATCGAACCTCTACAACAATTTCACATGACATTAGAGCTTGCTATGTGAATTTAATTTACCCCAAAACACAACTTCAAATCATTAGAAGGTAACACTGTGACGTTTACCTTTCATCATCCAGCGCGATGGACTTGGCGTGATCAGACACAAACATATCATGAGTCCTTTTAAGAGATCTGAAGACCAGAGTGTGGACTGAGTGCTTCTGAACATCCTGTAGATGATAATAAATAGTAAAACGTGGGTTTTAAACGAGTGCAACCACGGCAAACTTTGGGAGTAATTACTTTTTACTATGTGTAATGCAAACAAAACCATAAGCGTGTGGTTGCAGTTATTAGCCGAGCGTGGCTATGTGTCTGCCGGGCGGGCGGAAGCACAAAAAAGACAAAAAAAACGGACTTCAAATATCTTCTTACCTCAGTCATTGTGGCGGTAAAAATAAAGCAGTATTATAAAGAAGCGGAAAATATCCCTTTTTTCAGTAAACAAAGCACGCTCCCCGAAAAGTATCACGGACGCAAAAACATGACTACCGCGACGCTCCAACGACCGAATACCCCGGAAGTAAAGAGGTAAAAGGACAGCTAGCAGCTTATTAGCGCCACCTATAGGCCAGGAGGTTGAAATGGAAAAAAGCCAAATCTTTAACCTCTACTCTTCCGAATCTCGTTATAATTCCTGCGTGAAGCGAGAACACAGCATGTCCTTCTTTTCTTGACACTAATAATAATAATAATAATAATTTGTGCTCTCCAAGTTGCTTTAACCAGTTCAGTCTGCGCTCTACTGCTCCTTTCTTTCTTACCACTCCTGCTAATTGTAGAAATAATGCCCTATTTCCATTGCTGTGGCCACGATTTTTTTGTTTTTGCACTTAAAAGGTTTATCATTAATAGCTGCTTGTTCTGGATTAGCATTGTTTCTTTACATCCACAGGGATCAAATCTAGTGGTGTCCAGCCATTTCCTGACATAGTCCAAAAGGAAAAAAAATGCATGGGTTTATCAGTGCTTCTAAATTGCGAGAATGATTGTCTGTCTGTTCAGTGTACTGCCTCTCGCCCCACAGCACAGGCTACAGCTACCTGTGTGACTCTGAACTGGACAGTTAGCTTCCATTGGTATTAGTCATACCCCACTTACCTGGTTTACCTCCTATCTCTCAGACCGCACTCAGTTTATCCAACTTAAATCCCATTCTTCAGCTCTCTATCCTGTTTCTGCTGGTGTGCCCCAGGGTTCAGTATTGGGGCCTCTTTTATTCATTATTTATATGCTTCCTCTTGGTTATATATTCCGAAAATATAATCTAAATTTTCACTGTTATGCCGATGACACCCAGCTCTACCTTTCTTCTAAACCCAATTCATCCCTCCCACCTACCTCCCTCTCAGACTGTCTTATTGAGATTAGATCCTGGTTCTCCTCCAATTTCCTCAAACTTAACAGTAATAAAACTGAAGTTTTACTTGTTGGTACACCATCTATCTTAACCAAATCCCACAGCTTTTCCATTAACGTTGAAAATTCTCCCACCCTTCCCTCCCCTCAGGTTAAGAGTTTGGGTGTCATACTTGATAATACTCTTTCATTCCAGTCTCACATTAATTACATAACACGGTCTGCTTACTTCCATTTACGTAATATTCACCGACTCCGTCCCTTCCTTACTCCCCATGCTGCTGCCATCCTTGTCCATAGTCTTATTACATCCCGTATTGATTACTGTAATTCCCTCGTATTTGGTCTCCCTAAAAGGTCCCTTCATAAACTCCAACTTCTTCAAAATTCTGCAGCTCGGGTCATAACTTGCACTCCGTTAAGTGCTCATATTACCCCAGTTCTTCAGCAGCTTCACTGGTTGCCCATAGAAGCCAGGATAAATTTTAAAATCTTACTTCTTGCATACAAGTGTATCCATAAATCTGCTCCTTCATATTTGTGTGACCTGCTCCATATCACCACTGTTTCCCGCACTCTCAGATCATCATCTGCTATTCATCTTACTGTTCCGTCCTCACACCTTATCACTATGGGGAACAGAGCTTTCAGTCGCTCTGCTCCTCGGCTCTGGAACTCTCTTCCTCCTGCACTAAGAAATATTGACTCCCTCTCCGTATTTAAGACACAGCTCAAAACACATCTGTTTAAACTGGCTTATTCGCTTTAATGCTGATTTTATCTGTTGTCACGCTCTGTTTTGTAATTTTAACTTATTTTATGTATTTTATCACTATTGTTCCTTTTATTAATTGTGTTTTTTGTAAGGTGACCTTGGGTTTCTGAAAGGCGCCCTCAAATAAAATGTATTATTATTATTATTATTATTATTATTATAAATGGTTCTGTCTGTTTACTTCTGATCACCTTGACTGCTTATTTCTGGACTGACTAACCTCTAACTGATGAATAGTAGCTCATAATATACAAGGTCTTGGTGATTCCCAGAGGGTCCTATTTTAATGGATGGCGACAGTCAAATTATTGTCATGTTTAATGTTCAGTAGATGAACAAAGAACTGTTGGGACATAACCATATTACACAAACTTTCATTTGCTCTAGTCCTCGCCTAGTTAGCAGTGAACTGTTTCTTATGGAGTCAAAGTGGCATTTCTTCAGCTTCCACTCAGAATGTGTGAGCTGGAACTGTTTTCATTGTCCCTAATGAAATCCTCAATATAAGAGCCTGAACAAATCCACATTGGCAACATTGGGTTGGCTGGAAGACTGTTTACTTAGCCTAGCAGGGCGAAGGACACTGTCTCAGCTGAACTCTGGACACGCACACACATACTCTGTCAGTGCGCCCCAGGGTGGCTGTGGCTACAATGTAGCTTGCCATCACCAGTGTGTGAATGTGTGTGTGAATGGGTGGATGACTGGATATGTAAAGCGCTTTGGGGTCCTTAGGGACTAGTAAAGCGCTATATAAATACAGGCCATTTACCATTTATACATATACACTGATATGCACACACTCATCTCTCCTCCCTTTCCAAACGCCTTCGATGCTTGTTCCCTCCTGGGAACACAGCGGGTCTGAGCCCGCACTGGAATGGTAGCGCTGGGCAGGATGGCTGCTGTGTTTGCTTCGGATTACTCCTCACCCCCCACCCGACCCTGTGGCTTGTCACGTGTTCCATAATGTTGTGCTGTGGACATTTTATTGCTTTTTTGTGCAGAGGAGTTTTTTTGTTTCCTGTTCTCATGCTTTCCTCCCAGGAGCCCAGCATGAGTAGAGGTCTCTTTTTTTCCTCTTGTACTTTTCCATTGTAGTGTATATTTCAGTGGTTTTTTTTCTGTAATGCTACAGATCTCCGACCTGTATCCCCATGTAATGTCTGTGTTGTGTCTGTAAGGTGGGGGTGGGGTGGGGGGGGGGGTCCTATTTCACTGCAGGGCAACCTGCACGTGGCGAATAAAGCCTTGATTGATTGATTGATTGTTTCTATGCCACACAGTCATAAAGCTTACTGAGTTCAGGGCTGTATGTATATTTCAACGACACTTTTCTTCATCATTTTCTTGATTTCCTGATTTGGTGTGCTTGAGATTTGGTGAGAGGACAGGGCCAAATTTGGTTTTGCTTCCTTCTGTGCCAGATCATGTTTGCCCAGCAGAGTACATCTATTAATGGTTATCCATTTCGAATTTGAACCTAAATGGTGCAGTGTGTGTGTGTTGCGTTATTGTGGCAGAGTAAATTTGAACAGTCATGTTTATATCAGTGTTTTTCAAAAATTTCTGAGGCCAATTTAATAAAAAAACAAACAAACTGGCTTTTGAAAGAGTCACTGGCTGTACTAACATAATGTTGTCCTGTTAAGAAGCTTTAGAAATCTGCGCATTGTTCGGCAAAATCACATGCCAATAGCTGGGCAGAATTTGGATTATCGATGTGAGTCTGGTGATGCACGGGGACATGTACTACAAGTTCAATGCAAAGTAAATAAACTGTGGCTCAAAATAAACAATTCAACTGAGATGCTCTGAAAGCTCTGCAACAATGTGACAAAATGGTTTTCTGTCCTCAAAGATTTCATTTCACAGTTTGTTCAGTTAGGCATTTTTTTTAAAGATAGTTTATCTCGGCGACCACAGGAAAAGAAGATAATATTTATTAAAAGTCAAAATTTCTGCAAACTAAAATCTAAAAGTCACAAGTAATATAAGTAAAAAGTAATAAAATGATTAAAAGACTGATTATCCAAAGCAAATTATTATAATCATTTAATAAAACAAAGTCAGGGGCCATGGATGGCATCAAGAATATCCTTACTAAGCTGCTACATCCAGAATCCGGTACAACAACGCTGAGTTACTGTAACTGGAGAATGATCTAGTTACATATCTTGTATCCATACAGGACTGTTTCTAGTGTGTCATTTATATCACAGTGCTTTCAGGGTCACTGGCGATGCTAATTAATTACAATTAATTTTATGAAAAAGAAAGTATTGATGAAGTATGTTTCTAAGGAAGGCATGCTGAACGTTGGCATGACAGTTGACAACTGCTCTCTCTAAAGAGAGTGTTTTAATGATTTCTGGAAATGTTCCTGAGCCCATGCAGTGATTCCATGGCTGAATCATGCCTGTTTTTAATGCAGTGCTACCCGAGGGCCTGAAGATCACCAGCATACAACGCTGATTTTCGGCTTTGTCTCTTACAAACAGAGATTTCTCTAGATTCCCTGTGCACTGCAGATGATGATGAAATATTAAAAGTCTTCCATATTTTACACTGAGGAACATTATTCTGAAATTGTTCCACAATTTGTAGCCTCAGTTTTTTGCAGATTGATGAACCGCTGCCCATCTTTACTTCTGATAACTCTGCCTCTCTGAGATGCTGATTTTTTATACTGACCTGCTGTCAGCTAACCTAATTAGTTGAAAATGCTCCTTCGGTTACATTTTCTTGTCAGTTTACTTGTCAGTACCACTTACTTCAGTACCAGCACCACTTATGTTCAACCTTTTGTTATCCTGGTCCCAGTGTTTAAATTCAAATTCATACAGAGTTAACATCTTTCAAGAGGAGCCGGGTTGCAAGGGCAGCAGCTTAAGCAGAGGCGCCCAGAGCTCCATGTCCGTGGCCACCTCCTCCAGCTTGTCCAGGGAAACACAAAGGTAATCCCAGGCCAGCCGAAAGATATAATCCCTCCAGCGTATCCTGGTTCTGTCCTGGAGCTGGAGCCTCCTCTCAGTGGTAAGTGCCTGAAACACCTCACCGAGGAGGCATCAGCAGGTAGCCTTGTCAGATGCCCGAACCAGCTCAACTGGATCCTATAGATATGGAGGAGTTGTGGCTTTACTGTGAGCCACTTCCGGATGGCCGAACTCCTTACACTGCCTTGTCCCTTACGAACAGAGGGAGGGGCCAACTACCCTTCGGAGCTCATTTCAGCCGCTTGTATCCGAGATCTCATTCTTTCGGTCTCTACCCAAAGCTTGTGACCATAGCTGAGGGTGGGGATGTAGATCAACCGGTAAATCAAGAGCTTCGCTTTTACACTCAGCTCTCTCTTCACCATGATGGATTGGTACAGTGTCCGCATCGCTGCAGCACAAATCCATCTGTTGATCTCCCGCTCCACTTTCTCCTCACTTGCAAACAAGACCCCAAGATACTTAAACTACTCCACTTAAACTTGTCCCGGACCAGTAGTGAGCTCTCCATCCTTTTCCAGTCAAGGATCATGGCCTCTGATTTGGAGGTTCTGATTCTTATTCCCGCCACTTCACACATGACTGCGAACTGCTTCATTGTGAACAGTGAGATTGATCATTGAGAGGAAAAAGGTCTGGTCCAGTGTTGCATGACTGAAATGAAAACCACATTGTTCCATCTGTATCAGAGGTTCAACTAACGGTCAGATTCTCCTTTCTGTTTGGAGCTCTGGGCGCCTCCATTCAGATTCTCCATCGGTTCCAGTTCCATCAGTTGACAGCTCAGCACCTCCGAGTGCCCAGAACATATGGCCACAGATCTAATTATACAATTACAAAATTGATCATCGACCTGAGGCCTAGGGTCTCCTGTTGCCACATGCAGTTATGGACACCCGCAGGTGCTTGTTATGGACAAACTGTGGTTTGCTTCAGTAACAAGTCCAGTAACAAAACACCACTTAGATTCAGATCTGGCCCAATCAAACCCCTCCAGGGCTCACTGTTATTGCCCACATGAGCGTTACAGTTTCCCAGTAAGATGACAGAGTCCCTAGGTGGAGCACCCTCAAGCACCCCACCCAGGGAATCAAAGAAACCTGGTACTCTGAACTGTTGTTCGGCGCAAAGATGCAAAAGACAGTAAGGACCTGTTTCCTGACCCGAATCCTGCCATCTATGTTGGAAAACTCCACCCCCTCTCCAGGAAACTAGTTCTAGAGCCCAAGATGTGCATTGAGGTGAGCCCAATTATATCTAGCCAGTACCTCTCGACCTTATGCACTAGCTCAGGCTACTTCCCCACCAGAGAGGTCATGTTCCATGTTCCAGTTGCTAGTCTTGGTTGTCGGGGATCGGTCTGCCAGGGTCTCTGCCCCTGAGCGCAGCCAGCACACATTGCACCTGACCCCCAACGGCAAATCCTGAGGGTGGTGGGCCTACAGGAGGGTGGGCCCACGTCCCTTATATGGGCTGTGCTCGGCCAGGCCCCATGCACTAAAGCCCGGCCACCAGGTGTTTGCCCTCGGTCACCCTCCCTGGGCCTGACTTTAGGGCAGGGCCCAAGTAACTCTATATCAGGCAGGGTGAACTGCTCCCTGGATCATCTTTTCATAAGGGTTTTTGAACAGCTCTTTGTCAGGTCCTTCACCCAGGACAGCTTTGACATGGGAGACCATAGCAGGGGACAAAAGCCCACCAATAACATAGCCCCTGTCACGGTTCTGGGTCAGTTTGACCCAGTATTTTGAGTTGTTGTGTTTTGGTGTGTTTTTGCATTATGGGTTATTTTCTTATTCTCTTGTAGTGCTTGTGTTGGTGATGATGATGATGATGATTATTAATCTATGTTTCAGTTATTCTTGTTTAGGGATTAGTTCTTAGGTTTTGTGTTCTCATGTTTATTGCAGGTTTAGTTCAGTGTCTAGTCTATCTCTCTCTATCCAGTCCGTGTCTTAGGTTAGTGTGTATTGTTTCCTGTTTTATTTTGAAGGATTGTGTCTTATGTCAGTGTGTCCAGCTTTGCTCCTCCTGTCTCGTTAGCCCCAATGTCTCCCAGCTGTGTCTCCCGTCTGTTTTCCATTCCCTGATTACTTCCTTGTGTATATTAGCCCAGTGTTTGCCCTTGCTCAGTGTCGTGTCGTACCTTCAGAGTCTACCTGTGTGTTCCCAGTTCTGGTTCATTGTTCTGTTCATTGCCAGCAATAAAACTGTGGTTTTCTGTTGAAACTTGGCTTCACGAGTCCTATCTAAGGAGTTTTCAGAGCTGTTAGTGAGAGCATTAAAAATGTCTCTCTTTTAAGCATCTCAAGTCCACCAAACTGTTTAACTCCAGCCTGCTGTCCTCCTGCTGTGATGCGGCTGAGGGGAATGAGCTTCATGGTGGTCTCTTTCAGGGAGTACCAGCGGTTGTGCCACGTGACCCAAAGGATGCTGTTGTTGAAGCCATATTCACCAGCATCCTTTTCAGTGTACCTGCCACCTGCATAAAGATAATGCAAACAGTTTAGACCTCACATTAATTAGTGCATTTGTCTCTGTCACAGAATTGTGGATCTAAAGTTAGTTTTTGGTGACAACTGTTGAGTCATTTTTCTTCTTCTTATAAGTTAACCTCGCTACTAGAGCAGTCGTGTTTGTCTTGTCCACAATTCCTGTCTTACATAATCTGTTATCGTGTGTGTGAGTTTGTGTGTGTGTGCCTTTTGTTGCCCTCTCAGTCAACAAGCTGTATCCTGAGCACAACTTGGAAGTTAGAGCTAGTAGTGAGCAGGTAAACCCTCTCATTGCTTAACCAGAACTCTGTGGTGAGAAATAACCGAAGCCCTCCTTGTACTGGGCCCAGTTCTTGTGGAAGTACAGACTGCCATCACGTCAGGCATTAAGAAATGAGCAGAGACAAGAACCATTTGTTAAATTCTGACAGATTTTTCATCAAAAACTGACGACAGAGGGAATTTATGAAAAATTATTATCGAAGATCAGAAAACAAATGTTTTTACACCTGGGACAGGCTCCAGTCTCACAATAGGTCAGGAATTGCTCTGTTTCTTTTAATGGTTTTACATAGTAAAGACCACTTTTGGTGGCTCTCTTATTTGCTCTGTCTTGGCAGTGTAAGGAAAACCAAAATAAAAAAAATCAAGTAAAAACCATGCAGGAATTAAGGCATTAGATGTAAGTCACGTAATAATTTGCCTTGTGTGCTCCAGTAGGTTCATTATGATCAATTGACCTATGCTACTGCAACTCAGGGGGACAATTAGCTTCCCTTTTCTGTAGAGAAACAGTGGTGTTGTATTATTACAATATGGGTAAATTACTCTCCAAGTGCATATTTTTAGAGGCAGATCCATTAAAATCATCAGGATATAACTTCAACCACTTTTCATGTGGTTTTGTTTAGTTTTGATTCTGACAGCAATGTGTGGTATTTTGCATGATTTTGCATAATTGAAGGTAGTGGAATGGCACACTTTAACCCTAGACTTTAGTGCTTCCTAACATTTACTCACGTCCGCCCCCTGCTGGTTGACACATATCAGGCAGACAAGAAAGATTTTAGTTTATAGTGCTACAGCTAACTTTCAAATCTGCAAAGATGTGGGAAGAAAATAAACTTTACATGGACGGGCATGTGGTTCCTGGGACACTTACAAGGAGGGCAGAATTTTTTTTATAATAGCCAAAAAGAAGGAAAAAATTCAGGAGAGGGAAATGTAAGATGTAAGAAGAGAAATAGATCCTACAAGAGTAAACCGTGTAAAGACTTTCAGATAAGCAGAAATATTCTAAAAGTATGTTGTAAAACATGTTTTATGTTTTAGATTCTTCAACATAGACAACCTTTGCTTTGATTACTGCTTTGCACACTCTTGGTGTTCTCTCGATGAGCTTCATGAGGTCGTCACCTCCATCTCATCCCAAACCATCTCAATGGGATTTAGGTCAGGTGATTGTGGAGGCCAGGACATTGTTCCCCTTCTTGGTCAAACAGCTCTTACACCGCCTGGACGTCCAACTAAACATAAAACGGGTGGCATGTTGCTGCAGGATGCTGTGGTAGTCATGCTGGTTCAGTGTGCCTTCAATTTTGAATAAATCCCCAACAGTGTCACCGGCAAAGCACCCCCACACCATCACACCTCCTCCTCCATGCTTCACAGTGGGAACCATGCATGTAGAGACCATCTGTTCACATTTTCTGCGTCGTGGAAAGACACAGCGTGTGGAACCAAAGATCTCAGATTTGGACTCATCAGACCAAAGCGCAGATCTCCACTCATCTAATGTCCTTGTGTTTCTTGGCCCAAACGAATCTCTTGTGTTTGTTGCTTTTCCTTAGTCGTTGTTTCTTAGCAGCTATTTGACCATAAAGACCTGATTCGCATAGTGTCCTCTGAACAGTTGATGTAGAGATGTGTCTGCTACTGGAACTAAAATAAACTGTGGCATTTATCTGGGCTCTAATCTGAGGTGCTGTTATCTTCAGCGGTAGAGGGGACTCTTGGTCTTCCTTTCGTGGAGAGGTCCTCATGTGAGCCAGTTTCATCGTAGTTCTTGATGGTTTTTGCAACTTCACTTGAGGACACATTTAAAGTTTTAGCAAGTTTCTGGACTGACTGACCTTCAGTTCAGTTCTTAAAGTAATGATGGACTGTCATTTCTCTTTACTTAGCTGATTGTTTCTTGTCATAATATGAAGTCTAACAGTTGTCATATAGGGCTGTCAGCTGTGTACCAACATGACTTCTGCACAACACAACTGATGGTCCCAACCCCATTAAGAGGGCAAGAAACTCACAAATGAACCCTGAACCAAATAACATGAGAACTCAACATTGATGCAATTTAACAGAAGAAAGACAAAAATACAAAATAAACTCAAAACGCTGGGTCACAGACCCAGCCCCTAACACTTAATGACAACAAAGCAAGTTCCCAATAACAATTACTCATTTTTTGCATTGAGGAGATGATGAAATTGTTAGATTTGGATTTGCAACTCAAACCGAGTCTCTTTTGTAACATACTTTATTTACCTCGATAATTGTTCGAAATAACTCAAACAAAAGTAAAAGTTGACTACAAACTACAGCATTCGACTACGATGTAAACATAACCAAAAAAATCATTACATGGGAACATAATTTCAATCGAGGAGTAAAATACAAAATATCAATACATATTATTATAAGTCTGACTCTCTTACTGCAGAAAACACCGAATGATTTATACTTTTACACAGTAATCATCACAGAAATGTCAGAATTTAAAAAAAATTTTTTTATAAAATGAGAATGTTATTTGTTAATTTGGGGGGGTGGTGGTGGGGGGGGGGGGGGGGGGGGGGTGTCACGGGCCATAGTTTGGTTATCCCTCCTCTTGTACCTGACTATGTTTGCCCAGAAGAGAACATCTATCAAAGGTTATCCAGTCTAAACTTTAACCTAGCTGTGTGTGGGCGATGCCTGTGCCGTGGGATGGCAAATTCAAACAATCTAGTTTAAGATGAATATTTTACTGACATTATTGTGAGATTAGTTAAAAAAAACTAATAAAAACAATTAAAAAAAACCCTAAAACAGAACAAAAATATCACCGACTGTCTTTGGTCAGTGTTCATAGCAGTTCATGTGTCATTTGGCATAATTATGTACAAAGGATCTGGTGGAATTTGAACTCCATGAGTTATTGATGTGAGTCTGATGATGCGTCTGGACAAGAACAACCAGTACAATACAAAATAAATAAATGGTGTTGGTGTGGTTCAAAAGAAACACGGCAGTGATTTTCCAATAACTCTGCAACAATACGACAAATGGCTTTAGGTCAGACAAGCACACAACACGGTTTGTTCAGTTAGCAACATGCTGAGATCACACAGTAACTAATTCATTAGACCACCTGCCATAAAAACAGGAAAACACAAATACTTTGTAAATCTCTCAAGAAATTGTTTTAAACCAAAATTATATCGTTAATGACGATAACAAAAATTATGTTGCTATTTTTTAAATTTCAATTTCTAATAGACAAATTTGATCTGGCACACTGAACTTCTCACAAATTAATGGAATAATTCTTTCAGTAAATGTATTTATTATTCAAGTAAATGAATAACTATTTTTTTAAAGCTGCATTTTTTTCTGCTTTTTGAAAAACAGTAAATGTGAAAATTCATGAATAACAAAAATAACTATATTGTGGCATTAAAAATATTATGTTTAAAGAGCTTGCACATAAAAAATAATAAAGAATTGCTAGTCAGTATTTTTTGTACTTTTACTTGCTTTTACACAGCTATGGCATAAACCTCCCTTGCATTGGGTGGGGATCTAATTAATTTGTGAAAAACTGTGAAAAACTGTATCCATATACATATATATATATATATATATATATATATATATATATATATACATACATATACATATATTCGTGCTGTCAGCGTTAATCTCGTTAAAATGGCGTTAACTCGTTGATTGTGTCCAGGGGGGCAAAGATGGAGATGGAGATCTGGAGGGGGGCGGGGGGCAAATATGGAGATTTGACGTGTTAATGCGGTTATGGCGTTAATGTTATTCTAACGACATTAACGCTGACAGCAAATTGAATGAATTCTTCGATAATAAAAAGGTTGAAGGTATAAGGGGCATGCTTATTAAGCTCCTACCTTACGTTTCATTACTGTAATGAAGATATTCTCTGAAGAACCCTTTATGTACTCGTACTGAAGTGTTTCCAGCTTTTTGGTGTTGTGCTTTGATGGTCGCTGGCAATGCTGATATTTTACAACTGCTCATTTTATGAAAGAGAAAAAATCATGGCCTAGTTTCCGTGTTTTGTTGCTTTTAGAGTAAACTCAGTTGGCAATAAGTTCTGTAAGAGGGCTTTGATGTGGCATTCAGTTTGTGGGGTTTATTACAGCAAATAAAGTGGACACAACATAAGTATTTAAGGTGGCATTTATGTCAGGGCATGTCTTCACACACAGGTGTATATAACTGACTGTTCATTATACCTTAAGACAGATTTTTGTTTCATTTAAACATATTTTTTGTTGGTTTTATAATTCAGCAGCTAGCCAAACTGACTTTACATTAATGTATATCTGAGCTGACAACAACTTGATCCATATAAATATTGACCACCCATTTCTAGAGAAGCAAAGAGCTTTATTTAAAGATGTGAAAAACAGTGAAGAGGAAAAAGGAACTCAGATATTCTGGAGACATTACAGAAAAACAAAAAGTCAGTAAGTTTCTATGGAGGCATTTTATTTAGTGAGAGCATAACAAAAACCTGGTCCCTTTTTTTAACCATCTCCAAGTCCACCAAACTGTTTAACTCCAGCCTGCTGTCCTCCTGTTGTGATGCGGCTGAGGGGAATGAGTTTCATGGTGGTCTCTTTCAGGGAGTACCAGCGGTTGTGCCACGTGACCCAAATGATGCCATTGTCGAAGCCATATTCACCAGCATCCTTTTCAGTGTACCTGCCACCTGCATAAAGATAATGCAAACAGTTTAGACCTCACATTAATTAGTGCATTTGTCTCTGTTTATGCTAACTATGGCTGCTCTTAGCCAGGAGGGTTTTACCCTGGTAGTATTTTCCATTCAAATGTGCAGCATGACATCTGTTCATCCACCAGCCAGAGCCATCCTGCTGAGCACAGTTTCCGTCGTACTTGTCGTTGTCCTTGTCAAAGGTGCTGAACTGCATGCCATTGTGTGCTGTGTAGAACTTGTCGCTGGGGTCCTCTCCAAAGTCAAAACCATCAAATGCATCTCCTGCATCTCCACCAAAGTAGAAACCGTAGGTCATCCGGTACATGTCGATCTCTGGTCCCACTCTGAACATGTTATAGTCGGCATACCTGGAGAAATACGGCCACCGAGAATCGTGGATCTAAAGTTAGTTTTTGGTAACAATTGTTGAATCATCTCTTTTCTTCTTCTAAGCTAACATCGCTACTAGAGCGGTCATGTTTGCCTTGTCCACAAGTCCCTTTCTTACATAATCTGTTATCGTGTGTGTGTACCTTTTGTTGCCGTCCCAGTCGACAAGCTCTATCCTGAGCACAGTGGGGAAATTGGTGCTGGTAGTGAGCGCGTGAATCTTCTCGTTACCTAACCAGAACTCTGTGGTGTCATCTGGTGAGAGATAACCGAAGCCCTCCTTGTACTGGACCCAGTTCTTGTGGAAGTCCAGACTGCCATCACGTCTCTGTAGGCAGGAAGGCGTGATCAGATTCATCAGTTTATTGGGTGGTTTCTCCACTTACTTAACAAAACATTAATGATTTAATGCCTTCATGGCTTAATGAAAATTGTAGTGAATATTTAATTTTACATAAATTTAGAGATTAATTAAAATAGATCACAAACGTTTCATTTTATGATTTCTGTTATTAAATCACTGTCGTGATTTCTCAAGTCAAAGGGACGGTCCAAAGAAATGCTAATGACACAGAAGAGGACTTGTTTTTAAAGCCAAAGCCTCGATTTTTGGTTACTCTTAGGTTTCACGTGTACGTGACTTTTGTCTGACTCTTATTATTCATTTCCATCCCAAAATAAATACACAGGAATCACTTAATGTAAGATCAAGATACTTATGGCCTCAGATGATACGTACCCTTTGAATTACTGTGAAGCCACGTCCAAAGCTGTCAATCTCACAATAGACCAGGAACTGCTCCGTTGATTTTATTGGCTTCACATAGTAAAGACCGCTGGTGGTGGCGCCCTTGTTTGCAACGTCCTGGCAGTCTGATTAGAAAAACGCATTTTAAAAAATGAGCAGCCTATTATGAAACACAAAAACCTGAATATTTTCTAAGTTGGGTAAATAATTATGTAATCACATCCACTAGAAAAGGTCACAGGACATTATATCTAGGATAAATGTTTGCTCTGCTCTGAAGCAGCATATTGATTTAGCCTGTGACTAAACGCTGAAAGAGAACAAATGTTGTTTGGATGAGACAAGATTGAGAAACTTGTTGTGAAACGGACCTAGAGGTCTGTTTCTTCTTTTTTTTACCTGTTCCTGTGGTGGGTTGGATCCCAACTGTGTCTCTGCAGGGCTCATTGCATTTCTGCTGCAGCTGATTCGAGAGCTGTTTCAAGTCTGCCATTCTTCTGTCATTGGAGGAGATTACGTTCTGAAGTTCACTGGAAGGGAGGATTACAGTCTATGACATGTACCTTGGTTTTATACATAGATAAAAAGCTGAGATGAATCCTGAGTATGAACCCAAACTTATACAAAGATCTAATATAACGTATAAGATCAAAGATTTTTAGGGACATAGGGTGGGTAACAAATGTCTCCTGAGTGCATTGAACTGTGGGAATAGGTGGACACTGATGCTGCTATGTATCGAGATTCAGTTTCAAGCTTCCTTTAGAGTTTTGTGTTTTGCACATTGAGAACGTGACAGAAGTTCATGTTTATTCAGCAACAACACATTATATTAACAAAAAGAATCATTTATATGTTGTTGATTTAAAAAAAATCAATCAACAGATGAGCATTGTAACCAAATGCAGTGGAGTAACTAACTGTTATAAGAGTATAAATTGAACTTTTGGTAAGGTAACTTACAATATTTGCCGTTCTTGAGCAGTTATGGTCTTCTGAAACCGAACAACATCATCCAGGATACTTGTTGACTTTTTGAAATGCACGTCTGAAATGGAAAAAATGAGCCGGTTTGACCGTATTCTCGATTTCGCATCAATATGCTGCTCAACCTGATCGCATCAATGTAAGTGTTAAGATGATTAGATGTCACAAAATAACTGCGTTACCCGGGTCAGAGCTCTTTTGATGTGCCACAGCTGTATCTTTCATGTAGGTAATTGTTTCTTCAGCCCCTCGAGTCAAATTGGCAATTGTTTCCAGTTCCCTTAGCAAGCTGTCCAAATCCCGGTCCACCGTTTCTGTATATGTTTGCATGTAATCAGCAACTCCACATGTGGTTGGACAGTATTTTCCCTAAACACAGATGGAGCATGTCAACAAAACAAACAAAACTCTTTACGACAGTGTGCTTTTATAGAAATATAATCCATCCCGAAAGAACATTTAAAGCTTTGACTTAAAGCTGCGCACTTACAAAGCCATCATTGAGCCTGCATTCTTGTATGTTGTCTCCTCGGATTTGCTGCACAAAAAAGGAACAATCAATACAATTTTTATGCTCAATAAAACTACATCAGCAAAAGTGCAACAGTGCTCAGTGACTTACTGCTGACGAGAAAGAGAAAAGTAATAAAAGTCCCCCTGCTGTTGTAAGAAGTGATGGAGCCATGTTTCTTTGGTTGCCAGTTGTGGTTTCGTCTCGTTGGAGAATGAAGAGCAGCTCGACTCTGTTGGTTATTTATCTGAACAAGGTCCTCAGTCCAGACTTTGATAAGGGGTTCATAGGTAAACAATCCCACTCACTTTGTTGTGAAAATCCTGTGACTCAAATGTCCAACAGCCATCATTGTCAGGAGCTGACGTGGTCTGAAACTCATAGCTGTGGTAAAGGACACTTGTATGAGATCGCCATGTACTGTACGTCTTTGTAAACTCTGGTGATGGTAAGGCTGTCAGCAAGTTTGAAGAAATCGTGACTCATCTTGCACTTTAAGACCTGACAGTATTATTGAATTTGGAAACCAGCGTAATTGAGCTCGTTCTAGCCAAGAGTTCAGATTGTAACATAGTTTATTTACCTTTCTTAATCTTTGCTTGATAAAACAAACAACAAGCAATCCTTGTAAAAATGCCATAATATGTTCCTGTGAACAAAAACTGGATTTTATATTTTAGACTGATTAAAAATGACAATTATTAACAACACAAAAGATAGTGTTAAGTGTCCATACTGACAATAACCAAAATTACACATTAATAAATTATTCTGGCTTGCTTAATTTACACTTGCATGAATGAGACTTTTCTCCCTACAACAGTAATTTTATTTAATGATCACTTTGATTCTCAATCAGCCGGTTAAAATTATTACTATTCTTTACTATCCTAACAAGGGTCCCCCAACCCTAGCAAAGTAGTTATCTGTGGTTTCTGACATGTGATGATATGGTCATGGTATAAATCAGGAAAGGCCTTCATCATAACTACAACGGGCAGACTACTTGTAAAGCCTTTAAAACCTTTCTGTAGTGAATCCACCAAGCCTTATAATGTCGCTAAAATATGTTTACTAGATAAACTGTTTTACAATAACAGGGCAGGCTGTGATACTTTGAAACTTTTATTTTGAAAGTTGACTGCACGGGCATGTAAAACCAACCACTAGTGGCTGTGGAATCACAATAGACCCCACAAGACACATACTGTATACACAGGACACCAAACACACCACCAAACTGATGCAGTGAACTGACTTTTAAATGGTTATTTTTTGTTGTTGTTGAGCGAGAACAGACAACTCTAACACCATTTTCAGAACTATCTAAATCTTTGAAAATAAGCTACATAAGCAGCACTGAAGTGCACCAAAGTAAGCTTTGCCTTACTGAAGTTTCATGAAAACAAGTTTCTGTTACAAAGTGTCTGTGAACAAAATGCTGTTGGAAATAATCATAGTGGAATAACCCCTGTGGACTTTGCAGTCTGTATGTATGCAGGGGAACACTAACGATCCTCTTCCTTAATTCTGCAGGAAAAATCTACTTTTCTAGGAAAACAAAGCAGCTAAGTTACAGGCTTAATTTATAAGGAGCACATGTGCTGCTGCGTTATTGTTGTCTGAGCTGGAGTCAAACTGAAGCAAATACAGACCAACGTGAAAGAGCAAAGAAAACCCCCAAACTGTGGCGTGTGGTCAAAGAAAGCTCAGATATGATTAATGAGTAACTGCAGCACTCTTTGTCAGTGGCTAATTCCAATTTCATGGACACATCAGTGTAACTAACAACAGCTTTGTTGTGGATGAATCCATTTTAAAACATTTTTTAAAGTTGCTTTATTTTAGAGGGACATATAGTCCCATTCAGGCCATCTGAAGTAATCTCATCATCAATGAGCATTTAATCTGCATGCAGGGTGAGTGTTAGCAGATTACATTTTTTAGACAATACTGTGTTTCTGAGGGAATTTACATTTTTATTGCATTTATCAATAGTACTTAGTTGTTTAATACCCATAAGACAATACATGAACACATAGTCAGATTTACTCCACAGTGTCCGCAGACACTGCAATAACAGTAGTATAACAGCTAACTGAGTTAATGAACCCAGTGCATTTGAGCCCTGAGCCTTCTTGCTACATAAAAATACACATACTGATACATGTATACATCATGAGGAATTTTTTGCTAGCCTTTATACTACTCTGTCACTTGAATTTCACCCTTGGGGTTCCCTGTTGACAAATCAATCAACAAATCAGCTAATATATGCCATCACACAATGCTCTGGGAACGTGACTGTAATCCCTGCTCATATACGTCAAATGATCAGGTCAATGGTCAATGGTAACTTTATTGTCCCTGATGGGAAATTGATTCGCAGTATGTCAAAACAAACAACAACCATACAACCAACACATCACGTACACTCATTAAAAAAATACTATGGGTATTAAATCACTTACATCAAGTGCTGTGGGGGCAGAGAAGCACCTAAAAACCTAAAACAAGCAGTTTCAAGGACCAGAGTTTAGAAACCAAACATTATTGGGGCGATTGTGGCTCAAAAGTTGGGAGTTCGCCTTGTAATCGGAAGGTTGCCGGTTCGAGCCCCGGCTTGGACAGTCTCCGTCGTTGTGTCCTTGGGCAAGACACTTCACCCGTTGCCTGCTGGTGGTGGTCAGAGGGCCCGGTGGCGCCAGTGTCCGGCAGCCTCGCCTCTGTCAGTGCGCCCCAGGGCGGCTGTGGCTACAATGTAGCTTGCCATCACCTGTGTGTGAATGCGTGGATGACAGGTTGTGTAAAGCGCTTTGGGGTCCTTAGGGACTAGAAAAGTGCTATACAAATACAGGCCATTTATATTGTAATGCAACTGCATAATGTTGTAGGAAATGACATACAACTAAATTAAATCAAAGTGTTCATATTTTTAATATGTTTTTTTCAATTTAAAGAGATGAAGGAGACACTAGTCTTAACAGCAGCTGACATTACGTCCAATCCGGATTTGGCTCCTTGAAGGATTGCTTCATCCCCGGGTCAAAGTTCAAACTCTCTTCTGTGCCTCGTTTTACTGAATAGTCTTGTGCCATTAAATTTTTTTAAAAACACAACTAAGTAAACAGATCCTTCCAAAGATGCTGTGTAGTTTTAAAAAGGTGTAGCTGCTGAAAATAGTTTTTTCTGTGGCCATCTCTGCAAGGTGCTGTGAGCAAACACACCTCTTGTTATTACAACAGAACAAACAGTAAAGATACATGTGACTTAATATAGCTTAATAATGGTTGATCTGTGGGCCCCATGTTGACATTAAATGATAAACCTTGACTACCTTTGTGTGACCAGGTTTTATTATGTGGAAAAAAAACAAGCCCAGGATGGATATAAAGCCTCGCTGACCTGAGAATGAACTGCCAGGCCCATGAACCTAAACAGTGTTGAACTTTTGCTGAACTTTCTAGAGACACCAGATGGAAAGTGCCTCTTTCTTTCTCTAAGTGCCATGAAGACACAGGCACGCTCTCTAAACACCGGGTTCAGGATGTTTAGATGTGTTTTGGGCCATTGTCGATGTGTTCACATGCTCATGCCCGACTGACATTCTTACACTGTTCGCGCGTTATCAGGATGCAAAGCAACCAAAAAAGCAAGTTTTTAGTTTTCTTTACAAAGACTGTGCATACTCTGGAAATAGGTCACAAGAATATTATGCAGAATAAATGCAGTTTTCTTTAAAATGAAAACATCCACATTCCACATCTTAGGAAAATACGTCCTTATGTCAGTAATCAACTTAAGCACCAAAGCTGAAAAACAAAGTCAGCATAGTTCACAGGTCATCTGACCAGGAATTAAATTTAAAGAGCCTTGTTTGGATGCTTCAGCGGTCACAACTATAATTCTGGAGCTGTTTGACTGTGGCGTAAATCTCCCCAGGATGGAGGGCAAAGGTTTGCGGTTTGGCCACATTCGGGTTCAACCTGCGGTCACGTTAAGTCGCCTCAGCTGAAGGTGGTGTGATCTGCAGTAACACATGCGGGGACATTGACACTTTGTTGTCCACATATCACAAACTAATGAGGAAAAAGTACATTATCATCATCAGTAATTCTTCTAATATCAGGATGTAATGTAACAGATTTGTAGTCAGCTTAAGTCACACAGACTTTATTTGTTTCTGCTGGTGTGTTTTTGTGGAAATAAACTTTTTATGTTAATAATGCAACTACCTGTGTTTGTCTGCTGTATATGCACATTCATGTGTTAATAAGAAATACATCAGATCGAACCTTTGTGGAATGCATAACAATAACAATGTTCTGTGCACTGTTTGTGGCCCTCGCACTCATCAGATACAAAGTCCTGAATAGCCTAACATTACTCAAGATTTCCTTAAAACTGGACCACGAAGCAGTTTTTATGAAACATTACTTCATCTAGAGCATTTACTTGGCAAGCAAAAGGTCGCTGGTTCCAGCTGGAGACACAAATCCCTTTTGGGATTGTGTCAGAAAAAGCCTCTGGTGCAAATCTCTACAAAATCAAAAATTTGGAGTCACCCACTGTGGGGAGCAGCTGAAAGTGGCTTCTTCTTCATTATCATCCACAGGTGAATTCACAGCTGTGCGTGCTACTTGTTGCCCGTTGATGTTTTTTCGACATTAGATGTCAGCTACACAGAGAAATAACCCCCAGCTAAGAGCCAAATATCTCGTTGTTTGCTACTGCTAACAACCATTGCTGCCGTGAGAGACTGATATCAGTTTTTCAACTGATTGCAACCCATTGCTTTTTACTTGGGTCCTTCATTCATCACAATTAGAGTTTTTAATGAACTCTCATTGTAAATATTGTTTTAGACACTGAATTATAAATCAGAGAATCACTTTACCTTTAGGTCTAGATGCAATACCTACACATTGTAGGTTTTCCCTTAAGCAGATATTGGCATTTTTAGACTTCATCTATCCAATAATACTAATAATAAAAGACAAACATGTCTTACTAATACTAATTTACGCTGAAATTAAAGTGATTAATCTTAATTAATCATAATCATAGCTTAAATTAGGACACCTCCAGCACAAATATTGATATGAGACTTTGATCCTCATCTTTGCTTATAATTTATGAGTGTAACTCAAGTTTTATAGTGAGCTGTATAGCTTATTGCTTTTTATGGTCATTAATCAAACACACACCTCATTAAACCGGCTTTCTCACAGACACAGTCAAATACCAGCAACGATTTATCCTTTTCTGAAAGGATTTTGCAGAATCGAGGTCAGCAGACAAATGTGCAACAAATGATCCAAAGACAAGCACAAAACGAAACAAGCTGTTGTGTTTCTCAAAGTATTTGTATCTGGGTTAAAGATGAGCGTGTAAGTGAAGCCTGAAGGATTAAGGTAATCTCATCATATGGTTCCTCTGGGAAAGTGTAGGCCATCCAACTTATTTTGGTAGACTGATCCTGGATTGATGATGGAAAAGGACGGATTGTGAGTCAACAAAATCCACGGCCCAGAAATGCCTGTTTGGGTGATAATCAGCTTAATTGTCCAATTTGAAAACACAAATAAAAAAACAGTTTGCATGACAATAATTAGCTTGACAGAAAAAAGCTCCAATGAGAACAAAGTTTTCATTTAACTTTATTTTTTTTAAATACTCTTTTATATTATTCTAGTTGTTTTATGTACAGGTATCTAACACCATCGAACTCGGTTGGAGCAGTTGGAGCAAACTCAGTTGGAGCAAAGTGGTGAGCTGGTTAGAACCATCTCCTGACAGCAAGACACCCCTGGCTTTGAAACCCATGCAGATGTGGTTGAACCCACATCTGCATGGGTTCTTTCCACAGCTTCCTCCCACAGTTCAAATACATGGATATTAGGTTAACTGTTGATTTTAAATTGGCCACATGTATGTGACTGAATGATTTTGTTCATGCAAATGTTCTTTTTCTTAAGCTTGTGCTTTTAAAAACGTATTGATACTGAATATCCAGAAATCTGTCATTTACTAAGTAAATAAATAAAAAAAAGGCTTTGCTGACATGATGCAAAATACAGAAAAACACAACTTAAAAAGAGATTTTCCTTTGTAGTTATAACTTTGCTTTTGTTTGTCTCCTCCACTTTTAAACACAATAAAGGCTGGAGCACAAGTGGCTATCAGAGCAGTACAGTTGTTATGAATAGAGTTTATAGAGTTTATACAGCCTCTGTGAAAGAGGACTTCCCTTAACTTACAGTGTATTCAAAAACTTTTGATGCATATCATGATGAGTTCATCTTGTTTAACATTTCAAATCTGCAGTCTGAACGCAGACGTACTCTGCCGTTCCTCGTTGAACTAATATTTCACACGAGTTCAGTGAGACAGATTAAAGCGGTTTAGCGGAAAACAATTGCACATGTGTGCACCGCAGAAAACAACTAAAGGCAAGATGCTAAAGAGACGAACTACGAAGAATGCGCACGTGCGCAAAGTTACTCCTGGCCAATCGTGCCCTTGGGATTTTCTGGACGGTCTTTCTCCTCCTCGTGCGAGGAAGGATAAAAAGGCCATTCCACACACGCACTCTGGTGTACTTCCTCCGCATATGTTCACGATGCTGCAGCTGCTGACATTCTTGGTGGAGAAGGTCTCCCTTCTTTTCAAGTTCAAACTCTTTGAGTCCAGCTGGTTAGAAAGCCGGCAGCGGGAGCGCGCTGAGCGACGCACTCCATCGCCACCCCTTCGCAGGGGAGACGTGCTAGAGGTTCCCAGATCCCTCTTCACTCACTTCGGCATCTATTTAGGCGACAACAAAGTAGCCCACCTGATTCCAGACATCCTCCCCGTGCTCACGAGCAACGACAAGCTCATCAGCTCTGTCATCACAAACGAGAGGCTCATCCTCGGCTGCATATACAGGTGTGCCACGGTGCGCGTAGACACGCTGGAGGACTTCGCGTATGGCGCCAGCATCCTCGTGAACCATGCTGATAAGATGATGAAGACGCCACCTCTGCCCGACGACACCGTCGCCAAGAGAGCTGAAAAGCTCATAGGAGCCTTTCCGTACAGTTTACTGTGGAGTAACTGTGAACACTTCGTGACGTACTGCAGGTACGGAGCAGCAAGGAGCCGGCAAACAGAGCAGGTAAACATCCCGAATTGCCTGGGGCCATGTCTAAAGTATGCCGAGACTTTTAAGAAATGTTACAATGATAAATAACTTTTTTTTCCTGTTTTCTTCCCTCCGCAGTTCTGTGAGGTCCTAAAATCAATCATCAGGGACCAGCGCACTGTTATCGTTTCCGGGCTGCTTGGAATTATCTCTGTTGTTTACTTTGGTATGGCACCTTTAACTACATTACCCACAATTCTGATTCCCTTCACTCTCTGGATGGCTGGTTAAAAGAGCTCAAGGCAAGAAGCCAATAAAGAAGATGAACTTTTACTTGGCAAAACCTCCCTGAACACTGAACTCCAGCTTCATGCTTTGTCACAGTTCTCTGATTTCACTGGCCAACAGTGTTTGATGTATTATGTTGTTACTGCATCATTAGTTTCTTATTTTACTCTCAAAATGTGGGGACTAAACTGATTTCTTTATTAGAAGAATACAGTGAGTTATTTTTGCTAACATTGGACTAAATCAATAATAATGTTGTATGTAAATAAAGGTTATGAATATGACAGTTGTTTAATAAACAATGCATTTTTACATGTTTGCCTCGTGTGAATCTGACTCTTCTTACATCGCCACATGAATGCCAGTGGAAGAAGAGGCCTGCATCACCCATGCTAATGGCAGATAACTGGTCATAGGGTCAGCTGTGGAACAGGCTGCGTGAGAAAGCCTCCAAAACAATAGTTGACAAACAGATAGAGAGCAAGTGATGGATTATCGCAAACCTTTATACTTTTATATCAAGAAAGAGTCAAACCCATCACAGGACTACATTTGGCTTTAAGGGTATTTGACATGAAATTATAAGAACCTATCTCAGCTGAGAGTCGGGGTACATCCTACACAGGCTGCCAATCTGCTGCTGGACAACCAGCAACCACTCACACCCAGACCTACGATAAATACAGATCACAGATATCTATCTAATATATTTCTCTCAATATTCAACAAATCACTGAATAATAATGAGACTGGTTTGAACACTTGGAGGCCGATCTAGTCTGCAACAAAGAAACTAACAAAAGGTGCTTCTTTGGGTGTAATGGCTCAATAACTGTGACCTTTAAATTGGAATTGAACTTGTTGCCCAATTAGCCTTCCTGATGGGGGCGCTTCACCTTAATACCCCACAAATAGGCCTGAATTTCAAAATCCAACCACACAGAAAAGGGATTAAAGAAAGCTCCTTTGTTTTCCTGTGAAATTCACACTAAAACATTGAGCAACATTTAATCCTCCTCGGCAGACTCGGCCCTCCCATTTCTGTTATAAATAAAACGGTCAGGTGTCAGCCTGTGTGCTGCACACTGCCATCATGTTTCTCTACCAACTGCTCAGCTTTTCCTTTGTAGTTTCTAAAAAGGAAGAGAAGCCCAAATATGATTTATCTCTGTACAAGCGCGGCGACTTGCTTGAGGTACCCAGGACATTATTCACACATTTCGGGATTTACCTGGGGGACGATCGTGTGGCTCATCTCATTCCGGACATCCTGCCTGCGATCACCAAAAACAAATCTGCGATTGCAAAGATGGTAACAAATAACCGCCTTATCCTGGGGGCCATCACCAAAGAAGCAAGCGTCAGAGTGGACTCTGTGGCAGATTTTGCTTATGGCTCTGAGATCCTGATCAACCACGTGGATAAAGTGTGCGCACAGCCTCCCTTAGATGGAGACGAGGTGGCTCGGAGGGCAGAGAAACTCCTGGGCTCAGTCACCTACAGCCTGCTGTGGTACAACTGTGAACACTACGTCATGTACTGCAGATATGGAATGGCCATCAGCTACCAGACATACCAGGTAAACTCCACACAGAAAGGCCTCCCAGCAGCAAGACTAAAGGATGAAGTTCACTTTTTTCCAAGTCTGACTTCAAACAAGACTAAATAGGTTGTTTGTCACTGCGTTTAAACCTCGTGTCTATTCTTGTTGTAGAAACATAATTTTTGAATACCTTGCCACACACAGAATAAATGCATTTAAGGAAGTTAGACTGCTACAAAATATTTGTTTGATTGAATTTTGCAAAGTATTTTTTTTAATAAAAAACCTATAGAAGACAGTAGATTTTGCTATTCACTTTATTTTGAAAACCATATTAGAAAGAAATCTACTGGTATCTATTGCAGACGGGAAATATAATTAAAGCAGCCAGGACCATATATATTGTACCAGACATTTTATATATAAATTTTTTACATAGGTGTTATTTTAGAAAGGAAAAACATTTACGGAGGTGGGGTGCCCCCGGCCTCTCGGCCTGGGGCTCGGTCACTCAGGCACGGCTGGCTGCCGGCGGAGCTCACGGGCGCGTCACTGCAACTCCCCCTGGCTTCTGCTCCGCGGCTGCTGAGTGAGCCCTCATCTGGGACTCTCCTCAGCTCTTTCCGGGACAGTGGCGCAGCTGCCCCTCTGTTGGTCTTCCTTGGTCTCTTGTGTTCTGGGGGCCTCTGGATGTCTGGAGTTTTGATCTCCTCCACACCTGCTTCACGCCCTGGAGGACGGGGCTGTGGCCCCCCCCCCCCCCCCCCCACACCCTCTAGCAGATTATTACATGAAGGAACCTTTTAAAAAAACAAAAAACAAGCGCGTCCATGCTCACAGGTGTACACACGGGTGATCACACCCACAAACTACACCCTTTTTGGCTCCTACCTCAAAGCACACTGTGTTCTGTTGATCTTATGTGCTGCACAATAATGTTTAACATTTAGTATTTACTGTCATATTCCCATATATCATTGTGATGTTGTTTATTCTATTACTCTTGTTCTCTTCTGCTTGCTTTCTTTTTTCTTTCTCAGCAGGTGATCCAGGTGATCGATATATGCATTTTTTTTTCTCTGCCCGTTCTGTTGGTTTTTGTTTTTTGCCCTTCTCCCCCGTCCCTCTTCTCAGCTGTTTCGCTTTCCCTCTTTTTTTCTCCCCTTCTTTCCCCCAGTCAAGTCTGTCCCGTATTCAGTAAGTGAAAATAAAATAAACAATAAAAGGTGAATCAAATGGACAAAAAAAAAAAAAAAAGAAAAAAAAAAAAAAAGGAAAAACATTAATTTAGACTTTTCCTCAAATAGGGTGGACTTTTTATAATTACCTCACTAAACAGTGTGTAAAAATGGTTTATTAGTACTTTTTAGGGATTTATATTGAAACAAAGACTTGCTTTTTAAAGGTTATGTTTATTTATTTATTTATTTATTTTGGGGGGGGGTTAAGTTTTCCTGCATTTGTTATTTTGAACTTAACTATTTCCTGAGGCGAGCAGCTCCATCTAGTGTTACTTTGTGTCCACATTGTTGTCATTAAGACTTTCCCTTTTCAGAACAAACATCTTCTACTTTTCTAAATTTATCTCACACACTTTGTCATTTATCACAGCCTAATGTTGACATTTTCCCCCCAGTTCTGCACTACGATACGGAAGATCGTGTTCAGCAGACTGAGCGCCCTTTTGACTGCACTGTGTGGCGTGTGCACTGCGCTGTATGTAGGCTGCGTGACGCCGCTGATGTTTGTACTCATCCTGCTCGTCTCATTCACCATCTGGATGGCTGCCTAATGACCCCTGGAGAGACCGACCTGAGAGAAAGGACTCTGGCCCTGTTTTTGCTGTGTTACTGAAAACACTGGAAACAAGGTTTCTAGGTTGTTGTTTCAACTTCTTATAT
Organism: Aulonocara stuartgranti; assembly: GCF_965226115.1. NCBI lineage: Eukaryota > Metazoa > Chordata > Actinopteri > Cichliformes > Cichlidae > Aulonocara > Aulonocara stuartgranti. The sequence goes on along the minus strand of NC_138944.1, from coordinate 28,939,582 downwards.
ATGGCTGTTTTAATTTCTTTCTTTTTTCTTGTAGTTTTCTGAACTGTTAAGTAAGCTGTGATATTACTGTAGTTTAGCAGGTTTATTTAGCACAAATGTATTATGACTTAGGTGCAAAACTTTAAAGACTTTGAATAAAGCTCAAAGACATTTAAATAAAATAATGACTGAGATATATGATAGAGTACAGGGATGAGCTGTGCAGTAAGTGTGATAGATGGGTTCAAGGTGGGGGTGGAATTACATCAGGGATCAGCTCTGAGCCCGTTCTTGGTTGCAGTGGTGATGGACAGGTTAGCAGATGAGGTCAGGCATGTCTTCAGATGACATTGTGATCTTCAGTGAGGGAGTACCTGAAAGGATGGAGTTGTGCTCTGAAGAGGAATGAAAGTTCAAGATGTTAAGATTTTAATAGGGAATGAAGATTATATATCAGAGGGACAGCTCAGGTTTCACAGTGAGAGAGGAAAAGTTGAGATGGTTTGGACATGTGATTATGATGGACATTCCCCCCCAAGCAGCAGGAAAAGAGAAAGGAAAGGTTCGTGCATGTATTGAAGCAGGACACGCAGCGGGTTGATGTGACAGAAAAGACCGCTAAGGATCGGGTGAGATGGTGGCAGGTGATCTACTGTGGTGACGCCTAAAGGGAGAAAGATGATGAAGAAGAAGACGAATACAATATATGTCAGTGTGATGGTGTATGCAAATTGTATTGTGATAAGACTCACAGAAATGACACAACTTGTTACTTTTGTATGTTGTAGAATAAATTACTGTTTGTACCATGTGGACAAAAGCGCAATAAATTCCTTCTATTGTAATTAGTTTTTGTTATTCTGTTAAACAATTTGAATTTCCCTTCATGTTGCATTACTTTTATGGCTCATAGGTCATATCATTACATTATTATCTGCTGCTATTTCAATCGTTTTTGACAACGCCTTGTCTGGGAAAAATAGGCGGAGACAACAATGCTCAGAATTAAATGTTTTTGCTGCTTACTGCAGAGACTGTTGTTAATCTTCTCCCATTTCAACAGTAACAAGGAAAGTGATATATGCAGTACAATGTTGTGAAATCATCTTAATAAATTCTCTGTAAATATTCAGTATATGGCTATGCAAACACACAGTTCAACTTAGACTTAGACTTCGAGCTTTTTATTGTCATTGTGCAGTTTCTTGCACAGCGAAATTGGGTAGCTGAACCACAAAGGTGCTAAAGTAAGAAGAAGAGAAACCAATATACAACAAAGGCGGAAAATAAATAAATAATTAAATAAATAGAATAAAATAAAAAACAGTGTATATGTATACATATGTGAGTGGAACTATATACATGGTGTGGACCAAAATAATTGCACATGAGCCAAAAATATTGCACAGAACATGGAAAGACTGAGATATTGCACATAGATGATCAACAGCAGTGTCAGGGTGGATGTGTTGGGGAAGTCTTTACACACTCTTAGTTTGCATTAAGAGTTCTGACAGCCCACGGGAAGAAGCTGTTCTTTAGTCTGTTGGTTTTGCACCTGATGGATCTGAGCCTTTTTCCAGAGGGCAGGATGTTGAAGAGGTGGTGGTTAGGATGGAGGTGGTCCTTTATAATTGCCCTGGCTCTGGAGAGACATCTTGAGCTGGCAATTAAGTTCAGGGAGGGGAGTGGACAGCCGATCACCTTCTCTGCAGTTCTGATGATCCTCTGTAGTCTCTTCTTGTCAGCTGTTGTGCAACCAGCGTACCACACAGGATGGCGTGCACCAGCACACTCTCGATAGTGGCACGGTAGAAGGACACTAGGAGTTCAGTCTGCAGCCTGTTCCATCTCAGAACCCTCAAGAAATGGAGGCGCTGCTGGGCTTTCTTTACTAGGGCTGATGTGTTTGTGGACCAGCATAGGTCCTCGGATATGTGGGTGCCGAGGAACTTAAAGGAGGACACCCCTATCCATAAAAGGTGATGATAAAAACAACAACAACAGCAATGATAAAAAAAACAAAAAAAAAACAACGTCAGTACCCACAAATCTTTATTGTGATTTTTTTTGACACATCTGTGTTTGCCTGCAAAGCGTTTAGATGTGTGCAGGTCTTTGAAACAGAAATAACAGATTTCAAACTGACCTAAACTGACTAATACATTCAGGGGTTCCTTTGCAGAAGTATCAAAACTGAGAAAAAAGTTTTGCAAAAAAAGTAAAGAGAAACATCCTTTTTTAAAGAGGAGAATATTATCTGATTGACTCAGAGAAGAGGGCGTTTAATTCCAGGATTTATAGATAGAACTAGTGAGATGAAAGCAGACTTTACGCCAGGCAAGCGGTCAGAACAAATCCAGGAAAACAGATGCTAGAAAGAACAACAGGAAATGTGAAACACTGAGAAGGTATATATGTGTAATGTAGAGCTTATGAGGGGAAAAATATAAAATATAAATTTATATTTGTCATGATGTAAACACAAGATGAGACACTTATCAGAATTTCACAGCATCAGATGCAAAGACTCTAAATGTTCAGCCTGGCCAGAGCGCTCTAATAACTATAACTGAGCCCGCCTCTGTGACAACCTATCCGGTTGTTAAGTCTGATGTCACTAGCCGTGTCTGGGCCTAAACTCTGCTGCAGGTCCATATATCAAACGATCACTATGGCATTACTGAGAGTTGAAAAACTGTCTAAAGTCTTTCATCTTTTTTTTTTTTTAATGTATTTATTTATGCAAGTTTCAAATTTTTTTTACACATTCACAAACAGCGGGACAGAAGAACACAGACAATAAAGACAATAACAACCAAAAAAACAAAAAAAAAACCCCAAAAAAAAACAGAGCAACAAACCACACAACAGGGTACAAGGCCAGCACTTGTTAAAAACAGCAGAGAAGCAAACAAAGCAACTGGTATACATGTCAAACAACTCACAATCTAGTGAGTCCAATCCACAAGATCAAATCCAAAGATCACTAGGAGGAGCTGATAACAATCATGCAAAAACAGTTATGGGCAACAGCTCAGAATGAAAGCAGTTAAAACAATGTGGTCAGGACCCAGGGCGTGGACTGTCCTTCTTAATATGGTCTATAAAGGGCCCCCATATCTTCCTGAACTTCTCCATGGAATCAGACGTAGAGAACCGAATTTCTTCCAGGTATAGACAGGAGACCATCTCCTCGAGCCACCTCTTGAAGCAGGGAGGGGAGGCAGATTTCCACTCCCCCAGAATCAGACGTTTGGCAATCACCATACCAAACATGAGGGCCTGTTGAACAGCAAAGGGAAGTGCCAAGGAGTCGCCGGAGCAGCCCAGGATCACCATAAGACAGTCAGGATACAGTTGCCTATCATAAACAGTGCTATAGAAACTAAAAATACTAGTCCAAAAGGCTGTAAGTGTAGAACAGGACCAAAAAAGATGGCCAAGAGTACCGTCCACAAGTTTACATTTATCACATTTGGGGGAAACGTTAGGAAAAATCTTGTTCAATTTGGTTTTGGAATAGTGCAGTCTATGGACAACCTTAAATTGAATTAACTGAAGCCGGGCGTTAACAGAGGATAGTTTTATCCGACTTAACACTTCAGCCCATAGATCGTCAGAGATAACCAAACCAGTGTCCCTTGTCCAAGCCTCTTTAATATGGCAAGAGGGGGCTGCCGAAGAAAAAAGGTTGACAAGCCGAGAAATTAAGTGTTTTGAGGTGGGAGGTTTGTTCATCATATTGTAAAAGACATGCTGTATGGGGATGGTATCTAAATTTGAGAATGCTTGCTTGACATAATTCCTAATTTGTAAGTACCGAAAAAAATGACTTGTAGGGAGATTGTACTTTGTCTGAAGCTGAGCAAAAGAGGCAAAATGATTGTCAATATAAAGATCCTTTATAGCAATTAACCCTTTGACAGGCCATTGTTTGAAAGCAGCATCCATTGTACTAGGCGTAAAGCTAGGATTGTGGCAGATCGGGGCAAAAGTTGACACTACTGGGAGGTTCAAGATTCTCTTAATTTGATTCAATATTTTTATGGAGTTGCAAAGAATAAAGTCATCACATGCACTTTTAATAACCGATTTTGAAAATAAGATAGCTGGCAAGGATGCTCCAGTGTGCTCGATAGCAGTGCTAAGCTCCAATTCGAGCCATTTAGGGCTGGACCTGCATCCCACAGCATCACCAACTATAGGCAGATTCCAGAAGACCCAGGCTCTGGCATTACAGGCCCAGTAATAATGTCTGAAAACTGGAAGGCCCAGACCACCCTCGTCCGAGGGCTTTTGCAAGTGAGACTTCGAGATGCGGGGGGGCTTGTAGGCCCAAACAAAAGGCATGATAATGGCATCCAACGCTTTGAAAAAGGAAGACCTGAGAAAAATAGGAACGTTCTGGAATAGGTACATGAATTTAGGGAGCACAACCATTTTGATTATATTGATACGGCCAATCATTGAAAGTGGGAGAAGTTTCCACCTATCTATCATACACTTGAGCTCATCAGTTAGAACCGAATAATTAAGCCTGAAGAGGAGTTTTGAGTTCCTAGGGATGTTAATACCCAGGTATGAAAAATAATCCTGGGAGACCTTAAAGGGCAAACTAGACAGGAAATCAGGGCCCAGACCAGACGACAGCGGCATAAGAACAGACTTCTTCCAATTTATGGTGAACCCTGATAGGCGGCCAAAGCTGTCAATCAGCTTAAGAAGTGGAGGAAGGGAGATCTTTAAATCTGAAAGAGCCAATATGATATCATCTGCATACAGACCGATGGTGTACTCTGATGTGCCACAATTTATACCAGAGATATGGGAATTGGCTCTGATGGCAATGGCCAACGGCTCAAGAGCTAAAGCAAAAAGCATTGGAGAGAGGCAACAACCCTGCCTTGTCCCACGGTGTAAGAGGAACGGGAGCGACCTCTCATGGTTGGTAAGGACCGAGGAACGAGGGCAAGCGTAAAGCAACTTAATCATATTCAAAAAATTCGACCCAAAACCAAATTTTTCAAGAGTAGCAAACAAATAACTCCATTCCACCTGGTCGAAAGCCTGCTGGGCATCGAGTGAAATCACCGCAGAATTGGGCAGTGTCGTTGAGTACATCGCATTTAAGAGACATCTAGTATTAGAAAAAGAGAATCTATTGGGGATAAAACCCGATTGGTCAGGATGAATTATAGAGCCTATATGCTTATTTAACCGATTGGTTAGGACTTTAGCAATTATCTTTTGGTCTGAGTTGAGAAGACTTAGGGGACGATAGGAAGAAACATTAGTTTCGTCTCTGTCTTTTTTCAGGAGGAGACATATATGGGCATCGTAGAAAGAATGAGGGAATGAGCCGTTTAACACTGCGCAATTTACCATCCGAAGTAGCAGGGGAGCGATAACGTCAATATGTGTCTTATAAAGCTCTATCCCGAAACCGTCCGGACCACAAGCTTTTCCATTAGGAAAGGAGCAGATTGCATTTCTAATTTCCTCCAGCATAAAGTCTGCATCGAGTAAGCCCCGTGCAGCCTCAGGAAGAGTCGGGATGTCTAAAGCATTAAGAAAATTAGTGATTTCAGCAACTGTGGCCATGGTACTAGATGTGTATAACAGACAATAAAAACTGCGAAATCTGTCATTTATCTGCTTGTGATCAGACAGCAACTGGCCAGTTGCAGAGAGAATTCTGTGTATCGCCCTTTCAGCTTGAATGCCCTTCAGCTGTCTGGAAAGCACCTTGTCAGCCTTTTCACCAAGCTCAAAATGCTTCTGTTTTAATCGACAAATACAATTCATGACCTGCTCCCCCAACATGTGGTTGTAGTCATATTTCAATTTGAGAATGGTATTAAGTGTGTCAGCAGCCCCGGTATCGCGATACTTCTCCTCCAACACAGCCAGCTCTGCCTCAATATTAGTACGCAGCCTGAGTTTGTCCCTCTTCTGAGAAGCTTGATAAGCAATAATATGACCTCTAATAACGACTTTAAAGGACTCCCACAAAACAGAGTCTGAAACTACACCATTATCATTAAATTGTAAAAATTCTGCGATTTTAGTAGATAGGTAAACCGTAAAAGAGTCATTTAGATATAAAGAGGGGTTAAATTTCCAATTGTATTGGGGGGTATATAGGTTGAAGTCAATTACCGTTGAGAGAGGTGCGTGGTCCGAAACTAAAATACTGTGATAAGTGGAACTAACCACCTTCGAAATAAGCCTGGAATCAATAAGAAAATAGTAAATTCTACTGAAGCTGCCATGGACAGGGGAGAAGAAAGAGTATTGCTTTTCTAACGGATGCTGGTGCCTCCAAATGTCAACCAAGTCCAAAGATTTAGTAAGAGTATTGAGTACAGAAACAGCTCTCAAGGTTGGGGCCAGGGACGCAGAAGACCTATCCAACAATGGATCGAAATAACAATTAAAATCACCACCGATAATGATATTATGGTCATTGTATTGTGAAACAAGATTGAATATTTTACTAAAGAAGTCAGGGTTGTCAAAATTAGGGGCATAGATGTTCAAGAGGACTACAGGGGTGGAGTTGACTGTACCTGTAACAAGTATGAACCTCCCACCTGGATCACATATCTGAGTTTTGAATATAAAAGGAATAGTTCTGCGAACAAGAATGGCAACCCCTCTCGCCCTGGAAGAAAAGGCGGACTGGTACACCTGTGACACCCATACCGATCTTAATCGCCTCTGCTCTGAAGGTTGGATATGGGTCTCCTGTAAAAAAATTATATCAGAAGACAGAGATTTTAAATGCGAAAATACTTTACCACGTTTAAGAGCTTTGCCCATACCCCGACAATTCCAGGTTGTAAAAGTGATGTGGCTCATCCCCATCTTAAGTGAGTGGATGGTGTACGACGATGTGGAAGGACAAAATGAAGGCTTTGAGGTTTGACAAATAAAGAGCTGGCACTTACATCAAAAAACAAAAACGACACATATTTAGAAACAAGTAGACCCCCCCCCCCCCCCCCTCCCACCCCCACCCACCCCACAAACCGCAGAAAAAAAGATAGCGGAACACCCCCTATATCCAACAGGGAGGCAGCCGGGAACCAGGGCCAGCCTGACTGAACGCTAATACTCAAAAAAAAAATACCGTGGAGCCCCGTGCGCCCCACATATAATCTATTTAACAAACATGAAAAACAAAATTGTGCACCAAGTACGAAAGATCCAACTCAAATATCTAGATGGATATAAAACTTTAAGCGTTGCAACAAAACTGCAAATATGCAGAAATGAGACAGAGCATACAGAAACATGTGCATATCCCCAATATCACAACGTAACACAAATACTGCAGAAGCAAAACCCAATAGGCAAAATAGGCACTGTACACCGTTTCAGTGCGGGAAAGAGATGAACTCTACAGTATGTAAATCACAGTATGCAAACCAAAAAAACCTTTATATTGCGCATTGATCAGCTGAGGACAAAGATGTTGGATCAAAACATTCAACATAGCTGGGTAGAGAACATTACTGCAGAAAATGCGCGAATATGTAAACATGTCGTGAAATTAGTAAGTCACTTGTGAATTATTATTCATTTGCAGAGCCAATGGAGTCAGCAAACCGTGCAGCTTCCTCCGGCGACATAAAAGTCTTCGATGTGTTGTTATATTCGACATGGAGCTTTGCGGGAAAGCGAAGAGAGCACTTAGCACCGGCGTCGATCAGCCGCTTCCTCACACCACCAAAGGCCTGCCGCTGCGCCGAGACCTCCGCAGTGTAATCAGGAAAAATGGAAACTCTGTCTCCGCGGTACAGCAAAGGAGACCTTTGCCTGCTGAGTCGTAGTATGTCAAACACATCCCGGTCGTTGTGGACTTTAGCGATGATGACACGTGGCCGTTCATTGGGCTGTGGCTTCGGTCTCAGGCTACGGTGGGCTCGGTCTATTTTTATCGGCCTGCTGAAGTTCTCACGACCCAAAAGCTCTGGAAGTAGGTTAGCAACGAAGTCGGTAGGGCTGCCTTTCTCATCCCCTTCCTTAACTCCCGCAATCCTCACGTTGAGTCGGCGAGAGCGCCCCTCCAGATCGTTGACTTTAGCTTTGAGGAGAGTGTTAACCACCTGTAGCTCTTTGCACGATGCTTCCAGCGCTGCTAATCGGCTATCGTTAGCGGACATAGCTTCATCAAGGTCTTCAAACCGGCGCTCAGACTCATGATATTTCTTCTGGAGAGAAGTTAGCGTTGCATCAATTGCATCGAGACGGCCCTCAACCGACTTCTTCAACCCGTCCACGAGCGAGGTTATTTTGGAAAGCTCAGCTCCATGGTTAGCGATAGCCGCTAATATGGCATCATTACCTGCCGCCGACTGACTCGCCTTGGACGTATCCCTCTGGCTCTCATCTTTCTTCGGCATGATGACAAAAGATCGGCTCCGACAGTCCACGAAACAGATTTTAAAACTACCCACCTAGAAATAAACTTAAAGTGCAACTTTATGAGTGAGAAGGCACGGAGAGCACAGAAAACACGTCTACTCCATAGCTGCACACGAGCGCCCCCTAAAGTCTTTCATCTTTAATAAAATGATCAGTGTTCTGCTCTACCAGGTGTAACAATTGAGTTTAACATCAAGGCATCCATGAAAACGGAATTTATGACATTTAACGGAGTTAGAAGTTAGCAGGAAGTTAGCTCGCTAGCTTCTATCTAAATACAATATAGCATGTCCTGACTGCGGGGTTTTGGAAACAAATTAAAACGTGCAGCTTTGTTATCACTTCCAACATAAATGAAGACAGAAAACTAAACAGCAGTGACGTTTGTAGGGTTACTGAAGTTGGGCTAGCTGGTATATAATGATGTGCTACGTGACCGCTAGCGACACAGCTATGTTAGCATAATATAAACAAGCTAACTTTTTTTTCCCGCTCGATAAAAGTTAACGTGAGTGTTCTCGGTGGTCAGGAACAAATGTAATCGCATGGCAGGATGCTGTAAAAGGACCAAACTTCAGCCAGGAGAACAACTGAGATAATCCATCCACAATACGAGGTTAGTCATTCATATACTGCTGCATGGGCTGGGCTGTAGTTACATCCTAAAGTTTTAAAAACTGAGCTTAAATAAATGATTAGCGGTAATAAAAGCCGAGGGAGGTCAACAGTGATCACTGACTGTTTTAGTAGACTGTTTAAATAGAAGAAAATACAAAACATTAAACATGTTAACAACACAAAAGCCATATTAAACGCAGACTACTTTAGGCCCGGAAGTAGGATTCGTCGTGTCATCACTGAACAACCGGATTAAGTAGATCATGAATTAAGATTAAGATCGTGGGCAGTCCCCACTGGTGGGGTGAGGAACCAACACATGTGAGCATGAATGGGTATGTCTCTCCTGCCTTTATCAAATTAAAATTCATTGTGGTCACTGTTTTTTTATTGTTAAAAATAAGAATAAATGATAAAAACACTGATATGTGAAGTCAAGTGAACTTTATTCATTTTTTTTAACATACAAACACATTCAACAACAATAGTGGAGCAGAGAAAAGCAATACAAGCACACTAACACTTAAAATGACATAAAAATGTATGTGGGGCATGAAAAAACTGCACAACCACATATAACGTCTTCTGCATAAGTCAAACTAAGTCCAAGATCCAACTCTTGATGTTTCCATCTGGACATCTACAATGTGAACATTTAACGAGTCATTAAATGAGTTTATAGGAGTCATTCTATAGGTGCAAGTGTATGTCTGTCTTTCGTCTGAGTATCAAAGGCAGACCAAGACCAGAGTTAAAGAAGGATAATTGCCTTACCATTACACTTAAGCACTAATCCCGCAGAGAAGCACTACATATTGATTTAAGATAGGTTGATGTAATGGGCTGAACCCCACAGGTTCTAATAAAAGGAGTGCAGGTGCACAGACCCTGCTGAGATGGAAGTGTAACTGGGTTTTGTCGCCTCTAAAATTGACGATTTCCAGGGCTAAGTTGGATTCACTAAGAGAAATCTAATTTTCATTTCTATAATCTCACACGGTGTCAGATGTCTCCCTTATTCAGCTTCTATTAAATACCTCGAGACATATTTCACATGGCAGCTTTAAGAAAAAAAAGGTCTGTGTCTATGAGAAGAAAGTGGGCTAAATCTATTTTAAGAGCCCAAAAGCTAAAGCAGGAGTACACTGTGCGTAAACACTCTTATATTTCATTATAATCATTTTTTAATATTTATAATACACACAAACTGATAATATTTGAATGACTTTTTTACAGTTGAGACATTGAGCTGTAGGTGCCTTGAGCTTTATTATTGCTGTCACCAGTTTTCCCTACCCTAACTGTCAAACGTGGTCCAAACATTAACATTAGTGGCTATAGTTACTCAACTAAATGTCTGGAATTGTCCTTTTAAAATATTTCCAGGGCACTCAAACATTTCCTAGTTCTGTCACAAAATATATTTTGTATTTTTATGTATGCTCTGGACAACTTTTTTCCCATAAAAATCAGAGTCTGCTTCCACTGGAGGTCTCTTCCTGTTAAAGGGGAGTTCATTGCTGCCACTGTGGCTAAATGTTGCTGATTGGGGATTGTTCACATCCGTTATAATACAAAGTGCCACGAGGCAACAGTTGTTGTGAACTGGTGCTATATAAATAAAAATAAAAATAGTGGTAGCTGCCAGTGCCACGCCTCAGCGTCTTAGTGCATGCACACGTGGTATAAATTTTTATCATAGGTGACTTCCATGTTCAGTTATTGCATTCACAAGATATTCAGAAAATGTGACCTTTGACTTCGACCTCGGGATCAAGGTTCACTGATATTTGAATTTGTCCAAGGTTTTCAGTAGATGCACATATGGCATCAATTTCAAAACCCCGCATCACCTCCTTCTCCAGTTATTCATTCACAATCTTGGGTGTCCATGCTGTCCACCTGCCTGCCTGGTGGGGTGATGACAATAACCCATCAGCCTTTTGCAACTGAGGGGTAAAAAGTGAATTTCGCTTTCTTCTTAAGAACATTTTAAATTATGTAAATCAGAAATCTAAAGATATTAAATGCATGGTGGTGCTGTGGTCAGTGCTGTTCCCTCACAGCAAGAAGGTCCTGAGTTTGACTCCAACCTTGTTTCTGTGTGGAGTTTGCATGGGTTCTCTCCAGGTACTCCAGCTTCCTCCAACAGTCCACAGACATGCAGTTAATGATGTGTTAATTGGTGAGTCTAAACTGAGTTGTGAGTGTTGCTGGTTGTCTGTCTCTCTGTGTTAGTCCTGCATCAGACTGGTGACCTGTCCAGGGTGTACCCTGCCTCTCACCTATGATAACTCCAGCAAACCTGATAAGGATAAGCGGAAGAGAAAGGATGAATGGGTGCAATTTTACAAACAGTGTTTATAAATGTATTTAAACTCTATCACAGCGGTCCCCAAACCCCCGGGCCACGGACTGGTCCGTGAGTCATTTGGTACCGGGCCGCGAGAGTGAGACTCGGGTGTGAAATGTATGGTTTTCAGGGTTTTTATCGTTATTTTGTTATCGTTTTTTTCGTTAACTCGGTTTTCCTGGGTCTTTTCACGTGTGTTATGAATAAATCTTATTTTTTTTTCGGTACCGGTACTAGTTTTATTTTGTTGTATTTATCCGCGACACCTTAAAGGCCGGTCCGTGAAAATATTGTCGGGCACAAACCGGTCCGTGGCGCAAAAAAGGTTGGGGACCTCTGCTCTATCAAAATCCTTTTGTAATACCACCAAAGTTTAACGTGGTTCTCTTCAGGACACTGACTGTACCACCAGAACATGATTTGGAAAATAACTAATCTATGAACATAATTTCTGTGACAGAGATTTGTAATTGTGGTATAGGAAGTTACTACTACTTATCAGAGGGTTTATGGTTTGATCCGCAGTTCTTTCAAGCCTCGTGTGTATTATTGTGGTGTGGAATTAGCTTTTGGACGGATAAAAAATGTGTAGGATAAAAGCGCTATACAAATGTGCGTGAAATGGTAAAAGTGGTTTGCGGTGCAAAAGTGCTTCAGGTGTTTGATAAGACTGGAAAAAGGCTTCAAAGGCTTCAAAATACAGTAGCCAATAAAGTGATAAGTGGGGTGAAGATGGCAAGAAATATGCTCTTCTGGAGAGTGGATGTGCACTGAAGGACGGAATTGAACAGCAGTGCATCCTGATGCGCTGATGTGCTTGAAATTACAGTGACGCACATCGTGACTCCACCAGTGTGAGGCTATAAAATATTTGCTGCACAAACTGCTTGAGTGAGTTTACCTAAACTCTCTTTCTTACAGATTTAAACAGACCAAACGCAGCTACTGTAAATGAGCCAAAACTGAAATTTCTGTCTTTGTTTATATAAAAATCTCATCTTTCAAGTGTTTTTCAAAGTTCATTTATACAATATAATAAGCATATTATCAAGGTAAGTTTGCTGTTAGCCAAATTTATATCTTTCTAGCGATTCGTTTTTAATAACAATAGCCAAATTTTTTGTAATGGTAACTGAATGGTCAGACATGTCATTGGTCAGCTGCAATGCTGATCCTGGATCAACTTTATTATGATGATATAGGAACAACAACATGAGCATGGGGATATCAGTGCGTACTCACATATGCAAATGACGCCCACGTTTACATGCAAATAAAGTCCAAGAACTACTCCGATGTCAAATCTGGAAGCTTTTGTAAGTAAACCAAACTACCCAAACGACTGTATCAGCCTGCAATGATGTGAAAATATATAGTGTCACTGTATACAACACTGTTATTTGCTCTGAACAGCATGTTCCTCAGATCCATTTCATCGCTTTTACTGAGCTTTTTAGCTCATTTTTCTGCATGTTAAACAAGTGTTTTGAACACACTGTCCATAAATGCTATCTTTTGATTGAGTTCTATGAATTTATTATTGTTGGCCACAATATCTTCCTGTTCCTGTTCTCCCTTATTTATTTATTTGTTTATTTTTGTTGCTTGCATATTACAGCTTTATTAGTTACTAGGAGTAAATATGACACAGCAGCAACTGCAGTAATTATGATAAATACTGAGGCAGAAAATTAGTCAACCAGAAGGCAGCGCGGCTATTAGCCCTGGCTGTGTGAGAGCAGTGTGGCAATGCTAATTTTAATTGACTACACTGGAAGCCCTGCATGTGTCTTGCTGTGCACAATGAAAATGTGCAGCAGCCATGAGTGAAGAGACTCATGATCACCTTTTGAGATACAGTGACGTAAACACACCAAGCAAGCTGGCTTTAAGTAAGAACTCAGTTTCACCGATAACAAAAACACTTGCAAACGTTAGTGTAGCATTTTTCATGCCATTCTTCCTGTTTTTGTGTCATCTCTCTTCAAAATAAAGTAAAAATAATATTTAAAGTACAAATAATAATCATGTCAGAGGTTTACATTTCATTTGGACATCCACAAAGAATTGACCATGTGAGACAAAACTGATGTGGATTTGTCTACATGTTTCAGTTTTAACTCCATTAGTACTGACTGAAGGTAACACGTTTAACAGCATACAGCAAAATGTCCCCTGCATAATCACTTTAACTACAAACTGACATCTGGTCTTTGGATCTTAATATGATATCAGGTTCTGCAGCACTGACCAAGCAACGTTTGGTTTATCACTGTCTTTAATCGGTTAACGTCAGCTTCCACTGAAAAAGAGACGTTGCTCTAGCTGTCAGCTTTTACAGTCAGAATTGTGATCTGAATGCACTGTGGTGCTAAACTCAGTTTGCTTTTACAAGAACAGCTACATAGAGTCTCTACAGGCTCCTCTTGTTCATGTGAATCTTTTATCTGTTGATTTATTTATTTCTATTTCTGAGTATTTCAGTTATTACATTATATGTGGTACAGTATGAGCGCCTAGCACTCATAGGAAGCGGGGGGTGGGGAAATATTGGGCAAATATAATAAAAGAATAGAGTACGAATGGAAATGCAGAATGTATCGCCAACTGCTGCTCCTTTAAGAAAAACACAAACATGCAGCACACACAAAAATGAAAAATACACAGATACATAAATCAACAATTTTCTTGTAGCGTTAATGAGTGTGTCAGAGAGAGAGTGTGTTACAATGCCTGTGTCTTTGTCACAAATGTAATTGCTAATTAGGGTGGGAAGCCACAATAATGCCTCCCATGAGCCAGAAGCAGACAGAGATGGAACCAGAGATGGACAACTGCGCTATCTGCAGCCCCCAAGAGTACCTTAGACCTGTGGCCACACATCTCGGTGACAACCGCACACCCATCCCAGCAGGAGAAGGGTTGAGGCCTCAGATGGGATGCCCACGACCAAAGGGTGAGAGTCTCAGAGTCAACCCTGCCAGAGGCTGGCCACCCTGGTGCAAGCTGAGAAGAGAAGAGTTGAGGGTCCCAGGCAGCCTAGAACTATCCCGCACCTGCCAGAGCCTGCTGACAAAGAGGAGGTCTAAGCCACGCCCAGCCTCCAAGGGAGCGGGCCAAAGTCCACACCAGAACATCCAGCCATGTACCCCAGAACCAACAAGCAACCTCATCCCAAGGAGGGGCAGAAGGGTCCAGCAGGGCGCAGGACCATGTTCCACAGGGGAAAAGGCATACAGTCCCCTGCATAATCACTTTAAGTACAAACTGACATCTGGTCTTTGGATCTTAATATGGCATCAGGTTCTGCAGCACTGACCACTGTCTTTATTTGGTTAACATTTGGTTTCTTTGCAACAGAGACGTTTCTCTGTGTATTTTATCATATCAAACACTTTGTTGTTCAGAATGATATATGTCGTGTCATCCTCTACAGACACACAGCAAGCAAAATTCTGCAGGTATTTAGGTTTGCTTCAGCTGTTTTTGATGTCTCCAGTGCACAATTCAATGATGTCTATGTAAATGCTGTCATGTTCAATTACCTGCTCGCTGCCAGTTGAGTGCATCAAATAAGTCTAATTTCTAAGATGTGAGCTGAGACAATGAATAACAAAATTGTACTGTAAAAAAAAGAAAAAGGTTATCCATGCACCCATGCATCCATTCTATTAATCGCTTCTCCAAGTCAGGGTCACAGGAGGCTGCAGCCTGTGAGGGTAAGAGGCTAAATAGGATGAATAAAACATGAAATAAGAGGCAAATAAATTCTGATTCATTTACATATTTATCCCTGCACTAGCTATTTAGTGAAACAGATACAATTTAAGAATTGTATAATAGAAAAAAACATTTTATTCTGACATAGAGTACACACACACACACACACACACACATATAATCTATGTGGACCTCTTACTAATACAGAAATGTTCTTTTTTTCCTTGACCAGGAGCTGAAGCCTTAAATCACAGTGTGAGGCATCTGCAATGACAAATGAAGAATCATTTCTTGCTACCATATTAAAGAAGATCATTTACACTCTGCTCAGCCTGCTGCAATCTTCCTGAAAGCCTTGCCCAGGTTTCCTGTTTTTCTTTCCTCATTATTTCACCATCTGTGTTGTAGCTCTATGGGCAAGTTTGGTAGGCGTTTGCCAAGGAGACAGTTCTACAGTAACTCAGTTCCTAATGGCCACATGGTGACTTGGTTTATAACAGCGGTAATCAAATGATTGCAATTATAAGCCGCAGGCTTAACAATTTGAAATGGACCTGCTTCACTGAACTAGACCTTAAGCTGGAACCTGCGCTGTTATTCACCAGAATATAAAAAGTGAGGTCTCTAATGATGAGTTTGTGGGGAAAAAAGACGTTTCAGAGGATGCTGATTGATGGCATCAGTGAAAAAAAGCGGCAGAGACTCACGGACGCTCATATAACTGAAACTGATATTGTTTCATGTAACAACGTAATTTAACAATGCAAACATACTAATAAACAATCAAAAAGAAAACAACATCAATTACATACAACTTTAATTACATACACTATACAGTGGCGTGTCTAGAAAATTTTTGTTGGGGGGCCAGGTAGGGGCACAGATTTGGAGAAGGGTGGCAGATGTAATTGGCAGATAATGTTAAAAACAATTCTACCAACCATTAACCATAATTCAATAACCCTGTAAACCTAATAACCGAATGCGCTTTTAACTCTTATTAGAATGAGATTTTAACCACTACGGTGCAAAGTTTTTAGATACTGCGTTGATAAAGTAGAAGAGATACAATCAGTCAGTGTTTACTCAGCATTCAAGGACATCAATATTTGCATAGTATTTTTACTGACATGTAGTGCACATATGTTTTGGGCAAAAACATTTTTGAATATTAAAATACGAACATTTTTAACATACAATTGGCAAATTAGCCAATGCCAATGCAAAACTTTATCTGCCTGTTAAAAAAAAGAAGATAATCTTCTCACAAACTGGTGTTTGATTTTGAAACAGGAAAAAAGTGGGGAAACAAATGAAAAGACT
Source organism: Aulonocara stuartgranti (assembly GCF_965226115.1). Lineage (NCBI taxonomy): Eukaryota > Metazoa > Chordata > Actinopteri > Cichliformes > Cichlidae > Aulonocara > Aulonocara stuartgranti. The sequence goes on along the minus strand of NC_138944.1, from coordinate 28,923,156 downwards.
AACATTTGAATAAAACCTGAAAGCAAGTAAATACTTTCTATGCTGCCTTATGGTAAACTTTGGTAATATTGATGTATAAATAACAGCATTGGCTGATGATGAAATACAGTCAGCTGGCATGGTGACACTGCCAGTATTAACCTGCAGGGCTGGACTGGGACAAAAAATTGGGCATTTTGACTAGAGACCGGCCCACCAGGTATTAAAGCCATAAAGACTTTGAATGAAAACAAATGCTGTTGTGACAGTGATGTACAGTCTTGTTGGTATATGTATGATTTCTATACATTTTACGTCAGATAAAAACTTTGTTCGCAAGATTCAGATAATTATTTAATAAAAGCTAGATATTTGAATTGACAATAAAAAAAGAAAAGTATTTCTTTGTGCCCCCCTCTCCCTGTTAATGCCCTACCCAGCCCCCTGGCAACACTTTCCTAGACCTGCCCCTGCACAGTTACCAGCTGTCAGCTACGTAAAAAAGGATCCTGGTGTTATTTGTCTCTCAGAAACAGTTCATAACTTCCCTTCAACTCATTCATGTCACCTAAAAGGTAAACCTGTTTCTCCATCACAGCTCTGATGATCCAGTAAGGACGTCTCCTGGTTTCATCTTCATGTTTCCCTCTCACCACATATCCAAACCGACATCATGACCAGCAGCTTTACAGCTGTGGCTCCAGCAAACATCAGCTGATACTAGAAATTAATGTTAAATAAATTCTAACAACAGCTGATCAAGCTTAAACATGCTGCTGTTGTTTAGCGCGACATCCGCTGGTTTCCTGTTTCTGGCACAAAGTGGGCGATAAATAAACAAGAGAGAAAAGCTGATCAGCTGATCAGTTTCACGATTGAAGTAGCAATAGAAGAGGCAGCTGTAAAGACAGAATAACTCCAGCTTTGTGTCTTTTTCCATCCTAGCTGAAGTACGGGACAAACTGCGTCTCTTCTCAGCTCAATATGAAACGTGTAATATTTTCTCTGAATGAGGGACCATTCCATTTTTTAAGGAGCTGTTGGCAACTCTACTAACTAACCTTATGAATAAAATAAAGTTCACTATCAGTAACATCATAGCAACCGAACAGCTGTATAGAAACTCGTCATTCTAGCTCAGGCAGTACGAGGTATTGTAACTGACTGTAAAAAGTCAGCTTAACAAAAATAAACTGCACCTAAACTTGGTTTATATCTGACCCAGATAGACTGCAGGTCATAACTTCTTACCTGAAGTTCAGTTCACCTGACACTTGGACCGGCGGCCGCCTCGGGTCTCTCCTCCTGCCTCACCTTCCCTCATCCACCTGTTGCCTCTGTGGAAGCTCCGCCATAGCCACCACCAAACAACTGAGTTATTTTTACACATTGGCCAGCATCTGGCCAATCCACCACCTCTCATTGTTCATGCCGTTACAAAAAAAATTAAAAAAAAAAGTCATCAGCCCACCATGCAAACGTCCAATGGCTAGTCCAGCTATGTTAACTTGTTAATCTTTCGCAGAAAAAATGTTTTCTGCGGTGCCGTCTTTTGTGCTTGGCTCTCCTACCTTTGCTAACTTGATGCTCATAGTGCAGAAGCCGGTGCTCCATTCACTTACCCTCGGATATCTGAGCTTCACTGTGAAACCATAATCGTACATTTGATATTTCATTAAATTTTATTGTTTTAGCTTCGGAGTGACACCTGGGGTGGCCAGTCTGGTTGGGGGGGGGGTGGCCTGTGCCCCAGGCCCCCGCTGGACACGCCACTGTTCAGCTCCTAAGTGTCCAGAGATAATTAACGCGTGGGTGGTAAATTTATGTCACATTTGACTCACTGCTTACAAAGTTGAGAAGATGCTAAATATGCTCTAGCTTGTGACTTGATTTTAAGTCACGGTAAATTTTGTTGTTGCAAGTAGCATTTCGAGGACATGTTGGAGTCACGTCCTAGCTGCACCTTGACGCATTTGGAGGAATCTGTTTAGAGTTTTTAATACCATACAATAGTGTTTATGTTCTAGGCGCAGTTATTAAACTGCAAATACTAATTATGAAAAACCCCAAAAGATAAAAGAAAAAGCTGCTACCGGTGCTGCGTAACAGTCTGCGGAGGCACACCCAGACTTCATCAGCGGAGTCCCTGTAATACGCAGATGCTGCAAGCACGTTGTCGCCAAGCTTTTTTTTTTTTTTTCTACATAAAACATTTTTATAATTGACTTTATAGTCTCATCTTCTCACAGTCTTTACACTTTGCTATTGCTCAAATGCTCCATATAAAGCACGCTACGCATCTGCACTTTTAGGTTTTCCTATTGTTGGCGCACATTTATTACATTTTGTACTCTCACAGGATGAAGACCCCCAAAAGACCGCGTTCTCGTTTCTTCTCTGTTACTTAACCCGCCTCGTTTTTCTGTATCGCTCAGTCTCACAGAGCAGTTAATGAACCCTCGACGCCAAACGGACCGCAGTGCGCACTGGCAAACTGTTGCGCGCTTTGCTGCTGCTGCTGTTTCTCAGAATAAGGACACCTTTTCTTCCCCCCCGCTGGTGTTTAAATGGGTTTGCTCATCTGGACATGACAGGAACGAGAAGAAAAGCACCAAAACTTTACTAGCGGCACAAACGATGAGCGGAATCTAACAATCTCACTCTGCAGATTGAGGTGAGTGGATCTTGATCAGAGTAGCTGTCTCATTTATACTCAAACTGTCACGTGTTTTTTCTTGATAAATAGCCATCACAAATTGCCACATGACTTAATAACTGTTGCATTTGCAATTTTTTACAAGCCCCCCACAAAAGCGCGGTGCATCCTATAGGGCATGTAAATGTTAATTTAAGATTTTCACAATCCAGCAGCTGAGAAGGGGGTTAGTATTCTCAGCTAGTGACAGATTTGTGTTTGCCGCACTGAAAGATAATTGCGGCACTGCTCGTTACAGTATGTGGCTCTGGTTCCTGCGTTCATTGTATTCCAAGACCTCTTAAAAGGAAATCCACCCCATCAGAAGCGCATTGTGCTCTTGGATAGAAGCCAAGCCTTCGGAGTCAATATCTGCAATCACCCAAAGCAAACCTATGTGCCACCAACAAGTGTTCTGTCAAAACTCCGGTGTAACTGTGAGGTTTTTGGTAACTGGCTGATATTTAACATAAATGGTGGACTTTTCAAAGTTAAACCACATAAAAAAAAAAAACTTTCAATGTATGAATTAATTAAAATGAGGGCTGTCCCTCAGTGACTTCTCACGTGTAGATTTGCATTTTACAGAGCTTACTTGTGATTTTGACTAATGCAGACTTAATACTAATACTACTAATAGAGCACGCAATATAAACTACTGGCTAATGGTTAATAGACTATTACATGAGCCACAACTAATGTCCATATCTACTTTTTGTTCCACAGATTTACTCTGGTTCTTTTAGTCATGAACACAGCAGAACAATTAAACATGACTCAAGTAGAAGATTATCAGCTTCAACCTTCTAACTGCTGCTCAACCGCGTACACAGTGTATGGTGAGAACTTTCTCATGGAGGATGACAGCACAAGGCTGGTTGCAGTTCAAGTTATCCTCATCCTTGCTTACAGCACAATCATCCTGTTTGGAGTCACTGGGAACTCCTTAGTGATATATGTCGTCTACAAGTTCAAAAATCTGCGGACCGTGACCAATTTCTTTATCGTAAACTTGGCTGTTGCTGACTTGCTCGTAAACACGCTGTGCTTACCTTCCACCCTTGTCAACACCCTCTATGGCAAATGGATGTTTGGTCAGGTGTTGTGCTTCATGCTACCCTGTGCTCAAGGCATGGCTGTGCACGTGTCCACCATCACTCTGAATATCATTGCTCTGGACCGCCACAGGAACATTGTCTACCACATGGAGACTAAGATGTCCAAAGACATGTGTGCTGTTGTTATCGTCATCACGTGGGCCGTCAGTGCCCTGTTGGCTAGTCCCCTTGCCATTTTCAGGGAGTACGAGATGCTTGATCTGTCGCCGGCCGAGACTCTTCACGTGTGTGCGGAGAAGTGGCCGGGAAGCAGCATGAATGGAGCCATCTACAGTACATCGATGCTTCTGATTCAGTACTGTTTGCCTTTAATAATCAACTCTGTCGCTTACATTCGCATCTGGAATAAACTGAAGAATCACATGGCTCATCGAAACGATCGAAATGACCGTAATCAGCGAAGGAAGAAGACCACCAAGATGCTCCTGACCATGGTGGTGGTCTTTGCCGTCAGCTGGTTGCCTTTCCACGCCTTCCAGTTGGCCGTTGACATCGACAGCAGCGTGCCGTACATGAAGGACTTCAAGCTGCTTTTCACTGTGTTCCATATCATAGCAATGTGCTCAACATTCGTCAACCCCATCCTGTACGGCTGGATGAACAACAACTACAGGATGGCTTTTATGTCTGTGTTTAAGTGTTTCCCGCTTTCCAGCGTGACCGCAAGATGCTCCAAAGCCAGAGAGACACAGAAAGACGAAGATGGGGTTTGTACTGATTGTAAATCAACAAATGTCTAAAGTTGCACAATTTAAGGGAATGGACTGATAATTAGTTGTTCAAATGTGAAGTGTGTATTTTATGTTTATTTTGGGCATTTTGACCACACATAATAATGGATGATTAAAATGACTTTTTAAATGTTTTAAAGGGCTTAAACTTTAAAATAGCTAACTTCTAACATCAAATAGAGCAACAAAGGGGGGCATCATTAACACACCTGTGAAACTGTACTCACGGCTTCGTAACATACATGTATACGTCTTTAATCTTAATCATTTAAAATACGGCGGATCCAATCTGCCATCCGCAATATACTGGTGTTATCTACATTTTTGCAGTCAGAAAAATAACTGACAAATACCCGCTGCAATAATGAACTTCTTCTCAATTTTGATTTCTGTTCAGCAACGCCACCAGTACAGCTCTCTTACAATATCTGCATAACATGAATTGATTTTAAGCTTTTCTGATTTTTTCCTTCAAATTCTTGGTTCGGCTCCCACCCTTAAGTTGCCACAAAATCTTCTCAAACATCAGAATAAGCTTCATCGACACTAGAATGAAACAACAATATATTATTGTGACAAAAAAGCGGAAAAGCAAAAACCTCTCATAATCTCACGTTTTTCTGATTGTTCACCCTAATCATTTATTTTCCTGCTCACGCTGATGCCAGGCTGCACAGACTTTAATGGCGTATTTATCGACACATTTTACTGAAATGTAGCAAAGTCTTGACATGTTTAATTAATTAATTAATTAGCTAATTAGATTATTTTCTCACAATATGAATAAATAATTAAAACAGTAAGCATTTTTATCATAAGCAATTAAAAAAAATTGATGTTTGTAATCATTAATTTATTTTTATTTTACTTTTTTTTTTTTTTTGGTCCCTGCCACACTTTTTTAAGGAATTTGTCTTGTTGTGTTAGAAATGCACACACTGATAAGACACAAGACTTGAAGACAAACACCAAACTTCTATGTCAAAATGAAACTTTGCAGTCTAACCTAGCAATTGCTTTTCAAACAATTAAACCTTTAGAGGTAAACAAAAAAAGTACTGTTTGATCCTGTCATTTGTTATGCTCCACACATCACATCGTCCACATCACGAGCTGTGCCATCCGTGGCTTGGCAACGGGGAAGATATCACCCTGCTCTTCTGTCGAGTGGACTGAAATCACATTGATGTACTTGCATGCCTTTCATTGCTTGAAAAAGAGGACCGGACCAAGGTATGTTCTTGGTTCTGATCTTCTCCCTCCTATTCCCCTTATCTTCCTCTTCCTCCCACCCTCTTTATCTCAAAGTTTGCAGAGTTCTTACAAGGGAGTTGAGCTACTAAGGTTCAGACTGCCTGTTGTATAACTGATTTCAAGCATGTGTGGGTGTTTCCAGGTATGTTTGGCAAAGACTGGAGAGAAGTGTTATCTCAATGATTGCAAGAGATTTCATTCTTCACCAACGTGTTGGAAGAAACACGTGTGGTGTTTAACAAGCAGTGTTCTGCACAACTGCATCAGATTACAAAGTATTAAAGAATATCTGCTCTTGCAGATATTCTTTAATACTCATTTTGTTCCATGAATTTTTGTTCGACAGCAGTCTTTTACACAGGAGCATGTAGAATAAATAAAATAAGAAGAATAAATAGAACCTAGGCTGTACTAAATTGGCTGTTGCTAAGTGTTTGACTTGGATTGGGCAATTAAGAATAAATACTTAATAATAAATAACAGACAAATTATGATATAATTGAAAGAATTGAATATCCAGTGAATTTAATGTTTAAGTTGCCAGTTCAGCTCAGGCTTCCAGGGTTGTAAAGATATAGTTGGAAAAGTTAACGTATCCAGAGAGATAAGAGATAAGATAAGATAGAACTTTATTAATCCCTCGGGTGGGTTCCTCTGGGAAATTCGACTTCCAAAAAAAGCACAGCAACGACCGAAGTTACAGTTACAGAATTGTTATATATATATATATACACACACACACACACACACACATATATAAATACAGAGACAAATATAAATAAAATATACAAAGGGGATAAATAGAATAAATAGGAATAAAAAATAAAAATACAAGTGAATTGCACATTTCAAGTATTGAGTCTATTGCACTGTTGACTATTTACAAAAAGTATTGCACAAGGTATTGTACAGTGAGGTGCAGAGGCACTGCAGCTTAGTTGTTCCCCCCTCCTTTGTCCTCCTGTTTCCCCTCCCTCTCCCCTCCAGAGAGGAGTTAAACAGTCTGATGGCGTGTGGGACAAAGGAGTTTTTAAGTCTGTTAGTTCTTGTCTTGGGGAGAAGCAACCTGTCACTGAACAGACTCTTCTGATTGTTTATGGCCGTGTGCAGAGGATGCCCAGCATTGTCCATAATGTCCATCAGTTTCTTTAATGTCCTTTTCTCTGCCACTGTCACCAGAGTGTCCAGCTTCATGCCGACCACAGAGCTAGCCTTCCTGATCAGTTTCTCCAGCCTGGATGAGTCCCTCTTTGCTGTGCTGCTCCCCCAGCACACCACAGCATAGAAAAGTACTCCAGCAACCACTGACTGGTAAAACATCCTCAGGAGCTTCCTGCAGATGTTAAAAGACCTCAGCCTCCTGAGGAAGTACAGTCAGCTTTGGGCTTTTTTATACAGGTGCTCTGTGTTGCATGACCAGTCCAGTTTATTGTCCATCCACAGCCCGAGGTACTTGTACTTGTTGACCACCTCCACCTCCTCCCCCTCTATCTGAACTGGCAGTGGACCTTCTCTGGACCTCCCGAAGTCCACAACCAGTTCCTTAGTCTTTGAGGTGTTGAGTTGCAGGTGGTTTGTGTGACTCCATGCGACAAAGTTCCTTACCAGACTTCTGTACTCCTCTTCCTGATCATCCCAGATACACCCCATGATGGCCGTGTCATCTGCAAACTTCTGAATATGGCATAATTCAGAGTTGTAGCAGAAGTCAGAGGTGTACAGGGTGAAGAGAAGAGGGGACAGCACAGTTCCCTGTGGTGCTCCTGTGCTGCTGACCACTGTGTCAGACGTGTCCATGCTTCTGTTTAAGCATTCACTTTCAACATGCAAGAAAGCAGCAAAGCTGTAATGGTTTACAAGGTTAACAAACTGTGGCAAAATGAAAATGTGCTATTATGAGCTCAGTGTTTGCAGTGATGGTTCAAATATACTATCATTATGTTGATCATGTGCTTTCTTGTGCTTCTCATAGCATCAACACGTTTAGAGACGATTCAGCAGAAGAGCCCAGCTGAGACAAGCAAGTGAAACCAAGAACAGGCTTTTTACCCGAATTATCGTATTCCCGTTAAATCCTTGCATCTATTTAATTTTTCCTTAAACTTTTACGTGTGGTTAATGCTAAACTCCTAAACTTTATTTCTGACATAGAGTGGCTCTTTTCTAACTAATCTGCATCGTAAACAACACTTAATCTGACTGGGTTTTAAAGATTTCTTTGATGCTCTTGTTAATGGTCATGATTTGAATGCATGGTTTGAAGTACAGGAGTCGTGAATACGTTGAAATTTTGACTGTGATCATCTGTGGTCACAGTTATAAAACTGTGTACAATGATGACGTTATTGCCTTCCTGTGTGAATTAACCTTCATACACACTTATTTTATTGATAGATAATGAATATGAAATACATTTTAATCCGTGACATGTAAATGTAACAAATGTAAGAAATGGCATGTGAAGTAAATTCCACTAATTATTCTGTTCTTGCTTTAAATTTGAGAATCATTTGATATTCAGTGGTGTCTTAGCTGTAGTTGCAGATGTTTGCATGTTTTTGTTTTTTAATTAAATTCTGAGTTCAACAGGAAAGTAAAATAGTTCCCACCCCTCCCCGAATTGTCTTTGTTTGCAGTGAGCATTGTAATCACCACTATTCACTCTTACACTGATTATCTCGGCACTCAGGTTTTAAAGTGTTCTTCCTGTTGACCGCGTCCTTAGTGATTTACTTTACGTGTACGTGAGGACCCAAGGGACTGGGATATTGGCTGTGGGTCTCCATTTTTAGTAAGCTATTCATGGTGTATTCAGCATTAAATCAATAATTGTTTCTTTGGCTGTTTGGCAGAGCAGGTGCTGCTGTCACAAAGCATCTGTCCAGGATGAGGGTACATACTAATCAAATAAATTGAACAATAGCTTGAAAACAAATTCGATTTTATTATTTTTTGCTGATCGCCATGTCCTTTGGCTTTCATACAAGAAAGCACTTAAGTCATCTGCCATGTCAATCTCACGACTTTCTGTCAACATGTATTAATATTTAATTAATGACATTTTGTTAGATATCGCGAGCATTGATTTTGCCAATTAATTGTATTCCCATTGTGAAATAATTAGATGGTGTGGCAGGATACTAATCAGTTGATTCACATGTAGAGAAGAAAATTTTATTGGTTATTGGTGATTCCCTGGGTTTCTTCAGCCACTTGAGTGGCTTTCTGTTATTATATATACAACACAGTGTAAAAGTCTTGAGTCCTCCCTGATTTCTTCATGTTTTCCCAGGAAAATTTGAAATAAGTGCAGTGATTTACTGAAATGTGCACACATGGAAATACAGCATATAAGGCCAAAACAAGGTTTATAATTTTAATGAGCTTGAAAGTAAATGTTCGGTATGACCACCTTTATTCTTCAAGACAGCCTGGAAGCTTTCTTGTCTTGTTTCTTTAAGTGGTCTTCAGGAATAGTTCTCCAGGCTTCTTAAAGGACATTCAAAGCTCTTCTTTGGATGTTTCTGCCTTTTGTTCTGCTCTCTGTCAAAATGATCCCCCCACACTGCTTGCTGAGTCCGGGCTCTGGTGAAGCCAATCCATGACTCCCCGTGTCCCACAGTGTGTTTCGCTTTTGTTGCATTAGCAGTGTGTTTGGGATAATTGTCATGCGAAAAAAATGAAGTCATGCTTTCCAGGTCATACTGCATGGTGAATCAAAATCTGATTTTTTTTTACAAGATGTCCAACACTACTGGCTGAAACACAGCCCCAAACCATGACAGAGCCTCCACCATGTTTTACAAATGGCTGTAGATACTCACTGTTGTACCTTTCTGCTGACCTCCTCCATACATACTGACGACAGATTGAGCTAAAATGTTCAATTTAGATGAATTACTACAAGGCCACTGATTTTCAGTCCAGTTCCTGTGTAATTTGGCACACCTCAGCCGTTTCCCTTCACTTCCTTTCCTGAAGAATTGCTTCTTGATATGCACCCTTCCACTGAAAGCGTTTCTGATGAAGCTTCAGTGAGGAGTAGATGGATCAAAGTTTCAGATGTATCTTTTAGGTCCAGTGTCTGGTCTTTGCTGGATGGTTCCCCCCATTTCTCAAGGACATGACTTTCAGACACTGGTTATCTGCCAAAGATCAGTTTTAAGCTTTCCACTTACTCTTTTGTCTTACACTTGTCCAGTTTCCTCAAAGGACACACTGCACATCATGTTGGGATATGCCAAGGTTTTGGCTAATAGTTCTTTGGGAATCAGTGTGTTGGTACAACATGGTTATTTCATGTCTGTCAAACTGTATTATCTTTGACATTTCTGACGTATTCAACAAAGGAAATGGAAACAAATGTTGTGTTTCTGCAACAGCGTCATAGTAAAACTTAAATCTTGGTTCTCTCTTAAGCTGTCAGTTACTTGTAGAAACAACAATTTTTCATCCTTTGGTCGTTTTTTTATGCTTGAATCATTCGTAGGTCAATGTTAAGTGTTGTAACAAACAACAACATTTATCTGAAAACGATCAGGTACAAGTACTAGACTGAAAATGAGTGGAAAAGCAGTATTTTCTTTCTACTATACGTTAATTGCACAACTGAAATAAATTATATCTGGTTGACTGAAATTTGCATCAGATGGTAAAGTGGTGCAGGTGAAGTCTAAAATGTATGTTAATGTGTTGATCTAAAGTGAAAGTTTGTGTGCAAACCTTTTCCAATAAACTTTTAAGTAATGTGACCAACATCAGATTTATTTTGTATAAGCAAACAACATGTTAGCAGCAGCTACAGAAACAGAAAATGTCCATTCATATATCATATAAAAAGTAGCTCATACCTACCGTGACATCTCCAACTGGTGTGTGAGATACCAAGTCTGGCATTTTGGTCCCTTATTTATTTTATTTTTTTAAAACTTGGTCCTCGGAGTGGATAAAGCTAGGTTTGTTAGCTAGGCGCGTCACTGATTATGTTGTAATAGTAAATGTTATAAAACCTCCCGAGTATTTCCTCGTTGGAATCGCTCAGCTCTAGGTGTCACAGTTTGTTTGTATCCTTAGAAGTTTTTCTTTCCTCAGAGAAAGAGTATAAACCTAAACAGTAAATGGCTTTTGACTGTGATTTTGTCCAGCTTCTGCAAGAGTTTTCTGAATATTCAACGTGCTAGATTTGTAGATTAGTAACGTGTTGTTGATAGCAATTATGTTTTAATTGACTTAACCTCCTGCTCGGGTTAATGTGTGAAACTTCTGGCTAATTTCCAGCACCTGATTAAGATGTAGGTCAAATATACTGACAGGTTAAAAAGCTTAGAAAGTGCTGGAGGGTTTGACTATCAGCCGTTAATCAAGATGTTTTATGAGTGCAGATTAAAGAAATTAATTTAGGTACAATCTCTTGATTAATAATTCACAATTATCTTAAATGTTAAATTCGGACCTAGAGAAAATTCACCACAATTGCTACTTAGGTAATTAATTTAACCTCAAAACACTTCAAAAACATCATGTAGAATGGTCATAACAGAACAAACAATAATGCTATGGCTCCCCCTGCTGTCTCAACAGGTTCATGTCATAGAAACTAAAGTTACTCTCCAATATTTTAAGACAGTTAATCATAGTATTGGTAATATTGAGTATTATTGTTTATTTAACACTGGACTAGATCCAGCACTGCAATAGTTGAGATCATGGAGAATTTCAAGGATTTTATAACACTTAACCACATGCTGTATTTTTATTTTATGACTCCAATTGTGTGCTACCACAGTTTCAATCTGACATCCTGGAAATTAGAATCGGATGTTGACTGAGGATAAAAATAAAGTTATGCGGTTTGTGCGTCTGCAGTGACAGATTCATCTGCCTGTTTTGCTCTTTTGCAGACTCAGTTGTGTAACTCTCCATTGTTCTTTGAAATGGTGCATAACAAGGTTAGCTACTCATTCACTCAAGAGGAATTGTGCGATATGGTGCACAACAAACAATACAAAGAGGCCAACGAACTAAGGAGTGGCTGTCGTATTGCATATAGGTGATCTCACAGGGTGGTTGCTGCTACGTTGAAAGATATATACATGAGTGCAGGTGGTGATCAGTGCCAAACATAGAATGATGCAGTGACACAGCGTAGGGTCAGGTGTTAGTAGTGGGAACAGTCGTACGTTTATTGTTCATGTGTCCAACAGCAGAGGGGAAGAAACTGTTCTTATGGCGAGAGGTTCTGGTGCGAATGGACCGGAGCCTCCTGCCTGAGGGGAGCAGGTCAAACAGACTGTGTCCAGGGTGAGAAGGGTCAGCTGAGATCCGAGCTGCACGCCGCAATGTCCTGGAGGTGTACAGGTCCTGCAGAGATGGGAGTCTACAGCCAATCACCTTCTCAGCAGAGCGCACAACACGCTGCAGTCTCTGTTTGTCCCTGACAGTGGCTCCAGCGTACCACACGGTGATGAAGGAGGTGAGGATGGACTCGATGATTGCAGTGTAGAACTGCATCATCGTCCGTGTTGGCAGGTTGAATTTCTTCAGCTGCCTCAGGAAGTACATCCTCTGCTGGGCTTTCTTGATGACGGAGGTGATGGTGGGCTCCCACTTCAGGTCCTGGGTGATGGTGGTACCCAGGAAGCGGAATGAGTCCACAGAGGTGATGGGGGTGTCAGTCAGGATGATGGGGGGGAGTGGGGCTGTGTGCTTCCTGAAGTCCACAATAATCTCCACTGTCTTCTGGGCATTCAGCACCAGGTTGTTGTGGCTGCACCAGGACACCAGACGTTCAACCTCCCTCCTGTAGGCAGACTCGTCCCCGTCCGAGATGAGTCCAATAACGGTGGTGTCATCTGCAAACTTGATTAGCTTGACAGACTGGTGGGTGGAGGTGCAGCAGTTGGTGTACAGGGAGAAGAGCAGAGGAGAAAGAACACAGCCCTGAGGGGAGCTGGTGCTGATGGTCCGGGAGTCCGAGACATTCTTTCCCAGCCTCACATGCTGCTTCCTGTCCGTCAGGAAGTCAGTGATCCACCGGCAGATGGGATCAGGCACATTCATCTGGGAAAGCTTGTCTCGGAGATGGTCTGGAAGGATGGTGTTGAAGGCAGAGCTGAAGTCCACAAACAGGATCCTGGCGTAGGTTCCTGGGGAGTCCAGATGCTGCAGGATGAAGTGTAGGGCCATGTTGATGGCGTCGTCTACAGACCTGTTGGCTCTGTATGCAAACTGCAGGGGGTCCAGGAGGGGGGCCGTGAGGGTCCTGAGATGGGAGAGAACTAGGCGCTCAAAAGACTTCATGACCACAGATGTCAGAGCCACAGGTCTGTAGTCATTTAGTCCAGTGATCCTAGGTTTCTTGGGGACAGGGATTATGGTGGAGGACTTGAAGCAGGCAGGCACATGACATGCCTGCAGTGAGGAGTTGAAAATGCCAGAAAACACTGGGGCCAGCTCGTTTGCACAGTGTCTGAGGGTGGCAGGAGACACGCCGTCTGGGCCGGGAGCTTTCCGAGCATTCAGGTTCTTAAACTGCTTCCTCACATCTGCTTCATGAATATGAAGAGTTGTGGTGGGAGGAGGTGGTGTGAAATCCTCTTTTGTGTGGGGTGAGGAGGGGGGTGTTGTAGGTGAACGGTTTGAAGGTGGTGATGGCTCTATGTAGGGGGGAGAGGTGGGGGAATTAGTGTCCAAAGTGTCTCTATTGCTGGGGCCGTTGGAGGTGTGAAGGCTGCCTGATGGCTCGTCAAAACAGCAGTAGAAGTCGTTAAGGGTGTTGGCTAAGAGCAAGTCATCAGTGGAGTGGGGGTTTTTTTTTGTCGTGGCTAACAAATGCTTATAGCCATAAAGCTTATAAACGGCCAACATTTAATATCCACCTTTCAAATATGAAGCAGGTGGATATTTCACACCAATGACGGGCATACAACCATGCCAGAGATTTAATGAGTTTGTACATGTTGAATTTTAACAAATACATTCATCGTTTTAATTTGCTAACATCTGTTAGCTTAAACCACAGGTGTCGAACTCCAGGCCTCGAGGGCTGATGTCCTGCAGGTTTTAGATATGTCCTCGATCCAACACAGCTGATTCAAATGGCTAAATTACCTCCTCAACATGTCTTGAAGTTCTCCAGAGGCCTGGTAATGAACTAATCATTTGATTCAGGTGTGCTCACCCAGTGTGACATCTAAAACCTGCAGGACACCGGCCCTCGAGGCCTGGAGTCCGACACCTCTTGCTTAAACTATGCATAAACAGAGCTGGATCTGTTAGAGCAGGGGTGGGGAACTCTAGGCCTCGAGGGCCGGTGTCCTGCAGGTTTTAGATGTCACACTGGGTCAACACACCTGAATCAAATGTTTATTTCATTACCAGGCCTCTGGAGAACTTCAAGACATGTTGAGGACGTAATTTAGCCATGTTGTTGTTGTTATTAAGGCTACACATACAGAGACCTTTAACATTATGAGCAGAGGCCTTTATTGGAAAGACAGATTGTGGTTTCGCTGGACTCTCTAAGCAACCAGGTGTTTACATTATTGCCTAGAAAATACATCATATCAGTAAGAGTGAAGAGTGTATTCTTACTGAAATATTATTACACACAGCACCAAAGTGCAGACGAACACATGAACACATATGTAAGGAATAGAAGGGCTTCCTAGATTTTATGTGTCTGTGCTCATATAAGGGAGGCAGGGTTCTATACAGAGGGAAATGTTGTGACGAGGTCATGTCCCTCCGCTGGTCTCATTCTGGCACGAGCGTGGATCTCACAGTACAGCTGTCCCTCCACAAAGAAATAGCCCTTCTGTTTCAGGTTGACATCACAGTCAGAGCACACAAAGCAACCAGGGTGACGATATTTGTCCCGAGCTTTCACCACTGTCCCACTGAAGCATCAAAAACAAACTGATGTCAGGAGCACAGAATATACGGCACTTAAAAAGTGGTACAGCTTCACGATAAAGCATAGAACCCAGTTACTGCTGTGCTAACTGTTTATAGGTTAGAAACACTGGTAGATGTACTCTAAACAGGCTCCAAGTGTAAAGACAATAGATGGACACAAACCCAAATAACTGGAACACTTGTTTTCCTGCAGTGCAACCTCAATGCGACTTGTGTTTTTGCAACCAGAAAAGTCGCCCTCTGCTGCCCATCTAAAAACACACAGGTTTAACAGACTTCTCTTTCCCCCAGTCCCAGAAGCTTTTGATAATGTATTGAGTTTCAAAATGTAAGACATTTGTGTTTCTAGCTGACATTCAGTGGCCACTTTATTAGGTACACCTTGCTCGTACAGAATTGGATCCCTTTTTTCCTTCAGAACTGTCTGAATTCTCTTTGGTACAGATTCAACAAGGTTTTGGAAGCATTTCTCAGAGGTTTCGGTCCATCAGACAGGTGCTGCACATCTATATTAGCAATCTCTGATGATGGTGGAGGCCATATGAGTGCAGTGAACTTACTGACACATTCAAGAATTCAGTTTTTGATGGTTTGGCTGTGCGATTTAAATGACGCTGAGCCAGTACTGGTGGGCTGAAAGTGTGCCAAGAACACATCCCCCATACCAGGAGCCTGAACTGTTTGTACAAGGAAGGATGGATCCATTAATTGCATGTTTATAACAAATTCTGATCCTGCCATCCAAATGTTGAAGCAGAAATTGAGACTCGGGCCAGGCATCATTTCTCCAATCTCCTGTGGTCCAGTTTTGCTGAGCCCATGTAAACTGCAGCTTTAGTTTCCTGTTCTTAGCTAATAGAAGTGGTACCCGGTGTGGTCCTCTGCTGCTCCAATCCATCTGCTTCAAGGTTCGACGTGTTGCACGGTCACGTATGCTATTCTGCATAACTTGGTTGCACTGAGTTACTGTTGCCTTCGTATTAGCTTAAAGCAGTCTGGCCGTTCTTCTCTGACCTTTGACGTCAACGAGGAATTTTCACAGAGAGAACTGCCGCTCGCTCGATATTTTCTCTTTTTTAGACCATTCTCCGTAATCCCTAGAGGTGGTTGTGAGGGGAAAAATCCCAGTATGTCAGCAGTTTCTGAACTACTGAGACCAGCCTGTTTGGCACCAACAACCATGCCTCATTCAGAGTCACTTAACTTTCCTTTCGTCCCCATTCTGATGCTCAGTTTTCACTTCAGCACTGTGTTACTGCCACTCAGTGCATTATTAGGCTGATTAGATTTTTGCATTAACAATGAGGTGAACAGGTGTACCTAATGAGGTAGCAGGTGAGCGCATATAATTTATGCAGTTTCTGCGATCTTCAAACGATGCTAGAGCCTCTGGGTGTACTGCGCTGAACTGTGCTGTTTCTGCATAGATGGTCTTAATGTAAATCGCAGATGAGTCGTTCTATTTTTACTCACACAATCCCATTCCCACACTTGTCACAGACAGGCAGTTTCTGCAGGTTTCCTGTGGGCGTAGTTGGTTTGGTTGTGGGCGCTTTTACTGTCCTGGTCACAATGGGGCGAGTGCCTGATCACATTAGAAAGAAACCACTCAACACAAAAACCCTGCGTGATCATAACACACACATGAAAAGAAAAACCACGAGACGGGGACAAAGCGGCATGAATGATCATTCATTTTGGGTTTCTGTTTTTTGTTTTTCAGCATATTATACGTATTCTGCTAACAAAGGAAACACGTGGAAAAGTGCTTTTGTATTAATAATACTCCAAAAATAAGGAGAATGACACACACTGTGGAGCTTTAATAGGGTGTGATATGAGACATTGTCACAGTATTGCATAAATGATCTACTTACTTTCAGTCCTTTTTGTCCAAGTAAATCACAGTGTAATTTATTGAAAATGTATTAATGCCACAGGTAAGTCATCAACATGTAATTTCAGCTATGACTTTAAGCCAAAGGGTTTTTAGATCAATCCCTGAGCCCTTCTTCCAACCAGGGTTGAAAAAGATATGAAACTTTCAAATTTGTTCTTTATTTTTCTTACAGGGGGAAAGCTGGAAAAAAAAAGGTTTAAAACGGCAACTTTATGTGAAAAAACAGCATCTCGTGAACTGAAAAGTGTTTGATGACAAAACTACTGCCTGTCAGTGTCACTACAACCAGGTGAAGACTGAAAAAGTGGGAAGAATTATGAATGATTTATGAATTGATTTTTTGAGGAAGAGATGCATAATTTAGGAGAGAGCTCACCATCACTGTCAATAAATTCCTGGAGGGCTTTGAAGGAGCCAGACTGCCGAGGCTCCTGGGGATCCTCCTGGTCTTTCTGTAACATCCGGTAAACGTCAGAATCCTCAATGCTGGTTAGAGCTCTGGGACTGAGCAGTGCATCGAGACACACACAGAAAAACCCCATCAAATTCTACTAACTGCAATACAGGAGTTTTCTTATAATTCTGACAAAAAAAACCCAATGAAAGTTTCACCCATCACGCTTTAAAGTTGGTGTCTAGTGTGTGCAACAAATGTGCGTAACCAGGTGACGATCACGCAGCATGATGGGTCAGCCTTACAAGGAGAAAATGGATGCGAGACAAAAATAATCACACGGATTTGATTAACGTACAATTTGAGCTGTAATTTAACCATAATTATGGTTTAATAAACAATGATCCCTTCCAGTGTACTGATAATGTGCTGCAGTGCTCGTCTAAATCAGTGCAGAAGTAATGCATGAGTGAGTGGCTTTGGTCGGATGTGACCTATTCAGAAGTTGTGGTTGAGCCACAAAGAGATTCTTTCCTATATTCCCTAAGACACCGTACATCAAACAAGCTAATGGAATCCATATGACTGCATGGGAAGGCTGAAGGCTAACATGCTGTAGCACATCTGTGTGACTCACTGGACGGGTGATTCTGGAGGTGAGTTGTGTAAAACGGGCAAAAACAATTGGTGCAATAGTAGCTCTGTAGGATCTACAGTGGTTATTATTCATTCCTGTTGTTGTATTGCTGGATCCTTATCACTCAAATAAAGAGAGTTGCCATAAGAGAGGCTCCAGAGGAAAGTAATTAGTTAATCAGTTATTTGGTTAAATATTCTTAGGTCAGCTCAGTTATTTTCAACCATAAACACACACAATCTTAAAAGCTTCCCACATACTTAATAGAAGAGTAAACAGCTATTTGCTGTGTATAATTACAACGATGCAATGATGTCCTTCGCAGAGGAAGAAGGCCTTTGTAAAGTGAGACTAAAAGCCACAAGGCAAAAACTACTCCAGAGAATCAGTATGTGTACTCATTTCATTTAAGCTCATGTAAGAATTTCCACTTATGTTTGCTGTGGCAAAGTAGACACACAGGGCAAGTGACGCAGAACAGCTTTACATTAGTTGGTTAAGTGGAGTATATAATGTGTACAAAAGTATTGTGAAAGTATTGTGCACCTGTTAGGCTTTGGATTAAGGTGCTTTCAACCACAGGTGTATAAAATAAAGCACCAATAAAGAATCAGTTGTACTAAAGAGCTCGCTGAATTCAAGCATAGTAGTGTAATAAGATGCCAGCTATGCACTTGCAACAATTTAGTACATGGAATTTCTTCCAAAATTAAGTGTAAGTGATATCATTGCAAAGTGGGAGCATTTAGTAACCCTAACCGCAAAGTGGCAGACCCCAAAGTTACAGAGCAGGGTTGCCAAGTGCTGAGGTAGTGCATAAAAGTCACCAATGCTCTGCTCACTCAATAGCTGCAGACCTCCAAATCTCCTTGTACATTAACATCAAGCACTGAAACTGTGCGCTGGGAGCTTCATTGCATAAGTTTCCTGTTGATGTAATGTGTTGGTGGCACAGTGTGGCATGCTGTCGTGCTAACATTTTTCTGTGTGTGTGAACCATTAGGCTTTACACTTACGCACCTTTATATTTCTAAACATACCAACACAATGACTGATGGAAAAGTATTTCTAAGCAACAGGTTTTTAGCACTTAGTTTGTGTAATGTGGTGCTTTTAGACAAACTAATGATTATTTGCACTGATCACCTCTCAGGCTTGTGCTGGACCAAGCCTCGGATCTGGCCCTCCATAGCATCCTGGATGTTGCCACTGGAGTAGAGGCCTATAGGCGTGTTGTAGGATGTGCTGACTACCTGGCGCTTGTCATCAATGTTCGCTGCTGCCACAAATGGCTGAGCTCTTCTATTGTGAGCTGTGCCAATTGGTTTATATTCCTGGTAGGAGAAGAAGGAAGCAAGGACACTACTGAAGCAGTAACAAGATACAAAGATTTAAGGCATCATAGCTACTAAACATACAGTCTCACAGACCTGCTGCTCTGCTTCCAGGTTTATTTTAAATGGGTGAGCTCTCCCGTCCTCCATGGCACGTGGAGTCCACAGTCTTGATTCGTTTCTGGAATTTAAAGGCAGATCCTGGTCAGAAGTTCACCACGATGAACTGACTGTTAAATGCCTGTTTTTGAAGCTTGTGCGCACATGTGAGCCTAATCCTGGCACATAAAACATCTAAACTGACCTTAGATTTATGTCTTTCCTTAAGTACCACAGGCTACATATTTCTTCCACATTTTTTCCCACAGCTTTTTTTGTAGTAGCAGTGGATATTATTATTAAAATTAAGGGGTCAACACACAAAATAATTGCAGTAACAATCTGTATTACAGAATGTGGATACATTAGTCATGGATTTATACCTTTATAGTAAAGCGAACACCTGTGAAATAGCTAACACCAAAAAATCCAACTTCAAATTTAACTTGAATCAAAAGCTGAATGATCCAAAAAAAGGTTTGTGAGCATGTGTATACTCCCGCAACCTTTCAATGGTGAGACAGAGCTGATGAGTGGATTCCTTTATCTTGTTCTGAGCTTCACAATGCAGCATGTTTGTTGCTGGGACTCCCTCAATAGCCAGGATGACATCACCAGGGCACAGGTTGGCAGCAGATGCCTTACTGCCAGGAGTGATCTGGATGGGAGTCAACAAACAAGGCGAGCATCATAGACAAGTGGATAACAAAAAAAAAGGAAAAACAAATATCCATCCATTCTCTTCAGCTTGTCCTTATCAGGGTCGTGGGGTTGCTGTAGCCTATTCCAGCTGGCATAGGGTGAGAGGCAGGGTACTCCATGGACAGGTCGGCAATTTGCCACAGGGTTCACACAGTGACAGATCACCAATTAACCTAACCCCACTGACTGCATGTCTCTGGACTGTGGCGAGAAGTCAGAGTACACGGAGAGAACCCATTCAGTTCACTGAAGGTTAGCCCAAATCCTCACCCTTCCACCACCGTGCTTGACTGTTGGTACAAAGTGTTTGTGCTGCTATGCTGTGTTTGGTTTTTACTGAAAGTAGCACTTAGCCTTTGTAGAGATAAGAGGCTTTCTCCTAGTAACTCTTCCAAATAAGCCATACAGGACTTTTCTATACGTACTGCCATGAACTTCAATATTTGCTGTCCCAACTAAGGCCTGTAGAGTCTAGGATGTAGTTGTTGGTAATTTTAGTGTTTCTCTGAAGATGCATGGCCCAACCTTGGGGCAAGATTACTCCTGTGAGGATTAGCAGCTGCCTTAAATGTTTTTGACTTGTAAATAACGTTTCCCTGTAGAATGATGGACTTTAGAAATTGCCTTATAACCCTCTCCGGATTGATTGGCACCTGAATGCTCCAGGCAAGCAAACTCCCAAAATTTGCTGATGATCAGTTAATCTGGTGAATTTGATCAGTAGCTCATGGCTGCTACTTATCCTCTTAAGCAATACAGGTGTACTTCACAGACACAGTTCATCTGAGGGTGTATTTATCCAATTGTAAGTCCAGATAAATTTTAAACTGGGTGTGCTTTCATTTTACTGTGGCGGTCAGTAATAATGCAAACAGCTCCATGTAGGACAAAGGATACTTTAACAAGCATATTCTATGGCCTGTTTCAGTTCCTAGACAGTGTTCCCTGGGAACACTGAATGGGGGATCTTTAAGAAACACAACAAGTTTTTCACCAAGCAACTATTTCTGAAAATTATGGGAGTTACACACTTTACTAAGACACACCATTCATTAGCTAATTCCTAATTAGTCTGTCCAACGTCCAACTTTTAATTTCAGCAGCAGCTGTCTTCATTTGCTTTTCGTCCTACGATTTAACTAAATTTTCATATCAGTTTATTCCTCTCAGTTTCAGTGACAAACAAAAACATGCCCTCGACGAATTCAGGGATGTACGGCTGTAGCTGGTGGGGTCATGGGAAAAGTTTGGGACCAGAAGACCAAGTTATGCAGCGGAAAAGGTTGAAGCAGCCTGAATTAGTATCATTATCAATAGAGGGAGTGGAAAATGAGCACGATATTTACGTCTGTATTAAAACTATTTCCTGTTTGTTGTATCATAGTTTGCTAACAATCATAACAAAGTGTTCTTTTCTCAAAAACAGAAAACTTGGCATGTTTGAGCATTTAAATCCAGCTTCAATAGAGTCCAAATGCAGTTCTTTTCAACAACACCTTACACGAACGAGCAAATACATAATATGCTTAAACTTATACATGCTTACACACAAAGACTTGAGTAAAAAAATAAAACAAAACCCCAACATATTCCGGTGATCTCATTTCTACGTTATGGTCAAGATTCTTACATGGATTGAAGCTTTAGCTTTATTAAACAGAAACTCTGCCCTTGACTTGGATTCCCTCTGTACATTGCCTTTATACAGTCCAGTACGTCCAGATGTTGCAGTGCTGTGAAAAGTCTGTTCTCCATCACTGGCACGTCATCTTTTAATACAGTACTCAGGGGCTGGGCCCCTTGTTTCTGTTCCCCTGCTTGGATCAAAGCTTTATAACCTCCCCCCCACACACACACACACAAATTCAAAACACAATTCAGACCATTGATGAGCTAAATCTATAAATTCAGCAGCTCGTGCACTCTCCACAGTAGCTGCTAACAGAGAGACGTTGCTCTGGTTGGTATGCATGTGTGTAAACTCTCCTGTCATGGAGCCAAAGTAAACACCGAGTGACAGCGTCCAGATGGTAATATGTATTCTGATGGTCAGGAAGTGACTGGAAAAAAGAGCAAGAACTGCCAGAAAGCCACCAGGGTCACAGCTCACCTCTCCCGAGGCAACATCAAACAGTACCCAAAATGTCCACTTGCGCCACACAGGGCACGACCTGTGCTCAGTCATATTGCATTACTGGACATTGCAGACTGAGCTACACTGAGATGTTACGGTGAAACTTAAATTAGGTCATCTGCCTATAAATAACAGCGGATAAAAGTGGTGAGGGGATGTCTCATGCTTCCAAAAGAGGGAGCGGTAATTTACAGTGGAGCATTTGTTTGAGAGCGCTGTCAGACTTTGTCTCGCTGCTCTCATGTCTGGATCGAGTAGGTACACAGCCATGCTTTTATTTTTTTCTTTAATTACATTCTTTTGCTTCCTCGGAGTTCAGCTGTCATGTCAAACGTTTGTCTTTGTTTAAATTACAACCACCTGCCTGCCTTTTCTTTCTGCTTTTCTCCCGTCCTGCCTCTCTCTTCTCTTTTTACCTCCCTTGCTTGCTCTAAAACTATTTTCTTAAGAGTCCGGGATAAAATAGGGGATGCAAGTAGCAAGACTGGGAATGTGACAGGTTGAAGCTCGTTGTGAAGGAGTACCTCAGCCTTCTTGTCAGCTGCAATCTTCTTTTTTTTTTTTTCTGCCTGTTTGGACCGCTGGACTCTGATAAGCATATACAGTTGTAGTCTTAAAAATTAAGCCAAAGTAATGACATCATGGGAGTAGTTCTCTCACAGAGATCCTGCAGAGACACGTAATGCATGTTAGGCAATTGAATCCATGTGCTTTACACCCCTCATGGAGACATCACACAGAGATGCAGATCTTCATGGGTAAATCTAGAGCGGCGCCCACTTTACAGCCCCTGTGTGCTGAAGAAAAAGATGATTATCACTTGTGTTTACTTTCACCAGCTGGGAACACCAACGGCTCATGAAGGGGAGGATGTTCCTAACCAAAAATGGCATTGAACGGAGCGAGTCGAATCACTTGTGCTCTCAAATAAATCTTGTGGGTTCACTGAAGTAGCAGCTTTTTAATCTGCCCTGTAGCCATTTTTTTTAATCATAGTTTGTTTTGGGGTTTGGTTTTTTTAACAGTTGTCTCTGTTACAAATGCATTTGAGGATACAGCTTCTCATATTACTGATCTCATATCGTTTCCGCTTCCCCTCTCTCTTCAATCTCAGCCTTCTTTCATCACTGTGCTCATACAGGCCTCTGAGTGTCCACTAACACAACAGGTGTGAGTTTACTGGAAAGAGCTGGTGGTTTGTGAGCTAAAATTGCTTTTGGTCAGTATTTCCTGAGGTCCCTCTCTAAATATAGATTCACATAACCCCATCATACATAACAGGATTACTGATCTCCATCTCTGGCTGACTCTGGGGATTCAGCCCACAGGCAAGTTGTAACACAGATGGAGAAAGCAGTGCTCATCGTCAAAATCCTAACTTTTGTATTTTGCAGTGATCAAAACAGTTATTTGGAGCAGTAGCCAATATAAATGTCTGTTAACTGTGTGCATCCTTTGAAATTCTTATGTGTTTATTAGGTTTGTGGAGTCTGAATTATTAAAAAGCTAAAAAAAAAAGTTTTGATTTTGACCAATATGGAACAAAAACGCTAAAACTTCCAACTACAAGGGACGATGTAATCTCATTTAGAAATAATCCTCATCAAAGTAACAGAGACTGGTTTTCTTACTCACAGGCTATGCTCAAAAAATATTGGATCACCTACACGTTACACCCCATGAACGTCTGCAGTTGTGCAGTTCGCAGAGCATCTCCTAAGCACCACGTTCATCCCCGCTCAGCAACTTACGTGGCTGGCATTGCTGTGTTTCCTAAATGCTTCCACTTTGGAATAATGCTTAAAGTTGAAGACTTTAAAGTAGTCACCGTATTATGATCAAATTCATTGAGCTGAGCATGGCTGGACACTTTATTTTATATGCCTGTGAGAATGGAACTGAAAACATCTGAAGTTACACTAAAAGCTGACAGGAAGTCACCATTTTACAGAGACTACAACAAAAATGACAGATTTTTCACCCATAAGGAATAAGTTCACATCCCGTTTAGGACATCTGTTGAGACTTTGCTTTTGACGGTATGATTAGGTTAGATTTTGGCAGCAAAAGTTAGCTAGCTCTAAAAAAACAAAATAGTTAATATAATCCTTTTTAAAATATAAATTACATACTGGAAAGCAATTTCTACCATCTACATCTAATGGCTTCTGTTTTAGATGTTGGAGGGTTTTATTGAAGTTTATTGAACTACTTGGTACTGTTAAAAATTTTGCTAGTGTGTGAAAGAGTGGCAGCGAGGTTTCCTGCCCAAGCATTAGTAAGCTAGGTGCTACACCACTTTTCTGAAGTTGTAGATATGATTCCATAAATGAATGAAAAAACATTTTATGATAGCTTTGACTGGCGCTTCAGAATAACAGTCTAAGTTTGCTGGTGGCAAAAACAAGCTTTTACATTCACACAGATCTTTGCTAAGTGGGATTAGCGTGCTTGACGGTCGTTGGTTTCTTGCTCTATTTTAGAAAGTACAAACATTTTGGTCAAAAATTATTTAGGTCAAAAAACATTTAGGTCCCCCAAATTAGAAGATATAAATAGGTTTGAAAATTACCTGAATTTTCCTTTAAAAATGAGACAATAGGAGCCACTGGTTAGCATAGCCTAGCTTAGCGTTCTGAAGCGAAACAGATAGTTGGACTCTCTAAGTTTACCTGCACTCCCAAAACTTACTTATTAGAATGCTATTTGCACTCTCACACACGCAAACCACAAAAACAATAATATAAAATTTATACAATTAGACTAGAACCTGGTGACTTAAGGACAGCAACATAAAGAGTCAGTGAGGTTTGAGATATGAAAGACTATCTGTTATCATATTTGTACTAAACTAACAACAACACCCAGTCACTTATCTACAGTATTTATCTTCTTATCCAGCTTTGGCCTACAAAATACATGAACATATTTAACATATTTTCAGAAACAGAGAATGTGAACTGTCCCATTTAATTTGTGCTAAATTTACAACGTCATTATTGGTATCTGTGAGGATTCCCTTGTTAGTACTTCGTGTCAACAGGAAATACCTAATTTCTTCCAGGAAATTATCGTTTTCATCACCGATGACCCCATACAGATAAGAGTTTCTCCATTTTCTTATCTTCCAAGTCCACCTACTGTCAGTCATTCACATGTCCAAATGACTTAATCTAGTTGGAATTTTTTTTTTGTATTTGCGAGTTATTTTTGTTTCTTCTCTCATCTTTTATCTCTCTCTGTGCTGTTGAGGATGACAAGCTGCCTGATGCTGTAAGCTGATCCAAAGTTGGTGTACTTTCTTCTCAACAGCTGCACTGTTCTAACAGACATTTCATAATGCTGCGCTCATCACTCCAGCGTCGGCACTGTCTGTTCGTCCTGTAACGTGAGGAGGTTCACACAGGTTTGTCCAAACATTTGTTTAGATCATCGGCTTTAAGTTGGTGATTATTCACACAGGCAGCGGGATTAGAGTATGATTTTGGAAATATTTTCCATGCTTCAAAATTTACTCAATGAGACATCCGTGTTTGTGTGTGTATTCGTGTGCGTGTGTGCACATATGTTGGATAACAATGCAAGCTGCTATTTGTATCTAAGCCTCTTGCATTTACTGCGGCACAGGTGCAAGCTTCATACCACACCAGAATGTTTCTAGAATGAATCGTCTGGAAGCACAATGTTTACCCTCAAGCTATTTGAAAAATGCACTGGGAAAAGAAAAAAAATGATTTAAAGAACTACTTAAAAAACTGGCAAACTGATATCACTTTGCTTCTGTTCTTATAATGCAGACATTATGCCACTCACTCACTCACTCACCCTGGAGATGGTCAGGGGCTGGTTGAAGTCCTTTCCTCCTGTCAGACGAAAGCCCCAGGGGGCCGGCCCATCCAGCACCACGTTAAGTGGCATGACCCTTTAAAGTCTCCCTGCTGTTTTGACAGCAGCACAGACAGTAAACTGCACACTGTGGGGATCACAGTTAAAGAGCAGTGGAATATCAAAGTGATGGAGATTTTGAACCAAGTGAGGGGGTCAGGGGGAGGAGGATGGACAGCTCCCGCCCCGTGAGTGAGGTAATTGGTCAGATTTTGGGAACTGACTCTCAAGTCTGTACTAATTCTGTTTGAGCGTGTCTCGTTGCTTCTTTTACAGTACTATTCCTCCTCTCCGAATAGAAGCCAGTGTTTGTCATGATGATGAGGTAAAACCAAAGCATTGCTTGTTTTATTCATAACCACTTCTGGCTCAGTCACTGCTTACCTAAATGAACTCGTGTCCACACACAGACTGAAGATGTAAACCAGCTTCTGTCAGAAGCCAGCCCCCACTAATGCTTCTCATCCCTGGGCAGCTCGAGGTCTGGCTGGCCTCCTCTTGCTCTGGTTGATGGGTCTTGCTGCTCCTGCCCTTATTTGGTCTGAAGGCAAAGCTTCTCTCTGAGGCCTTGGAGGTCTCACAGGCACATTCCAGTCACTATTGATTTGGAAGGGACCCAGGACTCTCACTCCTAGCCGAGCTTGATAACAATCCAGCTCTGACTTGAAGTTTTTTTTATTTTTTATTGTGTTTACAGCAGAAACCGGGCTTTGTCTACTCTATTAAACTGAGCCATTTTTCATGTCTTTAAAGACTTCTTCTAGGCCAAAATCTGAATTCGCTCTTTGTGATCTCAGGAATTTATTTTTCAGCCAATACAGAATTTTCTTTGCTCCCCTTTCATATCTGTGTAGTACTATTAATAAGTTAAAATAAAAAATAAATAAAAACATCAAATGGTCCATGCCTGTGAGTAAGGCATACTAATCTGTGTCAACAGTGATAGCCATTTAGGCTGAGCAGGGAGCGGCTTCATCATGTAAATGTGCCATTATGAATCCACACCACAAACTCCGCCTTCGGCCTTGAAAACCCTTTCCCACTTGCAGTATTTCAGCGTGGATCAGATTCATGGTTTGTTTCTGTGGTTGCCATGACATGGAATCACTTGTGTTTCCACATTTCTTTCTCTCTGGACAGAATTAACAGGCCGTAACAGTAAGAGTACAGATCTAGGCATCCATTCTCTGTAACACCAAAACCATATTTAGCACACGTGTAGCGTTCAAGTACATAAGCATATAGGCATTATATGAACTTTATGTTTACCTTGCTTTACCTGAGGAATGGAACAGTTATATATGTCATGCAAGTTTAATGCAACATAGATCAGGACTGCTCTACTGGTTCAATGTGTGATGAAGCTTCAAAATCCACCAATAGCAACACAGTAACTCTGTAACTTCTGTCGGTGCTGTGCTTTTTTGGAAATCGAATTTCCCAGAGGAACCCACCTGAGGGATTAATAAAGTTCTATCTAATCTAATCTAATCTAGCGCTGTTGAACGTGACTGAAACCAGGACTCTGCTTGTTTGCAGACCCACTGAAAGAGCTCTCCTTATTTATCCTTTATTTATTCTTGTTTTCAAGTCTGCCTAGAGGAGCCGTGCATATGGTGGATTGTAGCCAGAGTGTCGTGACAAACTGCAGGGCACACGTTCCCCTCCTGATGGTGAAATTTACATCGCTTGGACTGAAGCGGACCTTCCACACTCACAGACACCAACTGCTGTTTCTTTGCTTCTTCGCAAAGAATTTGTGACCTTTTGCAAAAGTTTTGTTTGTAAGAAGAAAGAAATGTCCTTGTAGCTGAGAGCCAAAATACTGAGATGGTTTACTTGAACATGCAGCTGCCTTCTTATTGGCACACGACCGCCTTTTACTGCAGATTGGTTTCCTCTACTGGCTCCAAAAGAGAGTCAATCTCTGTCAACTCCTGTATTAAAAGATTGCCTCTGGGGTTGGGGATTCAGTTCAGTGATTTTACGTCACCTGAAGCAGAGATGGGCAGTAACGCGTTACTGTAATCCGATTACTTTTTTCAAGAAACGAGTAAAGTAAGGGATTACTATTGCAAAAACGGTAATTAGATTACCGTTACTTTCCCGTAGGAACGCTGCGTTACTGCGTTACTAAAACAGTGATTTTTTGCGAGAATGTCTCATGACAGTGACATAAGCGAGTGCGCCTTTAGTGACAACAGCTGTGTGCAGATCAACAATGGATCGTATATCGATTGTGGGAGAGAGTATGAGCGTGCAGCGTTTAAAGTGTGGAAGTACTGACCTTACTTTGAGTTTGATTCCATAAAAAGTGACAAAAACATTAGCGTCCGTTGTGCGTGGGAAGAAAACTTCTTTTTACAGCGAAAAAACCCCAAAACTTCCAAGCAAGCACCGAGAAACTCGCGGATTCTTCCACTGACCGCGGCACACCTGCACCAGGGTAAACCTCCGCCTACCGCAGTCCTGCTTTACAGGTGAAAATAGAGCAACAGGACCGCTGAGTCTTTGACTTTATTTATTTTCTGCTGTGTTTTACTTGCATCTATTTGAAAGACTGAGTGTAAACACAAAAAATTTTTTATTTTATGTGCTGGAATGTGCAGAAAATAGGTTTAAATGTTAAACTAATTTATTCAAGTCAGAGAATGTTGCATATAATTAAATTTTTGCTTGATGCATAAAGTTAAAAGATTAAAACTGATAAAACAAGTTTTAAAAAGAGACTTTTCCATTTGATTACATTTTGTATGATGGATTATGTAGAAAAAGTAGAATTGGGCTGAAAGATCTATCGCTTTATCACCTATTCAGGTTGTAAATCGTGTTTTTAAAAAGTAACTAAGTAATTAATTACTTTTGAAAATAAGTAATCAGTAAAGTAACGGGATTACTTTTTTGAGGAAGTAATAAGTAATTAGTTACTGATTACTTTTTTCAAGTAACTTGACCAACACTGACCTGAAGTCAACTGGACTGAAATGGATGTTTGAATTCTTTTTGTGGCACTGACACCACAAACACTTGCCTGGTTGCAGGGAATGGAATTACGTGCCCTGCTTTGAGTTCCAGTCTACAAAATTTGTGTTTTTAGTCAGCTAGCACTAATTAGTAGGTACTCGTGTCCATCTAAATTATATGTCCTACCTTAGCTAGGGCAGGCAACAATAAAATAATTCAAGTCTGAGAGGGAGCGACCCGCCTCCAGCTACTCTGGGCTCTGTTTTCTGGTTTAAAAAACAAAAGAAAAAGCATCCGACACAAGATTTCTCCAACCACAGGGCTTTTCACCGGTTATACATTGGTAGTTTCCAGTAGTCGTGTATACGTTGTAGCAGTTTACTGTCACCAGGGGGCGGTGTCCATGACAATCGGTCTGTTGGTCCTTTAGCTTAGCGTCTACTGAGAATAGGGCTGAAGTAATAATAGACAAAGACCTTCTTAGTAGTGAAGTGAAACCAAGTGTTAAAAACGGTTTAAACGGTTGTTCTCTGCAGGTGCTTCCTTTGCTTTTCGTGCTGCTCTTTTGATGTTTTACGTTTTAATGAAGGGGGAAAAACCCTTCATGCTGAATTCTGACGTTACTCGCTTTCGTATTCCAGCCCACATTTCTATCAATCAGCTTTCAACCTATGCTTAATGTGAGCACCTAAGAACATCTGTGTAGGTTGTATACCCAGAACTTTTCACTCTGTTCAGTCCAATACCGATGCAAACCGCTTTGCAGTTTTTAAATTCTGCTTGACGTCAAAAGTGAACATTAATTCACGCGTGTGTCCTGTGACCTTCTGGTAGGAGAGGATTTATGCCAGGGATTTCTAGATTTCTGCCTATGGCACCTGAGATTTTCATTTCAGGTGGATGACATAATCTTTTTCTGTTGAGCTGAAAGAAAAAAAATTGTTGGAATATTTGATCTACCAGCTGGATTTTATTAGCAATACAGCCCCTTAAAATCATCCAACAAGTCCTACAAGAAATACTCAGGTCCAAGAGTGTGCATTGAGTTCAATAATAACATGAATAACATAAGATTTACACCTTCATACACGTATAAACATATCAGCAATCAAATTCATCTCCTTGCTTCGAATTTGTTCTTACGCTCGTATCAAAGGCAGGCAGAGGGCCTAACGTTTAAACACTGAACACTTTGTATGTTCTCTGCACACTTTCATACACTTTCTAAACTACATATGCATAAATTATTCTTTTTGTTTTTGCATCACAGGTTTACATATACATGGCTATTAAATTAGTGAGCTGGATTTAAGGCAGCGATCACCAACTCTACTCGGTCTACCTACAGTAAATTCACTTTAAATACCCCACCAACGTAAAAACGACGAACTGGAGCAAAGAAAATCCTACGAGCCCGGCTACACGAGACGTTCTCAGAAGAATGCGGGTTAGCACCACTGATGATGCGAAATGGAAAGAAAGAGGAAACCAAACGTGATGGTGGATGAGAAAAAGCCGACTTTATAAAGCAAGTGGATGTTGGCCATTTTACAGCTCACATACAAAAACAAAAAAAGGCTTACAAAACCACGACACGCTCACACTCGCACACAGTGAACTCACGCCGGCTGAAATGGTGAATGACAGAGAGTGACGTGAAGGACAGTGAATGATAAAATATTTTAAGGTGCTTTTACATCGTTTTGTTGTCAGTGTCCATTCTTTGTGAAGAAAACAAAACAGAGATCAGTTACTGAGAACGACACGCTAAGATGGAAATTGCCAATCATTTCACAACAGTACAAACATGAGTAATGACACACTACCCACTCACTCTGACAACAGCTATAAAAGATCCAACAGCAGTTCTGTGATTTCCAAAGGTTTTCAAAATTCCCGTCCTGTATCTGACTTAAATAAATTCATCATAAAACAACAGTAAGTTCTTTTTAGCCCATTAACCATTGTGTTTTTGTTTTTCTGTAATCACTCAGAACCTGGACTTTGAATAATGATGACCATAAAATAACAATCATTCAAATGTAAGTTAGGTACTGTTAAAATATGCTTAAAAAAAATCCCCAAAAAACCAATGTGGTGCTCCGTTCTTTCTAAAAATCATCGTATAACACAGTGAGACCAGCCTTCGTCTTCTAATAAATATAATACCTAAAAAAAGGTCAGTAACCTTTCTGCATACACTTTCAACACACTCCTCTCCCCCGAAGCCAGGCGCAGTCAAAATGACCTCTGCTGTGTAAAATCTGAAGTGAGGTTAAAAAAAGAAACCAAAGAGATTGTTTGTGATCAAGTTCAGTAAAAGTGCTTCAATTCTAACATGAAAATAACTGAACAGCAACAACGTGTTTATAATCTGGAGCTAAGTCTGTGATAGTGTTTTTCTTCACGTCTGCAGTATTTAAACTTATTGTTCATTTTATTAAATAATATCCCCCAAAGTAAAACAAAAAAACATTTGCTGAACCATCCTTTTACCTGGCATGATGATGCAACACGTTGGCTCCTAATTTGCCAAAACACATCTGGCCTCTGACACAATACTGCTTTCCTTTAACACTCTCTGCACTAAATCTTTGTGGAGACATCTGTAAATAAACACTGAAGTTAACTATAAGTGATTTAAATTTTGAGTTACTGGAGAAAAAAAAAGGTATTCTTGGTGATCTTAATGTCCTTAAACAACTGAAAAAGAAAGGAAAGCATCACTGCAGATATACTTCCGTTATTGTCAAAAGTCAAAGGTCACTGGGTGCAGCACAAATCTTCGGTTCTCCATAATAGAAAAATAAGGGTAAAAAGATAAGTTTAAAAAATGCGTTATTACTTTATAGAAGTCTTCCATTAAAGATGGCTAGTTAGAGCTAAGTATTTTGTCTGTGTGAAGCTGACAAGCCACACACATACACGCAAACACAAACGTGTGCTGCAGGTCTTTGTTGATGTCCTGCGGGTGCTGTGCTGAGGAGGGCGATGAACGGGTCATAGAAAGGGGCGGGGTCAGCGGGAGTTTGGAATCATTATAGCTGCTTCACGTAGTTTCCTGGGAAGGTTCCAAACAACTTGCTCCTTCGAGAGGTCCCTTCACAAACACAGAACAATGAAAGGAAACTGTCAGGGCTGAAACACGACTATGGCACAAATGTCAGCTGTAGTCTAGAAATCTGCCAACTGTGGAGATTCAGAACTACACCAACATTTAAGCAGGTTTCATTTTTGAAAAACAAAGAAATGACACTTAATCTGTGCTCAGCTGTGAGGGATATGGTTGTTTTGTCTTCTCCCACAGTCAGTGCTGAAGCCACACTGACATCTAGTGGTGTGTCTAGTTTTTCTACATTTTTATGCTTTAGTTTTCCTCTATTTTTTAGAAGGTTTTAGGTCGTGTTTGTCTTTACACCCTGACTTTAGACATTAAATTAAGGAGGGGGTCCAAAGTTGGTGTTCTCAAATCACATTAATTTCATGGTCCATTCGGTCCATTGTAACTGACTAAACCTTTAACTCATACATTAGTAATGGTTAAAAAGCTAGAAACCAGCACAAACACAACAGGAAAAAATAACAAACAAAAGCACAAAATGCACTGTATAAAGTGTAAAAGTTCCTTGAGGTAAATTCTGTGATTTTTGTGAGTATCTATAAAATTATATCGATTTTTTTGATATATACAGTGGTGGACAGAGTTATCAAATTCCTAATTTAACTGAAAGTAGTTCAGCACTTTATTGGAGTCATTATCAAGTTAAACATTGACTGTATTTATTTTCTGCATTCTTCCTGCTTATTCAGTCAGTGCGCTCATTTCTGCTTCATTTATTATGACAGTTATCGACGTCTTGCTGGTACTTCCTTAATTCTTTGTGCCACAGATTGAACAAAGTGCTGTGGAAACATTCCTCAGAGATTCCAATCCACATTGGCACAATGACATCAACAACCTGCATGCTGCAGCAGAAATCATTTTTTCAATCTTCTGATGTCCAATTTTTCTGAGCCCATGTAAATGGTAGCATCGGTTTCCTGTTTTTAGTTCACAGGAGTGGGTCCCTGTATGGTCTTCTGCTGCTCTTTGTATTCAGAGATGCTCTTCTGCATAACTTGATTATAATGAGTGGTTATTTTAGTTACTGCTGACCTCCTATTAGTTGGAAACAGTCTGGCCATTTTCTATTTTTCAGGCTGTTCTGCAGAGATGGTTATTTGGGAAAATCCTGTACATTTTCATCAGGTCCTCCTGATCATTACTACATGCCTAAATTCATTGAGATGCTGCCATGTGACTGGATGATTGGATTTTATACATTTATAGAAGAGGCAGGCAAGTGTAACAATATAATTCTACTACTTTATACACTTATATAGTGATAAACTCACTTTTAGTTCATCATGTGTTTGGCTCAATGCATTTTGTATTTCTATCTCTATTACTTTTGTTGGCTGATGCCTGTTCATCTTACCAACAAACCAGCCATCATCGCACTTCTCCATCACATCAACGACGTCTCCCTCCCGCAGCTCCAGCTCATCCTCATTGCGAGGCATGTAGTTGTACAGCGCCTGGTACCTGGGTTGGAAAAGATTTGATTTTTATTCTTTGGCAAGTATTTCTTCACTATTAAGCAGAGATGGGCAGTAACGCGTAATCTGATTACTTTTTTCAAGTAACGAGTAAAGTAAGGGATTACTATTGCAAAAACGGTAATTAGATTACAGTTACTTTCCCGTAGGAACGCTGCGTTACTAAAACCGTGATTTTTTGCGAGAATGTCTCACGACAGTGACGTAAGCGAGTGCGCCGTTAGTGACAGCAGCTGTGTGCAGATCAACAATGGATCGTATATCGATTGTGGGAGAGAGTATGAGCGTGCAGCGTTTAAAGCGTGGAAGTACTGACCTTACTTTGAGTTTGATTCCATAAAAAGTGACAAAAACATTAGCGTCCATCGTGCGTGGGAAGAAAACTTCTTTTTACAGCGAAAAAACCCCCAAAACCTCCAAGCAAGCACCGAGTAGCTACGACGTAATGGGAAATTCACAGAGAAACTCGCGGATTCTTCAACTGACCGCGGCACACCTGCACCAGGGTAAACCTCCGCCTAACCCACTCCTGCTTTACAGGTGAAAATAGAGCAACAGGACCGCTGAGTCTTTGACTTTATTTATTTCCTGCTGTGTTTTACTTGCATCTATTTGAAAGAGTGAGTGTAAACACAAAATTTTTTTTATTTTATGTGCTGGAATGTGTCAAAAATAGGTTTAAATGTTAAACTAATTCAAGTCAGAGAATGTTGCATATAATTAAATTTTTGCTTGATGCATAAAGTTAAAAGATTAAAACTAATAAAACAAGTTTAAAAAAGAGACTTTTCCATTTGATTACATTTTGTATGATGGATTATGTAGAAAAAGTAGAATTGGGCTGAAAGATCTATCGCTTTATCACCTATTCAGGTTGTAAATCGGGTTTTTAAAAAGTAACTAAGTAACTAAGTAATTAATTACTTTTGAAAATAAGTAATCAGTAAAGTAACGGGATTACTTTTTTGTCAAAGTAATCAGTAATTAGTTACTGATTACTTTTTTCAAGTAACTTGACCAACACTGCAGTTAAGTACAGCTAATTTAAACTGGATGGGTGCAGTTGTTTTGATTACAGTTAATGCCACACACACACACACACACACACACACACACACACACACACACACACACACACACACACACACGCCTTTTAAAGCACAGAGAAAGATGTTAATAGCAATTCAAAAAAAAATTAAAATCATACTACTTACGGGTCTCCTCCACCGTGGAGTGCATCTTGTACTGACCGCTGAGTTTTAGAGACAAAGAGAGAAACACAAATGATTAACACAAATTTGTGTTTTGCCATTTGTGGAGCTTTTGTTTAGTGTTTGAGGAGAAAAGATTTTAGCAAGTTTTTTTGCTCTAAGATACTTTTGATTTTTATCTTCTCACAAAGTGAAATTATAAATCATCATATGACAAAAGAACAAAAAGAAATGAACCAAAAAAAGCATACTGTAGCACGTTATCAGTCATGAATGATATGGTTATTCCCAACATCTCCCTCCTGCACAGAGACAGGAGTGCACTATGAGCATGGTTGAATGAAGACATGCCCCCCTACCCTTCGACCTCTAACGGGTGACAGATAGGACCTCCGGGACAAGATGGGGCTACGAGGGGGTTTACCACCAACAATTGGATCCTGCTTAACAGGCAGAAAGACCAGAAGCAACACACCTATAATCTTTAACAGTAACC
The DNA here is from genome assembly GCF_965226115.1 of Aulonocara stuartgranti. Lineage (NCBI taxonomy): Eukaryota > Metazoa > Chordata > Actinopteri > Cichliformes > Cichlidae > Aulonocara > Aulonocara stuartgranti. The sequence continues at coordinate 28,888,108 of NC_138944.1, read as the reverse complement.
AACAGCAACCTCGACTCTGAGCTCTGCACACAGACAGAGAGTCTAAAGACATGCTGTAAAACATCATCAACATGCTGATGCCAATAAAAAGCCTCCTAATCACAACACAGTACAGTTACAGCTCACAACTCTATTAACAGTTATTCAAGCATGTATTCTGCTGCCTCTAAAATCATCAGCTGGGTACTTACATGTTAATATAATGAGAATTAGTGCCTGAAACTAACAGTACTGCTTGCATTGCATCTATAAATCTGATTATAAATTGTAATTAATCTTTGATATATATAACCAATCAGTTACTTCTCAATTCAGTTCACGTCTTAGTAGTTAGAGAAATACACTATTATGAGAGTTCTTATCATCCTCATCACCACAAATCAACGGCATACTCGTTACATGCCAGCTTTACCTTCACCTTAGGCGACCTACGTCCTTGATGTGGTACAGTTGGGGCAGTGGGGGGACAGCGCTGAGTGGAGGGTGGAGGGGCAATGTTAGCGGGAGGAAGGGGAAAATTTGGCTCTGAGATGGGACATGTCGTGACCGGACTACAAAGAAAAGGAGAGCTTGAGGGGTGAGAGACAGACCGCTGAGAGGGATCGTCTGGAGGGAAGTGGAGGGGAGGTGGTGAGACAGATGGAGAAATTGGAGGCAGCAGTGACGTTGTGAGCTGAGGAAGGGACGGAGGACGAGGGGAGGCATGGTCACAGGAAGGGACGATACTACGATTGTGCTGCTGTTGTGTGTGGGAGAAAGAGGATGAAGGGCAAGCAGAGGAAAAAGAAGTGGAAAGCAGGGAGGTCACAGGGGGTGGTGTGGAGGGGGAGGAGGGACCATTGTGGGGAAACTGAGTAGATGGAGACACTTCAGCCTACGGGGTAAAGACACACATGTGAATACTCAAGTGTAATCACGGGATGAGCTGTTCTGTTTGTGATTTACTAAACCCCAGACGGGACATGGAGGAAAGTATAATTATATATATATATATATATATATAAATAAAAATCTTGTGATAAGTATCCTAATTAACAAAAATATATCCACTAGTTTCCACTGAGTATGAGATGTTTCCAAAAAATCTTGTGATCAGTGTTGAATGGAAATAAGAACACAAGTCTATAATGCGCCCTAGACTAGACTAGATAACAATAATAAAAATAACGTATTATTTTTTAAATCAGATGCCAAAAATAACACAATTTTTAAAAAAACTGGAAAGAGAACTCAAGTGCCTCTTGAACACTAAATACACCCCCCCACCCCAAAAAAACAAACAAACAAACAAACAAACAAAAAAACCAACCCTGGGTGTACTGCACCTACAGGAGCTGCTCGGCCATGGAAACCAATGCCAAGAAGCTCCTGGTGAACAGTTTCTATGCTGATGTTAATGCCAGAAGAGGTTTGGAGCTCTGCAGTTAATGAGTCAGCATAGTGCTAGCGACTTATACGCACTATGCGCCTCAGCATTTTGCAGTCGCGCAGCAGGAGATGGGAGAAAACAAAACAAAACATAAAAAAAGGACGATGGGACACACTTGCTAATTTTGGCGGGGAATGACATCATACAGTATATTAACTTAATTCCTCAATGTCCCTTCTAAGGCCCTATAGCATTTCCAAACTCAACAGATGTAGTGCACACCATGCTGTACCTGTGGGCTGTGCATCTGATTTAAAACTCTAACATCCTGCTCTTTCTCACTTCTAGCTTCATCGTCTTCTTCAATGAACAACTCAGTGTATTCCTTTGCTTGTACTGACGGTGGTCTATGTGAGTCAAAACGTTGCCCATTCACATTTTTTGACTGCTCTCCCCACGAAACACATAGGGGCTCCATTGTTACAGGCTTGTGAAGCTGCACTGCTAACTGAAAGCTGCCTGTTGAGTTGCTTGCAGGAGTGACCGCTGGGGGCTTTACGTCCGACTGATGGGATTCTTCCGCTTTTAATGGGAAGAGCCTGCTTTGGGACGTTTTGGTCAGCTTAGCTGCTGAAGAATCTACTGGAGATGATCTCAAAACATCACCATCATCTGTGCTGCTGGAACCATCCAAAAACATGCACAACAGCTCATCATAAGGGTCTTTGACTTGCAGTTTAGTGTCCGGGGTTTCCCTGCTTTTGTTTACTCGTACTGTGGATTTGTGCTCTTGTGCAGGAGGTGTGGCTGATTTTATCGGCTCTGATAAAACCTCAGGCGTAGTAATTCCTAAGTTTGAGTCTTCCTCAGTGATATGCAGTCCTCTGCCACAGTTATATTGAAATGAAGAGTCAGGCAGTGGAGAGGTTAATGAGAAATGGGGGTCTGGAGGAGGAGGAGTAGGGGGGGAGATGGGTGAGACAGCTGTGGTGTGACCTAAACTGAGGTTTGCGTCTTTAAAAGTGGGCGTTCTGGAAAATTCTTTGCAGGCTGTGGTTGCTAGGGATGACAAGGTGAAACTTTTTTGTGGCTGTGCAGATGAGAGTGCTTTGGGCTCTTGAGCCTTTAGGAGAGATGCAAGGTCAGAGGGGAGAGGAGGCGGTGTGGGCGGCAGAGGGGTGTTCGTGAGGGAGCGAGCTTGAGTGGATGCTGACGGCTCCACTGTGAGGGACAGCCACTCGGTGGTGATGGCTTGCAGGTCAAGGCTTCTCAAAGAGGGGTGAGGGGAGGGGGGTTTGTGGGTGGTGGGTGGTGGAGGTGGATGATAGAAAGGCTCCATGAAAATAAAGCAAAAAAAGAAGGAACAGTGGGTGATTTATGAAACTAGAACAGAGACGTGCTGTGTGTTTTTATGTACGTTTTGACTCTTCAAGGTAGAACAGAAGACTTACTATAGTTAAAGTATTCACTAATTACTAGACTACCGTTACACCAGAGGGAAGTTTTGGATCTTTATTTTCTTTTTATTTGGGGTGCAAGTTGATAACCAACAGCTTTTTTTAAGATGAAGAAATGCCCCCCAAAATCACATCTTAATGAATTTATGAAGCCCCTGAAAGAGATGCATTATTTACATTATTGCACTGTCGTACAGTCAAGTAAAGTTTATTTATAGAGCGCATTTGAAAATAAACAGTGTCCTCTGTAATAAACTTTGACTATACATACATCCCATACAACTGTGAGGAAAACTGCATAAAACAGGAAATAAAGAGACCATCACACAAACACGTGATTTTAAACAGTAACAATGTAATTTAACAATAATTAGGCTCTGATTACTTATAACTTTGATAAAATAAATAATAAAAGCCAAGTTCAAGTATAACTTAATCAATATCTTCAAGGCACAAATCTGATCTGAAGTTGCTCTATTGTTTTTTGTGGCTTGACGAGTAAGCAGGCTCTAGACTCTCTTACCTTGACGGGTGTGGAGCTTGGTGTCCTGTTGCTGAGGTAACCATGTGGATCTATGTGATGGGCGGAGCTTTTGGATGGAGATCGCTTGACAAGGTCAACGTAGGACACAGGAAAGATCCCCTGTTTGGTTGTGTCTGGGATTTTCCCCTCATACCAATTCTGATCCACCTGCCTTATCACAATCACTCTCTCACCCTGCACACATCAGACACACCAACAACACACAAACAAGGCACTTAGCTGCAAATCAGGAACGGTGGAATGAACAGGACCCCACAGCAGGTCCTCTCACACTTACTTAAACCACAATGTGGCTTTTTTCCCCATGTCATTTTACATCATTTTGTCCCACTCTTCTTAACGGCGTTGCTTCAGTTCTTTGTCATCAATTTATGCGCATATCATTATGCACTTTCTTGCTTTTGACTCAATCATTGTAACACATCGATTCTTTTCTTTTTCAGCCTTTATGTTATAAATTTGCTGCTGTGCTTGAGATCATTGTCCTGTTGCATGGCTCAGTTTTGGCCTAGCTTTAGGCCTCAAATCTGATATGAATAGAGGAATTTATACAATATGTCTGCTTTATCAAACTGCATTTGATTAGAAGTTCCTTCCTATGGAACAGAGAATACCGGGAATTTAGTTCTTCAGAGGACTGCATTTTTTTTTACTACAATTTAGTAACATCTTTACCTTTAGATATAACTGCAAAAGCCAGCACTTCAAATATTTAAATCAATGACAAAAACATTATAAACATGCTTTAAGTTGAAATACCTTTCTCAGTGACAACTCCACGTTAGTATCAGCGTTAAAGTTGTAGCGGGCCACTGCCTCTCCAATCTCTCTGACATGTGCTGGAGGAGGAGGACGGATTGGCTGCTGCTTCTCTGGAGACGGCATCTTCTGTAAATGTGTGAAAAATGGTGTAAACCTGTATGCGTGTCATGTTGGAGGAGATGCATATTCAAATACAACCAAGCCATATTCAGACCAGAAATCAGCAGCCGACTTACCTCTACATATGCTATAGGGAATATTCCCACTCGCCCACGGTGTTCTCCTTCATACCAGTTGTTATCTATCTGCCTGATGATGTTCACTGCATCACCCTTTTTAAATGTCAGCTCCCTGTAACACAGTTTTATGAGTGAAGGGCCTCTGCATGCATCTTTCATCCACTGCATGGACATAACATAGCAGCTGAACAAGACACGGTGACTTCTGCAGCACGAGCATCGGTGACAAAATGTCAGCCAGGAAAGCAAAATAATATAAGTAATAAGAGCAAAATAATAAGAGACAGCAATGCAGAAAGCAGCTTTATTCATGCATACATCTAAAAGAAAAAACCCCCCCATCAGATTATGGTGGTAAGGTGTTATACTGGTATACATGAAAGCAATATTACAACTACAAAATGTAAATAAAGGACATTGAGTTTGCTGACGTGCAGTTAGATGTCTGCGTTCTTAGACTCGGCTCTCTCACGCGTGCACTCTAAGCTTGTTGTACTCACTTGCTCGTTTGTGCCTTAAAATCATAAATGGCTCTTGCAGGTTGTTTCTGATGGAGGAGAGAGAACAGAATAAGTTGTGTCATCTGTTTATGGGAGACCTAAAAGAGTGGAGTGAGAGAAAGAAAGCCCACAAGCATTACCAGGTATATGAAACACGTATGTAACATAATTATTTTGAATTTTTAAGAATAAATATAAATATCAATGTGCTACAGAACTGGGAAATTAAAGACAAAGACGTTATCCTTTTGAGCACATTGATTACATGTTATTTGAGAGAAATGCACCGTGTATAAATGTGTTAAGTGCACCACCAGTTCCAATGTTGTACCTCTCTGTCAGGAGTGGGTCTTCTGTTCTGGGGTGTGTGGCGTCCATCCAGTGTGGAACTCCTGGAGATGTCCTGGTCTGTGATTAGCAGAGACGCATGAAAAGGTTCACAGGAGTTACTAAGCGAACATGCCACATCACCTACAATACAAAGTGTGATCTGGGAAACAGTGATGATGCCACTCAAACAGGTAAATGAGGGAATGGAAGCTTGGGTCATAAACAGGTGTGTTTTATTTGTTTTTCATTGGAGAAAACAAGGTGATTGGACAACAGCACAAATAGACACATGCGATGCTACAAAATACCCGGAAAACTAAATGAAACACGGGGAATACAGAGCAAAAAAATATGGCAAACAACAAAAACGTAGGATCAAAAGGATTACGGGAAAGAAAATGACCTGGTAATAATGCGATAACTATAAATAAATGTTTGAAACAGACAAATGATACAAGAAAAACAAAATGCATTAAAAAAAAAAAAAAAAGGAACATTCACAACAATTTACCCCAAACATCAACCTTGTCTCTTAGAAGTTATATTTCTTTACAAATAAACTGAAATAACAAATACGGTTTGAAGGAAACTGTAACCAGATTATTATTTCTTACTCTGAACATGAAAGTAGATTTTTTGAACACATTCACTGACAACACATTTAAAACAAAAGTGTTTGATCAATATCCACCTGAAGTAACTACACATCCTGTTCTGTTTTATGATTTGAGGTTTAGACACTGCCTAAACCCAACTATAAATTCAAGTCTACACGTAAACCTCGGCTTCTGGTGAGAGAATTCAATTCTTTGTATAGCCAAACTCCAAAATCCAGTTAATGACTCGTTCATTAGGAGCCTAAAAGTAAGGTGTAAAGAAATATTACATCTTTGAGACAGGATTACAGAGCAATATACTGTAAATTCTCAAATATCTGTCTTCCAAAATTGCAGAAAACAAAGCCAGCATTTGAAACAATCCCTCTCCTGTTTCAAACCCTTTTCATCAGTGCTAAAACAGACTTATTATACTTGGACCATGTTATTTGTATCCCTCACTGTACTTTTGTACTATTTCACTGTAATAGTTCAGCTTCTCCACTGTTTTCTTCATCTGTTCATTGAGGATCTGCCAATAAAACTCCACATTCTGTGCAGTGTTTCAAATTAAAGCAGAAGCACTGTCCTCTTATTTTACTAAAAAAATAGCAGGAAGCTTCACTCACATTAACTTAACAAAATAAACAAATAGCCAGATTTGTCTCGAGAATTTACAGTAAATGGGTCTTAATCAATGCCATACAATTAAACAGAAAAGCATGGTAATGGAAGTGTCGGCAGATCAATGAGGAGAACTGGGCAACGAGTGCAGACAAAACTGAAAGAGACACTGAGATAAATGTAAGTGGATGTATATGTGCCTTCGTGTATTTATGCTTGTATGCATGCATGTATTTGTTGTGAAACACACTCATGTTAAGTGACTGCTAAGTGTAGTGTGTATCTGAGGTGTTACATGTGTGTTATTTCCACCTGAGTAACAGAGACCATTTCCATTGCCCTGCTCCTCTCCATAATCATTGTTGTTTGAGGTCTCCAACTGTCGTCCATAACAGGCACTGATTGGTGACTGTATCCGTGGTGACTGTAACCGTGGTGTTGAGGGCTCTCCTCTATATGAGGCATACCCAGTGGGGCTACTGTCTGGGTACAACGATGCAGAGGAGTGACCGCCGTGCCAACACCCCCTCCTTCCCCGCAACGAGGAGCTGCGTTCTGGCACATTTGGCAGCAGTTCTGCCAAGATTCTTCTCAGGATGCTATCATCAGGTGCCCGAGGGTTTCTGTGGCCTCTCTCTGCTTGAATGTGCTCATATATGTCTCTCAAAGCTGCATCTAGCGCTTCGTAAATTGCCTGTTTAGACTTGGGTCTGCTACCTCGACCTCCGCCCCCACTGCATCTTCTAGAGGTAGGTGGTGAGCCCTTTTTCCTGCGGAAAGGCACTGGACTGACCAGGAAGGCCAGCTTGGACATCGATTGCTGGGATTGTGAGCTCTGGTTTTGGGAATGGCTGCTGCGGGTCTGCTGTGAAGGTCTCTGGTGCTCCTGTCGCGCGCGTTCCCGCTCATGACGTATCATGGTTGTGAAACGGGTATATGAAGCCGGGCAGCGGCCTTTGCAGGTGCTGATGAGATGGCGGTGTTGGTAGCCTTGGCTCTGACCAAGACTCTGGTGACCAGGATGATGGTGGTGATGGTGGTGGTGGTGACGGAGGTGGTGGTGATGGTGGTGGAGGGTGGAAGAGCCGTATAGGCTCTCAGAGGAGGTTAGTGAGCAATGGTCAAAGTCACTCTCACTGCAAAATGACGAGCCTTCAACCTGAATGAAGTCACTGAGGTCAGAGGCAACAGCGTCTTGTTCACTGTCAGAATAGTCTGGGTTGGCTTGGGGGCCTTGGAGAACAGGAGGAGCGGGGAAGGACCGTCCACGCCCGGGGTCTGGTCCAACACGAGGCTGTCCCTCAGGGGGGCTACGAGGTCGGTGTAAGTGATCCATGGTTTGAGGTACTGTTCCACTGTTTCCATTGTTGTCTTCTTCCAGTAAAGACTCTATTGAAAAACGGCGTTTTGGATAACTGGGTGTGACACCACCACCACTGCTAGCTCGAGATGATGAGCCACCTGGTGTGGTGGTGCCTGAAGGCACCTCGCCATCACCCAAGTTAGGCATGGATTTGGATTTCTGAATAAGACGCTCATATTCAGAAATGCGGTTTGGCACCATATCACGTGGCACTTCCACACCCCAGGAGGGTGTCCAAGGAGAGAGGCGATGCCGAAGCAGATGAGGCTGACGCTCTAGATCCAGGATGCGCGCACGGACCGACCGGATGACTTCAGATGGAATTAGCTGAGCTCTGTCGATCTGGTGCATCTTTCGATAGAGCTGGAGAAAGCCCGGCGAGTCGTGTGCTCGTCGTCGATGGAGACGGGGTAATGAACGAGTAGATGATGATACTGTGGAGAGATTTCCATCGCATACCAGTGACCCAGCACTCTCTGAGCGGGTAGCATTTCGTCCACCCGAGCTAGAACGCCCATCGTTGAGTAGGTCATCACAACTGCGTGACTTTAGCTTGGCAGGAGAAGCTGGCGCTTCCTCTGCACTGCTCCACGTCTCAGCATTCTGGCATTTTGTCTGCCAGCTGTTCTTACAACAGACAGACTGTTTGGAGGAAGAGCTGCCATCTTGGCTGCCATCCTCATTTGAATTGAGAGGGTCAGATGGGACTGGGGGAACAAAGGGCTGCTGATAAGGACCTGGAGAGGTCAAACTGTTTGAATACATGCTGCATGCGTCCCCACCTTTTAGATGTCCAATAGAGAGCAGCGTGGTGAGAGAGAAGAAGGAGGAAAGCAAGTTAAGAAATAATACCCAGCAAAACAGTAGAAGAGCTGGGGAGAGGGAGAATAAACAGGAGAGAAGAATGGATGGAAAAAACAGATGACTTGATGTTCTTTTTTTTTTCCTTCAGACTTCCACCAATCAGTGAACTTTAAGGTTTATACCAGAAAGGCATCATATTGCAAAAAACCCAACAAAATCATATAAGCACAGTTCACATGCATGTGTTGGGAAAAGAAGGGAAAACAAACACAACCTGACCTAGGGTGAGCCTTTGGTGGCTAAACAGTAATGGTAACTTTCTTCTGGATTTGCCAAACAGCAAAATACAAAAAAATATCTCTTTTCATGAAATACCCAGAAGTGAAAGAAGCTGCATCTGTGAAAGCGTGGCTACCTTTGGCTCTGGAGGGTGAGGATGGTGAGGAACGAATGACGGGTTTCTTTAGGCTGCTGCTGGGTCTGTAGGCATCCACTGGTTTAGGGGAAGTTGCAGCTCGGCTCTGAGATGGAGCATTCACTTGGGAGCTTGACGGCTCAGACTTCCTTCTCTTCCTGTAGTCACTGGCAGCACTACAATAAAGAATGGGCCAAACAGTTAGTGAATCCAGTTTGCAGAAGGCGAATACAGACACTATAAATCTCCTGTGGGAGCACTGTTTATTTACCAAAGTCATGAGTAGTTGAATTGACAACAGGCAAAAAATAAATAAATTAAAAGTAACCCAGTAGTTTTAAGAAATAACCTCTTTTGTAAGAAATGATGCTACTGACAAAAGGAGATGTTAAATTTACATAGAATATGTCTGTGAAGGTTCTCAGTCATCCAGGTCATCGTAGTCAAAGGAGCTTGCAAAGAAAAGTGTCTGGACTTCTTTAAGTTGCTTGAAGACGTTTCACCTCTCATCCGAGAAGCTTCTTCAGTTCTAAGGTCAAATGGTGGAGAGTCCCAGATATAAAACTAGTGGGAGTATCCCCCCACAGAGGGACAAAAGGACCCCCTGATGATCCTCTAATCGCCTGAGCCAAGGTGTGAGACTGGGTGTGGGTCCCAATCAGCCAGAGTTTCGGGTGTGTTCATTGTGAAACCTGGCCCCACCTTATCATGCGAATTCCTGAGGTCAGATGGCCCAGGATGTGAGTGGGCGTTAAGGCGTCTGGGAAGGGATCTCAAAACTGGATTATAGATGGCAGAGAGTTGGTGTCGTAAACCCCCGCCTCTGTTCAAAGATGGTCGCTCACAGTGGACATAGATGGCTTCTTTCACTCCTCTTTCAAACCATCTGTCCTCTCTGTCCAAAATGTGAACATTGGCATCCTCGAAAGAGTGTCCTTTATCCTTAAGATGCAGATGGACTGCTGAGTCTTGTCCTGTGGAGGTGGCTCTTCTGTGTTGTGCCATGCGCTTGTGAAGTGTCTGTTTGGTCTCTCCAATGTAGAGGTCTGAGCATTCCTCGCTGCACTGTACAGCATACACCACATTGTTAAGTCTGTGTTTTGGCGTTTTGTCTTTCGGGTGAACCAGTTTTTGTCTGAGCGTGTTACTGGGTCTGAAATGCACTGGGGTGTCATGCTTGGAGAAAACTCTCCTGAGTTTTTCTGATACACCGGCTACATAGGGGATGACAATGTTGTTGCGTCTGTCCTTCTTATCCTCCCTCGCTGGTGTCTGGTCTTCTTTTCTGTGCCTCTTTGCTGACTTTAAGAAGAAGAAGGCCCGAAGAAGGCCACTGAAGAAGCTTCTCGGATGAGTAGTGAAACGTCTTCAAGCAACTTAAAGAAGTCCAGACGCTTTTCTTTGCAAGCTCCTTTGACTTTACATAGAATACTTTATAGGTTTTATATATTGAGAGAATGTTAAAATCACTATGATCAATATGAAAACCTTGAATACATTTCTAGTATATCTAAGATCATCATACAAAGTACCAGATTATACTTAAATCCAAAAACAAAACAAAGGGAATAAAGTAACTTGAGTTTTAAATGTTAAAAATCCAAGGGGGCTTTCTGTTCAGGACAGTTAAATAAATGACCCGGCCTATTCATCACATCCCCGCTCTGCCCTCTCTCTTCACAGAGTATAATGCATCTGAATAAGCAGGCCATTGATGAAAGGGAGTGGGATGAGGGGAGGAATGGGGGTTGAGGGAAGGACAGGAGGTGAAGAGCAGCATCAATAGGTTTGCTGGGTTCATTTATTCTGGCTCAGCTCGTGAAAAAAAAAAAAAAACGAGGCAAAGCGCCCTACCATCAGTGACAAAAGCAAAATTAAGACTTCACAAGTCATCATTTACTGCACACGCACGAGATGTTTGTGCGAGCGACAATATGAGAAAGACCTTAGTTTTTCTACTGAGCTGAATCACAACACGGACAGCTGCTGGTGAAAGGATGGGGGAGGGGGAAGAGGGGATGAGGGTGATGCAGAGGAAAATAAAAGAAGCAGCAGTTACCTTGCAGGTCTCTCTGGAGCCTTGTCAGCAGGAGTGATGTGGAGGGATGTCTGGAATAGGGCAGACAACAAAAGAGAAAAGTGAGCCCCGCAGGAACAAAGACTTGAGGCAGAGCAGCTTACAATACACAGCCTGCATGCGGTTGTTGCTGTGCCACACTCAAAACACTCCCCCAGCGTAAGGCGCAATGGATGCTGGTTCCACATGGCACACCTGACCAAGAAGAGGCCCTGCTGGTGCACACATACCGAAGACAAATTTCTGGTCTCTGTCGTGCTGCTCTGAAGGATGATGGAAAAGGTGATGCACTGAAGGGTGTTATGGAGGTTCAGCTCAGGGGGGCAAATGTTACCCTGCAAAAACTGGCATGGATCAGCTGGAATGGGTCTTAGTGGTATAGAGTGTTCAACGCTGATGACAAAAGTAGGGAAATCAACAGCATCGATTGCAATCACATTTATACTGGGATAAATGTGTGATTACCCTATGATGACTTGGGTAGGTGCAAGTCCCCAACCCCCATGATCATGAACTAGACTGAATTGGATTTAGAAAAATGATGGATGGACACTTATGTCTGAAGCATCTATTGGTTTTCTAAAGTTTTGAGCTCATACTGTAATGTTACCAAAGGCTGATAAAAAAGAATGACGTGAACCAGCACTTCAAAGCTTCAAATGTTCAACAGCCTTCACAAAACAACCCACTCAAATTTTAGTAAATGGCTAGCATTTTAATTTAAACTCACAGTACATTCATTTTTAGCAGTCGTATCTTAAATATGTCTTAGCAATCGAGATCCTGATTGCTGTAACGGGTTAGAAATGGTACAATTAACACTACTGGAACACTTGTGAATGTGAGATTACCTCAATGCGCTGGCGAGCGGAGATGTCTGGATTATAATCCAGCCGTTTTTTAGGAGGCTTGAGCCCCAAGCAGCAGCAGTGAGCAGGAAGGGGAGGAGAAGAGGAGGAGGAATAAGAAGGTGAAGATGGAGGAGGTGAAGGAGGAGAAGCGGTGGTGACATCATGGGGGGGAAACAAACAAAAAAAAAAAAACATGTGGAGAGAGTGACACCTGTTAGAGAATCTGAGTAACCACAGACAACCACAGCACATGTGATTTGCTTGTATCAGACACTTGTGCACTTACACCAACACATTGACACACACCTACATATATCTATTCATCACACACGTTCTTTGATATACACTTTCTAATGTATTCTATTTATTAGTTTTTTCCCTTAAACTGCAGATTGTCGAGGCTAAAACAACGCAGGCCTACTACACCAGTCTATAAACCACACCAACACACGCAACTGTGCCTATTTACCACACACACATGCAGAGTGTAAGAACAAGCTGTAAGCAAAAAGCAAAGTGAAGCACAAGCTGCGACATTGTGTTTCTTTGAGAGTGCAAGGACTTGCACAATCAAATGCTGTGACTTATCGCCTCAATCGAAAACTGAACACAGTGTGTGGTTCTGACCGTGGCCGTATCAGTCAGATAAAATGTCTACACTCTAAGGGCTTATTGAATGATGTGAAACAGTGAAAACATTGCAGGTAGAAATCTCACAAAACAGCTAAACATGACTGTGAGAAGACAGAAAGTCATGCTAGATCTGAATGTGAAATTTTCACCTGAACATTTCGAATAAGCCCAGCAAGTCAACACCTGATGTCATGCGCTGGCATGGACAGAGGCATGTCCATGTGACACTTTGTAAATCAGACAGGTTGTGGGTAATTTGATCCCACATTTATGACTGGAGGCGATCTCTGTTTCAAGTCACTATGACATTATTACCACTTACATCCATCAGAGGGCACTAAAGCATTTAGCTTCAAAGTATGCAGAGAGTTCCCTCATAGTACTGCAAGGATCAAATGAATAAACAGGGTATGTAAAGGCAGATTGACAAATAAATACTGGCATGTACAGTACTACGCAAAAGTCTTGAGCCATTCTTATTCTTTATGTTCTTCACCACAGTCTGAACTCTCTCAGGCAGCTTTCTTGTCATTTCTTTAAGTAGACTTCAGCAATAGTTCTCCAGGCTGCAGCTCTTTTTTCAGTGTTTCTGCCTTTTGTTTTGTTCTCTGTCAAGATGATACCACAAGGCTTCATTAATATTAATGTCCCGGCTCTGGGAAGGCCAATACATAACTGATAGTGTTTTACTTCCTAGGTATGCTTTACAGCATTGGCATTGCTTTTGAGGTCATTATCATGCTGAAAAATTAAGCCACCAGACGCTTTCTCCCAATACCACAGGCTGAAATGCCCCAAACCATGACAGTGCCTCCACTGTGTTTTATAGATGGCTGCAGACACTGTTGTACCTCTCTCTAGACCTCCTCTGTACATACTGATTACAATTTGTGAACAAAAAGTTTCAAATTCAGATACATGATTATAAAGCCTGCTGCCAATCAGCTGAAGGATTAGCCGCATCTCTCAGGTCTTGTCAGGTCTTTACTGATTTTTTCCTACTTCTCGAGGACATGACTTTTAGCTGTAACCATTTTTTTATGCCTTCTTAGGTCATTTCTTATTTTGTCCCCAACTTGTCCAGTTTCCTAGAAATTTTTAAAACTCACACTGCACACCAAGTTTTACAACAATAGTATGTTATGCCTGTCAACTATTTTCATGGATTTAGCTAAAGAAATGGGAACAAATTATGTGTTTTTTGTGACAGGCTGCTAGTAACAAAGTGCCTAAAGGTAATATTTAAAACTGCTTCTTTGCCAAGTTGTCATACAGTGGGGCAAAAAAGTATTTAGTCAGCCACCGATTGTGCAAGTTCCCCCACCTAAAATGATGACAGAGGTCAGTAATTTGCACCAGAGGTACACTTCAACTGTGAGAGACAGAATGTGAAAAAAAAATAATCCATGAATCCACATGGTAGGATTTGTAAAGAATTTATTCGTAAATTAGGGTGGAAAATAAGTATTTGGTCAATAACAAAAATACGACTCAATACTTTGTAACATAACCTTTGTTGGCAATAACAGAGGTCAAACGTTTACTATAGGTCTTTACCAGGTTTGCACACACAGTAGCTGGTATTTTGACCCATTCCTCCATGCAGATCTTCTCGAGAGCAGTGATGTTTTGGGGCTGTCGCCGAGCAACACGGACTTTCAACTCCCGCCACAGATTTTCTATGGGGTTGAGGTCTGGAGACTGGCTGGGCCACTCCAGGACTTTCAAATGCTTCTTACGGAGCCACTCCTTTGTTGCCCGGGCGGTGTGTTTTGGATCATTGTCATGTTGGAAGACCCAGCCTCGTTTCATCTTCAAAGTTCTCACTGATGGAAGGAGGTTTTGGCTCAAAATCTCACGATACATGGCCCCATTCATTCTGTCCTTAACACGGATCAGTCGTCCTGTCCCCTTGGCAGAAAAACAGCCCCATAGCATGATGTTTCCACCCCCATGCTTCACAGTAGGTATGGTGTTCTTGGGATGCAACTCAGTATTCTTCTTCCTCCAAACACGACGAGTTGAGTTTATACCAAAAAGTTCTACTTTGGTTTCATCTGACCACATGACATTCTCCCAATCCTCTGCTGTATCATCCACGTGCTCTCTGGCAAACTTCAGACGGGCCTGGACATGCACTGGCTTCAGCAGCGGAACACGTCTGGCACTGCGGGATTTGATTCCCTGCCGTTGTAGTGTGTTACTGATGGTGACCTTTGTTACTTTGGTCCCAGCTCTCTGCAGGTCATTCACCAGGTCCCCCCGTGTGGTTCTGGGATCTTTGCTCACCGTTCTCATGATCATTTTGACCCCACGGGATGAGATCTTGCGTGGAGCCCCAGATCGAGGGAGATTATCAGTGGTCTTGTATGTCTTCCATTTTCTGATGATTGCTCCCACAGTTGATTTTTTCACACCAAGCTGCTTGCCTATTGTAGATTCACTCTTCCCAGTCTGGTGTAGGTCTACAATACTTTTCCTGGTGTCCTTCGAAAGCTCTGGCAGGGCGAAGGACACTGTCTCAGCTGAACTATGGACACGCACACACATACATATACTGATACTGATAAGCACTCACTGACGCAACACCCTCCCTACCCCGGCTCCAACGCCACCTCCAACGCTTACCTCCCCCATGATGTGGACATCGGGTCAGCTGGAGGCGCAGTCGAAAGATTGTAGCGGTCCCAGATCAGATGTACACACTGGAACTCTTTCCCATGTTGCTTGTCTGTGTTTATTGTGTTATTGTGAGTTGATACCTGTGCATTCCTGTATTATCCTTTTGTGTTGTACATTTCAATGTTTTTTTTCCTCGCTACCTGGCCTGACCTGTCTCCCCAATGTGATGTTTGTATTGTATGTATGGTCGGCAAGGTCTGTCATCTCGGTTGTGGGCAAAAGACCTGCAACTGACAAATAAAGGCTATCTCATCTCATCTCATCATCTCTTTGGTCTTGGCCATGGCGGAGTTTGGAGTCTGACTGTTTGAGGCTGTGGACAGGTGTCTTTTATACAGATGATGAGTTCAAACAGGTGCCATTCATACAGGTAACAAGTGGGGGACAGAAAAGCTTCTTACAGAAGACGTTACAGGTCTGTGAGAGCCAGAGATTTTCCTTGTTTGAGGTGACCAAATACTTATTTTCCACCCTAATTTACGAATAAATTCTTTACAAATCCTACCATGTGAATTCATGGATTTTTTTTTTCACATTCTGTCTCTCACAGTTGAAGTGTACCTCTGGTGCAAATTACTGACCTCTGTCATCATTTTAAGTGGGGGAACTTGCACAATCGGTGGCTGACTAAATACTTTTTTGCCCCACTGTATGTGTAGAGACAACACTGATTCATTCCTTGACTTAGGAGCCTGTTTCATGCTTGAATGATTCATAGGTCAGCGTTGTGAGGCTTAGCTAACAAAAACACATTCTTCTGAAAATGGTGAGGCAGAATGACTGGAATGAAAAAGCAGATTGAAAAAGCAGCCAATGTCCAAAGAAAAACTTCAGAAAGCCCAGAGAACTAAAGAAATTACAAGAAAGTCTGGCTTCTTAGATGCTAAATATGAAGAATTTAGAAGTGGCTAAAGACTTTCGCAAAGAACTGTATGATAGATACTGAACAAAATTACACAAATTATTTAAGAAAGAGTTTAGAGCAAAAAGTAAATATCAGTCGAATCTCTGCTACTGCATCTTTTTTATTAATGTTTTGACTGTTCATGACCTCAAGTTATCTCAAACGTTTGGAGGCCACTGCCTTTAAACCATTTCCTGCTTATTTTTGAACAAGATGCAGAAATGAACCAACTGAAACAAAAGTGTCGAGGTTCACGTGTGAGCATTTTAGTGCCTGCTAGTCAAAGAACCAAAAACCCAGCAGCAGAGAGATAAACCGCAGTTTGTCACAAAGGTGTTTTGGGGGTAAGGAAGGGGGCACCAAACAAGCACCAAACAAGTATCACATGCCCAAACAACTAGCCCCACCCAGTCTAATAGCACAGACATAAAAAAAAAGTCCCGGGTGGAGTGGAGATAGTGGGTGTATGCCTATGACAGAGTTGTGTTTAAAGGAGTAGCTAGGCCCTGACTTACCGGCCGCCCAAACTCCAGCTCGGAAAAGAACTTATACCAAGGCTCGTTCTCTAAATCTATGTCATCATAGGTCTGGGAAAGCATGACAGTGACAGAGAGAGGAAGTAGAAGAAAGACAGGAGAAAGGAAGTGTGGAAAGAAGTCACACACAAAGAGAGACATGGTCCTCGTGGTTAGGAATGGGCACAGGTGGCAAAGGGAGATGGGCACAGGATGAACCAGGATGAAGGCTTGCCCATGGAAACAAAAGTGTTGCAGCAGAGCCCATTTACAGCTCAAGTTTCACTCCTACAGTACAGTGGTCAGTCAGTCTAGAGCAACAAACTGCCACAATCCAAAAAGGGCTCAGGCTAAACATGTAAATAATAACTGTAACTGACTACGCTTTTGTGCTGCTGTATGCATTTATACAGTCTATAAACATCAAACACAAACAGCACCATGAACCACTCAGAAGTGAATGTTTGTGAATGAAAAAAGACAACATTTAGATGTTTTTCACGTTTTAAAATGATGTCCATATTAATGTTTTAGTTGCCTTAGTTTTCTTGTATGTCTTGATGCCTTTTAAGACACATTTTAATAAAAGGTCAGCTTGTTTGATTTGTTTCCATTTACTGTTACTTGAACTGTAGAGATGGCATTGTGTGTTTTACCACGCTGTCTGCTCTTTCTAACCCCAATCCCACATAAAATTGAGTTTTCATGCCAAATGAAAAACTGCCAGGAGATGTTTTGTAGGTGTTGTAGTGCTACATCTCTGGCTTAAAAGGAAATTCAGCTTTCAGATGGATGAGTCACCCTGGAAAAAAAAACAAAACAGAAGCCTGGAGCAGAGACTGCCAATCACACAAATGCATTAGGGACACTTGCACACACACATCTAAAGAACAAGAGTAACAGAAAAACATTTTTTGCCTCTTAAAGGCCATAATTACCCAAACGAGTGCGTCATCAACATACAGGTTGTTTTAGGGGTGACACTTTTTTACTTTGGTTAATGGAGAAAAAAAATTATACCGAGCAGCACATTAGACAGCGTGGGTCCTTCTACAGCTTTCTCCTTTATTACCTCTGTCTATCAGGAAGTGACTCATGCATTATTGCCCTGGAAGCACTCTCAGCAGTCATCACATAAAACATCTGCGAAACAGCCATTTTTTTTTTGCAAACACAACTCATTTATAACACATTATTCATTATTCCGTCCTAATCTCAAATACTATTTTTTTCAGTCCCGCCTGTCAACACAGTCAGTTTTTGCATTTTTTTCCTGCTATCTGCTTTGTCCTTCACCCCACACAAACATTAACACTGAGTACTGTCGCTAGCGGATGTAAGCACTGGAAGCTTTTAACGCCCACATTGTCTCTGACAGAAGAAGAGCCATGTGAAAGCCAACAATATAATGACATACTAATGTCTGTCTACCAGACTAGCAAGTTTCAAAAAAAAAAAAAAAAAAAAAAAAAAAAAAAAGGCGCTCTTGCTTGTGACTATTTTTTCACTCTAAAAACAGCCTGAGCAGTGACTGAATTATTTAATCTTCTACCAAACGATACCAAGAAACACTGTGAGGAAATCACTTGATGTTCTCACACGATGCCAGGGTGAAGATAAACAGGGAGGCATTTCTCTGCATATTTTAAGAGGGGTGGGAATTTCAGTATTTAAAAAAAAAAAAAAAAAATTACTCACTGGTCTTTCATGCTCCAAGATAGAGGACTTCCCAGGCTCGTACTCAAAAATACTCTTGGGCTCTGCGCGGTACTTTCGCGTGTCCACTTTTCGGTCTGGAGGACCCCATTCATTGCTGGTGTGAGAGAAACAAACACATGCTTTTTCAGAAAAAAACGCTTGAGATAACTGACATTAAAATAAAGATTATTAAAAATATTACAGCATATCAATATATCATCAATATTAGTTAATATTGAGAAAGTTCGCACTTACGCGTCTGTCAAGTCCCTCTCGCGATCACTGTCTCTCGCCCTCAGTTGGAGAAGGGATGGCATGGGTGGAGGTGGTGGGGGTACAGGGGATGGTGAAAGCTCCCGAGGTCCAAGATGCCCTTCATTGTTATCCGAGGGGCTCTTGGACAGAGGCCTGTACGTATGTGTCCGAGGGGCAGGGTGGGCCATGGTGGTGCTGGATGACAGGCTGTAGTTATCTGGCAAGGACAGGATGGAGGAGAGAGTGGAGGCAGAAGCAATGAGGCCAGTAAGCCAGAAAGGAAGGTTGGGAAGAAGTTATTGATTTTTAGGAAATACAACTTGTGTTACACAGGAGCAGGTCTCACCATTGTTTACGAGAGCATATGAAGCATTGTATGTGTCGGAATAGTCGTCATCTGTAGAGGAAATGTACAAAACAGTTGATTGGGAACACGTGTAAGCACACTTTGTTGTACACAGGGTACAAGTTTGTCCTCAAAGATAGCACTTTTAACCAGCCTGGAAATGAACAGTTACACAAGTGACTTTCTTTTCAGCTACAAGTATATTAAAAGCACCAAAGCAACATGATCCACTTTCCCAGAACTCTTTCTGAACTTTAAAGATGAAAGATGACTGAAATTCTGACTAAAACGAATCAAGGTTGCAGGATGGGGAAAGCATACTACTGCCTGTGCTTCCAGTAAAATCAAAAAAATAAAATGCATCAAGACCATAATGAGCCTTTGGATGAGTTCTCAGCGCACACACCCGTGAAATAGTCTGTGTATCTGAGAGTGCATGAGTTTTTTGTGTGTGCTCTTGTAGCAGAAGGCTGAGCAGTTTAGAACAAACAAGCCTTGTACTGATTCTGTGATTCTGTCAAGCCCACAAAATTAGAGCAGATTTCCCAGGATGGCTCTGTGTCTATTAGAGGTTTCTCTCCATTCCTCCTCCTCTCCAGGCTGTTGCTCGCAATCTAACGAGCTCTGGCTCTGGGATCATCTGGGTCTTTTGGTTTAATGAGAACTGGCATGCAAACACACACACACACACAAAATATGCACACGCATACAAACAGCATGCATACATGACCAATTCTGCATGAAATGTCTAATAATCTAGTCGTTGCACATCATTTCAGCACGCTACAGCAGAGGCCTTACCTGCTTTGTGAACTTTGTGAATCTGTTTGAACATAGTTTTGTACCAGTCTTTGGGCCTATCCACCGTCTGCAGACAAAGAAATAACCAGAGTTATGTGCCGTTAAATGTAACACAAATGTGAAGGCTGAATTTAGAAACTATAAACAGACTCACAACATGTTATTGGACATTCTAGAGCTGAAAAAACACAGTAAGCCTGTTGAAGCATTTATACTTCACACAGGGATAATATAACTAATATAAATAATTTAACTAATATAAACAGACTAATACTAATATAACTATAACTAATATAAAGAATAAAACCAAGACTGCGTCTTATCCGAGAGAAATATTTGTATTTGCCAATAAGGTTATTCTGTCATGGCCACTTGTGTGTTGTCGTTTTCTGTTGATTAAACAAACAAACCCGTTAAATTAAGTAAGCACTAATTATGAAACCCGGGCCAACGTTTAGTTGGTGCATCCCTACATCAAATATCAGGCTAGTGTCTGACCACTGGCTAAAGTTGCTTTATTCACACAACTCCTGCTCTGTATGGCTGCTTTTCACATATAGTGTGTTTGTAACTTGTATAACTGTTTTTCACTTGACATTTGTTAAAAGGTTAAGATAGTCTTTTGTTTAGACAGCTTTTAGACAGAAATTTTGATAATATTCAGTAACCATACAAGTCTCACCAAGAACTTACACTGAATATTCATATGAAAAGAAACACAAGAGCTGTGAAAAAACAGATTTTTAGAATATTTGGCAGTGATAGTGTTTAAATATGTGGATAATATGTGGAACCTCTGTTTGTGTCTGCATATTCCTCAGAGACCTTTAGGACATTTTTTGGTTATATCAACTATTATATTGTCATTTTTGCAAGCAAACAAAATGGCTAAAATTACTAAATTTTAGCATTTTGTGCCTATAACACCTTATAAAATCATCTCATAGGTTTAATTTCATGAGAATAACCTTCAACAGATATACACAAAACTCAAATTATGCATGATACATTATTATTACATGACATCATTACTTAGCAATGGGCTAAAATGATCCGTTATTAGCATATGGCCTGTATTTACCACTCCTTTTTTATGCTTTTCTCAGTGTGATTAAGTGTGAACAGGACAAACGATACTGTAGCATGGGCAACTACTTTTGTAATATTCTAAAATCAGGCACTTGCTGCAGCCCTTAGTAGGGCTGTGGGGTCCTTCTTTCTAACTATGACTTTGAGATCTTAAAGTGAGCAATTAAAAAAACATGATGTTTATGTAAGGTCAGAATATTTAAATGCATAGTTTAAATAGCCACAAATGACACACTATCACTTACCTGAATGACTACTATGTCAGTTTGTTTTGGTATGACTATCAGTGCGTATGTTCGAGTCAAGCTGCCTCAGCAGGTTCAGTTTTGAACCACAAAGGTGTCGAATCCTTGTTGGTACAAAGTGGGGGCTCTGCTTGCTGTGGCTGGAGAATCAAGGAGAGACCCTGGTATGTGTGCCTTTGTGTAAACAGTATAGATCTAACAGACACTTAAAAAAAGACCCATCAAATGGCAGAGAGACTTAATCCTCTCTTTATTCAGTAGCACTAAACAATGTGCCTGGATTCCGGTCAGAGAGGAGGCAGTTTGGCTCCACAGAGAAAGAGCATGTGACTGTGCACGCAGCACTGGCACAGCCAAGAGACGCGCCAATTACCACTTCACTCTCCACGGTTACCAAACAGAGTGGCCACAAAAATGTTTGCCCGCTTAAAACAAGGAGCATCTGTTTTTCTTCTCTCCTGCTTTCGTCTCTTTTCAACTCTTTTCGTTTATTGCTCGTCTCTTATTCTCCCCATTTCTCTTTCTCTCATTTTGTAGCTCAGCGAGCATTCCTTTAAATGCTGCTCTTCAACCAACCAATAACTGAGTGAAGTGTTAATACACGGAAAGCCTTAACAGAGATAACACACAGGGACACGCTCCTTGACAAGTAATCAGCAAGGACCTTGTAGTACCAAAGCAAAGACCTTGTTTGAGCTCATCTTCATGACTAGCACACAGAAGGAAGCGAAACTGAGATAGTGAGAGCGGGAGAGAGTCTTTGAACATGGGGTCAAAAGCTGCTGACAGCTTCAAGTAATTCCTTGCTTAAAAAAAACCTGTTCACACAAGGAGGCAGGAGAAAATGGCTTCAAAGAAACTCCTCTGCTTTACTACAGCATCTACGAGAGCAGGTCTACTGTACGAGTTCTCTCACCGTGCGGATGGCGATAGGAATGCCTGACTCATCAACTGGGCCGATGCCTTCGTAGTGGGGGGCTTTAACGACCGACACCTTCTTTTCTTCTTCTGAGAAACGGGCAATGGGCACAGTGCTGCTGATGCTGGTGTGCCCTGACATCACAGACTCTCTGGTGACTGTTTCACTGCCCTCTGGATCCAAGAAGGAAGCAGAGAAAGAGGAGACAGACGTGTTAGTAATACAGGTCCTCCACAAGCTCCAGTTAAAAGTTTGTAATGGATAGACTGCTACAGATATAGATTATATATGAATCCTGAGACATAGATACATACACCTTACTTGGCATCTTAACGTTTACAGTTACACTGTAAAGATCCTTTTACATTTACAATGATGTAAGCAATGATGTAACGTTTGTTCCTCTGTGAGAGGTTTCAGTTCAATTATCTGACTGAACTTAGGTTCTATTTTCTGCATGTGCTTGTGTAGTCTTAAGTCTAATGTCTTTCAATCTTTTTAGGCATGTCATATATCACCACAGATCAGTGACTCACCTGAACTCCTGCTCTGTCTCTGAAGCCCCGTGTGGAGTGAGACAGGAGGTGGAGGATATGACGGGGGAGACAGCGGCCTATGTGGATGGCTAGTACTTCCATTCATTGCGTGAGAAAGAACCTGGCCCTAGGAGCGACCCAAAACCCAGAAACAGGGAGTGTAAGAAAATCACCAACAGCAGACAAAACCTACACTACTTACAGTTGTAAAGCTCTATAACATTGGCTTAACATAATATATATATTTTTAAAAAATTGTGGAAACAAAAGGATTAGCCGCCAGATAACACTTCATGATAACCATTGCTAAGGATGGATACTAGTGGACTAAAAATCATAAGAGTTGGGAACCTGGACAGTGACGTCTCTGTCGGTGTGTAGTTTTATTGTCACTTGCTGTTTACATTTGTTGTTTGGTTTGGTGCAGGCCCTCAAAATACTGCATATGTTTATGAAAAGATTGTGTTTTAGGTAAATATTCAAGGAACCAATATAAGACCAAGGCTAAAGGACACCTTGTGCATACATGTGAGACACCTGCACAGTTGAATAAACAGCAGCATTTAATCCCCCGGGAGTGAAAACAGGCAGGTTAATCATTACCGAAATGCTAATGCAGTTTTGCAATAAACACATAACAGAAGTTTATAAAATGTTGCTTGTGTTGGTGACATCATAATGTAACAGCTACTAAATCTAAGTTATAACTTCATTAACACTAAAACAAATCATTGTTTGTTTCTAGTAAATTAACCGCTTAGTAAAGATTAATTAACAATCAATTTGTGGTTTATTAGCAATGGCTATTACAAAGTCTTACCATCCAACATTAGTCATCACATTGTTCCAATCAGAGCGGGTAAAAGAACCAGTTCTGATTAAGAGTGGATGGACATGTGAACATACAGTGAACGTGATTCACAGTAAGTTGTGAATCTGAAGTGACTAAAACATAAAGACAGTTAGTGGGGGGAAGGGTCACTCACTGAAACACGTCACAGTGTACATAAAATACATGAAAAAAGAAAAAAACAAAAGACTAAAACAGAGACAGTAAGCCCATTCACATTCACACACATCTCATTATTTAGTTAACAAACATCTGACATAAACAAGATAGTGGACATGATATATTTACAATGGGATGCTCTTCCCATTCAATATGCCACAGGAAGAAGTTACATTAACTGAAAAAGAATAAAAAGTCTGTACAGTGCTGTGAAAACCATTTACCCCCTTCCTGATTTCATAGTTTTGTTATTCCCCAAATTTCTCCCTCTTAAATGATTCAGATCATAAAACAAATTTTGACATTAGAAAAAGATAACCCATGTAAAAGCAATGCAGTTTTTAAATGATGATTTAATTTACTAAGAGAAAAAAAAATGGCATCCATGGGAGAGTTCCAACGAGCAAACCACTGCTGACCGAAAAGAACAGAGCGACTGTCTCACATTTACCAGAAAACATCTTGATGATCCCCAAGACTTGGATACAAAAGACAACCAACAAACCAAACCAAACCAAACCAAAAGGTAAAGTCTGGACTTTAATCTCATTGAGACTTTCTGGCATGACCTTATACGGGTTGTTCATGCTGGAAACCCCGCAAAGCTGCTAAACTGAAAAAATTCTTCAAGATTCCTTCATAGCGATCTGACACAGATCATTGACAGTTATACTTGCTGCTGTGGGTGGCATAGTTATATTTTCTGAAACGTGTGAGAACTAAGCAAAGATCTATGAACTCATGAAGGGCGAATACTTTTTCACAGCACTGCATTTCAGTTTTAAAGTTTGCCTGTTCACACCAAAGATTCATGGTGAAGCAAGAGGGAGGTACTACAGAGCCAGAGCACCATCATCTTCGACTCAGATAACCCAAAGAAAGACTGACTAAAAAATGAATTGCTTTTTTAAGTGTGCTTGGCATATAATGCTATTATGTTGTCATATGAATAGTATAAAATTATGTAAAAAACAAAAACACACACACACACACACACACACACACACAATTATTTTTATACATAGGTTCAAGTGAGATTGCCTGCCTGTAGTACCCTAATCTACTTACACAGAGAATACTAATTAAAGCTACTTATTAGAATATGATTTTTTAATAAACTGAATAAAGAAAGGCCAATATGATATTTTAGTCATAGTGGTCATATAGCAGAAAGATAAAGTATTATTTATAAAGCGCCAATGTGCCTCAATGTGTTTCATGCTGTAAGGTAGGGACCCTACAATAATAGAGAAAACCCCAATATCAGACAACCCCCCTATGACCAAAAACTTTGTAACAGTGGGAAGGAAAAACTCCCTTTTAACAGGAAGAAACAACAAAAATGACTAATTAACTTCTCATGGTAACATTGTATATCTCATTGAAAAAAAAGGTTTGAAGAATTCTGTATTTAGAGTACTTTTGCAAACACTTGTTATCCACATAGTGATTAGCAGTGTAGTTACATGCATTTACAAAGCACTGCATGCTCTCCCCAAAGGCAAAAATTAGATTAAAATACTAAGAAACAAGTTTACCAAAATGAAATCTACTGCTTTCAATATCATACTTGCATAACTGCAAACACAGCATACACATGTATGTTCTCCTAGCATAACATAGAGAAACAATAAAGTAGAATATGTCTATTTGCAGTGTAATATAATGAGCTGAATGGTCACATAATTACAGTCCAAACACATGCTGCAGTACTAAAAAAAAAAAGAAAGAAGAAAAACAGCAGGAGTTCAGTCTTTTTAGATGCTAATAATCCATAGCTAATGGCTTCCAGCAGAGTACTGCACCTTCACCTTAGAAAAATCACTCCATTGCATCATGAATTTTTGATATGAACTGGCCTTAAGAAACACGATGGCAAAAACGACAAAAGGAGAAATATAGACACGCATAGACATGTTTGAATGAGTACAGACAGTAACATAATAAGGGAACGAAGAGGGCTGGATTTAATTTCAGTATCTGACAGGTAGGGTGTAGATAACAGTTAGTGAAAGTTAAAAATTGGTAGTGATCACACACTTTGTAGAGTTCTGATTCAGCCATCAAAATGAGTGGAGGGAGCGTGGGAACCAACTGTTCTTGGTAATGATGTATGTTATAGATGTGACTTGGATAATTACATTAGTGAAAGTGGCTGCTGCAGCAGTGGAGGCCACAGAGGTTGTTAGCACATCATCACGGCCAGCAGTGGGCGTGTAGGTAGAGACATGGCTCAGAGTGGGCGATGGCGTGGGTGAGGCGACAGGCGAGTCCAGGCTACAGATCTGCAGCTCGTCCAGCAGACCGACCGTGGATGTCGAGTAGTGGCTGAGAGCTGACACGGTAACGGGGGAAGCCGAGGGCGAGGCACAGCTCACACTGCTGACTGCGCCGTGGCTTGGCCCGCTGGCCGCACCAGCTGTGCCACCAGCTCCACTTGGGACATACGGAGTGGGTGATAGTGCCTTGGGCATTAGACCTGACAGGTAGTCAAGTGACTCTGAGCTGTGGTAGCGATAGGGGGAGTGCCGTGCTGTGGGGTCAGGCGAGGGAGGCCCCTGAGGTTGGAATAAAAGGTAATTCATTGGAAAAGGAGGAAAGGAGGAGAGTGCTTAGTGATATAATTTATTAGACATGGCGTCAAAAGGGATGTGTAAAAATAACATGTGACAACAGGTGAATTACTGTTGTGAAACCACACTGTGTCATAAAGCTGCAGCACCCTCTTCTGAACGCATTAATGCTGGAAACTGAAGATGTTTTGTTAATTCACACTTTACAGAAAAAGCACCAGATTACATGGTAATTAACTGTGGTGTACAACATATTATACACTTGGTTAAAATGCAGTACAAGTTCACACAAATGTAGAATCACTGTTTGGTTCAGTGGAAGGTATTATCAAGAACAAGAATGAACTAAAGGGCAACACACACAAGTAGGAGACATGCATTAAAACCCCTACGGTATATCTGCTTTAACAGAATGCCACAGTCAGACTCAACATATAAGAAAAGAAGCTAGTTTAGAATTTGGGCCATCACTGTAATAGTAGCTTGACTACTTCTGTTATTTCTGGGGACCTACTGCAACCAAGTGACATGATGCAGTTGGTGTGTTACCCTTTAATCAGTCTTGATGTCACCAAGACATAAACCCAGTGTCTGGATTAAAGTGACCTTTAAATGAACACAACTGTGTATTTTGCTCTGCTGTACCGGTCTGTAGTCAGTTATGTACCAACAGTTTTGCAGGAGAAGGCCTTGGTGGAATTGCAGGAGGAGGCTTCGTCATCTCCACCTGGGATGGAGCTGGAGCTGCCATTTGATCTGAGACCTCGAGTTCCACTTTGGAGTTTGTCTTAGATGAAGCAGGATTTTTTTTATTCTCTTTGTCCAAGCGGACAGAAATCGAAGCTGTCTGTGTCACGGGTTGAGATAGGATGGGACTTCTTTGTGGAGGTGAGGAAGTGGGTGGAGGGGACCCTGTGGTTTGGGTCTTATGTTGGGGATCAACACAAGAATTGAGGTGTGCAGGAGGGTCAGGGATGGTGACAGGAGTTAGTGTAAGGGAAGACACCTTACGTTCTTTTGTATTAGCATTGCTTGTGTCATTCGAGACAACGGACTCATTCAGCTGCTGGACTGTGTTTGCACTGGTTTCTGAGTATGAGTAGGATGATGTGCTTCTTACAGTGTAGGACTCTTTCAAGACTGCTTGCTCATTTTTAGTGATTGTTAGCATTCCAGGACTCAAATCATTAGCCAGGCCAATAAGGGAACTGTAATTTTGAGGATTAGTGCCTGCAGGCGAGAAGTGAAAACTCTCTTTTCTGGGGGGTGGCAATGGCAATGGACTGATATCCTTGTTAGCCAATTAGAAAGTGGCAACCAATGTAAGTTCAAACAGCAAAAAAGAAAAACAAAACAGAAAAAAAAAATCATCAGCACAAAGCATGAGATCAGAAAGTTTAAAAGACTTGTTTCAGAATATAGCAACAATATATGTATATTATCCAAATTCCTAATGACGTTAAAAATAACTTTTTTCCCCACTCAGACACTCAAAAGCCAACAGAAGCACATCACATCATGAAATTACACTTGTAATTAAATTTTAAATAGCAACAACAGAAATAAATGCGTGAGTGTCTGTCAGTGTACTGTGAATGATGTTTCACCTGTGAGGGGGACTTTTTGTCCTGCAGATTGGGTCTGACGCTGCGAAAGCCTTTGGCAGCAAGCGATGAGCTGCTAGCATCTCCGTTTTTAAGGCCGTCTGTTGCGCTGTGTGACCGCCAAGAATCTGAAGATAAATTTAGTAATTTTACCATTACTAATGTTTTCTGACCAAGTTTGCTGGGATCATGTGGGATGTTTTACAGCAGTGTTAGGATTGTCCACCAGAAATCACCAAAAGCATCAGGCACTTACCCAAGTCCGATGAGTGAGAATCACTCCCTGGGGAAAAAAGGACACAGCAATAATAAGCAACATGGCTGAGTGTTCCTTACATTCATCTCTGCAACAAACTCCAATATACACCTACTGTGCAAACATTTTTAAAAAGCTCTTAAACATCAAGATACAATTCACACCTAATTACCAAGAACTGCTTCTACTGCATTTTTAACAGCTAATGATTTCCCCCCCTGCATGCTACAACGTGTCTGTGGGTTTCCTCTTGAGGTTGCTTTCCCGTCAGCTTAAAGGATAGAGACAGAAAACTCATTCTTGAAGCAATTTTCACGCTTCACGCTGTAACAGGAGCATCATCTAAAGCAAACGTTAAAATCCACTATGAGCCACTTCAAGAAAGGCAAGTTGGAGCTTTAGGAAAATATGTGAGATAACCTAAAAATGTCTTTGAGTGAACTTGAAATTATCTAAAAGGAAATCAAAGAAATCGAGACTCTATAGAGACAGTTATCAAACTGTAATATCAAAATCTATGCCAAAATGATTTTTTTCTGCATTTCAAACTCCTGGCATAAAAAAATATCAGCATTTGCTTCAGTGACTGAACTTGCTTCCTATGACTAAAAATACAATCAAATAACTGTAATCTAATTTAACACTGAACTCACAAACAATAGTACTCTGTGGTGAATCTAGTGTAACAGTAATTTCATTAACGATGCCATTTTCTGTACACAGAGTATCTGAGGATAATTTAGCTTAGGTCAAGGAAACAGTGTAATGCCTAACCAAAAAAAGAAACATATATTAAAAAAACCCTTTAAAAACATTAAGGTAATATACACATAGACAGGGAGAAGACATTGTGGGATGTGAGAACATAATATCACTTCTACAAAGAAGAAGCAAAAGAATAACAGCACATAGATACAAATATGACGAATGAGTGAAGGAAGCAAAAGAAGGAAATGAACAAAAGGAAATGAAAGAATTACACAATGAACTGATTAGGAAAAAATAGCATCCCACAATCCAAACATTGCTTAAGCATACCGAGGCAGCCACAGCCTATTTCAAAGTATTTCAAATGTGTTCAAGCCATAACAGGATTTTCAACAACAACAAGCCACTTAGATGTACCTCATGTCCTTGACCGATAGTTTGGCTCAGCCAACACTTGCAGCGGCCTTTTATTTGGGTTATTTTGGGAAATAGTTATGTTCATTTGTATGTTTATGAGTGTTAGTACCTGTGGCTAGATTTGGTGAGCTCTGGACCCTCTTCATGGGAGAGAGCATGAGTGACAAGGCCACACATTTGCGAGCATATCCTCCGCTATCTGAGAAATCACAGCCAGGCAGATGATCATAGAAGCAAAAGCTGAAGCATACATGCACATGCTTGTGCGCATACTGCCATAAACAAATGCATTCAGCCGGAAAGATAATAATTACAGTAACAATATTGCAAACAAAGGCAGATTTGGAGGCAAAGCACATGCATTTCAAGTAGCTGATTTTTACTGGCACTCAATAGAAAATTAGGAAAAAGCTGTGCAAACACGAGAACTGCAAAAGTGAACAAATCAAAGTCAATATGATTTACTGCATTAGCTTCCACTAACCTAAATATTTACAAGAGATAAAGTGAGACATTAGTTGTTTTTAAATCAACGTGATTCTGAACTGGGTTATTACCAAAAAATAAATTTAAAAAAAATCCCAAACTAATGATTTTATGATCATGACATGACGACAGGCAGAAATGTAAAACATGCTCTTTCTTGTTATATTTCTCCCATTTTTCTCATAGATGAATACATTTTACACTTATAACCTGAAGTCTTATATAAGACACTGTTTTGTAGTAAAAGTTTCATGTATGCTCATCACCGTCATGGCTGATAAACCCACATGACAAAATTATTTTAACTTTTCCAAACAAAAGCAAGACATGGATCGGACAGGTGGATGGGGGACTTCCCAACGATCCTGTAAACGCTGCACTCTGTACTTGTTTTTGGATATATACTGTACCTGTATTCATATTGAAGAGCACTTCTTACTGATCGGCAGCAGGGGCACACACTTTCCTAAAAAACAAAACAAAATACAAAGTATTTTAGAAAGAGATTTAAACTGTTTGAATAGAGTTTCAAATCCAAGACCTCAAATAGATCTTCTTGAGGGTAAAACCTCAAAAGCAGATTTTGGAGATTCCGGTGTTAAAACACAAAACTGTAGCGAGGTACCTGCTTTACTGCAACCAAGCATATGACTGTGATTAGTTTTTAGTGTGCTCACTAATTTGGCTTTTTTTCCATTCTGAGAAATGATGGCAGGCTGGGTGCATGATAGTATTTTGTAAACATGGAATAGATCATTTTTCACTGAGAAACAGCAATAAATGATTTCTAAAAAACTATATAAACTATATAAACTATTGGATATACGAGTGACAGGAAAAGGACACAAATCAAAGGCAAAGAATCATTACAACTGACAAGCAAACAGCACACCTGTTTTACAAAGAAACAAGACTCACATCGCTAACACTGCCTGATTCTGTTTAACTCTGTTTTTTATCTTTCTATTCTTAGAGCTGAGGAGAGAAATGCACAGATGTTTGGGCTATATGCCCCATAGCTGTATGTTGCCAGTTTGTTAAAAAGGATGAAACAGATTATATTCACCAACAAAACACATGTATCACCAGACATTTGTTTCAACACTGTGACAGCTTAGGGCCTCTTTGCACGCATGTGAGGTCCTGATAATTACAGCTGTCATTTACTGGTGCTTATTTGGGGGACGGTATGCAATTGTATTCTGACATAAATGTGTAAACTGCCTTAGCAGTTGTCCCCAGTAATGAGTGGCACGAGATGGATGACCCAGCATTTTAGTACATACTGTATTAGACCATACTCACAACTCCAGTCTTAACAAGGAGATAAATACAAAACAGTTTTAATGACAGACTAAGTTTGAAGTAACTAAGAAACATTTATTGCTGCTAACTATACAAGTAACTACAGCACCAGCCTCTCAGAACCATTTCATTTACAACTAAGTAGTTTATGTACACATAACAAACAAAAGACAAAAAACATGCAGCTACAACCATTAACTTGTAATACAAAACATAGTGAAAGACATCTACCATCACAGGGACTTTATTTTCCTGTCAGCAGATTCTATTTGATTGCTTGTAATGGTTTTAAGAAATGCACAAGGTGTGATGAAACTGTCTTGGGCCCCAGTCACACAGAGCTTAAACTCATTTGGGGCTAAAGACCATCAGGAAACTACCCGCCATGAGGGAAAAATCTATAATCCCTGATCGGTTAGCAGACAGTTGCTAGCATCTGCTGTGAAATCAATTGACGCAGGCGTAGAGACTGGAGACCCCTGGTAACCACTAGTCACTAGGGAAAAGTGTGTCGTGGGAGCCTGTTGACAGTCGATTTGGTTGCAGGGGTATACAGTGCTGCACGACAAACCTTCTTGTGATTGCTTTGGTTCCCAATTGAAGACACAGAATCTTCTACAAATAGTAACAAACTACTTGCTAAGCAATAGTAAAACTAAGAAGTGTGATGCAAACGGGGGATGGAGACTACTTTCCTTCATAGTAAATGTTTTGAAACGTGTTGGTTGCAGCAGTTATGAACAACTTTTACTATGAAGGCAAACATTCTTTGTTTCCAGATTGTGTTGGACTTTGAAAAGTTTCTCAGCTTGGAGAGTAGACGGCGAGTGTTTGTAGATGAGGGGCATCTGTGCAACAACCTCTTTTCAACTGATTTTTATCAGGCATCAGCCAGATGCCTCCAGCCAACACTGGGGGAATAGACTACAGCAACCAGAGGTTGCCAGGGGGTTGCCAAATGGCCCAAGCCAGTGTGACTGAGGCCTTACCTGATTTGGCCAGTCACCCAATAAGGTTGTCCTTTTAGATCACCCTTTTGGCCTGATAATGCTCCTCACTTGACTGTAAGGAGCATCATCATTGATGAGAACAGCGATGCAGAAGCAGTTTTCAGCTGCATCATATCCTCGACCCCAAGGCTGAGACCGTCAGCTGTACTATAACTGTGTTTTCTAGCCACACAAACACAACCTTCACTCACCACCTGGACTAGGTGCCAATCTTTGCTGCCTGCAACTTCAACCACTTTCCAAAATTCAAAATCAAGCTGAAGGGTAGTCACTTTGACAATGGGGGAGATTCAGCATGCACTGCAGAGGCACAAGTGCAAAAGGATAAAATGTAGCAGGTACACAGTGAGCTCAAAATGCTCGAGAGGTGTGTAACAAGTTGAGGTGGGCCAAATATAAATCAGGTAAGGGTTTTTATTTTGGCCATAGATCTTTATTATCATAACTTATAGATATTTTGCCCTGGCTTTGAGATTTTGAGTGCTGAATCTTTTATCACTTACAGTTACACAATATTATTTTTACTACACTTTCCTCTGCTCAGCCCTGTGTCCATCTGCTTCAGAGCAGGGTAGACCCACAGTAAAGCAGTTATATAAGCAAACTCACCCTGAGATGGAACGAAACAAGAGTACATTAAATAGATAAATTAAATTACAAGAGGTATCCTGCTTATCACCCAATAAGAGATGGGATCAGCATGTTTTTATCATGAAGTAACGTTTACTGACAAATTCTTTTTTAATCTGTATTCTTCTTGACATAACCTTCAAGCACCATGTCTTTGATTAGTTTATCCATATTCACTGCTTCATTCTTCCAAACACAGCTAATTTTGGTTGGCAAATAAAATCCTAATATTTGTGGGAGTGCATGAAGACAACATGGGATACTTTCTGTCCCTCAAGACCTAATCCTCACCCTCATACCCTGTGTCCTCATAAATCTTGCTCTCAGAAACAAACACGCACACATACACACACACACGCACACGCGCGCAGGCACCCAGGGGTAAATCATGGGTCTGGCGTCGCAGGCTGTCGGCGTCCAAATGATGGTCAGATTATAAACAGCATCATGTTTCTTGGGGACAGATCAGCGGCGACACAGCAGCTGTGGCCGTGGTGTAATATTAAGGCTACACACTGGAAGTAAAACGCTCCGGGCTCAACACCTCAGTTCAACTCTGCCTGCTTGTCAATATAGAGCTTTTTAAAGCTTTTAAATACAATCTAGCAACCCCGTCTAAAGCCTGGGATAGACCATTAGTAGCTCTTTAGCATGTGCCTCACTCTATTTGAAAGAAAGTTTCCAAAATAATCCTGCAAATACTCCCCTAAAATCAGAATCAGAATCAGAATCAGAATACTTTATTGATCCCTGGGGGAAATTATTTTTTGTTACAGTGCTCCATTTTAAACCAACATTAAGACAAGACAGACAATACGCTAACTAAGAATAGTACAATAAATGCTTACTGTGTTGCTTGAAAAGGAAGCCTGGAAATAAATGCAGACAGACCAAACATCTGATACTCTGTCAGCTCTCAAAACCTTAAATAAATACTCAATAATAAAGAAGAGGACTTTGTTTTCCAGCAAGATGCTTTGGATTCTTGTACTACTTTTTAAAGTTGGTATGTCAAGTTTCTTTCGAGACATTTTTTGTTTTTTTTTTACTTTGCTGTGGTTTTTCCACCGACTGTAATTTAGACATCGGTTGGCCACTCTGGAGACCAGTGTGTATATAATTACTGAGTGTAATAGCTGTGGGACAGCAAATATACAACTCAGAGCTAGAAGCTGCAGAAAGCTGTGATGTCCAGTATCGGGGCCATCAAGTCTCGTTAGTCTGCCATGTGGCCCTCTGAGACCTACCTGGTTTACATTATTGGACTAATAGGGCTTAAACTTTATAAACTTTATTTATAGACAAGAGACTGTTACTGTAAGAGGAAGTTTGTGTTGTTTTGTGTCAGTACTAGAAAAACATTTTTGCTAATCTGAGTTTCTCACCATGAGCCGTTTTCTTAATTTTCCTTCCCTTCATCACATGGTAAGCTTAAACAGGAAGACTTTTAATATTGTTGACTTAATCAATCACGTGTTGACACAAATGTCCTTCTGAAAACAACTGATAAGTTTGAGTACATGTATGGGAAATTCCATGTGTAATCTGAGCGCTGTTTTAATTATCTCATAAAATCCGAGCGGAGACAGCACAACAAAGCTGGACCACCAAAGACCGGAAGGAACAAGTGTCTTTGCCAGTATTAACAAAAACAAAACAACAACAGTCACTTAGCTAGGATGCTGTGAAAAATAAAGATATGCCCTCAAAAAGTGTTCGACAGGATACCATTAGTCACTGACTGCTTTGACATAAACAAAACAAGAGTCTTAAGAATAAACATGCCACCATCTTTTAGGGGGAGTACTTAAAGAGCTGAGAGAAGCACTTTTCAATATCATGTGCCTGCTAAACGGACCTTATACAACTGATGGTGTTTTCTTATAAGCTATAACTGCATTGAAAAAAAATAATTATAAAAACAATACTTTGCTGTTCAAGATTATGCAGAAGAGTGTGTATGGGGGAAAATCACCAGGTGAGAGTGAATGGTCATTAGTGATGAGGGGACATCAGCCTCAAAGGTTCTGGTACTGAAGTGGTCACTCACTAAGATGCACTCACAGATTAAAATTTGTAGCAAATCTGTTAAAAGTGTTGCATATGACCCTGAATGTCCCACTGGAGGAACATCTGAGACCAAAACAAACAGTTGCACTGACCACACCTTTGTGTTTCATATACAACCAGAAACTCTGTGTGCACACAGTCCTGCAAAACACAAAGCCAGCCTGCTTCAATGGCAGCTTTAATTACATTTACATCAACATAAAGGCCAAAGTTAAACCAATGTAAACTCTGGCTGACTGAAACTGTACCTACTCTTTAAATGATCAATTGGTCTTGAGGAAAAAATATGTAAATCAATGCACTAAGACCACTGTATATGATAGCTTTATTGGACTATGAGTAATCAATACATTTAATAGGTAGCATTTGCAGTATATTAAATCTCTGTATTTTACACAGAACTGAGAACAACAGACTCAGAGCTGCCCGGATTCATCATCCGTATGATGTCAGAAAAACAGAACAGCTATATATCAACTTTATGTCCAGCTTGGTTTGGCTGTTGCTGCTTACTTGAAGGTGAGGCTGGGCATGCCTCTCCATATAAAGTGACTTTGATATTTTGGGCCTCTGTTTTGACAAACTATAACCACAGCAATGTCTTCTTTGACTTCTTGTCTGTTTACAGTTGAGATTTGTGCACATAAGTTGCGTAAATCAAACAAACCAATTTTATTGTTACTCTTTATTTTCTGGGGAGACCAGCTGATGTGCCCGACTGCACTCTAAGGGTGGGGAAAATGTTTGATACAACAGAGCATTGAAATATTTTGCATGGCAATATTGTATCAATACAGGGGCACCAAATATCAAAAACTATAAATGATAACTCATCCCAAGATGAGCAAACTTATATTAAATCAGTTCACCTGAAAAAAACAAAACAAAACAAAAACAAACACTGGACACACTTAGCTTGACAAAGTTGCCCTTTTAATTTAGAACAAGTTAACGGCGCAGTCACACAAGTAAAATATGACAGCGGCCTCCGTACGTCACCAAAAGTCAGAGGCAGCCTGGTGATTGTATTGAATTTTCCCCACGTTCTGCCACATAACCCGTGGTGACTACCCAGAACTTGAGGGCGTTGTACACTCACAACCACTCTGATCTGATTTTAATGCAAAAAAATAATAGATGTGAGACAAGTTTGTCAATATCTTTCTTATCCAATAAGATACTGACAAAGTATAACTTTCTGAACATACTTCGCAGTTGAAAAAAGGTGATGAATCACAGTTTATGTTATTGCAATACTCAGCATATTGCAAAATGTTAAAACAGCTTTATCAATGTTCAAAATGCTTGTTACAAGCTTCAGTGAGAAAAAGAAGAAGCAAAAAACAAAAAATACTGCAGCAGAAATATTAATGGACACGAGTTGGAATGTGTGCTCTGCGTATTACCTGTAGGGATGCTACACAGTAACAGCCAGGCCAGTGCATTTTACGCAGATACAACAACAGCAAACAGAGAAATCTGGAAAACCTATCTAGGAGGAATCAGAGAAAACAAACTCCTTTTTTAAACAGGGAAACAGAAGGTCCCGGGAGATTCAACATAAATCTCAGTCAAGACATGACCAGACTGAAACCAAACCGACGGGGACAACAACCCCTCCAAAAAAGGCAGGATTTAGCATTGCTTCATTCCTTAATTACTGAAACTGAGCCAAATTTTTTGCTTTTTTTTCTTCAGTGTTGCATTTTTGTGGTAAAAATGTGGGGAGTGTGGGATTGTGGTAAAAGAAACGAAAGAATCAAAACAGTAAAAAGAATTGCCCACTGTGCTTTAAATGGACACTGTAGCCACGTTAGCCCAACAAATATTAATAAAAGTAAACATTGAAATAGTTTATAAGCCTTTTAATAAAGCTGCAGAGGAAGCATTAAGAGCTTGTAACCTTTTCCTTTTTCAAATAATGAAGAACATAAAAAAAAAAAACAAGTTTTTGTCTATGCTTAATTTAAAACTCCAAGTATCTTGGCATCATTTAGCCACACAAATGTCCTAACAAAGTAATGAAAAATATAACCTCCCATAATGGTGGCAACAAAGTCAGATTTAAATATTACATTCAGAAAGCGATGAGTAATCCATGTCACGGTGATTTTAAGCACTTTAACACAGAGGCATGTGTCAAAATCTCTGCTGAGCAGCGGTGTTAAAAATCCTTTAATGGCCACATCACAATGATTCCTGGTAATATGCCGGTCATTTCCCATTCATATGATTGAGGTGCTATTGTTTCAGCATGCTGCCTTTCCTACATACCTTAAGAAACTTCTGACCTGCAATTCACTTTAGAAAAGCGGATTACTCGAACCATGAAACAGTTTAGGCCCTGCACTCCAGCCTGTTAGAAGTATGTTAAATACCCGTCCATACCACTAAATCTGAATAAATGGTCTTTAATGATTCCTTTAAAAAAACGAAACCTTTCTAAAGTACAAAACGAACAGCTTCAATCCTCAAGCAGAACACAGTTTAAGCCTCTCACAAAAGCTCTAAAGTATTTGTTGTTAGATGCAGGAATGTTTTGTCGGTGCCATGTTACTGTTCTACCAGCACATTACTGCCAGTAGTTGAACAACAACCACTTGCAACAAAGTCTCTGTTATCAGCCTTGTTTGCTCAACCTTGCCACTCATTAGCGGACCCCCCTCCCCTCTGGCTGTAAGAATGGACAGGGGAGGTCAACACACTGACCCTGCGTGCCCACTCACTGCCCATACGGCAAACAACAGAGAGTGTGTTCTCCAGATTGCATCACAACGACGCTAACGAGCACAGCCATTGGCCCGAGAGCACTAATGCAATTATGTAACACAATCCCTGGTACTTTGAGTCGGGGATATGGGAGAAAAAGAATGAATTGGATGTGACACTTGGTGGGTTTGTTATCTCAGTCTTCCTATACAGAATTTATGATGTGCTCTGTGTGTAAGGAGAGAGCAATTTAAAAATTAAAAATAAAAAAGTGCATAGAAATCTAATAAAATCAAGAGATGAAGAGAAAACCTTCCTATTGTGTTGTGTTTAGTGAAGGAAGTGCAAAATAACTGGCATCCTACTGAAAATGGAAAATTATATTAGTTGCATTATGTAAGCTCTGTGCCAAAAGCTGCCCGAGGACACATCTGAGCAGCCCCGCTCAACAATACATTTAGAGCTGCCACAGTTTCATGCCGGCTCCTTAAGAATAAGCACAACACACACAAAGATATCTAACAAAAGCTTGAAAACTATTATTCAGACTGCAGCCCACACAACAAGCTAATATAGGCAGAGCTACGAGAAGATAATAGAGTGAGCAAATGAGAGGACAGTGTGACATTAGGCTAAATGTCAAAGCAATTTCAAAGATGAAGCTTGAGCGTTTCCTGACTTGTCATTTTGACGTAATGTAATAGTCAAGCTCCAGCTTTCTGAGTGAAGGAAGAACAACTGTTGTTCAGCTTGGAATCTGAAACATTTTGAGTTTAAAATATGATGTTTGAACTACAAATACCATCAGCCGATGAAAACTATTCATTACAACTTGGTGTGGACTTCATAAAAGCAATATTTTCCTTTGTGCTTGCAGAGGATGCAGAAGTTAGTTTTTCCACATGCTACGAGTAAACACGCCCATCTCGAGGGCGACAAAGTGTGACGAGGTAAAGAAATGTATCCTGAAAATATGCAAACACGTCAGAGAGATGACAACAAAAAGAAATTCCAAATTACAATATGTAAAACAAAGTGTTTACGTCTAAGACTTTGTTAAGACAAACAGTTCAAAAATATATTTTTTGATTTGAGACAGGAGGTACGCTGAAGCGGCAGGGCTATCTGTTGTGCCCAAGATTAAATTCCCCATGCATAGTCTGGATTCCCCAGGTACCAGTGTTAAGTGTCGAGCATGAAGACAAGAGGAACTTGATTAGAGGAGGCGCTATATTTAATGCCATTAGCCGTGACCTTTTAACCTCGAAGCTGGTCAAGAACATTAGAAAAAACTTTTTCCTATTTCCAGGATTCTATATATTTGCATGAGAGCCTCAAATAAGAGCCTTGCATTCGCTTTGATTCAGTAAAATAAAAAAATTTTCAGCTTTAGAACAAACAACCAGTAATCAGGAATGCGGAAAAGAAGGGCTGAAACAACAGCCCGGGTAAGCTCATAATCATAACTACCACAAAATATTCTATCCTTAATTTTAAACACAGACACTGCAGAAAAAAAAAATCCCTGATTTCATGCCAGATTCATTTAATTTTTCTAATAACACCAGCTTCATAGAACTGCCACTCCACATGACACACATCTAACCAAGCAAATGCCATCAGCTGAAGAAGAAAACTATTCATTACAATGAAGCGTGGACTTTATAAAAGCAACAAAAAGATTTATCTAACCAAAAAACCTTTACAAAAGTATCGCTGACCTCTGCAATCAGTTTTAATGAGGCTGGAATGACGCATATGAATGAAGAAAAAAAAGAAAAAAAAAAAAGAAGAGGTTGCCCTGTGACGTTTGCAGGGAACGCACAAAGTGACTGTGTATGTGAGATCCGGAAGAAAACAAATCCAGCCGCCCGTGATACAAACCGAGGCTGGGAACCACCCCTTACTGTGTACCCAAGGGGTCAAGGTGACATTCCACAACACCTCTGAGATTGGCCTAATGGAGGAATTGGTGTATGGCTTTTGTTGAATAGGAAATAAGAAACCATGAAAAAAGGCTGTAACAAGAGACTGAAGTATGTAAAAGGGCCCGAAGAGGGAAAGGATTCTGGGGCAAAAGTTAAGAGGTTACGGAGTTCTTATAAATATATTTACAAACAAACAAATACACAAAAATCTGATAAAGTCATGCTCAGGAAGTTAACGCTCACAACTGTAATCTAAGCTTTTTTTGTGATCCTATTTCTTAGGTGACCGCGGTCAAAACCGCTGTTTTTATTTGACACCATTTCCTCTGTCCACTGTCACAAAAGACAAAAATTCTACTCTTGGGCTATAATTTTTGGTTTTGGCAGCACAGATAAATACTATTCCCTTTGGGTGTTTGGGCTGTAAAAGCTATTCGGATCTCTTTTAATTTAAATCTTTTTAAAGCATCTGTGTTCATAACAAGTAAATATAGACACATGACAACCGAGTAGACAGCGCTGCAATATCTGCGTGCCTTGAAGAGGGTCTTTGAAGAAAGCAATATAAGATATTAGGACAGGTTAAATCCAAAATATCCACACTCGGATTTAAATTTGTTTTAATAAAAATGGTTTTCCTGTGAACGCCAACGAAATGCAATCCTGCCCCACTGCAGACAACAGAGTGCAGGTGCAATGGTCCATCAAGTAAAGTAAATGTAACTCTTACCGTCATAAACCCAAAAGACTGGAGAAGTGCTAAGAAGAGTCACGTATGGCGTTGTGACTTAAAGTCCCCCTGTGCCTTCCACTTTCTCTCCTCTGCTCAGGACAAGTATCTCCTCCCGCTCAAGCTTTAGTCCCAAGATCCCCGTTCAATGCCTGGGAAGCACAGAGACAACAGACCGAGGAGAAAGTTAAGAGACGGAGTCGAAGAGTGGGAGTGACAGGGAAAGAGAGTTGCCTGTTTGGGTGAAGCAGTGATCAGATACGGTTATTTTCAGACTCTGGCATGCTTGTCTTTGAGACTGGAAAGTAACCCCCCGGTGTGGATGGGTGGGGGATAAGTGACAGGCCTGAGTATCTCTATTTTGCCACACACATGTTTGCATGCATGCCACGCAGTATAAGCGCACGCATGCCCATGAAGACAAACTACTTCTAAGCACACGTTCACACAATTCATACATTCCAAAGGAGTCGCAGAGTGATTCTACTGTATGCTACATCGGGTAGATACACCTTTCAGATGTTAGGCTCGCCTGAGGTGTGAGAAGGGTGTAAGAGAACCTCAATGTACTCATCTCCTCCTAACAGGTTTTATGTCACAGTGGCCAGAGTTGTCAGTTTGTGGCTATGTAAAGTGGCAGCATCCACACAGAAACTGACAGGAGTCTTAAATCCTTCTCACATGAGATTTTCTTTCTTTCCTTTTTTGTTGTGGTCAGCTTGACTTTGTGTCAAGAATGCTCCCTCGGAGATGTGAATATCCAGCCACATAGACATGACATGCAATTGCACTTTTTCTTTTCCCTTTTTAAATCCATGTAAATACATCTTGTACTGTCAACGTCATACCAGGCTCTAAATATACAAATTATATGACCACTCACCTGTACCATTAATAATCTTTCCCGCGCTGTAATCCATATGGGACTGTATATTTGGAAAATGACCACACACATGCACACAGACGCCGAATATACACAGGAGAGAGGTCAGCCAGAAGCACCTCTAGACCCCAGACTCCCTGCTATTCCTAGAATGATGATGTAACTACTGCTATTAGCATGTCATATTTAGAGCCTGGATACCTAAAACCAGCCAGGCAGCTACTGTGTAACATGCTATTTGGACAACATCCAACGCATCCACTTAAAACAAGTTTTTAACAATAAACAGAAGAGGCGCAAGAATCCGCAACTTACAAATTAAAGTGCGGTAAAGGCTCGGGCAGAGCCGAGGTGCCACTACAAAAGAAATTAATTAGCTTCCATAAACCAAATCCTGAGATATGACAAAAACAGATGAGATTCATACTACAAACCTTCCACCAAACAGTGGGCGGATCTCTTTAGTTTGCTGTCATTTTAAATGTATTTATCTTACTCTACAGTAGCTGACCAGCAACTATTTTAGTATAAGGCCATAAATTAGAAAAAAAAAAAAGCTTCATAGGCTCTGCCAAACCTGTTGCCAACTTTTAAATCAAACATGGACATAGCTAAGTCTTGATCAACACTCTCTGTGCCTGCTGTCATCATGCAGATGATGAAGTGGTAATGTAAAAATCCTGTCTACATGGGCACGAATGGATCCAGTGACGAGTAGCGCTCCTCCAACTATGTCTCCCAAACACCTAGGCTTCAGACTTTAGGGTTCCTGAAAGCCCCACAGCAGCGATCAGTGTGTCAACAAACATAATCAAACAGCAGTTGCCCCCCCAGAAACATCTCATCATGTGGGAAGGATCACTGAGGTATGGTGAAAAGCTGACAACTGACAGGTGCTAATGATGCAACCTTGAGGCCAAAATCAGGGCAGTACCAGGGGACCAATAAAGTTCTATCATAAGTGCTATCAACTATAGACT
The DNA here is from genome assembly GCF_965226115.1 of Aulonocara stuartgranti. Lineage (NCBI taxonomy): Eukaryota > Metazoa > Chordata > Actinopteri > Cichliformes > Cichlidae > Aulonocara > Aulonocara stuartgranti. The sequence goes on along the minus strand of NC_138944.1, from coordinate 28,846,256 downwards.
TAATCTTGTAACCTGGCATGACAAACACAAGCAGCAGGATCTGCATCACACATCAAAGCAAACAGATTTTTGACCACATTCCTTACTTGAGATCATATTTTGGCTCTTCTAGGTGTGTCCTACTTAGTGCTGCATGTGGAAGAATGATTTATAAGACAATTTAAAGTAAACGGACAGAGCAGCAGCTTAGTAATGATCTTATTAAAGTACCAAAGCAAACTATTTTTATAGTGACTGACACAAACTCACACTCAAACGCACCGACACTTTGACCTATGAGCCACTCTGGACTACAGTAGCCGTGTCGACATGCTCTCACCCGTACAGTTTCAACACCTAATTCATTATCAGCTTCTCCAAGGCCCTGCCATTACCAGTTAAGTAAGTGGTAGGATATAAAAAGCAGAAGAGCTGCGCATGTAGTAAGTGTCACTTACTGGAAAACACTTAAATCTGAAGATCAAAAAAGGAAAAGCATATTCACAAAGCAGCGTGCTCTTTAATAGAGATATAATAGTTTAATAATATTTGTTTTTCTACAAACTTTTTTTAACATGTATTACATAACTGGTGTTGTGAACTCCTTCAGTATAACTCATACATTCAGATCTGGCCATTTTTGAGTGGCCAAGTACTGTACTGGTTGGCCCTCTCAAAGACGATTCTAGATTTGAACCAGCTGGTCTGATGGGGGCATTTGCGTGATGAGTTTGCACATTCTCCCTGTCCCCGTTTGGGGTTTTGTTCAGGTTGCTCCAGCTTCCTCTCACAATTCAAAGACACAAATACTAGGTTGGTAGATAATTCTAAAATTGTCATATGTATGAGCGTGCATGTTTGCCTCATGTGGTAGCCCTGTCTATGACGGTATAGTGACTTGCTGAGGGTGTGCCCTGCATTTTGCCCTTTGTCAGTGGGGTTAGGCCTCAGCCCCTAATGATATAGGGATACACGGGGCTTAATCTGATGTATGACAAGCTGGATGTGACCACAGCAAGTAAATGTGGTGTTGCACGGGCTTTTGGTCCACTTTTCTAGATTTACCATAATTTGAAAGCACCTGGCAGGACTTGAATAACATGAAGTGTAACAGAGGTATAGCAGGCCCACTCAGTGTACTCAGAGGCTTAGTGTTTCTGCTGTTTAACAAAGCTGGCTGTGTATTACTTTCTGTGTTTAGCCTTTATATTTAGAAACCTGTGGTTGTTCTTACAACCACTGAAATAGATTAAAAGGCCTCATGACTGAAATAGGATTGACGTGCAAGGATTAAATTAGGGAAAGATCTTGGCTGGAAATACAGGTGAAGATATACTTGTCAACTTGCAGTGTAAGTTTTTAGACTTTTAATTTTCCAGATACAGTATAATTTGAACATCCCTAGCGGTGTATAGATGCAGAGGTTTTTCACAAAGCCAGAAAAATGTGTTCAAGTCCATTTTATAAGAACAGATAATGCCATTTTTACACATTTGATTATTACACATCACATACATATGCACAAGTTTGCCACTAAGCAAACCATATTGGGTGGGATTAAGGTCCCTGTATGGTCATCCGCAGGTGCAACAGAGGCTGGCTGACCTGCGTCTGTGTGCTGTCGCTGTGTACTGTCTCCAGGGGGCAGTGTAAAAAATATGTGGAACAACCGGTAATGTGGGCTCTTGTTTGCACTCATGTTAGTCATTTTGGTTTGGCCACTGTCAAGTCATGATCTACTAGAACGTCTCTACAATGGAGTAGGACTAATAAAGAATCAGAACTGTCCATCACAGCCATTGTTTGTGTTTCCTATCCATGCTTCTTTCATCTCTGTTGTTTTTTGCTTTTCTTTGTCTTTGTGGTAACTCAACTACATTGCACACCACAATCAGCATTTGGCCTCGACAGCAGCTTTTTGGGGCCGTCTCTGTTGCACAGCCAGATAACTAAGCAAAAATGATTCCAATGCAGGACCGTATCAAGTCTTTTTTTGTGCTACAATGTGTTGCTTATTTGTCAGAATAAAGTATCTCTGGTTCAGTAACAAAGAATTACTGATTACTGTGCAAAAAAGAGGATTTCTTTAGATAAAAGTGGCTCAGCAGATGAGATTTAAAAAAAAAAAAGTCATCAGCATGACACTTTATGATGCACGCTACAGGACATTGTTAATGGGCTCTGGGAGCAGGCACACACCACTTCTCAAACACTACTTGAGCCATGACATCAGACTCTGGAGAAGGGCACAGTGAGGGGGAGATAAAGGAGGAAGCAGAGCAGAGGATACAATGAGAAAAGAGAGGGCACCAAAACAAAGAATAGACATGGGAAAATTAAAAATGAGTGTGAGAGAATGATAGAGTGAAATAAAGGCCACTGTGATAGGAACCCCCAGAGGTGTGGACTCGAGTCACATGACTTGGACTCGAGTCAGACTCGAGTCATTAATTTTATGACTTTAGACTTGACTTGAAATAATGTTCTAAGACTTGTGACTTGACTTGGACTTTTACACCAATGACTTGGGACTTGAATTGGACTTGAACCGGTTTACTTGAAAAGACTTGATATTTTACCCCAAATATAAAATTTAACATGCATATTATATAGAGATTGAAAATGTGACGTCATTCACGGGTAGAACCGCAAAGGATTCTGGGAACTCGTGGCAAGCGGTACTAGCGCACGCAGGCTTTCAATTGAAACCAGTCACACAGCGATAAAAAGAAACACAAAAATGTCAAGAAGCTGTTGTGTTATTAACTGCAATAGCTGGTCGCATGACAGCCACGGGAAGCCGACGGGTAAAGAGATCGGTTGTTATCGGATTACGTCGTTGAAGAGAAATTGTTCGAGCCATGTTTCCGAAGTAACAAAGATGCGACTGGATTGCAGCCATTCAAAGACCAATTATAACGTCCTAGAACACTCCAGCTCACAGGTTAGTCTGCTCCAAGCATTTCCACAAAGGTCAGTCTGCTGTTGTAGTTAATGCGTCATTTTTCTTAACATAATTGGTGATATAGGTTACAAGCAAGTCTGGCGCTGAACAGAAATTGTCGCGCTATGCTCCTTTATTTATTGTGTTTATTGTGCATAAATAGTGAATTGTCCTGACACAATATTGTGTTTCGCTTCTGTTATTATGGTACATTGACAAAAACATATACTTTTATTCACAGGGTAAAACAGTTGTTTTGTATCACTAATTGTCCAGTGCGATTACAGCATACAGTATTATTGTCACTGCTACATTTCTGTGATGCTACCAGAAATTATTTCCACTGCTAATTAACTACCGTTGAGCTCAAAGGTCCTATTAATAAACGGTTAAGGAATGTGTATTTATGACGACGATTTGTGAGACTGGTAAACTTATGATACGTACGATGGTCTTTACTTTCTACACGGTGCATTTCAAGGTCCTGCACCCATCCGTCGGTAAACTGTACCTGGGCTTGTTGCAGTGACCGGAAGTTACTAAACTTCATGAGTGTATGCACTCACTCCAAGAAGCGTATAATTATAAATATGCATATAAATATGCTACGATGAGATAGCTGACTTCATCTAACTAGCAAATGTTGTCCAGGCTACGTTGGTGATACAGTTTTTTTTAATGTGTATGATATTTTTGTCATGCGATTTTAAAGCCGGTCCTACAACCGCATCCAAGAATAACATGCAGCTTATCTCAGAACTGTCGGTGAAAATTATTCTTGGAGCTAGGTTTAATTGAGCTGCATTTTAAAGAGGTGCAATTTCACAATTTGTGTATATTTTCTAAGTTCACTATTTTGTCATGTGTTGAGAAATACACAGATTTAAAAATTACATGGTCTAATATTTACATTTAGCATATAACTGCAACATGCTTTTTTTCGTTTTTTTTTTAAAGACTCGAAAGGACTTGAAATTCAAAATTTCAGACTTGTGACTTTACTTGGACTTTTACACCAGTGACTTGAGACTCGACTCTGACTTGCCTGACATTACTTGAGACTTGACTTGAGACTTGAGGATAAAGACTTGAGACTTACTTGAGACTTGCAAAACAATGACTTGGTCCCACCTCTGGTAACCCCCTCTGCTACATTCTGTACTTTCAGAAGAAAATGTATCACATTCGCCCATTCCCTGACAACCTGCCTTGATCCTCTTTCTTTCTCTCTCCCTCTCGGACACACATGCACCACACAGCTTCTCTCCCAGTAACTCTAAACTAGCAGGTGCAACTGAGTTAGCAACAGAGACACTTAGTTTTGGGCTCTCTGGCCATTAATCAAATCAAAAATGCTATGATTGCTCATTATGAGTGTATATTTAAGTCCCTGTTATTGGTCCTCTGCGAAACAGTCAGTAGCCAACTGTTGCTCGTCACACTGCATCCTGCCCGCTGCTTCCTCATCAGAGACAGAAGTGTGTAGTCACAGAAATACAAGAAAGACAACATCAGAAACACCGGCCAGTATGGCCTAAGGCACACACACACACACACACACACACACACACACAGCAAAAGACACTCACAAGGCAGGTAGAAAGGTAGGCCTCACTGGGAGTGGTATGTGGTTCCCGGAGTGATAGTGTTACAGTCTGTGCATCCTGGACACATCCCCATTTTCCCTGCTCATCCAGCATTCATATGCATCTTACGGATACTATCCGTTGCCCCTCATTACATCATCCGTTTAACCAAGTTAGAAGACTGGACAGAAAAAGCTGTGTTATCCTTTTTATTTTTGTTTGCTTGTTTTGAACTGGGACAGCAATGGCTTTGAGGAAGTCAGACAGCAAGGCAGCAGATGAGTTTTCCTATCTGCATAGAGACTGACTGATAAAGCTTTAATGGCAGATGAATGTGAACTCAGGAAGCAGGAATAAGGAAAAACTGCAACTCAGTGATGACTGTAGGGTGGCCCTGCGCAGAAGCATTGCTCTACATATTACACACAAGATGAAATGAAAGAATTGCAGGGTAACAGTGTTACTATTATCATCATAAAACCAAACTCAATAAGTTATATGTTCTTCGTCCAGTTAGAAAATAAATATCTGCTATACGCTTATATCCTTTTTTCTTACACATACGGGAAACTGTATTGACCAATGCACAAGTGCAAGCTAACAATAGAGATTATCCTAAGCGTTTAAGATCTAGGTTAAACGTGGATATTTCAGTTCATGTTTACAACTATCAGGAGGCTGCATGTTCTTCCCACACTGCTCTCATAATGTCGGTCCTTACGGTTTTAGAAATATTCTTTGTAAAGCTTAAAAGCTTGTGGTTTCGTCATTTATCATCCTCCCAGTCCCAACCGCATCTTCCTCTAATGCACTGGAGACACCAGTCCACCGGAATGCACTTTAAATGGAAACCGAGTCGACCCGACCGCATCCCGGATAAGCTAATTCATTTTCTCGAGTTTCGTCAATTACAACTGCAGGGTCATAACTGCTTGTAAGGCAGTTAAAACAACCCAAATAGCCTTGTTTACCAGCTCTAACACCACGAAATTAAGCCGAGGGTCAGATCTAGTGCTGCTGCTGCTGGTGCAGCTGCTAAAAGCGACGCGGAGGGAGAGATAAATATATAGCCCCCCTGTGTTTTTTAAACAACAAACTGGTAGTGTGTACTTACCTTAACACAGCTGCCACCTCACCGGACAAATTCCCGAAACATGTCTAATAACATGTCTTTTCCATATAAAACGAGTGAAGTCCTCGGACAGGCGCAGAAGTGACACACACCGTGAAGCTACGGCGGCTTCGGGAGCTACTGTGTGATGAAACCGTACACCTGTTTTCAACGCGCATGGATGTTGTGCCAACCTTGACTGAAGGCTACTCCCTCTCTCCCGGGGGGTCACTGGGCCTCGGACAGCAATGCGGTGAAAATAACCTATCCCCTCTCCTTAAGACACTCCAAGGAGAAGGCGGCACAATTAAGTTACCGCCTGCCTTTCTTTCTCGACTACATGCGCGAGCCGCGCCGCAGTCCCGACCCTAGCGACTCTGGAGAAGAGAAGCGGCGTCAGTCCAGAAATGGACCGGCTCTGCCTCCGTTTCCGTTTTTCGTTATTAGTGAATGATGTCTTGGCTTCGTTCGCAAAATGGCCTCTGTTATTTTCATTCAGCAACAGTCTACCGCGAGCTTCTCATTGGGTCTGCGTGTAGCCATGGCAACGCCCGCGGTTCAATCAGTGTTTGCAGAGGACACACACAGCACACGGGAGGCCTGTGTACGGCTCACCAACAGGAAAGTGTCACTTTGCCTTCTATCTGCAGCAGAAACACACAATAGACTGACCTCAGATATGAGGCGGGGTGCTGACGGTTTGTTTTAATGGTTAGACCATGACACAGGCTAAGGCTCGAAGCCTAAATAAGAAATGATTCATAGATGTTTGCTAGGAATAACTTTGAAGCTGTGTTAAGATTTATATCTATGCTGTCCTGGTAGCATTTTGTCCATCACCATGCTTGTAGGTTTAAATGAGTTCTTTTAGCTACCATGTCCCTACCGTGAGCTGTAGGTATTTGCTTCTAGATACATTTGTTTCTACTTTTTATTATTATTATTTGGCAGCGAAATCTTTTAATTATCAGGAAATACTCTGCTGTGATAGTGTGGGTTTATTTGAGTGCTGACCATAAACTGTATATAAAAGATGCACATGTCCACTATGACATCACCTGGTCATAAGTTTGACATTTTGGCATGCACCATCTAGGTTTTTTGATGATCATATTTGGATATTAGTTTTGAGCTCTGTGTCATCAGCTAATGCTAGCTACCTGTTTTGCGGTTTGGAAAAGGCCTTGGAGGGGACTGGCGTCGGCTCTTGGGATGGGCAGATACACATGCACTTGTGAGAAGTGAATAAATTGAAAAAGAGAGGGAGGGTGAGGAACAAAAATGAGAACAAACTCGTAGCTTGTAGTGCAGGGGCGTCATATATAGATATATAGACAGAGAAGCAGAAGGGGAGTGTACGAGGTGTGGTCCTGCATTTGAAATTTAGATAAATTATCTAAGGTGAGATCTAGCAGAAAGCCAGCAGCTACAGATGCTCAAAGTGGCTACACTCTTCATGCATGACTTTAGGCCATAAAACAATTAAAACAGGTCAGTTTTAATTGTTTTATACGCTCACTGGCTAATGACTTGTCAGTCACATAATATAATCCTCCTCTCTGACACCAGACTTTACAAAACGGACTTAAGGTTTTTTTCATTATGCCCCAAAACATGCAACACAAGTCAGTTTTTACAGAGGTAAAGGGAGAGTGCTGTTATCTCATAGATTTCTGTAGGATCTGAAGCCTTTTATGCAACTACAGGTGTCACCCCCTGGTGGCTGTTAGAAAAGAATGCCTATTTAGGGCACTGCTGCATTGGCTTCACTTTGGAAGCTAAGTGCATTTCCCCCAGCCCCATCCGAACACACCCAGCTATTAAATAATATATAAACTTGATCTACTATAGGCCTTTATAGCCAACAGAAGATATTCTTTATGCACATTTAATAATTTGTCTTTAATGTGTCCAATAATATCTATCTATCTATCTATCTATCTATCTATCTATCTATCTATCTATCTATCTATCTATCTAATTTAATACCTCTTTGTTGTGGCTGGTCTATTTATCTATTTAGGTCTCAGTGTAACAGAGACATAGACTGCAGATGTGTTGTAACTCTAAAGTGAAAGTAAGCAGCTTTTGCTCATAAATTCTTAAAAACCTTTTGAGGGCCATTAGACATGGTCTAGCGAGTTGATACAGAATCACACACAAAGCCAAAAATTTGAGTTGTTCTAATTTTCTAGTAATATGGAAATTATTGAAAACATTATATGCAGGGTTTTCATCTTTAGATGCCAAATTTATGTTTAAACTATGTCTGAATTTGATTTTCAAGTGAGTTTCTTTACTATACTGCACATTTCTGATACATTTTCACTGTTTAATGCTTCAGTAAGAGTGATTATTATTTGTGTCATCTTATAACTTCAATCACATTAACAGCATTTCATCAGCAGCGTTAAAGCTGAGGTGTTATGTTGCCGTTAGCACATCCATAAAGAGCCCTTTCTTCTGTCAGCTTGAAAGCTGTACGAATTTAGAGCATTATTGATGGCTGACCTTTGTGAGGTGTCAGCAAGACCACATCTGTTAGTGTGTATGTGTGCATATGTGTTTCTGTGAGCGCGCGTGTATGCAGGCATCTGCTCGGTCTTTTATCACCAGCACTCATGTGCTGTAAAAGCAGCCCTTACTGTCTGTTACTGTGGTCAAGAGGGTTCCTTTTTATAGGTGATATGTTATCCGCTGGCATACTATCAGGCATGCATTCTTACAGGGCCAGGGAAGACGATGATGATACATTGTGTCTGGTATGCAGAGATCCACAGGAGGTACAGGTATAGACATACCGAGGGAAGAGGCTATGGACTTTAAAGATTCAAGTAATAGAAATGAAATAACTAGGCTAGAATGCCCACCTGGTGGTAGGTTTCAGCGAGTTTCAGCGAGTCTGTGTAAATTGTAGCCTCAGTTTCCTGTTCTTAGCTGACATGTGTTGGTGCTTTTAGGTTCAATGGGCTGTGTGCCCTGAGATGCTGTTCTGCATACCTTGGCAGTAACAAGTTGTTATTTTGACACAGTGCAGCCATTCTCATCTGAACCTCTGGGATCAACAAAAGCATTTTTTTTCCAGCTCGGTGGATTTCTTTTTGCTCTTTCTCAGACCACTATCTATAAACCATAGAGATGGTTGTGTGAGAAAATCCCAGCAGATCAGCAGTTTCCGACGTAAGCCAGTAGCTTAACCAACCTCGCCACATTTAAAGTCACTTAAATCACCTTTCTTTAAAGCTTTGAGCTTCAACAGAACATGTTGACATGCTTAAATGGACTGAATTACTGCAATATGATTGGCTTTTTTGATATTTGGAGATGAACAGATGTACTCAAACAAAGTGGTCAATGAATATAATTGCAAGAATCCTTACCAGTCTCCACTGACGTTCAAGAATCATCCTCAGTGCGGGTGGCTCTCATAGTGCATCGTTCATTTAGTAAAGTCTTAAATGCATTCCAAATACTGACATTAAATACAAGACACACTGAAGCTGGCCACAGCCAGGAGACAACACGCAGCACGTCACACAGAGTATCCCTGTACCTAACCTTTAAACAACTGCAACTGTTTCATTTTCTCATGATTACAGCTACATCATACTGTAGAACTCATTCTAAATAAAATACATAAAAGTTCCCACAAGACACCCTCATAATCTACTGATGTTTTTATATAAATAAATGTATATAAATAAATATATAGCCCTAACATACAGTGTATACTAAAAGCACCCTCGCAGTCTCTCTCAGAATAGCCCACGGGACAAAGGACAGCAGGGTGGCACACTGATCTTGTGAGAAAATGACTCTTTTATCTGAACAGTGGCACTCTGTCACATCTTTCAGTCATTGCTATCCAAAGAGATCCACATTTGGAACAGCTGATACTGAGGTCCACTCGTCTGGCCAGTGTTAAAGAAGTGGTACAGAATGAGTGCATGGCGTATGAGTACAGGAGGACATTGTCTGGGAATGACATCATGCTACTTTCACTTCTATTCCTGACTTACTTTGATGTCTAAGAGCTGAGCAGGTGAAATGCCAAAGCAGATCTGTAAGAGGGCGATGATGTTGAAGTCTACGTCCTCTCTCTGTTTAGCAGAGTCATTAGAGACAGCTCAAGTATTAAAGTAAATCTTTGACCCCCTAACTTCCATTTGCTCTTATTTATTTTACCCAGCGTGACTGCAGTTAGTCAGATAACTATCTTAATCAAGCTAGCTGTGTTTTAGCTGTGTTTTACTTGGTCAAGAGTCAGTTTCCACCTTACACAGATAGAATAAAAAGGGGAAAAAAAATCTTTCCGCCTCCCATCAATCATCCAGTTGATGGTATAATTTACCGTGAACCCAGCACTTTGGCTTCTGCCCTGCTCCTGTGCTGTAATCAGTCAGAAAGAGTGAGCATTGCCCAGTGTGAAAGCCAGTGTCACTCATGACTCTTCAGTTTGAATAAAGTATTGCTCTTCCAGTGCTTTGACAGATGTTAAGGAAACGCTGATGCAGCAGAAAAAATAATGGTGCATGAGAGAAGTTCAGGAATACCAGAGAATTGAAATATAATAGCAATATAAAGGACTGTGAAGAGCTCAGAGGACGAGAGGGGAACCAGAGGTTGATGCCATAATAACAAAATTATACTTGATAGCATGTTGCTGCATGCAGAAATGTAATTGAATTAAATTATTTTGCAGACATGTGAAATGTTGAGCATAACCAACGCACACTATCATGTTTATTATATTTTGAATTAATTAAACAGATTACGCATTTCAGCCTTTTTCCTCGGCCATAAATTCTCACCTAGGCTCACTCGGAGGCAGATTCTCAGACTCTTATTGCCATTTGGATGATAAAATCAATCATGGCTCACTTTTTGTAGCATACTGCTACAAAACCGCTGCCGACTCGGTTTTTGATATTTTGCAATTACCAGTAATCCAATAGTGCTGAAGATGTTTGGCACAGTCAGACTGGAGGCAGAGGGAAAAGAGGCAGGACTAAATTAATTTTCTGCAAGATTTCCCATGCACGTGTTTTCAGTATTGTAATAGATCTCCCAAATGAATTTGCTGACTCAGTGGCTTTAATAATCTATCTGTAGCTGTTTGGAAATGCTCCCGGCAGTGTCTTTGGTCTGCTTGCGGTGCTTGTGAAGTCTTCAAAAAGTCCACTAATCAATATGTCCTATAACAACAACGGATAAAATGACTATGTGTATTGTGTAAATTGCCAAAGCTACAGATTGTTAGACCTGACTCTGCAGTACTATTGAGCTTTTTAGGCTAATTTCACTAATTGTTTTGATGGTACTGTCCCCAGGTTCCACTCTCATAAACTCATCTTACAGGGAACTGTTTTCATTCAAATAAATGAATAGAATAAAACAATACTGGACTTAACTTAAAACACAGAAGCCAAAGCAATCTCTATTTCTGAAGAAGCTGAGGTCTTTTAATATTTGTTGGATGATGCTCAGCATGCTTTGAGTCTGTGGTGTCCACGGGCAGCAGACTGAGGGTAGGGGGCATCAACAAACTGCTGCTGGCCCAGTAGGATCGTGGCTGTAGAGCTTGACTCTCTGATGTCAGTGTCAGAAAGGAGGATGCTGTCCAAGTTAAGCACAGTTTTGGATGCTTTACACCCTTTCCGTGGCATGTTGAACAGTCACAGCAGCATTTGCAGGAAAAGACTCCTTCCACCACAATGCAAAACAGAATGCCACAGGAAGTCGTTCATTATGGCCATCAAACTCTACAACACCTGACATCCTGGACTATTTTTTCGCTTGCCATTTTTTGGATACGCTACCTTCCCGGCACTACAATTCACAGAGACAAAGTTAGGCACTAGCTGTGTTTCCTTAAACTATGATTTAGCAGCTATTGAGCAATCAGAGGCCAACAGAGGGTGTAGCTATATAATTAACACTGTAATTACCGCAGCAGGGCACAAGGATGCGTTTAAGATAACTACTAACTTCTGTCTATATCATTCCCTCTTCTAATTTGTGTGATGCTACATAGGGGGATCAAACTTACAGCTGACATACAGAGATAACCTTTTAAAATGAGGAATAGCATGCTTTCTAGAAGGAAATAGCCAAATATTGGACATGTTAGGCAATGTCATCAAGATATTAAAGATCTTATGTCTCTTTCACTCTGAATGCTGGTAAGTTTCTCATATTGTAATAAACGTTTAAGGCAGATTAAAGTTCAGCTTTCACCCAATTTGAATAACCAAATTATCCTCACCCTTTAACCCATCATTATGGAAATCATTAAGTCCTAATAGGCCTATCTCTTTTTTTAGCCATGATAATACATGAATAGGCTCTTTAGCACAGTTCTATTGAGTGAATCGGTGTTAGTCTGTTATTTAGCAGGTCTGCTGTGGTCCAGACTGAAATATCTGACTAAATATTGAACAGATGAGCCATTAGGTTTGGAAGACCTTTCCATGGTGTCCAGAGGATGAACTGAAATGACACTGGTGACACTCCTGAAAGGGTAGCAATAAAGTGAATCATTATGTGTGTTTTGTTCAGTGCCTTCATTTATGATAGGCCTGCAAAAATGAATGGCATTCCATCAGTGTCAGATTAATACACACACTTAATACTTAGTAATCACATGCATGTGTAATTGTTGTCTTGTCAGTGTTATGAAGACTGCAACTCCATTAAATCTGATCTAACCCTGATACTGAAACACACAATCTTACATTTGAAACCTTTGGAACCGCATCCACCTCTCTCCTTTTCCTTATCAGGGCATGAAAGGACGGCAGACTATCTTGTGCTCCTTACGCAACATAGCTACCTCTTCATGTTTCCCACGTGCGTCTTCTAAGCGTAATTGCTGACAGACTCTCTGGAACACATTTCTAATACACCTCTCTACTCTTCACTGTGGGTAAGCCAGGCCTCTCCTGTGTGACTGCTGAGTGGATTGATAAGTGGTGCTGCGAAATGTGGCCGGTTGCTGATGCAAGCTTTGTGTATATGCCAGTTGGCAGAGCCGATGCAGAAATGAGAACCAACAAATACAAAAGCAAACTTGATAGATGTGCAGCTGGGTGGGGGACCCTGACAAAAAAGAAGATAATGGACTATTAGCAAGTGCACTGAGAGAGTATGGAGAAGTAGAAAGTATGAAAAGTGACTGATAGTTAGAGGTGCTTGGCAAGTGGGGATGCCAGCTGGCTCATAGTTAGCCATTCCTCGCACATCTAAGTGTTTAGTGAGGATAGACACCCCTTCTCAGCTCAGAGCCTGAGTGTTTGGAGAGTCTTTGGTTGATTTTGTAAATGATTAGCTTACATTGTAATCAAAAGGCCAAGGATGGGGTCTTATTACAGTTCAATTTAAGAAATATTCAATATTCAATATTTGATAAGTTAACACAACATCTCTACTACTAACTACTGACGGCATAAACATTTCAAGTGTTTGCAAACTCTTTTAGCAACCTCTTTTATTTTACCATGTAAAATAGCAGAGTTTGGTCCATATTGACACGATAGCATCACGCTGTCGCTGCACATTTGTCTGCCGCACATCCACGATTGTACTGAGATCTGGTGACTTGCATGATCAACAAACCAGTTTGAGATGATATGACAGTGACATGACGATGCAGCCAGCAGGGAATGGGTGCATTGTGGTCACAAAAAGCGATAGACATGGTCAGCAACAATACTTAAGTAGGCTGTGGGATTTAAACAACTCGCATTTATTATGCTTGTGATTATTTGGCCCCCGCCCCTCTGCTTCCTTTAAGGTGTGTTCATGAACAAGTTGGAGCCCAAAGTGTGCCAAGAAGATATCTCCTACGTCATTACACTACAATTAGTTGCCTGAATTGTTGATACAAGGCAGGATTGATCCGTGTCTTTATGTTGTGTATGCAGAAATTGATCATCATCAGCCCAGGCACCATTTTTCCCATATTCTATTTTTCAATTTTCATGAACCTGTGTAAATTATGACCTCGGTTTCCTGTGTGGTCTTCTGCTGCTGTAGATGCTCTTCTGCATACCTTGTTTGTAACTTGTGTTTATTTAAGCTACTGTTGCCTTCATTAGCTTGAAAAACTCAAGCCACTCTCCTCTGACCTCTGAGGAGCTTGCTAACTGGATCATTTATCTTTAAAATGCGTTGTATAATATTCTGTAGAAGTATAATCTCAAAACATCAACTGTTGATCATGCAAGTGAGCTCGCTGTACTCAAATGTACAGTCACCAGATCTCAGTACAATCGTGGATGTGTGGCAGACAAATGTGCGGCAATAGCATGATGCTATTGGGCCAACATGGACCAAACTCTCTGCTATTCTACATGGTAAAATAAAAGAGGTTGCTAACAGAGTATAGAAATACTTAGACATGATCTCAACTCTAAAGCAGTGTTTACACCATCAATAGTCAGTAGTAGAGATGTTGTGTTAACTTAGCAAATACTGAATATTTCTTTTCAAAACTTTTTTGCATTTGTAATGAGACCCCATCCTTGGTCTCTGAGTTCAATGTAAGGTAATTATTTACAAATTCAGCAAGCAATGAGAGTGTAGCAGTGAACCATTATGCCAAAAGTCTACAGTCTAAGCCTACAGTATGATGGAACAATTGCACTGCTTTTTTTTTTTGCAATTTAGAGCTACTAATCCTGATTGAACATTTTAATCATAAATTTATTAAACCATTTTCACATTCTAACAGTGAGTAATTACTGTAATGCTCCTGACCAGCATTGGAAATGCTACCTGGATAGCAAAATCAGCAGCAACACCAGCTCTTTCCTTCATTTCCTTGCTAATGATCCTGTTAGTGGAAAGCAGTTATGAAAAAGATCTGTCCTTGATTTATGGGAAGAGCTGTAAATCCCCCTCATAGATTTTCAGCTTCTTCTCAAGCCTGTAATTAAGTAATGGCTCGATTAATCCTATCAAACCGGGGGGGGGGGGAGAAGCAGGGATATTTATTAGAAGCCAACAGGAGGAGACTAATACAGGTCAAACACATGATGGTGCTGGTAGACAAGTGTGCAGTCGCAATCACGACAACGCACAGTTTGCAGTGGGATTTGAAAACTAGGCGACCAAACAAAATGTCTAAGTTCATTCAGAGACCAACAAGGGGATGCAAACAGTAGCAAAAGGGCAAAGTGTTTTGTGTATAAAAAAACAGTGCTTACTTTTAGTTTGCCTAAAAAGGGAGAACTGCAGACAGAATTGTCAGCAAATATTGACTATCTCGTTCATCAAAATACTTTTGCTCTCAATTTTCAGTGTCCTTCGTTCTGGTTCTGTTGCATTAGGAGTAAAGCAGTCTGTCCATTTTTTTTTCCGGTGTGAGGAATGTGACCCCTGAAACTCCCTCTTCCTTCTTTGGTAACATTGCTGCTCTGCTACATCAAAAGAGACCTAAATCGCTAAATCGGTTTTGACCACATGACCCAGAAAAAATATTTGTGTGTTTAGCCCAAAGGGGATGAACTTCACACAGCAGTGAATGAAAGTATTTTATTTAATTTATCAGCTGAAAATAAGACATGTAGTAATTACTGCGTTGAGCCTAAATTGTTTTTTCCCGTTGTTTTTCTGTTTTAGGACAATCTTCCCTGTTGGACATTAGTTATATTGTAATTACACATTAATTACATGAAAAATACTAAAGGAGGATCTGCAGGTGGCTGGACTTTACTGTGCTCTTACATTAGAATTAACAAGACTGAAAAAAAATGTATTCTAAATATAATGCCCTATTTTTAACATAAAAGCAAACCACTGACTCTCAGCACTCACTCAGTCTGCTTGGCTCTTTAAATCAAGGCATTTAGTCCCATCTGCTAAACATAACAGGCAGGCTGGGTTGTTAAGACTGCCAAAGCTTAAGGTGTTGGAACAAAGCTGTGGCTGCCTCCTTTACTTTAAGGCTGGCGCTAGAAATGTGTAATCTCTCTTTGAAAAGGCCACATGTCCGACAGCATTTATCACACAGAGAAAGCTCAGGTCTCAGCTCTTCACAGAAAGGCTCGCAACCTTGGAAAACTTGGGTCGTGGGTCAGCTCGGGCACTGTTTGTGCTGTAGGCAAAAATAAAAATGTTTGCTGTAGATCGCGTCACATGCTTTCTCAGATCAGCCTGAAAAAGCTGCACGCTATCAGTAAGTCTGCTTAAAAGGAAAGCCACAGCCAATTTTTAATTCCTTAAAGCTGCTCTAATTTTTTATTTTATTGTAACACAGAGTGATAGAGATGTGAAATTATCACATGACTGCCAGTTTACCTTCTCAACTACAGCCCTAAGACAAGTTCTTCAAAATATGTTTAACTACTGTTTCGACCTACAGGTGTTCAGTACGTGGACAAACAAACCTCTGATGCTGACTCACTGCCCAGACAGCAGTAACTGCTGTTTGGTCTAAATGTGGCCCACATCTGCAGTTTTCTATGGGCCACTGAGAGAGATGACTCACTTTGACTCAGACAGAAGTTCCACCTTAAACGAGCCAGATGGAAGGTGTATTGCAAATTTTAGGCCACGCATAAAATAACAGAACATTTTCTAACACTGTAACTGAGGATAAGAACAAAAATCAATAGAGATTAATTCAAATGTGAAAGAAAGAAAATTAGAAAAAGGAAAAGATTTCTAAAAACAAGAAGCTGATTTCAGGTCCTTCAAATCCATACATGCATATGTCTGGCATTTTATTCAAACTGTGCCTCTTACACACTGAATATCACTGAGCTGCACTGCACACTGCAAAGAGTTAAGAGTATGGTAGTAGATCCATGCTGCTGATTCCAATTCAGTATTGATGTCCTGTCACCCCCGGGGACTACTTCTAGTGAGAACAGACCCGAGTAAGCACTTAGTGAGCACTAGCCACTGATGAGAAACACTCACATGCAGTAATTATTTTGTTTATTCCTCAACAGCACTCTTTTTAGTCAAAATAAGGACAAAACTGTTAAAAATCTGAGTTTCCAAGTGCGTGCAAAAATTATCTGGCCACATCTCTGTCGTCTGACATCGGCTGCTCGTTTTCCTGCACTGAAGACAAAACAGCCGTTTCTGTGCGGGGTGACACATCATGCAGTCATCCGTGCTGAGCAGCTTTATTTTTTGGGTAACAGTATGCTGAATGCATATATTTGCACATTTTTGCTCACTAGCTTCTCAGCAGATGGCATAAATATGTGCATATATTTTGCTTGTGATTATTTGCCCCCCCCTCCCCCGCGCTTCCTTTAAGGTGTGTTCCTGAACAAGCTGTATGTCATGGGGCTGACAGCAGAGCTGGGAGTCTGACCTCCAAACATCATTGGTCAGCAAATTGGGGAGGGGGAGATATGCTGCAGTGTCTTTTTTTTTCTGCAGAGGGAACATGCTACAACATTGCTTCTACCGCCTGCACATCTCCTTGTATGTGCATTAGCCGTTCCCTTCTTCCCCATTCCTCTCTGCAAAAAATCTCTTCATTCCAGTTTTCCACTTCACCTATTGTGAGAATTTATCCCATCGCTGCTAAAAATGTCAGGCTAACAAAGACTTAAAGTAACACTGCTTGTCTTTTTTAAGTCCACACATGTCCACCAAACAATGGCAGTATGCTGCTATAAGACTGCAACTCCCTATAACTACGCACACAATCATATTCTGGGAGTAAATAAATGGATGTCCAAAGCACAGGTGTCACTCAGTCAGTGTGTAGTGAGGGTTTGGACATGCTGATGATGAAGATTTATTTGTGAGTTAAAGCTGTTGACATAATTACATAGCACAGGTTAACAACCGCTACAGCGAAGAGCCAAGAGGGCAAACTCACCTTTTGTGTTAGGGCATTCCAACACTCCGGAGACTCAATCTATAAATGAGGGAGAGGAGATTAACCCAAGCCGCACACATACTCCCACTGATGGAGCTGTTGCCTCCCACCAATTATCCCTTTTGCATGAGTGCATTCAATCACACGCGTACGCACAACACGCACCGGCCACAATCTGGCAACAGTAAGTGAAATAAGTACAGTAACGCCTGTCACTGTCCACAGGTAAGTAGGGGTGCTTCTCCTTATTCTTAATCCCTTATTCCAGCGCCAAGTTGTTCCTCTTGGTCAGAATCAGATGGTTACCTGATGGTTACTTTTCTTCTCTTCGCGAGCTGATCAAGGTGCATCTCATGAGTTAGTTGGTGTTATGGCAGAGGCTCCTGTTCTCATCACAGCCCTTTCCACTCCATGCGCCTTTGATCTCACTTCATTTGATTGCCCCTATTCCTGCCCACCCCCCCTGCTGAATCCTTTCAATTTATTCTTCCTGCTTTTATTTATTGCATTACTAGCTTGACCTCCACCAGCACCACCACAGTGCTGACCATGCCAGCTGTCTTCAGTTTTTGCAGGTCTTCAGCAATCCAGGAGTTGGCACAACGCCCTGTAAGCTGCCTCAGCTTAAGTGGTGGGGTAAACCAATCAGTGGCCTCAGGTCTGTTCCAGGAAGTACCTGCTCTGCAGCCCAATAATCTGAGGGGGGGATGAAGGAGAAAAGGGAGGTGAGAGAATGGTGTGTTTACATATCTTCGGGTCTGACTACAGAGAGAAGAAGGCTTTTCTTTTTCCAAACTGAAGCAATGTAATGTTTCCTCCTTTTCATGCAACACAGCTGTCCTCATCCATAGCACTAATCCAGTTAATAGACAGAGTAAACATGCTGTGTTAAAATGTTGCTGCAGGGTCAGTGACCTTCCTTCATCCATCTCTGCATAATTAATCGATTAGCAGTGTGCAGGAGAGATGGAAAATGAAAAAGACAGGAAAAACGCTGACACGGTCTGTGGAGTTTAAGAGATTTAAGATGTTAATCGCACGTTGCTATCTCCACATTTAAAAGATAGTACTTATGTATGCAGTTCTATGATACTATAAATCCAGAAAGTGCACAGCTGCAGCTCTCTGAGGCTAAATGTTAACACGCTCACAGTGAAAATTCTTAAGATTGGTCCATTTTTTTCCTCTTTTTTTTCAGACCACAGTTAAAAAACTAAATGATGGCTGAAAATACAGGAAAAAATATTTTTAAAGTTCAGTGAAAACGATTTCAGTAGCACTTCATTGCAGGTTTGAACTACGGCAGTGTTGTATGGCAAAAGATGGGACATGCAACCCCCGCAGTATGATAATTGATGTTAAGATAATGAAAATGCTTTGGCTCAACTGGCACTTGTATCTTTATGCTTCCATAAAAAAAATAAAGGTTTTTATCTCAAGTGAAATTCAGTTTAAAGAATAATTGTCAGTCTAACATTATTGCTTTTAATTTTTTTTATGTAACTTACACCAGCTGTAAGTAATTTCTGATTTTCTATCACTGCTGACCTTTTAAAGGCCTGCCATGGTGATTACCTTCAGATTTATAGGTATTTGGACTGCCTATGTAATGCACTTAGCTGCAGCCTACAGCTGCAATCATAGTAACTTATACTTTAAAATGAAATTACCTGCACTGTACATCTCTGGTGGAAGTCATACATCTTTGACTCCCTGCATTAAATAATTAATTTGAACTAAAATAAATATAATCAGTGCCATCGGTTGCAAGAGTCAGGAGTGAAATAACATTGATGCTTCATTTATGTCCATAGTGTAGATATGATTGCGTTCTGAACTGTGTTGTTCTGGGTCCCTACCAAAAGGACTTCTTATTATTCTATTTTCTAATAGAATAATAAGAAGAAAAGTTATGTGGGGTCAGATAATATATTCAATTAAAGCACCCTGCAAAACAGAAACAAATCCATAGATTTTAGCACATTATCCAGTATGTGTAATGCAATCTCCAACACAAAGATGCATACAAACTGTATAATACGGGCTCATTGACATTTGTTGTGTCATTCTGTTGAAAGACCTGTCACTATAAATATGTGCTGTACCCTGAAAGAGGACTCATAGCGCCCACCAACAAACAGCACAGCATTACTTAAGCTCATGGTTTAATAGCAGCGTTTTACTGCCCTCCAGTGGTTACTAACACCAAGTTCAGATTTACAACAACAAGATTTCACTTCTCTGTCGTTCTGAATAAGGACATATCAGGTCATGTAATGAGATGTCAGTTTGTACGCTGCAGTGTTCCTGCAGGCCTCGGAACAATCAGGGAGAACTTGATACTCTGTGAATAAATGTAATAAAATTAAAGCAGAGAGAGAGAAACTGTAAAGTGTGCTTTCTGTACATTTGTTTAGGGTGTACTCTTAAATATAACTTAACAAAAACACAGTCTTAAATGACTGTGTTTATGCCTCTAAATAACAAAGGTTGACCAAAGTGCTGTACATAGTAAAAAAGTAAAAAGCAGAACAAACACACACAAAGAATCACACAAAAGCCCAGTCACAATTAAGTGATGATGGGTTTTTAAAAATGTCAAGTGTTGGAGAGATCCTAATATGAAGAGGCAGACTGTTCCAAAGTTTGGGCACAGCAATCGCAAAGGCCCTAGCTTGTTTCTAGGGACAACTACAAGCAACTTATTAGCTGACCTGAGAGTAGGTCTGAGAGGTTTGACGGAGCTAACCCGTCACAGCTCATTTAGAGACTTAAAAACAAGAAAGAAAGTCTTAAAATCGATTCTACAACGTACTGGAAGCCAGTATAAACGAGCCAAGACTGGACAGATATATTCATGTTTACGAGTGCCTGTCAAGGGTCGGGCAGCTGCATTCTGAACTAGCTGAAGATGAGAGAGCAGAGCCTGGCTGATACCAAAATAAAGAATATTACATGTATGAATGACCATGAGGGAAAAGCCATGTAGGAAAAGCTTTAAAACACAGTTGAAAGTTCAAAATTAAGTTTTTCCAAAGTTATGCAGTGGGTTGGATTGGACTCTTAGCAGAGCTTATTCTGGCACCCAGGCCTTGTGTTTGTGACCCCAAATCGAAACCTCATCAGGGTAAGGGAAACCATATCCCACAGGTGTGTGGTTCACTTGCTATAACAAGTGCTTAGCTATAAGATGCTACTCCTCTTAAAAGAGAAGCAGCAGTTGTTTTTTTTTTTGGATAGTGAAAACCTCGTATTTATTCTGGTCCTGTCACTATAATAAGTGTGCGTTTTAGAGTACCACATATAAACTTTGAGCTACCTAAATGACATCTGACTAGTTTCATATCCTAAAAAAAACGAACTAACTAAATAAATATAAAGTAACAATTTTTTTGTTTTAATAACTTATAACATAATAAATATAATTAACTATTAATTTAAAGGATGCCTAAAAGAAAAAGAGAAATAACTACAGCTGTCTGTTGTTACCTGCACATATTTACGACACTTTTCCTACACAGCAGTGTATTTGCTCAGGCGCATCTCAGTCGCTGTTTAACTCACCGCGGATGTTAAACATGTTTAAAGAAACGGTTCCCGGTTTAATATATGAAACCACCGACAAATGTTTCAGAAGGCACGAACATAATAGACGACCGGCTGGCTCAACCTGTTTACACCACGCCTTCCTGAATCCTGTCTACGGTCTACACGCAAGTCCAAAAAGTTTGTTCGGAAACTAGACGTCAAATCACCCGACGTGTCTCTGGAGTGTAGGATATGATGCATATAAATTTTATGCAAACTTAATATCTCAATATCTGTGGCTATCCGCCTGCGTGAAATGGTTAGCTCTCCAGTGGATACCCACCACCGAAGAAGAAACGAAACCACAGTTTCATTTCCTCATAAGCGCCGCTGTGGCTGTGTGCGTTCAGCGATAGAAGCCGTGCAGCTGCAGGGGGAATCTTCTGTCTGGACTCTGACTGTCGAAGGTATTGTGCAATGTTCACATCTGGTAAGAAATCTGTATGGACTGCATTCAAAATATTAGTGTGCTTGTAAGGTCAGCGTGGGAGCGCTGTAGTCACCCTGTAATTACGAGGGCGGATATTTTTGAAAGCTTTCAAAGTTACAGAACTGCGCAAAGGGCTGGATCCACCGCTCATCTCTTTATATTTTGATAGGAAATACGAAAAGGTTGCCGCGACTTATTGAAACATGAAAAGGTAAAAACAACGAGCTCGACAGTGAATATTTGGTATGATCATCGTTGCTTTAAACATAGCCCGAGCTCTCTTAGGCAGCTTTCTTCTAATATCTTTAGGTAGTCTTCAGGAAAAGTTCTCCAGGCTTCTTGGAGGACATTCAGAGCTCTTCTTTGAATGTTGGCTGCCTTTTGTTCTGTTCTCTGTCGAGATGATCCCACCCTGTTTCAGTAATATTGAGGTCTGGGCTCAGTGGAGGTCAATCCATGACTCGTGATCTTTTATTGTTTATTTTTCCATTCAGGTTTATCCAGCCTGTACTGCAGGCAAAGTCTAGTAAACTACTGCCCAAGGATGTTTGGCTCCTTGGAAGTAAACTACTTGTATAAAGAAGTGAGGGATGGTCCAAGACTTTTGCACAACAGTGTTTACTAGTTCTACAGTGTAGTGTCACAATTGAAATCGTTGGTACATTGTTTTTGTAATTTTCCCAGTATACCAAATATTATATTTTTATATAAACAAATTATGTAGAGTTATAATTGTTATTAATATAGAGGAAAGTAAAAAAAAAAAAAAAGTAAGAAAAACATGTCTCAGTTCCACCCAGCTCCACAGAGGGCTTCTCAGCCTTTTCTTTAGTCTTACCATCCCAGCAACAAATTTGAATGCAAATCCACCCTTCTCTCTTCTTTAAAGGTCTTTGAAATGATGTGCGCCCATTGTTCCCGTCTCCTGTCATGGATCCTCGTCACGTGTTGTGTTTTGACGGGACCGTACCGTTGCGATACCTCTGAGAAGAAGACCTCCTGCTATGTGGAAGACGGCCGAGCTGACTGCAGTCGCCTCCGCCTCAGTGAGATCCCTTCAGACCTTCCCAGGAACATCACCAGCCTGGATGTGTCCCACAACATACTGAGAGGGATTACCCCGCTGTCACTAAGCCTGTACCCGGGCCTCCTGCACCTCGACGCCGGTTACAACAGCATCACCAAGGTGGACGCGGGTTTGTGCCAAACACTGCCTCTGCTGCAGATGTTGAACCTGGAACACAATCAGGTGCATTTGCTGAAGACTGGAGATATGAGCCACTGCACCCGACTGACATCGTTGAACTTGGCTAGTAATAGACTAAAGCTGCAGGGAGAACCCTTCTCGTCACTGCAGGTACTGATGTGTCGGATCACTTAGATGACTAATTATTGCTTGACTCAATTATATTTCAAGGCCAAAAACTGTACGTTTGCTCCTCATTATTAATATGACAGCTCTGTTTCAGTTAGTTTTCTTTTTATCATACAAATCATCAGTGATCAGTGTTTTGGGGATTTAGGTTAGGTTAGGTCATGGATTTAGGTTATACAGCCTGCTGCCCAAAGCTTGCTGCCATTTGTTTGATATCTACAGATGTGTTGGTATCCAAACAAATTAAATTTGGGGTAAAGAGTATGTGTGTGTGTGTGAGGAAATGTGGAGCTTCCTACTTCCTCTGAGAGAGAGAAATTTTGCCACATATAGCTTCAAAAATCAAGTCCCACAAATGTAAACGGAAGAGGTTTGTGTATTAATTTCAGTTCGATTTTCCGAACTTCCTATGATTAGCAGGAAGTGAAAGTTACTGCGTTTTTTTTCCCAGTCTTATTAAATACACATATCAACTTTTTCTAAACTAACTGTTACAGCAGTTGTTAGCTGTTGTTTCATCACGGATTCTGCCTTCCAATCATCTTTTCAGCTGGGATGCATCTGTTGCTCAGCGCATTTCTTCCAAGCCACATATTTCATATGCGTGACTCACCCCACCCCAACAAAGTCTGACAGTCTTTTTCCGCTTGCTTCAGCCAGTCTTCATTGTAGCCGTATTTCCTTTTTTTAATGGTTGTTTCCATTAAATTACAAAATCTGCACCACTTATATCTTTGTGGTGACGTGTAGTTCTCTCAGTTTTGCATGCATCTGCAACAAAAGACACGGACATTGTAACCTGCACTTGATGTTTCCTGGTTTCTTCACAGCCACTAGATAAAAAAGCCAGACATTTTGACCAAAAAAGCATCCGCCCTGCAGTGTTAACTTTGGAAAACTAGAGCCAGTGAAAAATGTGGGACGCTTTCTTTATGATTGGAACGATGGTGGTGTTGGGGGGGGGACCCTTTGGAGTTCTTTAATTTGTACTTAATGGAAATAAAGGCAAGTAAGAACAGTTAAAACCTAATAACTATGGACTGTCCTGCAAAAGTAATACACATGAGTAACGTAAATTCCACCTACCACCAAAAATAAAATAAAATAAAATAAAACAATAATAAAAAAAAAACCAAAGAGCCGAGGAATTTTAATATGAAATGGATGGATGGTGCATATGTGAGCTGTCTTTGTAGAGAGATGGAGCAAACTATCCTGTGACCTGAGAGAAGTGCTGCTTATGAAATTTTGTCTGACATATGCTGTGGATCAATTGTTTGCCTCTTGTGCACAGCATTAAATAACCCTTCTTCTTGTCTCCCTCTTCTTTAATAATCCACAGAACCTAACCTTTCTAGATGTTTCTAAAAACAAACTGCAGTCACCCAAGCTCGGCTCCCAGCCTCAGCTGCCCAGCCTGGTGAACTTCAGCCTGGCATTCAATGACTTCACCACTCTGAAGAAAGATGACTTTTCATTTCTTGACCATTCATCCTCTCTGCAAGTCCTCAACCTGTCATCTGTGTTGTTAAAAACAGTAAGAAACTTGTTTAATCCAGAAATGGGAAATGAAATTCCATCAAAATCGGAACTGGCAGTAGAAAGTAGAGTTACTGTAGCACATTCCTTTCGGTTGTCTGTTTTGTTTCCTTTTTCCGTCTCACTAAAAAAAATCTCTGTGATTGTTTGTTTGCAGTTGGAGCCCGGCTGCTTTCAGCACATTTCAGGCCTGCGCACTTTAATCATGGATGGCAACTTGGGAACTCTGGTTTCCAAACTGTGCTCAGAGTTGTCTGGGACAGCCATCGATGCTCTCTCTCTTCGGAAAATGAGTCTAGTCATGGTCACAAACAAAGTCTTTACAGGACTGCAGAAGACAAATCTAACCTTCTTGGATCTGTCCAGTAATGGCATGGGTAAAATTGAAGACGGCTCATTTCAGTGGCTATCTAAACTTCAAACTCTAAATTTGTCGCACAATAACATTAAGCACCTAACCAATGGGACATTTCAGGGGCTCAATAGATTGAAAAAACTGGCACTTACAGAAGCACTGGTGAAAGGTCGTACCGCTGCCCCAGTTATTGATGATTTTGCTTTCCAGCCATTAGGCATGCTAGAGAGTTTGATGTTACAGAGGACTGCAATCCGGGAAATCGGAGAGCACACCTTTGCAGGCTTAAAAAGTCTTAAAAAACTTGACATAAGCTGGATTAGCTGTCCGTCACTCCGAAACATCACCAACAAGACCTTAGCATCTCTTGCAGATTCACCAGTCAGATGGCTAAATCTTATAAATACAAATATAGCGCAGATCAATCCCGGAAGCTTCTCTGTTTTGCGAAACCTCACTGTTCTTCTTCTAGATTACAACCATATCAAGCAAACTTTGACAGGCAGAGAATTCGAAGGCCTAGATCAGGTTCAGGAAATTCACATGAGCAATAACTTCCAGTCAATTGACCTAAGCTCCAGTTCCTTTATTAATGTGCCCAACCTTAGAGTCCTGACTTTGGGGAGAAGTCTTAAAGCTTTAGCCCTAAACCTAGATCACTCTCCATTCAAACCCCTGACCAACCTCTCTGTCTTGGATCTCAGCAACAACAATGTTGCTAACATCAAAGACAATCTGCTAGAGGGGCTTGTAAACCTAAAGGTGTTGAAACTCCAGCACAACAACTTGGCCCGACTGTGGAAGAGTGCCAACCTTGGTGGGCCGGTGTTGTTTCTCAAAGATGCGCAGAGGTTGGAATCCTTACAGATGGATTATAATGGACTGGATGAGATCCCACTGAAGGCTTTGAAAGGTTTGACTCACCTCAAGGAGCTAAGCCTTAGCAACAATCTCATAAATAATCTCAAGGACTCTGTTTTCGATGACCTGAAGTCGCTGCAGGTATTACGTTTTGAGAAGAACTTGATCACAAGCGTGAGACCTGAAGTGTTTCGTACTCCCATGAGCAACCTCACCCAGCTTATCATGGGCAGAAATCCATTCGACTGCACATGCGAGAGCATCCTGTGGTTCGTGACGTGGTTGAATACCACAAATACGACGAGTGTGCCAAATGTCAGGGACGAGTATGTGTGCAACACTCCACGAGCTTACTTTAACCACTCCATCATGGATTTCGACCCCCTTTCTTGCAAAGACATGACCCCATTTCAGACTCTTTACATAGTGAGCAGCACAGCCGTCATCTTGCTAATTGTAACCGCACTCACGGTGCGGTTTCATGACTGGAGGATCCACTTTTACTGGAACATAATGATCAATCGCACATTAGGATTCAGTGATGCCAAAGTTGACGAAGGCAGAGAATATGAGTACGACGCTTATGTCATACGTACGGAGGAAGACTCCAGTTGGGTGGAGAGGAGGTTGGTCCCTTTAGAGAATGAAAAGTGCCAGTTTTGTTTAGAGGATCGAGATTCAGTCGCTGGCATGTCACAGGTGGAATCCATTGTGACAAATATGAAAAAGTCCAGAAAAATCATGTTTGTCGTCACCGAAAGTCTCCTCAAAGATCCCTGGTGTAGACGGTAAATAAAACATACACTAGATTATGCTTTATTGTGACTTTATGTATCAGGTGAAAGCTAAGTACAAGAAAAAAAATGGTGATGTGCAAGGCAGTTTTATCAAATTCTCCTTCCTTTGATTAAAAATCAGTACACTTACACCTTTCATATAGTGTTTTTAAAGCAATAGTAGTTCATTTCAAGCAATATGTAGAACTTGTCCCTATTCACCTGTAGGTTTAAGCGCTCCGAATTGCTTGTTTTTTACATGTTCACACACTAACTCTATAATTTTGAGATCAAACAGTCATTTATTTATTGCAAAAGTTGCAAAATTATCTTAGTCGGATAATATTGTTTAATAGCACAATGTCTTCTCTTTCTTGTCACCAGATTTAAAGTCTATCATGCACTTCAACAAGTCATCGAAGAAAGCAGGGACTCAGTCATCCTGGTCTTTCTTCAGGATGTGCACGACCACAAGTTGTTTCACTCACTCTTCCTCCGCAGAGGAATGTTACGTTCACGTTGCATTCTGGACTGGCCTGTCCATAAGGAAAGGATACCAGCATTTCACCAGAAGCTTCTCATTGCGCTCGGCTTGACTAATCGGCTGAAGGACTGACTTGTTTATCCTTGATAATCATGACAGATTGCATTCTTGATTCTTTCCACAATAAAGACAGGATTTGAAGACCTCAAGTCTATTCTTAATGATGAGTTTCACAACTCAGTGTATATCAGTAATGATGTATACAGCGAGAGACCGCATTCACTTAATTTTAATGTACACTCAGTGATTTTATTCTACAAGTAGCTTAAAATATGACAGAAATCATTCCGTTTGGAAAAGAGCCTCAGGGGTTAATGGGTAAAAGAATTAACATAAACTAGTGTTTGTATGTTACTTCCAATTTCTGATTGTGTTGCCTTTTGTATAAACATTGCACTCAGTGGCGGTCCTAGCCTGTTTGGCACCCGGGCGAACACTCCCTCTGCCCCACACACATATGAAGAGAGAGGAAGTATGCATTGTATGCAAACGGCTACCAAACAGCCATCATAATTCGTCATACAATGAGAACAGGACAAATCAACAATTGACACTGACTAATTAATATTAAAATCTGTAACATAATGTATTGTTTGGAGTTTAGTCTGTTACTGTTACTATTTTTACCATTTCTTTTTGGAGCAACTGTAATCCACATTATTTCCTTATGGATTAATAAAGTATTCTGATTCTGATTCTGATTGTTTCAGGATGACCTGCCAATGACACATCTGCTTACCTGTATCTTTTGCTCGTTTCTCCTCCTCTTCTTTTCTATTTTTTCTAAACTGAGCACCTGATGGCTTTGAACTTTTCTTGTCCATCTTACATTGTTTTTTTTTTCTTTTTCATTTTTTCTTTTATTAGTTATTTTTATTCTAAGTTATTGTAATCAGGCCAGACTGGACAAGAAGAAAAGTTCAGAAGAAAGTTAATGGAAGGAGAGGGAAAGAAAAGGGAGAAAAGAGAGAGAGAAAAGACAATGAAAATTTGCTTCATCACCTTTTTTTCCCTCTCTTTTCCTGGATCACCTGTTGAGAAAAAAAGCAAACAAGCAGAAGAAGACTAGAGCAATAGAATAAACAACATCATGATGATCTATGGGAATATAACAGTAAATACTAAATATTAAACATTATTGTGCAGCAAGTAAGATCGACAGCGCACAGTGTGCTTTAAGGTAAAAAGGGTGTAGTTTGTGTGTGTGAGCACCCGTGTGTACACCTGTGAGCATGAACACACTTGTTTTTAAAAGGTTCCTTCATGTAATGATCTGCTAGAGGGTGTGGGGGAGGCCACAGCCCCGTCCTCCAGGGCATGAAGCAGGTATGGAGGAGATCAAAACTCCAGACATCCAGAGGCCCCCAGAACACAAGAGACCAAGGAAGACCAACAGAGGGGCAGCCGCGCCACTGTCCCAGAAAGAGCTGAGGAAAGTCCCAGATGGGGGGGGGGGGGGGGGGTCACTCAGCAGCCGCGGAGCAGAAGCCAGGGGGGTTGCAGTGACATGCCCGGGAGCTCCACCGGCAGCCAGCTGCGCCAGAGTGACCGAGCCCCAGGCCGAGGGCACCCCACCCCCGAAGTGGCCCGAGCGAGCCCCAGGCTCCAGGCCCCGATAAGCAGCCACCAAGGAGTGAGCCGGTGTGTACCTGGACGCTCATCCAAGACCCACCAACGCACCGGTGTCTGAGGGCGTCTGTCACTGGCAGGGGAAGTTGTGGGGGGAGATAGGCCTCCAGACCTTGGAGGGCCTGAGATGTCCCCAGAGAGGTGGCGTCTGATACCCAACCTGACATATGGACACAGACAAACAGGCACACACAGATACAAACATCCATTCCCACCCTCATGCTCTCATATGCACTTACTCAACACTCACCCAACGTGGAGACAGACATAAAGAGACACTGTACACACGATCACACTCCCCAAGCGTACTCTAAGCCCCGGGGTCTAGGTATCCTTGCCCCATCTTACATTGGTTTTGATTTTGCACTCCAGTATGAACACAAATCCCCCAACTCCAGGATCGCCACAACATAACCTAATAGACCTACACCTTAGTTCACAGATTCACTTTGTCTAAGGTTTATTTCTGGGATTTCACACAACCCAGGATTCAAATCATGAATACATAATGGGCTTGGATTTACATCATTATGAATGAAATGTGCTCTATCTGGAAGCAGCCGGCCCCCCTCCCCCTTTGAAGGGTTGTGTGTACTTTAAATCATCAAACTGTAAATTATAAATTTTAAATTGTTATTGATCCCTTTACCCCTTGTCCTAAAGTGTATATTCATTTTCTTACTCTTCTTATATTTATTGTTTGTTTACTTGCACTGCTGTAACTGGAGCCTCGTCGTCTCGTCTCTCTCTACACTGGACTGTATGTAGCGGAGATGACAATCAAGTTTACTTTGACTTCAGCAGCAAGCAGGCGCACTGAGGGCTCTCGCGCTCACTTTTCACGTATAGAATTTCGAAAAAACATCGGCGCAAATTATAACTCTGTATCATGATGTCTGGTGTTTTCGTGTTTGTTGGTTTGTTTTTATTTTGCGAGTTGGTTATTAGATGCCGCTCCAGCCACCAGTGAATCCGTCGCCGCCCCGCCCTCTCCTCCCTGTGCCGCAAGCAGCAGGCGCACCTGGCAAACGGAGGGCGTCCTTACTCCCAGCAAATGGGCCATAGAAAACCGATCGGTGCCTATGCCATTCCTAATGTGCGCTGGCTGATGTCGGGGCAGCATGAGTACGAGCAATTTTTTATTTTTATTTTTTTTGCCGATGCCCGTGATGCCGCCCCGGGCAACCGCCCATGTCGACCGTATCAAAAACCGCTACTGATTGCACGAGACTGACTGCAAGAGTTGTATTTTTGCATAATAAATGCAATAAAACCGCATAAATATTTTAAATAAAAATATTAAACGTTTTATTAATAATATAAAAATCGTGGAATTCACAGATTTATTGCTTGCTCATTCGTAACATCCTCCTTTATTGTTGTTTCCAGTCTAGTCCTATTTTATATTGTATGCCAATGCAGAGGGTAATATGGAAAAAACAAACAAAAAAGAAGAAGTTGACATCGAACATCTAGTGGCTAAAGCTCAGTATTACATTTTGTACTAAGGAGTCAAAAGCAAGCTACGAAGTTGTTCTAATTTGCAGTATATTTCCAGCCACTCAGGCAATGTTTTTAAGGTGCACTGTCTTTACCTAGGTTTTTGTTTTTTTTACCAGCGGAAATGTTTTACCGTAAAAACTACCAAAATTATTTTTACCTTATTATCAGTCAATATTTAAATGGCATGCTTATTTTCCAACAAATACTTTTTCAAAACATTCTTAAGGCTGAACAAATTGTCTTAAGGATGTTCGTTTCTAAAAGTGACATTTTTACAGTCTTTGTAGACTACAATGTCTGGAAATTACTGAAAACAAATCACATTCCCACAATGGTTCAGGCTTTCTTGGGAGGGTTTATCTAAGAATTCATCACTTAGACACATGATATTATTAAAAGATTCAGAGAATTCTCTGCACGAGTCAAAGCCACTACTAGCAAAATCTCCAGTTTTAATCGACTGAGGAAAAGTTAAAAACTCTCCTGTCGTAAAATCTGTGATTTTCAAATCCTTTTTGGAAACCTCGGGCACCACCTTGTCAAAACAGAGACCTTCCTTCCTTGTTATCAGCTCACAGTTCAAAAGCCAGCATCAGGGAAGATATCAATGCTTATTAATGTGGATGCATTAACATTAAGGAGACTGGCAGACCACATATTTTAAAGCAGGGCTCTCTAGTAAAGGAGTGTAAGTCCTTTCAGTAGCTGTGGGGCCTGGGCAGCAGAAATCCTGGCTGAGATATTACAGGCTCACTCCTTCCATTGCTAAAGGTAATTAGCGTGCAAAGCTGAAGAGCTATGATGACATAAAAAGAAAAACACACACAAGGCAATCACAGATAAGACTGTCACTTATTAACCAGGCAGGTAGGACACGAACTGTTAATGTGGATAAATACACGGAGATAATAAATCGGACAAAGTTCTTGATCACGCAGTAAATAATTAACACGGGTTATTCGTGCCAGCAGAGAGCACGTTTTTCATATTTGAAAATGTACATTTACCTGTTATCTCATGCTATAAATGTCAATTTAATAAACTTTCTATGAAGTCCCTCACACATCCTCCTCTCCTCCTGGGCAATAGATGGCAATGTAAGACCAGGGGTCCCCTTTACCCACTACAGGACAGTAGAGGAGAGGAGGAGTAAAAGGCAGGGCAAAAACATGTCACAGAGCTTTTAAGGACAGCCTGGCACCGACATTTCAGCACACACAGGCTGAGCACACACACGGCATGAAAAATGGCAGTTTTAATTGGCAGTTACAGCACAACTTTACTCGGAGTTAGCATCTTTGTTGCTTTTCTGACCTACTTAACCTACAAGCTGCTGAGCGATTACCTGCACAAATGGTTTGAGATGAAGCCGATCCCTGAGCTGGGAACCACTTACCCCTTCATTGGGAATGCTCTGCAGTTCAAAAACAATGCGGGCGGTAAGCAAGCAAGCAACGTGTTCATTTAAAGTACTCAAAGTGATGAAGCACATTGAGTTTCTCGTGATTTTTGTACCCAACATCTTTATTTTTCTCTTTAAGACTTCTTTCGTCAAATTCAGGATTTTACCTGGGAGTTCCGAGATAAGCCGCTGTTTAAACTCTGGGTCGGGCCGGTCCCCTTTGTGGTTCTGTATCACGCTGAGACGGTTGAGGTAAGCGGACTGACACCTATCCAAAATACAGAGTGGATGCAGCACGTCTTATACTGTAAATATGCCTGTGATGAGTAAGCCTATGGACAATTTCCATCCCCGTTCAGCGAAGCAGGTAAACAAACCACACATGTCACTGAAGTGGAAGCTGCACTGTCGTTACAGATGGATTGGATGAGATCCCGTTGAAGTCTTTGAGATCAGCTAAGCAGTCTGTGATGACATCTTAGGATGTCTTTGCACTTTTATACAGTGCAGGATACAGAATTCCTGCCACCCACCACTCAAACATTAAGCTGAAGCCAGTTACTCCTCTTAGCACAAATTCCTCATGTTCCTTAAAGAAGTTACAATATGTCCCACCTAAACTGTATGTGTAACTTGTTTTCATCATACATCTAGATAAGATAATGGACTAAGGTGGATGCTTGCAGGGTCAGTCTGAGTGAATCATTTCTTTCCCCCTGTGACGACAGGGACTGTTGGAACATAGCATGCTCGATTGTGCACTGAAGATTTCTTTAAGTAAACAACTTTTTGCCTCAAATATTACTCATGACATGTTTCTGTCTACTTTTTCTTTAAGCCGGTTCTGACTAACAGCATTCACATGGAGAAAGCTTTTGCATACAAGTTTCTGCATCCTTGGCTGGGAACTGGTCTGCTTACTAGGTATAACTGTGGCATAGCAAACATCCCATCTGTCCATCAGGAAAGATCAAAAGATTTAGATCGTTCATATATCAAAACTTGAGCTAAGACTATGCACAAAACAAAAAGAAGCTCCTATCTACAGCATTATTATTGCAAATGAAATAATATAAAGTGCATAGCGCCTTCTTATCTTTGATCAGCACTGGGACCAAGTGGCGTCAGCGGAGGAAGATGCTGACGCCCACCTTTCACTTCTCCATCCTGGAGGACTTCTTGGAAGTGATGAACGAGCAGGCTGAGATTCTGGTGGAGAAGTTGGAAAACCACGCAGGGAAGGGTCCATTCAACTGCTTCAGTCTCATCACCCTCTGTGCTCTCGACATTATCTGCGGTAAGCAGAATGTGCAAATCTGGGACAACTTAAAGGAAAACCCTGCGTTAAGGTGATACGCATCCAGAACAGAGCAGATTCAGCATGGCATGGTTTCTCCTTCCAAAACATATTCTCTCATTAGAATTGGTAATGGTAGGGATTAGCAGTGAGACCATTCATCCACTCATGCAGTCTAATTGGGTTGAAATGATGAGTGGGTCTCGGTCGCATTTTTTGAGCCCTCATGCATTATGTCATTCTGGAAGAGACGAGTCCAGTCGTCAAATGATGACGGTGATCTCCCAGAACAACTCTAGATTCATTTTTCTCTATAAGGTGGAAGGCGAATCCAATCCAGTGAAATATCTGCAACGACATAACGGAGACACCAGATCCCTTTACTGTAGGGGTTGAACTGTAAAGGTTTTTCCTTTAAGTTGTCAACCCTTTGAGTTGGATAAACCTTTGACCCTTTTTGTGCTTAACAAATGCAGGTATACAAAATAAATAATTAGAAAAAGGGCGTTTTATATTTATATACCCTTAATTTCTTGACAGAAACTGCAATGGGAAAGAAAATTTATGCACAGAGTAACTCTGATTCGGAGTATGTTAGGAGCGTGTACAGGTGAGTTACTGCTTTTATCATTCTAATGCAAATTATAGTAGAAGAAAAAGATCTAATCTGCTGTCTTTCTCTTTATTCTCAGAATGAGCGACATTGTCAGTCGCAGACAGCGGTCACCTTGGTTATGGCCTGACTTCATTTACACTTACTTTAGTGAAGGCCGCGACCACGACAAAACACTCAAGGTCCTCCACTCCTTTACCTACAAAGTGAGTAACGGAGCGGGTCGCTTTTCCACGTTGCGCGATCATGCAGAAATCATGAAATTGTTCAGAAGAAGCATCTCTTCTTCTCTTCCCATTTATTTTCAGGTGATCCATGAAAGAGCTGAGAACATGTCCTGCAACGAGTCAGACAGCGAAAACAACCAAGGCAAGAGGAAACGACGGGCATTTCTGGACATGCTCCTGAGCACCACCTATGAAGACGGCAGCAAGATGAGCCATGAGGACATCCAGGAGGAAGTGGACACCTTTATGTTTCGGGTTGGTGGTTAAGCAATGAAAAGGAATACTTAAGGCTGCTCTTATTAATACATTTATATTACCCAAAAAACTGCACTTTGTGCCAATAAAGGATTTACTTTCTGAGATAATGATGTGAGCCTCTTATGGGAGAATAATCCACATATCCTGTTTCAATAAAGGGTCTTTAAAAAAGTCTCTAATTAACTCTCTTTATTTGCAGGGCCATGATACTACAGCCGCCGCTATGAATTGGGCTCTCCACCTGCTGGGCTCGCACCCTGAGGTGCACAAGAAAGTTCAACAAGAGCTACAGGAGGTGTTCGGTAATAATAACAGGCTCTACCACTTTAATGGTGTTGTTTTGTTCCTGCCTGAGGGCTTTTTGACTCATCTTTGTTCAAACTCATTTGTTCTTTGTAAGGCACGGGGAGCTTTTTCAGGGATAAGAGCTGTGAACATACCCGCCAGAATACACAGACAAAAAGTGCAGCATAATAACTTTCTTTACCGATGGCCTTGTAACCATAGGCAACCAGGCTAATTTGTCCACAAGTAGAGAAGGATAATTTTGCCATATGGTCATCACTTATATTTCCAATGTAAACCCTATGCTACAGCCACACCTGGGGAAGCAGTGATTGGAGACCGTGGCATGACTTTTGTAGCCATGTGCAGTGAACTTATAACCTTTTTGTCTTTGAAATGGTTGCTTTGAAGACGGGGACCAGGGTCAGTTGCTGTCTTCAGGTTGACTGTGGTGCATTAAGATGGTGATAAAACAGCAATAACATGGAGTCAGTCTGCTATCACTGTGATTGTGATTGAATGGGGGCAAGTTAGCGATAACTTTCAATGTGTTTATGATAGTACAGCAATTTACTGCAGTGAATCACCCAAATGTACATACACAGAAATTAATATTAAACAGAAACTGACATCAACCACTTATATTCAGATTACAGAAAGAACTGCATAGATCTAAAAAAGAATTTAAAAATTCCGATTTAACTACCGACATAGATGCAGCTTTTTATACAGGACTATAACAAGAACGCAAACAACTGGTATCCAGTTGAGTGAAATCACCGATTGCAAAGAGTTGCACCGCAGATGAGTTGCACTGACTGATCCAGATTGATTGCAATGTCCTCGTGATCTGTCTGCATTTATAAATTTGGCCACAAATGTCTGCAAACCTTCACCAGCCCATATGGGCTGATTCGGATCACAGTTATTTGGAGACAGGTCGACTCCCACCATGTGACCTGTGCAATGACTTGGAATCAAAAGTGGTTGTTCTGAGATAGCTGGCCACTGCAAGTACGTGCAATTGGTTGTTAAAAGTGCAAAAAGTTACCAAAATCCTTGTAACCTCACCATATTTGCAAAGAGGTTACTATCCTATTTTTATCCTGTTGTGTCTGAGCTATTAGATTACCTTACCACACCTGGTTATATAATTAATTTGTTATGTTAATGATTGTTGATTTACAGTCACAAGGTTGATAACAATTATTGCTCTATAGAGAGTTACAGATCTTGAGTGCTGTCCTATTTACAGGTGAATTTTAGGATGTACTGTTGCACTTTTACCTACTGAGGCAGGTTAAGTATCACTGTATGTCTAATCTGTGCTGTGGTGCTGTTTAATGTTCAAAGGTACATCTTCCCGGCCCACCAGCACTGAGGACCTGAAGAAGCTCAAGTACCTGGAGTGTGTGATCAAGGAGGCTCTGAGGCTGTTTCCCTCTGTGCCTTTCTTTGCTCGTAGCCTCGGTGAAGACTGCTATATCAGTGAGTTAAAGATTAGATCGTTGGCACCTGAAACAAATGGCTCATTGACCCCAAACACAAGACGGTGCTGATACCTCTTCACAAAAAGGGAAGCCAGTCTTCCTCTGTTGTCGTGGCCACGTAACAGATGCATCTGAGTAATCGGTTTTGCCTGTTTTTGGTGTCATACTTTCTTCGTACTTTTAGACGGTTTCAAGGTTCCTAAAGGCGCAAACGCGATCATAATCACCTACTCTCTTCACCGTGATCCACGGTACTTCCCCGAGCCCGAAGAGTTCAGGCCTGAGCGTTTTCTGCCGGAGAATTCGGTGGGAAGGCCTGCCTATGCATACGTCCCCTTCTCAGCTGGACTCCGCAACTGTATAGGTAAGGACTTTTAAATTTATAGTCTCCATACGCGCTTCGCTGTGTGAGGTTTCCAAATAGGTGCGTCACGTCTTCGTTTGTTTTACTGTCATTTTCTTTAGGCCAGCGTTTCGCACTCATGGAAGAAAAGGTGGTGCTGGCGGCTATTTTGCGGAACTTCACAGTCGAAGCCTGTCAGAAACGCGAAGACCTCCGCCCGGTTGGAGAGCTCATCCTACGACCAGAGAAGGGCATCGTGATCAAATTAGAAAAGAAGACGCCTCAAACGTCATCAAACTAACACCTGATGCAGCATCCTGGGGAATTTTCTCTGCATGGTTTTTATCTAATGACACATAACAATGTGACATTTTTAAAAAATATTTTAGTAATTTTAGGAAATTCCTATTTTCATAATGATAAATATTCATAAATACAGATGACAAAGGAATCCTGAAATGCTGTTTGCTGTGTTGTGTGTAGACACAGCACTGGTCCATCTTTGAGCTGAATGATTCACAGGTCAGTGTGAAGAGGCTTAAAAAATCCTCGAAAGCAAAATATAAAGAAAGAGTTTTCCAAACTATAAGATTTACAGTATAGATTTACACCATATTGTGAGTTACATTAATAAAAATGAACCGACGATTTCAAAACACGCGACTGATTAATTGTGGAAAATGAGATAAACAGCTACTTAACTGGAGTCAGTCACAGATAATTATTTTCTAGGTTACACCCATTTTACGAAAAAATGAAAGCATTCATCTTGATTCCCAGCTGGGATAGGCTCCAGCCGCCCTGCACCCTGAGTTGGATAAGTGTACGAGAATGGACGGATGGATGATTCACATCCACTATGCACTCTGCAAGAGTTTATACCCATGTATGACACATTTCTGTTATTTTGTATGTGGCTGTGTAACGTAGATAAACAGTATGGAGGATTAAAAACGGAACTTATGTACATGCACACACATATATGTATATATATTTTGTGGTATCAGCTTGTAATGAAGTCCTGAATCACACTTTAAGATATTAATTACACTTACAGTACAAACAAGATCTGTCTTTTGACTGTGCAGTGTTTCAAGTGCTATAGTAATTTTTAACCTTTAGCCATTGTGTTTTCTGTGGATTGACCCCCCTTTAAAAAAAATAGTTGCTGTCTTTATGTGTAGCTTTCATTTTCTTTACTTACCAAAAACCTACTATTCTTTCTCCAATAAAAAGTGTTGCTTAAACGGTGTTTTTCTGGGATCATTTCAAAGATTTGGACATATGAGAGATGCACATATGAAACGGTCAATTTCCACATCATCCATCAGCTCACAAGCCACATTCGTGCAGCCAAGTCTGTAGCCTCGAGTCAAGCTGAGGCTGTAGACTTCATGGAAACGGCCGACACAGCCACCGTCATGGAAGCGTGGACTGTGGAACTGAGATATTCTGTTTGATCATAGTTCTGCTCGATCACAAGGCTGGCCTGCTCCAAAGTATACCTTTATGTATTGTTCTTGTGGACACTGATGTGACCATAAATGTACAAAATGAAGATCATAGTGAATTCATAACGAGTCCGTAAACCTAATCAGGAAAGTGTTTGCTGTGGTCAAAGAGAAAGTTAGCCTTGGGTCATTTTCTTATAGACTGCTATAAAACTAGGCGATTCCCCCCCCTCCTGTTGGTTACTGGTCAGGTTTAAGGTACTTCTGGGCTAAATCCATCTTTTGTTTAGCGTTGTTGGTTCTGTCATTCCAGCTCTGAGCACACGTCTAAAAACTTGTCCTTAAAACTTTTTCCTAAAACTTCTAAAACTCTCCTCGGTGTACTTTCAGGCTCTCGAGTATCAAGACCAAAACTCACTAAATCAGAATTGAGGTCAAAAAGGCTCCTTTGTAAGAATAGGTAATCACAGCATGATACAGTTACAAATGACCCCATTCATTATGTCATCGAATGATTTAGCAGGTGCGCCTGCAAGGGTCATTGCCTAACACCCAAATGACTTGACTGATGATGAATAGCATCTTCTTTCCCAATGCTATTTTTTGAATTATTGAGCACATCTCTAATCAATGAGCAGAGCTGAGGTGCCCGAGCTCTAAATGAAGCAGGAAGAGTTCATTTATCTGAGGATCTCTAATAAATGGCTGAGATAGAGGAGCTTTATGTGGGGCTCGAGTATAGATGGATTATAAGAGATGACTTTTCAGGACACCTTTATAACAATAACACATACATTTACTCAAACTGAGCTCATTATATGCAATAAATTAAAGTATCAAAACACTGTAATAAAACTATAAGTAGAAAAGTATGTGATACATCATCATACAGTGTGATGTTGTTGAAGTTTGAAACCACATTGGCTGTAAAGACTGTCAAGATCAATTTAATCTTACAGTAGCCTCGAGCAACTGTTCACTTTATTGGGCATTTCTGTATAAAACAAAGTAAGTTTGGTATGATAGAAGACCTGGAAAGAAGACTGACCCCATTAATCTGCTGAAGTAACCTCATCATGTACACCCTGGCTGCTTTTATTTTACAGCACACTGCAGTTACGTAATAATTTCAACAATATTTTAGATTCTCGCTGTAAAATCTTTGTGGTTTTTTCTCTGTGAACAACTTTTTTTCCCCCTGCTCTGCAGACGTAATACTAACTCTGAGTTCGCCAAAGTTCAAATGTTTCTAAAGTGCAAAGGCAGGTTTGCTGAAGAGGGACAACAGACAGTTCAAAGTACATGTGCAGTTGCCAAAATAGCACAGGTTCATAACTGGGCCGTGCATGGGGTTGCAAGATGAATTTGAATGGTTGTGAGATGATTCGCAAGACATAAAGAAACAAAATATGGCTAATTTGTAGGGTTTTTTCTGAGTTTTTGTCAGTCTTTTAAATATTGTTTCAGTTTAAATTGCTGGTTAAACTGCAGTTACTTTGAATACTTTACAGGCAGAAAGTGAAACAATCCATCAGACCTGTTAAACTGTGGACCCCAGAGTCTGAGAGCATCCTGCAGGACTGCTTTGCCCAAACAGACTGGGGTGTGTTTCAAACTGCAGCCACTATGAAGAACTGCTATGTGACTGGGTACATCAGCACCTGTGTTGAAAATATTGTGCCCACCACACAAGTCAGAATGTTCCCCAACCAGAAGCCCTGGATCAACAGTCAGGTACGACACATGCTGCGTACTCAGTCGCTCGCATTTAGATCAGGCACTGAGATGGAGTACAAAGCTGCGAAGTATGGATTGAGGAGCAATGCAAAACTCTGTGAACTAACAATAAAAACAACATAAAAGACTCCTATCACATTTCAATGTCAGCAAGCTTTATCCGAGATGTGCGTGCGCCTCATGGGGCTCTCTGACGAAATGAAATGAAACCAGAGGAGAAATGTGAAGACAGATTTTTTTCCTCCCCTTTTCCTTCAAAATTCAGGTTTTGCTGAACGTGTTATGAAATCCTGCTACTTGACAGAGAAACACATCTGTACTGTATACTCCGAGATCAGAGAGACCACACTGCTGACGAATACAGTGCAGTTCAAACTAACGCCCAGGGAGTGGCAGTAGTGTATGGTTTTTCTAGAGTGCAAAACAAAGACAAGGAGGACTTGGTTCTGTGTGTGTGTGTGTGTGTGTGTGTGTGTGTGTGTGTGTGTGTGTGTGTGTGTGTGTGTGTGTCAGACAGAGGGAGAGAGAGACCAACACACACAGCAGACTGTATCTACATGTTTTTCTGTATCACTGCCCAGCAGCTTCATGTCGATGTGACTGACAGCTGTCTTCAGCACGTGTGCAGCCTGTGAGTTTCAGATTCTCTGCATCTTTATATTTGAATGACACGTTATAAATGTATGCAATGTTCCTTTAACAATCCTTAATTAGCACCATGTGTCCAATCTTAGCAACAGCCAACAGTGAAAGCCAGATGCAGAAAGACAATGAAGGAAAAAAAATCTAAATTCCGAAACATATTTAAATTAAAAACTCAAATGACATTGATTTACATATGACAAGATCAATCTGAGTGTGAGACGAGCAGCGTCCCCCAAAGCTGCCAAATAGCTGTCGTGTTTGCAAATGGCACAAGGCATCGTAATCTCTCAGCAGTCTCTCGTCTCCTTGATGTGGCAGACCTGAACTGACCTGCTTAAAAATCCTCGGGATTTTCTCAAGTTTAGAGTATAGCAACACAGAGTGACCTGCTGTCCAAATAAGGTTTCATTTTTCCACTTCCTATGACTCACAATATGAAGTCACAGTAATATCATGAACAAACGGGCACTCTAGCAGGCTTAGATCACATATGTTTGCCAGGTGGTACATTGCTGGTTAGGCTTCTGCTACATTTGTGCCAGCTCCCTTATTTTTTGTCATGTTCTGTGATCCTTATAAGGTATTGTTTCGCACAGAAACAGCCAGAACATGAAATTTAAAGGTAAAATAGAGATTTAAAGGCTCAAGCTTACAGCATTATACTTCCATCAAGAGACCAAAGGCGTATTAACTGCAGCTGAAAAAAGTTCCAACATGGGCATGTTTAATTTTATTTTTTCTCTCTTGTGTTATTTTATTTCTTGATGGAAAATTCCTCATCCTTTAAAACAATCATTAATTCTTTTCTACAACAAACCTAACTTGACCTCACAGGAAGAAATTGGATTGGATCTGAGTCCCACAGAAGGACTGTAAATGAAAAAGTAATACAAGGGCAGTTTCAGAAACATGATAAAACTTAGAATGATGCTGGTGTAGTCTGAAAGAAAATCTGAACTAACCAGTTACCACTAATAAGGGCATTAAAAGCCATATCATTGAACGTTGAAAGGAAAACAGAAACACAGTTAATGTGCATAGTCTGACATTGGCAATGCATAAAAGATAAAATTTAAATATCTGAATTCCTGATGATGTTATGCACCTGATCTACTGAAGCACAGACGTCTGGTTATACACAATGAATCCTTGTATTATTATGATTTTAAGTGCTTTCTTGTATGTTACCAATAAATCATTCATATGAGCGACAGACTACCAATTTAACTTTCAAGTATTTCATGCTAATTTAAGGACCCATTAAAAACAATGGAGTACTGTTGAGTGAAGCTTCACTCACTCCAGCACCAGTGTTGGGTTCCAAGGTTGTAGGGATATAAAGCTGTTTGCATCTAATCTTAAATTTAGCAGATATTCACTATACTAACGGTGTAAATGGAAAATCTGACTGACAAAAGGTGGGTTGGCTAAAACATGATGTTTTTTTCTTGTCGATTTTGGCTCTGTTGGGGGCAGTGTTGGTCAAGTTACTTGAAAAAAGTAATCAGTAACTAATTACTGGTTACTTCTCCAAAAAAGTAATCCCGTTACTTTACTGATTTCTTATTTTCAAAAGTAATTAATTACTTAGTTACTTAGTTACTTTTTAAAAACATGATTTACAACCTGAATAGGTGATAAAGCGATAGATCTTTCAGCCCAATTCTACTTTTTCTACATAATCCATCATACAAAATGTAATTTCACAACTTGCATTTGTTGCACAGGAGGTGTCCTGTCACAGTACCAGTGCTCCCGAGAGCAAATAATTCTTTCACAAACGTATGTAGAAACAGTCAGTTTTGATGTGGGGAGTAGTGGCTCTACTCTGAGACAGAGAAGCTAATTTATACAGTTCTTTCAGTCACTAGCCAGAGTAGAGGAGTTTAAACATTTGCCAGTTGAGAACCATGGCCTCTGACTTGGAGGTGCTAATTCTCATTCCCACTGCTTCACACTCAGCTGCTCATCTCTTGATGAAGAGATGAGCACACCGAGCCACATCATCTGCAAATCTATGAATCAAATCTTTGACGAAGAACAGCCCAGGTGGAGACCAGCATCCACCATTGTGCCAAGAAATACAGCTAAAAACAAACCACAAGCAGTACAAACACGTGCCTCATGCTATGTTCAGGGCATGCTAATATGTGACAATGATGATGAGTA
This sequence comes from Aulonocara stuartgranti, assembly GCF_965226115.1. NCBI lineage: Eukaryota > Metazoa > Chordata > Actinopteri > Cichliformes > Cichlidae > Aulonocara > Aulonocara stuartgranti. Next base: position 28,804,274 of record NC_138944.1, on the reverse strand, counting down.
CTTACTTTAATCAAGAATCTATAGCAAACGTTAACTGATCAAATGGAGGAGTAGACAGTTTCTACCTTTTTTATCTGTTTTTTGGGAGCAAAACATCTTTTTCAAGTCAATTTTCCAGCTGACTGTTGGACAGTCACGTCAGCACTTCACTCCTAGTAGGGGTGAAGTGAAGTCTGGGCTTTACAGTGCAGAAGCACCAGCTCTGTTTTTTCATGTGTGGTACGTCCAGGGCACGAGTCAGTCATCTTTGGTAGATCTGGTGCATCTCCAACATTCTGATAACTTTAAATCATGGGAGTTCCCCTTCCAGATCATAATAATGATGATGATTACTTAATTTCACTAGCTGGGACCACATCCTCTGAATGATAAGCGGAGAGGGATGAGGGAGTATGACCTGGTGCTGCGGTTTGGAGAAGGCTTCGAAGGGGAGTGGCGACGGCTCACGGGCTGGGCAGAACCCCATGTACTAATGAGAGGTGAATGAAAGAAGGGAGGAGGAGAGAAGAGAGGGAAAGAAAAGGGGGGAAGGGTGGGGCATGGAAATGAGCACAGCGGGTATTGGAGAAGGGGGCATTTATAGTCTGAAGGAGGAGTGGTCCTGCTCCTGAAATTCAGAGGATAACTCCACTTAATTTAGGATCTATAGCAAATATTAACTGATGAAATAATTGCATTTCTTAAAACTGCAATGGAAGAATTGGATCGTTTTGACTGGGGTCTTTTGAGACCCTACAACATTTTTATTTTTTAAGAAAAAGCACTAATCAAAACAGAAATGTGACACGACATCACCAGGAACAAACTGATTGAAGTTATTTCCATCTTTCATGTAGTTGTCCAGAGTTATTAAACTCAGGGTTCATGTCACTAGTAAAAGCAAAAAGTATTCTACCTACTGAGTTGCTTCGCTTTTATCCCTAACTCTGCTCAGGACAATAGAAAAAGTTATAGTTAGGATGGTGAAGTATTTACATCTGCAATATCTTGCAGATCTCACTGGCACACAAAGTCTGACCAGTGATGATGAGGACAGGATGTGACAGCATCCCTAGATCTGACCGAGGGCCATTCTGGAACAACATGACACACTGCAATTTCTATTGGTTGCTTTCAGTCACTCTTCCACACACACACATGCCTGCACAAATGCACACATACACCACACCAGCACTTTCTTCTCAATCATCCTTGATTCCGCCAATTTTCACATCAAACAAATGCCCGCATTAGACAGTAAGTAATAATAAGCAATAAATAAGGATTGTGTTGTCCAGCGAGGAAAGATGCAGGGGGACGTGAAGGGAGAAAAAGCTGAAAAGGAATCAAGTGAAATCTGATTGATGGGAAAGCAAATAAGATATCAGACTGAGTAAAAGCAACAGATTGGCTGTCTAGAAGAAGGACAAACTGAAAATGGGGATCAGTGAGAAGCAATAATCAGACAGCTCAGAAAATATACCAAAACTATCAGCCAAGGATATCAGTGTCGCAACACAGAAGGCATTCTTCCATGTTAAAATAAACCCCAGTGCCCGCTAACTCACTGTTCGCGCAGAAATGTGAGGGGTAGGTAGCCACCAACTTTGAGGTGCACCGGTGCACAATGCTCAAGGCACCACGGCCACGCATTCTTCACTTCCTTTGAAGTACACCAGTACTTAATCTCGCTGCTAAATTGTTTGAAATGTGGGTCATGGCTCCAATTTTACTACAGTGGGGGTAAGACTTAAAAGCCATCCACAGCTCAGTATATCAGTCCCTTTTGTACTTTGACTCCAAAATAATCTCTCTATATTCATTTCTCATTAATCACAAGAGTTTCTGGACATGCTCATGATTAAGTTTCAATTATAGGAAGCTCAGGGTAAACAAAGGTGTTGGATTGGGGTCAAAACAATTTGCAGAAACTGCTGATGAGAAGTCCAAAGAAGGATTAGACGTAAATGGATGTTTGAGCAACTGAATGTTAACTATCTAGACTTTTACCTGTTCTTCTTCTTCTAATTCTGCATATCCGTGTGTTAGACTGCGCTTTTGAAAGCAGCGACTTTCTAAAAACTGTATTTGGTCATTATTATTATTATCATTTAAGCTTGCTGAGTTTTTATTATTCATCAAGGAATTAATCCTTTTGCACTCCACAGCTTCCCCCCCACAGCACATATTCTCTCACATGATCTGACAACGCTCCAAAGAACTTCATGCCAGGAATGTTTGGTTTTGTCAGGCTTCAAATCTCCCGACAAATAGTGAGTGGGGTTGAGATCAGGTGGCTGTGGAGGAAATTCTATAACCGCTTTGGCCTTCAAGTAGTTCATGCAAAGCTTTGAAGTGTGTTTGGAGTCGGTTTCCCTACCAACAGTGCAGTATGTCTCTGAAAAATGAAGTGCTATTTCACCACGGCCAGTGTGGAGCTAATTCAGTAAAGGTAACCAACACCAGTGAAGGTAAAACACCCCCCAGACCTGAATATTCCCCCCGCCATGTTTCACTGTAGTTTTGATACGCTGAGGTATCATTCTTAGTTATGTTCTTCCCCTCTTATTGGCCCTTCTTCTTCTGTTGCTGCCAGAATTCCTTATTCCTTCCCAATAACTAGACTGGGACCTTTTCCCTGGCTATCCACTGTGAAATGTATTTGTGGAGGTCAGTTCATGGTTTTCACAGACGTGTGAGGTGACTTTGAATGTAGATTCCATTTACAACCTTGCTCCAGGTCTGCTATAGTAGATCTGTTGCATTGCCCCTCTCATTTAACAAGGAAAAACACCCAGGCTGAGATCTTCCTCCACCCACTCCACTCTCAGCCTGGGCGTTTACCGTCTTATGTAGTCTGGAAGATGTGTGGATGGTGGGGTGGGTGCAGTTTTCTCTGTGGTGGGGTTGGGTGGACTGTCCAGGGCTCTGTGGAGCTGGGGGGCGCTACTGCACTGGGCCCCGGTCTGATGGGCCTGGGCCCCCCTTCCCTGGCGGGTCGCGGAGGGTGGGAGTGCCTACTGGGGTCAGCGGGGGAGCTGGCCCCAGGGAGGGGTTACCTGCCCCTCCCTTCCTTCCCTCCCCATCTCCAGCTGCCTCCCTCTTCCCGCTCCTCCACAACCACCCACACATGCAGGGCCTTGGAGTGGGGGTATGTCACCAGGGTGCAGAGGAGGCTACCCCCCCGTCCCCTTCTGGCTGCCTCTGCCTCAATTTTATCCCACAACTTAGACATTCACATTATTCACACTCTCATTACACATACATATAGGATCTTGGGGGTGGGCACAATCACGGAGTCCAAATCACCATCAGGGTGTATACCTCACCCCTGACGTCGTTGCCCACCTCTCAATTTTAAATACACTTAGTCATTGAGGGCTAGCAGGAGGGACTATGCGCTTACCTGCTGCTCCTTGGCAGGTAGCTCCATGCCCTCCTGGGTTTTAATTGCACCTTAGAACACATATGCATCAACACTACAATGAGCGGGTGGAGGGAGGTTTGGAGTCTTCTCCCACCCCCATTCTCTGCGGCCTGCTGGAGCGGGAGGGCTAGTAGGAGGAGTTGGCCGTCCAACTGCGGTCTGGGGTGTGGGGCCTCCCTGCTGCTGCGGAGTCGGGGTGGTCTGCCTCTCCCCACCGCAGGGAAAAGGGTAACACCACCTGGGTCTGGGTGCAATTCCCCCCTCCAGGGGCAAGGGTACCTAGACCCGGTTTGTAGAGTACGCTTGGGGAGTGTGATCGTGTGTACAGCGTCTCTTTATGTCTGTCTCCACGTTGGTTGAGTGTGGAGTGAGTGCATATGAGAGCATGAGGGTGGGAATGGATGTTTGTGTCTGTGTGTGCCTGTATGTCTGTGTCTATATGTCAGGTTGGGTATCAGACGCCACCTCTCTGGGGACACCTCAGGCCCTCCAAGGTTTGGAGGCCTATCTCCACCCACCACCACTTCCCCTGCCGGTGGCGGACTCCCTCAGGTGTCGGTGTGTTGGTGGTTCTTTGTGTCTGGGGGTGGGCGTCCGGGTACACACCGGCTCACTCCTTGGCGGCCGCTTGTCGGGGCCTGGGGCCTGGGGCTCGCTCGGGCCCCTTTGGAGGTGGGGTGCCCCCGGCCTCTCGGCCTGGGGCTCGGTCACTCAGGCACAGCTGGGGGCCGGCGGAGCTCACGGGCGCGTCACTGCAACTCCCCCTGACTTCTGCTCTGCGGCTGCTGGGCGAGCACTCATCTGGGACTCTCCTCAGCTCTTACTGGAACAGTGGCGCGGCTGCCCCTCTGTTGGTCTTCCATGGTCTCTTGTGTTCTGGGGGCCTCTGGATGTCTGGAGTTTTGATCTCCTCCATACCCGCTTCACACCCTGGAGGACGGGGCTGTGGCCCCCCCACACTCCCTAGCAGATCATTACATGGAGAAACCTTTGGAATGCAAGCATGCTGATCCACACAGGTATGCACACATGGGTATTCACAGACGCGGACTAAAGCTTTCTTGGCTGCTGCCTCAAAGCACACTGTGCGCTGTCTATCTTGCGTGCTGCACAATATCGTTTATTATTTAGTAAATATTGATATCTATGACTAGCTAGTTTATTGTGATGGTGCTTAGTTTTCTCTATTATTATGTTGCTCTTTGTTGTTTGCTGTCTCCTCTGTTTGTTTTTTTTGTTTTTTTTTTTTTTTTTTTCTCCATACAGGTGACCCAGGAGTTCTTTTTTTTTTCTCTCTCTCTTCCCCCCCCCCTTCTCACCGTCTCTTCTCCCCTTTGGTTTTCTTTCTTTCTCTCCCCCTCTTTCTCTCATTCATTCCCCCTGTCCTATTTATTAAAAAAAAAAAAAAAAAAAAAAAAAAATGACAAAGGATGAACTGAAGCTCTGCCATCACGTAATGTCGCATACTGCTGTTTCTGATGTCATTTAAAAAAAAAAAACAAAAAAAAAAAAACAAAAAAAAAAACAAGGAAAAACACAAAACATCCACGGGGCTCCTGTGGATGCTCTTTTGGAAGTCTGACCAAGAAATTATAGCATCTCATCACAGATGCAAAGAGGTGTGCCAGGTGCTAAGAAAAAGCCCACAACTGTATTTTGTTGACACCCTATCTCAAGCACAGTGGTTAATATTTAAAAGTCAAACTTGCTTGGCAGCAACTACTTTAATTACAACTCTTTAACAAATGAATTACAAAAATGTGGATTAAGGCCAAATTTTCTCAATCATCTATGTGTTCTTGGTGACCGTGCAGTCGGCCTGCTTGGAGTGTAATCCCACTATGTGCTTAATATTTTCAGGCTGCATGCAGAGACGTGTGCATGGACTCAAAGAGAAAGCAAAATGACCCCTTACAGTTCCTTGCAGACATGTAAATATGAAAGCATGAATTGAACTTTAGCCCAACGTAAGCATTTGGCTTTGTTTTCCTTCTAGTAGTGCGACATTACTTCCACTCTGAGACCACGACTGGATTCTTGATGTATTATACAGCAAATGCTGTACTTGCTTATTTCTCTTATGGTGGAGAGGAACGTTTGTGTTCAAGAATTGCTTTATTCTACCATTTATTCTACTAATACTATTTATTCTACTTCTAACAATAAAGGGGAAGTTACTCAGCTTGTGAGGCACTGTTTCTCATGTAGCTCTGTTTATAGTCAAGCCCTTTGCTTTGTTATTTGAGAGACTGTCTTGAGATTATTCTTTGTGTATTCTTTGTGAGTATCCTGATGCTCAGTTAATACAAGAAGGGATCCAACTCTACTTTTGACCCTTTGTAAAACAATGCTATTTATCTGCAGGTGTAATTGTTGGCTATTAAAATAAACTTAGTTCGCTTTACGTTTTGTTAGGTCACACACACACACACACACACACACACACACACACACACACACACACACACACACACACACACACAGAAATAGACCCACACACAACTGAAACTCTGTTTTATTAAGGCGCTGGAACACAAATACAGAGATTTGCTTCATGCCATCTCTGAATCTCAGAAATGTTCATTATCATTAAAACATGTATTTTCCATATTCATCGTAATGTTAAACACGTTCTAAGCTGGTTTTTCATATATAAAAAGATGATCACGGTTGTGTTGAAATTGTTACAACAAAAGCTCAGTTGTGCTATTATCAGTCAAGTCATCAATTTGGCTCAAGCTGAACACCGAAGAGGATAAACACTGATAAGTGACCTCTCTGCATGTTCTCTCTAATCCAGTGGAAAAGAAAAGTGTGGGGTTTTTTTTGTTCGTTGTTGTTGTTTTTTTACACCTTATCAAGTTCTCCAAGACTGGTTTCGTCACAAGCTCCTCAGGTTTTTCCGCACACACACAAAAAAGAGGAACGAATGGCTTGAAGTGCAAGCAGATGGATGGCGTGGCTTCTAAAATTGCTCCACACCAAAGCAGCGTGCGATTACCATTTTCGGAGTGAAGGAGTGTGCAGAGAAGCAAAGCAGCAGAATTATTAGCAGAGCCTAAAATGCACAAGAGGACCGAGGCTAAAGCGCCACAAAGGTTAAAGCTGGACTTAATCCTTATCGGCTTTAGCTCCATATATGCTGAAGACTTTTAGTGACCATTCAACTATCAACTACCCCCCTCTCTTCAACACACTCTTGTCCAAAATGTAAACACATTCTCCAAAGATGGAAATTAAAAATTTTGCTTCAGGGTCCTTTTTAACCAGTGGCTTTGTTTCCTTGCTAAGCAATTTGTTTTCCTTTCATTAAAGCTCGAATTAGAATAACTGCTGTCACGCTTGACTTCTTGTCCTCCAGCTCCTTCACTGTCTGCTGAACTTGCTTATTTGTGGCCTGTGCTGGACATTGGAAAAAAATATTCGGCTCCATTTGAACATTGAGAAACTACCCCAGTATAATTTGATATTAATAAATTCATCTAAGTTCACTTTTGCATTTATTTGAACTGTCAGTTTGGAAAGGAAAACTTCACAGCACATCATGGAGAGGCTGGTGAGTGACGTGTGACGCAGCAACAAAAGACAGAAGAGAAATATTTAGTCTGGGAGTCAAATTCGGCCAGATGAGCTCTGTTTATTTTGATTGATTCAGATTTGTGTATAATTGTCACTCATGCTTAATTTGCTGGACTAAATCAGACCATCTGCTTGGCTTATAGAAGATGAGATCATGCGTCAGCTTATCCTATATTTTAAATCAAAACAGTTTAAGGGTACTCATATTTCAGTTACCTACATTAACTACAGTTGAATAGGCCTGAGATGATAATGAGTAGAGGTATCTGGCTCCTCATCTGCAGGTGAAATAATATTCCACCTAAATAAATACATATGCCGTTTTACCTCGTGTCCATCTCGATTTCTCATCCTAGTTCTCTTGCTCCAACCACCTAACCATAAAAGGCGATACTTTCCAGCGCTTCACAAATCAGTCAGGCAATCGCTTCTATTGCACATTAACAGCTACAATGACAAGGTCATGGTGTGATTATCAAGCATTTATCTCTGCTAACCGTCAGTTGTTAGTCCTTTGGTAAATAACTGCGTAATGGAGATTACGGCTGAATTGACTCTCTGGAGAAAGCACTCTTAAAAAAAGAAAAGGAAAAAGAAAGAAAGAAATTGCTTTCATTGTTCACCTTTCTGTATAAATAAAGGCTCTAATAAAAAATATTCATTACCTTGATTCAGCTGAACATAATTGCATTCACCTGGCAGAAAACTGCTACAGCGGTTATTATACAAAATAGATATAATTAGGTAAAAAGAGACCCCTGTTATCTAATCAGAAATGGGACTTTTTTGTTGGAGCTTGTCACAGATATAACGGCTCACACAAGATATTAATAAAGTCACAATTAAAGGAAGGCATGTCCAAATCATTTTTTCACATAGTTTTTAAAAAAAAAGCTGAATTAACTGGTTATTTGACAATGCTGCAGTGTGACTTTTTAAGACGCCACAGTTAAAGAAAAAAAAAACCTGCCAGTGTTTAATGTAGCCACCAGTGAACGCCCGCAACCTAAATGAGGAGGATGCCAAGGCTTTGTCTCTATGACCTTTTCCCTTGTTCTGGAGTTGTCCTCACTTTGATGTGGCCATTTGTAAAGACATAACAGTGATGAATTAACTCAGTCCTGTATAGGATGCCACTGACCGGGTATAAAGTGCCTTGCACAAGGCCTAAAGTTGTTGCTTGTGTCATATATAGAGAATCAAGACTCTCATTTTACTGAATATATTATATTTCATATATACATGTTATTCAGTTTTTTATGCCTAATAACTCATCATCAGAAAGCGATGGTACTATTTCTGAAAATATCAGTACTGCGCAAATGCACTAAAATTTCTTTAAGAGTTTTGGTTAAAAAAAACAAAAGCAAGTACATGATGTACCTGCTGCCTGGAGGATTATTGTAAAGATTTCAAGTAATAAAAATGTTTAATATGTTTTTGCTTTGGGATTTTTGAGTGTTTACTGCTTGCAAAATGTTCACTTTTATTCCTTTGAAGTATTTTAAGTTTTCAAAAAGTCATTATCATTGTGTGGACCTTATGAGGTATCTTTGACATTAATCAAATTTAGTTCTGACTACATGGACAGTGATGAATGTATATGAAGCCATATTAGTGTCAGGGTTTCTGGGTCTTTGACCCAGTATTCTTAGTTCATGTTCACTGTTTATATTCTGTCTGCTTCACCTCCTGTTTTATTGTGTTAGCCTTGGTCCATGTGCATTATGTTCCGTCCTCTTCCCGTTTATCATTAGGTCATTATGTTCAGCTGTGTACTCACCAGGTTCTAATCTCTCATCACTCAGCCTGTGTATTTATGTCCCTCAGTTCAACCAGTCCAATGTCGTGTCATTGATGTTATTGTGATGTTGTTCTCGCCGCTGTTAGGTTGTCCTCTGTTCAGTTCCGTCAGGTCAGCCGGTCAGTTGTCAGTCAGTCTTTCATTCATCCATTCAGTCAGTCGTCCAGCCGGCCAGCCGTTTCCTACTTCTGTTCTGTTTGTTCACTCCGTTGACAATAAAACACCAATCTTCACCTACCTGTGAGTCCAGCGTTTGGGTCCTCCTTCTTTCGTCCACGACCTCATCCTGACAATTAGTCTCATTCATCACCATTAATGCTTTGCAGTCTTGATTCCCCCCCCCTATAGCTATTATTATCTTCCTTTGCACAGCTCACACTGCAGAGGGTATATTGGGTGAGGGTATATTTTCAAATTTCAGCTTACCCTTCCATATGAAACATATTTGTATCAGATTTTTCATAGTGATTTGTAATCTCTTTACACTGATAGCTAGAAGCTGCAGTCAGGAGTCATGCGGCATTTAAGCAAAAAAACATCTGTTTGTGGTGATGGGTGACTCCACACGGTTTTCAGTTTTATGATCCTTGCAGTTTTGAATGACTACATCGCATGAGCTCATGGACATGGATCTGACTGATGTCTCCCAGTTATAAATATGTGCAGAACAAAAGATTATGTGAAAATGGGCTTTCAAACATAATAACTGAGATTATCCTGCTGACTCCTTTGACGTCACAACTTCTAACCTTTCAGGAAGTTGCACAATCCAATGTGACACCAATCAAACCATCAGTGGAGACAGGCACGCACACTAAGATTATCTTGCCTTGCTGATAAATAGCTTTGACTCTCAGCCTCCACTATTGTAAAAATGCACAGCCCAGGATGCTTTACACCTCCTGTATATAATAAAAGTTTGTGCTGTGGTACCTTAATCTTAGTGATTTAAATGGTAAAAAAAAGCAGTGGAATAAATTCTGTTAAATATTACATTGAGTATCTTGTAAAATTAATGCTTACTTCCTGAAAATTGTAGTTAGTTTCTCATATACAGTCATCAGCCACTTCATTAGGTACACCTGTTCAACTGCTCAATAATGGAAATATCTAATCACTTGGCAGGAGCTCAGATTTTAGGTAATATACTGAAGTTCAAAGTAAGCATCAGAATGGGGAAGAAAAAGAAAGAAACTCCTGTCAACCAAGAACGAGAAACAGTTGGTAAAATTCACATGGGCTCATGAAAACTTGACAATAAATGACTGGAAAAATGTTCTGTGGTCTGAAGACCGTAGATCAGATGTTCCACTGAAACATTCTGGTAGTAGGCTTAGAATTGGGCATAAACAACAAATGTGGATGCCTTTTTCATGTAACATGAATGGATAGGACATAAATTGGGGGCTTGTCCGAGATAAAATCAAACTCACTGGAAAGGAAAATCCTCTTGTGACAAGGGATATGGGACATGGAGTTTTAATTTCAAGGTTCAAATGCTAAAAAAGCTAGACATTAAACAACAATGAAAAACATAACCAACCAAATTCTGAATTAATATATAACCAACCATGATGCATATTGCATGGTTCCCTAGCAACACATTTTCTTTACACTCATACATGTGAAGGCTGCTATAATGTGAGCAAGAGCTAGTCAGATATGCTAGACTAGACTGTAGTCAGATAAAAGATGAGTAATTACTGCAGGGTGAACAGGTCACAGATGGGTTATAGAGGTGAATGAGGAATGAGTGAAGAACTGGGATGAGCTGGTTCCAAAGGAGCACTAATCTGAGAAAGTAGAGTGAAATTCAGAGCAGAATGCTTGAGGCGCAGAGCTGAGGAGGTAAGGGTCTGCAGACTGAGACGGAGCAGTGTGGATGATGGAATAAGAAAGAGGGAGCAGTTCCAGTGCTGGATGGTGTGATAAACTGCAACTGTAGTATTTGTACAGTAATTCTTATCAGAGCTGCAGGGGTGCTGGAGCCTATGGCAACTACTACAGGGAGAAAGGTGGGGTACATCCTGGACAGGTCAGCAGTCTCACGCAGGGCTAACACAGAGAAAAAAAACAACCATTCACACTCACATTCACACCTATGGGCAAGTTAGAATCACTAATTAACCTAAAGGGCACATGTTTGGACCTTGGGAGGAAGCTGGAGTACCTGGAGAGAATGGGGAGAATATGCAAATTCCACAGAGAAAGGCCCTGCCCTGATGGTGGACTTGAGGGAGTCTATGTAAATAAAACTATATTGGGGTGTAGTTTAGGGTTATGCCAACAATCCATAAAATTTGGCTTACATTAACCACGGTCTTCAAGGTCTCCAATTTACTGATTTATTGGTCAAAAATTGACAAAAAGCCTCGTCTATTGTCAACTTGTAGAAAGTACTACATTAAAAAGGTCAAATGTCATGATACATTTGAGCTTTGGTTTTACCTTCAAGGTCAATAGCTTGATCTGATAATAATGCCATAAAGAGCTAATTAAAACTATGTTTGCTACCTTCATTGTTGATATTGATACCATTTAGGCATAAAAGGAATGATAGATTAAAAAAAACAACAACAACTAATGTGCATTACAGTAACAGGTTAGAACCATTTAAATACATAATATGTACAATGTTCTTGAATAAGTATATTTTTTCTGGAAAACAAAAAAACTTGTTTAATTAGGTCAGCTCATATGCACTTTATATCCTGTGCTGTTTTATGGACAGGACAAGATACTGACCATCTTGATGTGACCTACATTGATCACTTCAGGGTTCACTGCATGATTCACAGATTTATTGCATGAGAAGTCAAGCCCGAAGTTATGATGAAGCAGACACTACTGAGCATGATCTCACATTCCAATAGAGACCGCAGGGAAATCCACGTGATACGCATTTCGACAGTCAGTCAGAGTGTTTGTGCTTCAAGGTCGACCACTCATCCCGTACTGAGAACACATCACAACATTTATGTTTCACACACAGAATTAAAACCTAGCATCTGCCAGACACAGATGTTCCCACTCAATCTTAATGGGAGTGAAAATGTAAGAAAATCTATTTATGAAGCTCCTCAACTACTGTTATTTACCTCTGAAGTGAGTTCTTGAGAAGCAACCTATTCCAAATGGCGAATAAGACAGCTGGCTGCTATCATCTGTGTACTTTGATGAAGTGAGATTTTGGAGTGCCAAAAAATTAGGAGCACAACTGTTTGGCCTGCCAGTTCTCCTGCACCTACTAAACAAATAAACAAGTTGAAGGTTACAAAGTGCACTGACATTCTGCTCAGGTGCTGAGATTATGGAAGCATTTATTGAAATACTGTATAATATATGGCAAAACAAATGCTTGAAAGTCAATATTTGGTATGACCATCTTCATTCTTCAGCCCACGCTGGACTGTCTTAGACAAGCTTTCTTCTAATTTCTTTAAGAAAACTTCAGGAAAACTTCTCCAGGCTTCTTGAAGCACATTCAAAGCTGTTCTTCGGATGTTGGCTGGTTCTCAGTCAAGATGACCTCATACTGCTTCTGTATTGTTGGAGACTGGGGAGGCCAATCCATGACTGATATTGTTCCTTTTAGTGTGTATTTTTTAATCCAGGTATGCTTTCACTGCATTGGCAGTGTATTTGAAATTACTGTTTTGTGGAAAAGATGAAGTTGCTGCCAACTAGATCCTTTCCAGATGGTATTTCAGGGCAGATCCCCAACGGGTGCTATAAATCTCTGGTGCTGGTAATCCTTCTCCTGACTTCCTTCATCCATACTAACAGAAATTTAAAGGAAAAATTTCAAATATGGATTCATTATAAGATCTATTGGTGATTATTTTCAGTCTTCCTTAAGAATGGCTTCTCTGCAGCCACACTTCCACTGAGACTGTTTATCCACTCAGTTTATTTGATGTAGAGAGTTTTTTAATCCTTGTTGTGTTTTCGGTAGATTCAGCTAAAGCTTCGGGAGCAAGTGTTTTTGCAAGAAGCTGCCAGTCACAAAGTGCCTGAAAATACAATTTAAAATGTGTTCTTTTTTTAACTTTTAAACAAAGTGCAGACAACCATAAACATTAAAGCATTTTGATTCAATTCAATTCAGTTTTATTTATATAGCACCAAATCAGAACAACAGTTGCCTTAAGTTGCCTAATATTGTAAGGTAAAGACCTGATAATACAGAGAAACCCCATCAGACATTTCCCTATGAGCAAGCACTTTGGCGACAGTTGGAAGGAAAAACTCCCCTTTTCTTTTCTTTTTTTCTTTTTTGTGTCCCGTTTGGATCTTTAGCCTTCAGAATTGTTGTCTGAAGGCCAAGAAAGATGCCAAGCGGATTTACTTTACCAATTGGATCATCATGGCCTTACCATATTGGTCCATTTGATTGACCTTTATTATAATTATGTATTTATTTTATTTTATTTTCGGTTGTTACAGACGGGACAGACATGACTGGGGGATAGGACAGGGAGAAAGAATGAAAGAAAGAGAGGGAGAGAAAGAAAAATAGAGGGGAGAAGAGATGGTGAGAAAGGGGGGAAGAAAAAAACAAACAAACAAACAAAGCACCTAGATCACCTGTATGGAGATAAGAAAAAACAGAAGAGAAAACAAACAAAAAAGAGCAACATAATAAATACAGCACCATCACAATAAACTAGCTAACAGTAGATAACAGTAGATACTAAATATTACATGTTATTGTGCAGTACGCAAGATCGACAGCGCACAATGTGCTTTGAGGTAGCAGCCAAGAAAGGTGTAGTTTGTGTCTGTGAACACCCGTGTGTACACCTGTGTGGATCAGCACGCTTGTATTCAAAAGGTTTCTCCATGTAACGATCTGCTAGGGAGTGTGGCGAGCCATAGCCCCGTCCCCCAGGGCATGAAGCAGGTATGGAGGAGATCCAGGCCCCAGACATCCAGAGGTCCCAGAATACGAGGACCCGAGGAGGACCACCAGGGGGGGCAACCGTGCCACCCTCCTGGGAAGAGCTGAGGAGAGCCCCAAACGAGAGGTCACCCAGCAGCCACGGAGCAGAGGCCAGAGGGGGTTGCAGTGATGTGCCCGCGGGCTCTGCAAAAACTCCCTTTTAACAGGAAGAACCCTCATGCAGAGCATGCTCAGGGAGGGGCAGCGATCTGCCACAACAAATGTCCAATTAGAGACCTTCAGAAAGTTTGGAGAAGTGTTGCTTAAGGCTGCTTTAAAAATGACAAGAAAGTCTGACTCCTTGGAAGCAAAATAAAATGAAATGGGGGGTGACTCAAGACTTTTGCACAGTACTCTATTATATATTCTTCTGAACTCTACAGGTGAGCCAAATTACAGTTTTTTCTGAATGCTTAAACCCTAACTGTGATTCCTGTAGCACAATCTCTAAAACTATTCAGACTTATAGCAAAACCACTCACTGAGTTTGCAAAACTAAAAGCACAAAAACTGCTTTGCACTCAGTTTGCAATTTTGTAACACACACTTTGCAAAACTGTAGGCACAATTCACTGCACAACACTCAATTACCAAATTTCCAACACACTCCTAGCAAAAGTATACACATGTATGGCTATCATTAACACTAATTTGCCAACTGTCTGGCACACTTTCACATGTCAAAACTTTCTTAGATAATTAGTTCACTTTGCAATCAGCCTAAGCACTATAATACAGGTAAGCTGTGTGTGTGGAGTACAATGGAGGGAGCAGAAAGAGTGAGAAGTAGAGGAGGCCGAGGAAGAGGACGTGGAGGTGAAGAAGTAGGATGAAGAGGACGACAAGGACAAGGAGGAGCAAGAGGAAGACGAGGAGGGGGGAGAGGAAGGGTAGGAAGAGTAAGAAATAGAATTGCTGATGACATCAGAGCTACAATAGTGGACCATGTAATCAACCGTGGAATGACCCTGAGGGTAGCTGGCCAACGGGTCCAGCCTAACTCGAGCCGCTACACTGTAGCAAGCATCATAAGGACATCTTGAAATGAGAATCGGTGAGTACAGTCACTTCGCACAAAGATTTGTAGCACTGCCATATGCCAATGAGAAACACACCAATACCATTGATGTAAAAATACTGAAATTGTTACTTTACAGAATTGCTAGATGACCAGATGCTGGGGGCAGAGGAAGCATGTTCACTGCAGACCAAGTAACCCATATAGTCATTATGGCGATTGCAAATAATCCTATACTTGGAAATAAACACTTGTGTTTGTTTTGATGTGTTTGAATAAACACCAGTACTTGAAGTTTGGATCCCTCTATGCTTATGGATCTATGACAGAAGTATGAGCTCACACTGACATAGCCTACCTTGTGCACAGAGAAAGCAAAAGCCAGATGTGTTTTGTATTCATACCATCAGTGTGCAGTTGGCGCATTGTGTGCTTAGTAGATGATGGCTTGTGTGTACTGTTTGATACGGAAACACCATTTTTACGAAGGTGTGAAGAGTTAATCTAGCTGTGTTTGCTTTTGCAAGAGAACTACAATGTTTTGATTATTGGGTGACAGGTTTTCTTATTTGTGTGAAGAGTTTTGCAAAATTAGCCAATGGTTACAAAAAATGTGCTTAAGCAATCAGAAAAAACTGTAATACTCAAAGTTTCTCTTGAATTGCCAAACAGTACATTTTTACTGACATCCCTGTCAGTCTGAATGCTGCTTCTTTTCCATCCCGTTTTGTAATTGATGCTTGCAAGCCCCCACGCTTTCATCTTAAGATACAGCATCTGTGGAAAGGGGAGAGCATTTTGTTTCAGCCTTGTCATCACATTCTCGCACACACATTGAAAACTGAGAAGCGTTCAAAAGCTTCCATTTTGTCAGCAGAAACGCACACATGCAACCCTCCAACAACACAAATCAGATTCGATGTGTTTTGGCTGTTTAAAACGCTCCTTTAAATGACCCAACTCACTGAAATTTCTCTCAAAATACAGCTTTTAAATTGTTCTCAAGCAAATCTCAGGAATGTGTTTTTACTGTGTAACTCTCACAGTAATGATCTTCAGGTGTCAGTAAATGTAATTCAGGAATATGCAGAATCATAAGCAGACCTTCCGGTGTTGGTTGCGCAAAGCTGCCTGCGTGAGGTTTTCCTGCAGCAGAAAGGACAAGTGCTTCATGAAATTGAGAGGCATGTGCGCGTTTATGCAGGTGACACAGTGGCTGACACTTCATTAATATAGGATGTCAGGCTAAAAATGCCCTGCTCTACTCTACACATCTGACTGGGCAGCTGTTACACACAGATCCCAGGTTTATACCATGAAATTGTTGGCAATAAAGCAGCCGTTCTCTCTGGTGTTCCTGTCTGTTAGAGCTTTTTTTTTTTTTAAATATCATGTTTAAAATGACATTTCAGTGTTTAAATTGTCATAGCAGATAAAGCTGAAGAAGCGAAGGCTTTAGCAGCTCAGATAAATCTGGTCCTCTTCCCTGTTGACCAGTTTACAGGGTTACTTCACCCTTTTTCCCCTTACACCATTATTGGAATCATTCCATTCAGAAACTTTTGGCTGATCAAAAACCTGATGATCACAAGTAACAGATATCCAGCAAAGCAGGAGCACTTAACATGACAGGAAGAATAGGATTGGAAATGGCAGGCACCAACCCTGGTCGGAGACTTGCACGGACTGATTTGCATACTGAATCAAAACACATTTACTGGCCTTAGAGAAAGGAGTGCAATGATCAAGGGCTTCAACAACGCTATAGTAGTGTAAAGTTTATTTTCATTTTCTCAGTCATGGTGTGTTGCTCCAGTTTAACCCCCGAGGCGTAGAGGCAAGTTGGTGAGCCTTTTTCTTGCCCTTTTCATCATGCTCCATTTTCAAACCCATGCCCTGTTAATCGCTATTACAAGCAAGGCATTCACGGTTCATTTACCAGCCTTTTACTGCAGCTAGATCACATTTATCAACAACATAGTTTTGTAATGAAATACACTGAAAAAAAGGGACTGGCCATCTCTTGGATTTATGTAAGCATCTTGCATGTATTTAACACAATTGCCTCATGTTTTAAAGATAAATGTAACTATATAGTGTAAAAACTACATGATATGCAGAAAGGGTGTATTAAATTGTTCATATCATGTTCAGGTGAAGTAAGTCAATAAGATAGCAACGTTAAATCTCGTGAAACCACGCGTGATTTCATCTCGCGGGCTTTGGATCGTGGTTTAAAAAAAGGCATCCATCTCAGTCAAGTCGAGCAGCCAACTCTACGTTTTTTGGTATGTCTTGATTTTTTGAATTAATGTTTACCATATTTCAGCCAAATGTAGTTAAATGTAACATGCTAAAAAAGAGCCGTTAGCTTATTTGCTGTTTTATCTGTTGTCAAAGAATTGGCGCTTTTTCATTTGAATTTGTCTTTGGCACAAGAGCCGTAATATCACATTAAACCTAATTACGAGGCACTCTCAACATAATTTGGTTTTCTGTGTGTATAGATTTGCCAACTGACTCTTCAGTTACATTGTGTATTTACTGCACCGTGGTGTTAGTGAGATTTTGGACATTGAACAGCTTTAGCTAATATCATCAGTGGCATTATGCTAGCTTACATCCCTACCCCTCCTGCCCTCACCTGCTGTCCTTTTGTTTTTGTTTTTTTTGCTGCACATTGAGAGACGACCTCTATTCTGCATTTCACCAGGAGTCAGCTGATGGATTGTGGGTTCAAGGTGTTATGGTAAGAAAGTATATTCTATTTTCGCTTAAGGTTTCTGTAACTTAATTATAATAGGTTTTTTATAATTATTAGGTGCATGCATACTCAAATAGACCACCCTATTAATACAACTGAGAAATCCAAAATCTGCCATAGGTTTAACCTGTATGTATTGTCAGAAAGGTGATTACTGGACCCACATTAATGCACACTTGAACTAAAATGAGGTTGTAACTTGTGGGTTCTTGGGTTGCAAATCAGAAACAAACATCTTTGGATTTTTTTAATCCCATAAGATCTGGAAACACAGTTTTTATTCAACAAAACATTACTGATTAACCAAGCACAATGCCTGCTGTTATTTCAAAATAATTTTATGTCATTTTAGATGAAATGCAGCATTCCAGTGCATCCCAACCTTGCCTTTACAGTCAAGGTTTCTGACGGAGCTGAGTTTCTCTCTGACAGTCTGCTGAAAGTGTTTGCAAAGTGATCGGGGGAACAGGGCACAAAGCTAAAGGATGTAGCTGCCATAATGACAGTAAGAACTTTAAAATTCTTTAACTACAAAGTGTATATGTATTGCATTAGGTCAGTAAAAGATTTTTATGCTGCATCCATTGAAACAGTCAACTATTACCCGTGAGTACTGATTCCACCGAAAGGATGCCATAATTTTCGTTATGCATTTACTGGCCCACTGAGAAAAATTTATCTTTTTAAAAAAATAAATGTTCTGGAAACTATATATCCATAAAGTTGATGTCAAACAGGAACTTTTGATATTTCTTTGTAGATGCTGGTGTTGCATGTTGACTGGTTTAAGTTTTTGTCTGGGATCATTTTCTTCTGTGCTACTGAAAAGTTCACAAATCTCTGTTTTCTTTGTTATAATACTTTAGGATGACATTAATGCTCGAAGGGAGTCTCATCAAAGTGCTCCGCATCTGTGTGAAAGACAATTGCAACATCTTGGTGCAGGAGTTCATGGTGAGTGTTTTATGAGTAGATTGTGGCTTTGCAACATTTAAAAATGCATTTAGTTATCCACTTGATCCTCATTGGACTGGTTAGGACCAGTAGTCCTCTTTAATAATTTGAAGTTCACATGAGGCCTGGTAGTGAACTCGGCCGCCCCCCCTTGAGGCCCCACCCCCCTATATTAGGGGTCACATCAGTGTGAAAAAACTTTACATTTGTCATTCTAGTGAACAAAGGAAAATCCCACCAATATTTACATTAGCTTTTGTTTGGAAAAAAAAAGACCAACAGCTAACCAAATTGTGGGGCTGAAAGTCAAAATTCTAACATCTTCTGAGTGACATAACCTGGATTTCTGATGGGCCGGTGTCTTTCTAACAAAAACGAATGTAAAGCATTTGAAATTATTATGTTTTTCACTCTGTCTTAGAAACTCTGTTAGACCATGAATGGCAGCATGGCAGGCAACTCTTTGGCTATAGCTATTTACTATGTTGCTTGCATTGGTTTAAATTACTCTAACATTAGAACTGGTAGATTCAAAAGAGATGAGTTTAAAAAGGAATCTTAAAGAAATGTTTTGTGTTTAACCAGGACTTGACTGAGGCCACTGCACAGATTGAGAAAACCACAATGAACATCTGTCTCCAGAGGATGCACCAGGCAATGACTTTTCTGATGTTGGCATCATCATCGAGGGTATAGTAGTTCTTCAAGATCTGGATAACGTGACCTTTGCAGTAGCCATGCTGTTTGGACCTTTTTTATTCCTTCAATATGAGTTACCCATCACAACTCTGCTACACTTTTGAGGTGATTCAAAGGGTGGTAATGGAGTTGGATGCAACTCAGCTCTCAAGAAAAGCTCACAACTAAGACAAAACTGCTCCTGCAAGGAAAGCTCACTGTTATGCATGCAAGCTGATCAGCTCTAGGTGAGAGGAGATTTAAATCTCACACTTGTTCTGCTGCATTTTTGAAGCTCAATTCCAGGAACAGATCGCAGGGTTCATTTTTATATACTCTGCAACTGCCATGAGGATGAGCCGTTTTTGTTGTTGTGGTTTGTTTTTCCTTTTGCTCTGTACAGCATTTTGGCAGCATTTTAAAATTTCTCTTTGTATTTTTTCTTTCTTTTACTAGTGAAGAGATGTAGCATGAACAGTTATGCAGTCTAAATATCCCATATGGGTCGTGTGAAATGGTATTTTCAGTTTCATTCAGTTGAAGTAAAGAACGTTGAATATTTCTAAGTGTGCTGTTTTGAACCAAGATGTCACAGTATGATCAGTGCTGTAATTTTTGACAGTCACTGTATCAATGTTATTTTTGCATCTCTTGAATAAAGGGTTTGACCTGCAAGTGCTAATTTCTTTAGTTATTGGGGTAAAATGGGTAATGTTAATAGGAAGGTGTTTGCCAATTCAGTAACCTAATTTAATGTTAATGGAAACTAACATTACCTCAAATTGTTTAGTTATAATTGTTGTTTAACTGAATCTTGACGTCAGAGGCCTTAAATAGAATGTTTTGATTTGTTCTTTCCCAACATTTTTCAAAAGAAACAGTCTAATTTCTTTGCTGTGATTGATTCCAGAGAACACAGAAGAACTGACATTATTTAACTGTTGATTTCTGTAGATTCAATGGAGGAGTAATGTCAGTTTAATTCTTTACCTACTGTCAATGCAGTGAAATTAGACATTTTGTTTTGAAAGGTTACTGGTGGATGCCAGCAACCATCTTGGAAGAGAACAATACAATCTGTTATAAGGCCTCCATTTGAAAATTGTGTATTTGATACTAGAATATAATAGCAAAATGTAATTTGAAGATAACATGTAGCATTTAAGTGACCAAGTAGTATTGGGTAAAAGTTATTGAATGGTGTTGGGATAAAGTGAGAAAATTGTGAAGGATTAAAATATTTCAAGAGCTCAAATTACTTCATCAAAACATGTTTAAGTCACATTTTATCAACACAAATTGCACAGGTTTATTGAACATGAATAAATTGTGTTAATTTAACTCAATTGTTTAAGTTGCTGCCAAAGCAAAACATCTGTGTGCAACAAATGTCCACCATTGAATTAAGTAAATCCAACAACAAATTTTTTTCTGTGTATACTAATTAAACAATTCAAATTAAAGACATGAAACGTAAGTATTGTTAAATGTAAATGCAACAACATTTTTAATGTCATTGTTGATGTTTATGATTCGAATAACCTAACCCTAACCCCTTGACTATTTCTTCAAATGGTAGCATCCGGCTAATTTATTCTCATTACGAAATGTAAAAAATGGTTAAATTAGCTTCCTGTTCATAAAGATTAAACTAGTGCTGTAAATGTTAATCTTGTTAAATTGACGTTAACGCCATCGTACCTATCTTAATTGCTCCTTGGGGATGAATAAAGTCTCTCTGACTGTGACTCTGATAACCGCATTAACGCAGCAAATTTCCGTTAGCAAGTTAACGTGGATTGGCCCGTGCGAGGGGCTAACGCATTAACGAGCTAACCCTGCTAACACATTAACGCTGTGCAGCCCACGCACGGGGCAATCCGTGTGTGGCGTGGGTGTGGTCCTTGGCCAGCTGCAGAGGAGGCGTGACGCAGTGAGCTCCCGGGGCGGCGCAGGGGCGGGGTGAACAGGTGTGCTGGGATCTGACAGTGATTGTGTCTCTTTATGTGTTGGCAGTGACAGACGGAGACGGAACGTGACAGCAGAGAAAGAGAGCGCGGAGTATATGTGTCCACTACAACCCGAGCTTAATAAAAAGTTCTGCACTGTCAAAAGTCGCTCCGGCTGGTATTTCTTGGGTCCACCGTTACACTGGTGCCGAAACCCACGCGTGATGTCCGGTCCCCTGCCGGCTCCCCCTGCTCCCCCGGCGGCGCCGCTGCCCGCCCCACCGCCCGCCCAGCCGCTGCAGATCTTGGGCCAGATGATGATGGACATGGCGGCGATGGCGGCTCGTCAGGCGGCCACGCAGGACCAACAGTTGGCGTTGCTTCGCCTGCAATCGGAGCAGCAGACCGCGGCTCTGGGGCAGCTGCTGGGGAATGCGGCCGCGCCGGCTCCCGCCCCTCCGCTGTCGGTGACGTTGCACCGGATGCGGGATGGGGAGGACCCGCTGGTTTTCATCGAGGCTTTCCAGGCCACGGCGGTGGCCTGTCGGTGGCCGGAGGAGGAGTGGGCCGCCCGGCTGCTGCCGCTTCTGTCGGGTGAGGCCCAGACGGCGGCGCTGAGCCTGCCCCCCGGCTCGCGGGGGGTGTTCGAGGACGTGTGCCGGGCGGTGCTGGATCGTTTGGGGCTCTCCCCGGAGGATTACCGCCGTCAGTTCCGGGCCAGCAGGATGTCGGGGGGGGGAGCGGCCGTTTGCCTGGGCTCGGCAGCTGGAGGATGCGGCGGCGAGGTGGCTGCGACCGGGCCCCTCGGCTGGGGAGACGCGGATGCTGACCATGGTCGTCCTCGAGCAGTTCGTGGGAGGCCTGCCCGAGGCGACGGCTCGTTGGGTTCGCTGCCACCGCCCGGCGGATTTGACGGCGGCGGTGACGCTGGCAGAGGACCATCTGGCGGCCGACCCGGGACCGGGCCGTGAGGAGCCGCGGCGGGGCGCCCGTGTTCCGCCGCCCAGGCCACCGGCGGCGGCGTCGCAGAGGAGAGGCGGCGGCCCTGCGGGAACGGAGCAGGCAGCAGGGTGGAGCCCCAGGAACCCGTTCCGGCCGCTGCTTCCCGCCGGAACCCCGGCGGCCGCCGAGGTTGCCCCGGAGCCACGGGGAGCCGCACAGACGCCGGGGCCGGACTGTTGGAAGTGTGGGCGGCCGGGGCACCTGCGCCGAGACTGTCCGCTCATGGAGGTGGGGCAGATGTTCCGCGTTGCCGGCGCTCCAGCGCCCGCCCCCGGTCCAGGAGTGACGTACCGCGTGCCGGTAAGGTGTCAAGGGGGTATTCGCCATGCTTTGGTGGACACGGGCTGCACGCAGACTCTGGTCCACCAAAGTTTGGTTCGCCCCGGGGCTTTGTTGGAGGCTGACTGGGTGGAGGTTAAATGTGTGCACGGGGATGTTCACAAGTACCCAGTAGTGTCACTGTTGCTGAAATTCAGGGGCAAAACGCATAGAGTGAAGGCGGCGGTTAGCCCGCGCCTGTCGCATCCCCTTATTTTGGGTACGAATTGGCCGGGGTTCCACAGCTTACTGGGGCAGTACGCGGGGATGCGATCGCGGTCTGTAAATTCGTGTGACGTTTGCGCGGCGCTCGGCGGTGACGCGGGGTCGACCGACGCTGACTCTGGGGGGGAGGAGGAGGCGGGGACTTCCACGGAAGCCCCGCCGCCTCCCGTTGTGTACCCCACGGAAGATTTTCCACTAGAGCAGTCTCGGGACGACACCCTACGCTCAGCCTATGACCAAGTGATGGATATTGATGGTCGCTCGGTGCGCCCCGACGCTGCGCGAACGTACCCTCATTTCCAATTGCGGAACGATCGGCTTTATAGAGTGAGCCGTGACACTCACACTAATGAAATCCGCACACAGTTGTTGGTGCCGCAAAGCCGCCGGGAAATGATTTTCCAGGCGGCTCATTCGAACCCCATGGCAGGGCACTTGGGTGGCGAGAAAACTCTGGAGCGCATAATGGCCCGATTCTATTGGCCGGGCATTTGGGCCGACGTGCGCCGTTGGTGTGCGTCGTGCCCCGAATGCCAGCTGGTTAACCAGCCGGCCGTACCAAAGGCGCCGTTGCGCCCATTACCGCTGATGGAGATCCCGTTTGAGCGTATTGGCATGGATCTCATCGGGCCATTGCACCGGAGTGCACGCGGCTATCGCTTTGTGCTGGTCCTGGTGGACTACGCAACGCGGTACCCGGAAGCAGTGCCGCTACGCACCATTTCAGCGAAGAGCGTGGCGCAGGCACTGTTTCAGGTCATCTCCCGAGTCGGTATTCCGAAAGAAATACTGACTGACCAGGGCACGTCGTTCATGTCGCGCACATTGCGGGAACTGTATGAATTACTGGGTATTAAATCTATTCGGACCAGCGTCTACCACCCTCAGACTGATGGGTTGGTGGAGAGGCTGAATAAGACTTTAAAATCCATGATTCGTAAGTTCATTCGCGAGGATGAACGCAATTGGGATCGCTGGTTAGACCCTCTGTTGTTTGCAGTGCGGGAGGTGCCCCAGGCCTCCACGGGATTTTCTCCCTTCGAGCTGTTATACGGCAGGAAGCCGCGGGGGGTGCTCGACCTGATTAAGGAAAACTGGGAGGAAGGTCCGAGCCCTGCGAAAAGTGAAATTCAGTACGTGCTGGACCTGCGAGCAAAGCTGCACACACTGGGGAGGCTCTCGCGGGAGAATTTGCTCCAGGCCCAGCAGCGGCAGCGACGCCTGTATGACAGAGGGGCTAGACTCAGGCAATTTTCACCGGGAGATAAGGTGCTTGTGTTACTTCCTTCTTCCAGCTCTAAATTACTCGCCAAGTGGCAAGGACCCTTCGTGGTCACACAGCGAGTGGGGGACGTTGATTATGAAGTGGTACGGTCGGACAGGGGCGGGGCCACGCAGATTTACCACCTCAACCTCCTCAAAGCCTGGAGGGAGGCGGAGACCGCTTCTCTAGTGAGCTTGGTAAGAGGGAGAGATGAGTTGGGGCCGGAGGCGCCAAAGTCTAGCATCCCCGCCTCCCTCCATTGCAGTGACCATCTCACACAGGCCCAGAGGGCGGATGTTGCTGCATTGCAACAGCGCTTTGCCGACGTGTTCTCCCCCTTGCCCGGCCGTACTTCTCTCATAGAGCACCATTTTGAGACGCGGCCTGGCGTGACGGTGCGTTCACGGCCCTACAGGCTGCCGGAACATAGAAGGCAAATTGTTTTCCGGGAATTGAAGGAAATGCTGAGGCTGGGAGTAATAGAAGAATCACACAGTGCTTGGTGTAGCCCCATCGTCCTTGTAGCAAAGAAGGATGGGTCTATACGGTTCTGTGTCGATTATCGCAGAGTGAATGAGGTGTCACGTTTTGATGCTTATCCCATGCCCCGGGTCGACGAGCTCCTGGACCGGTTGGGCACCGCTCGCTTTTTTACGACTCTGGATTTAACCAAGGGCTACTGGCAGATTCCCTTGTCTACAGAGTCCCGGGAAAAGACGGCCTTCTCCACTCCGTATGGGTTGTACCAATTCGTGACGCTTCCGTTCGGCTTGTTCGGCGCCCCTGCCACTTTTCAGCGCCTCATGGACCGGGTGCTGCGGCCCCACGCTGCCTATGCTGCCGCCTACCTAGACGACGTCATCATTTACAGTGACACGTGGGCGGGGCATGTGCGGTGTGTGGCCGCGGTGCTGGAGTCCCTGAGGCAGGCGGGGCTCACGGCCAACCCGAAGAAGTGTGCGGTTGGACGGAGGGAGGTACAGTATTTGGGGTACCACTTGGGGAGCGGGCAGGTGCGACCTCAAGTGGAGAAGACGGCGGCGATTGCATCCTGCCCGCGTCCCAAGACGAAAAAAGAGGTGAGACAGTTTCTGGGGCTGGCCGGCTATTACCGGCGGTTCGTCCCAGGGTTCGCGGACCTGACCAGCCCCCTGACTGATCTCACCCGCAAGGGTGCCCCAGATCTGGTCCAGTGGACGGAGCGGTGCCAGGCGGCGTTTGTGCAGGTGAAACGGGCTCTCTGTGGAGAGCCGCTGCTGTTCACACCTAACTTCTCCCTCCCTTTCTGTCTGCAGACTGACGCCTCGAGCAGAGGGCTGGGGGCCGTTTTGTCCCAGCAGGTGGGGGGAGTTGACCGGCCGGTCGCTTACATCAGCCGGAAGCTCACGGACCGCGAGTCACGGTACAGCACCGTAGAGAAGGAGTGCCTGGCGATCCGGTGGGCGGTCGACTCCCTTCGCTACTACCTCCTGGGCCGCCCGTTCACCCTCTGCTCGGACCACGCCCCGCTGCAGTGGCTCCACCGCATGAAGGATGCCAACGCCCGGATCACTCGGTGGTATCTGGCCATGCAGCCCTTTAAGTTCAAGGTGATCCATAGGCCGGGCGCGCAGATGGTCGTGGCCGATTTCCTCTCTCGCTCGCGGGGGGGGGGAGTAGGTTCGGCCGGATGGGCCCCGGCCTCAGTCGGGCGGTGGGGATGTGTGGCGTGGGTGTGGTCCTTGGCCAGCTGCAGAGGAGGCGTGACGCAGTGAGCTCCCGGGGCGGCGCAGGGGCGGGGTGAACAGGTGTGCTGGGATCTGACAGTGATTGTGTCTCTTTATGTGTTGGCAGTGACAGACGGAGACGGAACGTGACAGCAGAGAAAGAGAGCGCGGAGTATATGTGTCCACTACAACCCGAGCTTAATAAAAAGTTCTGCACTGTCAAAAGTCGCTCCGGCTGGTATTTCTTGGGTCCACCGTTACACCGTGTTAACTCGCTAAGGGAGATTTGCCACATTAATGCTTTTATAGTGTTAATGTCATTTTAACGAGATTAACGCTGACAGCACTGGATTAAACCAATGCTTTAGTGCCCATTCATTCTGATGTCCAGCAGGGGGCGACTCCTCTGATTGCGAAGGAACATTCTGTCATCTAAAAATCTGCAGGAAACCAAGTCTTTGATTCTCCTCTATCTATCTATGACCACAGTAAACACTTTCAACCTAAGGTTCTAGTTTCAAGTCTTACTGAGTACAACATCTAAATCCCAGGCCCAATGAGAGAGAAACAGGTTTTCTATGCAACTGCAATCGATTAAAATATGTCTGCATTTTTCACTGCAAAGGAATCAAATACAGGAAGTCTTCAGGTCAAAAAAGACAAAAAGAAGAAAAACCTAGAAAAGACACATGCTAGTACGATGAGCTCGATCTACATTAATGATGTGGATCTGGGTGCATCATATCGCCAAAATAGCTTTTCACAGCATCCGTATTTATGATGCAACTTCAATTTCACCTCTGGGAATGTGATTTTGCAGAAATCAGAACTACATAAGATTGTCCACCACCTAATGAATACCACAAATATAACCGCAGTCAGTATGGAAATTGGTATGAGTGCACTTCTCACATCATGTAAAAATTTCCATCAGTGCAGCAGGGACTGCATAGACGGTTATAAAAATACAACAGGCAACCGAAAACAAGGCAGTCAAAAAATGTTTGACTCAACATCTTTTTTTTTTCATTTCAAAAGGTAAAATTAAAAGAGTCACATTAAAAAAGTGAAATGTCATTCCTAAAGTTTCCACTTACTTATTTAGCCTGAGCATGTTTTTACAGGCAATAAATCAAATGTTAAAAACTTTGAGTTTTTCAAAGTCAGGTGAAACTTGTCCTGTTTTCCTGATCCCACACATTTGCAGTTCAACAAAGTCTTTGACTACTTTATAAAAGTACCAAAGTGAACCACACAAACCCCTCAAGTTTTTCAGATGCCCTCCCTTTGCCGGTCAGGGCCCTCTTTCCCAAAACATTTGAAATGTGAGATGATCTGAGCTGATAGTCTTAGATCATTTTAGGCTTAAGATGCTACTGGGAAGCAGAGACCAGGTCATCCTATTGTTTCTTCCACCACTGGGGAGCAGTGGTATAATGAGTCGGTAATTGCAGTCACTATATAAATGTCACAGTCGCGTCTGGGATTTATGATACACACACTTGAACAAGGGTAACTGTGTAACGGAGTGGAACTGGCAGGAGCACATTCATTGAGCTTTTTCACGAGCCAAGTGAAGAGGATAAGCTCGTGCTACTCTGTCTGATATGATACTTGACACGGGTTATTAAGATGGGAATACATTGACCCTCAGAATCAGCTGCTTCCCACTCATCTCACCTTTTCAGTTAAAAGGCAGTTAATGCAGAAGGTGTGACTCCTAATTAGATTTAGTTTTATAGTATTATGGAAATGGTGGCTTAAAATCTGTTCCAGTGCTATGAAATCTAATTAAAATAAAAAGGGAGAGAGAGATAGGGAGAGAGAGCACCGAGTACCATCATCACGGTACCTATTTCACTTTAATTCAAGGCGAGGCTTCATTCAAGACTGTGGATGGCCTTCCAGCTGGAATGCTCATACTAATTATAATAATTAATGTAATAATAATTATCAAAAATTTAGAGATTGGTCAACTACAAGGGTACATATTTGTCCGTTTCAGATGGAATAGTGCATTATTGTTCTCTGCAATCTGATAACATGTTGTCCTGAAATAACACTGGTCAACATGCATTTTTGGTACTGGGATTCTTTCACCTGTACTTGAACCAATTTCATTTTCCGACTCCAAATCTGAAAGCTGTTTTTGTCTAGCTAACCTCATTTTGAGCTAAACTGACAGAAATATGCTTTAATGCATCTCTGATACCGTCTTCTGGTTTGTTTTCGAGATAAACACAATTTATTTTGGTGGGAAATAGTTAAAATTATATGTATTTTATTGATATATTTGTAGTCTGGGAAATTAGTTGCCACACAGGACACAGTAACAGAGAGTGTTGCAGTACTTTAATTACATACAGAGACGATTAAAAAAAAGTAAAAAACAAAAAGGAAAACAAACAAAAACAACAACAAACGTAAAAAATACCTGCGGCATATACTGATCACTACCATCAGTATATGAACTTTGAAAAATTTGGACGGGGTTACCACTGTTCTCTGCAACGCTGCCACCTTGTGGTGAAAGCTTGTAACATCTTGTGAATGTACCTTCCAACTACAAATTAATAACGTGTCACATTCAAAAGAAAACAGCAAAGAACGTGTTCAGTGGCACTGTAACATCCCAAGAGAAAACTTATTTAGTCCAGATGGAAAACTCCGTTATTAAGGTAAAGGTTTTTAGCACTCGACTACATATTGACATTCAAAAGTGCAAAAACATCAGTGATGTGTATCTCAAAAACATGACGCCCAAGCCTAAATGGAAAACATATAAAAACACTAGATGCAGGGATAAAAGTTACCAGTTGCAAGAAAAACTCTACTTTTTGTACACTAGTGTAATTAATCTACAGGAATCTGCGAAAATACCAAAGTTAACCAACTGCCATTAGGTGTGGCCGTGTTTACATAAAATAAACATTTTAACGGAAGCAGTTCTAAGAAGGGTACATTTTTCTACTTTTACCTTTACTTTGTTTGTAAAGCTGTGAAAGTGGCATTCAGGAAATAAGAGAGAGTCTGTGCAGGTCTCAACTATTCCAACTAAACAGACAAATAAACAGTGCAAACTATATAAGTGAATCCCTCTCTCGCTCTCATGCTAATATTGCCAACTTTAGTCATGTTTAGAGCACCCTACATACATACATACAGCATGCTATTAATTTTTGTAAATTATTTTCCCATTTAGAGTCAGCAAGGAGGATAAAGCAGGGTGTTGTAGGGATAATTTGTGAACCAGGGGCTTTCTTCCTGTTAAAAGGGAGTTTTTCCTTCCCATAGTCACCAAAGTGCTTTCTCATAGGCGGCCATATGATTTTGGGGTTTCTCTCTGTATTTATTATTGTAGGGTCTACCTTACACTATGAAGCACCTTGAGGTGACTGATTGTTGTAATTTGGCGCTGTGTAAATGAAATAGAATAGAATAGAATAGATTAACGCAACTGTGTTTGTAGTGTTGGTGTAAATTGGAACAGATTTAATAGAACTGCCTAAAAATTAATACATCTCATTGTGATTAATTGTACCCTAATCCTCTAAAAATGGCCACAGATGGCTTCAATACACGAGCGATGTGGCATCGAGAATCTCAGTGCTTTCACTTACCAATTCTAGAAATTCGTGTGTGATTTAACGGTGACAGCATTGAGTTCATCTAAAGTTCATCTTTTATATACAGTCTATTGCCAGAAAACCTAGTTGCAAATTCAAAGTTGGAAAATAACTGCATGCACCACGCTCCATGTTTGGTACCTTTATCAGTCTCTCCCTAATGTTGTCACTCCAGCTTTACTTGCTTCTGTTGCTGTCAGCTGGCACCAGCAGACACTGTCAGCACCATAACCTGTCAGCACAGCAATGGCGGGAACACACAAAGTTGTCGTCAGATTCGTCTATAAAATGAACTGGGGTAAAAAAAAAAGAAAAAAAGACAAGCGTTTATGATCCAACCATCATAGAGTGAACATGACAGGAGAGAGGAGAAGAGAACAGCCGAAGAGATGAGAGGAGATGAGATGAGCAGTGTGACAGACAGATGAGCTATCAAAAGAGCTGCTGGAGGAGTGAAGAAGGGGAGAGTTTCAGACAGAAAGATAAGACACAGAGTTAACACAGTTTGTCACAGTTTCAAAGGAGTTTTAGTCACACAATAAAAAGCAGGCGCTGCGAGTGTAGGGGTGATCAGGTTTCAAAACTAAACAAAGCACTGGGAACAATATAGGAAATGTACATGCGCTATCTGCGTCGGGAATTTCCTTTTGCTAAAAATAAAATTAATTAAATGAGAACTTAGATTGTATTCGTATTGTGTTTTTGACGGGATGTTATGTAAGCCAGCCTATGCATTTGGAAGGTTTCTGAAAAATAACTCAAATTTGGTGCAATGATTGCAAATGATGTATGCATTGCATGTTTTTGCGAGTGTGGTGGAAAGGACTGTGAGCCTGTAAAGGAATCACCACATCATACAGTCTAATGTGCTTGTATTTAAGTACACGAGGTCAGCCTTAACAGGTAGGTGGTATGTGAACTGGCATTAATTATTTACATTATTTATTTCAAGCGTTGCCACTAACTAATGATGTTCTTACTCATCTAGTGGTTGCAGTTTATTTATTCCTTAATAATGTATTCTTGGGAACGTCAGAAAATAATATAAAACTGAACGAGTTCTAGGGCTGACACAGAATATTGTACATAACATTGTTAACACTGTGCTGCGCTGTGGTAGTATTCCTCTAGTACAAACGTGCACTGAAGTGAAGCAGTCTCTCTGTAAACCACCCCCGCAGAAGCAGCAATGATGCTGAATGTGTGCAACGAGCAATGTTAGAATGAGAGGCCTAGGTGAAGGGCTAATAATCATCTACTTACATGGCAAACCGTATATGAGGTCAATTAATGATGAATCTTTGCAACTTCTTGGGGATGTCCTTTTCCCTCACGAGAGCTCAAAATTCGAATGACTAACTGTGGGGACTTTTTTTCCCCTTGTGTCTGTAGTTCACATAATTTTATCATAAAATCCACACCCACTTTTTAAAAGCCAGTTGTCTTTAAGTGTTTTCTCATAGAAGACTATGATTTAATAGGACTTAACTGCATAACATTGCAGTTAAGCGTGAGTCACATGAATCATTGATATTTGGTGTTTGGTGTGCTTGATCACTGCCTTTACTCTCTTAGCTAGGCTAGGTATTATCATATTGTAACTCGTTTCCATCCACCCTCCCTTCTCTTATCCATTTCTGGGTTGCAGGAAGGACTGGAGTATATTGCAGTTGCTGTAGGTTCCCAAAGTGTGCGGCATTGCAAGGGGGGGGGGTATGAAAAAAAAGAAAGAAAGAACACTTGGACACTGCTAGCATAATGGACATTTTTTTTTTGACGGGGCTTCCTTCCACACAAACGCAAAGCAGGAGATGAAGCATCGCCAAATATGTTTCCAAACCAACTTCCTTCCAAACCAAAGACTATAAAATATGGTGAAGCATATCTTCCCTTTGGCTTCACCTGCACAAGTGCCGAGGTAGGTCTCCCCTGCAGAATTGGTTTTCCCTGCATCGGGAGCAGTGCTGGGCTGTTCAAATCACGGACAAACAGTATCCCACATTCTTGATTTTTAGTTCACAAGCACTTCTTGGAATGACTAACTACTCCTGACATTTTGGGGATGTTAGCTCTTTATAAAGTAAAGTTACAGTGGGATACAAATAATATCAGGCTGATCCTGCCACGGTTTGTTCCCCTATTCAAATCACGGACAAACAGTATCCCACAGTTGTTTATGTTTTTAAACCCATTTTGCACAGAGAGGCATTTTTTTTGCAAAAATGTATTGATAGCAATGTTGAATATTATTACACAGGAAAAAAACAACTACACGCCTCTGCCTTTCTAAATGGAGAGACAGTAACTGCATGTATATATGTAAGCGTGTAAAACCTGAAGATAGAGACAAAATACTGTTAATCTTACTATCTGCCATTCTGCAATTCATCTCATGTAAACAATAACGTGGAGCACAGCGTGACGTGAAAAAAGGAACATACCTTTGACGTTGCGTGATGAACTCCGTATTCCTCGCCCACACGTAAACGTAAAAAAGGAGTTTTAAAAAATCTCAGTTTTCGGTGATTACAAACGCCGTTTACGTGCAGAGGTAAGGCCCAAACGCATAGAAACAGCTGCGTTTTCATAAATACCCGTGTAGGTGTGCACGTAGCGTGACAGAGTTAGTAGTGTATTTTATTACTACCTGTAATTTATTGCAGTTTACTTGTATTTATTTAATTGTTTACTAAATGTTTGAGGTGTGAAATAATGGAGTTTGAAAACAAGATATGGGTGTGTGTGGTTGGAGGACGTGTTTGTACGTCGTGGTGGGGCGCGAACATTTTTCTTGTAAAACAAAGGGGGCCCTAGCAAAAGTTTGGGAACCACTGCCGTAGGGGAAGAGGGAGTGTACATCCTGAACTGGTTGCTGGTCTGCCATGGGGCTCTAATTAGCTTCCATGTGTACAAGAATTCTGGATGCTTGACTTTAATTGTGTCCAAGTATTTAGGGGCTTGCTTTTATAATATTTAGTACACAGTCAGACCACAGATAAAGAGCTTTAAAGTAATCTACAAATCACACACACAGACGATGGAAGGGAAGAAGGCAGTGAATAGTGCAACTCTGGAGATGTAAATGAGCCTAACAGTAAGAACTTGGTTTAATGAACCAAAGACAAGCTATAGGGTCAGTACAGTATGCACATAGAGCACAGTGTAAAAGACAGAATTAATATTCAGCAGCCTTATGATGGAATTCTGTAACCTTAACTGTCATATAGTGAAAGGTAACGTGTGAACCTGGAACATATGTGAAACATAGCTGCACAGATACTACTGCATATATACGTGTCATTAACAGTAATGAGGCTGACAGCAGATGTGCAGTGCCACACGGGAAAATCTCTCTTCCTCAGCTTTCTGTCCACCGTTACTGCCTTTAAAAGTTTGCCAGTTTGCTGCTGGTCTGCCTGCACAAGCACCAGCAGATTCATTTATTTACTGCTTCTTCTCCTCTGAACACCCGTCAGCCCTTTGGCGTCTCGTGACTTGTTACCATCGTAGAAACAAGTCATAGCTGCCGTCACCTTTTCCTCAGTGACTCACGCTACCTGCCACAGGAAAATCCTCCATGTGTCCCAGCTCTTATCCTCTCGCGCTGTCTCGACTGGTCATCTAAGCTCGACCGGGAGATGCGCTGCGAGGTGTGATCAATAGGTCACACTTGAGAGAGGCTTTCCCTGTTTCTCTGCTATCTTCTTGATACGGATTGACTTAGAACAGACAAATACCCTTGTTCTGAAGGTTTTTTTCTCCTTTCTAGTGCCATATGTGTCTCGATGTGTTCTCTCCGGTGTCCCTGTCCCAGTTTCCATCCCCCAACCCCTCCTCAGTTTTTATTGCATTTCATTTCTCAGCTTGTTTTTAAGTGACAAGCCAAGACTGAAAGGCGCTTACAAGCATTATACTGAAGCTGCTCTTTGGGCTTTCTCTCGCTTTTTTAAAAACTCAGAAACAAAAAAAACCTGTCATGGTTCTGGGTCAGTTTCTACCCAGTATTTTGAGTTTATTATGTTTTGGATTAATTTTGCATCAGGGATTGTTTTCTTGTTCTCTTGTTGTGTTAATGATGATGATGATGGTTATGTTTATTATTAGAGTTTCATGTTTCTGTTTATTTGTGTTTAGGATTTATTCTTCGGATTTGTCTGGTTAGTATAGGTCTAGTTCTATGTGTCATTTTTTGTCTGTCTCTCAGTGTCGAGTCTGCGTCTTAGTGTGATGGTTTCTTGTTCCTGTTTTATTGTGAAGGTCTGCGTCTCATGTGAGTGTGTTCAGTTTTACCTCTTGTCTCGTCTCGTTAATGACTCCCAGCTGCATCCCCCACCTGTGTGTAATCTCCCTGTGTTTCTCTGAGTGTATTTAAGTCGTGTCTTCTGTGTTTGTAGTGGCTGGTCCGTTTGTGTATCCACCATGTTTCATTCGTGTGTTCCCTGCCGTCATCATCATGTACCATCGTCTTCCTTCCTTTATGTCCAGGTTCGTGTTCTTGTTCATGCTCAGTAGTTTAGTTGTCCCAGTATAGTTTAGTTCTCCGTTTTGCCGTTTGCCTATCTATATTTCGTGTTCAATAAATCACCTTCACGCCTTCATGACTGCCTGTGTTTGGATCCTCCTTTACCTTTTCCACACGGCTCTTCTCACTCGCCGTGACAAAAACTTTCCAAAGATAAACAAGAGTCGGTAATTGAAAGACATCTCTGCAAAAATCAATATCAAGGCCAACAGAAAGAAGGAACTAAACCACACAATTGTCGTAGCTTTGGTTTTATATATATTATTTGAAGTTTTTAAGAATTTCAGCTTTACATTTACTTTATTCTAGAGCTACAGTCCATTGCTCTTATTAAGACTTTTGGGTAACAAAGCCAGCAGTAGAACACATTTCTATTCTTTTTCATCCGAAGAGGAAAAAAAAGAGAGAAAGAAAAAATCTAAGTGACCTGAAATTAGATCAAAACAGTCAAATCAGTCAGATAAAAAGGGAAAAGATCTGTCAAATTAACAAGATGCTATGCATCTAGAAAGTTATGTAAAAATTTTCTTTTCATTTACTCACTGACACTGTGTGGGAAGATGTAACGCAGCTTGCGCTTGCCATGTTGGACCGGTACACATGGCAACAAGCAAAGAACAGTGGGAGCATCACAGGAAACATATCTTAGAAGCAGAGATTGCAGAGGGAAGAAACAGAAACCATGCTGGGGGACATTTGTAGAGGGTGTTTAATGTTGTTATAGAGTGACACATATATATAGTATATAGGTTACAGCTGAAACGAGGTGGCAGAGCAATGGCTAGAATGTTATGAAACCTTATGGAAATTATCAGGAGAAAGAGAAAAGAAGGTTCAGAGAAGACAGTGAGACAGTTCGAGGACTCCCTCGATAATAAAGAGCAATATCACTTTGTTATAACTCGAGGACGTGACGAGCTAAAAACACTCACAGCAATCAGCATCTCATAGGAGGTTCTTCATGTTGTATGGTAATGTAACTTTAATAATTTTGGATATATCAGTAGACTATTTCTACATACTGAGTTCTGATAAAGTTGGGATGCTGTGTAAAATGTCAACAAAAACAGCATGCAGTGGTTTGCAGATCTCATAAACCCGAATCATATTTCCAATAGAAAAGGAAAAGGTTTTTGATGAAAAATATTATGTTTTGAAAAGAAAAGAAACAGCTGGAAGCTGGAGGAACATTTTGCAGCTAATTAGCTTAAATGGCAACAGTTTAATAACTTAACTGGATACAAAAAGACCGTCTTGGCAGAGATCCAGCAGTCTGCAAAAATAAATAAACTATAGAAATTGTGGAACAGTTTTTAGATCTGGTGAAATAATGTTCCTCAGTGGAAAACTATGAATATCTCATCATCCACAGTGCATAATGTCACCAAAAGACTGTGAGTTTCTGAAGAAATGTGCATAGGATAAGGCTGAAAATAATCATTGGATACCCTTAATCTTAAAAACGTCATGATTCTGTGGTGGAAATCATTTCAAATGGACTGAGGCAAAGTGGAAAACTGTTCTCTGGTCAGATGAATTTGAGATTCTGTTTAGGAAACACGGATGCCGTGTTCTCTGGAAAGACCATCCAGCTTGTTCTCTGCACTCTGTTCAATCTCTGATGGTATGGAGGTGGATTAGTGCCTATGTAATTGGCAGCTGACACATCTGGAAAGGCAGCATCAGTGGTGAAAGGTATATACGGGCTTCAGAGCAGCATGCAAACCCATACAGACAAGACGATGTAAGTAAGTAAGGCGATGCTAAAGCCCACTCTATATCTATTACTACAGCGTGATTGTAGTAAACATGACCCTAACATATGTTGCTCAGGGCCATGTTTAGAAAACATTTACTATGTTTTCTGTTCTATTGAGAGTAAAATATAGGTTTCTGGGATTTGCAAATGATTGGATTTTACACAGCACTCAACATTTTTGAAAATGGCTTTGTAAATGAAAATAAAGAAAAGAACAATGGTTACCTATACTGCACTCAACAGCCCACTCCGATGTAGCACGACTATAATTAGGATTAGTGTAGACAAACGGTTTCTGTCTGAAACTCTTCGAGATGTAGACGCGTTCACCTCCAGCCTGCGGTAACTCAGGGAACAACCTGCTGCACATTCATGAGCTGCACAGCCTTTGTTTCAGAAGCAATCATTCTTTGAACTGCACTGTCATTTCCCTCAGGAGACCTGATTTCAGCATGAAAACACCGGGAGAGGAAGTAGTTCCCACGCCTCGGCCTTTCAATCACTAATCCTAATCAGACAGCTCTAGATGGTGGGAGTATTGTGTGAGCGTGCATATGGGTGTGTGTGCACGTGTACAAGCGTGTAGGAGGAGGATGGTCAACAACATGCTAACCCGGATTATGTTTCCTCAATCAAGTGATGAGGGGGCTTAAACACTGACAGCTCCTCATCTCATTTAGGTGTACTTTATTTCAGGCTTCCTCTGAGCTGTGAGAGCTGAGAGTGGAAATCAAACACGCTCTGTCTGAAAAGATCTTTTAGAGATGCAAACTCCACCGTGCGTTCAAATCGAAAATATCCCAACAAAAATTCCTGCCAAACTTAAAAAGAAAGTCTGAATAAAACTTGAATCCATGTCAAGAAAATAAAGCTAAGATGAGAAAACTCGCAACACTTCTGAGTGTCGGATTTCTGAAATCCACGTTTTTTTCACACTTTAGAAAGAATTTATCTGTTCATGTACTCTAACATGTGGTGCCATTTTCACCATCTATAAATGTGGTCGATAGGTGAACAACAAGGACCCTCTTTGGCACTCGACCCAAAGACTTTGTGGCGATGCGCAATCCTGACACCTCTGCTTGTTTCATGCTTTAGGCTTTGGTCTGTCTGGTGAAGTGGAAATATGGTGGAGAGGCAGGATTAATGAATGTTTTGTGCAGAGTAGAAAAAGGAACAGTGTAGCGGAGAAATCTTACTCAGTAAGCCTTTAGTGTATCGATTTCTTTTCCTTCTTCCTTAAGCTGAATTTGAGGTTATGTTTCTGCATCTGTTTGCGTGGCCCTGTGACTGCATAGATGCTGCATCATCTCAGCCTGTGTTGGACTAAACACACCTTTGAGTGTAGTCCTCCAAAAATTCAGCAGGACATTGCACGTTGATTGTGATGTTATGCTTATAGTTTAAATGTTGACGAGCTATAAAAATTGGTGACTTAATGGTTTGGCAGTTAACACATGCATTTAGCAAGTAAAAGGGGGATGGCTTGATTCCAGCTGGAGACACAAATCCTTTTTCTAAATACATTGTCATGAACTTTAACATTTAACATACTAACTGAGGGTGTTTTTCTTTGTTTCTGAACATTGCACAGTCCGACCTTGGGATGAATATGTTGGGATATCGACTCCTGGG
The DNA here is from genome assembly GCF_965226115.1 of Aulonocara stuartgranti. Lineage (NCBI taxonomy): Eukaryota > Metazoa > Chordata > Actinopteri > Cichliformes > Cichlidae > Aulonocara > Aulonocara stuartgranti. The sequence continues at coordinate 28,767,123 of NC_138944.1, read as the reverse complement.
AAGAATGACGTCAATCTTGAATGTAAGAAAACTTTCTCACTTCAGATTGTTTGGAAGTTGCCTCATAAGTCTTCCCAGGTTGGTGGGCAATAGCAATCCGGTTGTTCAGTGATGACGCCACGAAGCCTACTTCCGGGTCTAAAGTTGTCTGCGTTTAATATGGCTTTTGTGTTGTTAACATGTTTAATGTTATGTATTTTCTTCTATTTGATCTCAAAAAGCTCCTAAAACAGTCAGTGATCACTGTTGACCTCCCTCGGCTTTTATTACCGCTAATCATTTATTTAAGCTCAGTTTTTAAAACCTTAGGATGTAACTACAGCCCAGCCCATGCAGCAGTATATGAATGACTAACCTCGTATTGTGGATGGATTATCTCAGTTGTTCTCCTGGTTGAAGTTTGGTCCTTTTACAGCATCCTGCCATGCGATTACATTTGTTTCTGACCACCGAGAACACTCACGTTAACTTTTATCGAGTGGAAAAAAAGTTAGCTTGTTTATATTATGCTAACATACCTGTGTCGCTAGCGGTCACGTAGCACACCATTATATACCAGCTAGCCCAACTTCAGTAACCCTACAAACGTCACTGCTGTTTAGTTTTCTGTCTTCATTTATGCTGGAAGTGATAACAGAGCTGTACGTTTTAATTTGTTTCCAAAACCCCGCAGTCAGGACATGCTATATTGTATTTAGATAGAAGCTAGCGAGCTAACTCCCTGCTAACTTCTAACTCCGTTAAATGTCATAAATTCCGTTTTCATGGATGCCTGGATGTTAAACTCAATTGTTACGCCTGGTAGAGCAGACACTGATCATTTTATTAAAGATGAAAGACTTTAGACAGTTTTTCAACTCTCAGTAATGCCATAGTGATCGTTTGATATATGGACCTGCAGCGGAGTTTAGACCCAGACATGGCTAGTGACGTCAGACTGAACAACCGGATTGGTTCACTCAGATCATTGCTGATGTAGTTCCTCCATCGTATGTGTATTAAAACAAATCTAAATACTCCAGACCCGGATTTCAATTCAAGAAATGCATTTGAGAGCAACACCTGACTGCTGCAGATCTACCTAGTATTTTCACACACTTATTCGACATTTTGGATTGTTAAATTAATAACGACCCAATGCAAATGTCATGTTTTATTGTCCAAGAGTGTATCGAGCTAATTTGAAGACATGCCGAGTACCAGGTCATTTAAACACCTGAAGACAGACAACATTTATTTATTGTCCTTTGCACACCGAGATTTCTCCATATCATCTATTTATAATCTATTTACATCTATTTATAATATAATCTTATAATATATTCTATTTTTAACAGTCATGTTGAAGACCTGTTTCCACTTAACCAAATTAGCAGTTTCTTCTCAGTGCCTTTTCATTTTCCAATCTTTGCCCACCCTATCCCAACATGTTTGACAAAGGTTGCTGCCGTCATTTTTAAATGGAGATAATATATTTTTCTTATAATGGTACATTTTTCTTCAATCATATGTTTAAACAGAGAAATGTTTTCTGTGTGAATAAAGTATGGAGCTGAGTTTAGATCTGCAAAGATTCTATTTTATTTGTATTTCCATTTTGTTTCTGAACTTTCTGAACTTATCTTCTTCTGAACTGAGTTCGTAAAGGGAAAATAAACAAATAACAAATAACAGATTTGATGCTGATTACTCCTCAGAGAGTAAATAGTGTTTTATGCGGCAAACACAACTTCAAAACCATCTCTTTTTTGTTTTTGCTTTTATTTTTACCAGATGTTTACAGGTTTTATGTAAAGCAGCCGAACAAAAAAAGCTCTTATAATTACCTGAAGTTTGCACACTGATCACTGTGTTGCTCCCCAAAGTCAAGCACTGCTGGATGTTAGCCACCTGCTCGCCACATTACCATTTCATTTCATATTCTGGCGGCAAGAGTTGTAGACTTTGTAGACTAGAAAGAAAAGTACTGAGCAGAGCGGCGCTCCTCTCCACGGAGTCAAGTTGACAGGATTTATTTATTTATTTCGCCCGAGACAAGCTGTAACCATAGCAGCAGAAACTTTACAGCGAGAGGCCACAGGACAGTAGATCTTTGAAGTTAACTATCGATTGAGCAGTCCAAGCGCGCTGCCTTCAGTGCCGACATAAGAAGCGGAAAGGACAAGTGTGTGTGAAAATTATTTGTGCGTTTAAAGGGCAGTGCAACAAAAAATGCTCGACTAACTTGCTGAGAGAAAAAGTAACGACAGCCGAAGGATACAAAATAAGGATTGATTTTGATGTGTAGAGAGTAAATTAAGGGTCCTGACCATTTCGTGTCAGGTACAGCCGATGGATGTTTAACAATGACACTGATTTCCTGTACTTGAAAGGTCAGTTTGGACTAACAGCAGTCACTGATGGAACAGATAGCTGGAAAAGGAGCATGCACACTAACACAGCAGGGAGAAGATTCTGGCTCAGACGACCGAGAAGGACTAGTTTATAATATTATGCAACATATGCTTCCTTACTCTAAAACAGGCAGGTAACTGAAAGGACGCCGTGTTTGTGAGTGAACATCCTTTCTGTCATTGCAAAGACAGTTGGGTTTCCATGCATGCATTGTGCCCTTTTAGCATTCTACTTATGCAAAGGTCGAGCAGTCGAGGTCTCATTTTCATACAGTCACACCACTGGCAATGTCAATCAGACGCATGTGAACGGGAGCATTGAGACGAAAAGTAGGAATGGGGGCACAGGACAAGACTAAGTCTTTCCATGCTTAATGGTCTGATTAATAATAAACCCCCTGCCTAATTATGAAATGGTAAAAACTAATGAGATTTTTGACACCAGTTTTCTAACGAGCGTATTAGCAATTCCACTCTTTGTCTCTGCCACACAAATGATATCATCTGCATATGTCACGTTCCTTGAAGCTCGCAGAACACATGAATATGTGACTTTTGCACATGCCGTCCCTGCTGCTAACAAGTGTTTCGTTGGAGGAAATGACACCAGTGATCCTGTAGGTATCCCTGGGCAACTCACTTATAATATTTGCTCCAAGACTGCACATTGACACGCAGACCTTATAATTTAAAAAAAGGAATCATGTTCGCATATATCTTTTGCATGATATAGCTTTAACCTGGTGTTGCGGAGCGTTATCAATCCCAACGGATTTGTGGATGGCATGGTGAACTGTGCTCACAGACAGTGATGTCTGGAAGTGTTCCTGAGCCCACGCAGGGATCTTCATGATGCCTGTTTTTAATGCAGGGCTCAAAGGTAATCCAGTAATGATTTTTCTGCTTTGTTTCTTGTGCACAAAGATTCATATTCTTCATCTTTTGGTGGTATTCTGTAATATATATGACGAGATATTCAAATTCACAGTTTTATGTTGAGGAACAATATTCTGAAATGATTCAACAATTTGTAGATGCAGTCTTTTACTTTGCTGATTGTGAACCTCTGTCCGTCTTTAATTCTTGAAAGAAACTCCACGATAATCTTTTTGTACCCAATTACGTTACCGACCTGTTTCCAATTAACCTAATTACCTGCAAAATGTTCCTTTCCATTTAGTTGCCCAGTCTCAACATTTTTGAGATGTGTCGCTGCCAACTTCAAACTTCAACTTAAAAATGACTGAATACTTTTCTTAAATTGAGATCTGTCTCAAGCCAGTAAAGGAAGAGTAAAAAGATGATTTTGTAATGCGGTGAAGAGGAGAAGCCAAAAACAGACTCTTGTTAATATTCAATTTATATCCTTTTGTCATAAAACCCCACATAAAAAGAAAAATAGCAATGGCGTCATTCTATTAAGCACTGTCTGGAGAGCCACAGTAGAGATCATTTAAGATTATCAAGTGTCACTGACCTCCAGTGTTATTCTAAAATCACGAAAAACTATATATTTTAAGAAATCTGCTTACTGTATCTTTACAATTCTTCTCACATATAAAATCTTAAATAATCATGCCCCATCATGTCTCATGATACCTTATTTTTCTAACAAAGTACTCTTAAACCATTCTACTTCTGGAGTTTCTAGAGGTAGAATGTCATCTTTCAGCTTTCAGGCCCCTCTATCCTCTACCATTGAACCAGCTCCCACTTTGGATTTGGGAGCCACACATTCGCCCTGCTTTTAAGATAATGCTTAGGGCTGGATCAGCTGACTCTGAACCATTACTTTGTTTTGGTGCAGTCTGTTGGGCTGCTGGGGGGCGGGGCTTCCAATGATGCACCGAGCATTTTTTTTCACTCATATCTTTTCACTATATGTGTTTTCTCTCTAGTCTCTTTTCTCAATTCCTCAACCACAGTCGGTCATGATGGATAGTTGTCCGTCCCTGACGGATAGTTGCCCGTCCCTGACAGTGGTTCTGCTGGAGGTTTCTTCCTGTTCAAAGGGAGTTTTGTCTTGCCACTATCACCAAGTGCTTGCTCAAAGTGGGGTTATGTGATTGTTGAGGTTCTTTTTAATATTGTAGGGTCTTTACCTCACATTACACCGTCCCCTGAGGAAATTGTGGTGAATTGGCACTATATAAATCAAATTGAACCTAAATGATTTGAGTGTTAGTTCATATTGTTTCTCAGAGTTTGTCTTCTCTGAACCCCTCCAAGCCAAATACAGATTACCCTTGAGAAACTCATGCCTGATTTCCTGCGTGGTAACTCTTCATACTGAGGCCTTGGTGTGTAGGAATGAGGGAAAAGGGTGCTTGCGTGTGGACTCGGCATCAGAGCAGAGGCGCGTGATATCATGTTTAGACAGGTGGAATTCAACTGTTGGAATTATTAGGCTGGGCCCTTAAGCTCAAATGCAACGACTGATCCAGTGACCTCTACAATGTGGTATGCACACAGACAGAAAATTTTAACCGATGATCACCTGTCTGCACAGTTAGTTTCATTTTTCAATGGAGAGCTTATTTTCACAAGTGCAGGTATGAATTTAGGTAAACACGCTAAAGGTTTTAGATGTTAGTCACTGGATTTGAAGTTTGAGGCTCCAAAACAGTAAGATTAAAATAGTTCATGTAGATTCAGGAAAGAATAACTGATGTACTTGAACCAAAATGGGAGTTAAACTTGTTTTGTTTATTATGACCTTTAATTATTAAATGCCCTGTTTCATACAGAAAAAGATACTGCTGCTCTGCTTAGCTCACTGTATGTGGCTCCAACTGTTATAGATTAGTCAGATCTGTATCATTTCTAGGAGTTGAACTTCAGATATTATGCGTTAAGGAAGAAATATTTGAGCTCGACAATGCTTATAATCTAAAACATGTCAAAATTGGAATTCTGTGTCTGTGTGTGATTAAGTGATGAACAGCAGGCTATATAGAGCAGCACAAGCACTGGAAGTGTAGCAGATGTTCCACCACATTATCTGCTTGTACGCTCGGATATCAGCAGAGGTCCATTCATGCTCAGGCAGTTATTTTGTTCATTTGAGACAAGTAACAGCTTGAATCCTACTAGACTTAGATTACGGTCATCAAAGTGACATTTATTCTCCATAAGAAATATCTGTCTAAAAACAAAAATGACTAGACAGACAGTCCCAAAAGTATGCAAATCCAAAAGACAAAACAGTAATATCTTCTTTTTTTTTAGAAAATTGACAGGGAAGAGATATATGGCATGTGGATGTGAAGAAACAGCTTCAGCTTCCTGTAGCTTTGTTAGTGATACAAAGAAAGTCGTTTTGGCTTTCTACAAGTATTGGGGTATTAATTATTGCTTCCAATCACTGAAAGTCAAAATATAATTGTATAATTGCTCAATTCACTTAACCCCTCTCCCCAAAACCCCACCAAAAAAAGATGGCTATGACCTTTTATATTTAATGAAGTCCTCTACAACAACAAAAAACTAAAAAGAAAACTGACTGCATTATTGTTTCTTCTTGGTTTTAGCATACTAATCTTGTTATTTCTTAAAGAAACATGATAGAAGTTTGGCTAAATTTGTTGTTAGAAGAGAATAATTCAATGAAAATAATAAAAGTCTAAATGCTAAAGCTGGATTTTAGAAATAAGTGCTTAAAGTTTTCAAGAAATGTATAGCATAGCATGTATATCTTCTGTCACTATCTAATGTTGCATCATGTGGTTGGTTGCTTGTGGTTAATAGACACACACTAGTTTATGTTAACTAATAAGTGGCAGAACCAGTAACTCTCCTCAGGCTCAGTGCTTTGCAAACTCCAACATTATGGGTAACAGCTAGAGCTAGCCAAACATTGAACAGCCAATTACTGCTAAAGAGTCAGACAGAGAAAGTGGACAGTATATCCTTGACTTCTTACCATAAAACATATTGTTGCAGGACAAATGTGATGCCTTTAAACTGATGTTTTGTTTTAATGTCCTTATTATGCACTGAGTAATCGGTTTTGTCTCTAGTTAGCTAACATAAACGAATGTAAGTCCATTAGCTGCAACCACCCAACCAACCCGGTGATGAACTAACAGAAGATGGCGCTACGCATGTTCTCAAAACTCAAACTGTAAGCACTTATTTCTTATATCCAGCTACACATACAGTGTTACAAGCAGGGCTCAATCATGTAAATTAGCCTTAATATGTGAGTGTTTCATGTGCTCTTTAAGGATAAATGTTGCAAAAGACCACAGTATAGCTGCAAAGTAAACACTTTGCAAAAAACTCTAAAACAACATCCAAATGTGCTGAATTATATTTTATTTGTACAAAATATGTCACCACCTCTGATAAATACACAAAGATGAGATGGAAATCTGACTCTGTCCCTCCTGTGAACTGATATGTAATCCCTTCTGCACACAGAGGTGCAGGATGCGAGTGAGTAACATCTTGCTGGAATACATAATCTGCAGTGTTAGCTCATTAGCAAGAAGAAACTGCTATGTTGAGATGCAGGGGCGCAGCGGTAGATGGCACAGGCTGATGAAGAGTGAAAGGTGAACATTTTACTGAAGTGGATGAGGCAGTGAGCAACGTTCAGCTGTGCCGTTTATTAGTCAATTTATCTAATTACTTACAATCAGAGCTCATATTGCTGGTCTTCGTGTTGCCAAGATGAACACTGCAGGCACTGGAGTGAGGAAACTGTAACTTCACTAATGGAGAGCGACAGTAAGCTTTCCTTAAGATTCCTCTAAAACTTTAAAGACGGTAGTGTGCTCCAGCAACCCTATGGTTACATCAGCGTAACTGTGAGCAGTGTGGCATTTCCTCCCTTTCAGCACCCAGCGCCGACCTCTCCATCCTCTGAAAGGCAGCAGCTCTTCTTGTAGCCAGGCAACGTAAAACTCCAAACTCTCAGCCGTTTTGTCTTTGCCTGGCATTTTGCTAAACATCATGCATGTCATGAAAGCATCTGCAGGGTAAAGCAAGGAAAGAAAGTTACCGAACTGCCCCGAAATGCAGAAAAGAGATACGAGGCATAAAAGGCTTTTTGTTATAACACCTCTGCCTGCTCTAAGAGTGGGCAAGACCACCTACAAAAAAAATAAGTACAAATTTAGCTAACATCATCTATCTACACATTTTAATGGAAAAAAAAGGGATGAGTGTGTGCAATGCATTCAGCATTCATGTCTGTCTTTTACCCTATTACTTTTTTAAATGCAGTGCAAGTAAGTAAATCTTCTCGGCTGCCGCATGGCGATACTGCCAGTCGCCACATCAATCTTTCTCAGTTCACTCCTCACCGAGCTGCACTTGTTGTGACATCTGTTTCCTGCCTCGTTAAGTGAGTTACGAGTGAATGTCTGTCACGGCGTTTTTAGTGATATTAGATGCCATGCTTTTTATGTTCACACGGAAACGGTTACACGAGTGTACGTGCTAGAAGTTCAAAATAAGAATTTCAGCACTATGACCTTCAGTTAATACTTTGGTTAATAGTTTGTTTGATCGTTTTGTACTTTTTTCATGTGACCTTCTCAGTCTATTTTAGAGCCACTGACCAAAAGTTTAAAGCGATTTCTCATCTTAATGCCTGACTGGCAGTTCCCTCATCATACTGATGGTCTGTTTTAAGAGGGCTTGACCCGTGCCACATCAGTTTGCCAGCTTCAGAGAAATGACACAGTCATGTGCCTCCCGTGACATCTGAAAGGCCTCGTCTTGGTCATCCGCCAGTAGGCCTGATCAAAAAATGCTTTGTCCATTCTGAGGAACATTCAGGGAGATCATTTCGAAACATGGTTTTTGTTTATCATTTCAGGTCCGTGATTATGACGACAATCAAATTGTTCATAAGCCTTTTTTTCTGAGTAACACCTAAGGTTAGTTTTCAGCTTTTTCTTCTTATTGAAATGTCTCAGTCAGACAGCAAGAGTCCATTCTCAAGATGATACAGCAGCACTTTAAAACTCTCTGACATGGGAAACCAATAAAACACTCCTGTAGTGGAGATGGTAGATTTTTTATGGGACTTAATTCACAGTAGAATGGCCCTCCTAATATCACCCGTCCCCGGGATGAAATATAAATGTGACATCAAGGGAGTGGAAGACCAACTTCATGATAATAAGCTGTTAAACAATGCTGCTTAGTAGTAAAAACCTACTAATCAGAGAGAAGATATACGTAAAACATACAAAATCCAAAGCTCATGTGCTCATGTTAATGCATATATATAAATGCTTTCAACTACAAGCATCACTAAAACCTGGCATAATTATGATATAGGGAGTCTGCTATTAGTCTGCAGTTTGTCTAGTTGACTGTTTCTGATAATAAAGCAATTAACTGTGAGAAATTATCTCTCAGATCTACATTGAAATTCACATTTAACAGAAATTCACATTCAGTTATTAAGTTTTTGCACTCAGCAGTCTTCCTTAACCAATATATAACCACAATATAAGCAGCTGGCAGCGAATGGAGCCCCCTCGAGTTGTGCTCACTCGTTCAGACCAATTGGAACATTTTGGCAATCTGTCTGCAATAACTAGATAGCAATTATTTGCAAACCTTCGATAATCTCTCTGGAATGATTGCAGCTGTTTGCAGAAAGGTTGACTCCTATCAGATAAGATGAGCCCTCTTGCCCGTTGTAATTCGAGAGCGTTGTAATGTAATAAAATATAGATATTTGGCGGCCCTATATCGATGCAAGATCACCAAACAAAATATTTTCTATAGCATGCTGTATTGATATTTTGATGTACTCGTCACAATATAAAAATAAAAGCTGAAATAATATAAACTTTAGAAACATTTCAGATGCTATCAGGTAACCATTGTTCCTATTCTTTGAAAATTGCCACCTTTGCCACCAATAATAAATTGTGTTTATTTAAAATGGAGACACTGTTTTAGATTCTGGTATAATGTACCATTAATTTTCTCTTTTATTGTGCTGAGCCTTTTCAATGATGTTTTCATTAATTGCACTAGAAGCTAATGATTATCTCTCTATATATGTATATATCACCGCTTTGTTGTTAGAGAACAGAACAATCTTTTTCACTGGATTATCTACAGCCTTCTATAATATGGCTGAAAGGAGTTAGTGGAGGTGTGAATGTACTGATTTCTGCATCAGGTTTAAGTTAACAGATTAAGACAGCAGAAAAGTTGTCATGTGCGTCATATCGTGAGGTCCAAAGGAAACAATTTTTGTAAAATAATTGGAAAATTGCAGCACAGTGGCATGGTGGTTAGCACTGTTGCCTCACATCAAGAAGGTCATGGTACTCTGGCTTCCTCCCACAGTCCAAAGGCATGCAGTTAGTGGGGTTAGGTTAATTGGAAACCCTAAATTGCCTGTAGGTGTGAATGTGAGTGCAAATGGTTGTCTGTGTCTGTGTGTTAGCCCTGTGACACACTGGCAACCTGTCCAGGGTGTACCCTGCCTCTGACACACAGTGGGGATAGACCTGACCCTGACCCTGAAAAGGATTATAATAAGCAGAAGAGAATGGATAGATGAACTGGAAAATTGACTGAGAAGCAGTTTCTAGAGTATAATATTTTGAAAAACAAGTTATGGGTACATATTTGCATAACTTTTTAGGTATATGTACAAGTAGCGGTAATTACAAGTAAGAAACATGTACTGTGCTTCATAAATGAATAACAAATGTAGTAGGGGTGCAACGATACTCGTATCGATATTGAACCGTTCGATACAGTGCTTTCGGTTCGGTACGCATATGTATCGAACAATACAAAATTTTTAATTTATTTTATCAATTTTCCTTCTGATGATGCTGTCTGTGTTGAGCGCTCAGTGGATCTGCGCTCGACAGTGCAGCCTAGGCGGAGTAGTCGAACGCAGATTCACTGAGCTCAGGGCAAGCTAGCGAGACAGAAGTTAAGCTTTCCTTGTAACATGGCAAATTGAACCTCCCCCACCCTCATTCAAATCTGGCGTTTGGAACTATTTTGGTTTTCATGTGACGTATGACCCTGAAGGTAAGCGCGTCATGGACTAAAGTAAAACAGTATGTTGGATGTGCCACGCAATGCTCAATTACATGGGTGGGAGCTAGTGTGTTAACTTACATTAACTACTGATTTTATCTACTGTTCTGATTTTATCTGTTTTGATTTTATATACTGTTTTGTTTGTTTGTTTGTTTGTTTGTTTGTTTGTTAAGTGGGTTTAGAGCTCTGGGTAGCTCCCCAGCTGGGTCTAGACTGGGTCTAGAGAGTATTTTAAAAGTAGCTCGTCCACAGAAGGACTGGTAGCTCCCCTTACGATAAGGGTTGAGATCGCGCGAACAGGTGTGAAATGTGTGTGTTTAGTTAGTTTGTTTGTTTGCTTGTTTTAATCAATTTTAAATCATGCTTTTTATTTGTTTTTGTTTCTAATGTCTCTGTAAAGCACTTTGAATCACCTTGTTGTTGAATTGTGCTATACAAATAAATTTGCCTTGCCTTGCCTTAGCGCAGTTAGCTCGTTAACGTGTTGGCCGTCCAGCTCCACGCACGGGGTGATCCGCGGTAGCTCGTTAACGGAGATTTGCCGTGTTGTGCCGTTAACATCATTTCAACGAGATTAACGCTGACAGCACTAGTGGGAACACAACGAATATGACTGCACATTTACTCCGACATCATCCTAGTGCAAAGACAAGTGGACAACTGTACTTCTGAATTAAAATATATATTTATAATTTTAATAAATGACAAATTAAAAAGGCATGAACATTTTTTTTGTATCGAAAAAATATCGAACCCTGACACCAAAGTACCGAAACCGAACCATGAATTTTGTGTATCGTTGCACCCCTAATAAATTATATATATATATATATGGGTCAATACATGAGTGGGGCACAGAAAGGGATTGGCAAGAATACCAGAGGCGCAAAACACCAGCTACTGGTAGACAGAACAATCAGCCGAGACTGCAAGACCAGACTGACCAACCTGTGCACTGCCTGGATTGATTACAAGAAGGCCTATGACTCAATGCCCCACAGCTGGATACTGGAATACTTAGAATTGTACAAGATCAATGGGACCCTAAGAGCCTTCATCAGGAACTCAATGGGGATGTGGCGTACAACACTAGAGGCCAACTCCAAGCCCATAGCACAAGTCACCATCAAGTGCGGGATCTACCAAGGAGATGCTCTGTCCCCACTGCTGTTCTGCATAGGCCTGAACCCCCTCAGTGACATCATTAACAAGACTGGCTACGGATACCGACTACGGAACGGAGCAGTTGTCAGCCACCTCCTGTACATGGATGACATCAAGCTGTATGCCAAGAGTGAACGAGACATCGATTCACTGATCCACACTACCAGGCTATACAGCAATGACATTGGAATGTCGTTCGGACTGGAGAAGTGTAGTCGGATGGTAACAAAGAGAGGGAAGGTAGTCAGAACTGAGGGGATTGAACTACCAGAAGGCAACATTGCAGACATAGAGGACAGTTACAAGTACCTGGGGATCCCGCAGGCAAATGGGAACCATGAAGAGGCCGCTAGAAAGGCTGCAACCACCAAGTACCTGCAGAGGGTCAGGCAAGTCCTGAGGAGTCAGCTGAATGGTAAGAACAAGATCCGGGCCATCAACACGTACGCCCTGCCCGTGATCAGGTACCCTGCTGGGGTAATAGGCTGGCCAAAGGAGGAGATAGAAGCCACTGACATAAAGACAAGAAAGCTCCTTACCATGCATGGAGGGTTTCACCCCAAGTCCAGCACCCTGAGGCTGTACGCTAAGCGAAAGGAAGGGGGCCGGGGACTGGTGAGTGTCAGCACCACAGTCCAGGATGAGACAACGAACATCCAAGAATACATTGGGAAGATGGCCCCAACTGACCGAGTGCTCAGTGAATACCTCAGGCAGCAGAAACCCAAGAAAGAGGAGGGAGACGAGGAACCATCATGGAAGGACAGGCCCCTGCACGGTATGTACCACCGGCAGATAGAGGAGGTGGCTGATATCCAGAAATCCTACCAGTGGCTGGACAAAGCTGGACTGAAAGACAGCACAGAGGCACTAATCATGGCAGCACAAGAACAAGCTCTGAGCACAAGATCCATAGAGGCTGGGGTCTATCACACCAGGCAAGACCCCAGGTGCAGGCTGTGTAAAGATGCCCCAGAGACAATCCAGCACATAACAGCAGGGTGCAAGATGCTAGCAGGCAAGGCATACATGGAACGCCATAACCAAGTGGCCGGCATAGTGTACAGGAACATCTGTGCCGAGTATAACCTGGAAGTCCCGAGGTCAAAATGGGAGATGCCCCCAAGGGTGGTGGAGAATGACCGAGCTAAGATCCTGTGGGACTTCCAGATACAGACGGACAAAATGGTGGTGGCTAACCAACCGGACATAGTGGTGGTAGACAAACAGAAGAAGATGGCCGTAGTGATCGATGTAGCGGTTCCGAATGACAGCAATATCAGGAAGAAGGAACACGAGAAGCTGGAGAAATACCAAGGGCTCAGAGAAGAGCTCGAGAGGATGTGGAGGGTGAAGGTAACGGTGGTCCCCGTGGTAATCGGAGCACTAGGTGCGGTGACTCCCAAGCTAGGCGAGTGGCTCCAGCAGATCCCGGGAATAACATCGGAGATCTCTGTCCAGAAGAGCGCAGTCCTGGGAACAGCTAAGAAACTGCGCAGGACCCTCAAGCTCCCAGGCCTCTGGTAGAGGACCCGAGCTTGAAGGATAAACCGCCCGCAGGGGCGTGCTGGGTGGTTATATATATATGTATATATATATATATATACATATATTCTTCTGTTGCACAAAGCTGTATAAAGAGAATTAGTACCTGTTTATGCTCAAGGTGTTCTTTATTATAATTTCTTATTTATTATGTCAAATAAATAATAATGAGTTTCCACGAAATACTTTATATGCACAATGCCTCTTAATTAGCACATAAAATCCTTCCTGTGTATTCACAAATGCCCATCTGAGGATGGAAAAAAAAACCCCTATAAATTCAAAGAGCTCTGATTCCAGCGCAGCAGGGCAGAAAACTGAAGCCAAGTTCTATCTGCTCTGGGTTTCACTTTGGACCATTTCAACAACATGCATGCCCAACTACACAGACACATATACAGACATATGCATGACAACACAAACACGCTCACACATTTAAAGCCATTCAAACACAAGGGCATCCTGTCAGAAGTAGATCCACACCAAGACCTGTGCCAGAGCCCTGAAGCCATGAGATAGATGGTGCCTGGAATTTGTTTGAATACATTAACCAGTTTATTTGGTTCAAGTAAATGTGAAGCACAAGTCTTAAATTAGTCTCAATTATGCACGCAGTAATTTGTGGTGCTGTATCATAAGGTAGTTAAGCACACCGGAAACATAACTCACTGTCCTTTTGCAGGGCATTGTGTTTAGATTATTCTGTGTCATATAGGCCAGTCGGGTATTCTGTACAACATGTGTCTTAACACGTCAATCAAAACCTTTAAAATCTATGAATTTTACTGTCTCTGGTGTCCTTTCACGTTCTGGGATGCAAAGGATTCCAAAGTGATTGTCGGGGTGAACAAATGTGGCCGTGCACACGTGACAAATATTGACGTACCTCACCATTTTCTACCTCCCGCTGTTTGACCTTGGTTCACCTGTCATGCTTTTAAAAAACAGCTAGCACGCTTTGCAATCAGTGTCTCCTCACTGACATTGGTTTGCTGACTCATAACGTCCATGACTTTGGGAAGGATAAGTACGCGTTACATCTGTCACAGCGTAAAGTGCACCATGAACCAGAAGGGATGAGGAAAGAATTCCAGAGCTACAGTGTATATGAACCTCACACACTGCTGACTGGGACAGAAAAGATGAGTGCAACACCTGTAATAAGATCATCCGTTGTCCTTGACTGACGAGAGTATGACTTGTCAGATACTGTATGGTTGACCACACAGCATAAGATATAAAACAGGGCTTTTTCTGGGGTTTTTTGTTATTGTTGTGTTATTACCAAATTTGCACAGTTTAAAGTGAAAATCTCAGAGATGTAAAGAAATCGCAGCTCTCTCTCTCTCTCTCTCTCTCTCTCTCTCTCTCACACAAACACACAAACACACAAACACACACAATGTTAGGCAGTAATGGGCCCATCATTTTGTGAGGACATATAATGCTGCACACTACTTGAGCAGGGCATGGAGAAAGTGACCTCAGTGTTGTCACTTGGTTGGGGATGTGTAGCCTGTCTGCTGCAATACTCCACACTGACCACCAGTGTTGGTCAAGTTACTTGAAAAAAGTAATCAGTAACTAATTACTGATTACTTCCCCAAAAAAGTAATCACGTTACTTTACTGATTACTTATTTTCAAAAGTAATTAATTACTTAGTTACTTTTAAAAAACCTGAATAGGTGATAAAGCGATAGATCTTTCAGCCCAATTCTACTTTTTCTACATAATCCATCATACAAAATGTAATCAAATGGAAAAGTCTCTTTTTTAAAACATGTTTTATTAGTTTTAATCTTTTAACTTTATGCATCAAGCAAAAATTTAATTATATGCAACCTTCTTTGACTGGAAGAAATTTGTTTAACATTGCATATTCCAGCACATAAAATAAAATATTTTTTTTTGTGTTTACACTCACTCTTTCAAATAGATGCAAGTAAAACACAGCAGAAAATAAATAAAATCAAAGACCAGCGGTCCTGTTGCTCTATTTTCACCTGTAAAGCAGGAGTAGAGTAGGCGTAGGTTTACCCTGGTGCAGGTGTGCCGCGGTCAGTGGAAGAATCCACGAGTTTCTCTGTGAATTTCCCATTACGTCGTTGTGCACTCGGTGCTTGCTTGGAAGTTTAGGGGTTTTTTTCGCTGTAAAAATAAGTTTTCTTCCCACGCACAACGGACGCTAATGTTTTTGTCACTTTTTATGGAATCAAACTCAAAGTAAGGTCAGTACTTCCACGCTTTAAACGCTGCACGCTCATACTCTCTCCCGCACTCGATACATTATCCATTTTTGATCTGCACACAGCTGTTGTCACAAACATCACACTGGCTTACATCACTGTCATGAGACACTCTCGCAAAAAAATCACGGTTTTAGTAACGCAGTAACGCAGCGTGCTTACAGGAAAGTAACGGTAATCTAATTACCGTTTTTGCAATAGTAATCCCTTACTCTACTCGTTACTCAAAAAAGTAATCGGATTACAGTAACGTGTTACAAGTAACGCATTACTGCCCATCTCTGCTGACCACTGCTGTAAATGATCACAACAATTTTTACACAGTACTGCATTTTTAAATGTAATTGATTTGGAGCTAAATTTTGAAAAGCACAAATATCTTTTTCTGTAGATAGTCCAAACACCCACAATGGTCAAGCTCTTTCACAGGTAGCAGAAAGAGCTTGGACTGAAACGGACACTGGAGCCTTATTAAAACATAGTTAGAATATAGGACATTACTTCTCCACAGCTTTGCTTTTAATGGGTTTTATTATGCATCTGTGCATTACGGCATCTCATGACTAACATGTCAGGAAAGCCTCTGTTTGAATTTGAGTGGTATTCTCACTCTCTGTGTTCATATTATATGATCCCATTTTCACACGTGGGGGAGCGCTACGATCCATCGAGGGAACACTGTTCTCACCTGTGCAGCTGTGCCTGTGAGGTTTTCTTCTATTTGCAGATTAAGTACCTGCATTATCCTCTTTTTAAACAAGTATTAGATGGACCACTGTCCATCTGCTGCTCTACAGCCCCTAGTTATAGTATTAAAATGGAACATTTCGTAGAGATTAAAGAGTTTCATTACTACACTTGATGTAACCTAAATGTGAACATGAGTGACATTACCTTCCCAGCAGCATCAGTCCATAACTGGAAACTTTACCATAATTCTGAAAACTACTCAGTTTACTATGCACTTTAAAAAGTCTTACATTTTAAAGCAAGGATGTGATTCAAGGAAGAGTAAGATTTTAATTGTAAACAGGTAGCAAAAAACTTGATGTTACAACACAGACTGAGGGAAGACAGAAGAAATACATACCATGGAGAGAGCGGTAATAATAGAATACAGGTGAACACTATCAAGGCAGTAATGAGGGTGGGAAACAAAGAACATGAGAAACTAACCTCTAAAAAAAGGGATGAATACAGTCACCTAAAATAAAAAAGTGGCAGGAAACAGTACAAATACTGAGGAAAAACTCTTCTTTGGCACACTTTGTAGGGGTTGCTTATCATCTGTTGCCCTCTCAATGTATCCCTAGCATTCCTTTCAACCGTCTACATGTCCTCCTGCACTACATCCATGAATCTTGTCTGTGTGGTCTTCTACTTTTCCTCCTGCCTGACAGCTCCATATTCAACATCCTTTGTTCAGTGTTACTCCTAATGAAAATCTTAAAATCTTTAACTTGCCAAGACTTGCCACCTGTCTTTTTGTCAGTGCCATCTCCAAATCATAACACAAATATAAATTGAGCGCCTGGTTCTTATGCAGCAATTTTCGACTCTGTTTGATCACATTATACAACATGCCCCATTCACCCATTCACCCTTTCACACGAGGACTTTCTATTTAACATGGCGTCCAATCTCTTGCCCAAGGACACTTAGGCATGCAGAGTGGAGACTGGAGGGGATCAAACCACAAACCTACCAATTAGTGGAAGACCTGTTTTAACTAATGAGCTATGCCCCAAACATACTGGCTGTTCACAGCCTTCCTGTTGTCTCGATAGACAACAGGAAGACTGTCTTAGCCTCAGGAGACAGTAACTGCACTACAGCTACACTATAACAGCAAAGAAGTCTACAGTCACGTCACGTTTGCCACACCAATCACATTATTTACAAAGTCACAGGTCAAGTATCACTCTGATATGCCACCTGGTCATTCATTTGCCACTCTAATGTGACTGCAGAGTAAAACGAGCGAACAACAGTTCCTCTTCATGCAGTCTAGCAGCGCCCCTTTAATTTCTGACCTTGCAGATTATGAACTCTGTGCACACTGCTTGCTTGGAATGTTTATCATGAAATCTGGATTTAAACAGACACGCTTCAGCAGTACAATTTCCTGCAGAGCGCTGCACAGAGGCCAGCAAGTTGCTTTTCTAACTAGCTAATTATTGGGTACGTCAATCACCCATCACACAGTTTCTTTTTGGATTCAGAGCACTCCCGAATGATATGCAAGTGGCTTCCTGTTACTGTGAATGCCGGCAAAGCTTTCTCCTGACTGATATGCATGGGGTTTTTAAGAAAGTTGAAAATAATCTTTTACTTGCATGTGCCCCTCAAGTTGCAGATGATAAGCATTATGCAGAGACAGATGATGACGGAGAAAGTTAACTGTATATCATGACAAAGCTCTTTTTGTAGGCTTTTATATTTCCTCCCACACACACAGGATAAGCTTTCTCATCTCTTATATTTTGCATTTTTGCACTGTTCACATTATGTTATTTTCCCACTACATCCCTTTCTTTGCAGCATGTACCGAACAGCTTATATCACAGCCAGTGGACTTTGTTGTGTAGGTGTTAGCTTTTCACTGTCAACACACAGTGGGATAATTGGCAATCGTCGGTGTAAACATCCATGCCATCTTAAGTCAAACAATGTCTGTGTGTGTCTGTGCGCGTGTGTGTTAATATCTGCAGCATTTTGCATCACTGTGGTGTCTAGTTTATCTGCCATTCGAAGAACAAACTAAGGATGTAAATGTTTTTTGCAAGTAATGCTGTGAATAGGGTTGCCAACTCCCTGAAAAATAAATAAGGGACACCTCGTGGCCAGGGCCGGGCGACCCAGTTGTCTTCACCCTTCCCAGTTTGGTGAATTTTCTAGCTCTTTTTTTGTGTGTGAAATTATTTTTTTAACCCTTTGACTTGAATTTGATTTAAGTAGATGCATATTCTATTCTTTGTGATATGAACACATGTGAAACAAATGATCATTTAGCCATTTATTTTTAGCTCAAAATGACAACATTAACACAGTAAAACAGGTCTCCTTCTTAAACAGAAGCCTGTCATGCTTAACTTTTGAGAATATAAGTAAATCTTTCTTTAAAAGAACTCTGTCCTGCTTAACTTAAAATAATAGAAAACAATAGAAAGAAAAACATTCTTGTAACAGTGCACATTTAGTGCATTTAGTACAATTGGCTTCAGTTGAGGTATTATTTCAGCTTTTCTAATGCTAATCAGCTGCTCCTGTTTGTAAACCCGCTTGTTCCCATGATTACGCATCTTAACTCATCATCATTATTCATCTATGTATTACTTTTATGTATTAGTCATCTATTTGTTGTAATCATCTATCCTTGCAGTTGTTTATTACACAAAATAAATTATATTATCACACTTCTGGCCACATAGCGCTGATATTCACTGCACATGCCCATATTAACGTTTTCCAGCCAGGTGTTTTCCTTTTCCCATTCTTCCCTTTCTCTGAGGGGAACAAACATTGCTGCTCTAATGCTGGGCTCACACTGTGCGGTTTTAGGCCCATTTTGAGCCGATTTTTGACCGATTTTGGCCTTCATCGTGCATCGTGTAGTATACGTGGGGTAACGAGAAGTGATTAACACCTCACGACCAACTCCCGATCATCAATCGCTCGTGAGGGTCTCATCACAGCCGCTCACACTGCTCGCGCGCAAACACGTAAACGTTGGTGTAAAAGATGGAGCAGCACGGCTGTGCAGCGTGTGATCTGGACACAAGCGATGGAGGCACAACTTGTAGAACTTTGGAAAGCTCATCCGAGCCTTTTCGATGTGGCATCACAAAATTATCACGACCACAACAACCGTGAAAACAGTTGGATTTACACTGCTGCTCAATCACAGCTGCCTGATCATGTTTTTCATTAGCAATTTAGCAAAGTTGATGGTGGTGGTGTGTGTGTCTGTGTGAGTGTAAGACGGAGAGAGAGAGAGCGCGACAGATTTTCTGTTATAACCTTCGTGTTATGGAGGCACAGTGTGAGCACTCAGGTCGCATCAGAGCATCGGGCGGTATAGTGTGAGACCCTGCATCGTGACCTACCAACTTCTAACCCCTGCGAGTCAATCGTGCAGTTTGAGCAGGAGCTGAATAACGTGACTGAAAAAATCGCACAGTGTTTGCCCAGCTTTAGGTGTACTGTCGTCCGAGACTTGCACCGCCGTGTCGGCGTTTGTTTCCCTGTTGGCCATGCTTCTTGTTATGGTCATCTGTTGTCTTCCGGTATTTTCTCCGTAAGCAACCTTTCCTCGACCAATGAGATGAGCGGTAATCTGAATTGTCATACTCGAATTGTCATAAGTGTGCTGTCAGCTCATTGGTCACAAAGCAGGAGAGGGGCTGGGAATTATGTTTTCAAACAAAGCGTTAATTCCATTGAAAGTTATAGACTACTTTTGATTCTCACTGTATTACGGGACAAAGTGCGTCCCTTATTAGCTCAATACGGGACGTGTACTTTTGTTTCGAAATACGGGACGATTCCGTATTTTAAGGGACGGTTGGCAACCCTAGCTGTGAAGCATCTTCAGTGAACAGACGGCTCTGAGCTTTAAAGCCCGTTTTGTATCCACCTCACAGCTGAGGAAGAGCTTTCCTTTAGTGTGTATGAAAACATGTACACATGGTTTCCAGGAGTGCTCATTAAAGTTATGAATATTTTCATCTCAGGAAGTGTCAAAGTAATGGGAACCTTTCGTGCTCAATCGTTTAATGATTAAATTGTGTGCTTTTAGCTCCCACTAAAGTTGGCTTTAAATGCTGTTAGCATGCATTTTTCAATAGATGCGAGTAATTATTTAGCAGGAGCAATCAGCACCAGAGGCTCCCAGAGGCTCAGAATTACGGGCAGAACCCCAAGATACCGCCATACCCCATTATTTCATTCACAGTGGAGTTTGAACGTTGGCAGCTCGCATCACTGGGCTCTGTGTTCAAACATTGCACAGTAAGTGAAGCCTTTCAGTGGCTGAAAGCTGATGGCTGATAGCTTGTGTTTGGCCTCAGTTCTGTTTGCACATGAACACAGATTTGAGCCTGAGGCTGTTGTCTGAAACCCGTGTGAGGAGCGAATCAGATTTGTGTATGGGATTACTTGTAATTGGATACTATGAATTGCTTTTTCCTTTTATGTAGGATTATTTTACACTCACTATTTCTGTCTTTCACGAATCGGGGTTATCAGCCAAAGATCATTGCTCTCAGATCATATCTGAGAAGTGGCACTTCTACATTTAAAATAAAACATTTTAAAAAAGCTTTTGGCTTCTTTCCAAAGTGTAAATTTCTAAATATACATGTATCCTATCATATAAATGGAGGTATTGGAAAAAAATGTGCCTCCTTATAATTAAGGAGTTTGTATTCAAGGGGTCAAGCCTGGCCACTGCTCTTCTGTAAGATCATTAATGGACTCTCTGGTGTTTCCAATTATAAATGTTTATCCTTATGTATGCATCCATATTTAGCATTAAATCTAGTTCTCCTATTATTTCAACCCAAAGGTGTCCAGATAGCCAACACCATCCACGTGTGTGTATCCAGAGGCAGGAACATTAACTCATCCCTGTTGTTTCGCCACTTCTTCAGGTACTTGTCACGGTGCCACCTGGCTAAGGAAAGTTAGTGGAGTAGGTAAGAAAAGGGACATCTGAGGGGGAACCCAAGTTGCTCCCAGGCCAGATGGTATATATAATCCTTTCAATGTGTTCTGGCTCTAACCTCTCAGTTGATGTGCTTGGAATACCCAAACACTGAAGGCATCCAGGAGCCATCTTAATCAGACCACCTCAGCTGTTTGGAAAAGGGTAGCGTTACACGTTCCCTTATGGTGAGCACTTTTATTTAACCTGAGTTCATACTAAAGTTTTTTTTTTTCTAAATGTGACCTCGGTTAATTTATTGCTAGTTTCACATTGGATAATATTTATTTGTTATTAATTGAGCAATGTTTGTATTTGTATGTGCTTGAGCTGCTAATTTGTCCTTGACTTTTGGGGATGCCTCATTCAGTATGTAAAATGTGTTATCCTGTCTCAGATGTTTCACATAATGCCTTTAACTGAGCCAGTTGACTGCAGCGCAAAAAGCCTTCAGCAGTTGCAAATGAACCCTTGATGATGCTAGCTGATACTCAGCATTGTGCCACAGAAAATCTGCAGCTGGTTTGGGTTGACTTTGTGTGCCAAAAACACACAAATGAATGACCTGCCAGTGTGAACACAGGCAACCTGGGACAGCTAGAACCATCACTGCCACACAAACAACATTATACACTGTGGGGAGCTTGGTGAATTGATTTTCTTCATTTAACAAAGTGTTCTGTAGTTTGTTTGTTTTTTGAATGGTAAAATTAACAAGTAATTGATAGCAGACACAGGTCAAATAAATGGAAAATTTTCAGTAATATCTTGGACTGTGCTTCTCATTAGTCTCTATGCAGTAGCAAGCAGTTACTTTTAGAGAAAGGTAAGCACAGGTGAAGATAATGTTAAATAAAATATTAATGAAACATTAAGGCGGTGGTTAGCTGTTAAATTTAGTGGAGTCAGTGAACCAAGTGATTTCTTACAGATGCTAATCTGAAAATGGTGGTGGAGTCTGCACCTGTTTAACTAGCCTGTTTTATTAAATGGGACATGGTAAAAGTTCCTCTCTCCATCATCAAAGCAATCTTTGCTAATTAGATGAAGTAGTTTTTAAAAGTTTCCTCACAGTGCACATTAACTCATCTATGTCGCACGTGCTAGCCAAGATGGTTTGTAACAGAAAATGTATCTTTTAAAATGATGAATCACGCAGTAATTTTTTTCATTTGCTTGCTACAGTTTCCAAACATATCTGCGCATGAAAGCACCCTCAGTCTTCAGAGGTTTATTCAAACATCCAGCATCAGCCTTTATTCCGGGGACATGGACATGCCCATGCCAAGGAAACTGACAGAAACTGATTCTAGTGGCTCAGAGTCAACTACAGCTACAAGATACGAGTAATTAATTGGATGGATGCAAAGATTCAACGTTGTTTGCTTTATGAAACAACATGTTTGAAATTTAAGGAGAAGTGCTTGCCTTGCTTGCCCTGAAGAAGAAGATATTTTAACAACTAATATTAGATAATATTTTAAATGGTGAATAAACACAGAAATCATGGTATAAAAATCAGGCTTCATCTATTGTAAAGCTTGAATATTTCAATTTCTGTTAACACACTTTAAAAAAGAAACCCAAGAGTCTCCTATAAATGATATCTATGAAATGTGATATTGTGTCACAGTTTAGCATTTATGCTGCCATAAAACTGAATTTCTAAAGTCAGTGTAGTATAAGTTAGCAAAATCTTAACCCCAATTGTTGAGTGTTTCCTTAAGTTTTAATATTTTGCATATAACACCTGTCTCCAACTTTTTTTTTTTTTTTTACCAGACTTCAGCTCTGTCTCCATGACAGTGCTGACACCAGTTTGTTATGAAATATGTGCAATGACAGCTCAGTGCCAGAGTGTTTAATTAGCAAGTTAAGTTAATGTAGCATTATTGTAATTAGCATTTTCTGCTTATTTTTTATCCTGATGTTAATTACAGACAATATAGCATCTTCTCCAAGGACTCTCATCTGCTGTTCTTCAATCTGTGGTTTGCATATAAATAAGATAAATAAATAAGACAGCTAAATGAATCACAATGTATTTATATCGCTTCTATGATGTTGACATGCAAACCGTAGCATTGCGTAACTGAACTTTGAAATATATTTTCTCATTTAGTTAATGATTTTTGCAAACCATTAATCTAATTGGATATTTCCATTAGAAGTGCTTAAGATAATTTGATACAAATGAAGGAATGTAACTGTCTGAATGCTGCAGTGACAACAGAATAGATACATTGCACGCGACTGTGTCACAGTTCTAAACGAAACAAATGTGATTTTGAGCTCAGCATGAGATTGCACTCTATTAAGAGGATGCATCCATGTAATTTAATGCAGTTTGTTTGGTATGTTGCATTTTGCATAGTTCATAATAACAATGAGATTACTATATTACACTAACAATAATGTTTAATATTGGGACAGGTTGCATGACATCAATATTTCCAATTTCACTACTTTATGTAATATTGCAGCTTAGAGAAAATGGGGTGATTTTCATTAATACTTTAATTAAATTGCATGAACCGGCAATCTGTCAGTAGCATCCACAGTAGCAGCTTTCATTCAAGCTGCTTTAAATTTTAATTTAAAAAGCGCTGCTAGAAACTATCATCTGATAGGTAAGATGAGGCTGTGTGACTGTGTATTTGTACTTACGTCTGTAGATATCCATTTGCCACCTTGCCATTGCAATTATGGCTGCTGGGGAATAGTATTTAATAATATACACTTGTCACCTTAAAGATTGAGTTTAGTGCCTTTTTATAGCCTGAATAACCCTCTGAAATTGAACGATAGCTCGGAAAAACCCATTTTGCAAATTTAATTTACAGCCCGAAACCAACCAAAAGAGACCCAACTTCAACAATGGGAATTCTTACTTCTTCCTCATGACTAAAACAGATTAGTTACACCACCAACAAAAGTTTCAAGTGAGCTCATTACACGGTTTGAAACTTGTGGAAGAATTCTACAGTTTGCCAAATAAAAGCTTCCTGTTCTTCCTCTAAAAAATCCCCCCTGGACTGTGGCCCTTGTCTGATTTTCATCCAAAACCCTAAACAACATAATACCAAGAATAACAACAGCAACAACAAAGTCTAGCAGCCATTTATGTACAATTCCCAGGTTATGAATAATATTTGAAAGTCTTCTTGGGTCAGTTTGCAGCGTGGCCGTGTTGTTTTGCTGACACAGGTCCTCATTAAAACCAGTTGCTGATTTTTCCCTCCCTCTCGCGTCTTCTCTTCTTCACTCGGTTCCTCTTTGTGCTGCTGGTTCCACATCAAAGGGATTAATCTGCATAGAGCGAGGAGGGAGTAACGAGAGCCAACCTTGTTTAGCTAGTCAGTGTGCTGGTAGTGCTTATTGGCTGCTGACAGATGAAAGAAGAACTGCTCCACTAGCTAAACCTCATAAGTGCCTGGTATGATAAAAGCTCATTTCCTCAGTGAAAGTGAATATCCTCACAGCTATCTGAAAGAATGCACATAATAATTACAGAATGAATGTGAAAAATAACACATATATTTCAGTCACTACTTCTGAGTGCTTTATAATTTACTTTAATAGGATTCCTGTTTTCATTATCCTGCTTTCAGTATTTTTTGGAAATCACAGCTTAAATCAAGAGAGCGATGGCCAAACAGAGTTTGTTCAATGTTGATAAATGATTCTTAGTTGACATTAGTCATCCTCAAAAGCAAACTAACCACGGCATGGTTCATTCTGAGTGTGTGCCCTTATGTCTACGTGGCTTAACATATACTCACACGTGTTTACAAAACTGTTGCATGCATACTTGTTATGCATTGTTGCTTTACATCACCTGTAATGAGATTATGGGGTGTATTTTCTTGGCAGTGCAAAGCGCTACATGCACTGCTATTACCCTTTTGTGAGGCACAGATATGAACAAACTAGTGGATGCTTTATTCTCTTTGTTACAGTAAGCTTTTGCATGGTACATAGGTTACCAGGAACATATGGCATAAAACATTGGCTGGAGGGGATGAAGGTGAAGCATTTTCCCAGCGTTGTCTTGTTAATACGTTGCACTTGGCTCGCTAACCTTTAACACTGCTCTTAACGGAGTGTAAGGTTGTAAAGGGACTGCTGGACAGATGTGCACAGTGACTGGTGCCAATTAAACTAGCTGCTGGTGGTCAGCTCATACTGTCTGCTTATGGAACCACAGTATCCTCTTCCTCATCCTCTTCCTGCATTTGTTGTGTTAAGAAAAACTGTTGATGAGGAGCAGGACGTGGCATATTTTATGAGATTTGTTTTCTTTAGAAATTCTATCAGTGTCTGTGCTGATCTTAGTAAGTCCGATTGTGTTTCTTAGAATAGATGTGTGTTTCTTTGATAAAGGATGATGTTAATTAAATCAAACAGTTTGCTGGTATTAATGGACATTAAGACGTATCTAAAAGAGGTAAAATGAATAGACTCTATCTATCCTAAATATAGTACTGTGTGTATGTGCAGCCAATGAATCACTTAACAGTGCATCTGTCAAGAGTTATGATCAAGCTTTGACTGAGACACTAGAAAATCAGGATCTTGTGTGAAAATCTGTGTTTGCCTATAATTGGTTGTATATCATTAATTGGCTTGAATGAGAATGAGCGCAACGCACAGTCAGATAAAGCCAGAGGAGCACTACAAGCCAGCAAACTGACACAATGTGTTAAACGTCTAGTGGACATAACACACCTTTACCAAATTGCTTTTTTAATCACAGAAATGTTCAGTGTGCTCATTTAGACCCTGAAAGACATTTTCTTTGTTTTTCCTTGAAACCTTGGTACACCCATTGATACAGCTGTGCTCCCATCGCCACGTCGTGGTATATTTATACCATATACCATATATAGTATTTGTAAGAAAAATGGAGGATTATAACTGTAACTGCAGGAAGAAAAGGTAAGATGTGATGCACAAATTCGTAAAGGATACTAAAGGGCTGCAGACGTACATGCGTACACAGTCTAAGTACAGCAAAACATTTTTGGTCATTTTCTGTCGATCTGAATTTCTACCTTAATCATCTGAACACAAGTAGAGCAGCTGAGTAGGCAGAGGATGCACCTGCCACAGGGTCCACTCTGGTTCCAGCCAAACAGCAGCTTTTTAGGGTAATTTAACTGTCTGACTACATGCAGAGTTTTACACTGCTGCTCAGTCAGATGCAGCGTTGCAAAGGGATGAAGTTACATTGGTGTGTTTCTGAATTGATCTATTTGGTAAAAGGGAGAGAAAGTAGCTGAAGCAGGAGAATTCAAAGTGCAATGAGGTAGTAAAGTTTGAACATGATATCAACCAAAACACCAGCTAAGGCATTGTTCTTTTTTCAGTTATATGGGCTTTTTAGGCTTTGTGATTGTAGTGAAGTAGATTTTGGGGTAGGATTTTACGCGATGTCCAGGAATGCAGCACTAACATCCACACCTTCCCAGCTGATAATTTGCGGGCTTATAAGAAACAGCTGCGCTTCACTACCACATGGAGGCATTTGGCAGTCTTTTCCCATCCAAGGTGGCTGAGAGCGTCAGGCAGATAAGCACTGCAGCTCTCCTCAGGAAAGCTGCTCATTTTAGTATTGCCCTTTAGATAGTGGTAAGTGGGACCCTTGTGTTTGTCTTAATGTGGCATGTAGTAGGGTGGACCTTGATGCTGTTTCCCTCTTTTGTTACAGGATTGTGCCATACTGCTGCTGTCTTGTGCTGTTTTGTTTTGGCCTGTTGTCATTTTACAAACGTTTTTGGACTGGCCTTGACTGACTCCTGGTTTTATGGTCTTTTACTCGGAATTGTTTTATATATTTTAATCTTGCTTTTATAAAGAACTGTAACTTGGGGTGCATTTCTTTTACTAATTTGTTTAATGTCTTGGGCTGTTCTTTTCTTGTGTTTTGTTGCTTTAGTGGAGGTGCGGCCGCTTGTTGAAGGGCTAGGCATGTGAGGTGGAATCCCCTCCCCGATGCATGAGAGTGTACACACCGGGCACAGGTAGGTTGCACCATTTAGATTTCAGTGTGAGTGACAGTGAGGTTTGCAGTGGAACTACATGGGTGACTAATTGGTGGCACCCTTGGGCACTCAAGTGGCCGGTCTCCACTAATTTGTTTAGTTATTTTATTGAGCTGTTATTGTTCTAGGGTAACATCGTGGCAGCGAGCCTGGTCATTTTAACCATTGTTTGTTAATAAAGTGTTTTAATTAACCATCTTGCAGCCCTGCTACCTTAAGAACTTTTCTGATTTTACAGTTCTATGCTTTTAGCAGTTTTTCTTAATAAATTTTGATTTGTAAAACTGATCTGCCTCACCTCTGCTGTTAATAACAAGCCTGTGGGCTTTGTTAGCTAGTGTAATGTCTACGTTGGCTATAAAAATCTTTCCTGGGATGTACCTCTTCTCTCCCCCCCCCCCCCCCCCCCGGTGGTGTAGTCAACATCCCTTAGTCACCTTCGTTGTTTATCCCTCATTTGTGCCACCACATTATCAAAGGACATGTCAGAGTTGACAGGAAGCTAGATTAGAGAGCAGGATTCCCAAGCAGGGAAAAAGGCCTCAGCAATAAAACAAGATATGGGTTGCCTGCTCGCCCGAACTGAGTTTTATGTACCTGTTCTCAGAACTTTGTATTAACACGTTAATTTACAATATAAAGCACTTTGACTCCACTGTTGTTGTTACAGTTGCTACATTGCTATATAAAATGAATTTAATTGTATTTAATAAAACTTTATGTAAACAACATTAAATTAAATATATATTGTGTTGCTTTCTTTCTGTCTTGTCTAATTAAAGAGTCAAAAAACCCAAACGTTACTCATAAAACAGGTTAAATTGTTGGAAAAAATATCCTGTTTTAGTTGCTTTCTGTTGTCTCAAACACACACCCTATTACCAATGAGTGAAGTGCACAGCCTTAAAAGATATCCTGTGATCAAATCAAATGACCTTTAGCCTTTAACTATAACTTACCCTGTAATTAAGTGACATTATCCTACCCGATCTATACTGGTCCTGTGTGGACACCCACCTGCCTTACTTAGAACTTGCTCCGCCTACAAAGGACTGAGCAGGTTAACCAGTCTCACTTCATTTTAGTGTCTTTTCTCCCATGACCTCTGACTGTACCAAACCACTTTAGCATCTTTGCAGTCTGACCTCCATCAATATCCAACTCACCCTATTGAGTGAATCGCATGGCCTCGCAGTACCAGTGTCAGGCAACAGTGAATTGCTGAAGGGATAAAACTGGCCACAGACAAGTCAGTATTGTAAGGTCGTTGCAGTAGTATTATTGTCCGGAGACAGTTAACTGGAATCCTGTCATTCCGGAGCTGCGAGATTACAGCCAGTGATATCTTTGACCTTTAGCAAGTCTCCTCATGGGTACCGCCCTTTAATAGTTAAGCCAGGCTGAGGGAATTGGTGCGTGTGTGTGTGAGAGAGTGTGTGAGCGTGCTGCACGAGATGACCTCTCCCGCTGCATCCTTGGGTAGCTCTGCTTGAAGCTGAGACTAATTTCCATTCTATAAATCCTCTCATCTGAAGGATGCATCTAATGCGATCGCAGACTAGAGAAATGCAATGAATGTAAAATGCAATCCCCAATTTCTTGCACATTTTCCCAGGATAACGAGCTGACATTGATCTGCTCTTTTATTTTTGCCTTTCAACCTAATTTGGTATTATTAGTCTTCAACAATCAGGTATTCACTAACGTGCCATGGTCCCATAGTTTTGAGTTTTGTAGGTTTATGGGTGTCTTTTGGGTTTTGTGAAAGGATTATGTTGTAGCTCTATATTGTTTATGGTTTCTGTTTATCGTATCATTCTGGTGGTTTTTAGTCTTTGTTATCTGTGCCTTTAGTTCCTTGCTTAGCATGCTTAGCTTAGATGTTCATTGTTTGCTACTTCCTGTCTTGTTATCCCTGATCTCTTCTTGCTGCATCTTCCACCTGTTTTCCCCTAGCCTCATTACCTTGTATATTTATTGACTTGACACTCTCTTCGCCCTTTGTCGTGTTCGCTCATTTTGCTCCATATATCTTCGTTCCGTGTTTCCTTGTATTTACTTTTCCTGTTTCCTGTTTTTGTGTTAGTAGCAATACACCTGTTCTTTGAGTTAACACTGTTTCCCAGAGTCTTGCGTTTGCGTCAACAACCTGCAAATCGTGACAAAACTAGAGGCCACTCAGCTCTGTCAAAGCATTGCATTTGCCATATGTTAAAGTAGAACACACTGGGGTGTAGTAAATATGAGGATGTCTTGTTGTTTCCAAGTTTAGCACATAAAATTAAACTTCAACTATAAAACATGATGTTGAATCAGCAACTGTTTAGCCAGACATCCTTTTCATTTTTAATTTTCTTGGTTTAAAATTGACCATTTACCTTTAATCCACATGAAGCTTGTGAGGCTTTTGTCTTTGAGAATAGTTATTTTTAAAGTGTGTGAAGGTGGATTGAACTCAGAAATATCTTCTTCATGGTTAACACTATTTTCATTAGTATGTAAGAAAGATGTGCACGTTCATTTAAAACATGTCAGAGACATACAACGTGCTTTGAAAGCGAACATATCTCAGGGGAAATATCGCTCTCAAACAACCCAGCGCATACTGGGAAGCCTGTGAATGTACTGGTACCATTTGGTATAAATGCATCTATAATACCCTGTTGTAAATGTTGTCAATAAGACAACATGAAAAAGTTGGAGATGTGGGAAGTTCTGTCGAGCTTATATACTTAAATGTTTTTAGTTAATATTTGAAAAAAAAAAGAAGAACGTGTTGATTTTATTAAATTTCATTGCCATAATCTGTTGGAGTTAACTGCTGCCTGAAATCAAGCATTGTTTCAAAAAATAGGTTTTTACATTAGCAATTCAGCCTTGGACGAGTGGAGAACTTCAAACCTTGGTTGTGCCTCTCTTAGAAAAAGTAAAGCTCTCTGCCTGAAGCTAATTTCAAAGTAATAATATGTTGCAGTGTCTGAGAGGTTCCTGGTGCCAAACACACTGTGCAGCCTTCATCAAGAGATAATAGAAATGATTCGACTCTTCTACTCTATTCTAGTGATGTGTGAACATTTGCTATTCAAGATATTCCTCAAACCATCCTATCATTTTTAAATGTAAATGTAATAATAAAATAATCACTTCAAAAACTTTTTGTTTACTTCACATTTTGGCTTTTTCTGCTCTCAAGAAAACAAAGACTTAAAAAGACTTTGAAACTAACATATATGATAGTTGAAGGGTCTCAACGAAAGGCCTCAAGCGAGAAATGCCAGGAGAAAAGCCAGTCAGGGATTTTAATAACAACCACATGACACCAAACTTCTTAAAAATGAACAAAAAATGTTGCATTTGAGGAAA
The DNA here is from genome assembly GCF_965226115.1 of Aulonocara stuartgranti. Lineage (NCBI taxonomy): Eukaryota > Metazoa > Chordata > Actinopteri > Cichliformes > Cichlidae > Aulonocara > Aulonocara stuartgranti. Next base: position 28,736,625 of record NC_138944.1, on the reverse strand, counting down.
TCACTGTTATTATGCCAACAAATTGTCTTTCTCAGAATGGACCTTATAATCCCCTTTGAGATATGAGCCGTGAACTGAAGCACTTTGATTTGAGTTTGCCCCGTTGATTTGTCTCATTACTGAAATTACTTTAATTATTGTATATATCTTTGAATTCTCTATTTCACTGTAATAAAAGGACATAACTACATAGAGTGGATAACTGTAACTTGTTAATTCAGCTTGTGACCTTAAATTGTTTTTGGACTGTCTATATGCCACTTTTTACAGCTACTGCAGCATTTGTGGGAAATTACATTTTTAAGGGATGCAACTTAAGTTATTGTATTTACTAGAGATGGCACGATACCACTTTTTTATGTCCGATACCGATACTGATATCATAATTTTGGATATCTGCCGATACTGATATAAATCCGATATAGCGTATTTTATTATCAAAATATTTCTTAAAAGTATCTTGCTCCATTTTGTATAAGTTCATACTCAAGTTTAAAAAACAAAACAAAACTAAAGCTATTCTGTTATACCTGTATGCCAAAAATACACTGCACCCAAAATATTTCATAGTTCAGCAATACTGATCAATCTAGTAAACTTAAACCTGCACCATCCTCCCTATTCTGGTATTTTAAAGAGTACTTGGTGGAAATATTAAGCAACCTAACTAATAGGGTTGTCAACTCCCAGCAAAAAAGAAAAAAAGAAGGGAACCACCCCACACCCTCTGCCCCATAATGCTTAATTGACATAATCGACTTTAATTTAATGCAAGTGTAAAAATAAATAAATAAAAAATGCGCAGAAATCAATAATTTTTCTACAATAATTAAATAGATTCAACATCTTTATTCAACAGAATTGCAGACTGCACACATGGTATCTTCCCAAAGGAAAAAGTACTATAGCTTACTAGGGTATATATTAGACTTAATAGTTGCTATATACAGTAATGGATTTCTATACATTTTACATCAGATGAAAACTTTGGTTGTAAGATTCAGATAATTATTTATTAAAAGTGAGACATTTTAAATGAGAATAAGAAAGAAAAGTATTTCTTTGTACCGTACCCCCCTTTTCCCTGTTAATGCCCTACCTGGGCCCCTGGCAAAACTTTGCTAGACCCGCCCCTGCACAGTTACCAGCCGTCATGGAAAAGGATCCTGGTGTAGACAGTAATATTAAATAAGTTCTAACAGTTGCTTATCAAGGTTAAATGTGCTGCTGTTGTTTATCCGCTGGTTTCCTCTTCCTGGCGCAAATTGAGCGATAAACAAACAAGAGAGACGGACTCGCGACAGAAAAGCCGATCAGCTGATCATCGACCAGTTTCATGATTGAAGTAGCAGCAGAAGAGGGGGAGAATGAGAGGCAGTCGCTCCCAGCATTCGCTGGAAATGCTTTACAAACATTCAGAGATGAACTCACACACTTGCTTTACTTCTCTGGGATACCTTTAAATGCTGGTTTGGGAGCACCTAGCGAGGCTCCAAATGCTCAACCAGATCCTCGTGCTTCCTCCCACAGTCCAAAGACACGCAATTAATTGGGCTACATTAATTGGTGATTCTAAATTGGCCATAGATGTAAATCTGAGTGCAAATGATTCTGTTTCTCTGCGTTAGCCCTGTGACAAATTGGCAGTGTGTCCTGGGTGTATCCTGCGTCTTGCCCTATAACAGCTGGGATAGGCTCCAGCCCCCCATAATCCTGAATTGAATAAGCAGAATTGGCAAACGGTAGAAGTGCCTATGAGTGTTTTACAGCCAGATTTCCACGCAAATTGGGAAACCGTGTCAAATTTGAATATAAACAGAATGCAGTAATTTGTCAATCTGCCTCTAATATTGATATGTGTGGTTGAAACAAAACAGTGACCACACCAAAAAATGCTCTGCTTACCAGTGATTGTAGGGCCTTACTCTAATAACTTTGTGGTTCTTTTGGAGGCCAAATTGTTTTGAAATACTCAAATTTTTGTTTGACTCTATTGCCGATAAGCAATAGTTCAGATTCTTGTAAGAGGTTTGACAGTCGTCTAGTGACCAGTCACAGCTGAGCAGGCTTTGTGTCTATGATTTAGCATCATAGAAAACCAAGACACTGTATTGGTAAAACGCCAGTTTAATAAAACAGTAACAGTCTTGATCCAGACATCTTGGCTACACTGGAAGCTCAAAAACTGGCAGTTACTCCCAGCAGCAAGTCAGTATCTCACTTTGCATTACTCTCACTTAATAAGCTGAACTGTAAAAGAGCCCAATGAGTGACTTCCAGTACAGAATGATGTATGTTTTATGTATGCTTTAATGATGTCTGTGCAACGCCATCATGATAACAGTCATTAAATGCTGGTTTTTGAGTTTGTGACCCAGAGACAGATTTCTGAATGTTTTCACCAACAACAACTTGAGTCCTGGAGTCTTTCCTATGTCACGATCTGAGGAGACAGACCGTGCGGTGGTGCGTGTGGTGGACCCAGGTGCGAACACAAGAGAGTAGACCGGAGTAAACTTAAACTGAAAGCGAGCCTTTATTATGGCTGATGACAGGTTTCAAACAAAGCAGAAATACCGTGATACCGTGACTAAACTGGGAAGCAGATACTGATAAGCTATGAAGACTCAGAAAACCATGACGATGACTGTAAAGACTGGCCGTGAGGACATGGAGGGTGGGAACACAGACGACGCAACACAGACTGAATGAAACACAGAGACTAAATACACATGAGGGATGATCAAGGGAAGTGGAAACACATGAGGGGGGAACAGCTGATACACATGAACCTAATGACAGGACAGGGAAAGTGAAACTACAAACACTGACATTAGACACAGACTTCCAAAGTAAAACAGGAAACATGGAGATTAGACGTGACCTGAACTGAACATAACCACACAGATATGACGCATGACAGGTAGACGCACGAACCAGGGAGACTGAGTACAGGGAGATGACATAAACACTAAGAAACAAAGGACTAAACAGCAACCTCAAAATAAACTAGATGAACTAAACTAGGGCACAAATGAATACAAAAGATGCATAAAACTCAAACACTGGGTCGCTCGGCCCAGGACCATGACATCCTAAGCCTCTCTGAGATTGTTTAAATCCCATTTATGTTACAGACCTGCTGCGTGTTTGTGAAATCATCACACAATTTTTCCTTTTATTTTGTGTTGTTCTTACTCTTCAAAGACTTCAGGTGTAAAAACATACTTATTAAATTGCATACCTACAGTACATCCAGTTTTGCCCACATGGCGTAGGTGGCATGGCAATTTAATTAATCTGAACATGACAATGTCCATCTTGGATGTCACTTTATAATAAATGATATGGCCGGCAAATTGCTGGTGATTGGTTTAATTATAACCGATGAAAATTATAATTTAATTATTACTGATGAGATTGTGGCACTTTGTAACTAACGTTTGATAGAACAGATAAATGTTCATCTGAGGACAATAGCCCAGTGTGTTGTCATTTTGTAAGTGAATTAAATACAGAGCTGTCTTGGTGTGATTGCTGATGGTGAAAAGGAAATTGCACCGTTAAGAAGATTTAATGTTTTCCCTTGAAGGGTCTCACCAGAGCATGCAACATCAACATCATCATTGCCGTGCTTTATGGGACAACAGATTAGAGTCTTTATCCCTCCCAGGGAGGCTGAACCACAGGGCGAGGAGGTAAAAGTGTCAAATCTGTCCATGTGTTGGGATTAATGCCAAAATTATGTCTGTGCATTAACCTTTGTAGCTGGAGTCAGAAGGCAATAGCTTAATTTAACTTCGCATAATGATTGAAAACACATAAACATGCTGGCTCAAAAGTTTAAAATTATGATTAGCATTACCTCAAAGTTCACCAAGTTACACTTCATTTTGTGCATTTAATCTGTGTACACATAGCATGTTTTCTTCAGTGTCAGACGTTTAAAACTACTGTCACATCATGGTCCCTCAACCCAGTTTTTGAGTGTATTATGGTCTATCTTCACTTTTGTTTTCTTAGTGCATCTGAGTTTGTTATTTTTAGTTCCTGGTTGAGTGGTGGTTCATGCTGTGATGTATCTGTGAAGGTTCTCAGTCATCCAGGTCATCATTGTCAAAGGAGCTTGCAAAGAAAAGCGTCTGGACTTCTTTAAGTTACTTGAAGACGTTTCACCTCTCATCCGAGAAGCTTCTTCAGTTCTAAGGTCAAATGGTGGAGAGTCCCAGATATAAACCTAGTGGGAGTATCCCCCACAGAGGGACAAAAGGACCCCCTGATGATCCTCTAATCACCTGAGCCAAGGTGTGAAACTGGGTGTGGGTCCCAATCAGCCAGTTTCCCGAAACTGCTGCTGTGATGTACCTTTGTGCAACCATAAGAAACAAAGACTACAGCTGCGCAAAGTTCAACCACACGATCAAGGGAAACACTGTGGACTTTTTGACAACTTTACGTGCATTTATAGGGACCTCCAGAGGTCCTTTCAATGGCTCTGGGGACCTCGCGAGGAAAGCTTTCTATAGTTAGCTGTTTTTAGTTACAAAGCTTTACAAAGGTTTCTTCTTAATGAATGAACATAACACAAACAGCACGGTGGCATGGCGATTAGCACTGTTGCCCTGCTGCAAGGAGGTCCACCACCTCGCCGGAGGCTTTCTGTGTAGAGTTTGCATGTTTGCGTGGGTTCTCTCAGGGTACTCAACCTTCCTCCCACAGTCCAAAGACATGCAATTAGTAGGGTTAGATTAATTGGTAATTCTGAAGTGCCCATAGGTGTGAATGGGTTAGCCCTGTGGCAGACTGGCGTGTACCCTGCCTCTCACCCTATAGTAGATGGGATAGGCTTTAGCCCTCCCATGACCCTGACAAAGATAAGTGGAAGACGATGGATGGATGGACAACACAAACTCTCGTAGAGGATACAGTGTCAGAGTGGTACATGTTTTGAAGTGACAAGCAGCAGGTGCATTTAGTATACGTCGAGCAGCTGCAAAAAAGACCAAACAAACATAGAAGCAGAGCGCAGTGGCCTGCGAAACACAAATGTTGGGTCCTATACTCTAGCTAGCGGTCAGCGCAGAACGTGCTGTGTCTTATATAAGGCTCGGCCTGCCAGTCATGACAATTATTCCTAGCTTTAGTGCACCACACAGTAGTTCTTTTTGCCCAACTGTTGCTGATGTAGACACTTCTTAAATGGCTGCAACATGACTTTTTTAAAACCTAACTGTACAAATTAAGTAAATGCAACAAGTTAGCATTAGAAGTTATAGCGTCCTTGTAGGTCAACGTTTGTGTTAAACTAAATTAAATGTATCCATTATCTCAGATTTGATGTATTTCTAAATTATGTTCCTTTCTTTAACCGAGTCAAAATAATACAATGCTTTCTGATGGCTAGTCTGCTTGGCCAGTAGGGGTTTACGCAATGCGGTTACAGAAAATAGCTTCTTTTCTACCTTGTGCTGCTCACAATTGACGTTCTCAAAGGCATTTCATTGGGGATGGACTAGATGAGTGTTGGATTTCTCCCAAGATCGAAGAGCAGAGAAATCTAATCTGGAAAACAATGCCGGTACAGTGGCTGCACATCTGAAGAGAATTCTCTGCTGGGTATATATGCAAATGTTTTACCACTTTTTCAATTTGAGAGAGAAAAGGCTCAGTGCAACCAGTTTGATAAGATTTTTTCATTCTGTCAGAATGCATACACTTTAAGAGGATTCGGTCATCGTCAGCTTGCTTTAAGTATGTGACAATCATAACAATCTCCCCTTTCCACTGCTCTTGGTGGTAAATCCGCTTTTTTTATCTTATCCCTCAGTGCGAAACACTATCTGGAACAGCCTGATACAGTGTGCAATAAATGTATCTCTGTATATATACTGAAATTCAGGTTGTTGTCAAAAATGGTATTAAGGCTTAGATAAACAAAAAAGCAATAAATTCAATATATATTTTTTAACTTTAGTAATTAATGCAGTCTAATTGGATTTTTTTTTTACAATATTATTTTTTAATTGGAAAATTAATGCCTCTACCAGCCTGGTATTAATTGGGATTAGTAAAGGATGCGCCCATATGTTTTTTGTTTTGTTTGTCCCTACGTCTGATTAGAGGTTTAAAAGGTAAAAACTGATCAAACATGGCATCTGTTTAGTGAAAACATACAGATGGTATTTTTAATATAACTAGAAACATGTTTCTATGAAATAAAAAAAAAATCAATTAGCTTTCTTTACAATATCTGAACTCAGTTTTTTAAATTATTTAAATCACATCACCTTCCTTGTAAATGATTATGGCCTAAATTGTCTGTGCTGTCAGAGAGGCGTGTATCCTGTCATTTAGTGCATTTGGATAAGCTTTAATTAACCTGGTAACCATGGTATTTCTTTTTGAAAGCATTTTTGTTTTACTGGCTGATGGGTATCTCTCTTTGTATTTTGTCATGAAAATCCCTGGATGAGCGCAGGAACACCTCCAGACATCATTATCTGTGAGCACAGTTCACCGTGCCATCCACAAATGGAGATTAAAGCTCTATCATACAAAGAAGAAGCCATATGTGAACGTAATCCAGAAATGCCACCATCTGCTCGGAGCCAGAGCTCAATTAAAATGGACTGAGGCAACGTGGAAACCTGATTTGTGGTCAGATGAATTGAAATGTGAATGTAGAGAAAATGTACACTGTGTCCAGGATGGTCGATCAACTAGAATCCTATATCAGATAAGAATGAGACAACATCCCTCTCCCAGATGTTTAAACCAGTCTCCTCAGTTTCTAGACCTATACGTTATTTTAAAAAAGTGCAAAATCCACAGGTGGAAATATTGAATTTGCAGTTTTTGCCCCATAAGTTTTTTTAAATAAACTATATTACTTGGACAATTTTGAGAACATTATCTGATTTAGCTGTTTTTTGCACACAGCATGATTCTCGGTCTGCACCTTTGGAAATTTAATCATACACAAACATAACAACTAGTTACTGTATTTCTGATCCATACACAAACAGAATTGGGGGAAAGTTGGCATACAGAGACAGAGTGTTCCAGTGTTTTCTGTAACAAACCCAAAAGTTTTCTTTACCTCATCTGGCTGAAGAACAAGTGAGCTTATGAAATGGCGAGACACTCATGAGTGATTGTTCATCCACAGTTGACAAGAATCAGTAATCCTCCTATAGGATTATGGCTTCTTCTCTGTGGAATAGTCTCCCCTTAAATATTAGATCTGCACAAACACTTGAGCAATTTAAATCATTACTAAAGACACATTTCTATGCCCTGGCTTTTAACACACTATGACCCAAGCATTTTGGTCTTATTTGAATTAGTTTAGTTATTGTTTTAATTCTTTTATTGTCCTATTATTGTTTTTTATTGTTATTATTGTATTACATTGTTGCTTTTTAATACCATTTTTATATTGTTAAGCACTTTGTGCAGCATCGGCTGTTTGAAATGTGCTATATAAATAAATTTGACCTTGACCTTGACCTATAGTATTGCTCAAAATTTAATCAAACTTATTCAGTTTATGTTTACACTTTATACTAAGCCTAACTAAGCTAGTCATCTTATCCCACGACTACAGGCATGCAGTTAGTCTGCTCAGTGATTTAAGCATTTCTGACATTATTGATTGCTTGAATATGACCATTGTAAATAACCTTTTTTAAAACTAGCTGTTCTTTTATACCAGCTGTAAATATTAATCAATTTATCGAGAAACCAACCCCTATGTGTTTTATTTCTTTGCTCAAAAACTTTCCTCATAGTTTCTCTCTTGTTACTAATCATGAATTATTCATCATTTTTTAGAAAAATGCAATCTAATCCTAGCTCAATTCACAGCGCTGAGAATACCCTCATTAAGGTGATCAATGACTTATTAGGAACTGCTGGTTTTTACATTTTAATTAAACTTTATTAAGGTGGTTCCTCTTTAGCAGGTCCATTTAATTTTGTTTCTATATCTTGAATTGATTGTTTTAATTTAATTGTGATGGTGCACTGGCTTAACTTTAATAGTTTTTACCTGCTTAACTATCTGTGAAACACTGTTGCTATAATTAGGATATTTCCCTTGTCTTGAAGATTTCCCTTTACTAAGATAATATTAAAAATTTCAGTATTTGGACACCAACCAAATGTGTCCAAATACAGGATCTCGGTTCCCGTTTATATTACATGTTTCAGCGTCTTACAGCAGCTTATTGTGATCAGTTGATCAATTATCCCTTGATTAATGTCCAATCCCGTGATTGACAACAGCTAGTTAAAACTAGCCACCCAAAAGTACAGAGATTTTAAAACCTTCTAGTAAACAGGGTCCCAGCTTCTCCTGGGAAAAGTCACCACTGCCATAATCCTCGCAGCCCGGACCCTCCACACATCACACATCAGACTGCGGAGACAGGGCATGAAGGTGGTAAGGAGGAACTAAGGGGGGCGAGGCTGGACAATGTGACTTCGATTGCTCTGTTGAGGGTGGGGCTCGATGGCGAACCTTTGGCCGCTCTGGTGGGGGGTTTATGGGGGACAAAAAGGAATTGGGCCGGGGGGTAGATCTGAGCCCAGCATTGACCCGCTCCATCATCTCAGTGAATTTCAGGTGTGGGGAGGAGGGAGAAAGGGAGGGGGAGGAGGGTGATGGCCTGTCAGGGGTTTGGGGGGACTGGGGAAGATCGTGGTCCCTGGTCCTGGTCGTTGGTGTTGTTGAGAGAGTTGGAGGCAAATAGGGACCCCTCTTCTTGCCTCAGATGTCTCTCCTTTCTGAGGCTCTTCCTGGGTGGGGGCAAATGGAGCTCCTTCTCAAGGTTTCTGCTGGGCTTTGTCTGTTCTTGGAGTACTGTTTGTTCCTCTTCATGAGATAACTCCTCGTTTATCTCAGCCTTGGCACCAAGCACAGATGGATGACGTGTGGAATAAAACAAGTTGGAGGTGAACAGTTTCACCCTTGACTTGTTAAAATTAAATCCATTTGCTTTAAACAGATGCCTGCGTTCCCAAAAAATATTAAAGTTGTTGATAAAATGCACTGAGTGGTCAGCACATGCTGATATAAGCCATTTATTCAGTGTAAACAACCTGCTGAATCTCTCGTCTCCTCTGACGGGCGGTACAGGTCCACTGATGAATACAGCTGCATTCAGAGAGTTTACAGTATTTAGTAATCCAGTAAAGTCCCGTTTCAGAACCTCCGACTGTTGTTTGGACACATCGTTTGACCCTGTATGCAGAACAATGTTTGTCACAGTTGGATATTCATCTGCAATTTGAAGAATTCTCTCCTTCAGGTTGTTGACCATATCCTTAGGAAAGCAGAGGACTTTAGTGTTCTTACCGCACATCCTTTGTACATCCTTTACGGCAGAGTCACCCACAATCAGAGTTTCAGGCCTAGCCTTTAGCTTTCCCTGTGGTCTTTTACTTTTCAACAGATTTTCAGACTTACTTCGCTGCTTTTAGATGGATGGTTGTCCGATATAGATCCAGGGTCCTTTGATAGTGGAGCAAATCTGTTGTGCAGTTTCACATTCAGTTGTTTTGGAGGTTTGTTGTTAACCTTCCTATTCACGGTTGTCCAGTCCTGTTTCCTCTCGTATACAGGGGTATTTAATTTTTACCTGGTAAATGACATTTTCTTGTTAAATCACAAAACAGCTACTAGTACTTCTGCTACTACTACTAAAATAATAATCATCATTATCATTATTACTATTAATAGTCTAAAAAAAATGTCACTTGTTCAGCCATCTTACAGTGAAATAGCCCTGTGCTATCTCTGTGACCACCTGTGTGTGTGTGTGTGTGTGTGTGTGTGTGTGTGTGTGAGTGAGAGAGAGAGAGATATACACAAGGTAGTATATATGTCGATGTGAAACACATCAAGGGTTCCTGCTTGTGCATTCCCATCATTCACAGCATGTAATATCTCCTCATGGGTATCGACTTAGCAATGACACAGAATTTCCATTAGCTCCCAGCAAAGACTGTTGTCAGGTTACTGTGTTGCAACTTTACTACTAGCACTAAACATGCCTCAGACTTATAAAGTGGAAGACAGTGAGATGCATTTTCTCTCTTCTCCATACAGAAGTATCATAAAATCAAATGTGTAACTGTTCCAAAGCTGGCACATTATAGTAATTGTGCTTCTTGGATCGTTTCTAAGAAGCAAAATCACATCACTGTGCATTCACTCTATTCACTCTAGCATGATGGGTAATTTCAACATTTCCGCTGATTCAGTGACGTTGAAAACAGTAACAGTCAGTCAGTAAATTCTACACAGAAATGAAGTTTTTGCTTTATCTGCTGAAACATGAAGTCTAGATCATATATATATATTATTATTAACATTATGAATGTAAATGACGGTTTTATGAAGTTATGTCACAATGCAGTTTTTAAATGTTTGTGAAAGAATGGTATATATAATTCTCTTTTCATAAAGTGTTTAGGCAGACATCTTAGTGATACTGAATTGAAATGAAAATATAAACTGTATAAATCTGTGTTAAAAATAATTGCTTTGTTTTTCTGATCTCTCTTTTGCTAACAGTGATCCTACCAGAGTACCAACCAAGAATTATCCTACTCCTTTTTCCTGAGAAGAACTTTCTATCATATCTGTAGTTTTGGTTCATTTATGGAGAAGCAAAAAGTGTTGTAAACAAAACTATTGTTTTTTTGGGTTTTTTTTGCTATGACATAGCAAAGAGCTGTGGTGGACAGAAACATGTTAGCTAACGGCATGGTTAGCTAACATGCTAATATATAATGTACGGACAAATTTACACTGGGCACACTGGGTACAGGGAAAAATTAAAAATATTAAAGAACAATTTAGGTGTTGTGTTGGTAAAACAGCTAGTTAAACTAACTACCTAATTTCGCTAAATATGCTGGTTGGATTTGTACCTGCTTAGCATAGCAGAAGATGACATTCATCAAAGCATTTATTACTAATATGCTAGATGACTTAAAAGTTTCTTCACACTACAAGACGGTCTTTGTACAAAGGACCCAGTACCAAGGTCATTTGGGGGATTCTGAAATCAGTCAATAAAACAGCTCACCTTCAGTTCACATCACCCCGCCTCTGTGTGTCTGTATTTGGGTCTTTTACATATCATTCAGATTTCCAACAGATTCTGATGCTAATTCCTTTAGACCACATGTTGGTCAGGCGGTTAGTAAGAGGAAACGTATTTGTTACAGTGATTAACTACAGAGTGCTTGTTTGCTAATGCCGTCTCTGTATCCAAACACTACACAGATTGTAACTTATCTCAGAGTAAGCTGAGCCTGCTACTCTTATCTAGGATGCTAGAAACCAGAGATTTATCAGAGGCTTAGATCAAATCTTTCATAACAGGATTTACACAAGTCCTTGAAATAGACCGGACTCAGCCAGAGTCAAACCTGCTTTCAGAGGAATTAGCAAATAGGCAATAAGCGAAAATTTAAGGGTAAGAACAGCATTGGAGATGCAAGGAAGGAGATTTTTCACTTTGGCATGTTGTCAGGGCAAGAAAGGCAAGCAGTGCTTGTCCTGTGAAATGGAAAAATAGACAACATTTAAATTTTACCAAAAGGTTAAAAAAAAAAAAAAAATTCTTTAAGGGGGTCAGCAAGGATATACAGTCGACCCCCGCCTACTCATGGTTCAGTATTCCCAGATTCACCTATTTGTTATTCAAATTATTCTCAAAAATTTGCCTATTTGCTGATTTTTTGATAAAGCATGTAAAATATTCACTAATTGTTTTCGTTTTATTGTTGTGGCTAAATACATTTCTATGCTTAAAAGATTCTTTACTACTTTTCAAATATTAATATTAATCTAAACTCAGGCAAAATATCAATAGGCAGTTAAAACATTTTTAGAGGGGCTCGCAAATCACAGCCAGTTATGATCCCTAAACCCTGTGAATATCGGGAGTCGACTCTATATTTTATTTCACTTCCTTGGGAAACTTAAACCAACTAAAACTTCTCAATACCTCTAATTGAATACCTCAACTGCTACAATTATTCTTGTACAAACATTTTCAGCTGTTTTGAATGCAAACATCGGGGTTATTAGAGTATTAAATAAAGTATTTCGTTCTTTTTCTCCCTAAAGACCTCTTTTACGTCTGTGAGAAACCAAACTGCTTGAAAATTATTACAGGAGTGACTACTACAACATTAATTGGATCTATTCTACTCTCATTGCAATTGATGTTCTGGCAAGTATGGTGTGCAGTTTTTGACATATTTGTCTTATCCTGTGGTGCAACTACACATTTTTAAGCAGTGTGTTATGTACTTTGTTTACTCACTGTTAAGTCAGCTAATGAGGAATAATGAAAAAGATTTGAGAATCTTTGATCTTTGACCCTTAAACATTGACCCTGTTGCTACTTTAATTAATGTGGTTTTGTCAATAAACAATTGACAAAACCACCAGACTGGATAACATGTTGCTATTTATCTAAACATCTAAAGTGTGACTTCTTGTTCTTGTCTTGTTGTATAACTGCCCCCTTGATTTCATAAATGTTTATCACCTTCACACAAATCATATCCCATCTACTGATCGCTGCATCTGTGTAAATCTGAAGACTTGCCAGCAGTTATAATTTGGATTATCTTTCCCAAACACATTGTGTGGTTGGTCACATATACACTTTATAAACACACCATCACCACAACAGGCTCTGATGAGCAGGATGCATTTCCTCAATGCAACCAACGGCAACTGTTTGCATTCTCATCCTCAATGCATTCATTTTCAATATGGGGGCATTGGACTGTAAGTAAATCGAGCCCAAAACAATAGTGTTCTATCCTGCCAATCCCAAAACTTGGATTTCTGTCATTAGTAGTGTTAAGTGTTATGACGTATTTCTCCCAAGATAATCAAACTTCATGGAGCAGCAATTTTATTTTTAGCACACCCTTGAATGGTCAAAAATCGCAGCAATTGAGGAATTGGTCATTTGCATTTGCAGTGCTGGAAAAAATGGGTTGAATGTTAAAATTTTATATTTGATTTGATGAGAGTGTCAGAGTTTGACTGTGTGGAAGGCACATTGAGGACCCAAGTGCAGAAATCCGGCTACAGACTTGAACTTAATTCAGTTTTATTGCTGAAGTATACAAACCTGAAGGGAGAAAACAGACAGACCACAGTACATGACTGGGGACTCAGAACGAATAACAAAACACCTGGAGACTACAAAGGAAACACAGGTGGCAAGACACAGATGAGACTAGGAATAACAAAAGCCAGAACTAATAATAAACCCAGATGCAGTAGAGAAAGCTAAACTATACAGAACTAAGTCTGAAGTCATCTTTTAAATGTAGCAGAAAGTATCACGAGTCCACAACAAACTCAAAACACTGAGATCCAGAACCATGACAGACAGAAACTTTTGTTGACCGCACAGATGTCCTACATATTTGCTTAATATGTGCATTGAAGGACATATCTTGATTAAAAACGACTCCAAGATTTCCCACAGTGTTACTGGAGGCCACAATATCTGAATTTAGAAGCGGGAAACTAGAGGTCATCCAGGTTTTTATGTCTTTAAGACATTCCTGCAGTTTAACCATTTTGTAACACTGATGTAGCGCTAATGAATTAATACAGGCTAGGGATTGAGTGTAATTTTATGGTTATTATTAATCAGAAGATTTAGGGACGCTGCTGGAGCTGATGGGCAGTAATTAATAAATACACACAACACAAAAAAATGGTTTTGCAGGTACCATGTATTTAACCAAACCCCAAAAAAGAATAACAAGAAAAGAAAAACTTAAATAATCACTCCTGCTGCAGCTATCCAATTAATCAAAAACCCAGTGAGGGTACACAAAGACAACTAAACAGATTTGTCTGGCTTATACCAAGCAACACAGGTTCTCAAAAAACAGTTCCCCCATAAACACCACATGTTAATATCAAATCCACTGATCCACACTGAAGTCCATGAGTTTAATCTGAATGTCCATGAGAGATGTCCAAGCGCTATTGTCCATAAATGAAGGGAATGGTGTGTATGATTGCGGAAATCAGTGTATTTGGAAAATGGGGACAGAGCGTTGTCTTTGATAGCTTCCTACCCAACCGGTGGAAGCGTCAATTGCAGAATGTGTCCTGCTCCTAGCCGTTCATTGGCTCGCCATCCTTTTTCATACCCCAAAAAGGTTCACCTGGCCTGCATTAAATAAACAAGGCCAATAAGAAATCACAAGAATACAAAAATGTCAGCCAGTTAAGCTAAATACATTAAGTTATTCTTGTTCCTGTGTACACAATTTATAAATAAATAACCAAACAATGTATTGGTTAAATATAATATTTCTAACCAATAAGGATTTAACTGAAAACATTTCAACTGCTACATACATACATACTATGTAGCTCCACAACATTTGTTATTCAACAACTATCAGTCAAATCAAAATCAAATTGTTTGGACCGGCAGCAGCCGATTAGCGTCAGCTGGTAGCAATACAAACAGTCAATTAAAAGTTCAAACTCACCAATTCCGTTCTGTTCAGTGCACAACAACATTATGGCTCTGGCTCACAGTAATCAGCATCTAAGTTGCATAAGTTAGTTGGTGTTAAAAAATGCATTAAAACGGGAAAAGCAAATGTTTGCCAATACACACCTGCAACAGCTCTGTCACCTGGCTTGCCTCCACGCATCTGACGGGAGGAAGCCGGGACAGGCTTACTATGACCTACATGCCATCCGATTGGCTGAGCAAAGTCATGTGGTTGGAGTCATGCATTTGTGATGCGTTCAATGGCAGGAAATAAGTGCAGGAAATTACTCTGGGTTACAATTTGGTGAGTGTTATCTGGCTTCATGGATAGATAAAGCTGGGTATCATCTGAATATAAGTAAAAATGTATGGTATGCCTTCTTATGACGCTGCCCAGGAGAAGCATGTTTAATGTAAACAGAATTGGTCCTAGCACAGAACCCTGTGGAACTCCAATATCATCCTTTTGATATGATTCAAGCTACTGCAGCACAATGCCTTTTTACCTGTAGCATGCTCTAGTCTATGTAATTAAATATTATCCTCAACAGTATTAAACACTGAACTTGTAGGACAAGCACAGAGATAAGTCTGCTGTCAGGAAAAAGGTCATTTCTAACCTTCACTAAAGCTGTTTGCGTTCTGTGATGAGCTCTGAAACCTGACTGAAACTCTTCAAATACACCATTTCTCTGCAGATGATCAGTTAGCTGTTTAACAACCACTCTTTTAAGAACAGCTGGGTCAAGTGATGGCTTTTTAAAAAAAATGGTTTAATTACTGCCAGGTTGAAGGCCTGTGGTAAATAGGCGATTAAGAGAGATAGGTTGACCATATTTGAGTCCGAAACATTAATTGATGATAGGACTTCTTTGAGCAGCCTTGTAGGAATGAGGTCTAGATGACACGCTGATGGTTTGGAGGAAGTAATTATTGAAGTAAGTCAGAAAGATCAATTAGTGAGAAAGTGTCTAAATAAATAAAAGAAGCTTTACATAATGTTATGACATAAATCACTCAGCCGACCAAGTACTCTGCCTTTCAAACGATATTCATCTTAAAATATTTTCATCTAAAGACCTATAACAAAGAATCAGTTGTTATTCCCATGATGATACTTTTCTGCAGCACTTAAAAGAGCACAGCTACAGTTAGGTTCCCTAGGATTCAACCTATTGCACTACTTTCATTTCTGACATTGTGCAGTTTCTCTTTACAAACCCCACCCGCATGCCTCCTCTTACACTCTGAGGATCTTTTAAACATAGGCTCTAAACAGACAGTTTTTCCATTGTGTTATTTGATTTGTATGTGTGGTTGCCACTTATCACCCACACACTTCTATAGTTAGACACCTTAGCTTTCACACATATAGTATTAAAACACCAATGCTTACTTCAGTGGATATCTTGTCTATAGAGATAGTCAGGTATGAGGGCAGTTCTGAGAAAGTCCTACAGTATGAATTTGTGAACTCTTTATACTGAAATTGAACTGCTTGAAATACAGGAGAAATACCGGCGATGATCATTTTGACCTCTTCACATGCATTTTTCATTTCAGTGTGACAATTAAAACCTTTTGCATTAGATGGTCAAACCTTTCAATATGTACAAGCACAGCTGCAGCAGCTGGCTCTGTAATGATTCCTGCATTGGTAAATTAGATGATAATTTTGCAGACTACGATTGCAAACTGAACCGATAGCGCTCTTCGGTATATGGCTATACCATAAATCTGTTCCCGGTTGCCAGGAGATGTTTATTGGCCAATGAAGACTTTCATTACCCACCTCTTTCCACTCCCAGATTAACATTCAGATTTTTTCATCAATGTTTTTAATGATCACTAGTTTCACTGCTGTGCAGCTGGTGCATCGCTATGACAACAGAACACTGCAGTGTTATTTAT
The DNA here is from genome assembly GCF_965226115.1 of Aulonocara stuartgranti. Taxonomy (NCBI): domain Eukaryota; kingdom Metazoa; phylum Chordata; class Actinopteri; order Cichliformes; family Cichlidae; genus Aulonocara; species Aulonocara stuartgranti. The sequence continues at coordinate 28,720,147 of NC_138944.1, read as the reverse complement.
TTGTTATTTATCTGTATCATAACCATATAAGAAATTCGTTTTTATCTGATCTGATTCTGATACTTGGGAATTACTTGTTGGTTGTTCCAGACATGAAACACAAATTGCCTTTAATTGCAAATTGAATTAAATTCTCTTACATATAATTGTGTAAACGTATCTGGATGACTAACACTACCTTCTGAATAACCAAAATTAAGATTGTGTGTGTGTATGTGTGTGCGCATATCCATCTGACAGATGAATCCCAGAGAATGGAAAGCGTGCATGTGACAAGGACTGAGGTGAAGGGAGGCTCGGAGACTGATGGAAATAATTTTGGAACATGCACGGGAAACACCTCTTTTTTTAGCACCGAGCAAAGCAGAAGCATGAGCTGAATGATTCTGAGTGAGGGGAGGGAGGCTAAAGGGGGGTCGAGGGGGAAATAAATAAATAAACCTGGTATTATTTTTATCTCTGCTGCATTCATACATTCATGAATCTATATGAATTGTGCTGTTTCTGCCTTCAGCAAATCCCATCCTTGCTTTTGTTGCTGCTCGGCTTATTTGCAAACGGCAGACAAAACATCATGGTGTGGTAAAACCCTATCAGTTGTGGCAGGTTTTAGGATTGACATGCAGAGCAAAAAAAAAAAAGAAGAAGAAGGAGAAGAAAGTGTGTCCATGCTCAGAAATGTGTGGGTGTGTGTGTGTGTGGTGCGTGCCTGTGTGTGTCTGCACGCTGGCTCGTGTGCCCACATCTATGAGAGTGACAGAGTTGGTGTGCTACTCTGCTGTGAAATATCCTGAAATGGCTTGCCTTCAGGGGTTTGTGAGAGTATGAAGCAAAACGTGACTGTGTAGTCAGTGTTTCACGACTGAATGGAAAGGAGGGGGAGGGGCGTGCGCGCAAGACAGCAAAGAGACTGAATGAGCGGGCAGGTAAAGGAAGAGTGAGGAGATGAAAAGGATTCAGATATAATGTAAGAGAGGGAGAAGGAAAAAAACATATAAACTTCTCAATGAGGTGAACGAGGTGAATGACAGAGGGAAATTGCATACAAGGGAGTGGAAGCAGTGCGCTGTAGAGGCTAAGTCTGTCACGTGCAGCGCTTTTCATTTTGTCAGCCTCTGTGGCACCATTGTGACTAAAAATAGAGTGCATATAAATAGAAGTGGGTCAGATCTTTGCTATCTAAAGGACAAAGTGGTGTATTTATAAATAGCACATTTAACCATATATGCTCTTTCCCCTTTATGTCTTTATCAAAATGTCTTAACCCTCTCAAGGCAGGCGTTGCAGATTTGCAACAGTTAAAAGCTAACAACCTCAGTTTTTTTTACTCAGCAGTACCACTGCAGGTATTCTTTTGTGCATTAGCAACAAAAACTTAATTTGAGCCTGAGAGGGTTAAAAATGTGATAGTTGGATAGATAAGATTTACATGACGGATGTAGAAGATGTGCAACCTAAGGGTGAATGATACTGCACTCACAGGGAATTTTAGAGTGTAACCATTATGTCAATTTCCATCTCTATTTTTTATTCTTGGTCTCTACTGGAGTACCTTTGCATGATTCACAAAAATATCCATGTCTGTCTTAAACAAAGTCCCTCATTTCATCCACTGTTTGAAAAAAGCCCTTTCAGCTCCTCTGCCTGGAAAGACAGCTTTTCTTATTAGCTGCCCCTCACAAACAGAAGGATTGAATAGCAGGTCAGAGAGGCTGCTGAGCTAAATGACCAAATTAGGCATATCCACCCTCTTTGACATCATATAGATCCAATACCAGAAACAATCTCATAAACAAAGTGTTTAAAGGGTAAGTCACACTAGAATAAAAACAAGATTTCATGTTGTAGCTGCAGTCACCAACTAGTCACCCAGAAGTAGAGCTTGCAGCACCCTCAACCTCTGGTTAATCCCATTCAATCCCGAATCATCTGTGCACAGTCACAGTAATTTTGTTCATGTTGCAATCTGAAATTGTGGTGTTTCCTAGTGTGACTACTGCATAAAGAAGTCTGAGGCCTGAGCTGTTGGCTAACTGGAGTGACTTGCACATATGCTGACCTCTGTTATTTCAAATGCACATCTTTAATAATTAATTTAAAATGTTTGTATTTCATTCTTCTGTGAAATACTTTACACACTTTCGATACACATTTTAGTCTACTTTGCTGTGTGTGGGCCTTTGTGCTATGCAGCTATAGCTGATTGTACTGCTGCATGTCTTGGTTAGGATACAGATTTTAAATATCATATTATCATTATCCAAAGGAAGAAATAAAAGTAATATAAGCCCCTACCACCAACCATAAACACATGATAGATCCGCTTGATATTCCTTTTTATTTTTGACTTTCAAAAGTGTCACTCACTCTTTGTTTTGATGGTTAGTAACATTTAAATCTCAAAGAAAGGTAAAAATGAACTGACAATTGAATTAGGTGAAGATATACACAAAAAACATTAGAATTTTTCTCACTTAACAACAGATAACAAATAAAAAAAAAGTGGCATTTATTGTAAAGAGGCCAGTTACACCTATCAAAAGTGATGGGACACAGTTCGTGAGAATCAATTCAAATAAAATGCTCAGACAGACGTTTAGATACGGTCATTCACACGCTGGTTCATAATCCCTGTTAGCTAGTAAGTTAAATCTTTCCCATAAATCATTTGCACAAGGTAGAGTATGCTTACTGCAGTCCCAAGCACCCCATCACTCACTGTCTCCACTCACTCCTTTGGCTGTGATGCGTCTCAGCTCACAGTACTGTTCCCGTCTCAGTAGTCAAAGCTGAAAGGTAGCCTCTCTAAATCGCTCTTCGAACTCTCACTCACCAACTAGGCCAGTCCATCAGCTCTGCATGTCTCATTAAACATTTGCAGATTGGTTGCAGGCATATACCTTCGTTCCTAGTCAGCTTGCAGGCAATTTGCTTACAGCGCATCCTTACATGCCTCACTGGCTCTCATTGGACATAGACAGCAAGGGAAGCAGCTTTCAGGTCAAATGCACGAGGAGACAAACAGGCTAACACATAAACCTGTGCAGAGAAGGGAGTGAAAGTGAGAGAATAGTTTGTATAGGGGACAAGGGATGCTACACATTAGTGAACATCTCTCCACTACTAAAATAAAGCTAAAATAAAGGAAGCATTTTTATATCCAATGCAGTGGCTTCGCAAAAGATGATGACTACAGTAAATTAAAAATGAATAAATAAGTAAATTAAAAAATATATCTTTAATAACTAGATATACACATAGACTTAATTGTATCCCTTTATTTAAACAATAAAAATAAAAAATAAATGAGAAAAGTAAAAGTTAAATACTATGGTATGTACAGATGGTATGTACATATGTATATATTTGGGATTAAGCGACTAGTCGTGTAGCCAACTAATCGATGTTCTTGTCACTAGTCATTATCAGACTTACTAGTCATTTAATCGAATTGTTAAAATTTTAATTGATGCCTGATGCCAGTAAATTATTTTCTCTGAAATGTTAAGCAGCCATCTGCCACCAGATGGCTTGTTGAAAAACGCCATAACTCTGTTAATCTAGGTCTCATCTTTTTGTTAACACTGTTGGCATGCGTTGGCGGACACAAGCTTTGATAATGCACGGAACAATGCGTCAGACTTTTCAGTTGCAATTTGTTCGTTTTATGGATGCCAACTGGTCATATTTTAGTAATTGACAAAGATATTATGTAGTAGATTTCATATCATATTTAACATCGGTTTATTTTGCATGTTTCTTCTTCGTTGTCTGTCTGGAGTATAACGTGTAATGTTGATAATGTAAGATGAAAGGTGTGGCACAGTTAAGTGGCATAATTCGTGAATGTGATAAACGGTTTAAAGGTTTTTGACATTTTCCATTAAATAGCTCTCAAATGTAACTTAATAGCTGAGTGTCTCTTAGTTTTAGACTAGTCGGTTAAGCTAATTCTTTTTCCACAGATAGGTGACCAAGAAAGCAGCAGTTTCCTAGAGTTTCTTAAGTGCTGCACTTCAGCTGTTTTAATCTTGTCTTATTTCCCAAGTGGTCCCTGGTGTATGACTGTCATTCTTCCGATTTCTTTGTATTTTGTAAAGTCTGCGAACAGAGATGGATCTGGTAATTCTCACTAATCTCTGAAGCAGTGTTTGGTTTCATTTCTCACCTGTTATTCTTGATTTAGCTCACAATTATGCAGTCCAATCTGTTGCTGATCTTTATGGGTCTGTCTGTGTGCCTTCTGTTCAATATGTCCTAACTGTGGAGGATGGGAGTTTGTTGATCTAACTAATAGAGTGACCTTCACTGTGCAAACAAATAATTGTTGACCTTTCCACTGAGCTCACTTGTCTTTACAAGTTTTTTTGGGGAACCAGCTCCAAGGTAACTGAGAATGGATGCATAAAGTCAGTTCCACACAGAGCAAGTCTAGTTTGTTTTATTAATGATGGATATGTTGTACTTACTTTGACAGCTAGCACTTTTAATCACATCATTTCATGTTGCCATCTAAAATGTTATATTTATGTTTTCTATAAGGATTATCATGTATTTTTAGTGAAAAACATTTTTATTACTAGTAAAACATATTGAACTTCTGGAGTTTGCTTTTAAAATTGTACAGTTTTTTGCCTTATACTGTATCCCTGCTATGTTTGCACATGTTTCAATAAATCACTATCCGATTATAAAGAAATGAGGGGTGTTTTGAGACAGTTGCACACTATTTAACCTATTCTTTGATCTCAGCCAAAGACCTCGACAGAGTTCTAATCCATTTGCAAGCCTGGTGCTTAGATTTGTCCACCCTAGCTGGAAAACTCAAAAATCTGTTTTATTTCTTGATATCTATCGTCTAGCTGAGCCCTACACAGAGTTCCTGTCTGGTTTCTCAGACTTTTTATCGGATTTAGCGCTGAGCTCAGATAAAATCCTTATTGTGGGGGATTTTAACATCCATGTAGATGCTAAAAAATGACAGCGTCACCGCACCATTTAATCCTTTATTCTTAACGGGCTTTTTCCAAAATGTAAAAGAACCCACCCACCACTTTAATCACACTCTAGAGCTTGTTCTTATGGCATAGAAACTGAACATTTACCAGTGTTTCCAGGATCTTTTTGTCTGATCATTTACTAATAACATTTACATTTACAATAATTGATTACACAGCAGTGGGGAACGGATTTCATCACAGCAGATGTCTTTCTGAAAGAGCTGTAACTAAGTTTAAGAATATAATTCATCCACTATTATCTTTTTCAATGCCCTGTGTCAACATAAAGTACAAAGCAGCTACCTGAATGCTACTCCCACAGAGGTCAATTATCTTGTTAATAATTTTACTTCTTCAGTCTTTCTCTCTAATTGATCTTTCAAAGATATCTTCAATAATTACTTCCTCCAAACCATTAGCATGTCATCTGGACCCCATTCCTACAAGGCTGCTCAAAGAACTCCTACCATTATTTAATGTTTCAAACTTCTACTCTCACGTACAAGGTCTTGTATGTGACAGTGGACAGTGGACTTTAGTGACCTTTTTCACTCACTATGTGTTTACACACCACTCGCCATTTAATTATTGGTTATTATTCAACTCTGGCTCTCTTCGACAGCATGTCTTTGTCCTGTCTTCATCTGCTTATCCACAACTGGTGGCAGCAGATGGCTGCACGTCCCTGGTTCTGCTGGACGCTTCTTCCTGTTAAAAGGGAATTTTTCCTTCCCACTGTTGCCAGAGCACTTGCTCATAAGGAGTCGTGTGATTGTTGAGTTTGTCTTTGTATTATTCTAGGGTCTTTACCTTATTAAAAACCACCTTAAGTGTCTTTAGTCTTAAGCATCTGACATTACTGTTGATGCTGCACCAACAACAGGATCCACTAATCCTGTTGTTCACGAGTGATTTATGATCACTCGTGAACAATACCCTAAGATACTCGGGTTGCATGGAGGGTTGTCCACTGTTTTCCAGCAGAGAATGATCACATAAGCTTTTCCAGGGCGGATGAGCAGTGTGACACTTGGATAATTGGAGCATGCCCTCTGATCTTCCTTTTAAAGATGAAAACCATCCGTCCAGTCTGCTATTCTGCTCACACTGTTCTTGACCTCTATGCAACATTGAAGATGTGTTTCATCCAAGACAGCCCCACAATGTTCAGCACTTTTAGTATTTCAGGGCAAACTTCATCCCTTGTGCCGTGCTGCTGAGAAGCTTCTTAAGTATCTCAGAGACCCGAAAGGGGAAAGGATATAGATGAAGCTTTCCCCTAAGGCTTTAAACTGTGCTTTCTCCTCAGAGAACAGTGGTGACATTCAGGAGTTCCTAAAAGGACTGTCGCATGGCTTAAATAGATTCTCAAGCAGGGTCAGCAGTTTCCAGTCCTGCTTAACAGAGCCTGTGCAAAGATATTCTTTCTCTTTATGATCGTGTGTATTTAGCAAGGAGGGCAAAAATGACAAATAGAGCCACGTGATCATTGTCTTTGAAGTACAGAGGTGTTGAGTTAATCCAAGGCCTCTTTCTCAACATCTACATTATTCTGAAAGCATCAGAGACCTTGAGTTTAATAAGCATGTTTTGACATTGTTCCTCTGGAGACATTGCCCCAAAACATCTAAATGACCACTTTTTTCTACCATCTGTCAGGAGGACAAAGTAAAATACTGCCTGACAGAATTTCCAGAAATGTGGTGGAGAGGTGGAGGATGACATTAGAATTAACAAATACATTTCAGGTGCTACTGACTTCCTTTAAATTTGTGTGATGGGACACTCTTGGTAGAGAATAGTGATGTCTGAGATTACGTCCCTGTTAAATCAGTGACAAAAAAAAATTCTTGGCAGTAAGATGACTGTGAAGTAGAGCCATATAGTTTTACTGGCCAGACACATAAAAACCGTACTTTGAATTCTGCTATCAAGTTAATTGACCTCTACCTGTGTGTCACCTTTAGATGCAGTGGAACTTTTTTAGAGTAGATAAGTGGGAAATGAGCTTTCTAATGTTTAACTTTATAAAGGGGTCTTCTTCTTCTTCTTCTTATTATTATTATTATTATTGTTCAAAGTTGTGCTTTCCTTTACATTCTTCTTAATAAAGTTGAACTCAGTCACTCAATTAACCAACCAGCATAATGGCAACTCACCCAGCCAGTGTTCCCAAGCACAATGCTTTCACCACTCTAATACACCAAAAATACAGTAAAACAAGAAACAATGTGTCCAAACACATATAAGTTCCCTATGCCTACTAGGAAAAAGCAGCCCCTACCAAAGGTCGTCTGGACTGTATCATATGCCAGACAAAGAAACAGTCAAAGATAAAAGCACTATAGTTCTCTACATGGAAAGTGTTTATGCTAACAGTTGTTTCTTTTAGTTTTTTTTTTAGGTGATAGAACAATATGAGTCTTACTCATGATTTCATGGTAAGGGCATCTACAAATACTGTGTACTTTGTTTGTACTGCATCAACTAGTTCACAATAGTGATGTGCGGATCGATCCTGAAATATCGATTCCTCCGATACCAATCATTTATGTTCTAGAATCGATTCTCACATTAAAATATCGATATTTTAGTAATTTAGGGTAAATTTGTAGTTTATCATTAATAGAAACACAGTGGAAAGAAACTATAACATTCGGATTGTCTACATTCAAAGGAACTACTTCCTCTTCCACCTTTCACAGTCATTTGAGAAATAGGCTGTCTGTCTCGCAGGCCCTTGGCGTGCACACTCACAACAATGACTGAGCGTAATTGGAGTCATGTGCGAACCTATTTTACCTCCACAAAAACAGAGACGTGGTTTGCGATGCATGTGGAAAAAAGGTGAGGTGTTGTGGCCACACTAGGGAGACATTCAAAAAGGCTGTTGGGGGGGGGATAAATACATTTTACAGTGTTTATTTATCGGATAAAATACGTTAAATGTCCGGAAACAGCGGGGGTGTCCAAATTCAGAGGCTGCTTCCACCTGAGGACCCGGCCTTCGCGGTCTAAAGAAAGCCGGGTAGTACGTCATGAGCTCCCTCGGTGGAGTGAAACTGCCGTCTGCTCCTTGCTATCTAAAATATAACCGGGCGCTGGCGCAAACTCTCCACCGTCTCACACTTCTGTTTAATCAGTTTGAAGTTTATTCAGCTGTGTGAAAACCCCGAGGAACCCTCCTGAGGGATTAATAAAGTTAAATTTCATTTAATCTAATCTAATAACTTTAATCTCAGCCAAACTGATTTACTCACCAACAAATAAAACACTGAAAAAGCCAAACAATAACATTTTTAAGTTATCAAAGTGACTTATATATCATGTTAGCGAGCAGCGAGACTGCGGGGTTTGAAAACAATGTGTCGATGGGCTCAGATATTTGAAGTTTACACGGCTACATTCTCACCTGAAAATATGTTAAAAGTTTTTTTGCGACCCAGAAAGAGAAATAAGAGTAATATTGAAACTAAGCAGCTGCCGTCATTGTTGGAAACAAGTACTCTGATGTCCTGTAATCGTTATGATGCTATAATTTGAGATACAATAAATAAAATAAGTTTTAGTACAAAGTATCGGTATCGGATCAGTATCGTCGATACCACCCTGAATATTACTTGGTATCAGATCGGAAAGGAAATCAGTGGTATCGCACATCACTAGTTCACAAGTCTTCCAGCTGTAACAGCTGTGTAGATGATCTGTATGTTTCGATACAACCCGTGGAAGTGTATGTGTCTGCAGGGGATATGCCACAGATAAACTTAAAGTCATTACTGAAAGGTAGATACTTAACACTCCATGGTAAGGCAATGCTACAGCAAATGCGTGTTAAGAGATAGCAAAATATTTGTTACCGGGGGAAAAAAGAACTTTAAGTTCAGAGGGTTCAAAGTTGTCATATCAAGTCTCTGTAGTTTAATGATATTGCCTTTTTTTTTTATATCACCTAATTATGGGCACTACATCGCTTTATTTCTTACGAGTAAACACATGTATTTTTGTGGCACTTGCTGATGACTGATTCAGTCTCATAACTGCAACAGAGGACATAACAATAAAATGTACCATAACAGATGACAGCTGCTACATTTTATGTGTAAAATATCTCAGCGGTGCAACAAAGTGGTGAAATTCTCTATTTATGGAAATGTCAGAGCAGTAGCCCTAACTCTTGAGCCCATTTTTGGGAGCTGTATGTCAGTTAAACGATGTGCTGCTAAAAGTCCTGGTACACCTGCTTCCACTTCTGCTTTTGTAATCACCTTTAACATAGAGCTTAGTTTTATTTTATAAGGAGAAAAATCATAATCAATCAATAAAAAATTCTAATTTAACTATGCCTTAATCATTTTTTTAATTTATTGAAAGGGGAGTTTATTCATTTATTTCATCCATTATCTTCTTCATATAAACATATAAACATGAACTTCTTTTTATTATTTTTTCCTCTTTCCGTCAGTGAAAATGCAAAATAACTTCAAAAACTGACTTCAAGTTTCTCTGTCCTCCTGCTTCATATCAAACGCACAAATGCATTTTCCTTAGTAATCTGGTACCATTTAAGGGGGAATAAACAGGCTTGCTAACAGTATAAAAAATAATGTCAATAAGCATTATTATGATAAAGAAATAATCAACCAAACACATATATCCTTCCTTAAGTTAGTTGTAAGTTACACGTTACACCACTGGTTCTCATAAGCTGGAGAGGCAATGGCGTGTCACAAATTTAGAGGATCATCATTTAGCCTGGAGAAATAGTTTGTTGCTTTATAAGAAAGCCCTCCACAAAGCCAGAACATCTTACTATTCGTCACTGATTGAAGAAAATAAGAACAACCCCAGGTTTCTCTTCAGCACTGTATGGCTGACAAAAGTCAGAGCTCTATTGAGCCAACCATCCCTTTAACGTTAACTAGTGATGACTTCATGAACTTCTTCACAAATAAAATTTTAATCATTAGAGAAAAAATTACCAATAATCATCCCACAGATGTAATATTATCTACAGCTACTCTTAGTACCATTGATGTTAAGTTAGACTCTTTTTCTCTAATTGATCTTTCTGAGTTAACTTCAATAATTACTTCCTCCAAACCATCAACGTGTCTTTTAGACCCCATTTCTACAAAACTGCTCAAAGAAGTCCTGCCATTAATTAATTCTTTGATCTTAAATATGATCAACCTATCTCTAATGATCGGCTATGTACCACAGGCCTTCAAGCTAGCTGTAGTTAAACCTTTACTCAAAAAGCCATCTCTAGACCCAGCAGTCTTAGCTAATTATAGGCCAATCTCCAACCTTCCTTTCATATCAAAAATCCTTGAAAGAGTAGTTGTCAAACAGCTAACAGATCATCTGCAGGGGAATGGTTTATTTGAAGAGTTTCAGTCAGGTTTCAGAGCTCATCACAGCACAGAAACAGCTTTAGTGAAGGTTACAAATGATCTTCTTATGGCCTCGGACAGTGGACTCATCTCTGTGCTTGTCCTGCTAGACCTTAGTGCAGCATTCGATACTGTCGACCATAATATCCTATTAGAGCGATTAGAACATGCTGTAGGTATTACAGGTACTGCGCTGCAGTGGTTTGTATCATATCTATCTAATAGACTCCAATTTGTGCATGTAAATGGAGAGTCCTCTTCACACACTGAGGTTAATTATGGAGTTCCACAGGGTTCAGTGCTAGGACCAATTCTGTTTACATTATACATGCTTCCCTTAGGCAGCATCATTAGAAGACATAGCATACATTTTCACTGCTATGCAGATGACACCCAGCTCTATCTGTCCATGAAGCCAGATAACACACACTAATTAGTTAAACTGCAGGAATGTCTTAAAGACATAAAGACCTGGATGGCCGCTAACTTTCTGCTTCTTAATTCAGATAAAACTGAGGTTATTGTACTCGGCCCTGAAAATCTTAGAAATATGGTATCTAACCAGATTCTTACTCTGGATGGCATTACCTTGGCCTCCAGTCATGCTGTGAGGAACCTTGGAGTCATTTTTGACCAGGACATGTCCTTCAATGCACATATTAAACAAATAAGTAAGACTGCTTTTTTCCATTTGCGCAACATCTCTAAAGTTAGAAATATCCTGTCTCAGAGTGACGCTGAAAAACTAGTTCATGCATTTATTACTTCCAGGCTGGACTACTGTAATTCATTATTATCAGGATGTCCAAAAAACTCACTGAAAAGCCTTCAGCTAATCCAAAATGCTGCAGCAAGAGTCCTGACAGGGACTAGAAAGAGAGAGCATATTTCTCCTGTTTTGGCTTCCTTTCATTGGCTTCCTGTTAAATCTAGAATTGAATTCAAAATCCTGCTCCTCACATACAAGGTCTTAAATAATCAGGCCCCATCTTATCTCAATGACCTTGTAGTACCATATCACCCTATTAGAGCACTTCGCTCTTGCTCTGCAGGCCTACTTGTTGTTCCTAGAGTATTTAAAAGTAGAATGGGAGGGAGAGCCTTCAGTTTTCAGGCCCCTCTTCTGTGGAACCAGCTTCCAGTTTGGATTCGGGAGACAGACACTATCTCTACTTTCAAGATTAGGCTTAAAACTTTCCTTTTTGCTAGAGCATATAGTTAGGGCTGGACCAGGTGACCCCGAATCCTCCCTTAGTTATGCTGCAATAGACGTAGGCTGCCAGGGGATTCCCATGATGCATTGAGTTTTTCCTTTCCAGTCACCTTTCTCACTCACTATGTATTAATAGACCTCTCTGCATTGAATCATATCTGTTATTAACCTCTGTCTCTCTTCCACAGCATGTCTTTGTCCTGTTTTTTATCTCTCACCCCAACCGGTCGTAGCAGATGGCCCCGCCCCTCCCTGAGCCTGGTTCTGCCGGAGGTTTCTTCCTGTTAAAAGGGAGTTTTTCCTTCCCACTGTCACCAAAGTGCTTGCTCATAGGGGGTCATATGATTGTTGGGTTTTCTCTGTATCTATTATTGTACGATCTACTGTACAATATAAAGCGCCTTGAGGCGACTGTTGTTGTGATTTGGCGCTATATAAATAAAATTGAATTGAATTGAACTGAATCACTGGTTCTGAAAATAAAATAAGACAGCTGTTAGTTTTGTGATTTTATCATCACAAACCTGAAAGCAGATGACTAAATATACTAAACTATCAATATTACTCCTCAGTGCACTCTTAGTTCTGCTGTTTATTTCAGCCACACATTTAGAGGTCTGAAACTCTAAACGTAAGCATTAAAGGTTAAAGGTGTGCATGGCTCTGCCTGTGGTCCATAGCCAAAAAAAAAATAAATGTTTGAATGACTTCAGAGTAGACTGAGACCAAACATATTAAAATTAGACATTTTCTGCATTACCATCGAAATCTGAATACATTTAGATGTAACAAACAGTTTGTGCTGCTGTAACTTTATTAACTGGACCTTATTCAGCTCTACAAGTTGCATATATAAATCACTTTGCATCAGCAGAATATATATTGCACTTAAAGAACACTGTAACAAAAATAATCTGTTAAAGCTTGGAGCTTTCAGATGACTTTAAATCAAAACTCTGAACATAAGCTGGTCCAGACCACGTCATGTGTTCACCATAGGTTACCATGGTAAGCTAACAGGTAAAAACTGAGCCACCACCATGATTTTGTATTGCTTTTGTATAGGTATAGGTTTAGACTGCCGTGTCTTACACATCATTTTATGCAGTGTAAACAAATAGAGTGTGTCGGTGTGTAAGTAAAACTGAACTAGGAGTAAAATACTATAGCCAAAGTAGATGCAAGCAAGTTAAAGATTGGTACAATGAATACCTAAAATTACAGTGAGGGGCTGTTTTTAAACATATTCCTAAGTGTTAAAGAAATGTGTGGCATTAAGCTGTGGTTTAGCTCAGCTGCAGGAGGAGAGATGGGGTCGAGTGGTTCAGGGAGCACTGCCAGGTGAAGGTGATTGGCACAGCTGGTGTATATCTGCTAATCAGTCTCTCTTATTTATGCAGCAACATTCTGGGGCCTGGAGAGAGAGATGCACACGCACAAAATGTGTGCTTTTGTTTAATTAGCATCAGTCTTCTTGGCTGTGTTCATAACTGTAAGACGACAGACCTGCTCAGGGATGGGCAAGATGGATTTAGAAAAGCTAGAGCAGGTATATACTGATCATGTATATACAGTCACTTCCATTATATGTGAGAAATATAGGTAGGCAGGCCTACATTTGCTTCTCATATAAAGAAGACATTTGAGTTCACTTTTGGGAAACTTCTGCTTTATAGACTGGTAAATTCAGGTGTTGATAGATGTACTGGAAGTTGTATTATGCCGTTAAATCTCTTTATCGGGTACCTGTTACCTGTTCTGGGTAATAAATAAAGAGGACGGTGTCCCGAACAGTATGATGTGAAGCATGAAGGTGTTTTGTGTCTTCTGTTAACAATTTGATGATGATTTAAGTCATCAAGTACAAGATTCTAGTTTACGTGTTTAAGCTGATGATCAGATAATTGAACATTTTCTACTAAACCTACTATGGAGAAGATCAGTCATGTCTGACTTTAGTTTAGCTGTGATGTCCTACACTGATTAGCATAAATATCCCATCTTGAAGAGCACATGACATTTAAAGAAGCGCTCAGTTTTCTATGTGCACAGTTACGGTACGTTCAGGAACATTACCATTTGTTTAATGCCATGCCAGAGGAGGACAGGCGTTGTTTGTTGTGTGAGCTAGTTGAAGTGATATTCATATTTCCTTCTACAATCCTGTCTACAAGGACATACGGCATGCACTTTCTAAATCTCCTCATTCTTTGAGATTAGATTCAGTTAGATACATTTTCTGTAGCAAACATTATTTGGCAAAGTTGGGGAACAAAGTCGAAAGAAATAAAATCCCCTTTAATTTTGTAAGAAAATGTAATGCAATGAAACACTTAACTGAATCATGAAGAAATAAAACATAGCTTCAGATCAATGTAGAAGATAGTACCAAACAGTGTAAAATGATACAGTAAGCTCCAAGGATCAAATCATGTGTAACGCTGCAATGCATTCCTTTATATATAATTACTATATATATTTTAAGTTACTATATATAAAACCCATTTTTAGTCCAAAGATCTCATCACCGTATGGTGCGCAGTTGTTGTTGATCTTAATGCCAGAGGAGGTTTTGAGTCAGCAGAGTGTTGGAGACACTACGCACCTCTTTAAGTGGTCTACTGCTTTGAGTTGCCGTGGCTCCTGAAATGCTTTCACTTTGCAATAATACCACTTACAGTTGGTCCTGGAATATCAAGGAGGGAAGAAATTTCACGAGGTGACATTTTACAGCACCACACTAAAATTTTGTGAGGTTTTTGGAAGACACGGATGTTTGAAAATGCAGACTGCATGGCTGGGTGATGACTTCATATACCTGCAGTGATGGGACTGAAAACACCTGAATTCACAGATAAAGGTGTGGCCTAATACTTTTGTTTCTTTTTTGATGTAATGTATTGATGATGGAAAATTTTCTGATGGAGCAGACGATCTAGCTACCAATCATGCAGATCCCAGCTGAAATGACTTACTTTTGTGGTTTTTCTTCATGGCTATAAATTTGAAGAAGCTGAAGAGGAGGAGTTTGGAGAAGAGTTTGTTAAAACTGCATTTGACATATTTACACCGACAAGATTTCTCAGATAAAAGTGTTAAGATTGTAATTAAAAAATGCTAATATATTGAAATGTGACTATTGGTACCAAAAACGTGATTTTACTTGCAGGCTGGTGAGTCTGTGAAGTGTCACCATTGCTTACATGGAAATAGAAATTTCACCAGTGGACATATGTACATACATAATGGCATCATGCAGAGATGAAGTACAAATGTACCAGTGACTATTCTTCCGACAGGGTGCATTGTGCTCCGTTATTGTTTTCACATTAACAACTCACAGAAGCGCCTGCTTGCGTTTACACATTTGTTCATGTGCATGCTGCAGTGAAGTGAGATTGTTATACAAAAAACATGAGCACGGAGGAATAAATGTTCACATGGAGATTGCATGTGATGTATGCCTAGGGCAGACTGAGCGTCAGACACACAACTCCAACTCCGACTGCGCTGCCTAATGTGGAACAGAAGCAATCATCTCCTCGTTGACAGTGTGCCCGTGGACGTGAGCGCCCATTATCAATGAATGTGAACATTGCACGGATGCATGAGCGTGCCTGCTATGGCAACATGTGAATGAGAACATGAATGAATTGCTTCTAAAGTGCTTTTCGAAGGCCATGTGTGAGAGATACACATATTGACGGGGCCGGGTTATGTTAAAAAGTATAAATTGTTATACTTTGTTCATTGGTTCAAAGGTACCCCACACTTCTTTTTTGTTTGCTTGTTTGTTCTGGTGTATTTTTCATTTGAACTGTTATTCTGCCAGAGTACTCATATTTACAAGATGGCATTGAACGCCCCATTGGTGTGTCAGGAAAACTCTTTTGTACGTATGTTCCTTGAAGGGGATTGGAGTCATTCTTTTTCCACCGCAGCAAAGGGCTAGGAGTTGGAGAGGAACTGCTGTATGTTTTTGTTATCGATCTGATTGTGAAATAAAGCATATGCAGTGAGAAAGTAACTCCCGGAGTCATCCCTGCCTTAAAGCTGCAACACATGCATAACTTTTCTTTTAATATTTATTATTTTGTTGAACATAATCGTCACTTTACTACACTTTTTTTTTCTTTAAAGAAATTGTCTTTAAAAGAAAGTTTGTGTGAATGTTATTTGCCTGCTGCAGTACACCTGTGATCTCCACTGTGTGGGCAAAATGAGTCGGCCAGTCAAAATGTCCTGATCTGTGACCTGCCCTTTAGTGTGGTTTTATCTCTGAGGGATTTGATGTTGTGAATTGGGTTGTGTAATGTCACTGCATCCCCACCTTTCGCTGTCCCTGCATCCACTACCTTTCTCTAGACGAAGAAGATGGATCTGTTGTTCTCTGCTGGTCTGCTGTTCCTCCCTGGGCTTGCCCCAAGCCTGTTCTATCTGAAATGGTTCAGAGGTGTATGCATGTCTGTCTAGCCTGGTTTACAGCATGCCAGATGCATCAATTTTCACTGTCTGGTAGGACGATGCTGGCTTGATTGACTCGTTCACTACAGTGATTAACGGCTTAGAGCCTGCCCTTTAGTAGCTAAGAACCGGTCTTCCTGTAAATACATGTGTGTCGTGAAAGACAGTGCATCTATTTGTTATGCAGTCTCCATCAGAGGACATGCTGGTGAAACAGAGGGATGATTTCACACTTCAATACTAGCTATATACAGAGAAGCAGACCCTGGCATTGTGCACTTGCAGCTGAAAGTTGAGGCACCAATCAGATTTGATTTATCCCCACCATTCATCCCCAGTGACTGCAGGGATTATACAAATATCAATGCATAGCACTGCAGAAGAGTTTCAACTTAAAATAAAACATTTAATATATTTGGGTTGTGTTTACTAGTTACAAATTCTCTTTCTGAATGTGTGAAGCAACATTTTGTAAACCTGTCAGGGCTGTATCTGTCTATCACCCTCCTTTGACTCGAGCCTGGCGAAGAAGGTATTTTTACTCGTATTTAAGTTTAAATAAAAGTGAAACAAGGGTTGGTGTTTTTGGCAACAAAAACACATCATTTGGGCTTTAGTGTGCGTATATAATTTTTTATTTGGATTATATATAGACTCATAGTTATACATCTTATGTGTATAGCTATAAGAAAACACAGCATTGGGTGTTGTTATAAGGTAACTAATATTCCAACATTGTCTGTTGATTGTTTAAAACCACATTCAGTGAGTCTTTATTTAATGATATACCCTGTATTAAATGTACTTTATTTTAAACATGAATGTGTTTATATGCGGCAATTAGTTCAAAGAATGGAAACTGAATATTCAAGATTTATTCAAGGATTTTCAGTATTAGTTTTAAGTTGTAATTACACTTGTTTAGGAACAGATGTGACTTTTTCAAATAACATTTGAAGCCATGCGTTTGGCATTTTGATTGTCACCACATTATTATTATTAATATATAGGACTGTACTCTATTTAGAAGAGAGTGTAGAGCCCAGGAGCCATTAGCGAAGAGTAGCTAGCTAGTTTGGTTTGCAAATGCAATAATAATTACCTTAAGCGCTCCCAGGAATATGTAATTTATGCTTTGAATGAAGTTTTTTTTTTTTTTACTGTTCCACTGTAAAATCATAAAAACAATCATAAAAATTTATACATGATTCTGTTTTCCCTTTGATCAAAAATATAAACTCAGTTAACATTTCCAGCCCAGTACACTGCTGTTGTCTGTCATCAGTTTCATCCTAAAACCTCATTTGAGGTCGGAGAGGTCATTTGTACAGATACGATTATTGTTAAATGGTTTTTTATTTATAATGAAAAGATGACATAGCTAAGAGGAGCACAGGCGCATTCTCTCATTCTGCAGGCGATGCATTTATCATAAGAGGAGTCCTCATTTTTGTTAGCATTACAATTGTTTTAGTGCATTTAGGTAAACTATGATGCAACATTGTCTATAATTTAAACAAATGTTCAATTTAATGTTTCTATCAGCTAAAAATAGTTTTACACCATGAAAGATCCTTTCATTATTTCGCTGTGTAGATGATTGCATGCAGAAACAACCACATAACTGTCAAAATCTGCCAAGGACACAGGTGTAAGTCAGTGATATGACTGGTTGTAACATTTTGTCGTAGTATTCATAGAACTTGATCACAACACAGTTACAACAAACTGTGAACATGGAGGAGTCTGCTCTGATAACAGTTAAATATAGTTGCTGGATCCGCTTGGTTCTTCCCGTAACACTACAGGGGAGAGCACGAGGTGCGATACTGATGACAATCTGTTTTCAACTGATATTCCTCTAAGTAGCTGACTGTGTTGTGTAATCGCTGCAGGAAAAATGTTTATCCCACTCACAATATGTGCAAATATAACAACAGCTCTTTCTCATTTTAAAGAACAATGCAAAACAATTCAGCATCTTCAGATTGTGATAAATATTCTTCAATACATAACAGGAGTCAAGCAACACTAATAGTGGAAGCATTCACTGTCTGCAAAAGCAATTAGGTCACTTAAAAGATGAGACATTTTCAGGAAATTAGAAGATTAGAAACAAAATCTCAGAAACTGCTGTCATTCTGTCAAACATCTAAACAGCGACATGTCCAGATTTGTACAGTGTCAAAGAAGTTTGTCATTTTGATGGAAATTACTATATTTTTTTATGTAAAACATCTTTTTTGACAAATAATGTAAAGGTCCTGCCTGTTTTTTATTTTTATTTTGTTTGCCTAGGTTGTTTTGTATGTTTGAGCTGTTCTAAGAAATGTATCAGCTGATAACTTAAAAAGTGTAATAAAACAAAAAAAAATGTTCCAGAACAACAGAGAATACCTGTAAACCACTGTAAAAACATTCATTAATAAAAGGGAAATAAATATTTTCTCAAAACTCTGAGCGACAGCGGGGCAGAGCGCATCATCTACAAGGGCTCCCAGTTTGGTTGCTCTGACCTCAAATCCATGAATTTCTACTATCCACAAAAACACAAAACAGCACGACTGTAGCCTGTTTGCCATGATAATTATGACACTGAACATGTGTATACTTAATTCTACTTTTTTTTCATGGAAATTATGTTACTTCATTCAGTGTTACTTTCTTTTATCATTGGCTGACTGGATACTGTTTCAGACTCTTTAGATTATTAGCCAAGTAATTTTGTTTTTTGGGGGTTTTTTTTGGGGGGGGGGGGGTTTGTTTGTTTTTTTGAGAGGTTTTTGAGGGGTTTTTTTTTTTCAAGCTAAACCTTGACTTTTGGACATCTTTTGTAAAAGTGGGGTTTTGCCATTTATGCCACATAATTGTATCTCTGCTCTATATCTGCATGAATAGCATTCATTAGTAGCCAGCTGGCTACGTACCTGATACCAACCAACTAATTAAAGCTAAACTTAGGTCCTTGTCCTAACCCTGTGTATAAATTTTCACCTAGTTATTATTGATACTACTGGAAACAACTCCATGCCACTGGGTGGGTAGAAGATTTGCCACAACTTGAAACTTAGGACAGTAAAAATAATAATTTAGAAAAAGATTCAGTGATTGGTGTGTACATGAGTGCATAAATCAAAGATTAAATGGGCTGAATACAATTCTAACAACAGCAAAGAAATTAAGCAAGCAGCATTTAAAATTACATAAAGATAAAACATTTCAGTTTGAAATATACATTTTCATATGTATGATTTTAATGCAGTGTGAACAGAGGTTCCAGCGGTGCTGCACGTGAGTAAATCAAGTTCTTAAGCTTCATGTACAACTCAACTGCTAAAACTTTAAAAACATGTGACACAGTATTAACCTCCTAAGACCCAAACTCTTTCATGGCATGTATTTTTAATTTTTCTTTGTTATTCGGGCTGATTGGGACCTGATGAATGTAAAAACAAAGAATTGCCAGATTTTTTTTTACCTTATTTTTGTTTCTGAGAAAAATGAGATCCACATATGAGGACATTCGTTTTAAATTTGGATAGAACAGTGGTAGTATAATGTCCTAGTAAGTGGATATCAGGCCCTTGTAGAGCAAAATTTAGTATTTTGGTCCAGACAACCCAAAATGTGATGTCCACATATGTAGATGCCAGGTCCTAGGAGGTTAAATGCAAAGAGAGCATAATCAGTCTTACCAGTCTTACTTAGTAAAAGCATTCACGTGAACAAGTGCACAAAGCAGTCAAAATCTAACACTGCAGAGGGTTTGAGACACAACCACAGGGGCCTAACAAGCCAAAATAGTCATTATAGGTGTCAAGATTTTATGCATATAAAATGTACATGCCACACAAAACAAAACAAAAGGCAGTACTCAGACCAAAGCTGATAACAGAAATAGCTTTGTTTACACTTTGAAGCGAGTGATGGTGAGCTGTACTGAAGTTTCCCAGGGGTGCGTGGCTCATCCGGGAAAGTACGTGGCAGGTGAAAGGCAGACTGGCAGGCGGTTGGCAGAGCAGGTTCACTGACGAGAGAGTTGTAGCAGGCCAAGAAAGCTGAACTTCTGGCTGAAAGGTGAAGTTGGAGAAGTTCTAGACAAGGCTCACTTACAGGCAAAATGGGAAGCACCTTAAAAACAGAGGCTCGAGGTTAGGCAAGGTTGAAAACAACACCAAGCTCAACAAAGCTCTACAGTGGGGCCCGAAAAAACTGTATGTATAATTATAGCCTGGAGAGTCAATGGATTTGCACAAACGGGTTATACATGTGAATGTACTGTGTGTGATCCAGCTTCAAAAATGAACCAGACCCTGGTCAAAAATCCGTTACCTCCTACATCTATAGTGGTCATCAGCTAAACATCATTATGGTTAAATAGTATGTTAAATTTACTACTTTAGAAACTGTGATACATCTCATTATGATGATGCTCAGTGTTAGTGAGAGAAAAAAAGTGGCTCCAGGGAAAGAAAAACAAAACTACAACAACAAAAAAACAAGATAGTGGCTTTAGTTTGTGACTGTTGGACTGGATGTAAAATTAATTTGATTTGCTGTTTTAACCAAACTCAATGTTTTTTTCCAGCCCTGAAAATATCATGTGGCTAAATCCTGTGGTTAAGAGGTTGTTAGGGAATAAACAAGCCAGAGAATATATTAAGGACTAACCCATGCAGTATTTTCAGCAGGGTGTAGCGCAGCGTTTTAAAACGAACAAGTTAAAAGTGTTGAGACACTAATGATGGCTCTCCTCCATTTAATTGTCCCATTTCAGTGAGCGTGCATGCACAGCAACAGGGCTCTGAAACGGGGCCATCTAATTGGGCTACATCCCTCATTTAAATGTAATTATTTACACCAATTCTTCTCAACTGCATTAATTGATTTTTGAAAAGCCCTATTTGCATATTTGTGATCGGATGTTTAAAAGAACCATTTCATCTCTGGGGCATCGTTGGGGCACTATTTTGTCTCCACCTTACACCTTACCTGAGGTGGCATATGGTGCAAGAGCACTTTATTCTTACCTGTTTGTCCACAACAGCTAGAACATTCACAAAAACCTTTTCTGTTTTGTCAAATTAATTAACCCCGACATATTCAGTCCATGCAGCCACAAATATAGTGTTAATTTTTGTTCTTACTTTTAGTGATCTTGACATTGCTCTAAGCAAACGTGGTCTCTTTCTGGCCTGTGGATCGTTGCCTGACTCAAATGACGCTCCCGTCATTGTTTTAGGAGCTTGTTTTAAGTAAAGAAAGAAACAGACAGATATGTAGAGACAGTGTATTCATTCTTGCACAAAGTGAATGTTCCTGTCACTTCGTCTTCTTTCTGATTGTCACTGTGATGTCTTGGGGCTGTCTATCAAGAGAACATGGGAGACCACACGAGGGACATATTCCTAAGTAATGCCTAAGATGACTGAGGTGCCAAAGGCTTTGGCATAATATTGCCCTTTTATTTATTTTTTTGTTTTACATATGGTATCTCTAATAGAATCTTAACATTAGTGTTAAAATCTTATGCAAACAAACACATTTGGGGAAAATGTGCCTGGCTGCAGATGTTCCTCTCTTTCCTACATATTTATTTGTCTTTTCACCTCTGGCACATGAGAAAGGGCAAAGGGTCATCAAATACAAGACCCACCGGGGCTGTGAATTCTTTATGTGATTCCTTGTCTTCTCTTTCTCCATGCAGATTCTCACGGTATCTGAATGGAGAAAAAGAATAAAATATACTTTGGATACAGACTTTTTTTAAACATAGGGGCACACAGCAACTTAAGTTTGGCATCCTTTTTAAAAATAGCACTATGAATAATTCAATAACATATTTTAAAAAGCACACATGCATGTTTTTAGCAATTGAGGTCTATTGCAGGATCTCATTCTCCATGCTGTGGTTTAGCATGTTACTCGTTGGGAGTACTAGCACTAGTGTTCTGCAAGAGTAATCACAGGCTCTGGACACATGTGGTGAATAATTATGATGTCAAATGATAATGACTCTATAGAATTCATACATGTGAGGATGTTTGTTTTTTATGCATTTACAACACATGGAAAACATGCAGATACATACGTCTACCTTTCCCCAATCCCAACCAACAACCCCAAATGTAATTGTTTGTCCTTTGGCTGTGCCAAGCACAGAAACCTAATGTAGACATCTGCTGTGAGGCTGACAGAGGTGCTTTGTCCTCCAAACTGCTGCACGGGTTAGCATGAGATGTTTGTGCTTTCCTGTCAGGGCCCTGAACCACACTCGGTCTGTCAGGATGTCTCTCCTGCTGTAAAGAGCTGTTTTGCAAGGAGCACTTTTGTAAAGAAAGCTCAGTATGAAGTGTCTGTACCTGTTAAAGTGTCACACTTGTGCTCTTTGACAGGTGTGAAGGTGTCGAGTTGATCTGGGCTTTTAGGTTACACGTCTTCCTTTGTCTTAACATTTGAACTTCAGCAGTCGCCAGCTCTGAATCCATCCCTTTTGTATTCAGTGATTCAGTGCAGCTTGGATCACACACACTTTGAGCTAAATGTCGAGTGAAGTGCAAAACACAAAACTTGCACATTCGCTTTGAGCCTCTTCTGTAATGATATGCTGCAGGGTATATATATCGCCAATCACTTCATGAGTTCTCCAAAATATTTGATATCCCATGGTGGGTCACCGTAGACAATCAGCAGAAATACTTAAGAAAGACAGACGATGATGTGTGGTTACAGGGGTGTGAGAGTATGACACTCACACTGTGCCAGACTGAAAAACACGCAGAAACTTAAGGACAAAGGAGATTACATCTCAGGCTCAGTGACAAATGATTGTTCAAAGAAAAAAGCCTGCTGAGCTTGACATTGGTATTTTTAACCCCCAGCTCATCTCATCCAGTGACACATTCTGCATCCTTTTATGCTTTAAGAAGATCGAGATCCATTGTTCTGCCCCTCCTCTTTCAGATAGAAGTGACCTCAAAGCCAGCACCATTTGGTATATGACCATCAGAGCAATTTGTAACCATAGAAAGCATTGAAAGCAATACAAGTTCTTCATCTCCTGGTGACAGTCGCCTCAGGTGAGCCCCTCAGTCATACAGGAAAAGTCTGTCCTTGGGCCTGGAGCAGATATATACTGAAATACATTTTTCTTGTCCTTGCATCTGCCCCATGGTGTGTGAAACCCACAAAAGCGTCATAACTTGCTCAAAGCCAAAATGCAGGTCATGCTGATCAAGTATAATATGGTCTAAGGCCGGAGAGATCACAGTGCTCAGGTGGCTTGTCGTTGTTTGCTTTGCTGTGTATGTGCCATTTGAAGCAGTACCCGCTCCTGGACAGCTGTCTGTGCTTCTTACATCTGAATGCTTTCCTGCAGAGAATGCATCTGTTCATATTGGCTGAGCTGATTCACATTGGCCACGAGTGAAATGTGTTAGAATACATGCAGCCATTTATTTGTTTAACTAACAGATTCAGGTGTATGCTCTGCAGGAGTCCCCACTAAGCAATCCTCAGGCTTTTAAAGCTTGCCAGTTATGTATCAGCAGGTGATTATCTAACTTTTTCCTTTATGTATTTTAAAAAAAACATAAAACTTTTTTTGGGCAGTAATCATAGTCAGATTGATTAGGCTCCCAACAAGCTCTCTGTAAGAAAGTACTGGAGCAATTTAAAATGGCAAGAAGCACAAGAAGCAGTGCAGAAGTGTTCAAGCAGAAGACGTCAAAATTAAATCAGGTATGTTTTCATGTTTGTTCTTACTTTTAAGGAGCTGAATCATGCCTACGTTTTTGTTTACATTCCTGAAACAGCTACTCATATGGAATGAACTGCTGTCTTGTTACATGTCTATTGATTTATTAATTTATCATCCCACAACAAAGACTCTGTCACTCTGTGTAACAATGGGCGAGAGTCTCTAACCTCCTAGGGCTACTACTTCTAGCCAATATTCAGGTTCTGTGGTTAACGGTGCTTCTTTTCCTCCTCGCTCTGCTCTTCCAGAAGGAAATCAGTCATGGATCACTGCCCTAAAGAACGTTGTCACTGACCCAAATGGAATAAAGACAAGACAAGCAGTTCAGTATCTGAAGCTCTGGTCTGAAGAGAACATGCACACCTATCCACCAAGTCCTCTAATAGACCAAAAAAACTGTCACTTTAAACTTTTTAGTGAACCTGGTTTTTGGTGTTTAACTTAAGGGTGATGACACCTTTTGGCCATCTAGCTAAAAGTAATGACTTGAATTACGTCAAGAAAGGAGACAAGAAAAACACACTTTCTCACATGCATGCACACACACACATGCAAACAAGCACATGTATAGCAATGCACATGGGCTGTGAAGGCTAACTTTTGTGGTCTGATACAACTGATGAGCTACTGTGATCACATTGTTGTTAAGGGTTATGCTGGTTCTGATAGAAAGGTGTCAGAACACACATTTCATTGCATTTTGTTGCCGTGTTGGACCCTGACTGACAAGGTGCACATGCGGACCCCTGTCCACTGCCAAAGCACAAACAGTGAGCATCAAAACTGGATCATGCAGCGATGGAAGACAGGGACCTGGTCTGATGTTCTTTTACAGCACACAGATGGCCGACTTCTTCTGAGGAACACAGGTCACCAGGATGCACTATGGAAAGAAGACAAGCCAGTGGAGGCAGTGTGATGCTTTTGGCAATGAAAACAAAAATGGTTCAGTGAGCATATGCTGGACAAACGAGTCAGATCTATGGATGCCCCACCTCCAGCTTACTGGACTTAAAGGATCTGTTGCTATTGTAACATCCTGGTGTGAGATACCCAGGCGCACCTTCAGGGGTCTAGTAGAGTTTATGGCTCGACAAGTCAGGGCTGTGTTGGCAACAAAAAGGATGCCAACACGATATTAGGCGTAAGGTTATGCCTTGCTGTACAAGGGCCACTTACGAGGACATACGGCCACCATTCTTTCGAAATTTAAAGCAAATGTCCTCATTTGTGGATCTCATTTTTCTCAGAAACAAGAATCAGGTAAAAAAAAATCTGCTTTGTTTTTACATTCATCAGGTCCCAATCAGCCCAAATAGCAAAGAGAAATTAAAAATACATGCCATGAAAGAGTTCGGGTCTTAGGAGGATAAAAGAAAATGTCAGGATCCCTTCTCTTTCTCTCAGACTGACATGGCCCCAGAGAATGTACTGTTGAGAGACATTCAGTGGTATTTGTGGGGAAATGATAGGGAGAAGGGAGCAGCTGAGAGAAGTTACAGGAGAAGGGTAAGCTCTGCAAATCAAAGTCTAAATGATTTTGTATAGAGCAATCCGAAGAGAAGCAATCAACCTTCAGATCAGGCTTCCACAGTGACTGAAGCAGGAATGGGAATTTTCACACTGGTGATTTTTTAATGCAAAGTCTGTAAGTTTTGTCACAATTCTGCATCATTCATTAAATATATTAAAAGCTTAGCAAGAAGCACAGAAGCTGCATCATCGTGCTAATGATGCATTTTATTCTCACATACATTTTTTACACGTCTGCTGTGTGAAAGACTCAACATTCATTTAATGTGTGTGACAAATGGGATACTTGTAACGAAACACCTCATTAATGAATGAATTTTATTCGCTTCAGACAAACCTCACTTGTCCTTATAATAAAAATATTAAATAAAATGACTTGCATAGCCCCTGTCTGGAAGATTTTATGGATCATAGGCATTGCCGCTCTTTGTCCAGTTTATGCACTTTTTTTTTTTTTTTTTAACTTGAGGCACAGTCTGTCTCAGTGGAAACAACATTCACTGCCTTGGTTATTTTAACCCAAGTCTTATCTTTTGGTCATTACACCTGGGTTTGAATCTGGAAAATCTGGCATAAAAAAATCTGCCAAACAAACCATTTGGTGCGATCCACTACGGTGACCCCTTTTGAATTAGGGAGCAAATGAAAGTAGCTTATATTCTCAAGGAAACACTTTGGAAAAATATGCATTTTCATGCTTCTTCAGACACTATTGTTTCTTTAGTTGGAAATTTCTCTCCTTTTTTTCCATCTCAGCAGACAGATTTTTCTATGGAACTCCTGAAGCTAAAAATGCATCCTCATATAGATGCGAACACTCGTCTATTAAGAGTAATTATAATCCACTGACATATAAATGACAGTAAGACGAAAATTAGCTGATATACATGAATGACAATGTTTTTGCATGTGCAGTTGTTATTCATATTTTAGTCACACATATTAAAGGCTATTCATATTTTTCATGTGATGTCACATGAACTTTGCCCAATAATTATTCATGGAAGCTCGAATGAACAGCTGTCTGGCCCTTTCAGTTAAGGAGTTATGAAATGCAATGAGCAGGTTAATACAAAATAATGTCAAGCCAGTTTATTGTTGAGTCTGGTGGTGCTTTCAGCTAATGCCATGGAAACCATTAAGTCACCTCATCCTTTTTTCAGTCTCATCCCTGTCACGCATTCATAGTTGAAATATCAATAAAGCTGAAGTGTTCACTTCACTTAAGCATCTAGCTAGTGCTAAACAAGTGATGCAAGCCAGAGTAACTTTTTCTTTTCAAACATTTCAACAAATATGACAAACTGTTTCTGTGCATTCTGGATCACAATCTGTCAGCTACTAAAGGTCCAGTGGCTGTCCCAGGGAAGAAGAAAATGTTAATATGTGATAATTTTACTCTCAGACAAAGAGAAAGATGTAAATGAGAAAATAGACATCCCTCACATTGTCTCCGTTGCTCTAGAGTCCAGTGACGGTGTGCTTTACACCACAGCATCTGATTTATGTGGCCTACCACTTAGTGGTATTATAACAAAGTGAAAGTGATTGGGGATCATAGCAACTCACTGACTGTAGAATATTTAGTAGCGAGGACATTTCACACCTGGACTTGCTGTACAGGCGGCATCCTATCATGGTACCATGCTGGAATTCACTGAGCTCCTGAGAGTGACCCATTCTTTCACAAAGCAGACTGCTTCATTTCATACACCTTTGGCTATGGAAGTGATAGGAACACCTGAAGTTGATGATTTGGATGATTGAGTGAATGCTTTAGGCAATATAGTGGACTGGAAGCAGGCAGACTGACTTTATTTATGTGATTTTTTTAAATCAGATTTTATTGGATATTTTATACATGCAGTTTTATGTCTCATCAACCAATGAAATTAAAGTTAATTAAGGTAATGCTTCAAAATGATTGCACATGTAAGAGCTCAGATGCTTTTTAATATGGCCACTGAGTAAGATGACTTGCTTCTAGAAAAAGTCATTTATTTAAATTTTAGCTGGTGATGTTTCTTCACTAATGCATGCCAAATTTCACCTTTATAAGGTGTTGGCATCTGGCTAGGGGCTGGATAGCAGCTATAATGACTTATGCAACATCTGCGAATACAATGTAGAATACATTGTAGAATGTACAGTTATGGTCATATATATTTGGACACTAACGCAAGTTTTGTTTTTTACCTGTTAACTGAAAATTATTCCAGTTATTTAATTTGCATATGCATGAGCATAATGTGTAGACACTCAGCTTTCATTTGAGGGTATCCATGTTCAAATTGGCCCTTGAAGGGTTTAGGAGTTTCAGCTCCTTGACATGTGCCACCCACTTTGTAAAGGGACAGAAAGTAATTGGACAACTGCCTTAAAGGCTATTTCATGGGCAGGTGTGGCCAATTCCTTCGTTATGTCGGTATCAATTAAACAAATAAAAGATCTGGAGTTGATTTGAGGTGTAGTGCTTGCATTTGGAATTTTGCTGGGAACAGACAACATGAGGTCAAAGGAGCTGCAGGTGAAACAAGCCATCCTTAAGCTGTGAAAACAGAAAAAAAAAAAGAATTGCTACAATATTAGGAGTGACAGAATCTACACTTTAGCACATCCTGAGAAACAAAGAAAGAGCTTGTGAACTCAGCATGGCAAAAATACCTGGATATCCACAGTGGATAATCACAGAATCATTTCCATGATGAAGAGAAAGCCCTTCACAACAGCCAACCAAGTAAACAACACTCTCCAGGAGGCAGCTGTGTTGATATCTAAGTCTACATAAAGAGAAGACTGCATGAAGGTAAATACAGAGGATTCACCGCAGTCATCGCTGGATGGTTGTGCTATTTCAGTGAGAGCAGCCCCGACTCTTTCAAGTTTATCGTGCTTTCCTTTGTCGTGTTCTGTGGATCTCTAACCTGTGTTATCTCCCTGTGTACAGACCTTCCTGGGCCCTTCCATGTTTCCCTGGACTTCGTCATGAGCGGACGGTAATGTGGAGTGGGAGCGAGGACAAGTTAGTGACTGGCAAGTGAGAAGAGGAGTGTGTACGTGGTCACTTTCCCCTGGATTCCCCGGAGCTCTATTTCCCCACACTATTGTATATATCACCTGTTACCTCTTTAAATAAACTCTCTTGAATCAAAACTTTTTCAGAGTCCTGTGCTTGAGTCTGCTTGTTCACCTTGACACACAGATGGACAGATGAAACCAAGATCAACCACTACAAGAATGATGGCAAGAATAAAGTATGGAGAAGGTGTGGAACAACTCATGATCCAAAGCATACAGCATTATCTCTAAAACATGGCAGTGGCAGCGTGATGGCTTGGGCGTGCATGGCTGCCAGTGGCACTGGGACACTAGTGTTTAATGATGGTAACACAGGAATTCTGAGGTGTTCAGAGACACACTGTCTGCTGAAATCCAGCTAAATGCAGTCAAATTGGGTGGCGTTTCATAATACAGATGAACAGTGACCCAAAACATACAGCCAAAGCAACCCAGAAGTTTATTTAAGCAAAAAAGTGGAATATTGTTGATTGACCAAGTCAGTCACCTGATCTTAACCCAGCTGAGCATTTCACTTGTTGAAAACTAAACTTCAGACAGAAAGGCCCCCAAACAAACAGCAACTGAAGGCCGCTGCAGTAAAGGCCTGGCAGAGCATTAAATAACAGGATGTCCATGAGTTCAAGACTTTAGGCTGTCATTGCCAGCAAAGTGTTTTCAACCAAGTATTAAAAATGAACATTTTATTTTTATTTATTTCATTTGTCCAATTACCTTTAAGTCCCTGAAATGAAGGAACTGTGTGGAAAAAATTACTTTAGTTCCTTTACTTTTGTTTTTATGCAGTCTTTTTGTTCAATCCACTGAATTAAACCTGAAAGTCTGCACGTTAACTGCATCTGATTTGTTAATTTAAAATTCATTGTTATAATGTTCAGAACCAACATTAGAAAAAAGTTGTCTTTGTCCAAATATTTATGGACTTAACTGTAATTGGCTAAATCCAAAAAGCGCAGGAAACAATCTCAGAACCAATAGGAGTACGAGAGAGCTGATCACAGCCTGTCTGCAAAGAAAATCAAGTAGTCTGAAACATAACAGAAAATATTGCGTGATTTATTTTTAAGAGATTTCTCCCTTCTACCCTGCTATACAGTAACTTACTGTAACAGCTGGCTGTGGTCAACCATTTTTCAAGACTATTACTTTATCAGACTCATACTATTCTAGTTAGATGGCCATCTACAGTAAGGCTTGTTCTTCTTTGATCATATCATTGTCTCTAACAATGTTAATTCCAACATGATCTTTGTGTTGGATCATCATTGAAAAAAGCAGATGATTAGTCAATTTGCATTAATGCATGCAAATGATCAATGTGCCAACAATTTTTTAAATTACTAATCAATAAGGACTTTATCACTCAAGATCACTCAAGATATTTATTATGATCTATGGTAATATATTAAGCATAAGGAAACAGTAGAGACATTTGCAGTATGCAGTATGCACATATTACCAAATGGAAATGGCTGTTCTTTTGCATTGCATTATTCATAATGCTTTCCCAGTTGCAACTGCAGTGTCATCCCAATTGATGCGTGTGTCACCTTGCGTCCACAAGTTGTGCCTCATGCTGAGTTAGGTCTTTGTCTCCCGCTGTGGCCGCCCATGTAGGTAATGGCATGGAGCCAGAGATGTGCGGGCACTCAGGGCAAGAACAGATACTCTGGAAATGAGTGGAAAAAAATGCAGATCCTTTGTTTTATTGCCCTTCAAATTACCCATTGACAGAAACGTTGTGTTTCCAGCTGATGAATAAGCTTTAGTAGACATCTGTAATTGGTGCAAGATTTGTGCCAGCACTATGTGTGTCTGTCCTTAGTGGCCTACATTAGTGATGAGCAGGGGAATAAAAATTAGTGGATTTAAGGTTCCTTTTTTGGGATCAGATTAGGAGCTAAACCCCACTGTGACTGACAGCAAAGAAAAGCCCCAAAGATTCAAAAACTGCAATCACAATACAGTAGTTTTTCCCCTTGCCTTTACCACAAACAGATTTCTTGGCTGTTTTTGTAACATTCTGTTAAATTTATACAGAATGCAATGAATTGCAAATCTCTTATCCACAGTAGCACATATAAAATATATCCCATGTTTAACCTCCTAGAACCTGGCGTCCACATATGTGGACATCACATTTTGGGTTATTTAGACCAAAATACTCAATTTTGCTCTACAAGGGCCTGATATCCACTTACGAGGACATTATACTGCTACTGTTTTATCAAAAGTTTAAACGAATATCCTCATATGTGGCTCTTATTTTTCTTAAAAACAAAAATAAGGTAAAAAAAAAAAAATCTGGTAATTCTTTGTTTTTACATTCATCATCCCCCAATATGCCCAAATTTCAAAGAGAAATTAAAAATGCATGCCGTGGAAGAGTTCGGGTCTTAGGAGGTTAAACTGAGGCATTCCAGTATTTCATGAATAATTTTAGCTCAACACACCTAAAAAAGTTAGGAGAGAGTAACAAAAGGGTGAAAAAATTACTGGTACTAAAAAGAAAAAGCTGGAAGAACATTTTGCAACTGAGTAGGTTGATTATCGGGGCCTTAACCAGATCACTGTGAAGAACAAATATGTTTTGCCGTTGCTTTCCTCTGCTTTTGAGCTACTTCAGGGCATGACTGTCTTTACCAAACTAGACTTGCGCAACGCCTGCCATCTGGTGCGCATCAGAGAGGATGAGTGGAAGACGGCTTTCAATACACCCTTAGGCCATTTTGAATATCTCGTGATGCCCTTTGGTCTGACCAATGCTCCTGCTGTGTTTCAAGCCATGGTTAATGATGTGCTTTGTGATTTTGTCAACCGCTGTGTTTTTGTGTACTTGGATGACATTCTGATCTTTTCTAAGACACTCGCAGAGCTCCAAGTTCACGTGAGGCAGGTCCTGCAATGCCTCTTGGAAAACTGGCGCTTTGTGAAGGGGGAGAAGTGCGAGTTCCACGTTTCTGGGCTATGTCATCAAGACGGGGAACTTAAGGACTAACCCGGAGAATGTGCGAGCAGTGGTGGAGTGGCCCACACCTCCTAATCGCTGGCAACTGCAACGCTTTATGGGATTCGCAAATTTCTACAGACAATTCATTCGTGACTTCAGCAGAATCGCTCTTCCTCTCTCTAAACTCACCTCTCCAAAAGTTCCTTTTCAGTGGGATTCCACTGCTCAGCAAGCCTTCACCCTGCTCAAAGAGAGATTCACCACTGCACCCATTCTCCGGCAACCGGACCTCACACAGCAGTTCGTGGTGGAGGTGGATGCATCGTACTGGTCCTAACCCAAGAGGAGGATGGTAAGCTTCACCCATGCGCCTTCTATTCTCGCCGTCTCTCTCCCGCGGACTGTAACTACGACATCGGAGACCGGGAGCTCCTGGCCATTAAGCTTGCCCTTGAGGAGTGGAGACATTGGTTGAAGGGAGCGGCGCAGCCGTTCATCGTATGGACGGATCACAAAAACTTGGAGTACCTCCGTTCGGCCAGACATCTCAATTCCCGGCAAGCCAGGTGGGCGCTGTTCTTTACTCGCTTTGACTTTACCATTACCTACAGGCTGGGATCACGAAACGTGAAGCCAGATGCCCTGTCCCGGCAGTTCTCTGTCTGTCTGGGGAGGAATCGGACCCCGGACCTGTTCTCCCAGCCACCTGTGTGATTGGAGCTGTTTCGTGGGAGATCGAGTCACTCATCCAGGAGGCGCAAGAAACCGAACCGGATCCAGGGACCGGTCCGCCCGGCCGCCTCTTTGGCTACGTTCACACTGCAGGCGAAAGCGCATCAAATCCGATTTTTTTGACCCTATGCGACCCATATCCGATCATGGTGTGACAGTGTGAACGGCACAAATCCGATATTTTCAAATCCGATCTGGGTCACTTTCGTATGTGGTACTGAATCCGATACATATCCGATGTTTTAGAAAGCGACTGCTGTTTGAACGGTCAGGTCGCATTAAATCCGTCTTTTACGTCACTGACACAAGACAGACGCCAATTATCAGCGCCAGAGAAGACATCGCGAATGCTTCTCTGGCCATCCCGTGTAGATATCAGTGAAACTGTTGGGAAGACAATGTTGGAGAAACGTGAACATTTTATTTGTACTGTATAATCTGCAGATTCTGACAGAAATCTGCAGCTATCCTTTGAAGCACTGCTCCTCTCTAAAACAGCAATAAGGATCATTATTAGGTTATTTACATTATTATGTAAATAACAGCGCAGCCGTTCATCGTATGGACGGATCACAAAAACTTGGAGTACCTCCGTTCGGCCAGACATCTCAATTCCCGGCAAGCCAGGTGGGCGTAATAATTTACATTGTTACATAAATGTAATAATTTACATTATTATGTAAATAACAAAATAACTTAAAGCAAAAATTGGGAAATGTAAAGTCCGAACTCTTTATATTAAGGGCCATCTATCAAACAATACTGTTTGCTCTGGGTCGAAACAGAGCGCGTTGTGTGTGAAGTCTTCTTTTGCGCATGCGGGCCGCTTTGAGTGTTCACACTAGAGCGCGTTTGCTGTCGCATTTTATTTGTAGTGTGAACAAGCAGACAAAAAAATCGTATTTGATCAAAAAATCGGAATTGAGCATTAAGACCTGCAGTGTGAACGTAGCCTTTGTTCCTTCGGCCATCCGCCCTCAAGTTATCCAGTGAGCTCACACCGCCCATTTTTCATGCCATCCAGGGACCCTCCGCACCATATCCTTCCTCTGACGTTACTTTTGGTGGCCCACTATGGCTAAGGATGCCAGAGAGTATGTATCAGCCTGTTCGATGTGCGCAACACTATACTTACCATTGTCGATCGTTTCTCCAAGACTGCACACTGTGTCGCCCTCCCGAAGCTCCCCACTACCCTGAAGACGGCTCGGCTCCTCACCTCCCATGTGTTCAGGCTCCACGGGATCCCCGAGGACGTCGTCTCGGACAGAGGGCCGCAGTTTACATCCCGAGTATAGAGGGAATTCTGTTCCACGCTGGGGGCCAAGGTCAGTCTTTCTTCTGGATTCCACCTGCAGAGTAACGGACAATCAGAGCAGGCAAACCAGGAGCTTGAAGTTGCCCTCCGCTGCGTCACCTCACATAATCAATCGACCTGGAGTGAACAGCTTCCGTGGATTGAATACGCACACAACAGCCACACCTCTATTGCCATGGGCAAGTCTCCTTTTGAAGTGTCCCTGAGTTACCAACCACCTTTGCTGCTGGCGAAGGTAAGCACACCGTCCCCTCTGTGTAGGCTCACCACCGTAGGTGCCGCCGTGCCTGCCGTGCGATTCCGGCTGCTCTACTCTGCACAGCAGAACGAAACAAGGCTCTCGCTGACCGTCATCAGACCCAGAGTACACCATTGGACAACAGGTATGGCTGTCTACTCGTTTTATGCCATTACGGACCAAATCCAAAAAACCGTCACCCCAGTTTATTGGTCTTTTTCCCATAAACGCCATTGTCAATCCTGTGTCCGTCCTTCTCAAACTGCCACGCAACATGCGCATGGTTTGCAACATCACCCGCATCATGGACTTCCAACACCGGGGTAGGGGTTTTCAATACCTGGTGGATTGGGAGGGCTACGGGCTAGAGGAACGCCCCTTGGTGCCTCAGGCGGCTATCCTGGATAAGGATATGCTTCGGGACTTCCATCGCAGGCATCCAGGTAAACCTGGTGGGTCGCCGGGAGGTTCCTTTTGAGGGGTACCGTCATGGTCCCCGTGTCTACCCAGCCAGCCCCGCAAGGCTACATGTGTTTTGTGTTCTCTCTCTCTCTCCTTTATCGCTCTGCCTGGGCGGAGCTCACTGCAGGCTCCCACATTTTGCCAACACACCTGTTCGCGATCAGTTGTCATTACCTGTCCACTACTTAAGGCCGAGACGCAGATCATCTCATCGCTGGATGATTGTGCGAGACACGTTAGTGATTCTCTCAGCTCCCGTGAATCTGTGCTTAAGTATTTTGTGACTTGTGAGTAATTTCCCTCTCCTGTATGATAGTTTTCCTCCCCGGACCTGTGACCTTCCTGCTCCGTGAACGTGTGTGAGTTTGGACGCGGAGATGAGAACGAGTGTGAGAGAGCTTCCCCTTGGACCTTTGGAACCCTGGATTTCCCCCCTCACTGTATATATTCTGCACTGATGTTGTAAATAAACTGTGTTTGGAAATGTCAACCTGCTCTGCGCTTGAGTCCCTGCTATCAACCGTGACAAGTTAAAGCTTTGTTGTGCAAAGAAGAAGCAGCCACATGTGAACGCGATCCAAAAAGGCCGTCATCTTATAGGGAAAACTTTTCTGTGATAAGATGTATTGAAAATTGAAAGTTGAAATTCCTTTTGGAAATCAGACACCACATCGGGATGAAGAGAAGAGAAGACCAACTGGCTTGTTATCAGCACTCATTTCAAAAGCTTAAATTTCTGATGGTATGGGGGTGAATTAGTGCCTGGAATTCACTTGCCCATCTGGGAAGGCACTATCAACACTGAAAGGTATGCACAGGTTTTAGAGCAACATATGCTCCCATTCAGATCATTTCTTTTTCAGGGAAATGCTTTCATATGTCATCAAGACAATGGTAAACGTCATACAACAAAGATGACCCAGGACTGTTGAGCAGCTAAAATGCTATATTGGACAAGAATGGGACAATATTCCTTCCCAAATCTCCAAGAACTGCTCCCAGATATTTAGAGAATGTTTTTAAATGAAGAAGAGATGAACAGTGGTAAACACGGACCTGTCCCAGCTATTTTGAGACATGTCGATGCCATCAAAATCAAAGCAATCTAAGCAAAGCTCACTTGTCATTCCAGGGATACTATTATGTTTCCGCAGTCTTAGTAAGTGCAAAATTATAAAATGGAAAGCCAGTTTCATATTACATACATTACATAGATTCAGAAGTAGCTTTATTTATATATGAATTCATATTCTCTATTCACCCACACCATCCCCCAACTATAGGCCACCACCACCCCAACACATCCTCCTGTTTTTATCCCCTGTCAGTCTTATCACTGTGCCCTTGGCTTTCATTTCTCCGGGGTATTGATGGGTGCTGCGATGGCACGATGATTGACAGGTCAAGCTGATTTACACACACTAATCATGACATCACCGCTCAGTCAATTTCATTTCATTTCACATCACATCATATCATATCAGAGCAGTCTGACTAGAAGGCGAAAAATGGCCAAAAGACATTTCACTCCTTATCTTATAGGAAAATAATGTACATTGTCAGTGTCATTTAAAGCACAAATGATCTGCTTACACTTGGGTGTATTATCAGCTGTTTGAGCGAAAAAGAAGTCCCTAAACTATCACAATGCATTCTTTTTATGTATTTATCCACTGATTTATTTTAAATTTCACTGCCATGTGAAACATGAAATACGCTGGAATTACTGCCTCCACCAATCAGCGAAGCTGCCATTTTTCTTCATGTTGAATTTTGCTCTTTTAGATATGAAATTTTAGGAATGCTATTTATTTACCCTGATAGAAATTTGAAGTCATGGCCAAAAAAGTGTTCACAATAAGGTCCTCTGGATCCTGACTTTTGATTACCAGATTGCAATCACTTTATCCTTGAGTCCAAGTCATTGTATGTTTTTAAGAAATTCATAATATCTTGAACACTTAAGGGCTTAAAAACGTGAACGCTTATTTGAAAAAGATCATATCACAGTAAAAGCACTTTGAGTCTCTTTCAAGTTACTGAAAAGAGTGGTTGAAACATGTATTTACAACAATGCTGACAATGATAATATTTTAATTAGGTCTTACCTCCTTATCTGTCACTCAAGATGGATACATTCAGTTTCTCAGTTTTTTTTATCCAGATGAGTCAGGGGGGCTGGAGGCTATCCTGGGGGCATGGTACACCCTGAACAGGTCACTGGTCTCTCGTAGAGTTAAGACAAATAATCATTCACACTCAAAACAAATTTAGAATTGCCAATTAAATTCTCTCATGCATGTCTTTGGATCTAGTGAGAACCACGGAAGCATAAGGAGAAAAAACAAACTCAGAGGAAGGCTCTAGCCAGCTGGACCTTCTTGCTGTGAATGTAAGCACTACACCACCATGCTATACCTTTATAGTCACTACCCTAATAAGCACATAGTTTGATGCAATTTGATGTTCTACTGGGTAAAGTAACATGGAACATATAGCATTTTTGTGACTTTTTTTCTAATAATTTATTTTTTATGTCGCAAATCAACATCAACAATTTATTCAGTCAAAACTAGATAAATAACAAATATCGAATTACTAAATTCATTTTAGCACTAGTAAGACATAACATAAAAATAAAGCTATCAGGTCATAAAACATCCAAAACAACATATTTCAATATTTAGAGCCTAAAACGTCTATAAATTGATTACATTTCTCTCTGAATCACAGGGATGTACGGAAATGTGGCAAAATCCAATGTCACTTAATGTAATTAACCTATGTTTATAATAGAGCATTTTTTAGAAATATCACAAGTATGGTTCACTAGAGGGATCTGATGCATGGCTAAAAATGGATTTACCATCATGTATTCTAGTTTTAGCTCAACAGGGGACTAAGGTTACACCATTTTTATGCCACAAATTTCACTAATTTATAGAAATCCAACATTGACGATGCCTATATGAACATTTAGAATAACAACTGAACTATATAACGCATGACATTCATCAACTTACTTACCACTGTTAATTGTGATGGTCACAAGCGTGGGAGTAGATAGGGGTGAATAACCCAATTCCCTGAATGCTGGAAACACAGTGAATTTTGAAAATGCTCCAGACATTTACTGACTGATTAGATGCAACAATGTCACAATACCTGTCCCTAACCTGATTTTTGCTGATTGGCTAGGAGAAATCTATGTTGTTCTTTAACCTCACAATGTGTCAGGGAGAGGGCAATACCAAACAATGCAATAAAAGGCTTGAAAGAGATTTTTTTTTTAAAGAAAATGAAACAACCAGCAGACACAATCCAAGACCTGAAAACTACCAGGAACACACACTGTGCTCCACTGGTACATACTGTACACCAAGAAGCTAATGAGGCGAGTCAGATCAGTCGAGTGAAGAGGTGGGAGTGGCTGCACACGAAATAAAAGGAAAGTTAGTGCATAGCAAAACACAAGCAACAACAAAAACAAAAACTAACCCTAGCAAAAACAGCTAGGGTTGAACTTTGTCTTTACTGAGACATTATAAGAGAGAGACACGAGACTCACAGCGTGCCAAAATAATGTGAAATTTCTGCTAAGTGAGCGATGACTGAGCAACCATGGTGCAGATTTTTTCTTTGTAATCTTTTTTGCAAACTTCCTTTCCATATCTCAAGAAGGTCATCTTTTATAACAAGGCTCTGGAGGGAGTAGAACATGGCTGGGTTGAAACTGAGTCCTACTCCTCCACAATTAAATTCTTATCCTTATTTTCTTAATCATTTACTCTGTCTTTCTCACTGCTTCTGTCTCTCTCCTTTTATCTCTTCCTTTATTCCACACGTGACTATACTGTACTATAAATAACAGCAGCATTCCCCCAAAACATCTTCCCACTGAGTGAAAAGAAGCATTAAACCTAAATAAGCATGCCTTTGCCTGACAGGCAAAAGGCCAATGTTTCACCTCTAAGCCTGACGCTAATCATGGTGACAATATTTAGAAAAAATGTGCAGAGATACTCACAGCAGCTCTGTCATCTCTGACATTTCCCATTTTCCATCTTGTTATCTGCAGCCTTTTGTTGACATTCCCAAAGCCTCACGTGCGGAGCCAGAAACAGTCGAAGGAGGGTCTAAAAATAGCAGCAGCGCATGGCTCAGTGTACCCAATACGATTGAGCACGTTTTTAATATCTCCTCATAAATATGCATGAGATTAAGTACTCCAGACTCCACTGTTTATTGAGTGACAAGCATTGTTTTGAAATTCATCCACTCCCTGTGCCCGTGCAGCAAATTAGTTGTTCTTCATCCAGTTTAATCCGAACAATGCCTCACTGAATGACATGTGAATGGAACCAGAACAGATATGATAGAGGATACTGTTCCTATTACTGTAATCATTACACAAAAGGGAAGTAATTAACATTCCCAGTGAGTAGTTACTCATTTTTTAAGTAAATATGTACCTTCTAATTTACCTTTGTTTTGTTGTTGAAACTCCTGTTTAGGCAGTCACATGACCAAACTGAGAGAATATCACTTGATCTCCTAAATATACAAGAGAAGAGCCAACCTCTGTCGCTAAAGCGGTCTAACATTCACAGTTCAGTGTTTTAAGTTCTTTAAATGTCAGAGTTTACATAGTTACCCAGCAGAGTAACAACACATTATGTTCTTTATGCAAATCTGTGTGTTACAGAGCTTTGTGTGTGGGTCTCGGGGGGGATGCTGATGTCTACCTTTTCCCAATGCGCTATGCCTCTAATGATCTATGTAGGTGCCAATAATTAAACCAAGGGTCATCACTCATGACCTCACAGCCTGGACAGCATATGCCAGAGTAGGTGCTGAAAGATCTGGCTGCAACTTCGTACGTGTATTTCACAAAGACCACCTGTCTGCAGCAAATTTTCTTTGTCAATTTCCATGCCACATCTGCAGTAAAGTAGGTGCAACTGTTACCCCGGTTAAAATCCCCTCTGCTGAATTGGCTCCAGTGACAGCCTCCATAATCTGAGGGGACAGGTGTTGCTATGACAACAGCTTGCCCTGAGCTGAGTTGGCAGAGCTTACAAACAAATGATTACAAGAGTTAAAAAAAACCCCAACTCTGTCTGTGCCAAATATACCTGTAAAGAGTGCACACGGCATTCTGCTTCCTCTGCTGTTCTGTATGAAGAAAGTGTAAAATGCATCTAAGGCGTCAAAGCCGAGCACATTCAGAAGGGATTTTGAGACACAAAGTAGATACCACACAGTCGGCATGAACTGACCTTGAATCGAGCAGCAGATAACTTAGTGGAGGAATTGAAAACTGACAGCGCATGGTAGTCTCATCGCTCTGCTAGCTGAAGATAAAGCTAATAATAGAGATACTGAATCTTACAAGTTAAAAGCAGCAACAAAGCAGCAGTAAAGCTCTGCTTACAAAGTTCTCCTGCTGAATCCACGAGGAACAGCCGTGTGACCGATGACCAGCAGTTCTAGTAACTTCTGGCTTTTTTAAAATTTCCACCATTAAGGTTCCTGATGAGTTATATGTTCAGGCTGAAGGCTTTGATCCATATCAGTTAAGTCCAGCTGACAGCTACAGTGAGCTATGCTTTTACAGATAGGGCAGAGTTACACAACCTTTATTTGCTTTTTTGTTATCAACTGCCAGCGTGGGTGCTAATCTTTAAAAAAATGATGAAAAGAAGTGCAGAACTGTCAGTGTTTATTTGGAAAATTCTCGGGAAAGATACATTTAACTTAAAGCAATTCAATGTTCTGAGAAGCAATCATTAAATCAAAATGCAAAAATGTGATTATAAGCAGCTGATTATCTAGACTTTAACTGGAATCAAATTTGGTTCTTGCCGTAAATGAACAAAAAGAACCATTTTAAAATGTTCCAGTGTGGCATTGCAAGCATTATCTTGAGTGGGTGTGATCAGCTCTAGTGGGGCAAAAATGCGACACAGCCGCAAGCCGGTGGATGTTCAGGCACAGAAGTAGTTTACTGTTTACTGTTGAGACTCTGAACATGCTAGGATGTAACAGAAACTTCATGTTACGCTGAGGTGAACTTGTATTTGGTCAGAAACAGGGTTTTTCTCACAAAGAAATCTCTTACTGGAGAAACTCTGTATTTCCCCAGAATGCTCCCCGTTTTGTTATTTTGTTTGTTTTTCTTTTAAACATAGTAACGTCAACAATGTTATCAGAATCAGAAAATTTTATTGATTCCACAGGAAATATGTAGTTATAATTAAAGGTATATCAGTTGTGTCATGTGTCAGTTTGTATAATTTTTTCTACATCTGATAAAAATAAATTGTGGAATTTATCCAGGTTATTCAAAAAACAAGGAAAGATAAAATTCATGTGTGTGTTCTGGAATAAACAGTGCGGGTGTGAAAAAAACTGATTGGTATTACCAAGTCAAAATTTTGGTGCGCAAAAACCCCCCAAAAAACCCTAATTTGTAAAAAAATATACATATATAGACTACACGTGTAATTTAGTTATTTCATGTTGTAAATTATGACAATTTAAATTCACCTTTAAAACAATTAGAACAAAAAAACCACTAAGAAACACAAGAAAACATGTAAATGAAATGAGCAAGAACTAAAACAGTCTGTTTTAGGCTGCTTGCAGAAAACATTACATTACCATAGTTACAGGATTTTTTTATTCCTGCCAAGGAGATTATCTTTTCAGTAGTATTTGCGTATGAGTCATTCTGTCTGTAGTGACAGCTTAAAAGGTTTTTATTATTTTATTATTAATAATCCAATAAAATTTGACTTACATCCACCGAGGTCTTCAAGGTCAACTTAATGATTTATTGGTTGAAAATTGTCAAGAACAACTTAGAAACTATGATTCTTAGTGTGGTGTGTATTGTCAACATATAGAAAGTGTCATATTAAGATTTAAATATCTCATCACATTTGACTTCTAATCAATAGATTGATCTTTAAGGTCAAAGTCATACCAATGCTATGTAGTTATTTAAAAAAACAAAAGATATTCAGACTAGACCATATTGGCATGGGGTACCCGGACTAATTGTTCCCACAGACGATGCCATATCACACCTGCTTCACACATCACAGACGAGTTCCTAGGAGGGAATTATGTTAGTATGCTCTATGGGACTACAGTTCAGCATTCAACACAGTGATTGGGTTGGGAAAACATGTCTCCTCCTCCATCTCACTCAGCACTGGAGTGCCTCGGGGCTGTGTTTTAAGTCCCCTGCTGTACTCACTGTATACTTACGACCTTACACCTCATACTTACACCTCAAACCTGGAGAACTGGTGCCAGGAGAACAACCTCCTCCTAAACGTCAGCAAGACTGGGGAGCTGATCGTGGATTTCACAACAAAGAAGATGAGGAATTACAAGCCTCTGATCATCAGTGATACCCGAGTGGAGAGCACGGACAGCTTCCGGTACCTGGGTGTTCACATCACTCAGGACCTGTCATGGTCATGTCACATCAACACCCTGGTCAAGAAAGCCCATCAGCATCTCTTCTTCCTCAGAAGACTAAGACACTTCCACCTGCTGCTGAGGGTTCTTAAAAACCTCTGCAACATCGAGAGCATCCTGATGGGAAACATCTGCACTTGGTATGGGAATAGCACCAAGCAGGACAGACGAGATCTTGAAAGAGTGGTATGTTCGGCCGAACGCATCATTCACTCTGAACTTCCTAACCTGCTGGCTGTCTACACGAAGTGGTGCAAGACCAAAGCCAGAAAGATTATGATGGACCTCTCCCATCCCAACAACGGGCTCTTCTAACTCACCTCCCTTAAGGCCAAAGCAGAGAGAATAAGGAGGAGCTTCTTCCCTCAGGCTGTTCGAGTCCTGAATCAGGGGTTGTCTGGACTGTTAGACCTTTGTTTTTTTGTTGTTACTGTAAACTTTTAAAATTTAATATTTGTAAATTTTGTAAATTTCTTTACTGTAGTTTAATGGTCAGGCATTGCACAGCAATAAGCATTTCACTACATGTCGTACTGTGTATGATTGTGTGTGTGACAAACAGTGTTGGTCAAGTTACTTGAAAAAAGTAATCAGTAACTAATTACTGATTACTTCAGTTTTTCCTAAAAAATGAAATGAATGCTGCACATGCAGTAGATCTACATTAATAAAATATTATAGTATAAATAACAATAATTATTTCCAGTAATAACAATACTATAAATTAGATTTCAACAGGCCAAATATTAGAAGCTAGTGTCCTTATTTCCAGTATGTATAAAAAGAACAAATTAGACAGAATGAGTAATTGCAAAAAGCAATACTATTTGCCTTTAAAGTAAGAGAGAGCTGCCTTGGTGGAGGTTTGTGCTCTCACAACGCTTCTTGTTTTTTCCTGCAATGATATTTATCTTCATTGATAGTCTGGATTATCTCATTCCCTTTTCTATTATTAGTCAAAAGTGTTTTCCTTAGAGGGACACTATGTGCAGTAATTCAATATTCAACAAAATAGTGAAGTCACATACTGTCGTCACCATCCCCTGTAGAGTACTCTGAAGTAATGAGGACAACACCACCAGTACATGGAAGATGTATTACTATAGAATGTTCACATCATTTCCCAGTCATACTACATCAAATCATCACATGGGGAAAAAGCCTGAGGATGTGACTACATTGATGTGTTACAGAATGTGTCATATCTGCTGTTGTGTGCCTTGTTTTCCAGCACATAATGTAATTGTTAAAACACATGCAACCCCTTCATATATATTATTATTGACATGTCACTTACTACTTCCTGATCCCCTTTTACTATGAGTAATGTTGGGTCCAGTTTTTCCCTGTTGTGTTTAAAGTGCAGCATTTTTTCCAGATAGGAGAGAAAGTGTAATGAATACAGTGGTGTCCATGCACACTTCAGTGCTCTTCAGCAATGTTAAGAGGAAATGCTGGTAACCAGGAGAACACACTAGGACATATCTGTACGTATCTGTATCCCAGTTTCATGCAGCTACACATTTCTGCTAGAAGTTACATGAAAAATCAATACCACTTTCATATCTGTCCATTTACCATGTCCATTAATGGCTGGTCAGCTTCACTCTCCAAGGATACTATGCTAGTTGACTTGTGAAGACCAGTATAGATAACACTATGATAAGCTGCTGCACCAGCCAAGAAGCAATCCACCCATTCGCCTTTAATAAAACTACAACTTTCTGTGTTTCTGTTGGTTTGGTTGAAAAATACAATTAAGTTTTAGACTTTTAGGAATGTATTTTTATGTTCGAGAACAGAGGTATGTGTTTCTGTTATTAGCGTTTAGCTGAACATTTTCAGTTGCACAGACATGCAATTTGTGATGGAGAGAGAGTTGCTTGAATATAGCTACCTATACAAAAAATGGTTATGCTTAGATTGCAGCTTGACCTGTTTAAAGTAATTAAGTCAAGTTGGGCTTTTCTAAATAAATTGTAAAATCAGTGCCTTTATATCAGTTTCGTATGAGAAATGGAATGAAACTGTTCTTTGTGGACATATTTGTAAAGCTGTTTAATGTATTATTTTGTCTCTTATGCCTCAGTCACAAGAGTACAATAGAGGAAACCTCTTTGTGACTTGGAAAAATTGATGGTTTCCCATCAATTGCATTTTTTTTCTAACTGCAAGAAGTTGCATTGACCAACTGGTCGCCCATTCAATCACACAGTGATTACACAGGTTGCTCGGTGGGAGACAACCTGTCACCAAATAATTGTAGACTGACTCAGACTGACTATAAAATGATTCTCAGACAGAGTAGTGAACATGTGGCAATTATTGCCAATGAACCAAGCGTATAGCAAACTGACAGCAGACTGATTCTGTCTTGATGTTTTATCGCAGTTTTGATGCACCAAAGATATTTAAAGACAAAAACTGATTT
Organism: Aulonocara stuartgranti; assembly: GCF_965226115.1. Lineage (NCBI taxonomy): Eukaryota > Metazoa > Chordata > Actinopteri > Cichliformes > Cichlidae > Aulonocara > Aulonocara stuartgranti. The sequence continues at coordinate 28,676,082 of NC_138944.1, read as the reverse complement.
CAAATGGTCAACCAACTAATCTTTTTCTTTCTGCCTTTACAAACTGGATACGTAAATGTTGTGCAAATATTTTCTGCATTAGTGCACCAGTACTGATTATACAACGATATGGAAATGGTACCTCAGAGACACAGCTTGACGCCTTTCTGGGTCAATCGGCTCTCTGAAATGATTTCTCTGAGTCCTCAGATGTGGTCTCAACTCTGCCAACAACAGTTCAAACTGCCCAACTGACGTCCTGAAATAGGCACGTCATCATACAGCTTCAACTCCTGGAAGAAGAAACTCACAACTTAAAATGATAAACTGTTCTAATATTAAAATTCTAAGGTCATAAATTTATGAGAGACACTTCATAAGATGTGTTTAAAGACTGTTTGAAAACAGTTAAAACTCATCTTTTTAAAACAAGGGGTTAATATCTAAAACATATTTGTTTATTTCATTGTTTATTGTTACTTAAGTTAATTAACAATCCAAATATCGAGACAGACTAAACAGTGTACATATGAAAACATCCTAAATACCCGGTAATACCCGGACCAGCCACAGGAAGTTTTGTAAATATTTAGAATTTTTAAGTATATATACACACAATACCATGTGTTTACATTCCCTAGTGAAAATATGTAGGAAAACTGTTCCCAGTAAGGTGGAAAAAACAAATTAGTTAAATACACTGTGAAGAACAACCAGAGTACGAAGAAGGAGATACAAGCGGTGACGTGTGACCCAAATGTAAAGGTATGACTCCACCAAGCCTCGATGCAGCACTCCATATGACATGAAGATCAAATGTGGATGGAAATTACTGATGCGGTTACATGGGCTTTAAGCAGCTGGTTAAAAAGCTCAGCCCAAGAAACCAAATTCCAGTTCTATTTATTTATGCTATAAAAATAGATTATATATAGATATATAGATATAGTTAGCTCACCTCCAAATTCGTCTGAATGTTGTCAACAGACTTAAAGGTCTTCTGTGAATTCCTCAAGTAACAGTTTGTTACATGGCAGTTAGATACAAACTTGTTTATTCAGCTTTCTCATCATAGAACACATAGGAATTAAAAATGTATCAACCCAGTTCCTTGGGAAGCTGTTTTCGGGAGCCACAACCCACAAAGCTACCTTTTTGTAGGTACAAGGGTATTTTTAGTATCTAACATCAGCTCTCACACTTGTGCTTGGGATAGTAAAGCATTTAAAGCATGGAGGTGCTTCTCTGTGGACTCCGGCTCATATTCTTGCAGAGCTGTCTCATCCAGGAACACTTCAAATTAGCATCTCTGCCCACGGGGCAGTTCTAGGAAAATGCTGGACTGTCTGTAACGTGGGAGCCAGGAGCTGGCTGACAAAGCCCAGAGGGACAGAGAGGCCCTTACTGCCTTTGGTTCAAGATTTTAGAGCATGAGTAGGAGAGATAGAGTAGGTGGATAGTTTAATCACTTTGAAGAAAGAATCAAACCAGGGTGTTCTAAAAAGTTCTGGAATGTGGCAGCAACAATTAAAGAAGAGTAAAGTTTAGTAGATTACTTGATGTGAGAAAAAGCACACGTAACATTCAAACCAACACATTTGCTCCAAGGCATGTACTTAAAAACTGATTGAGAAGAGGAATTTAATATTTAATATTTAATAATGATTTTGCTGTGTCCACACAGGGAGTGGTTCACTGCGCATGAGTTACTTTAAAAGACGGTTGGCCACTAGACATTTTTTTTTTTAAATGTAACCTTTATTTAACCACACTGTAAAAAAATATTCCGCAGAAAAACGGAAAATGTCCTGGTAATTTTCTGCCAATACATTTTCTGTTTTTTTACGGAAGTTTGACGGACTTTTCTGTAAATGATAAAACGGAAAATTCTGTAGATTTACAGTATACTCTCTGTACTATTTACGGACATTTCCTTCAGCTATAAAACGGAAAATTCCGTTTATTCACAGTATATTTTCTGTATCATTAACTGATATTTTCCGTTAATAGAAAAATTGACATTTCTGTTTATATTACTATTTCCAAGCACTTCTTTTCACTGTAACTCATTAAATATAGTTCTTTATATCCTTAAACGTACATTTCTATGCAATTACAACCTAGTACACCATGTACTCAAAAATTCATAAATTAAAACTTAAATTAATTTGTGCTTCGTACACAATAACATTGGTACAATTAATGTTAAATATTCTTTTATTCTCCTCAACTCTAAAACTATACTAAAATATAACGACAGCATCCATCTTGTCATAAAATGACTGAATAGCTGATACATGAACAAAATAACTCACAAGCTTTTCAAATTTGAGCATTTTTATTTCCTTGAAATCAGGTTTCCCTCATGTAAATGTGTTTATTTACATTCATTCAAGTGGCTACCAAGTGTTTTCTTCAAACAGGACACTTGACAAACAAAAAATGTCATATTTAACGATATGTTCACGTTGAATAATATCCAGAGTACCTTTTAGTTAGAATCACTGCCTTGTGGTAGTTTTGCCTCAGCCAAATGGTTAAGGTGTGGTTTACATCCATGTCTGTCCACTTATGATACAGTATACACATGTAGTCAGTTATAGCCAAACACCTTTGATTACTGAATTGCATTCACTTCATTAATGAAGTGACTGTAATTCACATTTGTGTGAACATTTGTCTGAGATTAACTCTTTGGGCTCTTTACCTTACAATATAACATACTTGAGTCAAAATTTGTTGACTGTTCAAGTGGTGCTACGTGAATAAAACTGAACAGATCTAAAGAAGATGTTCCTGAACTTTGGGTTTATTCGAACAGGACGGATGGATAACCACAGGACTTTTCCCCATATGATAACTAAAACACAAAATAAATTAAGACAGATTACTGTCCCAAACTTAAAGATAAAAGTGTATTTACTGGACTTGTTTTGTCAGTGAGGAGCAAAGTACAATTAGAAGTGCTTGTTCTGATGAAAAGTTAAACTGTAAACAGCAGCATAGTGAATAAGGATCTGTGTCCACAACTCCTCAGCAGTGACAACACTTAAACATCATAGTTCAAAATCCTTAATGCACACCTTTTTCTCCACGGTGTTCAAATGCTCTTAGCTGTTTAAATAGAGGAAAAAGTCTGACATATTTCAATGACCATTAAATGTTAGACAAGGCTCTGAAAACAAGGTTACAGTTACAAACAAAAACCTCTGCTTGTGCGCACAGACCCTAAATCACAACAAATAAGACAATCCGGTCATACAGTCTGACGTCACTAGCCGTGTCTGGACCTAAACTCTGCTGCAGGTCCATATATCAAATGATCACTATGGCATTACTGAGAGTTGAAAAACTGTCTAAAGTCTTTCATCTTTAATAAAATGATCAGCGTTCTGCTCTACCAGGTGTAACAATTGAGTTTAACATCCAGGCATCCATGAAAACGGAATTTATGACATTTAACGGAGTTAGAAGTTAGCAGGAAGTTAGCTCGCTAGCTTCTATCTAAATACATATAGCATGTCCTGACTGCGGGGTTTTGGAAACAAATTAAAACGTACAGCTGTTTTATCACTTCCAGCATAAATGAAGACAGAAAACTAAACAGCAGTGACGTTTGTAGGGTTACTGAAGTTTGGCTAGCTGGTATATAATGATGCGCTACAAGACCGCTAGCGACACAGCTATGTTAGCATAATATAAACAAGCTAACTTTTTTTCCACTCGATAAAAGTTAACGTGAGTGTTCTCGGTGGTCAGGAACAAATGTAATCGCATGGCAGGATGCTGTAAAAGGACCAAACTTCAGCCAGGAGAACAACTGAGATAATCCATCCATAATACGAGGTTAGTCATTCATATACTGCTGCATGGGCTGGGCTGTAGTTACATCCTAAGGTTTTAAAAACTGAGCTTAAATAAATGATTAGCGGTAATAAAAGCCGAGGGAGGTCAACAGTGATCACTGACTGTTTTAGGAGCTTTTTGAGATTAAATAGAAGAAAATACATAACATTAAACATGTTAACAACACAAAAGCCATATTAAACGCAGACTACTTTAGACCCGGAGCTTTGAATAAATTACACTCAGCTTTTCCTTGGATTTTCAGAGTTGCTCAGTTCATACAGGAACTGCAGCAGTCGGGGTTAACGTGTCGCTGTGTTGCTCCTCCATCTCAGCCATTGAGACTAGTCGCAATTTATTCTGAGGAAAAAAAGAGAAACAACAAGACATTTTTAAAAAGTTTGTATTTTTATAATTTTTTTTACCTAGAACAAACAACATAAACAAAAAAAGGATTAGAGCTGTGCGATATGACGATATATATCAGATGACGATATAAAAATGTCTATCGTTTCATATTATACAATATTGTTTGTTTTGTGGTGTTACAAAATAAACTGTTTACGGCAATATTTTTTTCATGATTTTGATGGTCACTGTAGTGGCTATATTATTTCTTAAAGTTCTCTCTTTCTCTTATACTTACAATAACCACACGGACAAGTGACTGTTTTTACGCGTACTTTCATTAACAACAATGACAGTAAAACCATTGTGTGGCTCCGCCGTCCGCTTGTTTATTTTCCACATAAACCTCAAGTGTCTGTTGAGACTTTTCAAAATAAACTGAAATGATATACATTATTCTCAGAGAATACCAGCATGGCCAGCAAGGATGAGGCAGAACCAGCTAGCTCCAAACAGAAGGACCAGTCAAAACAAATCGAGGATCTTATTGTTAAACAAGGGGCTACCTCTGTAGCATGGACATGGTTTGGTTATGAAGAGTCTGACATGCCCCAGAAAACTGTACTATGCAAATTATGCCACAAACTGGTCCCCACCACCAATCAAAAACGACAAACCTCTTTAACCACCTACACAAGAATCACATGAAAGAGTTTCAAGAGAATTTACGAATGAAAAGCAAAAAAGAGCTGTCAGGTGCTCAAAATAATCCTTAGACTCAAACGTTAGAACAGGCTTTTCCTCGCAGCACGGCGTGTAATAAATACTCAGAAAGAAAATGGTGGCCATTTAAACTCGTGTCTAAAAATGTATAGTTTCATGCATCGGTAAAAACACTCGACTCCAGGTACACGACGCCCAACTGAAAACATTTCACATAAGTCGAGTTGCCCGAGAATCACAGAATTTACAGAAAATGCACTATTTTGTGATATATATCGTTATCAGGAGAGAAATGTCTTATATTGGGATATGAGATTTTGGTCATATCACACAGCCCTACAAAGGATTATAATTCACGTAGAGTTGCATACACATAACACCATTCTGTTGCAACAAAAGCAGTTTATAATTAAAGTAACATACATACCTTGAAAAACGAAATCAACCACAACATTAAACTCAGCTTGTGTTGAGAAGGTGGTCAGGGTTTTTCTTCATTTCCTGAGACCAGCTGCTCTGGATCATCACCAGCTTGTATCTTCATCTTTTTTTTTCACTTGGGGAAGTCTTTCATTGCTCTGCACTGGAAAACCAAATTGTGTGATCACAGGTGAAATAAGGGGTATTTTCCACTGCAGGACTTAGAGTGCTTCAAGTAGTGATAGCTGTTGATCCATTTCTCAAATAATCTGTAAGGATCTGGATTTTTAAGAAAGATACAAATTAGAGCAGGGCGATATGGCCAAAAATATTTATCACGATATACATTTGAAAATTTACGATAACGATATAACTGACGATATAATTGATGCGAGACAAAATACAACTCCACAACATTACTAGCGCAAAAAGACAACCTTCCATTTATTTTCACTTAAACAAGAAGCTGGTTTTTATGTACATTAAAGCTTTATAAAAATGTAACAGTGCAAATGCAAATTCCTTGCTGAAAGTTTAACCAAAAGGCATTTCCAGTAGAAATGGGCTGACATATCCTGAGCATAACCATGTATAATATCTACTGAAGTTAAAAAGAGGTGCTTTGCACCATTGAACTGCAGTGTGCAGTACGGATTTTTCGGACCATAAGGTGCACGGGATTATAAGGCACATTAAGCGAAACAAAGCAGTCAGATAAATCAAACTTTATTCAACTCATTCTTGCTTCCTCCACTTCTGTACCATTGATTCATTAATGTTGAATTCTCTGGCAGCTGCTCTATTCCCATGTTGTTGCAGTATATTAATGACTAACCTTGTATTGTAGATGGATTATCTCAGTTGTTCTCCTGACTGAAGTTTGGTCCGTTTACAGCATCCTGCCATGCGACTGCATTTGTCTCTAACTATCAGGAACCTTAACGTAGGGCTGCTCGATTATGGCAAAAATGATAATCACGATTATTTTCACTGAAATTGAGATCACGATTATTTGACGATATTTATTTAACCCTTTAAGACCTACTATAGAACCAAGTCCACCAGAGCTTATATTATTTTTTTACATGCTGTAGTGCCATTTGTGGGAGCATTTCAAGTTGCTATACATCAATACAACTGTTATAGCCCATATTTTAATAATATGTATGCATTAAGTCCATAGTAATTACATAAATTGCAAAAAAGTGCAATAAACTACAAAAAAAATTGAAAATCGCTTTTGTTTTGTTTACATATATTTCTACTTGGAGAAATTTAAGAGGCTTATCCCTCAAAACTTTAAATACAATAAAGTTGCAAAAAATAGTTTACAACAACAGGAAATTTATTTTGAGTGTCTTCATAGTTTTATTTTGGAGATACAGCAATTTTTATATACTGCAGGAAAAACAAAAAACAATCCTATGATGCAGATTTGCAAAGAAAACAGCATGTGCATCATTTCACTGTGGGAAGTGTTACGAACAGCTGATAGGAACGGCAAAGCGTGTTTCTGGAATATTATGTTTTTGTTCCTGCAAGCGCTTTTTATGCAATTTTTGCAAAGCTATATGTGGAACGAAACCGTGACCGAGGACAAGCTGATGGCATCAGATGTAAGTACAACTCCTCCGGTTTCATATGCAAAACAAATTATTGCGCTAGCTTACACGGTTCAGGTTCTACAGGGATTTAACAATAGTTACGCAAAACGAAGCATGCAGCTCTGACCGGCTTTAAAGGGTTAACAATGACTTTAAAAAAATAATACAAAATAGTGTGCAACACCACTGAAGTTTTTTTTTTTTAAACTCTCTTTTCAACCAACGGCAGTCACTCTCCAAATAACTTCTGCTTAGCTTTCCGAGCTTCCCTCGGGTCCTCTTAATCAGCGGTCTCCAACCTTTTTTGCGCCACGGACCGGTTTATGCCCGACAATATTTTCACGGACCGGCCTTTAAGGTGTCGCGGATAAATTAGGGAGGGGCTAATAATCGGCTCAGTCATTTTTAATGATCGTTGAAAGCCCAGATCGTAATCGTGATTAAAATTCGATTAATTGAGCAGCCCTACCTTAACGTTAACTTTTATAAGTGGAAAAGTGTTAGTGTTCGTCCTCCAGCGTCACTGTTTATGTTATGCTAACATAGCTGTGTCGCTAGCGATCACGTAGCACATCATTATATACCAGCTAGCCCAACTTCAGTAACCCTACAAACGTCACTGCTGTTTAGTTTCCTGTCTTCATTTATGTTGGAAGTGATAGCAGAGCTGTACGTTTGATTTTTTTCAGAAATCTCTCAGTCAGAACATGCTATATCATGCTTAGGTAACTAGCGAAACTAGCGAGCTAACTTCCGCTAGCTTCCTGCTAACTTCTAACTCCGTTAAATGTAATACATTTTGTTTTCATGGATGCCTGGAAGTTAAACTTCATAGTTACACCTGGTAAAGCAGCAATGCTGATCGTTTTATTAAAGATGAAAGAATTTAGACAGTTTTTAACTCTCAGTGATGCTGCAGTGTTCGTTTGACCTGAAGAGGGGGGTTTAGGACCCAGATTACTCCCAGATTTAAGAGCATCTTAGTCCGACAAATACGACAATAACGACGGCCGCTTGCATGTACTGCAAAAAAATGTGCTTTGTCGTGTATCTGACAGACAAACACCAAACCAGTTCCACATCACTGAAGTTGCACCATTTTTACAAACCAATTCTGGTTCATCTGTTTCACTCAACAATCGGCCATGTGCGTATGAAAACAAAGGCACTGGCGCATGCGCGTTTTACTCATATTTTATCGCGATATTTCATTTTCCTATCGTTTCCTAACATTATACCGGTATTACCGTGAACGGTATAATATGGCCCAGCCCATATACAAATATCTCTGCTTATATTTGGCTAAAAGCTTGATATAGACACAACAGTTTATAATATGTCAGCATCCCCCACAAGTAGGGTTGCCAACTCCCTGAAAAATAAATAAGGGACACCTCGTGGCCAGGGCCGGGCTACCCAGTTGTCTTCACCCTTCCCAGTTTGGTGAATTTTCTAGCTCTTTTTTTGTGTGTGAAATTATTTTTTTAACCATTTGACTTGAAGTTGATTTAAGTAGATGCATATTCTATTCTTTGTGATATGAATACATGTGAAACAAATGATCATTTAGCCATTTATTTTTAGCTCAAAATGACAACATTAACACAGTAAAACAGGTCTCTTTCTTAAACAGAAGCCTGTCATGCTTAACTTTTGAGAATATAAGTAAATCTTTCTTTAAAAGAACTCTGTCCTGCTTAACTTAAAATAATAGAAAACAATAGAAAGAAAAATATTCTTGTAACAGTGCACATTTAGTGCATTTAGTACAATTGGCTTCAGTTGAGGTATTATTTCAGCTTTTCTAATCAGCTGCTCCTGTTTGTAAACCCGCTTGTTCCCATGATTACGCATCATAACTCATCATCATTATTCATCTATGTATTACTTTTACGTATTAGTCATCAATTTGTTGTAATCATCTATCCTTGCAGTTGTTTATTACACAAAATAAGTTATATTATCACACTTCTGGCCACATAGCGCTGATATTCACTGCACATGCCCATATTAACTTTTTCCAGCCAGGTGTTTTCCTTTTCCCATTCTTCCCTTTCTCTGAGGGGAACAAACATTGCTGCTCTAATGCTGGGCTTACACTGTGCGATTTTTGGCCCATTTTGAGCCGATTTTTGAGTGATCGGACCGATTTTGGCCTTCATCGTGCATCGTGTAGTATACTTGGGGTAAAGAGAAGTGATTAACACCTCACGACCAGCTCCCGATCATCAATCGCTCGTGAGGGTGTCACCACAGGCGCTCACACTGCTCACGCGCAAACGTAAACGTCGGTGAAAAAGACGGAGCAGCACGGCAGTGCAGCCTGTGATCTGGACACAAGCGATGGAGGCACAACTTGTAGAACTTTGGAAAGTTCATCCGAGCCTTTTCGATGTGGCATCACAAAATTATCACGACCACAAAAACCGTGAAAATAGTTGGATTTACATTGCTGCTCAATCACAGCTGCCTGATCATTGTTTTTCATTAGCAATTTAACAAAGTTGATGGTGGTGGTGTGTCTGTGTGAGTGAAAGACAGAGAGAGCAAGCGACAGATTATCTGTTATAACCTTCATTTTATGGAGGCACAGTGTGAGCACTCAGGTCGCATCAGAGCATCGGGCGGTATAGTGTGAGAGTACATCGTGACCTACGAACTTCTAACCCCTGCGAGTCAATCGTGCAGTTTGAGCAGGAGCTGAATAACGTGACTGAAAAAAATCGCACAGTGTCTGCCCAGCTTTAGGTGTACTGTCATCCGAGACTTGCACCGCAGTGTCGGCGTTTATTTCCCTGTTGGCCATGCTTGTTGTTGTGGTCATCTGTTGTCTTCCGGTATTTTCTCCGCAAGCAACCTTTCCTCGACCAATGAGATGAGCGGTAATCTGAATTGTCATACTCGAATTGTCATAAGTGTGCTGTCAGCTCATTGGTCACAAAGCAGGAGAGGGGCTGGGAATTATGTTTTCAAACAAAGTGTTAATTCCATAAACATTTATAGACTACTTTTGATTCTCACTGTATTACGGGACAAAGTGCGTCCCTTATTAGCTCAATACGGGACGTGTACTTTTGTTTCGAAATACGGGACGATTCCGTATTTTAAGGGACGGTTGGCAACCCTACCCACAAGGCATATAAAGCCCCTGCACACCAGCACTGCGCTTACATTATAGTTCAATCAACAAATAGTTATTATTGATTTATTATTGAATTTGTTTAGTAATAATTATTAGTATTTAATCACATTAGCACAGTGGGGTGACAAAAATATTCCACATACTAGAAATGCTGCTCAGCATTTCATAAATTACATTTTCAACAAATGTTGGAGTAAAAACACAGTTACAGGGAAAATGTGTCTGTCTGTAAATATTAACTAAACATTTCTATGTGCTACAAAACAGACATAATTGTAAAATGCTAAAAAACAATAAAACTTTACCTGTCTAGTCTTCAGTGGTGTACCGGGCTCGAGGCACCTTTAAACGCAAACTCAAGGATTGGCAGCAGACCGGGGTACAGTCTCTCACCAAACCCTGAAGCGTACCCCCACCCAGGATAACCACCAAACACAATAAACTAAAAAAAAAAAGCAAAACAACAAACAAGTGCTTCGATGGAAGGGCAGCACAGCCACCCAGCTGAAACACACTTACTAAAAGGGAGTTTGCTCAATTACAGTGACCACCATCACTCACCCACTTAAAAGCAAAACAAACTGACATCCAGTCTCCACTAAAATGTCCAAAGCTCCTGGATGAGCCCCCACTTATGTTACGACCCGGCTCAAAAGCCGCAACATAAAAAAAGGAGACGAATACCAGAGTGTAGGTGAAAAGAGGTTTATCTTAAAATGGACTATCAGGTTGGCTAAAATTGCTGGTGCCACCAAGGCAAAGACTAGTGAGCTCCCCGGAAAGCTTGCTTCAGGTATGCTTTTATCCACACCTGACTAGGTGTGGCCAATTAGCACCAGCTGAACACACTGAGCAGATTAGGGGCTGCAGAGGGACGTAACAATGTGCTGAGGTGAAACTATACTTTCAATAATATTACCACTACAGTCTGTTAACCACCGAAATAATCTATGCTGGTCAGCTAGCTAAAAGTCTTTACTTTAGCATGCCAAATCAGAAGCTAACATTAGCATTTGCTAGCGTCAGCCGGGAAGGTCTGAGGCTTAACCCTTGTGCGCCCGCCTGTTCTCGGGGCGTGGGTCGTGGTGACCCCCCGAGGTGTGTGTGTGTGTGTGTGTGTGTGTGTTGTTATTAGGATGGTATTGATGATGATGATGATGATGATGAGTGTGTGTGTGTGTGTGTGTGTGTTGTTATTAGGATGGTATTGATGATGATGGTGGTGATGATGATGATCATGATGATGGTGGCGATGGGGGGGGGTCTTGGTAACCCCCCTGGGGGGGGGGGATATGTGTGTTTTATGATGATTAGGGTGGGGGTCGCTAGGACCCCCTCGGGGCATATGTGATGATGATGATGATGATGGTGATGATGATGATGATGATGATGATAGGTTTGGGGTCGCTAGGACCCCCACGGGGCATATGTGATGATGATGATGATGATGATGATGATGATAGGGTTGGGGTCACTAGGACCCCCACGGGGCATATGTGATGATGATGATAGGTTTGGGGTCGCTAGGACCCCCCCCGGGGGCATATATTGTGTTATGATTGTGTTAAGAAGAAGCGGCGCAGTTGGGACAGTACGTGACGGCGCAGTTTGTACACACGTGCGCTCGGCACTCGCGGCACAGGATCTTGGTCTTGACGTCTTTGCTCCTGGGACACGCGCGGCACCTTTGCCTCTTGACCGGAGAGGAGTCGCGTGGCGTAGCGTTGTCACTATGGTGAGTCTGAGATTTACGGTTTGTTGTGAACCTCAGAGAAGCATGATGCACAGTATCAACCATTTGAAGACATTGAGCAAAAGTATTCATGTATAGAATATCTCCATAATCCAGCACAGGTAAAAATGTTGCAGCAACAAGCCGCTTCTTTGTATTAAAACAAAAACACAACTTATTTTGAAAATAAAATCTCAGTTTTACCTTCAAATTTTTCACAAGATTCTCTACATGTGGTTTGAAGGTGAGTGAGTCATCAGTCAAAATTTATATATTTATACGTGTGAATCAACTCTATTTTATTACCTTCAAGAGTGGTTACTGATGGAATTGTTTGGGCCCATTTTCTTGATTTAGAAAACAACATGAGCTTTGTTTTGTCTGCATTGAGGACAAGTTTAAGCTGAAGTAATGAGTGCTGGACAGCAAAAAAAAAAAAAAAAAAAAAGGCTTTCTGCAAGAAGTCGATGGCTTGGACAAGAGTTGAACCACAGCTGTAAATAACTGTGTCATCAGCATAGAAGTGCAAGGTTGCATCTGGCACATTTACGGAAATGATAAATAGAAGGGGACCTAATACAGAGTCCTGTGACACTCCGTTGTGCACTGTAGCAAATTCAGAACATAGATGATCAGATTTAATGCACTGAGACCTATTACTGAGGTAATTTGAGAACCATGCCACTGCTCTCTCAGAGTCCTGACTGGAGTTTTAAAAAACAATGATCAACAGTGTCAAATGCTTTTGACAAATCAATAAAAAGGGATGCACAGTGTTGTTTCTTATCAAGTGCAACAGTAATATCATTTGCCATTTTAATTGCAGCTGTGATAGTACTGTGAGTTTGCCTTTGTTGTATGAGAATGTCTTTAATTTATATATGAAAAATAATGCAATCCTTTTGTTAAACACTGGAAGTAAAGCTGAATGACTTTTCTTTGGTACTTAAATGGAAGTACATAATTAACCTTACCCCATGCAAGTCTTTGGCTGTGGGAGACCTGGAGACCTTTGTCCACATCATCCTCTTCATGCATGTTGTCTTACTCCAAGCTGCATAGGCTCGAAAGCCTACTACCAATTAAGCATATTAGGTGATGTGCATCTCTGTAATGAGAAGGGGTGTGGTCTAATGACATCAACACCCTATATCAGGTGTGCATAATTATTAGGCAACGTCCTTTCCTTTGGCAAAATGGGTCAAAAGAAGGACTTGACAGGCTCAGAAAAGTCAAATAGTGAGATATCATGAAGAGGGATGCAGCAGTCTCAAAATTGCAAAGCTTCTGAAGCGTGATCATCGAACAATCAAGCGTTTCATTCAAAATAGTCAACAGGGTCGCAATAAGCGCGTGGAAAAACCAAGGCACAAAATAACTGCCCATGAACTGAGAAAAGTCAAGCGTGCAGCTGCCAAGATGCCACTTGCCACCAGTTTGGCCATATTTCAGAGCTGCAACATCACTGGAGTGCCCAAAAGCACAAGGTGTGCAATACTCAGAGACATGGCCAAGGTAAGAAAGGCTGAAAGACGACCACCACTGAACAAGACACACAAGCTGAAACGTCAAGACTGGGCCAAGAAATATCTCAAGACTGGTTTTTCTAAGGTTTTATGGACTGATGAAATGAGAGTGAGTCTTGATGGGCCAGATGGATGGGCCCGTGGCTGGATTGGTAAAGGGCAGAGAGCTCCAGTCCGACTCAGACGCCAGCAAGGTGGAGGTGGGGTACTGGTTTGGGCTGGTATCATCAAAGATGAGCTTGTGGGGCCTTTTCGGGTTGAGGATGGAGTCAAGCTCAACTCCCAGTCCTACTGCCAGTTTCTGGAAGACACCTTCTTCAAGCAGTGGTACAGGAAAAAGTCTGCATCCTTCAAGAAAAACATGATTTTCATGCAGGACAATGCTCCATCACACGCGTCCAAGTACTCCACAGCGTGGCTGGCAAGAAAGGGTATAAAAGAAGAAAAACTAATGACATGGCCTCCTTGTTCACCTGATCTGAACCCCATTGAGAACCTGTGGTCCATCATCAAATGTGAGATTTACAAGGAGGGAAAACAGTACACCTCTCTGAACAGTGTCTGGGAGGCTGTGGTTGCTGCTGCACGCAATGTTGATGGTGAACAGATCAAAACACTGACAGAATCCATGGATGGCAGGCTTTTGAGTGTCCTTGCAAAGAAAGGTGGCTATATTGGTCGCTGATTTGTTTTTGTTTTGTTTTTGAATGTCAGAAATGTATATTTGTGAATGTGGAGATGATATATTGGTTTCACTGGTAAAAATAAATAATTGAAATGGGTATATATTTGTTTTTTGTTAAGTTGCCTAATAATTATGCACAGTAATAGTCACCTGCACACACAGATATCCCCCTAAAATTGCTGAAACTAAAAACAAACTAAAAACTACTTCCAAAAACATTCAGCTTTGATATTAATGAGTTTTTTGGGTTCATTGAGAACATGGTTGTTGTTCAATAATAAAATTATTCCTCAAAAATACAACTTGCCTAATAATTCTGCACTCCCTGTATGCAAGCTCCACACAGAAAGGCCCCAAACTGGAATCAAACTGGACCTTCTACTGTCACAGCGAGTGAAGTGAGCCGTGTGGAGATAATGAAGTAGGATCCAAACGCAGGCACTTGTAAAGGTGTGAAGGTGGTTTATTGAAAGTAAAGTACAAAATAGAAAAACGGTAAACTGGACTGCAGACTATCTGAACTGGGAACAACTAAACTACAAAACACGAACCAGGACACGAACATGAAGAAGGATGGGCGGAGGTAAGTGATGACGGACAGCAGGAAGAACACACGGATGAAATACGATGGATACCCAGACGAAGCAGCGACTACAACAACAGAAGACACGACTTAAATACACTCAGAGAAACACAGGGAGATTACACACAGGTGGGGGACACAGCTGGGAGTCATTAACGAGACGAGACAACGGAGGTAAAACTGAATACACTCACATGAGACGCAGACCTTCACAATAAAACAGGAAACAAGAGATCACTACACAAGGATGCAGACTAGACACTGAGAGACAGACCGAATATAACACATGGAACTCAATGCTAAACATGAGGCACAAATCCTGAAACACGAATAAACAGAAACATGAAATTATAATAATAATAATAATAATCATAATCACAGCACCCGAAAAACACAACAATCATTCAAAAATAACCAAAACAGTAGAACTCAAAATACTGAGCCGAACCGACCCAGAACCGTGACGTTCTACAGCCCTATCCAACTCTCCAGGAGTAACTGCCTGTCTGCTGGAATCGCCTCCACGCTCTTAATACATGTAATTGCTGGAAGGTTTGCAGTGTCTGCCAGCATAGTTTTGATGTGTCATCCTGGAGGAGCTGGATCACCTGTGCAGCCTCTGTAGGGTCCAGGTATCATCTCATACTACCGGTATTACCACTGGCCATAATTAAATGCAAAGCTAGTCAGAAAATACGGGGAGGGGAAAATGTCAGTGTCCTCCACCTGCAAAGTCATTCCTGTTTGGAGTGTTGTCTCATTGTTGCCCCTCTAGTGCACCTGTTGTTAATTTAATTAACACCAAAGCTGAAACTGATTTAAAAAAAAACCTCTGACCAAATCAATATTCCAGAAGTGACTTGTTTTTATGCTTTTTTGAGCAGTGTAAGTTGTCCTCTTCTTATCCAAGGACATTTTCCAGTTAATCTTGGTGGATCCAGATTTAGTATGTATGTATAAATGTAAACAAGTAGACCTGTTGCTGTTAATACTGTATTTCATTCTTTGCTTTGAGTTGCATGCTTAGTTTAACACATGACTGATCATTTATGTACTTAGAAACCAACAAATTCTCATTTTAGCCAATGGCCAAGTAACTTGCCATTGTATCTAGTATAGTTGGCATGTATAGTTGCTAATTGCTTTTGCACAACAATTCCTTCAATTAGCCTTGTCCCTCAGTTCACTGCATTTATTTATCAATGCAAGAGAGAGCCTGTGTTTCCTCTTTAACCAAGAAGCCACTTTCATCTTTCTATTTCTATTTTTGGATTACTTCTGTGTTGACCAGCATAGCCTTTCCTTCCAGAGGCTTGTTACTTAGAGCTGGTGGGATCTGGGCACATGTGTCCCTGTTTGTTTCCGATGTATTTTCAGCGAGGTTAATGCGTGCTGACATCACATAAATGTCCTCTCATCCAACTGAGAATATGCCAACCAAGCAGCAAGCAAGCCAACTGCACGCACACAGGCACAGTCACACACTTTTTATCAGTCTGCCCTCATCTCTCATGTGAGGTGATCTTTCCTTTTTTAATAAACTGTAAGATCCCTCTCACTTGACTTCATTTGTAAATAAACAAGGACTTCCACTTGATTACTCTTACACGTTCATGTGACAATATCCACTGCTTTTCTAGGTCTTCATTTATTTTTTCTGCAGTTTTTCCATGACTTAGATTTAGTAATAATTTCCATCTCTATCTTACAGAGAGATTCTGGGATATAACCCTATTTCAAGAACACCAGGTATTGTGTAAATAAAATAAAAGATTTTTCATATTACTTAAACCCTTATATCCTGTTGCACTAGAAATAGTACAAGGACTATGAAGTGAGTATCAAGTGTATCAAGAAGAATATGAAGTGTTGAAACTGACAAGAACTGGCATTGTTATTATTATATGACATTTATTAATTTAGTTTGTGTAATGTAACACGCACAACACATTTACAGATTTGGACTGGGGTAACAGCAGACTGTTGTGTAGAAAGAAGCACCAAGTGGAAGATCTTAACTAATGATTGGTTACAAACAGAGGTGACAAAAGTTCGTACATTCTGTACTTAAGTAGAAGTACATAACTAACCTAACCCCATGCAAGTCTTTGGATGTGGGAGAAAGCCATATTAGTTAGAGAGACCTAGAGAGAACCCACACAGACATGGGAATAATACGTAAGCTCCACGCAGAAAGGCCCCAAACTGGAATCAAACTGGACCTGTCCAACTCTCCAGAAGTAACTGTCTCCTGGAATCTCCTCCATGCTCTTAAGACTATGGTGGGAGACACTGCAAAACCTGGCAATGACGTGTATTGATGTGTCATCCTGGAGTCAAGGCTGGACTGGGACAAAAAATCGGCCCGGGCATTTTGACTAGAGACCGGCCCACCAGGATAAAGATTGAAAATGTGACGTCATTCAGGGGTAAAACCGCAAAGGATTCTGGGAACTTGTGGCAATAGGTACTAGTGCACGCAGGCTTTCAATTGAACTCGGTTACACAGCGATAAAAAGAAACACAGAAAATGGCAACAAGCTGTTGTATTATTAACTGCAATAGCCGGTCGCATGACAGCCACGGGAAGCCGACGGGTAAAGAGATCGTTTTGTTTTTTTTTATCGGATTACGTCGTTGAAGAGAAATTTTTTAAGCCATGTTTCCGAAGTAAGAGCCGACGGATGGTCTGGATATACCAAATATAACGTCTCAGAACACTCCAGCTCACATGTTAGTCTGCTCCAAGCATTCCCACAAAGGTCAGAGTTTTGTAGTCGTTAATACGTCATTTTTCTTAACATAATTGGTGATATAGGTTACAAGCAAGTCTGGCGCTGAACAGAAATTGTCGCGCTATGCTCCTTTGTTTATTGTGCATAAATAGTGAACTGTCCTGACACAATATTGCGTTTCGCTTCTATTATTACCATGGTACATTGACAAAAACATATACTTTTATTCACAGGATAAAACAGTTGTTTTGTATCACTAATTGTCCAGTGCGATTACAACATACAATATTATTGTCACTGCTACATTTCTGTAATGCTACCAGAAATTATTTCCACTACTAATTAATTACCGTTGAGCTCAAAGGTTATATTAATAAACTGTTAACGAATGTGTATTCATGAAGACGATTTGTGAGACTGGTAAACTTACCTTTGTTCTTACCGTGGTCTTTCGTTCTACACGGTGCATTTCAAGGTCCTGTACCCATCCGTCGGTAAACTGTACCTGGGCTTGTTGCAGTGACCTGAAGTTACTAAACTTCATGAGTGTATGCACTCACTCCAAGAACCGTATAATTATAAATATGAGCGTGGTGAAAGTTGGGCAGCACGCTAACGTCTTTTGTCCACTCTGTGTGCTCGTAAGGGTCTGACTCTTTCACTCCTTTGATTTTTCCTCGTATCTTTTCTTTGTCTTTTCGTCGAGTCTGTCTTTGTACGGACCGGCATTGTTCTCCTTTTGTTTTGTACATTCCTTTTTTGTGCGGCAAAGAAAAAACAAGAAGGTGTTGGAACTGGAGAATGAATGTTTTGCGTTGCTGCAAATGCTTGCATTTGATGCGGTACTTGGATTGTTTTGCCACTAGTTCCCGGCATGCAATGCGCGAAAATCACGTGATTGCTAAACAAGGGGGAGGGTGCATCCGGCCTCCTCGGCTGTAATTGGTCCAGCCCAGAGTCGATCATGACCAATTGGCCAATCCAACACCTTTCATTATAGATACCCTTCCTAAAAAAAAAAAAATCCATCGGCCCATAAAAACAAAAAATCGCCAGCGGCCCACCGGGCAAATGCCCGGTATGCCCGATGGCCAGTCCAGCTATGCCTGGAGGAGTTGGATCACCTGTGCAACCTCTGTATTGTCCAGGTATCATCTCATACTACCAGTATTCAGACTGGCCAATCAGTATCAAGTGTGTCTAGAAAAATGTGAAGTGTTGAAACTGAGAAGAACTTGCCTTGTTATTATAAGACGGTGGCAGGGATGTGGTCTTTGGGGTATGCTGCAGGGGAGGGGTGGAGCAGCGGGCTCAAGGGGCAGTGCCAGGGAGGCTGATGGGGTTGCTGTTCCTTATCTCCCTAATTAAGTTGCGTCCCTTTTAGTGACACCAGAATGGGAGAGAAGTGTTGTGGAGTCAGCTGAAAAATGTGGAGAACGTGGCGGTGCCAACCCACAAACATAAATAAAAAAGACAAACTGAACACTGTGTGGGTCCCCATCTGTTCACAGTGACATTTATTCATGTCATTTGTGATGTAAAGTGCACGACACATTTACAGATTTGGACTGGGGTAACAGCAGACCGTTGTGTAGAAAGAAGCAAGTGGAAGATCTTAACTAATGATTAGTTATAAATGCAGGTAGCAAAAGTTCATAAATTCTGAAGTAGACGTACATAATTAACCTAACCCGATGCAAGTCTTTGGATGTGGGAGAAAGCCAAATCACTCGGAGAGACCTTAAGTAGAAGTACAGATCCATCTATTTTCTTCCCCTCATCCGAGGCCAGATTGTGAGGGCAGCAGCCTCCTCCCTGGTGGGACATGTCTGAAACACCTCAACCAGGAGGCATCCTTGACATATGCCTGAACCACCTCAACTGACTCCTTTCTATGTGAAGGAGTAGCGGCTTTACTCTAAGCCCCTCCCGAATGGCCGAGCTCCTCACCCTATCTAAGGGAGAGGCTTTTGCTTCAGCCACTGACCAAGATGCATTCCGCTTGGCCTGCTGGCACCCATCGACTGCCTTTAAAGTCCCACAGGTTAACCAAACATTATAGGACTCCTTCTTCAGTCTGATGGCTCCTTTCACCTCTGGTGTCCACAAGATGGTTCGGGGGTTACCACTAAGGCTGGGCCATATTATACCGTTTACGGTAATACCGGTATAATGTTAGGCAACGATAGGAAAATGAAATATCGCAATAGAATATGAGTAAAACGCGCATGCGCAGTGCCTTTGTTTTCATACGCACATGGCCGATTGTTGAGTGAAACCAGAATTGGTTTGTAAAAATGGTGCAACTTCAGTGATGTGGAACTGGTTTGGTGTTTGTCCGTCAGATACATGACAAAGCACATTTTTTTGCAGAACATGCAAGCGGCCGTCGTTATTGTCGTATTTGTCGGACTAAGATGCTCTTAAATCTGGGAGTAATCTGGGTCCTAAACTCCGTAAGCTTCAGGTCAAACAACACTGCAGCATCACTGAGAGTTAAAAACTGTCTAAATTCTTTCATCTTTAATAAAACGATCAGCATTGCTGCTTTACCAGGTGTAACTATGAAGTTTAACTTCCAGGTGTGGCGAGACGAGGATGGGATATAAAGTAAATACTCTTTGCAGTTTTAAAAAGACAACGCCACCCTGGGAATTTCACCCAGAGAATACTGAAAGTAACACTAAATCACCAGAAAGGCACTTAGGTTCGCTATACTCAATCCAGAGACGAGGTTCAATGATCAACAAATTCACAATTTATTAATAATTATTTAAAACACCATATAAAAGCACAATCATAAATATTCAAGTACAAATATGCTTAAAAAGGTATTCAGAGCTGAGGCTTACCAGTGGAGGGGCAGGGATGCCACACACAAACTAAAGAAAGAAAACACACCCAAAACACAAGTGCAGCACACTATCACACACACTCACACTAATAAACTAAACAAGGCAGGTGTGTACATTCAAGGGATCCCACCACCAAGGCACCCTAGTCTCCTCCACGTCGGCACTCCGCATCTGAATAAAAGAAACAAAGAAAATTTTAATATATTACAACAAACTAATGTGTAGCACCGGGGGATAACCCAACTGCAAGACCACACTGGTGATCTACAGCTAGAAAAAGGGCCTCCCACCAGTGGTGTAACAAAAATCCAAACTACAAATCAAAAGCAATAAAACAACATACAATCTGGATAAAACTCTAAAATCTGGAGCAAACGGAATCGCCGTACTGCTCCAACTTGCCGTCACACGACGACAAGTTAACAGTCAATCAATATGCACGCCAGCTGACTCCGATAACCGGCATGCATATGGCCGTTGTCCACGCCGACGTCCACTGTAAAAGCTGACAGCAGCGGGGAAAGAAATCTCACAACGGGAACAGACGATAAAAGCACAGCAAGGCAAAACAGCAGCACTTCAGTTCACGTAGCTTGGCGCAAAACTAAGGCCCACACTTCCTGCGAAACATAATAAATAATTACTATAAAAGAACAACAGAAGGCAGAGAGCGTAACAAAAGTTGATTACGTACCAAGTAAGCCGTGTCATAGAACGTAAGCAGAATAGCTCAGAGGAGGCTTCTATAGCTACGACCAGCCACGATGGAGACTTCAGAGGAGTAACCCGCAAATGATCTCTACCACACCAAGAGGAAGTCAGGTGACCAAAAAGGAGATCACAGGCAAGCGACCCAGAGACACTCAAATGGCCACTATTTATACCAGCGCCCCCTAATGGGCCAGGCTGAAAGTGGGTTGGACCGAGGGATAACATTCATCCTGCCACACAGGCATCCATGAAAACAAAATGTATTACATTTAACGGAGTTAGCAGGAAGCTAGCGGAAGTTAGCTCGCTAGTTTCGCTAGTTACCTAAGCATGATATTGCATGTTCTGACTGAGAGATTTCTGAAAAAAATCAAACGTACAGCTCTGTTATCACTTCCAACATAAATGAAGACAGGAAAATAAACAGCAGTGACGTTTGTAGGGTTACTGAAGTTGGGCTAGCTGGTATATAATTATGTGCTACGTGATCGCTAGCGACACAGCTATGTTAGCATAACATAAACAGTGAAGCTGGAGGACGAACACTAACACTTTTTCCACTTATAAAAGTTAACGTGAAGGTTCCTCATGGTTAGAGACAAATGCAATCGCATGGCAGGATGCTGTAAACGGACCAAACTTCAGTCAGGAGAACAACTGAGATAATCCATCCACAATACAAGGTTAGTCATTAATATACTGCAACAACATGGGAATAGAGCAGGTGCCAGAGAATTCAACATTAATGAATCAATGGTACAGAAGTGGAGGAAGCAAGAAGAATCAGTTTAATAAAGTGTGATTTATCTGACTGCTTTGTTTCGCTTAATGTGCCTTATAATCCCGTGCACCTTATGGTCCGAAAAATATGTACTGCACACTGCAGTTTAATGTTGCAAAGCACCTCTTTTTAACTTCAGTAGATATTATACATGGTTATGCTCAGGATATGTCAGCCCATTTCTACTGAAAATGCCTTTTGGTTAAACTTTCAGCAAGGAATTTGCATTTGCACTGTTAAATTTTTATAAAGCTTTAATGTACATAAAAACCAGCTTCTTGTTTAAGTGAAAATAAATGGAAGGTTGTCTTTTTGCGCTAGTAATGTTGTGGAGTTGTATTTTGTCTCGCATCAATTATATCGTCAGGTATATCGTTAGCGCACATTTTCAAATATATATCGTGATAAATATTTTTGGCCATATCGCCCTGCTCTAGTTACCACCATGACGCTGGTCCGAGTGTCAGGTGAACTGAACTTCAGGTAAGAAGTTATGACCTGCAGTCTATCTGGGTCAGATATAAATCAAGTTTAGGTGTAGTTTATTTTCGTTGTGCTGACAGGCCATCACCCCCATCACCCTCCTCCCCCTACCTTTCTCCCTCCTCCCCACACCTGAAATTCACTGAGGAGATGATGGAGCGGGTCAATGCTGGGCTCAGATCTATCCCCCCGCCCAATCCCTTTTTGTCCCCCATAAACCCCCCACCAGAGCAGCCAAAGGTTCGCTATCGAGCCCCACCCTCAACAGAGCAATCGAAGTCACATTGTCCAGCCTCGCCCCCTTAGTTCCTCCTTACCACCTTCATGCTCTGTCCCGGCAGTCTGATGTGTGGACGGTCTGGGCTGCGAAGATTATGGCAGTGGTGACTTTTCCCAGGAGAAGCTGGGACCCTGTTTACTAGAAGGTTTTAAAATCTCTGTACTTTTAGGTGACAGGAGACATGTGGCCTGGTCAAAACACAGAGAGCTGCACTCTAAAAGATCTTTAAATATAGTAAACATACCTTGTGTGTCACAGACTGCTCCCAAACATGAGGGGACAAGTAATGCCTCTAAAACACTTAAGTTGGCTTTATTAAACGTTAGATCTTTAGCTGGGAAAACATTTTTAATTAATGATTTAATCACTGAACACAGCCTTGATTTTATGTTTTTAACTGAAACTTGGTTGGACCAAAGTAACAGTGGAGCTGTTCTCATCGAGACGACCCCTCCTAACTACAGTTTTATCAGTGAGGCCAGGGTGAGCAGGAGAGGAGGGGGGGTTGCTGTCTTATTTAATGAATCATTTCAATGTAAGCAGCTATCTCCTGGAAGTTTTCAGTCTTTTGAATATGTGGCTTTACTAGGGCTGCTCAATTAATCGAATTTTAATCACGATTACGATCTGGGCTTTCAACGATCATTAAAAATGACTGAGCCGATTATTAGCCCCTCCCTCATGCTTTACGTTCGCGCTGCTCCATGTGGCAAATCAAGCGCACTGCTCTGCATTTCGAACACGCGTCACAACAATTAAGAGGACCCGAGGGAAGCTCGGAAAGCTAAGCAGAAGTTATTTGGAGAGGAGTGGACTGCCGTTGGTTGAAAAGAGAGGTAAAAAAAAAAAAAAACTTAAGTGGTGTGGAAACATTATGGCTTCGCGGAGTCAGACGTGGATCAAGTAGACACAGTGTGTAAACTTTGCTATGGTGTCGTAGCTGCACCACAGAGCAACACTGCAAAGTTCACATTTTTCATTTATTTCTTATATTGCAAACATTTGCACTGTTATCAGTATTTGCACACTATTTTATATTATTTTTTAAAGTCATTATTCAATACATTGTTATTGTTAAACCTTTAAAGCCGGTCAGAGCAGCATGCTCGTTTTGTGTAACTATTTTTAAATCCCTATAGAACCTGAACGCTAAGCTAGCACAATAAATTTTTTTCCATATGAAACCAGAGGAGTTGTACTTACATCTTATGCCATCAGCTTGTCCTCGGTCACGGTTTCCTTCCACATATAGCTTTGCAAAAATTGCATAAAAAGCGCTTGCAGGAACAAAAACATAATATTCCAGAAACACGCTTTGCCGATCCGATCAGCTGTTCTTAACACTTCCCACATTGAAAAAGACGTCAACGTGAACTATCGCAAGTGACGTCATTTTTGCGGAAAATCTAGTTTTTTACTTGTAGGCCTTAGAACTCGAATTGCACTGCTGGAAATAGTTTATTTTGATGCACATGCACATTCTTTGCAAATTTGCATCATAGGATAGTTTTTTTGTTTTTCCTGCAGTATATAGAAATTGCTGTATCTCCAAAAATAAAACTATGAAGACACTCAAAATAAATTTCCTGTTGTTGTAAACTATTTCTTGCAACTTTTTTGTATTTAAAGTTTTGAGGGATAAACCTCTTAAATTTCTCCAAGTAGAAATATATGTAAAAACAAAAACGATTTTCAATTTTTTTGTAGTTTATTGCACTTTTTTGCAATTAATGTAGTTACTATGGACTTAATGCATACACATTTTTAAAATATGGGCTATAACAGTTGTATTGATGTATAGCAACTTGAAATGCTCCCACAAATGGCACTACAGCATGTAAAAAAATAATATAAGCTCTGGCGGATGAAATAAATATAGTCAAATAATCGTGATCTCAATTTCAGTGAAAATAATCGTGATTATCATTTTTGCCATAATCGAGCAGCCCTAGGCTTTACAGCTGAAGGCCCCATCCAAAGTTGTGTTTCTTAATGTTTACAGGCCTCCCAAATACTGCACAGACTTTTTAATAACCTCAATGAACTGCTGTCTGTGATCTGTGTTGATTTCGACTGTGTAATTATTGTTGGGGATTTTAACATCCATGTGGACAACCCTCAGGACAAAGGGACTAAAGACCTGAGTAACACTGTGGGCAACTTTGGGCTGACTCAGCATGTAACAGAGGCCACACATAATAGAGGACACACTCTTGACCTACTGATCTCCAAGGGCCTGAGCATTTCAAACATTACTGTGTCTGATGTGGGCCTGTCTGATCATTACTGTGTTTTCTTTGAAAGTAAAATCTCAGCCCACACAAATATATCAACAGCAGTGATCACAAAACAGTGTATAACTGAAGACAGTAGTGAGATCTTTAACCAGGTCTTCCCATTAACACCTGACCTGTCCAGAGGTTCAGTCAATGAGCTCGTCAATAGCTTCAATGCAAAAATGTTAAATGTAATGGCTACAATTGCTCCCATTAAGGTGAAAGTTATCTCTGGAAGGAAAAAGTCTCCATGGAGAAACTCCACACTAGTGAAAAATGAAAAAAGAGAGTGTAGGAAAGCTGAGCGCAGATGGAGAAAAAGAAGGTCCTACTTCTCTGACATCATCACTAAAAACAGTCGTAATGCTCGGGTCTTATTTTCTACAGTTGACAGGCTAACAAACCCTCCTGTGTCAGTGGCAGCTGAACTTCATTCAACCATGGCCTGCAATGACTTTGCCAAATTCTTCACAGAAAAAATCCAAAAGATTAGACAAGCAATTGGTACATCAACAGCAGATCCAGACTATGTACTGTGTCCACTGAAAAACTGTTTAAACACCATGAAACAGTTTGACCCTATTAACAGCAAAGACCTGGAGGACATCTTAGGTCAACTGAACAACTCCTCCTGCTGTTTAGATGTCCTGCCAAAAAGTTTTTTCAAAAAGGTCTCAAAGACTTTAGAGTCAGACCTGTTACAGATCGTCAACTTTTCTTTAATATCAGGTGAGTTTCCGGAACCACGAAAAACTGCTGTAATAAAACCTATACTGAAAAAGGACAATCTTGACAAGACACAAATGAACAACTACAGGCCGATCTCAAATCTCCCATTTTTAAGTAAGATCATTGAAAAAGCAGTTTCTCAACAGCTCAATTACTTCTTAAAACAGAATAACTACTATGATGCCTTCCAGTCAGGTTTTAGACAGAACCACAGCACTGAAACCGCTCTGACCAAAGTGTTCAATGACATATGTCTGAACACAGACAGTGGAAAAATGTCAGTCTTAGTTTTACTGGATCTCAGTGCAGCATTTGATACAGTTGACCACAACATATTACTCAAACGACTGGAGAACTGGGCAGGTCTTTCAGGAACTGTACTAAACTGGTTCAAAACATACTTAGAAAACAGGAAATACTTTGTATCAAAAGGTAACTTCACATCTGAGCAGACAAGTATCACATATGGAGTTCCCCAAGGTTCCATCTTGGGACCCCCTCTGTTTAACATTTACATGCTCCCACTGGCACAGATTATAAAGAACAACAAAATAAACTACCACAGCTATGCAGATGACACACAAATATATATCACAATGTCACCAGGAGACCGAGGCCCTGTACAGGCTCTTTGTAAATGCAAATTAATGACTGGTTGTGCCACAATTTTCTCCAGCTAAACAAAAACAAAACTGAGGTAATAGTCTTTGGCGCCAAAGAAAAACGATTACAGGTCACCAGAGAACTTCAATCTATATACCTAAAAACCACAAACCAGGCAAGAAATTTGGGTGTAGTGATGGATGCAGACCTAAACTTAGAAAAACACGTTAAGACAATAACAAAATCAGCTTACTATCACCTCAAGAATATATCAAGAATAAAAGATCTGATGTCTCAACAGGACCTGGAAAAACTAGTCCATGAATTCATCTTTAGTAGGCTTGATTACTGTAACAGCATCTTTACAGGTCTACCTAAAAAATCAGTCAGACAACTACAGCTCATTCAGAACTCTGCTGCTCGAGTCCTCACTAAGACCAAAAAAGTGGACCACATCAGTCCAGCTCTGAGGTCTTTACACTGGCTGCCTGTCCGTCAGAGGATAGACTTTAAAGTTGATACTGGTCTATAAAGCTCTGAATGGTTTAGGACCAAAATACATCAGTGACCTCCTGACCCAGTATGAACCTTCCAGATCCCTCAGGTCATCTGGATCCGGTCTTTTATGAGTTCCCAGAGTCAGAACCAGACACTGAGAAGCTGCATTCAGCTTTTATGCTCCTTATATCTGGAACAAACTCCCAGAAAGCCTCAGATCAGCTGAAACACTCAGTTCATTTAAATCCAGGTTGAAGACTCACCTGTTCTCAGCTGCATTTGAATAAAGCACCAAAATCCACACTTTTAAGCTTAAATTTCAAAACTAACATTTTAACTACTGATTTTATCTACTGTTCTGATTTTATCTGTTTTGATTTTATATACTGTTTTGTTTGTTTGTTAATTAGTTAGTTTGTTTGTTTGCTTGTTTTAATCAATTTTAAATCATACTTTTTATTTTTTTTTGTTTCTAATGTCTCTGTAAAGCACTTTGAATCACCTTGTTGTTGAATTGTGCTATACAAATAAACTTGCCTTGCCTTGCCTTACGAACAGCTGATCAAGGTTAACCCTTTAAGACCTACCATAGAACCAAGTCTGCCAGAGCTTATATTATATTTTTACATGCTGTGGAGCCATTTTTGGGAGCATTTCAAGTTGCTATACATCAATACAACCATTATAGCCCAAACTTTAATAATATGTCTGCATTAAGTGCATAGTAATTACATAAATTGCAAAAAAGTGCAATAAACTACAAAAAAATTGAAAATTGTTTTTGTTTTTTTAACATATATTTCTAGTTAGAGAAATTTAAGAGGCTTATCCCTCAAAACTGTAAATACAAAAAAGTTGCACAAACTAGTTTCCCATCACAGGAAATTTATTTTAAGTGTCTTCATAGTTTTATTTTTGAAATACACCAATTTTCATATATTGCAGGAAAAACTAAAATAAATATTATAATGGAAATTTGCAAAATAACAGCATATGCATCAAAATAAACTATTTCCAGCAGTGCAATATGAGTCCTAAGCATCCCAGAAACGACACAGAAAGTCATAAAGTCAAACATAACTTTTAAAAACACAAGTATAGGCCGATAAGGCCCCAATGGTAAAAAAAACTACATTTGCGCAAAATGACGTCACTTCCGGTTTCCGGCAGGTCATGGCGGACATGCGACAGTTCACGCTGATGGACGTAGGAAGTGTTACAAACAGCTGATCGGATCGGCAAAGCGTTTTTCTGGAATATTATGTTTTTGTTGCTGCAAGTGCTTTTTATGCAATTTTTGCAAAGCTATATGTGGAAGGAAACTGTGACCTAGGACAAGCTGATGGCATAAGATGTAAGTACAACTCATCCGGTTTCATATGCCAAAAAAATTATTGCGCTAGCTTACGTGGTTGCATTGCTACCAGGATTTAAAAATAGTTACGCAAAATGAAGCGTGTCCGCTCCGACCGGCTTTAAAGGGTTAAACGTGCTGCTGTTGTTTAACGTGACATCCGCTGGTTTCCTCTTTCTGGCGCAAAGTGGGTGATAAACAAACAAGAGAGAAAAGCCGATCAGCTGATCATTGATCAGTTTCATGATTGAAGTAGAATCAGGAGAGAGAGGGGGAGAGAATGAAAGAAGAAGAGGCAGCTGTGCAGCAAAGATAGAATAAATCCAGCTTTGTGTCTTTTTCACTGTAGCTGAAGTCCGGGACAAACTGTGTTCCTTTTCACCTCAATACGAAACGCTTAATATTTTCTCTGAATACGAGACGATTCTGTTTTTTTTGGCAACTCTACTAACTAACCTTATGAACAAAATAAAGTTCAACATCATAGCACCCACCCAGCTGTATAGAAACTCCGTCATGCTAGCTAGTACCCAGTACGAAAAAGTCAGACAGGCCTGACAGGGGTGTGGGGTTTGGGGGACTGGGGAAGATCGTGGTCCCTGGTCCTGGTCGTTGGTGTTGTTGAGAGAGTTGGAGGCAAATAGGGACCCTTCTTCTTGCCTCAGATGTCTCTCCTTTCTGAGGCTCTTCCCGGGTGGGGGCAAATGGAGCTCCTCCTCAAGGTTTCTGCTGGGCTTTGTCTGTTCTTGGAGTACTGTTTGTTCCTCTTTATGAGATAACTCCTCGTTTATCTCAGCCTTGGCACCAAGCACAGATGGATGACGTATGGAATAAAACAAGTTGGAGGTGAACAGTTTCACCCCTGACTTGTTAAAATTAAATCCATTTTCTTTAAACAGATGCCTGCGTTCCCAAAAAATATTAAAGTTGTTGATAAAATGCACTGAGTGGTCAGCACATGCTGATATAAGCCATTTATTCAGTGTAAACAACCTGCTGAATCTCTCGTCTCCTCCTCTGACCGGCGGTACAGGTCCACTGACGAATACAGCTGCATTCAGAGAGTTTACAGTATTTAATAATCCAGTAAAGTCCCGTTTCAGAACCTCTGACTGTTGTTTGGACACATCGTTTGACCCTGTATGCAGAACAATGTTTGTCACAGTTGGATATTCATCTGCAATTTGAAGAATTCTCTCCTTCAGGTTGTTGACCATATCGTTAGGAAAGCAGAGGACTTTAGTGTTCTTACCGCACATCCTTTGTACATCCTTTACGGCAGAGTTACCCACAATCAGAGTTTCAGGCCTAGCCTTGAG
The DNA here is from genome assembly GCF_965226115.1 of Aulonocara stuartgranti. Classification (NCBI taxonomy): domain Eukaryota; kingdom Metazoa; phylum Chordata; class Actinopteri; order Cichliformes; family Cichlidae; genus Aulonocara; species Aulonocara stuartgranti. Next base: position 28,646,870 of record NC_138944.1, on the reverse strand, counting down.
CTTTCCCTGTGGCCTTTTACTTTTCAAAAGATTTTCGGACCTTACTTCGCTACTTTTGATGGATGATTGTCCAATATCCAGGGTCCTTTGATAGTGGAGCAAATCTGTTGTGCAGTTTCACATTCAGTTGTTTTGAAGGTTTGTTGTTAACCTTCCTATTCATGGTTGTCCAGTCCTGTTTCCTCTCGTATACAGGGGTAGAAGAGCTTCTCTGTCTCGTAGGAAGTGAAGGCCAGTCGGTTTCAGAGATTTCAGCTCGCTGTGCCCTGCCTGTGATACGTCTTCCCCCTTCCAGGAGACATGATTTATGTCTTGGTTTTGCACCAAGACAGTCCAAGGGGGGATTATCGCTTGAGGATTTATAATAGTGCACAAAGTCTACTTTCTTGGTCATGTTATCTGACCAAGAAAGTAGAAATACTTTTCTTTCTTATTCTCATTTAAAATATCTATATATTCATATAGAGAAGGAGAAACGGATCGTCTATCTGGAGAGCAGGGTCGCGGACCTGGAGCAATATACCAGAATGAACGACGTGATCATCACAGGGCTGTACATAAAACCCCGGTCATATGCTCGGGCTGTGACTGCTGGCAGTAAAGAGGAGCAAGGAGATCTGGATGGGAGCTCTGCGGAGCAACAAGTAGCTGGTTTCTTGCAGTCGAAAGGGATCGACTTGGACTGTAATAACATGGAGGCATGCCACCCCTTGCCCAGGAGAAATGCTAGTGATAAACCAGCTATCATCATAAGATTTGTAAACAGGAAACACAAGAATGCACTGCTGAAGCAGGGGAGGAAACTAAAAGGATCGAACGTCTACATGAATGACCATCTAACCAAATCCAATGCTGACATAGCGAAGAAAGCACGATACCTAAAGAAACTGGGTAAAATTCAGAACACCTGGACTGCAAACTGTAAAATATTTATAAAGCTCAACGGTACACCGGAGGAAGCCAAGGTGCTGGTCATCAAATGCATCCAGGATCTGGAAAAATATTAACAGGTCACATGACTATAAAGGCAAGGAGCTGGACAAACAATCCACAGTCATCAAAGCAGGTAATAGAAGACAACAACGGAAGCTAAAGCGTAACGTATTCAAGGATGAAACAATCAATTAATTCATTATCTGGGAATTATACATTGCTACCACAGAGGATTGCTAATCAGGAGATAAATTCACCAGTAAACACGGAATACAAAACACACTTCACAGAGCAGGACATTGATCCAGAACTGAACTTTTTTAACATCAAAAATACCTGCTACTATCATACTGAAGAACAATTCAACAAAACTGTCAAGGTCGACGGCAAAATATCTATAATCCACTTTAACACTTAGACCCCCGGAGAGCAGTCATTTTGGTTTTCTACCTTAGACCCCCGCGGAGTCATCATTTTGCGTTTCTACCTTTAAAAGCCGGAGAGCAGTCAGTCAAATGCTGGAGTCATTCATATGTATATTAGGTCGTTACCTAGGAATTCTGGAGGGAGGGGAGTGGGGGTGAGTGATTGAGGGGGTTTGGGAGTGGAGTGTTTCAGTTTGCCATCTTAGGGAGAAATCAACACATGTCCTTTGTATGTCCTTTGTTGCTGACATTTATTGATGAAAACAGTACAAAAAACCAACCATTTGTACACATATTTACAAATAATGATAAAAAGTGAGTGAGTACATTTCAACATTTTCAGCAATCACTCACAATCCTGGCACTGCCACGGTATCTGTCGTCTGCATTTACCACATGTGTACCTGTAGCAGTGAACACATCGCACAGTGGCCTGATTTTTCTTGCATTTGTGTTTGACCTGACACGTGGCTCTTTTTCCAGGGCTAGGTGTGGAGGGTTCTGCCCGAAGCAACTGATCTTTTCTTGCCTTCTTCGCAGCTACATGAGAGTGAGCCAACTCTGTTGCAAGCGCCACCAGGAAGTCCACCCGTCTTTCCTTCATCCCGGTGCATGCTTGATACAGCACATGTGCATTCAGTGCTGCCATGTCAATCATGTTATAAAACACGGCGACTGGCCAGCGCCGTGTTCCTTTGCGGACAGTGTACTCCCGAACCATCTGGTCCATCACATCTACGCCACACTTTGTTTTGTTGTAAAGGGTGACAGTGTTTGGCTTCCTTTTGGTGGTGTTATCAGTCTGAACCACGCTGTGCATGCTGCTAAGAATATAGACTGTCTTCTTCCGTTTGGCCGCATACGCCGTCAGCGTGGCAGCAGAGGTTGAAAACACCTAAGAAATAAGATAAATTGTTATTTTCATAGCCCTTTTACACACAATGAAACACATAAACATAGTAGAAGTTTATATGCAAATTTTCACAAAATAAGGGAATATTTAAGCAAATTTACACATCCATTCAGTGTGATTGCAGTATCTGAAACATGGATTAATAAAGAGAAAGGAGAGGACTTTGTAATAGATGGATATGAATTAAATCTTACAAATAGAAAGAATAAGAATGGCGGTGGTGTGGCCTTGTTTGTGGATAAAAATTTAAAATACAGTATGGTGGGAAAAATGTCGATGGTGGTGGATAATATATTAGAGTGTGTAACAATAGAAATTAGTATGGGAAAAGAGAAAAATGTCATTGTAAGCTGTATATATAGAACACCAGGTTCTAATATTGAAATTTTTAAGGAGTGGGTAGATAAAACATTCATTAGGACAAATCAAAAAGTCATGTTCATTTGTGGGGATTTTAACATAGATCTACTAAATCCAAACAAGCAGAGAACGACAGAGGAATTTATTAATACAATGTATAGCTTGGGACTTTTTCCAGTGATCACTAAACCCAGCAGGATTACAGCACAGTCGGCAACCCTAATAGACAATATATTTACTAATGAAATAGAAAATAGAACCATAAGTGGTCTCCTAATTAATGACATCAGTGATCATCTACCTGTTTTTATAGTGTATAACAGCAATTACAGGAAGGTTAAACAGGAAAACACAATAAAATACAAACGAGTGAGAACAGAAGAGTCAATAAACGCATTCAAAAGTGATTTACTCAAGCAAGAATGGGAGATGCTGTATAAGGAAAAAAATATTGATAAAGCTTATGAGATTTTTTTAGGAAAATTTAAACTGTTATATAATAGTCATTGCCCAGTAAAGAAATATAGTAAAAAACAAAAATATGCAGCGTGCCCATGGATTACAAAAGGATTGCAAAATGCATGTAAGAAGAAAAATACCTTATACAGAGAATTTATAATGAACAGAAGTACAGAAGCTGAAAATAAATACAAGAAATATAAAAATAAATTAACGAGTATTTTAAGGTCATGTAAAAAGGAATACTATGAAAAATTACTGATTATGAATAAAAATAATATTAAAGGGATCTGGAAAACATTAAATACCATCATCAAAAAGGGCTCGGGGCAGGCAGACTATCCTTCGTATTTTGCAAATAATGATAGAAATATTACTAATATGAGAGATGTGGTAAATGAGTTCAATAAATTCTTTGTAAGTGTTGGGCCAGACTTGGCTGAAACAATTCCTGATATAACAGATTCTGTAGAGAAAGAAACTAGACTCATTGACCGCAATCCTCATTCAATGTTCTTAACGGTGGTGGAAGAAATGGAAATCATTGATATTGTTGGGAAATCACAAACAAAAAACTCTACAGACTCTGACGACATTGATATGGAAATCGTTAAGAGAGTGATAGAGGGCATTTCCAAACCCTTAACACACATTTGCAATTTGTCCTTACAAACTGGTACATTCCCAAAACAAATGAAAACAGCTAAAGTAACACCACTGTTTAAAAATGGTGACAGACACCAATTCACAAATTATAGGCCTGTCTCTCTACTTTCTCAATTTTCAAAAATACTGGAAAAAGTCTTTAGTAATAGACTTGACAAATTTATAGATAAACACAAAATAATAATGGATAGTCAGTATGGTTTCAGATCAAATAGATCAACATCATTGGCATTAATGGAACTGATCGAAAATATCACCAACAATATAGATAAAAGACAATGTATAGTTAGTGTATTCATTGACCTAAAAAAAAGCTTTTGACACAATTAATCATGACATATTACTTGATAAACTGGAGTACTACGGCATTAGAGGAGTGGTGTTAGAATGGGTAAAGAGTTATTTGAGAGACAGGCAGCAATTTGTGAAAATTGGGGAATATCAATCAGAGTGTATGGACATTGTTTGTGGAGTTCCGCAGGGGTCAGTATTGGGACCAAAGCTGTTTATCCTCTATATCAATGATATATGTAGAACATCAGATATACTACAGTTTATTCTATTTGCAGATGATACAAATATTTTTTGTGCTGGAGAGAATTTACAGCAGCTTTTGGAAATTGTCACACAAGAAATGATTAAACTGAAAACATGGTTTGATAGAAATAAGTTATCATTAAATTTAGAAAAAACTACATTTATGTTATTCGGAAATTGTAAAAAAGATGCAGGAGCAAAATTATTAGTAAACAATGTTGAAATAGAGCAAGTTTCGGATACAAAATTTCTGGGTGTGATAATAGATAACAAAATCTGCTGGAAACCTCACATAAAGCATATACAAGCCAAACTGTCAAGAAGCATCTCCGTACTGAGTAAAGTTAAATATTTTTTGCCTTCCAAATCACTCCGGGTACTTTATTGTTCACTTATATTGCCATATTTGGAATACTGTGTGGAAATTTGGGGAAACACATATAAAACTGCACTTCAACCAATATGTAAAATTTAAAAAAAAGCAATCAGGATGATTAATAAAGCAGGATTTAGAGACCATACTAACATCATGTTTTTGAAATTAAAAATACTGAAGTTTATGGATCTTATAAAATATAAAACTGCAAAAATTATGTACAAGGCCAGATACAATATGTTACCAGGAAATATACAGAGGATGTTCTATGACAGAGAAGGAGACTATGAATTGAGGGAGAAATTGAATCTAAGGATTCTTAAAGCACGGTCAAAGGTTAAAACCTTTTGTGTCACTATTTATGGGGTAAAACTGTGGAATAGTTTTACTATAGATCTACAGCAATGCTCAGGAATTAGTAAGTTCATGAAAATACTTCGAAAACTGATTTTGGAAGAATATGATACCGATAAAGATGATCACACAGTGGACACAAGGAAGAAGAGGAGGCCTCACCCACCGCTGTCTATCCGGGGCCTTGAAGTGGAGAGGGTGAGCAGCTTTAGGTACCTGGGCGTCTACATCTCTGAGGACCTCACCTGGATAGTGAACACCACACAGCTGGTCAAGAAGGCTCAGCAGCGGCTGTATTTCCTGAGGAGGCTGAGGAAATTTGGTATGTCGGCCAAGATACTCAGCAGCTTCTACAGCTGCATTGTGGAGAGCACCCTGACCAGCTGCATCACTGCATGGTACGGCAGCACTACTGCTATGGACCACAAACGCCTGCAGAGAGTGATAACAACCATGGAGAAGATCATCAGAACTCCGCTGCCCTCTCTGCAGAGCATCTACCATTGCAGAGTCCAGAGGAGAGCTGCCTCCATCCTCAAAGATGGAGATGGAAAATACTATTATGTAAACAATATAGGATAACCACTTTATATGGTGAGGTCTTGCTCGTTTGGACATGGAAAAGTGGAGCTCCTGGAAGACCCTAATGACTTGCTTTCTGCTTTTTCTGTTTCTTTTAAGGCCTTATTAAGGCCTGATGGAGAATCTAGCTCTTTGTTAACAGTGCAGATGCTCAATGTTCACCTATCTGAATAGTAAAGGTAAATGGGGACATGCAAAACAAGACTAGACTAGTTATGATTATTCTGTTTGCATGTGTGTTAAGTATTTGATTTGCATCTCTGTACTATTTCTTTATGAGAATAATCTGGTATCAATGTGATAATAGACATCAAAGTGTACTGCTAGTAAATTTGTGCAAAAGTGACTTAAAGCTTTATGGCAGAAGAGAGAGTCTTACTGCTTACTGCAGTGTTGAATAAAAATAAAAAAAACTAAAAATTGTTCTGTGAGATTAAATTCTCAGAATAGTTAAATAATTCCCGAGGAAATTATGTGGTTACAGTTGCTCCAAGACAGTAAGAACAGTTACTGACCAAACTAAATTAAATAATACATAATATATTACAAAGTTACAATATGTAACAAATAGGTCTAATATATATACAAATAGCTCAATTCTAAGTATCTCAGTTTGTAAGACAAATGAAACATATATGGTTAAAATTGTACTCTAAACTGTAAAATTGTTATTTTCACCACAGACGATGTCATTGTAGGGAATGAGTAACTGCTCAGTGGGGGAAAAGGATGAAATGATTAAAGGTTTTCTGTATTAACTGAAATAAAAAAAAACCATTACATAATACACTTAAATGGGCTTTAAAGCTCACTGCTGACCAAAAACACAAAGGTTTCTGTCGCATTTGCCAAAAAACAAATTGATGACCTCCAACACTTTTTGGGGGTGACAAAAATCTGCTAATGAGACAAAAGCTGAACATTTTGGAAACGTTGAGTCCTGCTACATCTGCATAAAACTAACACAGCATGTCATAAAAACATTATCATACCAACAAACATGAATGTGGTAGTGTTGTGGTCTGGGGCTGCTTTGCTGCTTCATGTTCAGCCACCAGCTCATACCCTGAAGTTCAAGAGCACTTGGGTTATGGAGCTTGACAATATTCCAGAACACACACAGGCTCAAAATGGCTCAAAATAAATTGTTCTGGAGTGGTCAACATCTGGACTTAAATCCAATTGAGATGGTTTGGGATCACATCATGCTTGAATAACCCTCCAAAGTGGATGATGTTACGTGCCAAGAGATGTGGCTTTGCTTTTGTGTTCTTTTTATCTAACAGGTGTCAAGCCTCCACCTATTGGCCAGTTCATCGTTGATTGGCATGTGTCTATTGGCTGGTCTGGGCACAGTTGGCCAATCACACTCCAAGGATCACTACAAATGAGCAGCTTCCTGGCCAGCTGGGGGCTACTGGCTTCTGCTATGACAAACATTTGTGAACAGGCTTCTTTGTATTATGTGTGGTGGGAGGCTGGGCAGGTAAGCTGGGGTACCCTATACACTGGTTGCAGGTTTTAAACTGTTAGACACACTAGGTTATGCGGTTGATGCCACTTTTGTATGTTTTCACTGACCTTTTGTCGAGCAGCTAGGTAGGCCTTTTGTTTTGCATTTTTCTTTTAGTTAGGCCCTGGGAGCTCTCGACCTCTTTTTGTTTTATTACTTTCTTTGATTTGGCTCAACCGCCCAGTCCTCCTCCCCCACCTTTTTTCTTATAGATTCCAATAAATCCTGCCTGATTCTTAACTGTCCTGTTGTCCTCCTCCTTCATTGATTGTGGTTGTCCGGTGTTGCTGTCTCCTTCCTGCCTTTGCCACCACCATGGTGGGGGGGACGTAACACAAGTGGGGGCTCGTCCGGGATCATTTTATGTTGTGGACAACCTAAATTAATGAAAGTGTGTCGTAATTTTAGGGTGACTATGTTTCATGGTTGCGGCTGAAGATGAGTTTTGACCTGCTTGATTTTGTTAATCAACCTAGCGTTGCCACCACCATGGGGGGGTGGGGGGTGGACGGTGGACGTAACAATGATTTTAAACAATTCTGCAAAGAAGAGTGGGCCAGTTGTCATTATGAAGAAACCAGTTTTAGATGGTTTAACCCAGGGATGTCCAACTCCAGGCCTCGAGGGCCTGGTCTAAGCTTTGTTACACAGCTTCCTACTCAAAGCAGCCTTCAAAAGATGGGTACATTGTGGTAATAATGGGACGGGCATGGTTAGCAACAATACTCAAGTAAGCTGTGACATTTAAACAATGCTCAATTGGTACCAAGTGGCCTGAAGTGCGCCAAGAACACCACCTCCAGCAAACTTACACCAATTCTGACCCTACCAACCAAATGCTGCAGCAGAAACCAAGCCTCATCTGACTAGGCAACATAAGACTTCCATTGTCCAATTATGGTTAACCCACATGGAGTGTAGCCTCAGTTAACTCTTCTTAGCTGACAGGAGTGACACCCACTGTGGTCTTCTGCTGCTGTAACCCATCTGCTTCAATGATTGTCGTGTTGTTCATTCAGAGATTCTCTTCTGCATAACTTGGTTATTGGAGTAAGCATTGTCTTCCTGACTGCTTGAAGCAGTCTGCTCACTCTTCTCTTTTTTGGACCATTCTTTGTAAATCCTAGTTGTGTGGAAAAACACCAGTAGATCAGGAGCTTCTGAACGACTCAGACCAGCATTCAAGTTCAGTTTGAACTTTAGCAGGTGGCCTTGACTATTTATACACACCTAAATGCACTGAGTTACTGAAATGTGATTAGCTGAAAAAATATGTGCATTAATAAGCAGTTAACAGTTGTACCTAATAAAGTAAGCAGTGCATGTATGCGAAGAGTCGCACCATAGCAGACCAGTGTTTTTATAACTAGTTCTGTGTTTTTCTTGTACACTAAAAACTTCACAGTGCACATGCAGCTCCTGCAGACCATAACAATAATTATGATTTTGAACAACAACTAAACACAAAGGGCAAAAGAAAGACAGATGATATCTCTGTCACTGAAAGCTTTAAGTGTTAAACGAGCAAGATTTTATGTACACCTGCATTAGGAGAAATAATTGAAGATGAAGATAATTTAAAATCTTTACGTTACATTATATAAGCATACTCAGTTTTGTCTTCCTGCAGACACTCATTGACAGGTTTCTGTAGGACATCTCCTCTCAGCACAAAAACATCTACACATGTCAAAATCAGAATAATTCTGGAAAAGCCTACACCTCTGATTGTACCGTCTCCCATAATAACTTAATCAGCAGTTAGGTGGAATTGCTGACACGTTCCCAAAAATAGGGGAACAGTTATCTTGGAGAATAATGAGCATGCATTATTAGCAAGCATCCTATTATTGTACACTTATCTTGTTTTTACGGTCATCCCAAGTATTTTTACCCCCACTGCACAATTAAAGTGCAATCTCAAGCATTAATTAGCTCACCCCAGGGCGAAATAGTAAGCTATAAAATCAGGTTAATTTGCTCTGTGTCTCACACTATCACATGCAAGCATGCATGAAAGCCACTGGACCTCTACTGGTACATCTTCTATTTAGAAAGTGTACTTGTTCACTTTATAGAAACATAAATGTTAAATATGGAGAAAGCCATAAGCATTAGATTATATGAATACAGATATATCACAGAGGAAAAACCTTAAGGAGAGTCACAGACAATTTAGCAATACAGATTATCACATTTAAAGCCCTGAACCACCCTGAAAGTATTTGCACAAAAGTGGACCGCATACTAACCTACTCCTATGCTTTGAAAAGTTGAGCTTAGGTCCATGGTGTCTCCAGGCAATCGCTGAATTGCATTAGTATAACATTTAACAAGCGAGGCTCTGAAGTTCTTTGCTCCACATGTAAGTGACCTCTGTAACTCCACCTGAGGAAAAAAAATTCCACAATCTGAATTATTCTATAAGAATGTTTTAATCATTGTATACATAAAAGACTGATGTTATGAAAGCTTAACAAAATGAATGTCAGAATATCCCTGATATGAGCATCGCTAGCCTTTAGCCGGTGAAGTCATCTTGCAATCTGATGCAGAGTTCACAGGAGAGAGGGAAAGATATCATTCATATTTATATAAAGTGCATGATTCATACCAAGAACAATATAATAATAATAATAATAATAATAATAATAATAATAATAATAAATGAATAAATAAAGAGAATGAAAAGCAGCATTTACTAGTTCAGTGTTTGTGTGTTGTCATGATGCAGAATTAATTTTCTTGAAATTGCTGAAGTAGTTTTCATAGCTTGCTTGTATTTGTGTTTTCTTATGTTGCTGTGTATTGAACTCATGTGGCTACCAAGGGAAAACAAGGGAACTGTTTTTGTCCTGAAGGCCACTAAAGGCTAAAAAACAGTACAGTACTAATCACCATCACATTTTCACAAAGGGAAAGAGGCACGAATGAAAGCATAATGACCTTGAGAGTGTCACCGTTAACAGCGGGGTATTGTTGTAGACATAGCCAACTGCAAAAAGGAAGATCTTTTCTCTACCAGGAAGTAGACATATGTCCTGTACAACACAGTTCATTAACCCCATATGTTACCCTTGGCACACTACATTGCATACTAGCAATGTGCAGTGCGGGAGAATAGTAAATTCATGTCACTGCCAAATAAACATGCTGCTTTTGTGTGACTCACTATTATAAGGTGTTATAAATGTGGTGGCGGAAGACGGCTCAGTCCAAACAGATATTTTGAGATATTCATGTGAGAAATGACAATTACTTCTTAAGATCACTGTATACTGATTCCCATTTAAATATGTCATTTTACAATATTCCCTAGATCAGGGATCTCGAACTCCAGGCCTCGAGGGCAGATGTCCTGCAGGAGTTAGATCTCACCCTGGGTCATCACAACTGAATCAAATGATTAGTTCATTACCAGGTTTCTGGAGAACTTCAAGACATATTGAGGAGGTCATTTAGCCATTTAAATCAGCTGTGTTGGATCAAGGACACATCTAAAACCTGTAGGACACCGGCCCTCAACGCCTGGAGTTCGACGCCTGTGCCTTAGATAAATAAAGTAGTGATTTAAAATGGCTTAAAACAGTTACTGTGATGATTAAAAGAAGAGTCTTTAACACGTTTAACATCTTAAAGCTGCTATAGCAGTAAGTGACAATCTTCATAATCAGAGGTCTTGCAGGTAGATAAAAGGAAGGAAACAGAAGGAAGGATGTTTGAGTGTCTAATCACAGAACTTTCTTCATGATTTTGTTGTTGTTTGTATGTTTGTTTTAACAGCTATACAGATTGTATGATCGGTCCCTGCAATTATAGCACCGGTGCCCTTATATTAAATCCACTGTCACAAATATAGTGTCAAATAATTTTATCAACAGCCATATATCTGCTTTCTTCAGCAGGGTAATCACTAATAATTTGTTTTAAATACACATAAAAAAGTCCAAACTCTCTGAAATCACACTCTCTCTCTTTTTTTAACATACAGTGACTGAACTTGGTGGGAAAGCATTTTACTCTGCTCCTACATTACATGGTAACTTTCTTTAAGTGTATCTGTAAAATAAATCAAATAAATAAGTCTTTATTGGAATCAGGTTTATTTATTATGTATTTTACTTGTGACTTTTTTTACCAAAGTGACAAGCATCTGATCCATTACTATATTCAGGGATTCTTACACTGCCTGTTCATCAAAATGTGATTTGGGGAAATAAGATTAATATTGCTTAAAAGATAAAGTTATTAAAATCCTGACAAGTTAAGTGAGATGAAATGGCATATTGATGCATGAGGGATGAACAGAGAGACCTGAGAAGAAATTCAAGTGACTGATGTGCTTGCTCAGCTTTGGAACGAACTTGAAGATGAACTGTTTAAGGCATATTCTTTACAGTTAGATCTCTATCAGGTAATGGAGCGACTGGAAGAGATAGCATACAGTGAAGTCATTTTATTCTTGAGCATGACAGATAACTGGCTAGTAGTGGACATGACAGAAACAATGTGGTGTTCAAGCTATAGAAGGCCCATCACACAGCAGTCTATCACCTAACCCTTAGCCAAGTTGAGACAAGGTGACTTTATGTTTGGCAGCTTTGCTCTCATGGGAAATGACTCGTGTGCAAGAGTGTGCAGCATGTGATGTGAGGGCTACAACCCTCCTTTCCTTGACTTTTCAGTCATTTGTCTTTGCCTAACATGGTTTGTGTCACTTTCCTCAGTTGTCCTGTAATTGATGTGAACATGTGATGTGGTACACTTTTTAATTTCGTTTGCTATGAATTTAGCCTGTGATCTGATATTATTGAAAGAGAGTTTACATCATAGAACAACTGTCAGAGCAGCTGGAACCCACGGGAAGAAAAGAGGTACACAGAAAGGCTACAGCTGGCTCATGGATTAAAACCCACATGGGGATGTCACCAAAACTCATATTTATCAGCTTTTGGTATCAAAATAATGAAAACATGATTAATTGTCATTGTTGTAGTAGTAGTCGTCGTAGTAGTAGTAGTAGTCGTTAGCAGCTAATTATAAAACAATAATGTCAATGTTATAATTATTATATTATTATAATATATTATAGGAGTAGTCCTGTAGTCACTCCACTCAATACATGTCATGCTATGAATTATAGAAGTTACACAGAGAGCGTTAAAGTCACCCAGCATACAAAAAAAAACAGCAGTAATAATAATAATAATAATAATAATAATAATAAATTCATGTGTATTAGGAATATTTAAATAAAACAAATACACTAATGATTGTATTCTTTCTGAAATGAACAGCTACATCCTTCCCAGGGATACCATGATGGCTGACAATGAAGGCATAATGGCTTTTAATTGGTTATATTTAATTCAGCTGCTGAATTGTTATTCCACATTCATGCGCCAGCTTTTGTTCAGCTATTTTCAAGTAGGGCATTTTTGACATTGTTAAGTCAAAGCAAGAAGATAACTGCACATCTGTTAATTTTATCTTTGCAGGTGCAAAAATAATTCAACCTCTGAAAGAGAAGAGAAAAATGTGCTCCTTGAGGTACAAAAGGTATAAGTGCGTGGTTGCATGCGTACGTTTGCCACAAAGAGAGACACGCCAAGTCATGGAGGATATATTCTCCTCCAGCAAGTCCAGTTAACACTATTAATGGCTTCCTAGCTTGTCCAAAAGACGTCTTGCTCCCTCATTAGGAGAACGTGTCAGTGCCCGGTCCATTGCTAAAAGGGACCCCTACGGTGAAGTGATACAGAGAGCAGACAGCCATCTCCTACTGGGGCTGCCTTTGCGTGTCTCTTTCTGGACTCCCTCTCTTTCTTTGTCTCTAAACCCATCCATCATTGCTTTTTTCTGTTTTATGCACGACCCGAGGAGGACTTCCTAATTGGAACTGTCATTAAAAGTAAAAGAGAAAAAAAATCTCTCAAAGACTTAGTGGAGGCACTCACTAATTCCACATTCAGAAGGCATCATCTGTCTGTCAAAGGGATAGATTGGATGGTCTGAATATGCCTTGTTGTAATGAAGAGCTAAAAATAGCTGGCCACACATTTTTATTACAGTGATTTACCCTTTTGAAAAACCATCAAGACTTCCTTAATTACTCTGAGACGCCAATGCATTTGTGCAGTTTCTGTCTGTTTAAAGTGTGGACTGTCGACAAACGGAGAGAGACAGTGCTGTCATTATTACTGATGTAATTATTAGAAAGCAAAAACAAAACATATATATATACACACACACACACACACACACACACACACACACACACACACACACACACACACATATATATATATATATATATATATATATATATATATATATATATATACACACACACACACACACAGTGTTGGGGAGTAACGGAATACATGTACCGCCGTTACGTATTTAAAATACAAAATATGAGTAACTGTATTCCGTTACAGTTACCGTTTAAAAAGGTGGTATTCAGAATACAGTTACTTTGTTGAAATAAATGGATTACACTGCGGTACTTTCCTGTTTCATTTTGTCGCGGGTCAGGACTGTTTGGGTTTTGTTTGACAGCTACGTTCTGTTGATCCAGGTGTTCCACTGTAACGGTTGCCATGGTTACAGGGTGACGCTCTCTCTCTGCGTGTTTCCTGGGTGAGAGAGCGCCTTTTTGTTGTTGTTGTGCTAAGATAATAGGCAGAATGCCACAGGTATAGCTCTAAAGAATGTAGCCTCATGGGCAGTGTAGTCCGTGCTGCTGGGAGAATGGACTGCCATACCTGTTATGTGTCTGTGAACGCGAGGAGGGAGAAAAAGGCGAGTGGAAAAGTAGGAGTTGTTATCAAGCAAAAACGGGAGCTGGAAGCATGTAAATATAATAATAACCACTTCAGCCAAGAAGAGTGCCTGACGAGCCCAGTTGTAAGTAAGCTATTAAGACTCGACTGTGCGCTGTGTTCGTGTTTTCCTCCGAAAACAATAAGTTCCGTTGGAGCAGCCTTTCAACGCCTCTCTCTGTCTCTCGCAAGAAAAGTTGACCCACACAACAAAGTAAAGCTATTTTTCGGCTACGAGCCCGACGTGTTAGCCAGAGGTCCTTTTACTACGGTTCGGAGCCGCGGACCTTCAGTAACAGTAATAAATCACAGCAATAGTACATTCATGTAGTTGTAAAAAGCATGATAATATATTGTGTAATCCAAAGTATTCAGAATACGTTACTCTCATTGAGTAACGTAACGGAATATGTTACAGAATACATTTTGGGGAATGTATTCTGTAATCTGTAATGGAATACATTTTAAAAGTAACCTTCCTAACACTGCACATACATATATACACTCAACAAAAATATAAACGCAACACCTTTGTTACTGCTCCCATTCCCCATGAGATGGACGTAGAGACCTAAAATTCATTCCAGATACACAATATAACCATCCCTCCCAAACAGTGGTCACAAATCAGTCCAAATGTGTGGTAGTGGGCACATCTGCTATATTGAGATAATCCATCCCACCTCACAGGTGTGCCACATCAGGATGCTGATCTGACATCATGAGTAGTGCACAGGTGTACCTCAGACTGCCCACAACAAAAGGCCACCCTGGAATGTGCAGTTTTTTGCGCTATTGGGGGTCTGGGGACCCAGAACCGGTCAGTATCTGGTGTGACCACCATTTGCCTCATGCAGTGCAACACATCGTCGCATGGAGTCTATCAGATTGTCAATTGTGGCCTGTGGAATGTTGGTCCACTCCACTTCAATGGCTGTGCGAGGTTGTTGGATATTCGTGGGAACTGGTACACGCTGTCGTATACGCCGGTCAAGCACATCCCGAACATGCTCAATGGGTGACATGTCCGGTGAGTATGCTGGCCATGCAAGAACTGGGACATTCTCAGCTGCCATCTGCCCTGAACAATGTGAACCATGATTCATCCGTGAAGCGCACACCTCTCCAACGTGCCAGACGCCATCGAATGTGAGCATTTGCCCACACAAGTCTGTTACGGCGACGAGCTGGAGTCAGGTCAAGACCCCAATGAGGACGACGGGCATGCAGTTGAGCGTCCCTGAGACGGTTTCTGACAGTTTGTGCAGAAATTGTTTGGTTGTGCAAACCAATTGTTCCAGCAGCTGTCTGGGTGGCTGGTCTCAGACGATCTTGGAGGTGAACCTGCTGGATGTGGAGGTCCTGGGCTGGTGTGGTTACACGAGGTCTGCGGTTGTGAGGCCGGTTGGATGTGCTGCCATATTCTCTGAAACGCCTGTGGAGACGGCTTATGGTTGAGAAATGAACATTCAATGCACGGGCGACAGATCTGGTTGACATTCCTGCTGTCAGCATGCCAATTGCACGCTCCCTCATTGCTTGTGGCATCTGTGGCTGTGAGACAAAACTGCACATTCCAGGGTGGCCTTTTGTTGTGGGCAGTCTGAGGTACACCTGTGCACTACTCATGATGTCAGATCAGCATCCTGATGTGGCACACCTGTGAGGTGGGATGGATTATCTCAATATAGCAGATGTGCCCACTACCACACATTTGGACTGATTTGTGACCACTGTTTGGGAGGGATGGTTATATTGTGTATCTGGAATGAATTTTAGGTCTCTACGTCCATCCCATGGGGAATGGGAGCAGTAACAAAGGTGTTGCGTTTATATTTTTGTTGAGTGTATATATATACACATGGACCAGCATCCCACTGTTTCCACCATCATGTTGAATGTGAGCTTTGGCAGTTCTGAAGGCGAAAAGGGGTCCAACTTAAAAAGGTGTACCTAATAAAGTGGGTGGTGAGTTAATAATAATAAGAAAAAAAGAATAGCCAAACAGTAGTTTACAGAGCTTAGCTACAGTGATGTACATGGCAAAATGTAGAAATTGTATTTATATAAGCAGCTGTAGCACTTTGTCATTTTGAGAAAATACAACAGTTTATTATGAAATAACATAAATTAGAAAGTTGATTTCAGGCCACATACTTCAAACATTTGGACCAATTTAAAAAAAACGTTTCGATCACCCTACAGTTCCTATACATGTTGCATGGCTATAATTTAATTTACCGTAATCTGGACCCACATTTCCTGTATTTTATATATCTAGTTCATGTGCACTGGGATGGATGGTGAAGTAAATTAGCATGTCAAGGACAGTTCATGAATTCAATCCATAATCCATACTGCTTTATCCTATAGAGTTTGCATCAGTGAATTATGAAAACATGCAATGCCAGCTCGTGATTCAGTGACCAAGTTGAATGTAGATGGTAGAAGTAGTATGTTCAAATGTTCAGTTTTCTGATGAAGTGAAATTATCTTATGTAAAGTTGCTTTATATCCACGTAATAAGAATTTTGGTGTCGATAGTGAAGAGAACATCAATATTTATATGTGCTTAATATGTTATTTTGTCTATTGACAAAAGACATCTTTGAGCATATTAACTGCCACTGCTAAATTCTGCATAAACATTTAAGCGTTATGTGTTTTTTCCTGATTCTGAAGTCCCTCAAAAATCAACCACCCAGTTAATCACTGGTTTTGCTCATTTCTACTATTTGTAGGTTTGGTATTCCAATATGTTTGTTAGTTTTCATTTTAGTCTGTGAGTCCCTCAGCCGATGATCACTGACCTGTTTAATCAGAGCAACTGTACTATCTCATTCATTGATTTCGCTGGGGTAAGATACCGTCAGCTCCAACCAACCATTACAAAAATACACTCCTGGATGCAGCCGATAAAATGCACAAACAGTATGCCTGAAGTGCACGCTAGTGAACTGCAAGCTTAGACACATTCAGTAAGAACAGCTGATACAGAGAGATGCCACCTGAAAATGCATTTCACTTTAACAAATATTGCAAAACTAATCAAATCTGCTGTAATAATTTACTATATCTATACAACCATCCTTAGTGTCTGCAGTGTCTGGTTCACATCTACCAGTGACTGATGTCCACATGAACTGGATAAAATATGTCAAAATTATGGAGTTACAAAAAAAACCTCATTCCTGTTCACCTGCCAATTAAATAAAATGGATATGTGCGCTGTAAATTATATCACACTAAAGAAACCTGCTAGTTCTAGCGTCAGTTGGCATCTTATCCATCTAAATAAGAAGGTTACAACATTCACCAAAAGTTAGGTTTTTACATTATATCTATATATTCTCTGTATTGCTACTGTTTGCTTCTTGCTGCTTCAGAAAATCATTGTAAAACACACATATGTACATGCACAAAATTACATGTGGCCCAGATAACTTTGCATGCCTACACATCTTTCATAAGGTCTAAAAATAGCTGCTTACATTTAATTAAATGTGACTGCACTTCAATGTAAATAATGCAATAAGATGTTAAAGACAGAAATCCAGATCACCACGTGGTTCACAAAGTCGCAGCTTTAGGCGATCATTTTCTTTTTTCATTGAGTCACTGATGCTTGTGTGGTTCCACTTTGTTCCAGTGTAGGACAAAAGTGTAAAAAAATTACAACAGCCAAATATAAAGTAGTTATTTTTATTCTTTAAAAGTTGTTAGCGCCAGTTCATGCTGATTTTAGGTTCTCTCTAGCACTGTACCCTATAGGTACCCAGTAGTTACCAAACTCAGAGGGTTATTTTTTCCTTTTTCCCCCTTGTTCCCTTAAATCTGATTTACTTGGACTGAGGATAACAGCAGGTGGAGCTTATTTTCCAGTTGGGTGCCAGTGCAGAAGAGACATTACAGCAATGACCACAAAAGAGGCAGTCGAGCAAATACGATATTCATCTTTGTCCGGTGTGTTAATTTCCCAGTTGTACAATGTCCTTATGCGTCCTCCTACTAAAGCAAGCTAACACTGTGTTTATGCACAAAGTCATAACTGTGCTTAGTTAAATTTAATATTTTAAATTCTGAAAAACCAAAAAGAGCAAAACCATCTTGACCATCTTTAGTTGCTGAAGAAGAAGAAAAACGTAGCATTGTGCCAGATGACAATCTTGGGAGCGATGGCACTAGAAGTACTCTCTCTCTCTCTCTTTATCCTAAAATACACATTACAGTTGTTGGAAACAGCTGGCTTTTCTGTTGTGGAATACAATTTGTTTCATAGAATAAAATGTTAGCAATGTTTCACAGGATGTCTTGGCTGATTTCCATTTCCTGCATTGGATACTTGCAGATACTTTTCATACTTCTTTATATTAGACAGCATAAAGTTGGTAGGTAGGTGAATCTAAGCATCATCATGTAACCTAATCCTGAACACCACAGCCACTATGTCACTGTATGATTTACTGTACCTAATGTGAAAACAAGACCCTCAAAGGAGACACAAAGAACAGTGTTGTGTTTTAGTTGATGATCTCACTTTTGGCAAAAGGAACAGAAGATAAAACTTCAGAAGCAAAACTAGGATGAAAAGATTCATTACAGACATAATTATTTGCTTTGCTCTGTGAAAAAAAAAATGTTAAAGCTGTTTTGCTCCATTTTAAATTCTATCTTCCAACTTGTTCTTCGTCTTTACTTCACCATATTAGGCTTGAGTCACTCAGGCATGGGGTTAGGAGAAGTCTTTACAGTCCACTACACACTGTTCCTTTCATAAGTAGCAGTTTATGTTTGTGGAAAGGTGTACACACTGTTTATACTTCAGGCCGCTGACTTTTTAATCTGCCTTGTTTTTCCTTGTCTCAAGTGGAACAGAGGCTTCAGTGGGTGTTTCAGTGGATGCTATGATTGATTTTCCCCTCCCTTCATCATTTCACAAGAGATTGTGGAAAAATATTTGGTGTCATGCTGTTCCAAAACAGGATGTTCTTGTCAATCTGCCATACTCTTTTAATGTAAAACAGTTTGAAATTAATCAGGTTCTTTAAAATACAATAAATGTGCATATGTGTGCCATCTGTGCTGGAATGGGCTTCAGCCCTCCAACTACCCTAAAGTGTGTAACGGACAACCTGGTCCACAGTGTCCATTTCACGCTTTGCCTCTCCAAAACGTGAAATGGACACGCATGCAGAAACTGCATTAGCAGCAGGAGGAGAAAATGTATGTAAAGCCACAAATTCTGTAGTGAGCAAAAAAACATATTGAGTACATTACAGCATCCTTAATCATCAGAAACGTTTAAGCTAGGCGGCTAATATGTATATACATGTAAATGTGTTAATAATGTCTACTTAAAGGCTTTCCTGTGATTATTTTCACGTTGGCTTGGAATAAAATATTTTCCTCTGCTGTTGCTGCAAATTCTGCATGTGTGTACATTTCACGTTTTGGAGAGGCAAAGCGTGAAATGGACACGGTGGACCGGTGTGTCTATTACACGCTTTGTCATGATATCGGGCTGGATTAGGTGATAAGTGATTAGGAAATAGATGAATGAGATATATATTTACGCTTTACCAGGTGTTAAAGGGTCTGGAAACAAAACAGTTCCTGCTTTTATGCTCTTGTAAATGTCATCAGTGATGCCACGAGTGAAGACACCAAATACACATTTAAGCAGCCGTCATGTTACAGACACTTTTTTTTTTTTAAACAATGTCATAGACTAATATTATTTATGTAGGTATGTTGCAAGAAAAAAAAAAGAAACAAAAACGGTAAGCTGGACGTTAAAATTCTGACAGAATTATGTGTATTTATACTGTTCCAAATTAAATATTGGCTATGCATCAGATGTCTTTGAAGATTTATTTTTATCTTTCTCTTTGTCAGAGAAGACATTACAGTTTACAACACTTTTTCAAAGTCCCTTATGCTAGCGTCAAAAAAACTCTAAAACATGCTTGCACAACAGAAACAAGTCCAAATCAAACACAGTAACTCATAACATCTCTCATTGTCATCACCAGCTCTTGGATCATGTGCACATAAGATTATTTTGCGGCTGCATGCATCCCTGCTGGTTCTGACCTACAATGCCACAGTCATGGTCATGTTAGCCCTTACACATTTTACCATTATAACCGTAGTTTACATAGATTTTTTAATTTAACAAATAAATAAAAAAATAAAAATGTGGCAGGGTGTGGCTTGGGCGCGGCTTGGGCGCAGCTGGAGGGGAGGCTGAGACACACTGAAGCTCCATCAGCTCATCACGCCTCCCCTGTTTAAAGGAGTGTACCAGGAGCCTGAGCTGAGAGAACCCCTGACCTGAGGGGTTGTTGTTGTTAATTAGATTAATTAGAGTAAAAAGCAACTGAAATAAAGTGTCTAAAGTGCAAGTATGCAAGTCAATCCTGTTACAAATTTAAAAGTAATTTTTTATTTAATTTTTCAACCTTTTATTTAATGCAAACGAATCATTTTTAAAGACTATATGAACTCACACATGAAGTTGTGATGGAAATGTGTAATTTAACTTTTTGATTATCTCTCAGGCACATCATTTTCTTGGAGATGATAAGGACAATTATCTACCATGTAATTCACCCTAACTGGATACACTCAGGCACATAGTGTATAAAATAATTTTTAAAAAGCATCATTGTTCAAATACCTACCTGTCACGGCCGCCGGGGCGAGCAGTGTGGTGTTGGAGGAAAAGGATGCAAAATGCAGGCAATGACTGATGATATGAGTGAGAGTTTATTTACAAGTGGCAGAGTGACAAAAACAGGAAATGAGAAGAGAGAAGCTACTGAACAAACCTAAACTGGGAAACTAAATAACAAACGTGAGATCATAGTAAAACGGGGTGAAGGGCAGAGACGCAGACTAAGGAACAGAACACCATGAAACGCAGACAAGCCGACAAAGAGCACAGACCGACACCCACTATATACACACACACGCACACAAGGAACCCAGGTAATCACACACAGGAGGGAAGCACAGCTGATCTTAATACACAAGACGACTGGAGGATACAAGCTGAACACAGTGACAACAGACACAGACCTTCAAAATAAAACAGGAAATCCACAACACGAACAGGGCACAGGATACCAAAATCAGAATAAACTAGAACAGAAGACAATAATCACACTAAACACAAAACGCTGGGTCAACAACCCAGCACCATGACATTACCACAGTGGATAATAAATCAGCTACATCTGAGCCTATATAAATGAGGCACTATACAAATGACTGTAATTCCTAAACGTTGGATCATAGCTGAAAGCCTGCCCCTTAATAATATATTGATTTTTTGATTTAAAATCCACGGCAGTGGTGAACAGAGGCAATAATATGTTTAAACATATAGACCTAGTACCAATAATGCTGATAAATGCATGGTTGCATCCACAGTCATCAAAAATCAAAAGTTAGGAGTTCATATTGGTTTGAGATAAACAGCTTCTCTTTGTTTTTCCAGCATGCCACTGCAAACCACTGCAGAACAAGGTCATGTAATAAAGAATGGAAACATGTAATTCACCCTTTGTTTCATGTATTCATTTGTGTAACTTCACAGTCACCTTATCTTCCTGCACAGATGGATGCTTTTGTCTGCTGCTGTTTTTCCTCTCACTTATGGAGCAGAAGCTTCAGCAGACATTTGGGTCACATGCTTCTTATATATCATTGATTTGCCAAGTCTCTTTTTATTGCCCTTCATTGGATTTTAAGGAGGCGCTGAGAGCTCTACACAGACAAAATGCATGCAAATAGACAAAACACCTTCACACATGACAACACAGTTTCCACATTTTAAAAAAAATTGGGGTTTTTTTTTGCTTTCTTGAAGTGCTTGAACATTCACTTTGAAGTGAAGGTTCTTATTTTCCAACACCATTAACTGAACTGACTTTTGTGAGTCATGAACTCCTTGCAGGAGCAAGCGCGTTCGAGTTGTGTCCGTGTGTCACTTGTGCAGCGAGAGCAGAAATTGGGCCAGTGTCTCACAGGCAGGTTGGCAAGTATTCAGGTAACAGAAGATCGAAACAATTAAGAACTGGACCAGCAATCTGGAAACAATATCGCTCGTGAATGTTTGAGTGACACTCAGATAACTTGGAACACAGAGAAAGTTTTCCAGTGGGTGGGTGGATCTCTTTCACTCACGTGACAAGAGACACAAGTGAAAGAGAGACAAAGGCGAGCTACAATACATGACAGCATGTATTATGCGCTATTTCAGTTAACTTCAGCATTTGTTTGTGCTGTATATTTGCAGCTTTTTCAAGCTCACTAAAAGTAAAATCTTCTGAATAAAATGAGGAATTTCATCAAGTGTAAGAGTCCTGCAGCTCTTAAATTGACCAGGTTCATAATCCAGCTTAGTGAAGCAGACCTCAGGTATAGCTTTTTCTGAGGTTTTTAAGCCTTCTCTTCCTCTCAGCAGTTGATGTCCTGGAGTCATAACCATTGAATCTCATCACATCAATCATTGCCCAAAGTTGCACTAGTTTTATAAAATGCATAAATAACCCATTGAAAGGCATCCACTGTTGGAGGGCATCTACAAATGAACAGCATCAAAATCATCCATCCCTCAGTCCATCTATTTTTTTCTGCTTATCCAATTCAGCCTATCCCAGCAGTCATATGGCAAGAGGCAAGGCACACCCTGGACAGGTCACCAGCCCATCCCAGGGCCATGACAGAGTGGCAGACCACCATTCTCACTCACACTCAGCACCAGTTAAGCTATCGTTCAATTTGTTGGACTGTGGGAGGAAGCCGGAGTGCAGCCAGAGTGAGAGAACCCACGCAGCCACGATGGTGGGGTGGTTAGCACCATCACCTAAGAGCAAGAAGGGCCTGGGCGTGGCCATCTGGAGGCTTTCTGTGTGGAGTTTGCATGTTCTCCCTGTGTTCTTCCCAGCCTCCTCCTACAGCCCAAAAACATTCACATCAGGTTAGTTGGTGTAAAAATGTTGTGAATAAAAAACAGTTATATCTATGATGCAAATTTATGCAAAAGAAGTACTTCACTATGCCAAGAATGTCTGATTAATCCTTGCATTGTTTGTTGAAAAGCTCTTTGGCTTCATCTGTACAGTCACAAAACAATCCATCTGTCCATTTTCTTAACCACTTCTCCAACCAGGATAAGTGGCCCAAATAATCAGTTAGCACTGAGAATAACACAAACAGCAACAAGCTGAGGATGCTGCTGAAGGGCTGTTCAGAAATGACAAGATATCCAGAATGTTTTGCTTTTGTGGTAACCCTGAGAAAACAAATGAAGTCAAACAAATCAGAAATGAATCAGGAAAACATCTTTATTAATTTAGCAACACAGCCACAACATTTACTAAAGAAATAAAAACAATACTGCAAAACACAGGCCACTACCAAAACAAGCTGCATATACATAATCACATATGTAAGTGGCAAAAAATACAGAATAAAGTATGTTTTCTTAATTTTGCCTGCACTGTTTCGTCTGTTTGCATGTGTTTTCTGAAGCTGGTCTCAGTGCCTTCATAATCATAAAGAGTACAGTAGGTAGGGAAGGACTGCATCTAATGTTTAATGTACATTGCAACAATATGCAACAACTTCACAATTTAATTTTATGGAAGAAAAAACTTCATGTGAAAGAGGCTGGCTCAAACTGCTGAAAGCCTGTGCTGGAAAGTGTTCCACTACATTAGTACTACAAAGTGATGAAGAACAGAAGGAACATATTCATCACCATTTTGGCCAAGATGCATAATGCTTGTTTGTTTCCCCTAGGATTTCAGGGAAAAAAAGAGAAGCTAATGTCCACATTATGTTACAGGTTCTGACATCTTCTCCAGCATGCATCCCAACTCTACTTTTCTATTATTATTCTCGGTTCATCCTCCTCCCCCCTCTCTTCGCTCTGATGAGGTCCATATCATTCTTGTGCTCGAGCAGAAACCAGAGCTGACATGCCCTTCTGGGAAATGGGGTAAAAGGTATGTGAAAATGACTTCCATTAGTGGATGAAAGCTGGGAGATCTGAGAAAAAACGGAGAGAAAGTGAGTGAATGAAGCAAGAAACAGAGTAGAATATGAAGTGAAAGGGCTTCCTTATAGTTTTTCAAAGAAGACAAACGCCTTTTAAGTGGGTCATTGTAATGCTGTTCAGCATACTTAACTCTTTGCCAATGTTGGAGGACTGATGCGTGGTCAAAGTCTGATATGAAAATTTACCCAGAGCTATGTTTTGTAGAACTTTTGTGACACTTTTGCATGAAGTTTTTGCATCATCCAAGCCCCTTTAACAGTCTTTTCTTACAACATGGCATTGTCATGGCAGTTTATGCAGGTCAGAATCAGGAGTCAGGTGTCGTCATCGTCATCATCATACTATAATGATCACAGCGAATATATGCCTGCAAGTTTGTTCCCAGACTCCTCCTGGAAAATTGGTTCAAATCTTGGTAAACCGTAGCCTAGAAACTACCTTAGATACCAAGATTTGTAACATTTATATTGTGACTGATTAAAATATTTATTTCAAATAAAAAGTATAAAAAGTTTCTGTTTATTTGTATATACAAATCATGTGACTCCTCCCTTAGTTATGCTGCAATAGACGTAGGCTGCCGGGGGATTCCCATGATGCATTGAGTTTTTCCTTTCCAGTCACCTTTCTCACTCACTATGTATTAACAGACCTCTCTGCATTGAATCATATCTGTTATTAACCTCTGTCTCTCTTCCACAGCATGTCTTTTATCCTGTCTTCCTTCTCTCACCCCAACCGGTCGCAGCAGATGGCCGCCCCTCCCTGAGCCTGGTTCTGCCGGAGGTTTCTTCCTGTTAAAAGGGAGTTTTTCCTTCCCACTGTCACCAAAGTGCTTGCTTATAGGGGGTCAGATGATTGTTGGGTTTTTCTCTGTATCTATGAAGCGCCTTGAGGCAACTTTTGTTGTGATTTGGCGCTATATAAATAAAATTGAATTGAATTGAATTGAATTGAATGTGACTGAGGCCAGTTTGTGAGCAGGTGTGGACGCCCATTCCTTTCAGGTAAAGTATAGCCTTAAATTGCTGATGATGACCTGCTCATCTTTACTCGTCCTCCTTTTGTGATTCTTTAATGTTATTTTTCATTGAGAAACTTCACAAAATACACCAAGAACTGGTTTCCGAGGTTCCATTTAGCTCTTCCTGTGTAATTCATCTCCCATCACACTGTTTTTCTGCTTTCCAGCTCCCCTCGGTTACTGATATTTCAGATTTCATCTGTAAGTCAAAACCTTCTACTTGTCAGCTAGACCCCATTCCTACAGTTTTGGTTAAGACATGTCTACCTTCTTTGCTTCCCCTCATATCTGCTATCATCTGCTCTTCACTTACCACTGGAACTGTTCCTGCTTCCCTCAAAATTGCCGCCATCACCCCAATATTGAAAAAAAAAACTGGTCTATATCCCAATAATTTTGAGAATTTTCGGCCTATTTCCAATCTACCATTCCTTTCAAAAATTCTTGAGAAAATAGTTGCCACACAACTCCTCACATTTAACTAATAATAATCTGTATGAACAGTTCCAGTCTGGTTTTCGCCCCTCCCATAGCACTGAAACAGCACTTGTAAAAATAACCAATGATCTTCTTATGGCAGCTGACTCCGGTTTACTTTCCATTCTTATTCTCCTCGATCTGAGTGCTGCTTTCGACACTATTTCTCACTCTATACTTCTCAGTAGGCTAGCCTCTATCAGTCTCTCCCATACTCCACTAGCCTGGTTTAAATCATACCTGTCAGATCGCACTCAGAATCGCACTCAGTTCATTCAACTCAAATCCTTTACTTCTCAGCCCTTCCCTCTGACCACTGGCGTGCCCCAGGGATCTGTCCTGGGGCCCCTTCTTTTCATTATCTACCTTCTACCGCTTGGACATATTTTCCGTAAATACAATATACATTTTCACTGTTATGCCAACAGTGTTGGGGAGTAACGGAATACATGTACCGCCGTTACGTATTTAAAATACAAAATATGAGTAACTGTATTCCGTTACAGTTACCGTTTAAAAAGGTGGTATTCAGAATACAGTTACTTTGTTGAAATAAATGGATTACACTGCGGTACTTTCCTGTTTCATTTTGTCGCGGGTCAGGACTGTTTGGGTTTTGTTTGACAGCTACGTTCTGTTGTTCCAGGCGGCAGCGTTACGGTTGCCATGGTTACAGGGCGACGCTCTCTCTCTCTCTGAGACGCTTTTTCGTTGTTGTTGTTGTTGTTGTGCTAAGCTAACAGGCAGAATGCTACAAGCATAGCTCTAAAGAATGTAGCCTCATGGGCAGTGTAGTCCGTGTTGCAGGGAGAATGGACTGCCATACACGTTATGGGTCTGTGAGCGCGAGGAGGGAGAAAAAGGGGAGTGGAAAGGTACGAGTTGTCATCGAGGAAAAACGGGAGCTGGAAGCATGTAAATATAATAATAACCACTTCAGCCAAGAAGAGTGCCTGAGGAGCCCAGTTGTAAGTAAGCTATTAGGACTCGACTGTACGCTGTGTTCGTGTTTTCCTCCGAAAACAATAAGTTCAGTTGGAGCAGCCTTTCAACGCCTCTCTCTGTCTCTCGCAAGAAAAGTTGACCCAGACAACAAAGTAAAGCTATTTTTCGGCTACGAGCCGACAGAGACCCCGCCATATTAGTCAGAGGTCCCTTTACTACAGTTCGGAGTCGCGGACCTTCAGTAATAGTAATAAATCACACAGCAATAGTACATTCACGTTGTTGTAAAAAGCATGATAATATATTAAGTAATCCAAAGTATTCAGAATACGTTACTGTCATTGAGTAACGTAACGGAATACATTACAGAATACATTTTGGGGCATGTATTCTGTATTCTGTAATGGAATACATTTTAAAAGTAACCTTCCCAACACTGTATGCCAATGACACCCAGCTTTATCTGTCCACTAAACCTGATTCTGCTCTTCCCCCATCCTCCCTTACCCTCTGTTTAGCTGAACTAAATTCATGGTTCTCTTCTAATTTTCTCAAGCTCAATAGTAATAAATCCGAACTCCTCTTGATAGGCGCTAAATCAACATTATCCAGAACCAACAGTTTCTCTATTACTATTGATAACTCACC
Source organism: Aulonocara stuartgranti (assembly GCF_965226115.1). Classification (NCBI taxonomy): domain Eukaryota; kingdom Metazoa; phylum Chordata; class Actinopteri; order Cichliformes; family Cichlidae; genus Aulonocara; species Aulonocara stuartgranti. The sequence continues at coordinate 28,619,765 of NC_138944.1, read as the reverse complement.
GGTCTTCATTTCTTCCTCTGTGAAAAGTTTGGGTGTCATCCTCGACAGTACTTTATCTTTCAATTCACACATTAATAATGTTACTCGGTCTGCATAGTTTCAATTGCGCAACATTAATCGTCTCCGTCCTTTTCTCAACCCACATGCCACTGCCATTCATGTTTATAGTAGAGATGGACTGATCCGATATTACGTATCGGTATCGGTCCGATATTGACCTAAATTACTGGATCAGATATCGGAGAAAAATAAAAAATGTAATCCGATCCATTAAATATCACGAAAGCACCTCACAAAACTTGCTACACGCCGTAACTCGCCTCAGAACGTTAGCACGTCGGAGCAGTATGCATCACGTGATAGAGCGGCTGTGGCATGCGGGACCTGTCGGTGGTCTGGATAGCATTTGGAGCTTCGCTAGCAACTCGGCATTTCATCTCTGACAAAGTTATCCCCGAGAGAAGTAAAGCAAGTGTGTAAGTCCATCTCTGAATGTTTGTAAAGCATTCCTGCGTTAAGCTTAACAAGCGACTGCCTCTTCTTGCTGCTACTTCAATCATGAAACTGCTTAATGATCAGCTGATCGGCTTTTCTGTCGCGAGTCCGTGACTCTTGTTTGCTTTTGGCCCACTTTGCACCAGAAAGAGGAAACCAGCGGCTGAACAACAGCAGCACGTTTAAGCTTGATCAGCTTGTTAGAATTTATTTAATATTACTTTCTACTCGAGGATCTTTTTCTACGTAGCTGACGCTGGTAACTGTGCAGGGGCGGATCTAGCAAAGTTTAGCCAGGGGGGCCAATAGGGCATTACCAGGGAAAAGGGGGCACAAAGACATACTTTTCTTTCTTATTCTCATTTAAAATGTCTAGCTTTTAATAAATAATTATCCATTTTTTTATTTATTTTTTTTCTCCATACAGGTGACCCAGGAGTTCTTTTTTTTTTCTCTCTCTTTCCCCCCCCTTCTCACCGTCTCTTCTCCCCTTTGGTTTTCTTTCTTTCTCTCCCCCTCTTTCTCTCATTCATTCCCCCTGTCCTATTTATTAAAAAAAAAAAAAAAAAAAATGACAAAGGATGAACTGAAGCTCTGCCATCACGTAATGTCGCATACTGCTGTTTCTGATGTCATTTAAAAATAAAATAAAATAAATAAATAAATAAATAAATAATTATCCAAATCTTACACCCAAAGTTTTAATTTGATGTAAAATGAATAGAAGTCAATTACTGTATATAGTAACTATTAAGTCTAATATACCCCAGTAAGCTATAGTACTTTTTCCTTTGGGAAGGTACCATCTGTGCAGTCTGCAATTTTGTTGAAGAAAGATGTTGAATCTATTTAATATTTCTTGAAAAATAATTGATTTCTGTGCATTTTTTTTCACACTGCATCAAATTAAGGTTGATTACGTCGATTAAGCATCATGAGGTGGAGCGTGAGGGGTGGTTCCCTATTTTTTATTTATTTATTTTTGTTGTTGCTGGGAGTTGGAACCCTATTAGTTAGGTTGCTTAATATTTATGCTAAGTACTCTTTAAAATACCAGAATAGGGAGGATGGTGTAGGTTTAAGTTTATTAGATTGATCAGTATTGCTGAACTATGAAATATTTTTTTTTGCATACAGGTATAACAGAATAGCTTTAGTGTAGTTGTTGTTTTAAACTTGAGTATGAACTTATACAAAATGCAGCAAGATATTTAAAAAACAGTTTTGTTGATTAAAAAACGCTATATCGGATTCATATCGGTATCGGCAGATATCCAAATTTATGATATCGGTATCGGACATAAAAAAGTGGTATCGTGCCATCTCTAGTTTATAGCTCTGTTACTTCCCGGATTGATTATTGTAATTCACTTCTTTTTGGTCTTACTCAAAAATCCATCCACAAGCTCCAACGCTTTCAGCTTTCAGCTGCTCTGCTCCACGACTCTGGAATTCCCTACCTGCTGATTTAAGAAATATCTCTTCCTTCTCACTCTTTAAGTCCAAACTCAAAACCCACTTGTACAAAATAGCTTATCCCACATAACCTCTCCACTCTGCTATTTTATCTGTTTATGTTTTATGCTTTTATGATTCTGTAAACTGCTTGCTTTTATGTTGCTTTTATTCTACTGTGTACCGTGACCTTGAGTGTTTTGAAAGGCACTTTCAAATAAAATGTATTATTATTATTATTATTATTATTATTATTATTATATGAGCCATACCACATACAGGATGGGGCTGTTGCCAAGTTACCCATTCCTATTGCATTTCTATATTCCATATTGTTAGTTATTCAATGTTTTCTTTAAAATTCTCAACTGTGCCGTATCAAGTTTAATGGAAGTTTTTGCTAGTAATGATAATAATAATGATCCTTGGTTCAAATCCAAATAACCTAACCCTACTAACTGCATGTCTTTTTGCCTTCTTGCTGTAAGGTAAGTTGTGGAATTACCAGAATGCAGAGCGGATTGTTTTATATACCAGGCTTCAGCAGCAGCCCCACAGGATATTCAGGCCACAGAGAAAAAGAAGCAAAAGCAGAAGAACTAAATGCACAAGTGCAATCCAAACATTCTGCTACTCCTCTGATGAACAGAAATAACAATACCTGATTAAAAATAAGTTCTGATGCTCCGTTGAAGGTCATCTCCTCGTGGACCTCTGGAGCTCTACCAATGCTGCTGCTATTTTTAGCTGTGTTGAAGTCCTGTTCTGACCACTTGCATGTGTGCATCTACAGTTTCACTGAGCAAACATCCACTTCTGTGTTATTGGGTTCTCTTCATTGGCTCCCTGCTTAATCCTGGATTGGATTTAAAGTCAGATACAATGTCCTTAATTATCAGGCCCCAACATATGTTAACCACCTTATAGCACCATTTTATCCTAGTAGAGAACAATGCTCGCAGAGTGCAGGGTTAAAGTTTGACTCCTATTCTATTTTTGGAGAGTCTGCAGCTATCAGCTCCCACTCTTGCTGAACCAGCAACCAGTCTGGGTTCAAGGAACAGTCACCCTCTGGTTCTGCTGGAGGGCTCCTGTGAAAAGAGTCCTCAATCTTCAATCTGACTGCCAATAGGTTGATCATAGGGCAGGGATGTCAAACTCATTTTACATCAAAGACCAGACACAACCCACTTTGATCTTAGGCCAAACTTTCTAAAAAATAAAAAAAAAGTTGAACTACAAAAATTTATATTGTACATAGTGGGGGGAAAAAGCAACTTCCTGTCATCTAATTGTTGATTTACTTAGACATGGAGGAGATCTTTATCAAAAGGAAAGGTTATAAACCTTATAAAGTTATAAATGAAAATACGGTAAAGTCAAAAGCTTATGCCTTCCTTCACATTTTCCAATGCGATCCAGTGGGCTGTATTGAAATCTCACCTGACCCCTGGGCCTTGTGATTGACACCCCTGTCATCGATCAGGGAGTTGTCTGCTTTGAAGCTTTTTTCAGTGAAATTCTCAGTATCTTTTGTATTATTGGGTCTTTAACTCAAAATAAGAAGCACCTCAAAGCAACTTTGATATGATGACATAAAACTGTAATTCAATTTAAGTTAAACTGACCAAACTTTCATGTCAAAGACCATGATTGTTGATGAGTTCTGGTTCTGGGTGTCCATCTGCAACCCAGTGACCAAATAGACCCTGCAGGCTCCACTACAGACAGCACCTAAGCCTGAGGATGCTGCATCAGGTCATGAGCCTCTGTCAGTGCGCCCCAGGGCAGCTGTGGCTTATTTATGAGTGTGACCAGCGCCACGCTTCCTTTTTATATACTTGTATACTTTTTTTATTAGCTGTTTTTAACCTTTACAGAGTTGTGCACCTTAAATACAGGGGCAGACTGTCAGTGCAGAGTTCTAATATAACATCATGAAGTAAAGGTAAAAAGTGAGTGCAAAGAAATCCTCAGCTGTGACACACGACATTGTGCCATCATGAACATGCTCACAGTAGATTAAAACTGCCCAAGTTTTTGGCCACACTAACAACATTTACTTACCCATATTAGCTTATTGCAACTTTGCCCTATGGACAAAAATGAAATCCAATCTTTGCAGTTTTGACTGAGTGAAGGAGACTGAGTGTGCACATTTCTCCAAATGTTTCCTAAAAACATAAATCCTTTGTACACTTTTAGAAGTGCCAAGCAGTAGATGATAAAGAGTCAAATATTCTGCTGTTGGAAAAAAAAGACATTTTAAACAATAAATCCACTGAAATAACAAAACAATGAAAAGAAAGAAAAAACATTCATTTCCCTTACCTGCTTTCCTGGAGCCTCCAACTAATATAGCATCCACTCTTCATCAAATATCTCATGTGCTGGTCTCCTTGCATAGCTTACAAACCTTTGAAATGTTTAGACAAGCCTTTTTTATACAGGGCCTACTGGTGCCACACTTGGACGTGACTCGTCCGTAAACTTTGTTAGTGTGTTAGTGTGCCAAGGATCATTGTTTTATGAATGTCTTACTTCATCTGAGGCTGCCCCTGAGACCGTGAAGCAACAGCATACCATAACATTTCCACCACCGTGCCTCACAGTGGGAAGTTCTTTTCTAGTCTTTGGTCTGAAACAAACTGTTTCTGTGGCCGAGCAGGTCTGTCCAGAGCGTGTTCTTCTAAAAGTCTTTGCTTATATGTTTGTAAACTGTCATTTTGCTTTTTGGACTGTAACAGATTTTTAGAGGAGTGCCACTTTGGCACACACAGCTGCAAGAGCTTCCTGCTGGTGATGTAACAAATCTGTGATTGTTGTCGATTTCTGCTCTTGGTGTGAATAATACTAGAATACACAGCTGTTTGAAATTTAAGCCACTTGTATATGATTAAATTTACGGGGAGTGATTTATTTCTGCAGAATTTGGATAGCTCTTCAACATAATAACCACACCTTTCAATAACAAGGAAAATACAGGACTCTGGGTTTTAGAGGCTTTAGGTTGTACCCTTCAGTCTGTATGGAGGGTTTAATTATTGGGATTGAGACTTACTGACCAGTAGCACTGGGTTGGGCAACACTGGGTTGGGCCCCTCTTTTTCCTTCAAAACTGCCTAAATTCTTTGTGGCACAGTTGCTGAAAATTTGTCAGTTGTAAATCTACAATGCAAACCTCTTGTTCCACCGCATCCTAAAGGTGCTCTGTTGGATTGAGATCTGGTGACTGTAGAGGCCATTTGAGCACAGTGAACTCATTATCATGTTCAAGAAACCAGTTAAAGAAGATTTGAGCTTTTTTGACATGGTTTGTTATTCTGCTTGAAGCAGTCACTATCAGAAGATGGGTAAACTTTGGTCCTAAAAAGATGAAAATGGTCCGCAACAATACTCATGCAAGATGTGGTGTTTAATTGATTCAGTTGGTTGTCCATTTTTCCCTCAGTTTCCTGCTCTTAGCTGACAGGAATGGCATATATTGTGCTCTTCAGCTGCTGTAGCTCATTTACTTTAAGGTTCAACATGAACTTATGGGTTCAGAAGTACTCTTCTGAATACCTAAATCAACTTTCTTCTCCATTTTTATGCTAGCTTTGAACTTCAGCAGGTTGTCTCAACATGTCTAAATGCACTGAGTTGCTACCATGTGAATAGCTGATTAGGTAAATATGTTAATGAGCACTTAAACAACTGTACCTAAGAACTGGTGCCAACAAGTGTCACACCACATTGCTTATATTATTTTGAAGCCTGATAAATGCAGGTTTATTTGCTTTTTTCCATTAAATATCCCGTTGCATTTTGTGTTGTTGAATTCTACTTGTTTGAGTGTCTTACATATTTTTAGGCTGTTTTAAATGTTTGCTCATCCAAATATATCAAACAAGTCGACAGTTTACATGGGATGTTGGGATATTTCTTTACATGATTGACTTCAAGTCTACAGGGAGTGCAGAATTATTAGGCAAATGAGTATTTTGTCCACTTCATCCTCTTCATGCATGTTGTCTTACTCCAAGCTTTATAGGCTCGAAAGCCTACTACCAATTAAGCATATTAGGTGATGTGCATCTATGTAATGAGAAGGGGTGTGGTCTAACGACATCAACACCCTATATCAGGTGTGCATAATTATTAGGCAACGTCCGTTCCTTTGGCAAAATGGGTCAAAAGAAGGACTTGACAGGCTCAGAAAAGTCAAAAATAGTGAGATATCTTGCAGAGGGATGCAGCAGTCTCAAAATTGCAAAGCTTCTGAAGCGTGATCATCGAACAATCAAGCGTTTCATTCAAAATAGTCAACAGGGTCGCAAGAAGCGTGTGGAAAAACCAAGGCGCCAAATAACTGGCCATGAACTGAGAAAAGTCAAGCGTGCAGCTGCCAAGATGCCACTTGCCACCAGTTTGGCCATATTTCAGAGCTGCAACATCACTGGAGTGCCCAAAAGCACAAGGTGTGCAATACTCAGAGACATGGCCAAGGTAAGAAAGGCTGAAAGACGACCACCACTGAAAAAGACACACAAGCTGAAACGTCAAGACTGGGCCAAGAAATATCTCAAGACTGGTTTTTCTAAGGTTTTATGGACTGATGAAATGAGAGTGAGTCTTGATGGGCCAGATGGATGGGCCCGTGGCTGGGTTGGTAAAGGGCAGAGAGCTCCAGTCCGACTCAGACGCCAGCAAGGTGGAGGTGGAGTACTGGTTTGGGCTGGTATCATCAAAGATGAGCTTGTGGGGCCTTTTCGGATTGAGGATGGAGTCAAGCTCAACTCCCAGTCCTACTGCCAGTTTCTGGAAGACACCTTCTTCAAGCAGTGGTACAGGAAGAAGTCTGCATCCTTCAAGAAAAACATGATTTTCATGCAGGACAATGCTCCATCACACGCGTCCAAGTACTCCACAGCGTGGCTGGCAAGAAAGGGTATAAAAGAAGAAAAACTAATGACATGGCCTCCTTGTTCACCTGATCTGAACCCCATTGAGAACCTGTGGTCCATCATCAAATGTGAGATTTACAAGGAGGGAAAACGGTACACCTCTCTGAACAGTGTCTGGGAGGCTGTGGTTGCTGCTGCACGCAATGTTGATGGTGAACAGATCAAAACACTGACAGAATCCATGGATGGCAGGCTTTTGAGTGTCCTTGCAAAGAAAGGTGGCTATATTGGTCGCTGATTTGTTTTTGTTTTGTTTTTGAATGTCAGAAATGTATATTTGTGAATGTGGAGATGTTATATTGGTGTCACTGGTAAAAATAAATAATTGAAATGGGTATATATTTGTTTTTTGTTAAGTTGCCTAATAATTATGCACAGTAATAGTCACCTGCACACACAGATATCCCCCTAAAATAGCTAAAACTAAAAACAAACTAAAAACTACTTCCAAAAACATTCAGCTTTGATATTAATGAGTTTTTTGGGTTCATTGAGAACAAGGTTGTTGTTCAATAATAACATTATTCCTCAAAAATACAACTTGCCTAATAATTCTGCACTCCCTGTATAAGGCTTAACTACTATTTTGTTTTAATCACACTTACAATAGTAAACATTTTTGCAAAACTGGTTTGACTTTCAAAGGTTTTTCAAGGTAGGCTTGAATCCAAATGTGCAGAGACAGACATTAAGAACATATGCTGTGTTTTTGTTGGTGTATTTTTGGATGAACTGTTTTCTGTCCAGTTTGACTTATTCTATTTTGTTCCTGTCTTTTTTTTTTTTTAAGACATGTTCAATGTATTCATATTTTTTTCCCCAGACAACATCAATTTGCAGTGATTTACTTTCTTTTCCATCTAAAGTTTGGACAGACTGCAGAACTTTGAGTGCTCTGTTTGAGTTTTTCATGGCCTCGCCATAGTAAACACCACATTTTATGGTCTTTTTTTGGACACTGAATCAGTAAATAAAGACAAGCCTAAATCAGTGACATGAAACACCTGATTTTCCTTTTCCATTTTGTTGCATCCCTTGCTATAAAAATCACTGGCCTCAGATTACTGTATGACTCTGTTTGGGGGCAGTGTAAATCCCTGGGATTTTTACATTTGCTCATCCCCAACCCATTCATTCCTTCCTACCGCACACAGCTCTTGGGATTAAACGGATTGAGAAGGGGGCAGGGAGTCCTGTGGGTGCTGGCTCTTTTAGCTCTTGCTTTGAGGATGATGGTCAGCTGCTGTTATGTAAGCCAAGTGGATTTCAAATGCATGGTTGGGCCACTCTCCTCTGCGGTGCATTATTTCTTTGTGCTCCACTAACCGGGTAGCCCACGCACACTATGCAACACGCATGCAAGTGCTGATGCATAGTAGCCTAAACTGTCCCGGCCTCTTACGCATTGCAGAATTCTTCCCACTGTGAAGGGCACAGTGAAGGGCACAATTTTCATTAGTTCACCTAAAAATTTGTTTGCAGACAGAACCTTATGAGCTTATACGTTTAACCGCCACTCATATCATTCAGACAATGCAGACAAAACTAAGCACTTGCTACATAACCTTGCCATATCATATCCATTGGATGCTTTTACAGGTAATGATGACTGTGTTCCACCGTGTGTGAAATCCCAGTTACCCAGGCAGATTTGTAGCAGAGCTGTCACACTGGCAAAAAAAAATATGAATAGAGGACAAACCAAACTACATCATTTACAGGCCAATGCAGTGTCCTGAAACAAACTGGTCATTTGAGAGGGTTAGAGGCTAAGACTGCAGCAAACAAAGTTACTGTTTAAAGCCATTTATAACTGTAACACATGATGGCCAAAGGAAAGAAGAAAACACCCCCAATAAACCAGAATTGTAGTAAAACGAGCATCGGTAAGTACACTGAACACAGGGCTAATGCAAAAACGCCGTCAGTATCAGATTTTATTTTGCATATGAATAATTTCCAATATCCATGCATACAGTATAATGAGCACATAATGTGGTAGAGACAGAGAGAGAGCGAGAGATATTGTCTTTACTAAAGAATATATTCCACCTAATGTAATGGACGGTACTGTAGGTTACACTAACACAGCAGCAAGCCACACTGCTTGCACTCAGTTAGTGTTACAGTGTCACGAATGAGGTTATTAAAATTGGTTAACTCCATTTACAAACTTGCGAGTATCTTTTCAACCGAGATTTGTAGAAATCTTATTTTAGTGGCCTCATAAAATGTTCTTTTTGTTCTTTTGAAACCGGAACCTGATATATTGTGTATTTACATGGCATTTCATACAAAATAAATACTTATATATTTAATGATACATTTATATCATCATTGTAAACATGAAAACAAAACAGACATCATATATTGTTTTGTACTACAGGGACTGCAGAGTCAAACAAAAGTGCTTGATCAGAGACAAAGATGTTACGCACCCCTGTTCTTGCTGTGATTGTTCAGAGATCAGATAGCACCGTATGACTCCCGACAGAAGCTGTTTGTGGTTTATATTTGGTATTTTTCTTCCTCATACTCTCAGTATATTGGTTTTATGTCTCTGAGTTCTGTTTCAGACAGAGTCCACTTTGACCTGGTTGTTGTTGGTCATGAGCGGTGACGGTTTACTCTTGAGCCGCTCCCCTGCGTCATTCGAGCTGTCCTGGAAGAAGATGCGAGCCGTGCACACTGACACTACAATACGCTTGTACTCGCGCCGGAAGTTCTGGTTCAGCACGCCATACACAATGGCATTAAGGCAGCTGTTAAAGTAGGCCATGAAGTAGCTGGCCACGAACAACCACTCAGGGATGAGGGGAATCACAACCTCCGGTTTGATCGCTACAGCCAGTCCGATGAAGTTTAGCGGTGCCCAGCACACAGCAAAGAGCACAAACACCACAAACATGGTAACAAAGTTCCTAACGTCATGTGGCGTCAACTTGGGTCGATTGTCTGGCTTGACCCGTCTCCTTACCTGTATGACCAATATCCAAATGCGCAGGTAGCAGTAGGTGACAATCATGATGGGTAAAATGAAGTGGAAGAAGACCACGGCGATGGTGTACGCGGAGCTAGCCGACTGAACAAATGTGCAGGAATAAACCCGCGGGTCGTACTGAAGCGAGCCCACAAACAGGTTGGGCACGATGGCAACAACAGTCAGCGCCCAGATTAACAACACATAGCAGACAGAGTTTTTGTCGCTGTACAGTTTATCGTATTTGAGGCTGTGGCAGATATAACAGTATCGGTTGATGGCGATGCCGGTGATGTTGAAGATGGAGCCGATGACGCTGACACCCATGAGGAAGCCGCTGATTTGGCAGTGGACGTAACCCAGGTTCCAGCCATTGTGGAAGATGGAGGTGAGGACCAGAGGGTATGGGTAGATGGCCACCACAAGGTCTGCCACTGCCAGGCTCACCACAAAGATGTTCCCTATCGAAAACACAAACAGCAGAGACATGGATGACCAACTGAGAACAGACTCAACATTCAATTAAAGGAGACATGGAGTCATTATATCCAGAGACTGCCAAATGTTCCTCGCTTTAACATATTTAGTTTTCCCCACCTTTCTGGGAGTCTTGTGACTTATTATGAAGAAAGAAACGAGTACAGAACAAATATGACGGCATGAAAACCGCATCATTGATAAAGTATTGTTGATGTCACCCCTGTGGACTTTGGATTGGATCATTTAAGACATGGATAAAGCTCTGCTGCTAATTCCCATCTTTCCCCTGAGTCAGAATCTTTTAAATTGAGCAAGAACACAGAATTACAATTTGTATAAATATCACTGAGAAGATCTTCTATGTGATCATCTGACACAAGATGCAAGGCTCCTCATTTCTTACAGCATTAAAGGCAAAATCTGCCCAGTGGAAATGACAATCCTTTTGAAAATCTGAGCCCATTGCGTGTTGGCTATGATAGCTGGCCTTAATTAAAATAGATGTAATCAAATGTGCTAAAACAAAGAAGACCCCCCACTAACACAATACTTTAGAGACATCCATTTGTTTCTCTTGCAATTTTGTAACTTAAGCCAGAGGAAAAGTGCCTCAAGGCTGGATGTTGAGAGGGAATCCATCTGTAGTTTGGTATTGTATGTGTGCATATGCACATGTGCGCTTGTGTGAATGCATAAACACAGTAGTAGTTTCCCTCGATGATTTGGCATGTGTGAACATCAGCGTACATTCAGCTGTTACCTTTTGATGTTAGTGAATAATGAAAATAATGCATATTTCTAATTGTCAGGAAGGACTCTACAGTGCGCATGGAAAGTAAGCATGATCTAAAGTGGGGATTATAAAGATACAGTCTGCAGGAAACACCCAGCCACCAAAGGACCAAGTCTGTCCCACTGGATGACTTTGAGAATGTCAAAATTGCAAAGAATAGGGCATAATTTTGCATCAGGAAGAATTGAGGAAGTTGGTATGAATCGATGTTGCCATGAGAGTGGTTGTTTAAAATTGTATCATTCTATGTAGGCCCTGAACAGTTGATTGCACTGTAACTTAAGAAAACACCAGTAAAACACCTATGGTATGAATTTTAAAATCCTAGGTGACCTCCTTCTCGAGTACCGCATTCACGAGCTTGCCCACGCCGCCCGCCTGGTGAGGTGACAACAATATCAGTTTTTTACAGCTAAGGGGTGAAAAAACAGCAATGTGAATAAAACACAGCGGAAGGAGAAAAAAATAACATCTCCCAAAACACAACGGAAGTGTATTTTGGGAGACATTAACGTGACAGAACAGCTGTGAGAGGATTGCACAGGAAGACACACTTAAAACAAGGAGCATTCATCGCTTTTGTGAGGAAGAGAAAGATACTAGGTAATTATATGAATCACATGATTCTGTAGATACATGTTTGCTATTAGCTATGCAGCTGTTATGTTGTGACTTGTGCAGCTGTTCCATCACGTTATTGTCTCCGTAAAAACACTTCCATCCTCTTTTGTGAAATCTTTCTCCTCATTCTGTTGAGCTGTATATCATTTCTATTGTGTTTTGTGTGCTTTTGAAGCATTTTTTTAATTGCTAGTGGTTCTTTTATAAGGTGAAGTGTATTTGACCTCTCAGGGCCACCTCATATATATCTTAGTTTCGGAGCATCTGTGGTTCCAGTGGTAGAGAGGGTCATCTATGAATCGAAATGTGATCCCCACTTCATACACAGAATTGTATTACCAGAGGCTGAAGGATGCTGGGCATGATACTGAACCCCAAGTTGCCCCTGATACATTCATCAGAGAGTGTGTGTGTCCACCTGGGTCTGGGTGCAGTTCCCCCTCCAGGGGCAAGGGTACCTAGACCCGGTTCGTAGAGTACGCTTGGGGAGTGTGATCGTGTGTACAGCGTCTCTTTATGTCTGTCTCCACCTTGGTTGAGTGTGGAGTAAGTGCATATGAGAGCATGAGGGTGGGAATGGATGTTTGTGTCTGTGTGTCTGTGTCTATATGTCAGGTTGGGTGTCAGATGCCACCTCTCTGGGGACATCTCAGGCCCTCCAAGGTTTGGAGGCCTATCTCCACCCACCACCACTTCCCCTGCCAGTGGTGGACTCCCTCAGGTATCGGTGCGTTGGTGGTTCTTTGTGTCCGGGGATGGGCGTCCAGGTACACACCGGCTCACTCCTTGGCGGCCGCTTATCGGGGCCTGGAGCCTGGGGCTCGCTCGGGCCACTTCGGAGGTGGGGTGCCCCCGGCCTCTCGGCCTGGGGCTCGGTCACTCAGGCACAGCTGGCTGCCGGTGGAGCTCACGGGCGCGTCACTGCAACCCCCCCTGGCTTCTGCTCCGCGGCTGCTGAGTGAGCCCTCATCTGGGACTCTCCTCAGCTCTTTCTGGGACAGTGGCGCGGCTGCCCCTCTGTTGGTCTTCCTTGGTCTCTTGTGTTCTGGGGGCCTCTGGATGTCTGGAGTTTTGATCTCCTCCATACCTGCTTCATGCCCTGGAGGACGGGGCTGTGGCCCCCCCACACCCTCTAGCAGATCATTACATGAAGGAACCTTTTAAAAAAAACAAGCGCGTCCATGCTCACAGGTGTACACACGGGTGATCACACCCACAAACTACACCCTTTTTGGCTCCTACCTCAAAGCACACTGTGTTCTGTCGATCTTATGTGCTGCACAATAATGTTTAATATTTAGTATTTACTGTCATATTCCCATATATCATTGTGATGCTGTTTATTCTATTACTCTTGTTCTCTTCTGTTTGTTTTCTTTTTTCTTTCTCAGCAGGTGATCCAGGTGATATGCATTTTTTTTCTCTGCCCGTTCTGTTGGTTTTTGTCTTTTGCCCTTCTCCCCCGTCTCTCTTCTCAGCTGTTTCTCTTTCCCTCTTTCTTTCTCCCCTTCTTTCCCCCAGTCAAGTCTGTCCCGTATTCAAGTGAAAATAAAATAAACAATAAAAGTTGAATCAAATGGACCATTATGGCAAGGCTGGGATGGTCAATTTGGTAAAGTAAATCTGTTGGGCATCTTTCTTTGCCTTTAGACAACAATTCTGATGGCAAAAGAGCCAAACGGGACAGGCAAAAAAAAAAAGAAAAAAAGAGAGTGTGTGTGTGAGAGACATATATAAAAAAACGTGTACAGATAAAATCGCTGTATGTGTGACTGGGGGAAAGAGAATTAATGCAAAGTGCTCTGAGTGCTCAAAATTAACTATAAAGTGCTACCAGCCCATTTCCTATTAGGAAAGTTGTATGGCAAGTCAGTACCGATGGCCTGTCATACCACACCAAAGTAAAGTCTTTAAACCCAGCAGTATTACAGTTTTTTACAGACGCTAGGACACATTTCTCAATACTTAAGTCACTTTTGCAAAACTCTTCACACATTTCTCCTAACTGACCCTCAGCCTGGCAAAGCAGTTCATTTCACATTCAAAATGCACTACAACTACCAAAACACTTCATTCAGGTCTCAAATGAACACATTCCTCCAGAACACTAGCAAAGGTTGACAGCCGACAAACACACTTTGTCACCCACAAAACAATGACCTAAAAAACACTAACAACATGTAGCATTACACAGTGTTTTCCTGTGTAAAACAAGGACACATCTCTGTTTATAATTTCAATATATGTTACTGGAATGAATCAGACATCATGTATTTATGTTTATGTATTTTTATTTTTTTGCACTAAGTAATCCCAAAATACAAGAATTTGTATACACACCATCCACTGATACACATACAATAGTAATGCTAATCTACTCGGTCTTCTCCATTTGGCCACAGGTTCTCATCCACATCACATCTTATGTCATCTAGGGCAACACACCTAGGAAAGAATCTTCTGGCATGCCAGAATTGAAGGAGTTGAAAAATTGAAGGAGTAACAACTGTGTAGATGTTCATCTACAATGAGAATCAGCTGTGGCTGGTTAAACTGCATTGTTAGATTTAAAATATGTTTCAATAAAATATTGCCGTTGGATTTTGCTGTCTTTTCAAGTTTTGCATTGTGTTATTGTTTTGACCATGAGTTTAACAGTTTTGAAAACAGTATGTAAGCACATGCAAAATGTCCTGTCCGTACAAAGCTTTTTGGCAGTTGTTGTGTCTGAGTGAGAAGATGATTCATGAAATTTGAGAGATGTGGTCATTGAATGCATTTTGAGCCAAGACAATGATAACTGGTCCTCAGTTTAGCCCACATAGACTTCTGTTGTGCTCACTGTGTGAGGAATTTTGCAAACGTGACCTAAGTATTGGGAAATGTGTCCTAGCGTCTGTAAAAAACTGTAAAAGGAAGGGAAACATTTGGAGGTGTATATGGCCCATGAACTAAAATAAGTTTGAAACCCCTGATCAGCAGACTGGGTAGTAATCAATGGGATGCAAATGCTTTCTTTGCCCCAGAAATGACGAGAAAATGATATACCCTGTTAAAGAGGGACACACTTTTGCAAAATGACAGCTGACAGAAAATTACTGTAATTCTCAGCCTCTTTCCAATGATGAGCAAAAGAGACAAAAGCATAAATATTTGATGACACCTTGCAGGAACACACTCACTTGTGTGTGCAGGCACACAGCTCTGGACTTTGGCTTGAACCCCCTGTGATGACGATGTTGGAGGACCCTAAGATCAAGCCACATGGCATTCTCCCTAGCTTTCACTCGGCTCAGTGGAATGTGTTCTGCTTATGAACATAGGACAAGCCCGGATTTGCAGATGTATTGACAGCTTGTCACAAATGATAAGACGGATTCTATGTCGCAGAGAAGCTAAGGTGCATCACATGTATCTCTGCAATCACTGCAGTGCGCAAAGCAATTAAATGTTTGCACAGACTTCTGTGCAGCCAGTTACAGACACAAACCTGTAAACCTGTAGACAGACCTGTCAGTCTCACCTAAGCATTAGAAGCACATTGGTGCTCAGTGGCACTGTTATCTCCGATAAACCATGCTATTCTACTGCCAGGAATCGCATGTGGCTATTACAGTTTTTTCTGATTGCTTAAGCACATTTTTTGTAACTATTTGCTAATTTTGCAAAACTCTTCACACAAATAAGAAAACCTGTCACCCAATAATCAAAACATCGTAGTTCTCTTGCAAAAGCAAACACAGCTAGATTAACTCTTCACACCTTCGTAAAAATGGTGTTTCCATATCAAACAGTACACACAAGCCATCATCTACGAAGCACACAATGCGCCAACTGCACACTGATGGTATGAATACAAAACACATCTGGCTTTTGCTTTCTCTGTGCACAAGGTAGGCTATGTCAGTTTGAGCTCATACTTCTGTCATAGATCCATAAGCATAGAGGGATCCAAACTTCAAGTACTGCTGTTTATTCAAACACATCAAAACAAACACAAGTGTTTATTTCCAAGTATAGGATTATTTGCAATCGCCATAATGACTATATGGGTTACTTGGTCTGCAGTGAACATGCTTCCTCTGCCCCCAGCATCTGGTCATCTAGCAATTCTGCAAAGTAACAATTTCAGTATTTTTACATCAATGGTATTGGTGTGTTTCTCATTGGCATATGGCAGTGCTACAAATCTTTGTGCGAAGTGACTGTACTAACCGATTCTCAAAATGTCCTTATGGTGCTTGCTACAGTGTAGCGGCTCGAGTTAGGCTGGACCCGTTGGCCAGCTACCCTCAGGGTCATTCCACGGTTGATTACATGGTCCACTATTGTAGCTCTGATGTCATCAGCAATTCTATTTCTTACTCTTCCTACCCTTCCTATCCCCCCTCCTCATCTTCCTCTCCCCCCTCCTCGTCTTCCTCTTGCTCCTCCTTGTCCTTGTCGTCCTCTTCATCCTACTTCTTCACCTCCACGTCCTCTTCCTCGGCCTCCTCTACTTCTCACTCTTTCTGCTCCCTCCATTGTACTCCGCACACACAGCTTACCTGTATTATAGTGCTTAGGCTGATTGCAAAGTGAACTAATTATCTAAAAAAGTTTTCACATGTGAAAGTGTGCCAGACAGTTGGCAAGTTAGTGTTAATGATAGCCATACATGTGTATACTTTTGCTAGGAGTGTGTTGGAAATTTGGTAATTGAGTGTTGTGCAGTGAATTGTGCCTACAGCTTTGCAAAGTGTGTGTTACAAAATTGCAAACTGAGTGCAAAGCAGTTTTTGTGCTTTTAGTTTTGCAAACTCAGTGAGTGGTTTTGCTATAAGTCTGAATAGTTTTAGGAATTGTGCTACAGGAATCACAGTTAGGGTTTAAGCATTCAGAAAAAACTGTAATTAAGTTTGTCCTTTTGTATGTCTCATTGGGCTGCCCTCTATACGGAATTAAATGCACCTGCTGTTGTCACAAGATCCCACGGCTGCAAGAGAGCTTTACTATATATGTACGTGTGTGGTGCGCTTTTTGTTCATCTATCTTTGTGAGGACCTTGAGAAACAAAGTTTTTTTTCCTTTTTTTCCCCACAGGCACCTGTAGACTTTCGTGTAGTATTTTTCTGTACGACAACATGGGTGAGTATGGTGAACAATATACAAATAGTTCATGATTAAAACCCTCCACATTGTACATTTAAGTAATCAAACAGTCCATAAGAGAAAATGTGTTTACCATTATTGGAACCAGGTTTAGCTAAAGGTCTGGTTAGACTGTTTTACAGAGTGACAAAGAGAGATGATCACAGTGATGGAATTAAATCCATCTGATTGTTTTTTTTGTTTTTTTTTAACAGTGACAACTAATTTGCTTCGTACACAGTTGTGAACAAACGGCCCCACAACATCTTCCCTGTTTACTTAGACTTGTATTACCTGAGTTTTGACCTGTTCAACGAGTAAAAGAAGTATTTTGAACCAATTTCATGGTAACACAAGCAACTTTTTTTGTTGAGAAGTTGCCACAAAAAAGTACAAATAAATAGCTATCACAAATACAAGCAGTTGCCAGAGTTTTGGCACAAGTAGCTAAAATTATTGAAGTCTAATTCACCTAAAAATTGATTTATAGAAATGTAGAATTAATCACGTAATGTTTTATAGAGTCCAGATTTGTATTATTATTCAACTTTATTGTGTTATATTGTCCAGTGTATCTATTGTTTTGTCTCTTTCATATGGTTCAACAGCATTTCACATTTCACTTCATCCACTAAACCAATAAAAAAAAGGTTATGCAAAACAAACAGCACTTTAGTGGCATTTTTTATATGTTTGTCACACTTAATGGTTTCAGATCATCAAACAAAAATATGAGACAAAGATAACAGAAGTAAACACAAAACCCAGTTTCTAAATGAAAGTGTTTATTACTAAGGGGGAAAAATCCAAACCTTCATGGCCCTATCTCAAAGAAATGGTTTCTTCTTTACACTTAACACATCCAGCACTCACTATTATTATCAATAGTCATGTTAATGTCCAATATTCACCCTCCCTTTAGCCATGTTTCAGCCTCCACCCACTCCTCAGGGAAATATGTGCCTTTTTAGCAGCTTAATGCTTCATAGTGCTCACCAGCTGGCAGCTAACTTTGTCTGTCTACCACTCAGTGCCGGACAGGATAGCATGCAAATACCACAGAGTGTTAAATTGAACATAATCAGAACAGAAAGATAAAAAAAACAGAGAGAGATTGTAATTTTGTAGGTTGGCTAAAAAGTGACCCCTTTCACTTTTTTAAAAAACAGAACAAAAAACAAAACACTTGATCAGTTCCTATTTATTCCACTGAGTACAGCCTTGAAGTACAAACACATGAATGTGTGTCACAGCTAGCACTGTGTGTGTGTGTGTGTGTGTGTGTGTGTGTGTGTGTGTGTGTGTGTGTGTGTGTGTGTGTGTGTGTGTGTGTGTGTGTGTGTGGAAAAGGGTGCAGTTAGTAAAACTGTGTGTACTACCAAATGAAAACATGTTTCCACGTTCAGAGAAAGTGTAAAGACAACGTGCTAACCGTCAACTTTAGTGGCCTCCCCCTCTCTTCTACAGCTACTCTTTACTGTAACAACCCTGTTACAGGGTTTTAAAGTCAAGTCACTCAGTATTACAGTTTTTTCTGAATGCTTAAACCCTAACTGTGATTCCTGTAGCACAATCTCTAAAACTATTCAGACTTATAGCAAAACCACTCACTGAGTTTGCAAAACTAAAAGCACAAAAACTGCTTTGCACTCAGTTTGCAATTTTGTAACACACACTTTGCAAAACTGTAGGCACAATTCACTGCACAACACTCAATTACCAAATTTCCAACACACTCCTAGCAAAAGTATACACATGTATGGCTATCATTAACACTAATTTGCCAACTGTCTGGCACACTTTCACATGTGAAAACTTTTTTAGATAATTAGTTCACTTTGCAATCAGCCTAAGCACTATAATACAGGTAAGCTGTGTGTGCGGAGTACAATGGAGGGAGCAGAAAGAGTGAGAAGTAGAGGAGGCCGAGGAAGAGGACGTGGAGGTGAAGAAGTAGGATGAAGAGGACGACAAGGACAAGGAGGAGGAAGAGGAAGACGAGGAGGGGGGAGAGGAAGATGAGGAGGGGGGAGAGGAAGGGTAGGAAGAGTAAGAAATAGAATTGCTGATGACATCAGAGCTACAATAGTGGACCATGTAATCAACCGTGGAATGACCCTGAGGGTAGCTGGCCAACGGGTCCAGCCTAACTCGAGCCGCTACACTGTAGCAAGTACCATAAGGACATCTTGAAATGAGAATCGGTGAGTATAGTCACTTCGCACAAAGATTTGTAGCACTGCCATATGCCAATGAGAAACACACCAATACCATTGATGTAAAAATACTGAAATTGTTACTTTACAGAATTGCTAGATGACCAGATGCTGGGGGCAGAGGAAGCATGTTCACTGCAGACCAAGTAACCCATATAGTCATTATGGCGATTGCAAATAATCCTATACTTGGAAATAAACACTTGTGTTTGTTTTGATGTGTTTGAATAAACAGCAGTACTTGAAGTTTGGATCCCTCTATGCTTATGGATCTATGACAGAAGTATGAGCTCAAACTGACATAGCCTACCTTGTGCACAGAGAAAGCAAAAGCCAGATGTGTTTTGTATTCATACCATCAGTGTGCAGTTGGCGCATTGTGTGCTTAGTAGATGATGGCTTGTGTGTACTGTTTGATACGGAAACACCATTTTTACGAAGGTGTGAAGAGTTAATCTAGCTGTGTTTGCTTTTGCAAGAGAACTACGATGTTTTGATTATTGGGTGACAGGTTTTCTTATTTGTGTGAAGAGTTTTGCAAAATTAGCCAATAGTTACAAAAAATGTGCTTACAGTTTTTACCGAATGCCTAAACACTAACTGTGATTCCTGTAGCACAATTTCTAAAACTAGTCAGACGTATAGCAAAACCACTCACTGAGTGTGCAAAACTAAAAGCACAAAAACTGCTTTGCACTCAGTTTGCAATTTTGTAACACACACTTTGCAAAGCTGTAGGCACAATTCACTGCACAACACTCAATTACCAAATTTCCAACACACTCCTAGCAAAAGTATACACATGTATGGCTATCATTAACACTAATTTGCCAACTGTCTGGCACACTTTCACATGTGAAAACTTTCTTAGATAATTCGTTCACTTTGCAATCAGCCTAAGCACTATAATACAGGTAAGCTGTGTGTGCGGAGTACAATGGAGGGAGCAGAAAGAGTGAGAAGTAGAGGAGGCCGAGGAAGAGGACGTGGAGGTGAAGAAGTAGGATGAAGAGGACGACAAGGACAAGGAGGAGCAAGAGGAAGACGAGGAGGGGGCAGAGGAAGCATGTTCACTGCAGACCACGTAACCCATATAGTCATTATGGCGATTGCAAATAATCCTATACTTGGAAATAAACACTTGTGTTTGTTTTGATGTGTTTGAATAAACACCAGTACTTGAAGTTTGGATCCCTCTATGCTTATGGATCTATGACAGAAGTATGAGCTCAAACTGACATAGCCTACCTTGTGCACAGAGGAAGCAAAAGCCAGATGTGTTTTGTATTCATACCATCGGTGTGCAGTTGGCGCATTGTGTGCTTAGTAGATGATGGCTTGTGTGTACTGTTTGATACGGAAACACCATTTTTACAAAGGTGTGAAGAGTTAATCTAGCTGTGTTTGCTTTTGCAAGAGAACTACAATGTTTGGATAATTGGGTGACAGGTTGTTTTATTTGTGTGTAGAGTTTTGCTAAATTAGCCAATAGTTACATAACATGTGCTTAAGCAATCAGAAAAAACTGTAACAGCCTTGACCTTGACAAGGTGAAATGCTTACAGGCAGGTGGCTCTTTTGGCTGTTGGACTCTCTCACTCACTGACTCTGTCACTGTGACTAGTCCTGTGATTGACGCATCACTCTGAGTTTTCATTTGGCTCGAGGAGAGATATGGCCTGGTGCAGTGTCCCTTTTCCATTTCTGCAATCCCACACTTTAAACCAGTTTCTATTAGGACTTAGGCAGAAGTGAAGCCCATCTGAGCATTTTTTTTTTTTTGCCAATGTAGCTTGCAATGAATTTTGGCACAGTCTGCTAAACTGAGAAGATACACAGTTCATTTAATGTCAGCTTGACTTTTCCCACATGTTACGGTGTCGCAGCATAATCTCAGAAGCGAATATGGTGATTTTTGAACTGATCCCCAGACATGGCATACCATCTAAATTACTTTTTCAATAATCTAAGTCAATGCTAATTTTCGTAGTAATGACTCTCTTACCCTGAAACATCTGAATTTGGATTTTATCCAGTTGTTCTGAGCAGTTAGTTTAGTTCAGACAGGCTGAATGCAAAGTGTCTCTGAGCAGCTATACCAAGGTCTTTCTACATATTTTCCAAAGGGATTGAAGAGCTGGATTCTACTGGGTCATACAAGGGCGGTCACTTTTTTCTCCTGAAGCCATTGCAGTGATATGAAAGATCTACCCTCCTATCAGCTCAAATTATCCATCCTAGTTAACGTTATTAATTCAAACAGGCCTAAAACCTTAGACTCATTATAACCATGTACTAATCAGCATGTGATTGTTTACCCTAATCAGCTACTAGATCATTACAGTGGGTCCTAGCAGACAATGATGAACTCTCTGGCAGACACCAACATAAACTCTGGCCAAGTCAGAGGGAAGACCAATTACACGGTTATTGCCCATAATTGGGCATTAGCACTGAATTAAGTCTAAGCCAAGAACTCATCAACTTTTAATCAACTGGACTTTTTCATAAGCATCGTTTCTCTTGAGTGAGTTGACTCTGTGTACCGTCTGCTAGCGAACAGCACAACATAAGGCTTCATATTTGGGTGCTTGTAGACGCTTTGTAAAATTCAAATTAAAAGTTTTATAGAATAGAACATCGAAAACATATCAGTTGTTTAAACTGGGCTAAATGTTTTCAGTTTGTGAAAGTTCTGGACTGCAGGCAGGCCAGTTCAGCACCTGGACCCGTCTGCTATGAAGCCATGTTATTGTAATTTCATGTCATGTAATTTCAGACTTCTTCTGCTGGCCTTAGTCTTTGCCTCAGTCTTTCTTAAATGAGCTTTGGCCCAGAAGAAATGGTTGGGTTTCTGGATCATGTTCATAAAAGAGCTTTAACCAGCATTTGAGGATGGCTCAGCGAACTGTGTTCACAGACATCGATTTCTGGAAGTGTTCCTGAGCTCATGCAGTGATTTTCATTACAGAGTTATGTCTGTTTGTAATGCAGTGCTGCCTGAGGCCCTGAACATCACAGTCGTTCACTATTGATTTGTGGCCTGGTAGGTTGCACACAGAGATTTCTCCAGACTATCCAGATGTATGTAGATGATGAGAAATTCAAAGTTTCATAACTGTACGCTGTGGGAAAATGTTCTGAAACTTTTTCACAATTTGTAGGGTTTTTTTTGTTTTCAAAACTTTACTTCTGAGAAACTTTGCCTCTCCAAGAGGCTGTTTTTATAGCCAGTGAAGTGACTGACCTGTTGCCAGTGAACCTAATTAGCTGTGAAATGTTCCTCCAGCTGTTTATTTGTAGTAGCAGTTAATTTACCAGCCTGTTGCAATGTTTTTGAGATTTGTTGCAGCCAACTAATTCAAAATGCAAATAGTCTTAATGAAACAGTAAAAATCCCAGTTTAAACACTAGATGTTTTCTACAATTTATTTTCAATTAAATATCTGTTTAAGAAAATTGTGTTTTTATTTACATTTTATACACATTTTTTTATTGGGGTGTTATTCAGAGTGCGGGGGCCTGTTTTCAGCATCAAAACTGCTTTGTTCCAATAGAGCACTGTGTTACCTAAGGCATGTTTGTTATATAAAAAGGCTTACTGATCATTAGAATACCCTTTTACCATTATGCTAGAAAGCTAAAAAGGGTTATGCAAATGAAAGAAGCAATAAATTTGGCTGTCTTAATAATAATAATACAAAAAACAGCAGCTCTTTTTCTCTCTGTTTGGAGTTTGTTAATTTGCCCATTTTTATCTTCAACTACAAGAAAAACATTTTAGTATTCAACAAAGACAGCAATTAATAACAGACCAAAAGAAGAATTACCTTTAGCCCTATGGTAACATGATGGGAGAAGACTGCATTTTGTTATTTAAAGTGACATTTCTCTCCAGATTTTTTTTCTCTGGCCTGAAGTCTTATTTATCTAAATTGTTTAGGTAGGAGCTGCTCAGCATTGAAGACATCAGTCGCAGAGATGTCTGCCTTTTTCCAGATCCAGAAGTTTTTCGAGAAAATCACGAGCAATGTCATTCATATATTCAGAAATCACGATCAAGTTACTATAAAATAAAACAAAATCCACAAACCTTGTTTTGAGTAACTCTGTGTAGTAAGTATTTCATTTCTAAGCAGTAAAGGACCTTCAGCTGAGCTGTAATGTTAGCTACATAGCTGTCATAAAAAACTCACTAAAACAATCTCGATGGAGAAATAGCTTTAGACCTACAAAATCAGGACTCCGCGTAAGAAGAAAAATGTGTAATTTTAATTTGGAGGTGAGGTTCCACTTTAAACATGTCATGCACTACTGCCATAGATAGTTATGTGCTTCTTTGTCATAGATACTACAGCCATGGGCACTACAAGCCATGTCCCAGTTACAGATTTTGCTATAGAGTGCAGCGACTTTACTCCCATAAGAGCCTCCTTATAAAATAATGTGTATGTGCTGAAGGTCAGCAGCAGGGGGAGTCGGTCTGAATATGCAAGCTGTATATTATGTGTCACTCTGTCCAAACTGCACAACCAAACCAGGCATTTCGTCGACTGATGTTGTGACTGAGGTCAGAATAAATGAGCTGAGAATCATAACTTATTTGTTAATGTATCATGTAAGTATAGAAATATATTTTATGTAAACAACATATAAATGTGTATATAAACACATCTTGCACTTTGAATTTCAATTATAAATGACTGTATTTTCACACAAAGCTTTTTTATTTGTATAACAAAGTTGTTTTTCCTGACCAACAAACACACAAAAGATTTCAATCTCACAAAAGTGCGAAAACAGGAATGGCAGTTCCTGAGAACACGGGGCAGCACAGTGTATGATGTATTTTTATTTGGCTGAAAACTGAGTCCGGTTTAGTGCAGCCTCACTTAGTTCTTAATAATGTGCATCTCCCAGCAGACAAACTTAATACTTCTGTAGTAGAAATAAAAAGCAATTATGAAACAGTGGCAAAGGGGGTAATAAACTCTTCACTTCACACTCGGTGACCACAGAATCTCCACAACGATACAAAAGCTTATTTGTAGTGTTACATAAATACATCTTGCCACATTGAGATTTTTAAGAATGAAAAAGGCTCCATTATCCATTTGTGCAACAATATAACTAACACAGCAGCCAAAATGGTATGAGATAAGTACCGTGGTTATCTGAAAGTATAACAGCACAAATACCTATTTGACTTGCAGAGTCAGATTAGTATGTGGACTGCAGCACTGTGTAGATTACAACAGGGTGTTACAGGTGGTTAGCTCAGAGTTATTCAAAAAATGTTAAATGAAAAAAAAAAAAGGCTTGTCTAGATATCTACAAATCAGACACTGCATTAAAACACACACAGGCAGGGACAGTATCCAAAGGAATCCAACTCATATTGAGACTCATATGATACATGCATCCCGACTTGTAACAATAAAGCAAATCAATTATCTCATATTTACAAATTGTTAATGACATCAAGAAAACACCTTACATGTTACAGGTCAGTGGGAAATTAGAGCGCGTTACAACTATAGATGATGACATCGCAACACTAGGATGTTTGTTTTGGCTGTTACAGGGGGGTTGGGAGCCAGCCATGAAAATAATTTGACTGGAAAGTAAAAATGAGGTTCTCCAGGGCTCCTCCAAGGACAAGCATTGTTAAAAATATGGGTAATAACAATTTCTGAAGAAAATGCAGTGTGGTTAGGGACCATAGCCACATGTCCTGGAACTGCAAACATTATAAAAGTGCAAACTTTACCATATATATGTGCTATATTTTACATGTTTTATTTATGATTGCAAGAAAAACTGATTACCATTAACTGGGTGAAACCTAACTCTCCTACAATAGCTCAGTGGTTACAAAAGTTAAACATGTCGAAAAGATGGACATGACTGCCATCCCATATCTTAAACTGCCTCTGTTTATAATAGGATGGACACCT
Source organism: Aulonocara stuartgranti (assembly GCF_965226115.1). NCBI lineage: Eukaryota > Metazoa > Chordata > Actinopteri > Cichliformes > Cichlidae > Aulonocara > Aulonocara stuartgranti. The sequence goes on along the minus strand of NC_138944.1, from coordinate 28,594,692 downwards.
GCTATGATCTACCTGGATAAAGACGTAGTTTGATGTATTTTGCAAACATCTGTAACAACAGGTTTGTTAGTTCATCTGGCATCTTAGTTTCCGTCCTCTCTTTGTTTGCTCTTTTTGCTTTGTATTGTTAAAAATGCCTTCTTCTGTTACTAGCAATTAAGTTCAGTAAAAAAGAAGAACAATGCATTCGAGCGCTTCTCTGATCTCTTGATGATTAAAAAACCTGAAGTGAAGTCCGGGTGATGTTAGATTGGCTGGTTGCCATTTTTTAAAGAAATGCAGCTGACAAAAACAATCGACATTTATAAGAATATAAATGAGAGGTCAAAGAAAAAAATTGTGCCGTCATCCTTTAGTCTACTTTAGGTAATACTGTGTGAAGAACGTATTCGTACAATAAATACACGTGAGGGTGTTGAAGTAAGGTGACACAGTGGTGGGGTGGTGGCACTGTTGGCTCACAGCTTGTCTGTGGAGTTTGCATGTTCTTCAATTCAAAGTATGCCAAACACTTTACTTACTTTTAGCACAACTATGGAATATGGTACAATGCAAATTAACGAGAAGGCATTCTGTAACCTGTAGTGAAATAGCCAATCCCAATACTGGATTGCTAGCTCTTATATAAAGATGATACCTAGATGAAAGAAAGGATCCCATGTGTTCTAGTGTGTGTGTTAGCTTAAAACTTCTTGCATCTGTCACTATGACAGGGTAAAAAAAGAAATGGATTATCATGGTACTCTGTCCTGGCAGATTTAGAGTGGCAGCTCCTGGTTTTGCTCGCAGAAATGTGACAAAATGCACACAAAAACAACAACAACTTTGATGTTGGAAAATTACTTGAATTGCATTAAAAATAACGCAAGAGAAAAAGATGTTGAAAAAAAACTGTAGAAACAGAGAAGAGATGGAGGCACTCCTCTAAAGAAGCAGAGTAATTATGTCCCAGGGTCACTATTGCATTTGTGAATATTGTATTTATGAATGAAGCCGCTGACAGCCGTGAATGATGAGACTCGCAGCCGTTTTAATCCCCTCACATCTTTTACGATGCTATTTCAAGACTCTAGGATTGGTTCAGAAAAACAAAAAAGCAAAGCGCATTAATAATAAAATATATAAGACAAAACAGTCAGTAGTGTATCAGTTGTCTTCTCCTTTGCTGTGATAAAGTATTTGCTTTCAGCTGCTGTGAGAAAAGTAGGAAAAAAGAAGCCCTTTTGACAAGGTTTTTAGGTAGAAGAGGTTTATTCCTACCCTGGTGTGGCAAAGGAAAGAAGGGATTTGCAAAGTGACCTCAAGTGCCCTCTCTGCTAAAGGAGTACCAAACAGAAAGAGCAGAGTGGAAAGCAGCGTGATGCACTGCCAACCTGATTTCTGTTTTGCATCCAGCACCAGCGCTGTTTTTACAAAGCAGTAGCCTGAGGATTATTTTTAAATGTCAGAATAAAAGTGTTAATCACTGCAGTTAACACTGACACACAGGCAGTGCAAGTTCAAAAATTTCCTCAATGACCATGGCAACACATTTTTCCTTGGTTTTATCAGACTGTTTTTAATTCAAGGTTATTTCCTGACTCACGGCATTCGAGAATGTTTATCTTAGCTTTCCCACAGGGTAGGAAATTCCTCAGCGATATTCTCGAGTAAGTAGACAATGTCCTTTGTCCAGGAAAAATTTAAAACAGCAGACCTTTCTTCCTCTCTCGACAGCAACACATAATACATGTCAATGTTTTTTGTCTTTTGCGTTTTTTTAAGGAATAATCGATGAGTTCCCTTTCTCCCGTGGCACAATTAGGATGTCCGGTGGGTCTCAGTGGTGCGATGCGGCTTAAGTGACACTTTAGCAACATCTCAGATCTAGGGAGAACTGCCCAATCAACTCAAAACCTCAAACATCTAACTAAGCAGTCTCAATCTCAAATTGCTGGGCCTCTTTCCCACAGCGACCACTACAATTTTGAGGCTCATGTGTTGTGAAAATACCTGTCTGCCACACTTACTTTCCCTGTTCAGGGAGCAGAGATGACAAAACACCACGGGTGGTGTCACACTGGATGTCAGCCAGGGCCCCACAGCTGGTGGCCTGACACAGCCTGACAGGTCCAGTCACGTCTTCCAGATAAAGCCTCCAAGACAAGTTGTCCAATGTCATGTTGTCAATCTGATTACATAGTCTTCATGTGTCATGAACTAGTGGCAAATCCAGAATATAAAAAAATTAACCTGTTTGCCAGACTGGGCATGAAAATGAACTAAATTTGCAACACTTGTATCTGTGTGAACCAACATGCTGTCATCTTTAGTCACAGATGTGCTAGTATTTATTATTCCACAACTATGATCTTGATGAATATCAGGTCACTATGAACAAGATACTGTACTTGGAAAACCCCCTAGGAGTTGTAGGTTGGGTGGACCATGTGGCCACAGCTCTTGTAGCTTCTGGTGCTGCTAAGATTTACAGTAGTCCAGCTGCTCCCTAGTGAGCAAGACCTTTAGCTACAACATATCTGCATTTGGTTGACTTTTCATCCCACGATTCCAAAAAGAAAACAAAGTAGGGCAATATTAGAGTAGCCTACAGAAGATCATTTTTCAGACACTTCCAGTGTGACTAAAATCTCTTTGAACTTGCAGTAATACAAATTTAAGCTCGGTGACATCTCGATTGCTACATTTCTTATAAATTCAGGTAGTGTCATGTAGTGAGGGGCGAGTGACAGGCAAGAAGTGGACCTCGAAACGTCCCAAATCTCATCCTTCTCAAACTATACATGTTGTATAGCTATTGGCATAAAGAGATCGGTCAGAGGAAGAATGACTCAACAACATGAAAGCGAGCAGCGATGGAAACAATGTGCTTACAGTGATCATGACTTTGCCTCCTCCTGTGTCTTATGTTTTACGGAGTCGTGGCTCAGTGAGGACATCCCGGACTGCGCGCTCAAGCTGGAGGGCTTTCATCTGCTGCGCGCGGACCGGCAGGCCGCTCTCTCCGGTAAAACCAAAGGTGGAGGTGTCTGCTTCTACATCAATAGTGGCTGGTGCACAGATGTAACAGTGATTGCTCAGCACTGCTCTCCCTCTCTGGAATATCTTTTTATTCACTGCAAACCGTTTTATTCTCCGCGGGAGTTTGCTTCATTCATCCTGGCCGCTGTTTACATCCCGCCAGACGCAGATGCGCAGGCAGCTCAGTGCGCACTCGCGGAGCAGATTCTCCACATGGAGCGGACATTCCCGGACTCTCTCATCATTGCTCTTGGGGACTTTAACAAAGCCAATCTGAGCCATGAGCTTCCAAAATATAAGCAGCATATTAAATGCCCGACCAGAGAGGAGAGAACATTAGACCACTGTTACAGTACGATCAGCGGGGCCTATCGCGCGGTGCCCCGCGCTTCACTCGGACTTTCTGACCACGTCATGATCCACCTAATCCCCGCGTACAGACAGAGGCTGAAGCTCTCCAAACCTGTCGTGAGGACTAAAAAACTGTGGAGCAACGACGCTGTGGAGGAGCTTCGCACGTGTTTGGAGTCTACAGACTGGGACACAATGAAGGCTGCTTCTAACAGCTTGGACGAGTTTACGGACACTGTCACCTCCTATATCCACTTCTGTGAGGACAGCATTGTGCCATCACGCACCAGGGTGAGTTATAACAATGACAAACCCTGGTTTACTCCTAAACTCAAAAAGCTGTGGCTGGAAAAGAGTAAGGCGTTCAGAAGCGGAGACAGGGACTGCTACAGAGAGGCCAAGTACAGGTTCACTAAAGAAGTGGACATTGCTAAACATCAGCACTCTGAGAAGATGCAGCAGCAGATCTCAGAGAATGACTCGGCCTCTGTGTGGAAAGGTTTTAGGAATATTACAAACTACAAGCCTAAAACCCCCCACTCCACTGATGACTTGCTCTTAGCCAACACCCTTAACAACTTCTACTGCCGTTTTGACGAGCCATCAGGCAGCCTTCACACCTCCAACGACCCCAACAATAGAGGCACTTTGGACACTCATTCCCCCACCTCTCCCCCCTCCATAGAGCCATCACCACCTTCAAACTGTTCACCTGCAACACCCGCCCCCTCACCCCACACAAAAGAGGATTTCACACCACCTCCTCCGACCACAACTCTTCATATTCATGAAGCAGATGTGAGGAAGCAGTTTAGGAGTCTGAATGCTCGGAAAGCTCCCGGCCCAGACGGTGTGTCTCCTGCCACCCTCAGACACTGTGCAAACGAGCTGGCCCCAGTGTTTTCTGGCATCTTCAACTCCTCACTGCAGGCATGTCATGTGCCTGCCTGCTTCAAGTCCTCTACCATAATCCCTGTCCCCAAGAAACCTAGGATCACTGGACTAAATGACTACAGACCCGTGGCTCTGACATCTGTGGTCATGAAGTAATTTGAGCGCCTAGTTCTCTCCCATCTCAAGACCCTCACGGCCCCCCTCCTGGACCCCCTGCAGTTTGCATATAGAGCCAACAGGTCTGTAGACGACGCCATCAACATGGCCCTACACTTCATCCTGCAGCATCTGGACTCCCCAGGAACCTACGCCAGGATCCTGTTTGTGGACTTCAGCTCTGCCTTCAACACCATCCTTCCAGACCATCTCCGAGGCAAGCTTTCCCAGATGAATGTGCCTGATCCCATCTGCCGGTGGATCACTGACTTCCTGACGGACAGGAAGCAGCATGTGAGGCTGGGAAAGAATGTCTCGGACTCTCGGACCATCAGCACCGGCTCCCCTCAGGGCTGTGTTCTTTCTCCTCTGCTCTTCTCCCTGTACACCAACTGCTGCACCTCCACCCACCAGTCTGTCAAGCTAATCAAGTTCGCAGATGACACCACCGTCATTGGGCTCATCTCGGACGGGGACGAGTCTGCCTACAGGAGGGAGGTTGAACGTCTGGTGTCTTGGTGCAGCCACAACAACCTGGTGCTGAATGCCCAGAAGACAGTGGAGATTATTGTGGACTTCAGGAAGCACACAGCCCCACTCCCCCCCCATCATCCTGACTGACACCCCCATCACCTCTGTGGACTCATTCCGCTTCCTGGGTACCACCATCACCCAGGACCTGAAGTGGGAGCCCACCATCACCTCCGTCATCAAGAAAGCCCAGCAGAGGATGTACTTCCTGAGGCAGCTGAAGAAATTCAACCTGCCAACACGGACGATGATGCAATTCTACACTGCAATCATCGAGTCCATCCTCACCTCCTCCATCACCGTGTGGTACGCTGGAGCCACTATCAGGGACAAACAGAGACTGCAGCGTGTTGTGCGCTCTGCTGAGAAGGTGATTGGCTGCAGACTCCCATCTCTGCAGGACCTGTACACCTCCAGGACATTGCGGCGTGCAGCCCGGATCTCAGCTGACCCTTCTCACCCTGGACACAGTCTGTTTGACCTGCTCTCCTCAGGCAGGAGGCTCCGGTCCATTCGCACCAGAACCTCTCGCCACAAGAACAGTTTCTTCCCCTCTGCTGTTGGACACATGAACAATAACCACATGATTGTCCCCGCCACTAACACATGACCCTACGCTGTGTCACTGCATCATTTCATGTTTGGCACTGATCACCACCTGCACTCATGTATATATCTTTCTACGTAGCACTCATAATTCTTATTCTCATGTATATATCTCATGTATATCTCATGCACATATCTTTCTTTCTACATAGCACTTTAATTCTTATTGTCTGCACTGAAGCACCGCAGCAATTTCCTAATGTTGTAAACCTCAACATCTGGCAATAAACCCATTCTGATTCTGATTCTGATTCTGATTGTAAAAGTGAATAAAAGCATGTGTCTGCCAAAGGTTACAAGAAAATGGCTTCATTTGGCGCTGTTGTGCTGTTGGCTAGACAAGATAAACCAACCTATTGTTGATCTTTGTCACAAGAATATAAATATGTCACATGAAAGGAAAGCTGAAACAAAGAAATAAAAAAATACAAAGAAAAAAGTCTATTTTAGCCTGTATCTCGTGCCTGTCTTTGCTTTTACTCATTAAAAACTCTATAAGAGCAACTTTCAAAAGTGGTTTTATCAATACAGCTGCTTCCCAGGATGGCCAGCCTTCGTCACTTACCGAGCTGATAATCTCGCAGGACATATGCACATACTTTTAGTGTGATTCACAGACGTGCAAAACACTCTTAAACAAACAAGGGAGATGTCAGAGGTCAAAACCTGACTACATCCAACTGTTACTTTTTCTTGTCTCATATCAGACATTCAGAATTCAGAAAAATGTAGCTCATTTTGGCTGATCCTTTATTCACAACAGCAGGTAGTCGAGCATATTTTATTTGGCAGATTTTTTTAAGCAACTCTCAAGGGATTCATGTCTCCCCCACAGGGGAGTGCTTTGCTTGTGGGGGCAAATGTATAGCCCACAAGACTATAAAGCTCAAGTTAAATATAAATAATATTCACAACGGTGTAAGGCAAAGAGTGGTTTTGTCTAACGTCATACTCATATTTAACATCAGCCATCTGCTACGATCTCACAAGGAACTCCATACACAAAAACAATAACTGCACGAACAGACCCACAACTTCTGCTTAAGGTGATGTGGCGAATCCACTTAGCCAAAAAATGGATCGGACATCAATTGGAGAAACGATAGTCTTTATATAAGGCTTCAAAAAGGGGAATGTACAACAAATAAACTGCTCGACATCAGAGCAACATATAATGGCTTCCCAAACTTCTTTGCTAGCTAAAACCCAGAGTAACTTTCGTCTACCCCAAAGGATTCTGGGAAACGCAGTTTTCTAATGAAAATAACTGTTAAATGCTCCCTTTTAGCAGAAATTAAATCTATAATTAACAGCCCTCACTAAACATGTGACTAACACTTAAATCACTTACAAAATAATCAAAATGCTGTTATCAAACAAAAACTGCAATAAAGTTACAACATCCTCCCCCCCGATGAACAATCTGTTCATCTAAAGCTCTAGGTTATACAACAACTGAATCGGTCTTCTTAACAGAGTCCCCGTTGTCGTGCGAACTAAGCAAGATCTAACAAGACCGTCTCGACCAGGAAACATTTCTTCAATTCTTCCAAGTTTCCACACTTGTCTGGGGAGGTTGTCATGCCCAATGAGCACGACATCCCGTAGTTTTAGGGGTGTAGGCTTTGAAGCGTCACAGCAATGAGCTGACTTCAACTCCAACAGATAGTCCCTTCTCCAGGTGTTCCAGAAGTTGGTCATAAGTTTCTGCCGGTATCTCCATCTCCGAGTAATATCCTCTTTGTTAGGTGTTGGATGGTGTGTGTCCTTCGGGATTGACTTGGGTGGTAGAGATGTCAGTCGTTTGCCCACCAAAAAGTGGGCTGGAGTAAGTGATTGCGGTTCATTTACCTCGTTGTGCACAAAGGTGAGAGGCCTAGAGTTCAGAGTAGCTTCGACTTCCGCCAACACAGTACACATTTCTTCAAAGTGGAGTGAAGCTCTACCTAACACCTTCTTGAGACAGATTTTCACTGATCTGACAAGACGTTCCCAGAATCCACCCCACCAGGCTGCTCTTTCTGCAATGAACTTCCAAGTAATTCCTCTTTCCGAAAAAAACTCCAGCAAATGTGGGTCTTTAATTGTCTTCCACAGCTCCTTCAAATCTTGGTCTGCTCTCTTAAATGTTCTGGCATTGTCAGAATATATAACTCTGCATAGCCCTCTCCTGGCAATGAATCTCTTCAACGCTAGCAAAAATGTCTCAGTTGACTGATCTGACACAAGCTCTAAATGGACCGCTCGTGTCACAGCACAGGTAAATAGGGCAATGTAGGATCTTTTCACAGAATCCTCTGTTTTCACATAGAGTGGCCCAGCAAAATCCACACCTGTAACTTCGAATGGTGGTGACTCGGATATTCGGTCCCTAGGCAAAGGTGCAGTTGACTGATGCCCAGCCTTTGCCTTAAACCTCTTACACACAGTGCATCTGGTCACAATGCTCTTAACCAGCTGCCGAGCCCGGATGATCCAATATCTCTCTCTTATTTGTACAAGAGTGTCCCTCACTCCTGAATGCATCACCCTTTTGTGACAGTCCTGTATCAGCAGTTCTGAAAATCTGTGTTTGTTTGGCAGAATCCAAGGATGCTGCTCTCTGAACGTGAAGTCCGACTGCTGCAGCCTGCCTCCAACACTAAGCAGCTCATCTTCATCAAGGAATGGTTTCAGTTCCTGAATCTTACTGTCATTCATCATAGGTTTTCCTACCTTCAGTCTCTGGACCTCCTGGTTAAAACTGTGATGTTGTGCAACCTTAATCCAGTACTTCTCAGCATCAAGAAGCTCATTTGCTGTCAGCTCACCTCGCATCTTTGGTTGCATCGTTGTTTTTGCATTAGCTATGAATCTCCTAATCCATGCTGTCACTCTGAGCACTCTCTTCAGTTCGCTGTAACTCTCAAGCTTCAGTATTGGTTCACAGATGTCAGTGTCATTAGCAGCAAACTGCATGGCTATTTGATAACTGGATTTAAGTTCTACATTCATTTCGTCTGAAATGTTTTCATCTTCAGACTCATGTATCCGATTTTCTGATACAAGAAAACTGGGGCCATTCCACCATAGCTGGTTTTGTAGTAGGGCCTCCACTGATTCTCCTCTTGTGGGCAGGTCAGCGGGATTAGCCTTTCCTGGGATGTGTGACCATGAAGATGGACTCGTAAGAGTCTGGATCTCAGTCACTCGATTTGCAACAAACGGTTTCCACCTTTGTGCCGAACTGCAAATCCATTGCAAAGTGATCATGGAGTCAGTCCACATTCTTATTTGGGCTTGCTCCATCTTCAGCGAGATGATCAAATTGTTCGCCAATCTGGCCCCAATCACGGCTCCCATGAGTTCCAGACGTGGCAACGTCATTTTCTTTAGGGGAGCCACCCTGGCTTTAGATGCGACCAAGCTCATTGTCGTTTGTCCTTCTCGTGTTTTGCCTTGCAGATAGGCCACAGCACTGTATGCCCTTTCACTGGCATCACAAAACACATGTAATTCCAAGCCATCTTTGCTTTCTTGTTGCATATTGATTTGGTACCACCTTGGTATGGTGAGCTGGTGTAACTGAGTAAGCTCTGAACACCACTGTTGCCATTCTTGTACCAGATCTGGTGGCAATTCTTCATCCCAAGAGAGACCCCTCTCCCACATTGCTTGGAACATGCACTTGACCCTAATGGTGAAGGGGTTCAGAAACCCAAGTGGGTCATAAATTTGTGCTGAGGACTGCAGCACGCTTCGTTTGGTTCCTTTCTTCTCTGTTAGAAGCCTCACTAGAGAACTAAGGTCAAAGGTGAAATCATCAGGCTCTGGCCTCCACACTAATCCAAGCACCTTTAATGCTACTCCATTCGTTTCAGGTGCCATCATGTAGTTTGTGGAGCTCTTCTCCCATTTCTGCCTCAGTTCAGCTGAGTTTGTCATCCATTTGCAAAGCTCCATACCAGCAGCCGCCAGTATTTCTTTGGCATTCGTCGTTACGTGATACGCCTCTTCCACTGAGCGTGTACTTGAAATGAAGTCATCTACGTAAAGTGACTCCCTTATTGTATTCACCACTTGTGGTTGGCTTGTTTCATATTGTTTTAGATGTCTTTGAATTGTCGCTGCAAGCAGAAACGGGCTTGGTGTAACTCCAAACACCACTCTCGCCATCCTCAGAATGCGCAGGTGATCATTCACTTCTCCATTCGGTGCACCTGAGAACCACAGGAACCTGACTGCGTCTCTGTCCCTTTCTGCAAGACGTATTTGCAGGAATGCTTGTTTTATGTCTGCCAGAAAGGCGATTTCGTGTTCCCTAAATCTAAGGAGAACACTGAGCAGATCTGGATTCAAATTTGGGCCCGTAAATAAGCAGTCATTCAGCGACAGACAGCCTTCTTCATGGGACGATGCATCAAAGACCACTCTTAATTTTGTAGTTGCTTTGTCCTCTCTCAGCACTGCATGGTGAGGCATATAATACATTACAGAATCTGTGCTGCTGTTTGGTGTCACTTCCTCTGCAATGTTCTGGTCCAAGTAGTCCTCCACCACTTGATTATACCTGCTGAAGAGTGTGACATCCTTCTTAAATCTTTTACTCAGACCTTCCAGCCGTTTTTTGGCAACTCTGTAGTTGTCTGAGAGCTCTACCCTTTCTGGCTTCCATGGCAACCCCACCTGATATCGTCGTTCTTTAAACATAGTCGTTCTCTCAAACATCTGCAGAGCCTCATCATCTTCTGGGTTCTTTGTTGTCTCATTTGTAATACCCAGAGACTCTATTTCCCAGAATGCTTTCAGTTGCTTGGAGAGGAGTTTCTCTTCCTCACACGGAAGGAACATGCAGGCTGCCTCTGTAACACTTGAGGCAGAAACCGGCCCCTGAACAGACCATCCGAAGGTGCTCTCCAGTGCCACCAATGTTTCTGTAAGTCTCTCCACCCTTCCTGTCACGATCTGCCAATAGTAGTCAGCTCCTATGAGGACAGCAAGCTCTGGTTCCTCACTGGATCCTGGGAAGTCAGCCAGTTGTAGTCCTCTCTTCTTAAGCTCATGCTGGATCTGTTCGCCAGGAACCTTCATTATTGCCGAGCACACTTGTGGGGTCTCCACAGCTTCTATTACAATACTCTGGCTAGGATCCCAGATATTTTGTAGCATAACCTTCACTATGCTGCGCTGTGATCTTGTGGGAAAGGAGGACCCAAATGTGTGTAGTGTCAATGTCTCTTGCCTTATAACTGGTAAATTTAGGCTCTTCACAATCGTTTCATGTATGAAGCTTCTTTGGCTGCCTCCATCTAATAAGCAACGAGCTATCCTTCTGCCTGACGGGCCTTCAATCCACACCTTTGCAGTCTGTAGCAACACAGTGTTCTGTTCACCTGGTTTCACTCTTACTGAATGAGGGAGCACGGAGGAGACCACTGCTTCTTCTGGTTGGGATGGGGCCTGTACATCCACCCTTTCACCACCGCACACAGCAACGTGATGTCTCCGTCCACATTTCTCACAGGACACATTCTTGGTCTTACAGAATCTTGCAATGTGTTTCTGTCCCAAACACACAAAACATCTCCCCATTCTCTTTAACTTGTCCTTTCTTTGAAGCGTGTCATTATTTGGGCAGTTTTGCGATTTGTGATCGTCACTCTCACAGAATATACAGGTGTTTTGTTTCTGGCTGGCTGTGTACAGGGCAGCAGTAGATTGTATGCTAGGCCTTTTAAACCTCACATCGTTGAACGGTGGCTTGTACAGTTTATTTTCAGCTTTCTGTGGGTTGTACGACTTTGTCATTTGCAGCGCTCTTTCCCTGCTCTGAACCTCCTTCTGTAGGAATGTGACCATTTCTGACACTTTCCACTCTTCATCTCCATTTCTCTGACGGCTGTATTCAAGAGCTATATCATCTGGAATCATCTTTAGCAATATTGGGCATAACAAGCTTCCGTAGCTTTCTGACACTACACCCAATGACTCTAAACTTCTGATCTGAATTTCACATTCATCATATAGCTGCCTCAAAGCATGCACATCAGAGGATTTTTTAACAGGTGTGAGGTTCAGCAGTTTTGACATGTGCGCACTAATTACTACATCCTTTCTTCCAAATTGCAGTAACTCAATTGCGTTGTCATAATTTTCATCTGTCAACATCAGTCCTGCAACTGCCTTTGCTGCTTGGCCAGTGAGATAGGTTTTCAAATAGGTAAACTTCTCTCTCTTGCATAGTGCATCATTGTGGTGAATAACAGCTTCATATTGACTCCAAAACTCCTGCCACAAACTGGCATCTCCATCATATTTGTGAATGATCAGCTTAGGAAGCTTTACCGATGCTCTCTGTGCCAATGAATGAGCAGAGTTAGCGTCACTCACCCTTTGATGTGCGGCTCGTTCGCGGCAATCCTCATTTCTCTTAATTATGCGCCGTGCACGGCTCTTGGACAGGATGATGCGCTCCTTATATTCCTCTGTGCTTTCGATCTCCATTTCCAGGTCATCCAGAGCTGTTTTACGTTCTATTTCACTATCTAAGGCATACAAGCTGAGCTCCTTTGCCGACAGCATTTCCAGTAATGTGCTCAGATGGTCAGTGTCCGGATCTGGTTTAGCCATTTCGGAGTCAATTTGATGTACAAGTCGTGTGGTAGCACCTCTTATCGTCCCACGTTTCCGTTTTGTTCTTTCCATTTCTCTCTGATGCTCGTCATCCGCCACTCCCGCAGCCCCGGCGGCGGCGGCTCCACGTAAATCCTGTTCGCTCATTTTCCCGGGTTTCGGCACCAAAAAATGATGTGGCGAATCCACTTAGCCAAAAAATGGATCGGACATCAATTGGAGAAACGATAGTCTTTATATAAGGCTTCAAAAAGGGGAATGTACAACAAATAAACTGCTCGACATCAGAGCAACATATAATGGCTTCCCAAACTTCTTTGCTAGCTAAAACCCAGAGTAACTTTCGTCTACCCCAAAGGATTCTGGGAAACGCAGTTTTCTAATGAAAATAACTGTTAAATGCTCCCTTTTAGCAGAAATTAAATCTATAATTAACAGCCCTCACTAAACATGTGACTAACACTTAAATCACTTACAAAATAATCAAAATGCTGTTATCAAACAAAAACTGCAATAAAGTTACAACATAAGGCACAGACAGAAAAATGACAAGAATTCATTCCTGTTATTGTTCTCAAAAATGATGCCGCGATGAAGATATAAGCCCCACTGCGTGCCTTTTAAAGTCCTTAACATCCAGGTATGGCCTCAGGTGCAATGAGCATTAGCCAGAGTATTAGTTTAAACCCTTTGTGTCCTGCTGTGGGAGGCACACTCGCAACTGCATGCTGGACCCATTCAAATGAATGTGTATTTGCTGATCGGCGGTAATTGATATTTATGGGACACATAACACTGTGACTTTAATTAGCAAAACGACAACTTTGTTATTCATGTGGAGAAGCTGAAATCGCTTTCTCCACTGGTGGAAAATGCTCACATCAAGGAGCGTGCTGTGGTTTGAAAAGAAAGAGTGAAGGAAGAGACTGAACAGTTAATAGTCATGTATTTTCACAGTTATAAGAAACATCAAAGCCAAACTTCAGTGAGTATTACATGTATGTAAGTCATCCATATGACTTATTACTGTTGTTTTATTCTCTTCCTCCATGTGTGTATTTGCAGTCATTTGTATAATTACTGTCTGAAAGCAAGACAGCAGGTTTGGGACATGAGTCTTATCTATTTTCTTGTCATTGTGCTGATTAATGATGCGCAGCATTCTCTACCTGTAATCAATCCTTCTCTCTCCCAGCTCTGTTGCCCTCTGTGCCATAAGCTGGATCAATTCACAAAAACTTACCAGGAAAACGACAGGAAATCCAGAGTTTTGAGTTTTAAAATAAAAGACCAAAAGACACTGCATTGTCAAATTCAGAGGCAATGTCAGCATTGACTTCTTAACTGACAATAGGACGAATATTTACCTCTGCAAGCCTTTATACATCCTAGGGGAGCTTTATCTGAGAGGAGAGAAATGAGAGGCAGCTAAGCAAAGTTTCTACAACTCTGGAACACATGCAGAGACAAAAGGGAATGAGGCGCAACTACCAACACATCAGCAGGATGGAATAATATAACACCAGCAGTGGAGAGTTCAAAGACCTTGAAAGAACTACAGCTTAAAAAGTTTAAAAGAGGCCAGAGAAGCTGAGGAACTAGAAGCACCTAAATCAGGTATCATTACTGACTGTCAGACTGCTACCTCCAAAGCAATCTTCTAATTCTTAAGCATGTGGAAAATTTTTCTATGTTATGAATCAGAAAGAAATAATAAAAGCTTTAGAGGAAAGGCAGCTAGCTAAGTTAAATATTAATGATAAAAGGTATTTGGCTGTCATTGTTTAGTGGTTATATTACATCAGTAAATGTGTTATTTAACTTAGTTTTGATAATATACTATAATAACTGATATTAAGGGTAAGACACCAGTCTTTGGAACTGATGTGTCAGAATAAGACCTAGATAATTAATACTTTAGATGAATGAATGGCATGTGTGCAACGAACTTTCAGGTCTTGACCTGATGTCACTTTGGGAAATCAGAATGACAAACATGAGTTAAGCTAAACAAAGCTGAATTTGCCAAAATTGCTTTTACAGCCGCTATCCGATGGATAGACAGATCCAGGCATCCCCTCACCGTTTGTGACGTTTTAATCTAAATATGAGCTCATTGTGGTATTTTTCACCTGGAAAGTAGGCATAAAAGACCTTGAGAAATGTCTCATTGATATCAGATCACAAGAGCCTAATTTTGATGGAAATTCACAGCATCAGGTCCGTGTTATGACTTAAATGGGCAGATTCTCTCGCTTGCGTACGTGTTTTATTTTGACAGCTGTGACCAGAAGCTCTGCCTGAAATACTTGCTAGTTTGACACGAGCCCCTATAAAGAAAAAGAAGAAAAAAAGAAAGAAAAAAAAAGGGAAAAAAAAAAGAAGTGGACCTCGAATGCAGGACTCAATAGACAGAAATTAAACTCAAAACTATTTAGCTTTGTTGCTGGCACAAAATGCAAACTTCAAAACAGAGCATAGAAGGAACTAGCTGACCAACTACTGATTGACAATTAGCTGGATAGACAGAAGTCATACACACAATGAAGTAAAAAATGCAACACCGAACAGAGGGAGATGCAGACAATATGTACACAAGAAGTTGATTAAGAGAAGTGGAAACACATGGGCACACAGCTGAACTAAATCATAACTAATGTGAATGGGCAAGCAGAAATGTACATTACACACATAAAACACAAGACTATCAAAATAAAACAGCAAATAACACACACACACACACACACACACACCGAGGCTCACACGTGAACTTGGCATTGGGACTGGGGCTAAACAGACATGGAGACTTGACAGTCTGGGGAAACAAAGGGATGAAACTCAAGGAGATGAACATGGAAACAGGAAGGGAGAAAACAACAGGACAGGACAACAAACATACTCATGGAGACAGAACACAGACAGACCAGACAGACATGGGACATGACTGGGGAGGAAGGAGGTAAACAAACACGGGGAAACTAATGGCAGGATACCGAGAAAAGACAGATAAACTGGACACGACGGGAAACAAAGATAAAATAACAACTAAGAACACTAATGCAATAGAGAACTCAAGACTAACTGACACTGTACGAAAATTGAATATAAAATTTCATAAATAAAGAGTCCAGAACAAACTCTAAAAGTCGAAGAGCAAGAATTGAGCAAAATTATGCTGTCCACAACAGGAATTGGCAGTTGGACTGAGCAATATTAACAGCTGAGGTTTAACAGCACATTTCTTTTTAATGGGTTAAGATGCTCTAGGAAGCCATCATGGTGGCCTGGTGGTTGCCTCACTGTAACCCATCAAAATGAACACTGTTCTATTTTGATGGCTTAAGATACTGTTTGAACCCTGACAATAAATGACTGGTTAATAAAGCGTGGATTACAAATGGACTACAAACAGAAACTAGAATGCTACCAAAACTCTTGTCCAGTGCATAGAGATTTCTGCAGGCTACAAAAATGCAGACGAGAACTGAGCCATATTATGCTGTCCACAACAACACCAATAACACTTTTTGCATGATAAAAATCGCTAAATCGCCTCTGATGATGACTTAAAACCTATAAAAGGAGCTAAATAAATAATGTGGAAGTAGTTAGGCTACAAGAGATCACACCTCCACCAAGTGCAACACTTTGCAAATTATTTAAGAAACCTGTTTTTTTCACACTAGAAAACACTCCAAAAGTGAAAGAATGACTCACCCGAACATCGCTAGAGCATTCGCTAGTTGGTTCCACATGACAGGAAGAGCAAACAGTGGATGGAAATCACTGATGCAGTCAGTGGAAAAGCAGAAATGTGAGTAACTGATTCTAAGAACTCGTTAAACTGGTTGGACAATTTCTAAATGAAATCTACCATTCAAACAGTCAGGTAGGTGACTGTTATCATTACAAATCCAAAAAGAAGAGTGTTCACTAAAAGGAAAATAATCATCATCAATCCATCTGAAAGGTAATGCAAGGAGTCCTTTTGGATTCAGAGCTACGGCTGGAAATTACCCTGATGAAGATAAAGCTGTTTGCTGACTTTGTAAAAGTGCATGCAGCCACCGAGCACCACAGAGCACCATTTCTAAAAATGAAAAATAAAATATTACAGTCAAGGTTTAAAAAAAAACTTTTTGCACAACAGACCTTTAACATAGATACACATATACCAACATGCACACAGCATTACAATCATCAAAATAAAGACTAGCTGTTCTGTATGAATCTGTTTTCTTTCCATTCAGATGAACAAAGAACACTTTGTGAACACACAATGCAGACAAATTATCTGGCGGAAAAGGGATTTTTCAAACTGTCCTCACTTATCCCACCCACATAAAACCTTTTAACCCCCCCTCAGTCATACCTCAGTATTTCACAGGTGATTTCAGTCTAATAGAGTAGCTGTCTGAAAGGCAAACCAGAGCACGGCAGGGGGCTGATGGGTTGACCCAGATAGAGGGAAACAGACATAAAGTTCAACCAGGACACATGGAAAAGATTTGAACACAGTGCAACAGTGGCCACTGCTTAACTGACCCTGAATCTCTCAGACACTCACTCACAGTGAAATCCAAAAACCAGTTAAGTGCCCATCTCTCCTAAAATCTGCAGTCTTTCATATGCTCATCACCTGCAACTCAACTGGGAGCAGAAACAGAATGTAATCTATCCATCACTTTCCAGATAAAGCTCTATTTCCTCAAAGTGAACATTTGTTTTAAAAAAAAGGAGAACAGAAGTCCTGTCACTTATGTAAGGAGTGTACACATCCAGCTCTGCAGACAGAAGGCTACTGTATAGATGAACAGAAGTACTGTCTGCAGATGGTCACATGGAGGGTGCTGAAACATTCGACTCTCCTCCAAAACTCTTCCAAGTCAAGAGGTGATGAAAAGAGCCTCAGGGCTTTAGACTATTAGATGGAGCCTGTTTTGATAGCTAAAATAAAGAACTGAAGCCTAACGTTCTTATTGTATGTTACATTTGATTCAGTTGTTATCCTCATGGGACCTGACATCTAATTTCAAGGGCACTGTGAATGGAGAATGTTGAAGCAGAGAATAGCTATAAAGCAATGTATGCATTGATGTTAAAATGCAAATACACAGGTGTGTGTGCTTCTCTGAGCATGTGGCTATGAATGTGACCACGTGTCACCATCCACGCAGCCAGCACAGGTACAGATGCTGGCAACTTATCCGAAGCTCTGCATAGATTCACCAACATAATTCCGAATAAACATAAATACTGAAAACGAGTAATGCATTATCTTTCTCTGTACAACACATCCTGACGTATGCTATCAAATACAATACTAGCTGACAATGTCAACACAAGGATACAGTACCACAAACTAATACAAATTCTTAATAGACACATACACAAGGTTTATTTTAGCTTTGTGTTAAGTGCAAACACAAAGCTGGAAAGTAGAAAGTTGAAAACCACCCCATAGAGAAGCAGAAACAGGTGGGGGTAGAAATTTTGGCTACAAGCCGACTGCTCATCACTGCTTTTGTTGCCTTTTGAAGATCATTCTGTGTCCTTTGCTGCTTGCTTTGTGTTAGAATGTTGTCTTTGCTAATGTTTGCATTGTGTCGATGATCTGTTACCAGCGCACCTGGGTGCAGTTTGCAGTTTAGCTTAATTAAAATTAAAATAATGTTCATACCCTAACTGCTCAAAAGTTAAAGACTGCTCCACTATTGATTGTAGTGCAAGTGCACATTTTTCTGTCCGCCCATGAAGATCGAGCTTTTGTAAGTGACAACAAAGTTGGTACTTTAGTGTGATTACTTTATTTAGTATGACGTGTTATATTACTGTGTGACACTAAAGTTAATGCAGTGACACTAATATCTTAGTCAATAACAGGCTGGAGTCTATTCTAGGTGCAAGAGGTGAAAAGTGGGAAAGAACCTGGACAGATAGGCAGTCTATCACAGGGCACCTAGAGGCAATCATTCATACTCATATTCACACCAATCTTTGGATTTTGGCATGAAGCCGGAGTCTTACCAGAAAATGTAAAGGAAATTTTAAGCAAATTTTGCTTCACAATCAATCTGTCTGTGTGGTAGACCTTGCTTTGGTCTTGACGTGACTTCAGGCTTTTGCAAAAATCCTAACAATAGCAAGCTAACTGCTATTTGTATAGCATGCTAATAGCAAGCTAATTGCTATTTGCTAATAGCAAGCTAATTGCTTTTTATAGAAGAGAATTCTTAAATAGAGGTTTTCCAGACATGTGACAGCTTACCACGTGATATTAATTTGTCTACTAAACATTATGCAGATGATATAAATTACTATGAGTAAACAAACAAGTGTATATTCTCCCTCTGAGGAAGTAAAACACTTTCATGGTAAGCATCTTTCTTGTTATGTGGGGAAACTGGGCTGAAGATGGATGTTAGCTGTGTTTACTGGTTCTGTGAAGTGCAACCCTGGCACTCCTCTAATGTAGCAATGACAGTGTCCTGTCACAATCAATTGGGAAGCTTTAATTAACCAATTCATATTTTGTACATTAGTACAAGCCTAAAAAAATAATCTTACTTGTAAGAAAAGTTAGGATGTTATTATTTTTAGTTTGGAATATGGCACATATAATCATTATTATTAGAGTGGTTATAAGTTGGGCTTTCTTGTTTTGAGGCAGGGGTAACATCCTTTTAAGAGTTTAGTACTATTCAGTCCCTTTTATAGAGGGCTACTTGACATAATTTTATAGTCAGTTTTGGAGAAATGACGTTATGACTGAACAGGCTCTCATATACATAGTGGAGTTCATTTAACCCTACAAGCAGGAAAAAAAGCTTTAAGAAATGGCTAACATCAGTTAAGATGACTTCACCCTTTGCCTATGCCTTTGAACTCCTGTCTCATAAGTATCTGCAAACATGCCACTTTGTGAAGCAGCGTATACTCCAAAAACTATATAGTGCAACCATAAGAACTGAAAAACTTAAGTGTCAGAAGTCTGCACAAAATCTCCTTTGAAAATTCTTACCTATTCACACCCACCCACATACACATGCACACAAGCAATTACAAGGTGCCTTGGATTCCCATTTGCAATTTTCGAGCAGCTTGATCCTGTCAGAAGATTGGATTGATCCCATTTATGTCATTTAGGTCCCTAGAAAGCAAGTATTTAATGAGGAGTTACTGCCACTCATTATGAAATGAGCACACTCATCAGGCTTCAAGGTTATTGGGGTCATGCACAACTTCAGGTAAATCCACATAGTTATTGTTTTAAAGCTTCACAGGGATATAAAAATTCTAAATGAGCTGTAAACAAAATCACAAATACTGAAAAGATTTATAACTGAATAAGTGCACTGCCAAGTGCCATACATAAACCAGGAGTATTTTTCAGTTGTAGTTTATATTTCAAGGAAACAATTAAGGAAAGAAACCTAAACTTACATCCAAGGACACACATTTGTATGAACACTGTAAAATTTGGGAAAGCTGCATACAAAGTAGGAAGCATGACCTGCAGTTGCAGTTAATCACTTTATATTTTTTACATTATAATTGTATTAATTCTAACCACTATAATCGTTTTTTCCTGTGTGATTAATAAAGTACAGTACGAGTCTGTGGTGAATATTTATGCCTGGAGATGAAGTTATTTTAGCTCCCTATTAAATGCATTTTACAGTTGTTGTGAAGGCATTGTCTTACAGTACATGCTGGAAGTTCAGAGCTTATCATCCTGAACAGCTGATGCTGGGCTGTGTTTGTGTGTGTTTGTCTCCGCGTGTATGTGCTGTTTGCTCCCCTTTCTCACAGCTGCTGCTGCTGAACGATTTCAGGATCTCGTCTCTTGGTAGCCTATTAGAAACCATGAATCTAGTGGGGTTTTTAAACCATTACTTCAAAGGCTGTTTTCACAACCTTGATGCAACCAAACAGCACTGACGTGTCTGATGACTTTCATGTTCAGCTTCCCTGATCAATATCAGTAAAGCAAGTCATTTGCAGTCGTGAGCGCACAGAAAACGATCACTCGTGTTAAAACTTCAGCTCTTACATTTGGTATTTTGACTGCATGAAAGTGCTCACACTGGCTTGTTTGGTGCTTGTGGGAGTTATAAAAAGATGTTTGTTCAGATGCTCAACAAGCTGTAAATGTCAAGGTCAAACTTCAGATAAGTATACAGCTTACTGTGTTTGAACTGAGGCAGTGATACCCTATTAAAATTAAGGCTTTATGCTTATATAGCAAACATGATGTAGTACATGGCAGTGCACTAATGGCACCAGAGTCCAAACTGAGAAACACTACAAGTCTGCAGTTAGTTTAGCTTCTTAGCTCATTATTTTGGTTTTGTCAGGATGCATTGCTGTTTTATCTGTCCACTTTTCTAGCAGCTCTTTTCAGCAAAAAGCTCTAACAAGTCCTGTTTGCAGCACCAAAAACATAGCATTTGAAGCCTCAGAGATTCAAAGATTACACTGACTGCTTTCTGTTAACCCATTGCTGAAACTAAACGCAGCACTGGATAAAAGGCAAGAAGTTAAAACTGGGAAAAGTGAAAATCCAAAGTATGTTGTCTTATGTTATGCCTCCCATCAGAAAAATATGCAATAAACAAGACTGCATGACAGCTTTAGGTGATGGAATGGTAGCGTAATGAGTTATGTAACTGTCCTACAGCAAAAAAAATCTTTTGTATATTTTGATATATCATGCCTGTTCCCATGGAAAATCGAGGTCAGACCAGAGCTTCAGCATCTGTTGAGCTGTATTATATATGATTAGTTTGTGCAGCAGTTATTTCCATCATTCCATCTGACCCCAATTGACCTGAAACTGCGTAACGTAATCTCCTTATGCCATTCTTCCTGCATTTTATGAACCCCATCTTTTGACCTTGTTTGCAAACTTGCATACTACGAAGTTTAAGGCTTTGGAAAGATTAACTAGGTTATTGCTACGGTTAATAACTTTTAATAGCCTTACTAATACTTACTTAATGTAAAAGTTAAGACATATACAGAGCAGTCAAAGGGTCATCTTCTCACTAATCCCAGTATCAAAAGCCACTGTCATTTTTTTTAAGTCATTATTATTTTCCATATTCAAGTGTCCCACAACCTTTTGTCCTGTTCAACCTTTCCCATCATACTTAGCAATGTCTGTGTGTGGGTCTATGTGTGTATACAATCTCAGGAACATATGCACACAGAAACTGTATCTGTGTGTGGAAGGATGCTTTGCGAACCAACAGTAAATACATAAGAAAAATAAGCATTGTGTTTAAACACACAGAGCAGCTGGGAGACAAACATCAATCACTCACCCATGCTTGTCATCTAAACCCTCTCTCATCCAGTCTGTGTGTTTCACACACACACAATTATTCAGCCACAACAAGCTGGTGATAGAAAGAAGAACCAAAACACAATTAGTACCACCAGAACACATCATTCCTTTAAAATATTTGGAAAAATGGCCCTAGTGCTTTTGACTATAAATAAGCAAATAAATAATATAATCTCTCAATGGAAATAATTATTTAGTCTATATGATGAGAGAAAATAGCTTTAAAATGTTATTTGGTTTTTACAGTGTTAACAGCTGCACCATTCACTGTCTTTTCATAGTAACAACTGTTAAGATAATGTGTAATGTAAAAGCATTTGAGTGGAAAGAGAAATCCACAAAGAGTCATCACATGATTCTGCAGTTCCCTTGAGCCTCCTTGTTGTAGCATCATTCAGCTTACAGTTATAGAGAGCTGAAAAAGAGTAAACATCACTCTTACATCAGCTTGAAACACTGTGTATCATCCCTAAGTGGCTAAAATATTTATTTAAAAAATGCATGTATATATATGTATGCAGTACATATATGTGTCACGGTCCTGAGTTTGCCGACTCAGTGTTTTGTGTTTCTTTATGCTTTTGTTTATTCTGATTATGTATTCCGTTATGATTTGCCATTTGTTAGGTTTCGGTTCTGTGCCTGCCCTGGTCCCACTTCCGTGTTCCCTCTGTCTGTCTATGGCGTCACACTGTCTGCTTGTGAATCTGTCTGTTTAGTTCAGTGTCTTGTCTGGTTCTCTGTGTCTGAGTTTCCTGTTTTATTCTGAAGGTCCCCGTCTCATGTGAGTGTGTTCAGGTTACGTTTCCCCCGTCCCATCAGCTCTGACTTCTCCCAGGTGTGTTGCCCTCCTGTCTCTCATCCCCTGATTACTGCTGTGTGTATTTAAGCCCTGTGTGTTCTCCTGCCTGTTGCTGGTTTGTCTGTGTCTCTCTGCCTCTCTCCCCGGTTCGTATGTTCTCAGGTTTGTTATTTCGTTTTTCCAGTTTAGGTTTCTTTAATTCCCTGTCATCCCTCACTGCCTGCTTGCCACTACACCACCCTGTAAATAAACATCACTCGAATCATCAGTCATCGCCTTTCCTCCAACACCACACGGCTCACTTCGACAGCCTGGACAATATGTGTGTTGACTACACAACATTTCAGCCCCTCAATAATGAACACATGCAGATCAGACCTCAGCAAGTGAGAAATCTATGCATAGACACAGATGTTTAATTCCTAATGTTCACCTCAACTTTCATGACTACGGTTTGAACCACATCAGCAAACGTATACGTGGAATTAATCAACAAAGATAATAAATGAACGATCAGTTACTCATTTAGGGTCGACACTAAGCACAGGATAACTGACTCCTGCACGTGAAAGCTGATAAGAAAAGATGAGGATAACTGAGTCTCATATTCTGCTTTTACAACAATTTGATGGACAACTCTCTACATATTTTTTTCACCCTCAGCAGAAAAGCAGCTCATCATCTCTGGCAACATTATCACCCTCCCTTTACGGATGTTTACCAACTACACATCTCAAGTTTGTGTAACTTTCCCATCAGAGACGAAAAGTATGTGCCAAAATCTACATGGCAAAAATCTCTTTTCCATCAAATGTAGTCCAGGTTTTTTTTTTAAAACATTTCCTAAATGACCCTAAAATCCGGAATAATTTCATGGTCTATTGTTAAGTCGTCCACATGCACTTAGTTCGACACGAGAGAGCTGAGCTGAGACAAAACTCTAATTAAATTGGATGTTTTATATCGTATATATAAAACATATAAAACAAAAAGAATCATTACTTATTTTTATGTTCCACAGTTCAAATAATGAATCTGTTAGTAAGACAAGAATCTACCTCTGCTTCCCTTCTGTGTGGTATCACTGTATGAATTATTTTTCGGTCTCCAGTAACTGGAACAAAGTGATGACTCATATTGTGATTTGCTGCCATATAAAGACAGCAAAATAAAGTTGCTTAACAAATACAAAGGATTGCAAATTTTGTTGTTTACTACAAGTTTGTGAACTCTTAATTTCAGCTCAGTGTGAGAGTATCTCTTCCTCTGCTCTCTTTCTCAGTGCTGAATAGTTAATGAAAATACTGCAAAGTACACGTGTGGTGCATAAGACTAATCTACAATCAATTAAAAAGAATGAATCTGTTATGCCAGCTACAGTGATACATGACTATAGTTCCACAGTGTTTCTTTAGTCCAGTCTCAAGAGATGGCTGCCACTCCCTGAGCCTGGAGCTTTCTTAAAAGAGAGTTTTTCCTTCCCACTGTCAACAAGTGATTGCTCATAGGGCGTCGTCTTAATTGTTAGGGTTTTCTCTGTCTTACAAGCTCTCTACCTTCCAATATATACCTTATATTTCTCACAATAATCAAGAGACAAACTACTCCTGAGTAATGTGAAAAAAAGATGTTAGTTCTTGCAAGTCCACTATGACTTAACAGAGTCATAGTCAGATAAATAGTAAGATAAATTTTATCATCTTTGGTTTTTGGGTCTGGTCTGTTGCTAGGCTGCCTTCCAGTGACACATGGCAAAAAAACAAACAAACAAAAACTCAAATCAACTGGCTGCTGTATAAAGCAGCGGTACTCAACCGGTTTAAATCAGGCAATACTTTCACGGACCGGCCTTTAAGGTGTCGCGGATAAATACAACAAAATAAAATGATACGACAGAGACAAACATCCTCCTGTCTGCCACTTAATGCTCTCTGGTCACTATGGTTATGCGTAAATACTTATTTAAAAAAAACACAAATACATCACAGGAAAAGACAAAGTTAACGAATAAAAACCCTGAAAACCATAAATTTCACACCTGAGCCTCAACTCTCACGGCCGGGTTCCAAACGACTCATGGACCGGTCCGTGGCCTGGGGGTTGGGGACCGCTGGTATAAAGTCAAGAAACTAACAACCTAACAGACAAGTGATCTTTGAATCTCAATTCACTGGGTGTCCGGAAATAGGATTTTGGATTGGATATTGCTTTTTGCCTGCTGCATGCTTAAGTGAGACATTGTTTTCCAACACACTTATCTTTGGGACCATGTTTATGCTTCTCCTGTTTTGAAGTCTCCCCCACAAGTGAACCAAAATCCCTCATTTCGCACAGGCCTTGACAGAGGAGCCGATAACACTCAATGCTAAACGATTCTCATGAACAAGGCAACTTGGCACTAGCTCTAAATGGAACCAAATTCTCAAATCACAACCTTACTGACCTCATCATTAACATGCTCTCGCTGTGCACAGCTATAGTAGCTGCAAAAACACCATCCCCTCATTAGCACTTAGTCCAGATAAACAGGGTGATCCTGGCTGCACAGGATAATGGGAGGACCACAGGTTAATCTCTATAACTGTCCGAATGTCATTCGTTATTAACACCTACACACAAACAGAGAAAATCAAATCTGTAATACACTTCCTACGTGCCATTTTTGCGTCTCCGTTCTACCTTCCCCATCTCATTCAGCCATAATTGGTGAACAGCTTCCACAGCAAAAGTAAACTTTCTAATCTGGCACTGAATTGCTTCTACATGAAATTACAACTCATAAGATATTATGTTGACTGCAAAGCCAGCAAATGCTCCCTTAATAAACATAACCCGCTATTATATCGCACACATCTATTTGCATTCTCAATTTCATTGCTGCACAATGTTTTTCCATAAAATGTATTAGATCATTTCTTCATACCTCAACAGGCCATATGAGTTCATTCTCATATTCCCAGAGAAAGTGAGGCTTAGATTGGGTCAGCGTGCACTAGCAGTGTGAACATCCAACTTCCTACTGCGTAATTCCCTATTGCTTTTGGACAACGCCCAAAGTACGCTGGAATGAACCCAAGCAATGTGTGAATGTGTGACAAAATACACTAATTTAGATAATAATCACAGAGAGCATGTTTATGGGTCATTAAAGGAAAGCATACTGTGACCAAGAAATCTCACACACTAAGCTCCTGCTCATTAGAGGGAAGCGGACGACTCAACTAATTACTCTGTGAACGTGACGGGCCACAAAGAATGTGTCATAATCTGTCTCTTGAGAATTAGCGTCCACCTCTGCACTGCTATAATTATGGGAACAGGGCCATTCCAAAATCACTCATAATTCTGTAGGCAAAACAAGGTATAGGTGTCACTGAGATGGATTCAAGTCCTCGTGTCAGTTATATAAAGAGAAAAGAGAAACTAAGTTCAACTCTGGTTTCATTACAAAGATCCATTATAGTGCTAGAGATCTAAAAACAGTAATATTCATTGGTGAATATAATTAATTAAATCCCTTGAGTGGGTGCTTACTCAGACAATGACAGCAGTGGTATTTGGATAGCAAAATATGATTACGCAACCTCAAGTATTAAATAAGTGGATCATTGAGCTAACAGAGCATGTGTTTCTGGTAACCTTAATGGATATATGAACAGACAGTCTTAGCTTATGCTCATATATAGTTAGCTCCATAAGACTTTGGAAGAGGACATATATTTAACTACCAAATATTGTTTCCTGCCTTGAGATATTTTTGCAAGGCCATTACTTGCAGCCAATTTCCTGCTTGTTTTTGAGTCTTTCTGCCTTCAGTTTATTGTTCAGAAACTGAAAAGCATGATCTGTTGAGTTGAAATCAGGTGACTGACTTCCTCATTGCAGAATATCTCTTTTCTTTGCCTTAAAAAACTCATGGGTTGCTTTTGCAGTTTGCTTTGGGTCATTATCCTTTTGCACTGTCTGATCGGTTTTGCAGCATTTGGCTGAATCTGAGCAGAGACCACTTCTATGGTCTTTCATGCGTTTTGGTGTTGCTGACCTGGTCAGTGTATTTATTTTTTAAAGACTGGACCAGATTGTTGTTTGGCCATTCCTAATTATTTTTGCTGTGTCTCTGGTAGGTTAATGTTGGTTTTTCAGCCAAATGATGGCCTCCTTCAATTTTTCCTTCCTTCGTGTTTTCCGGACCTTATATTGAGAGTTCCGGTGACAAGCTTCAACACTCAGAATCAACTCCCAGCCTTTTATAAGCTTCATTTGTCATGAAATAACAAGGTAACAGGACTCACTCTGCAATTAAACGGCTTGTCATTCAGTTGCCTAATTCCTCCTGAGCCTCTGAAAATGGGCAACGATGTATAAAATGGCTGTAATTGCTGAAGAGTTGATGCACAACTTTTGTTAAACCACTTCATTTAAAACTGAAAGTCAGAAACCCAATCACATCTTGACTGTTTGATTTCAAATCCACTGTGGTGGTGTACAGAAGCAAAAGTACAAAGATTATGTCACTGTGCAAAAACCTATGGAGCTGTTTGACCATGCGCTACATGATGGCTGACAGGTCATGACAAACTGCAGCAAAGAAATCCAAATGTGAAAGAACTTGGCATTTTCAAAGTCTTCTAGCTCTATGTATGTTAATGTGTAAAAAAACCAAAAAAACAAGAGTGAACTAAACCAAACAAACTGGTTTAAAACAGAACAAAGTGGTTTCAGCTGCTCAGTACAGCTGGGGTGATCTGCTGATTTGGGTTATGAATCTCTGTGGCTAGTTTTTCACTTTTTACACACAGTCATTTGACCCATTATTAAGATAATGATCAGCAGGTAGTCAAAAATTATGGTTTCTCAGTCTAAATACCAATACTCATGTTGAAAAGCGCAGTGATTACAATCATTAAGCTCTTTATGCCGGTATCTCTAAATATTTATGTTGTCAAAAACTAATATGACACATGAGCAGGGCCATCGATACACTGGTGCATTGCTACAGCTTTAATAACTTCATTTATGAGATTCCTGTAAGTTCATAGCATCCAGTATCTGATGGGCTGTGAGCTTCAAGGGACTTTACAGTGACCTACATCTATATCAGTCACATCTCATTCTTTGTTTTGTTTTTTTAGGATTGCGAAAGAGTCCCTTTCTTGGAAACATTAATACTTCCACTATGTTTGTGTCTGTCAGGCAAAAGCAAATGTTCTCAGAGTGCTTGTGAGAACAGTCAGGATGAATCTCCTCTGCTTCAGAATAAAAAAGAACAAACGGCCGTCTTCATGAATGTCTTATAAAACACAGATTCCAGTGGTCATAAAAGCGACTCTGTTTCTGTGTGGCTTACAAGAAAATCTTCTTGAACTGTCTTCCAAGTAGCACACACTTTCCGCCAGTTTCTACGTGCTCTGTAAATGGTGGCACTTCTACTTTAAAATTAAGTGAAAATATCAAACCTGTTTTTTGGGTTTTTTTTCTATTTTAGACGAGGCTTTGTTTGAACGGTGTTACTAATTTAATCTGACAGCATCTACCCGCTAACCTCAGGATTATTTTTAGAATTAACTCTGTCACTTCTTTGTTTTGATGTTACTAAAATTATATGTGTGTGTGTGTGTGTGTGTGTGTGTGTGTTTAGGTGTGTGTGTGTGTGTGTGTGTGTATGTGTGTGTGTGTGTTTAGGTGTGTGTAGGTGTGTGTGTATGTGTGTGTGTGTGTTTAGGTGTGTGTAGGTGTGTGTGTATGTGTGTGTGTGTTTAGGTGTGTGTGTGTGTGTGTGTAGGTGTGTGTGTTTAGGTGTGTGTGTGTGTTTAGGTGTGTGTGTGTGTGTGTGTGTGTGTGTGTGTGTGTAGGTGTGTGTGTGTGTGTGAGTGCGTCTATGTGGTATGGATTGACATTTGACCTGCGCTGTACCTGGGCTCCGGGGACATTTCGACTTTTTGCTGTGTATTCATGTGTCCCCCTAAAACATGACTTGTAAATGCATTTTTAAGTGTCTAAATAATAATTTTTTCTACTTCTTATGAGGTCATTATTTATCTTTTGACCTGTATTTGCTTAAACTGTAGTGTAAATTCATTTATTAAACTATAATTAAAAGATTTTCTGATTTTCTTAAAAGTCCACCTATACCCCTCACCTGATTTTTGTGTATTCCAGTGTATTGCACAGCGACGTTTCGAGTTAGAGTGGATGTGTGTAGGTACTGCAATTTAATACACATTTTCAATACACACGGCCGGAAGTCATTGTGATTGGTAGGCTATATATATAGGCGGTACCTACAGGAAACGGCGCCACAACTTTCGCGCGCGTGCCCTTTAACAAGTGTATGTCGACGGCAATACGAAGACGGATTAAAAACACAAAGGTAAGCCTTTTTTAATGTAAAATGCACCATGACTTTAATACTATATGAAATTATAGGTGCACAGGCCTATATTAAACTGGTTTAATTTATGCTTTATGGACTGTTAGTGAGTCTTTGAAGAAGTAAAACGGCCCCAGCGTTTGTCATTGAGTAAATAAAATAGGGCTGACGACTAACCGCGTCAACGCGATAAAGCGGGCTAACCCGTGTTAGGATTTACTCGGTGTTAAAGCATTATTGTGGCTTAAACGTGTTAATGCCGACATCGCGACTAACGCGATTAACAATTAAACCAGCGCAGTCTGAGTCAAAATCCCTGATGTCGCTGTTAGCTAATTTCGGGCAGTTTGTCCAATGTCTGTCATTCTGCTGACAGCCCTAAAATAAAAGCAAGGGTATAAGTGTATTTAGTCGTGTATTTATTTATATGCCTGAAGAAAAAACTTCTTACAGTTTTGATGCCTAAGCTTTCTCAGTACTTGTATCACTCTCTGCAGTCGCCATTACAGAAATGTCACATGTCGCCATTTTGAGTACTAGGCCTTTAACATTTTAAAAGAAGGCATAAATTAGCACTATGAATAAGTCAGCTGTGTTTATGCTGTAAACTACACTACTGCTAGTTCTGCTACTACTGATGATGATGACAATGATGACGATAATCGTAATACTTTATATGCTTTGGTAATACAGCCAATCGTACAGGAGAACATGCGAAGGAGACGCATTCCTCCACGGGAGGATGCAGTCTGTCATGTTTCTGCTGGAAGGGACAAACTGGGACTTGATATCCACTACATAAATGCCTTCAAAGGTAAGTTGGTCTTTAGTTTGGATTAGATTTGGAGTTTGTCACTTTGTCTTTTGTCACTCACTTGGTATGCCTCTGCAATTCAGGTCGGGGCATTTTCACGACTGTTCCATTCCAAAAAGGAGACTTTCTTTTGGAATACAGAGGTAAACTCATAACAAAAGAAGAATGTGAGCGGAGACACAGAGTTTATCATGACAGCCTGAAGGTGTTCATGTTTGAATTCAAGTTTGATGGAAAACTCTGGTGGTGCGTATTATATCAGTGTAGTTTGATTAAGATTAAATGACACATTGCTTTTGATTTATGAAAAAAAAAAGCTTCCTAACTAACTAGTTAAGCTAATACTTTTTTGCCTAACCCCACAGTGTGGATGCATCTCAAGAAGATGGGTCATTAGGCAGACTTGTCAACGACAACCACATCAGTCCAAGTGCTAAGATGAAAATATTAAATATCAATGGAAAGCCCCATCTATGCTTATTTGCAAGCAGAGACATAAGTCCAGGCGAAGAAATAGACTATAATTATGGTGACTCGGATTGGCTCTGGAGATGCAAGGTATTTCTACAATTGTACTTTTTGGAACTGATAAATTGCATACCCTAAGCCATTTTTACATTTGTACCTACTCAAATTGGCTTAACGTGACTTAGGGCATCTAGTTTTTCACTGAAATTGAGTATCACCTACTGTGCCTGGGGTAACTATAGCAATGCAGCCGAGCATCCAGTGATATAAATGCCACAGCAAGCATGGACGTCAAGGTGACAAAATGCCTGCTGCTCAGTCTATACTTTAGTGTTCAATTCAGGGATCACGCTGTTAATTTTGGTCGCTATTTCAAACATTTCAGAGTTTCAAAAATGATGGCTTGGATTTTCACGAAGGAGGCGCACTCATAACTTATCGAGTGACACCATTGACCAGCCACCTGGTGGCATTCAGTCTATGTCAAATTTTCTGATCACTTTGGATCACTTGGAACCTTGGTGCAGTAGTTACTGAAAAACTACATGGTACTATAACCTACTGGAAAAACAGGGGTAGGTACTAATGGAAAACAGGCAATTGTGATGGCTGCCACATCAAAGCCCTCTAAAAGCACTAAAAAAATATCAGCAGGTATGCAGAAATAAAAAATGGCTTTCGGTTTCTAAATTTTAACAGTGATTGATGTTTAATGTGATTCTACACAGCAAAATCTCCAGTGTTAAATTAACACTGGAGAGTGTCTATAAGGGTCCACACCTCTGAGTGTTAAATACAACACTGTTGAGTGTTAAATTAACACTTTTGACAGTGTTATATGTTTAAAAGTAACCTAGTCAGTTTTGAAGATTAACAATGGCTAACAATGAGCAGTGCTGATTTTCTAACACTGGAAAATAACTCAAAATGTTAGAAATATTCCAGTGTTAGAAAATCAGCACTGCTCAGTGTTAGTCTTTGTTAATCTTCAAAACTGACTAGGTTACTTTTAAACATATAACACTGTCAAAAGTGTTAATTCAACACTCAACAGTGTTGTGTGGACCCATATAGACACTCTCTAGTGTTAATTTAACACTGGAGATTTTGCTGTGTAGCCTCTTTAGTTAGATTCATTTTAAATTTTGTCCCTTGAAGATAAATGGGCCCTAGTGACAGTTCGTTGCTGCTACAGGTGATTGTTTTACTCCTTTAGCAATGGCTTAAAAAATAAAGAAATCACACTGACTATTTGTCTCTTAATCATAGGGCCTTAAATTCTCTATACATGACAGTGAATATTTTAAAGACAATAGCTTGAAACTTATCTTTCTCATACAGTTTATTTAATGTTTCAAAAGCCTCTTCAAAAATGCACTGTATATTCATTTTCTATCTGTTACACACGAAGACGGAGACCAGCCAGATTCAGAAGACTGTGAGCTGCCTAAAGCCGCAACCAAACAGCTTTCCAAACAATGATCTGGACCTGAAACATCCAGAGCCTGAAAGGGTAAATATAATCCAGTGTACCACTTAATGAACTAATAATTTAATCTATCATCATTCTTTATGGATGCTGTGTGTGTGTGTGTTTGGCAGTCACCTGGGTGTGATGTGATTTACATGGACCGTGGCTTGTAGGTCCTTTTCATTGTTTCAAAGTGCAAGTCTGGATAACATCTGAGTGTGTGTGTGTGTGTGTGTGTGTTAACCACCCAAATGTGACTTAGGAGGACCACACTGTTATTGGGGGACTCCGTCAAAGTTTGCTTCATGGTGACATCACTCTGGTTTTAGGAGGGGTCTTCTCGTATGTCTTGACAGTTTGACCTACAGCATGCAGAGCTGACTGCATGTGCTTTGTTTCTATGTTGAAATTTTTTGAAACTCAGGCTTGAACATTAAGATAGATAGTACTATACAACTTCTTAACTTGTTTTAGGCACTTTTTACTGCTGTAATGCATGGGCTCTCTCTGGCTGTGTACTCTGGCTTCTTCCCACAGTCCAAAGATGTAGCTTATGGGGTTAGGTTAACTGGTGATTCAAAACTGCCCTTTGGTGTGAATGCAAATGCTTGTCCTTCCATGTTAGACTGGCGATCTGTCCAGGTTGTACTGCCCTATGGTAGCTGGTATAGGCCCCAAAACTGCTACCCCACAATCCTGATAAGGATAAGTGGAAGAGGATGGATGATTGCAAAGGAATCAGTTGTTAATTATTGTAGCCAGTATTTTTTTCAGAAGAAAACATTTCTTGAGTGGAAAGCCCCCCCCCCACACACACACACACACACATGCAAATTAAAGACAGAAGCACAGGACTGCCCAGTACAGTTGCAAGAAGAGCACTTGGTCTAATCTTTGTGCCATCTTTTCTTTGTTGCAGGATCTTGATGAAGAAATGCCTCAGCAAGGCTCAGAAGCCATGCATTCTTCTTCAGTGCAAGATTTTGAAGAGGTAACATTGACCTAGGACAGATTTTAATGAATGTTTCTCATGCACGATGTGTACCTTACGCTATTTGCCGATAGTGAAATGGTCTATTCATCCTCTTGAGTGATGCATTTTTAGTAACTGTCAGATTACTGTTCTTTTGTCTTCATTCTCTATCTGTTACACACGAAGACTGAGACCAGCCAGATTCAGAAGACTGTGAGCTGCCTAAAGCCACAACCAAACAGCTTTCCAAACAATGATCTGGACCTGAAACATCCAGAGCCTGAAAGGGTAAATATAATCCAGTGTACCACTTAATGAACTAATAATTTAATCTATCATCATTCTTTATGGATGCTGTGTGTGTGTTTGTGTTTGGCAGTCACCTGGGTGTGATGTGATTTACATGGACTGTGGCTTGTAGGTCCTTTTCATTGTTTCAAAGTGCAAGTCTGGATAACATCTGAGTGTGTGTGTGTGTGTGTTAACCACCCAAATGTGACTTAGGAGGACCACACTGTTATTGGGAGACTCCGTCAAAGTTTGCTTCATGGTGACATCACTCTGGTTTTAGGAGGGGTCTTCTCGTATTTCTTGACAGTTTGACCTACAGCATGCAGAACTGACTACATGTGCTTTGTTTCTATGTGGTTTGAAACTCAGGCTTGAACATTAAGATAGATAGTACTATACAACTTAACTTGTTTTAGGCACTTTTTACTGCTGGTAGTGCATGGGCTCTCTCGCTGTGTACTCTGGCTTCTTCCCACAGTCCAAAGATGTAGCTTATGGGGTTAGGTTAACTGGTGATTCAAAACTGCCCTTTGGTGTGAATGCAAATGCTTGTCCTTCCATGTTAGACTGGTGATCTGTCCAGGTTGTACTGCCCTATGGTAGCTGGTATAGGCCCCAAAACTGCTACCCCACAATCCTGATAAGGATAAGTGGAAGAGGATGGATGATTGCAAAGGAATCAGTTGTTAACTATTGTAGCCAGTATTTTTTTCAGAAGAAAACATTTCTTGAGTGGAAAGCCCCCCCCCCACACACACACACACACACATGCAAATTAAAGACAGAAGCACAGGCCTGCCCAGTACAGTTGCAAGAAGAGCACTTGGTCTAATCTTTGTGCCATCTTTTCTTTGTTGCAGGATCTTGATGAAGAAATGCCTCAGCAAGGCTCAGAAGCCATGCATTCTTCTTCAGTGCAAGATTTTGAAGAGGTAACATTGACCTAGGACAGATTTTAATGAATGTTTCTCATGCACGATGTGTACCTTACGCTATTTGCCGATAGTGAAATGGTCTATTCATCCTCTTGAGTGATGCATTTTTAGTAACTGTCAGATTACTGTTCTTTTGTCTTCATTCTCTATCTGTTACACACGAAGACTGAGACCAGCCAGATTCAGAAGACTGTGAGCTGCCTAAAGCCGCAACCAAACAGCTTTCCAAACAATGATCTGGACCTGAAACATCCAGAGCCTGAAAGGGTAAATATAATCCAGTGTACCACTTAATGAACTAATAATTTAATCTATCATCATTCTTTATGGATGCTGTGTGTGTGTGTGTTTGGCAGTCACCTGGGTGTGATGTGATTTACATGGACCGTGGCTTGTAGGTCCTTTTCATTGTTTCAAAGTGCAAGTCTGGATAACATCTGAGTGTGTGTGTGTGTGTGTGTTAACCACCCAAATGTGACTTAGGAGGACCACACTGTTATTGGGGGACTCCGTCAAAGTTTGCTTCATGGTGACATCACTCTGGTTTTAGGAGGGGTCTTCTCGTATGTCTTGACAGTTTGACCTACAGCATGCAGAGCTGACTGCATGTGCTTTGTTTCTATGTTGAAATTTTTTGAAACTCAGGCTTGAACATTAAGATAGATAGTACTATACAACTTCTTAACTTGTTTTAGGCACTTTTTACTGCTGTAATGCATGGGCTCTCTCTGGCTGTGTACTCTGGCTTCTTCCCACAGTCCAAAGATGTAGCTTATGGGGTTAGGTTAACTGGTGATTCAAAACTGCCCTTTGGTGTGAATGCAAATGCTTGTCCTTCCATGTTAGACTGGCGATCTGTCCAGGTTGTACTGCCCTATGGTAGCTGGTATAGGCCCCAAAACTGCTACCCCACAATCCTGATAAGGATAAGTGGAAGAGGATGGATGATTGCAAAGGAATCAGTTGTTAATTATTGTAGCCAGTATTTTTTTCAGAAGAAAACATTTCTTGAGTGGAAAGCCCCCCCCCACACACACACACACACACACATGCAAATTAAAGACAGAAGCACAGGACTGCCCAGTACAGTTGCAAGAAGAGCACTTGGTCTAATCTTTGTGCCATCTTTTCTTTGTTGCAGGATCTTGATGAAGAAATGCCTCAGCAAGGCTCAGAAGCCATGCATTCTTCTTCAGTGCAAGATTTTGAAGAGGTAACATTGACCTAGGACAGATTTTAATGAATGTTTCTCATGCACGATGTGTACCTTACGCTATTTGCCGATAGTGAAATGGTCTATTCATCCTCTTGAGTGATGCATTTTTAGTAACTGTCAGATTACTGTTCTTTTGTCTTCATTCTCTATCTGTTACACACGAAGACTGAGACCAGCCAGATTCAGAAGACTGTGAGCTGCCTAAAGCCACAACCAAACAGCTTTCCAAACAATGATCTGGACCTGAAACATCCAGAGCCTGAAAGGGTAAATATAATCCAGTGTACCACTTAATGAACTAATAATTTAATCTATCATCATTCTTTATGGATGCTGTGTGTGTGTGTGTTTGGCAGTCACCTGGGTGTGATGTGATTTACATGGACCGTGGCTTGTAGGTCCTTTTCATTGTTTCAAAGTGCAAGTCTGGATAACATCTGAGTGTGTGTGTGTGTGTGTGTTAACCACCCAAATGTGACTTAGGAGGACCACACTGTTATTGGGGGACTCCGTCAAAGTTTGCTTCATGGTGACATCACTCTGGTTTTAGGAGGGGTCTTCTCGTATGTCTTGACAGTTTGACCTACAGCATGCAGAGCTGACTGCATGTGCTTTGTTTCTATGTTGAAATTTTTTGAAACTCAGGCTTGAACATTAAGATAGATAGTACTATACAACTTCTTAACTTGTTTTAGGCACTTTTTACTGCTGTAATGCATGGGCTCTCTCTGGCTGTGTACTCTGGCTTCTTCCCACAGTCCAAAGATGTAGCTTATGGGGTTAGGTTAACTGGTGATTCAAAACTGCCCTTTGGTGTGAATGCAAATGCTTGTCCTTCCATGTTAGACTGGCGATCTGTCCAGGTTGTACTGCCCTATGGTAGCTGGTATAGGCCCCAAAACTGCTACCCCACAATCCTGATAAGGATAAGTGGAAGAGGATGGATGATTGCAAAGGAATCAGTTGTTAATTATTGTAGCCAGTATTTTTTTCAGAAGAAAACATTTCTTGAGTGGAAAGCCCCCCCCCACACACACACACACACATGCAAATTAAAGACAGAAGCACAGGACTGCCCAGTACAGTTGCAAGAAGAGCACTTGGTCTAATCTTTGTGCCATCTTTTCTTTGTTGCAGGATCTTGATGAAGAAATGCCTCAGCAAGGCTCAGAAGCCATGCATTCTTCTTCAGTGCAAGATTTTGAAGAGGTAACATTGACCTAGGACAGATTTTAATGAATGTTTCTCATGCACGATGTGTACCTTACGCTATTTGCCGATAGTGAAATGGTTTATTCATCCTCTTGAGTGATGCATTTTTAGTAACTGTCAGATTACTGTTCTTTTGTCTTCATTCTCTATCTGTTACACACGAAGACTGAGACCAGCCAGATTCAGAAGACTGTGAGCTGCCTAAAGCCACAACCAAACAGCTTTCCAAACAATGATCTGGACCTGAAACATCCAGAGCCTGAAAGGGTAAATATAATCCAGTGTACCACTTAATGAACTAATAATTTAATCTATCATCATTCTTTATGGATGCTGTGTGTGTGTGTGTTTGGCAGTCACCTGGGTGTGATGTGATTTACATGGACCGTGGCTTGTAGGTCCTTTTCATTGTTTCAAAGTGCAAGTCTGGATAACATCTGAGTGTGTGTGTGTGTGTGTGTGTTAACCACCCAAATGTGACTTAGGAGGACCACACTGTTATTGGGGGACTCCGTCAAAGTTTGCTTCATGGTGACATCACTCTGGTTTTAGGAGGGGTCTTCTCGTATGTCTTGACAGTTTGACCTACAGCATGCAGAGCTGACTGCATGTGCTTTGTTTCTATGTTGAAATTTTTTGAAACTCAGGCTTGAACATTAAGATAGATAGTACTATACAACTTCTTAACTTGTTTTAGGCACTTTTTACTGCTGTAATGCATGGGCTCTCTCTGGCTGTGTACTCTGGCTTCTTCCCACAGTCCAAAGATGTAGCTTATGGGGTTAGGTTAACTGGTGATTCAAAACTGCCCTTTGGTGTGAATGCAAATGCTTGTCCTTCCATGTTAGACTGGCGATCTGTCCAGGTTGTACTGCCCTATGGTAGCTGGTATAGGCCCCAAAACTGCTACCCCACAATCCTGATAAGGATAAGTGGAAGAGGATGGATGATTGCAAAGGAATCAGTTGTTAATTATTGTAGCCAGTATTTTTTTCAGAAGAAAACATTTCTTGAGTGGAAAGCCCCCCCCCCACACACACACACACACACATGCAAATTAAAGACAGAAGCACAGGACTGCCCAGTACAGTTGCAAGAAGAGCACTTGGTCTAATCTTTGTGCCATCTTTTCTTTGTTGCAGGATCTTGATGAAGAAATGCCTCAGCAAGGCTCAGAAGCCATGCATTCTTCTTCAGTGCAAGATTTTGAAGAGGTAACATTGACCTAGGACAGATTTTAATGAATGTTTCTCATGCACGATGTGTACCTTACGCTATTTGCCGATAGTGAAATGGTCTATTCATCCTCTTGAGTGATGCATTTTTAGTAACTGTCAGATTACTGTTCTTTTGTCTTCATTCTCTATCTGTTACACACGAAGACTGAGACCAGCCAGATTCAGAAGACTGTGAGCTGCCTAAAGCCACAACCAAACAGCTTTCCAAACAATGATCTGGACCTGAAACATCCAGAGCCTGAAAGGGTAAATATAATCCAGTGTACCACTTAATGAACTAATAATTTAATCTATCATCATTCTTTATGGATGCTGTGTGTGTGTTTGTGTTTGGCAGTCACCTGGGTGTGATGTGATTTACATGGACTGTGGCTTGTAGGTCCTTTTCATTGTTTCAAAGTGCAAGTCTGGATAACATCTGAGTGTGTGTGTGTGTGTGTTAACCACCCAAATGTGACTTAGGAGGACCACACTGTTATTGGGAGACTCCGTCAAAGTTTGCTTCATGGTGACATCACTCTGGTTTTAGGAGGGGTCTTCTCGTATTTCTTGACAGTTTGACCTACAGCATGCAGAACTGACTACATGTGCTTTGTTTCTATGTGGTTTGAAACTCAGGCTTGAACATTAAGATAGATAGTACTATACAACTTAACTTGTTTTAGGCACTTTTTACTGCTGGTAGTGCATGGGCTCTCTCGCTGTGTACTCTGGCTTCTTCCCACAGTCCAAAGATGTAGCTTATGGGGTTAGGTTAACTGGTGATTCAAAACTGCCCTTTGGTGTGAATGCAAATGCTTGTCCTTCCATGTTAGACTGGTGATCTGTCCAGGTTGTACTGCCCTATGGTAGCTGGTATAGGCCCCAAAACTGCTACCCCACAATCCTGATAAGGATAAGTGGAAGAGGATGGATGATTGCAAAGGAATCAGTTGTTAACTATTGTAGCCAGTATTTTTTTCAGAAGAAAACATTTCTTGAGTGGAAAGCCCCCCCCCCACACACACACACACACATGCAAATTAAAGACAGAAGCACAGGCCTGCCCAGTACAGTTGCAAGAAGAGCACTTGGTCTAATCTTTGTGCCATCTTTTCTTTGTTGCAGGATCTTGATGAAGAAATGCCTCAGCAAGGCTCAGAAGCCATGCATTCTTCTTCAGTGCAAGATTTTGAAGAGGTAACATTGACCTAGGACAGATTTTAATGAATGTTTCTCATGCACGATGTGTACCTTACGCTATTTGCCGATAGTGAAATGGTCTATTCATCCTCTTGAGTGATGCATTTTTAGTAACTGTCAGATTACTGTTCTTTTGTCTTCATTCTCTATCTGTTACACACGAAGACTGAGACCAGCCAGATTCAGAAGACTGTGAGCTGCCTAAAGCCGCAACCAAACAGCTTTCCAAACAATGATCTGGACCTGAAACATCCAGAGCCTGAAAGGGTAAATATAATCCAGTGTACCACTTAATGAACTAATAATTTAATCTATCATCATTCTTTATGGATGCTGTGTGTGTGTGTGTTTGGCAGTCACCTGGGTGTGATGTGATTTACATGGACCGTGGCTTGTAGGTCCTTTTCATTGTTTCAAAGTGCAAGTCTGGATAACATCTGAGTGTGTGTGTGTGTGTGTGTTAACCACCCAAATGTGACTTAGGAGGACCACACTGTTATTGGGGGACTCCGTCAAAGTTTGCTTCATGGTGACATCACTCTGGTTTTAGGAGGGGTCTTCTCGTATGTCTTGACAGTTTGACCTACAGCATGCAGAGCTGACTGCATGTGCTTTGTTTCTATGTTGAAATTTTTTGAAACTCAGGCTTGAACATTAAGATAGATAGTACTATACAACTTCTTAACTTCTTTTAGGCACTTTTTACTGCTGTAATGCATGGGCTCTCTCTGGCTGTGTACTCTGGCTTCTTCCCACAGTCCAAAGATGTAGCTTATGGGGTTAGGTTAACTGGTGATTCAAAACTGCCCTTTGGTGTGAATGCAAATGCTTGTCCTTCCATGTTAGACTGGCGATCTGTCCAGGTTGTACTGCCCTATGGTAGCTGGTATAGGCCCCAAAACTGCTACCCCACAATCCTGATAAGGATAAGTGGAAGAGGATGGATGATTGCAAAGGAATCAGTTGTTAATTATTGTAGCCAGTATTTTTTTCAGAAGAAAACATTTCTTGAGTGGAAAGCCCCCCCCCACACACACACACACACACACATGCAAATTAAAGACAGAAGCACAGGACTGCCCAGTACAGTTGCAAGAAGAGCACTTGGTCTAATCTTTGTGCCATCTTTTCTTTGTTGCAGGATCTTGATGAAGAAATGCCTCAGCAAGGCTCAGAAGCCATGCATTCTTCTTCAGTGCAAGATTTTGAAGAGGTAACATTGACCTAGGACAGATTTTAATGAATGTTTCTCATGCACGATGTGTACCTTACGCTATTTGCCGATAGTGAAATGGTCTATTCATCCTCTTGAGTGATGCATTTTTAGTAACTGTCAGATTACTGTTCTTTTGTCTTCATTCTCTATCTGTTACACACGAAGACTGAGACCAGCCAGATTCAGAAGACTGTGAGCTGCCTAAAGCCACAACCAAACAGCTTTCCAAACAATGATCTGGACCTGAAACATCCAGAGCCTGAAAGGGTAAATATAATCCAGTGTACCACTTAATGAACTAATAATTTAATCTATCATCATTCTTTATGGATGCTGTGTGTGTGTGTGTTTGGCAGTCACCTGGGTGTGATGTGATTTACATGGACCGTGGCTTGTAGGTCCTTTTCATTGTTTCAAAGTGCAAGTCTGGATAACATCTGAGTGTGTGTGTGTGTGTGTGTTAACCACCCAAATGTGACTTAGGAGGACCACACTGTTATTGGGGGACTCCGTCAAAGTTTGCTTCATGGTGACATCACTCTGGTTTTAGGAGGGGTCTTCTCGTATGTCTTGACAGTTTGACCTACAGCATGCAGAGCTGACTGCATGTGCTTTGTTTCTATGTTGAAATTTTTTGAAACTCAGGCTTGAACATTAAGATAGATAGTACTATACAACTTCTTAACTTGTTTTAGGCACTTTTTACTGCTGTAATGCATGGGCTCTCTCTGGCTGTGTACTCTGGCTTCTTCCCACAGTCCAAAGATGTAGCTTATGGGGTTAGGTTAACTGGTGATTCAAAACTGCCCTTTGGTGTGAATGCAAATGCTTGTCCTTCCATGTTAGACTGGCGATCTGTCCAGGTTGTACTGCCCTATGGTAGCTGGTATAGGCCCCAAAACTGCTACCCCACAATCCTGATAAGGATAAGTGGAAGAGGATGGATGATTGCAAAGGAATCAGTTGTTAATTATTGTAGCCAGTATTTTTTTCAGAAGAAAACATTTCTTGAGTGGAAAGCCCCCCCCCACACACACACACACACATGCAAATTAAAGACAGAAGCACAGGACTGCCCAGTACAGTTGCAAGAAGAGCACTTGGTCTAATCTTTGTGCCATCTTTTCTTTGTTGCAGGATCTTGATGAAGAAATGCCTCAGCAAGGCTCAGAAGCCATGCATTCTTCTTCAGTGCAAGATTTTGAAGAGGTAACATTGACCTAGGACAGATTTTAATGAATGTTTCTCATGCACGATGTGTACCTTACGCTATTTGCCGATAGTGAAATGGTTTATTCATCCTCTTGAGTGATGCATTTTTAGTAACTGTCAGATTACTGTTCTTTTGTCTTCATTCTCTATCTGTTACACACGAAGACTGAGACCAGCCAGATTCAGAAGACTGTGAGCTGCCTAAAGCCACAACCAAACAGCTTTCCAAACAATGATCTGGACCTGAAACATCCAGAGCCTGAAAGGGTAAATATAATCCAGTGTACCACTTAATGAACTAATAATTTAATCTATCATCATTCTTTATGGATGCTGTGTGTGTGTGTGTTTGGCAGTCACCTGGGTGTGATGTGATTTACATGGACCGTGGCTTGTAGGTCCTTTTCATTGTTTCAAAGTGCAAGTCTGGATAACATCTGAGTGTGTGTGTGTGTGTGTGTGTTAACCACCCAAATGTGACTTAGGAGGACCACACTGTTATTGGGGGACTCCGTCAAAGTTTGCTTCATGGTGACATCACTCTGGTTTTAGGAGGGGTCTTCTCGTATGTCTTGACAGTTTGACCTACAGCATGCAGAGCTGACTGCATGTGCTTTGTTTCTATGTTGAAATTTTTTGAAACTCAGGCTTGAACATTAAGATAGATAGTACTATACAACTTCTTAACTTGTTTTAGGCACTTTTTACTGCTGTAATGCATGGGCTCTCTCTGGCTGTGTACTCTGGCTTCTTCCCACAGTCCAAAGATGTAGCTTATGGGGTTAGGTTAACTGGTGATTCAAAACTGCCCTTTGGTGTGAATGCAAATGCTTGTCCTTCCATGTTAGACTGGCGATCTGTCCAGGTTGTACTGCCCTATGGTAGCTGGTATAGGCCCCAAAACTGCTACCCCACAATCCTGATAAGGATAAGTGGAAGAGGATGGATGATTGCAAAGGAATCAGTTGTTAATTATTGTAGCCAGTATTTTTTTCAGAAGA
Organism: Aulonocara stuartgranti; assembly: GCF_965226115.1. Classification (NCBI taxonomy): domain Eukaryota; kingdom Metazoa; phylum Chordata; class Actinopteri; order Cichliformes; family Cichlidae; genus Aulonocara; species Aulonocara stuartgranti. The sequence goes on along the minus strand of NC_138944.1, from coordinate 28,552,771 downwards.
AAACATTTCTTGAGTGGAAAGCCCCCCCCCCCCCCCCCCCACACACACACACACACACACACATGCAAATTAAAGACAGAAGCACAGGACTGCCCAGTACAGTTGCAAGAAGAGCACTTGGTCTAATCTTTGTGCCATCTTTTCTTTGTTGCAGGATCTTGATGAAGAAATGCCTCAGCAAGGCTCAGAAGCCATGCATTCTTCTTCAGTGCAAGATTTTGAAGAGGTAACATTGACCTAGGACAGATTTTAATGAATGTTTCTCATGCACGATGTGTACCTTACGCTATTTGCCGATAGTGAAATGGTCTATTCATCCTCTTGAGTGATGCATTTTTAGTAACTGTCAGATTACTGTTCTTTTGTCTTCATTCTCTATCTGTTACACACGAAGACTGAGACCAGCCAGATTCAGAAGACTGTGAGCTGCCTAAAGCCGCAACCAAACAGCTTTCCAAACAATGATCTGGACCTGAAACATCCAGAGCCTGAAAGGGTAAATATAATCCAGTGTACCACTTAATGAACTAATAATTTAATCTATCATCATTCTTTATGGATGCTGTGTGTGTGTGTGTTTGGCAGTCACCTGGGTGTGATGTGATTTACATGGACCGTGGCTTGTAGGTCCTTTTCATTGTTTCAAAGTGCAAGTCTGGATAACATCTGAGTGTGAGTGTGTGTGTGTGTGTGTGTTAACCACCCAAATGTGACTTAGGAGGACCACACTGTTATTGGGGGACTCCGTCAAAGTTTGCTTCATGGTGACATCACTCTGGTTTTAGGAGGGGTCTTCTCGTATGTCTTGACAGTTTGACCTACAGCATGCAGAGCTGACTGCATGTGCTTTGTTTCTATGTTGAAATTTTTTGAAACTCAGGCTTGAACATTAAGATAGATAGTACTATACAACTTCTTAACTTGTTTTAGGCACTTTTTACTGCTGTAATGCATGGGCTCTCTCTGGCTGTGTACTCTGGCTTCTTCCCACAGTCCAAAGATGTAGCTTATGGGGTTAGGTTAACTGGTGATTCAAAACTGCCCTTTGGTGTGAATGCAAATGCTTGTCCTTCCATGTTAGACTGGCGATCTGTCCAGGTTGTACTGCCCTATGGTAGCTGGTATAGGCCCCAAAACTGCTACCCCACAATCCTGATAAGGATAAGTGGAAGAGGATGGATGATTGCAAAGGAATCAGTTGTTAATTATTGTAGCCAGTATTTTTTTCAGAAGAAAACATTTCTTGAGTGGAAAGCCCCCCCCCCCCCCCCCACACACACACACACACACACATGCAAATTAAAGACAGAAGCACAGGACTGCCCAGTACAGTTGCAAGAAGAGCACTTGGTCTAATCTTTGTGCCATCTTTTCTTTGTTGCAGGATCTTGATGAAGAAATGCCTCAGCAAGGCTCAGAAGCCATGCATTCTTCTTCAGTGCAAGATTTTGAAGAGGTAACATTGACCTAGGACAGATTTTAATGAATGTTTCTCATGCACGATGTGTACCTTACGCTATTTGCCGATAGTGAAATGGTTTATTCATCCTCTTGAGTGATGCATTTTTAGTAACTGTCAGATTACTGTTCTTTTGTCTTCATTCTCTATCTGTTACACACGAAGACTGAGACCAGCCAGATTCAGAAGACTGTGAGCTGCCTAAAGCCACAACCAAACAGCTTTCCAAACAATGATCTGGACCTGAAACATCCAGAGCCTGAAAGGGTAAATATAATCCAGTGTACCACTTAATGAACTAATAATTTAATCTATCATCATTCTTTATGGATGCTGTGTGTGTGTGTGTTTGGCAGTCACCTGGGTGTGATGTGATTTACATGGACCGTGGCTTGTAGGTCCTTTTCATTGTTTCAAAGTGCAAGTCTGGATAACATCTGAGTGTGTGTGTGTGTGTGTGTTAACCACCCAAATGTGACTTAGGAGGACCACACTGTTATTGGGGGACTCCGTCAAAGTTTGCTTCATGGTGACATCACTCTGGTTTTAGGAGGGGTCTTCTCGTATGTCTTGACAGTTTGACCTACAGCATGCAGAGCTGACTGCATGTGCTTTGTTTCTATGTTGAAATTTTTTGAAACTCAGGCTTGAACATTAAGATAGATAGTACTATACAACTTCTTAACTTGTTTTAGGCACTTTTTACTGCTGTAATGCATGGGCTCTCTCTGGCTGTGTACTCTGGCTTCTTCCCACAGTCCAAAGATGTAGCTTATGGGGTTAGGTTAACTGGTGATTCAAAACTGCCCTTTGGTGTGAATGCAAATGCTTGTCCTTCCATGTTAGACTGGCGATCTGTCCAGGTTGTACTGCCCTATGGTAGCTGGTATAGGCCCCAAAACTGCTACCCCACAATCCTGATAAGGATAAGTGGAAGAGGATGGATGATTGCAAAGGAATCAGTTGTTAATTATTGTAGCCAGTATTTTTTTCAGAAGAAAACATTTCTTGAGTGGAAAGCCCCCCCCCCCCCACACACACACACACACACACACACACACACATGCAAATTAAAGACAGAAGCACAGGACTGCCCAGTACAGTTGCAAGAAGAGCACTTGGTCTAATCTTTGTGCCATCTTTTCTTTGTTGCAGGATCTTGATGAAGAAATGCCTCAGCAAGGCTCAGAAGCCATGCATTCTTCTTCAGTGCAAGATTTTGAAGAGGTAACATTGACCTAGGACAGATTTTAATGAATGTTTCTCATGCACGATGTGTACCTTACGCTATTTGCCGATAGTGAAATGGTCTATTCATCCTCTTGAGTGATGCATTTTTAGTAACTGTCAGATTACTGTTCTTTTGTCTTCATTCTCTATCTGTTACACACGAAGACTGAGACCAGCCAGATTCAGAAGACTGTGAGCTGCCTAAAGCCGCAACCAAACAGCTTTCCAAACAATGATCTGGACCTGAAACATCCAGAGCCTGAAAGGGTAAATATAATCCAGTGTACCACTTAATGAACTAATAATTTAATCTATCATCATTCTTTATGGATGCTGTGTGTGTGTGTGTGTGTTTGGCAGTCACCTGGGTGTGATGTGATTTACATGGACGAAGTTTATTAGTTGATATCTGCAACTGAATTGAAAACACACCTTTCCAACTGTCCAAAACAAATAAATGTTGCAATATTTTGCTAACAGTGTCACAATCATCGTCTGGTGTGCACAACAATATCATCTTTGGACAAGTGCATTCAGTGTGTGGGACCGGTTTCCTCCCTCAAGTGGCTTGGCTTTAAGTGCAAAGGTGAGACATTTAGTGAATAGGTACAGTGTATAGTAAAAAGCATTAATAGAGTTCAACAAGTTAAGACGTGCTGAAATGAACACTGCTCCCTTTTTAATTAATGGGTGGTCACGTCTAATTAAAGAAATGCAGTATTACCTCATTGGTGCAGGACCTTGTAAAAATGGTATACTTGGGATTGTCCTCAATTCCCCATTCCATAACATAAACTGCTCAAAATAATAAAGGGAACACTTAAACAATGCGATGTTACTCCAAGTCAGTCACACTTCTGTGAAATCAAACTGTTCACTTAGGAAGTAACACTGACAACCAGTTTCACATGCTGTTTTGCAAATAGAGTAGACAACAAGTGGAAATTATAGTCAATTCACCATAATAAAGGACTGGTTCTGCAGGTGGTGACCACAGACCACTTCTCAGCACCTATGCTTTCTGGCTGATGTTATGGTCACTTTTGAATGCTGGCGGTGATTTCATTTTAGTGGTAGCATGAGACAGTCTACAACCCACACAAGGGGCTCAGGTAGTGCAGCTCATCTAGCGTAGCACATCAATGTGAGCTGTGGCAAGAAGGTTTGCTGTGTCTGTTAGTGTAGTGTCCAGAGCATGGAGGTGCTACCTGGATGTGGAGTAGGCCATAGGAGGGCAACAACCCAGCAGCAGGACCGCTACCTCCACCTTTGTGCAAGGAGGAACAAGAGGAGCCCTGCAAAATGACCTCAAACAGGCCACAAATGTGCATCTGTCTGCTCAAATGGTCAGAAACTGACTTCATGAGGGTGGCTTGAGGGTCCAGCATCCACAGGTGGGGATTGAGCTTGCAGTCCAACACCATGCAGGATGTTTGGCATTTGCCAGAAAACACAAAGTTTGGCAACTTCAGCACGGGCACCCTATGCTCCTCACAGCTGAAAGGAGGTTCAAACTGAGCACGTGACAGTCTGGAGATGCCGTGGGGAATGTTCTGCTGCCTGCAACATCCTCCAGCATGATCATATTGGCAGTGGGTCAGTAATGGTGAGGGGTGGCATTTCTGTGCCTGCCAGAGAGCCTGACTGTCATTGGGTAACAAGATGAGGTCCTCGGACCCTTTGTGAGACCACATGCTGGTGCATTTGGCCCTGGGGTCCACCTAATGCGAGACGACACTGGGCCTCATGTGGCTGGAGTATGTCAGCAGTTCCTCCATGACAAAGGCATTGATGCTATGGACTGGCCCGCCTGTTCCCCAGACCTGAATCCAATTGAGCACATCTGGGACATCATGTCTCACTCCATCCACCACAAACTGTCCAGGGGTTGGCAGATGCTTTAGTCCAGGTCTTGGAGGAGATCCTTCAGGAGACCATCCGCCACCTCATCCCGAGCATGCCCAGGCATTGTAGGGAAGTCGTACAGGCATCTGGAGGCCACACACATTCAACTACACACTTTCATGCCACTCAACTACCTAAAGAACAAAGTATTTAATAAGAATAATTCCTTCATTCACATCTGGGATGTCCTTTTTTGGGGGGGGGAGGGGGATTAGCAGTGTATGTGTAGTCATTAAAATATCCTTAATGTGAACAGTTTTGTTTTTTGTTTTTTTTTTCAGCATTTGACATTACTGCAATGCTTTGACAAAAAACTACTTCACTTAAATAGAACTGCAAAGCTAAATTAAGTCTATCAAAATGTGTTTCAGTTTGTTTAGGGGTCTGGCACAAATCTTGCCTTGCAAAATTGGCAAATCAGAATTGCCACCAGTCAACACAGGTGTGTATCCCATTCATATTTGGCTTGACTTTTTTTCAGTTTATTTTTTACCTGTCTAAAGTATTGATCAATTAAAAAAACTTTTGTTCTTACATTCCAGAAAGAAGAAATTTCTGAATATTCAGGGGAGGATGGATTGCCACATTCAGTTCTGGATCAAATATCAAGCGATGATGATGGCAACCACAGCATATCAGAAGAAGAATATGTGCCAGATTCAGAGTCATATGATGAAGATTCAGATGAAGACATCTCATTATTGCCAAGCACATCAAAAGGTCTGCTATGCCAAGATGACATCTCCAAAGCGCATGAACAATCAGATTCAACGAATTTAATCCACAACTTGACAAAGGACAAGCCACAAGATAAAAGTGAGCTTTGCGAAACTGAATCAGAAAAAATGACTTTAAGTAAAAGAAATTACTGCTATTTTTGTGGCAAACCACAAGCTAAAATTTCCCGCCACCTGAAAACGCACAAAACGGCTCCTGATGTTGTGCATGCATTTTCCCTGCCTAGAGACTCAAACGAGCGTAAAAGTCTGTTAGAGAAATTGAGAAATAAGGGAAATTTTAAGCATAATGCTGCAGTTTTGCATGGTGGAGTGGGACCACTGAAAGTGAAGAGAAGACCCAAGATTAAAGCAGTAGAGGGAAAGTTTGCTCATTGCTTTTATTGTCAAGGGATGTATGTTCGCAAGGATCTTTGGAGACATGTCCGCAGATGTCCTAACAAACCAAAAGATGACACGGATAAAGAACCTGGAAGAACCAAAGTACTCGGCCTGGCTTTAACTCTGGAGTCTCAGTGTTATCCGCAGGTGTCAAGTGGAGTCTGGAAGGTTCTTGCTGTTATGAAACAAGATGAGATTGCCTCAGCTGTGCGAAATGACTTTACTGTTATTCAGTTTGCCCAGTCCCTCTACAATAAACATGGACAAGACCCTACAAAGTATGATTATATACGACAGAAGCTTCGTGAAGCGGGACGTTTGTTGTTGTGTCTGCGCACAGAATTCTCAGTGCATAACATGGAAGAAGCTATTAAGCCTGCTAATTTCCAGAGAGTTGTGCAAGCAGTAAAGAAAGTTTCAGGTTTTGATGAAGAGACACTGTCATACAAAACTCCAAGCCTTGCGCTGAAACTGGGACATACACTGCATAAAATGTCTGACATTATCCATTGTCGTGCCCTCATGACAGAGGATGAAGCCCTAATCAAGTCCACTGATGCGTTCAAGAAGTTGTATGTCTCCAAATGGTCTGAGATGGTGTCTCACCGTGCCTTGAACACATTGAGTGAGGCAAAGTTTAACAAGCCATCAACATTGCCCTTTACAGAAGATGTTCGGATTCTCCATCACTACCTTCAAAAATCTGCAGAAAGTGCCTTTTGCAGCTTGGAGAACGAAGCCACAGCTCAGAATTATGCCCAACTTGCACAAGTTACACTCTCACAAATCATTGTGTTCAACCGAAGACGTTCTGGAGAGGTTTCAAAGATGCGCCTCAAAAGTTTTCTTGAAAGAGACAAAACAGCACTCCACACAGATGTTGCCATGGGGCTCTCAGAAATGGAACAGAGACTCTGTAACTATTTCTGTAGAATAGAAATAATGGGAAAAAGGGACAGAAATGTTCCAGTTCTGCTAACACCAAGCATGCTGGATGCTCTGTCACTACTGGTTAGTAGGAGGCCTGACTGTGGTATTTGTGCCACTAATATCTACCTCTTTGCAAGACCCCGATCAATGAGTCATTACAGAGGAATGGACTCCTTGCGTGTTCATGCACACCAGTGTGGAGCAAAGCAGCCTGAGTATCTAAGATCGACACAGCTCAGAAAACATGTTGCCACACTCTCACAAGTCCTTAATTTGAAAAACAACGAACTTGATCAGGTTGCAGATTTCCTGGGTCATGATATCCGCGTTCACCGCGAATTCTACAGATTACCAGTTCCCACAACACAGCTGGCCAAGATTTCCAAACTGCTTTTAACACTGGAAAAAGGACAACTTTCCCAGATCCAGGGGAAATCACTGGATGAGATCAAAATAGAAGGTTTGTATTGAAAGGAGCAAATATTAGGGCAGTAGTTGAATATTATGCTTTATCAACAGAATTAAAACCTAAAAGCACAGACCATTCTGTTAAATGTCCATGATTTAAGGTTCTTGAAGTCTATTGTTTCATCACTTTGCAACATTTGGCAAACTGCAGAGTGGTGGCCTTAAATAGTAAAACTATGTACTATAATTTCCAGTATTTGTTCTGTATTTTGTCATATCTCGTTGTTAATGTGAGGTTTTTGGGGGGTTTGTGTTTGGTTTTTTGGGGGGGTTTTCCCACAATTTCTCAGATGAAATTGCATTAAGTGATGCTGAAACAAAGGACAGTGAGAGTGAATCAGATGATGATGACACAGCACTCACAATGTTGGCGTGTGGCACCAGTGAGCCTGTACATGCAGTAGCTGATTCCACAAACACAGCGCAGCTCCAAGACACTGTAGATTGTGGTAAGTTACCACTAGCTTGGTTTCTGTGGATAAAATGTTTGTTACAAATATTAAAACTTAATCAAATTGTGTAATCAGCAGATGAAGGACCACTCACAATGCCTGCAGCAAGTGAGACTGCTGCTCCCTCTGAAGGTAAGGGGTGCAGTTGGTTCTCTAAGCTTATTATTGTTTCATCACTTTGCAACATATGGCAAACTGCAGAGTGGTGGCAAAAAGTCACTTGGATGAGTGACAAAATGTTTCTCCCACTGAAAACGCTACGTCCAGATTAACAGAATCAACGTTTTGGGATTTACTTACCTGGATGATTGAGCATGCATCAAGAGACTTTTATTCAACTTTTTATTCAGTCTTTTATTCACAGCGGAACACTAAATGTCTCATTTTAGAAATTTGATAAATTTTCAAAGAGAATTTTAGCTCGTTTTGATATTGATGGTAGCAACACATTTCAGAAGTTAGTACAGGGTAGCATCCATTCTTTTAACCACCAAATGTTTTTTGTTTTTTTTTGTTTGGTTTTTTGTTTGTTTTAACTACTACTACTTTATATATCTTCCAGAGAAAAATGCTGCTCAATCCCACAATTCCCGAAGAGCTCCCAAAAACATGTGGTCCAAGGCTGAGGTTGCTGCAGTGATGAGGCATTTTAAAGACCACATAAACGAAGGGAAACTAGCCACCAAAAATGAATGCAGTCATTGCAAATTGGTAGAAGATCCGGTGTTGGCAGGAAGAACAGTTCAAAACATAAGAGATTTTGTAAGAAACAGAGGATTAACTGCAAAAAGGCAGAAAAAAATGAACTAAAATAACTGTTTAGAGAGCTGTGGTTTTACATCTTGGTCAGATTGCCAATTGTTGTTAACACTGATGTTCTGTTTAAAGAAAAAAAAGTTCTTGTTAAATACAGAAGTAGTTTGTATTTCATAATTTTTACATTTAATTTATTTAGGTTTTTTTTTGACGGGTTATATTTAAAATAAAAAATTATAAATGCATATTTTCTCCCCTTAATATTTACCTTTAAACTATTAAAATTCATTTTAAATGTTTTTAATTTTTCTGTTTTCTATATTTTTATATTTCTGTGGGAAGCGTGGGCATTTTTGTCCATAGATTTCTTTTTTTATTTATGGTTAAAATTAATGTTCAGATCCAAGAACACTAATAAAATGATGTTCCAGTAATCCTGTGTCCTGTCAGATGTGTATTCATGGTAATGATGAGCTATTTACATATTACATCATTGTCCCTTTAAAGACCCAATATTGTTTTTTTTTGGACCTCATAAAACACATTGTTGTCAAGTGGACAATGTCTCCAGAAAACACAATAGAGTCTGGTTGGTGTGTATCAGTGTATCTAGACTTCTATAGGGAGTGTATGAGGTCTGAAGTGACCCAAATTTTTTTCAGATTTTTTCGAACACTTTAACCTCGCTCCCTTGGCTCTAAGTCCTTTCAAAAGGGTAGTCCACTTAAACCACCACCGGGCGGATTGACGTAGTATAGTCCCGCCATACCACATAGACCCGTATGTGTGTGTAGGTGTGTGTGTGTGTGTGTGTGTGTGTGTGTGTGTGTGTGTGTGTGCACTGTTGAACTCTTTATCTGCAGTGTGCATGCAAGAAGATGCTATCATCTGTGTGATAAACCAGGCTGCTGAACCGAGACACTGTTCTGCTACATCTGAATGGGACAGTGTTCACAGGGCTGCATCAAATGGCATTCATGTGTCTGCCATAATAATCATCATAACAAGTCATTCAAGTGAATCACTCTGTTGGCTCACAGAGACTGATGAGGCGTTTTGATTGAGCTGTTTTGCTCGTTACTCCAGTGGGTAAACTGCGCCCTTAATGATAAAAGGGAGCAAGACGAGAGCGTGGCGTTGATAATGGGGTCAGTTTCTGCATTTGTCCTTTTTTTAAAAAACATTTTATGTGAGAAAAGCTGAGCTTGCAGATTTCCTTTTTTTTCTATTTTAATGGTCATACAGTCTGACGCATTCACAGCTGGAAGTTGCTGAGTTCAACCACAGTCCTCCACTGTTGTCCACTGACTAGTAACATTCGACCAAGTTCTTCATTCAAGGGCACCTTGAGCACAGATAAGAGTGCCTCTCGTTTCCCTGTTCCGCCTCTGCTGATTCTCTCAGCTGGGATTCAAACTGGCACCCTTCCTGATACCAGCTTGCATTTCTAACCTGCTGGACCTCAAATGTGTGTGTGTAATCAAACAGTTAAGGCTCTACTGTAGGCACTCTACAGTATGGCATGTGTTATGCAGAGTTCCCGTTGGATGAGCATTAGATTTTACTTCTTTCTCACTGCCCCGAGCTTCCCATGTGTGTCATGCTGGGCTTCTATCAAGCAGAGAGACGTTTTTCACTGTATAATATTGTAAATGATTAAAAATAGCACAGGGAAGCATGGAAAGAGGGAGAGAGGGAGAGCTGGAACAGTGAATGGTGGGTGGAGTGGATGACTGAGAATAAGCTCTCTTCTATATGTATTTATAGACTCATTATTTGTTGCTTTTGAAGCTAAAACGTGCTTTCCCCTGTGAGTATATGCGTACAGAGTGCGACAGAGGAGATCACACACCGGACGCCCATTTTTTGTTAAATTCGACCGCGTCAATAACAACATTGGCCATTACATAATCTGGTATCTGCAGGGTTTGTGTGATAACCGTCTTGTTGCCTGACTGGCTTGATGCAAAGTGCTATTGGCAGAATTCCTCTACAGGTACGGGGTCTGACAACATAGCGTCCTTAGAGAACGGTGGGGGTGTTGGATCAAAGTGATGCAAACAGACAGGGTGTCATGGAATATGAAGCCTGGAAGGTGAAATTTAAGTGAAAAGAAAAAAAATGAGTGTACTGTGCGTGTTTGAGGGTGAGTACGCATGGGAGGAGGAGGAGGTGGCGGTGGAGTACAAAGACAGTGATGGGAGACTCAGATGAGACTCAGGCACAAAAACCTGGTGAGGAGAATGTGAAATGCTGTGCAGAATGTAAACCAGTAAAGAGAGAGAAAAAACCCCCCACAGCTTTCTTAAAGAAAAATAAGGGGGCGGGGGGACAAAAGCTGATGTCCTGATCACGCAGCAAATGCATTTCTTGTATGTTCCGAATGGATTTCTCCTGGCAGGGCTTGTGCAGTCAGGCAATCCAGGACATATTAGAAAATGATTAAATCATGCAGATGCTGGCCCCCGTAAAAAGCAGACTAAGTCATATGAGTTCTTGCTGGGTCAAGTTTTCTTTCTCAGAGCCTGGAAGGAGGCTTAAGCCCAGCAGGACAATGTGGCACCTACTAAGACTGAAATAATCCAGTCACACTGAAACAGAAAAAAAGGAGTCACAGAGCAATTTTCCCATGATTGTTGCTAATAATGTTACGAGAGCATTAACCAACCCACACCAGCAGCAAACTAACATCTACCTCCTTCTCTTTCACCGCACGTCCAGTTTGCGCAAAAGCCTCGCACCAGCCCTTACTCCTCATCATTAACTCTACCATCATGCACTGTTGAACTCCTCTCTCACTCACTAACAACAAAAAGCTGCAGCAAACAAGCCAGACAAGGTTGGCAACACAAACAATGATAGCATCATCCCCACAATCCCAGCACTGGAACCAGAGCCCATGCACATATCTGCTGCCTAATTAGATCTGCGTGTGATCTAATGTTTGAGTTTAAATCCTTATGAGAGGCGCAAAAGCTCTCTGGTGTGAAATCTGTACGAAGTAGATCTGCTTAATTTAGTAAAAAACATATAAAGTATTTTACATGTTTCAGGACACGCGGGAGGATTACGGTAAAAGGAGCAGTCAGTTCTGAAGTCATCAAGTGTAAAGCAGCCCCAGGGCGCGCTGGCAGGCGCTCCTTTATTTCCGTGTCTTGGCCGACAGGAGGGACATTAACTAATCTATACCTGCAAGTTAAGTGCCTGGTGAGTAAAAGGAGCAGATCTTTATCCTCTCCCACTCAATGTTCACTTATTCAGCTTGGGAAAACTATAAATTAACTGCAAAGTCGCAGCCTGCCCTCTGTTACGTGTCTCTGGTTTATCTGCGTTTTTTACCTGCTGAAACTTTCCGCCGTAGCGTGCCGTGCCGATGCTTATCACAGCCATCACCACAGAAACTAACAAACCCAGCAAGCAGCTCTGGCTTCTACACCATCAGCCGATTATCAGCCAAATATGGGCCTTAACTAAACAGGCAGTATTTGCATTAGTTCATGGTTTTCTTCAAATGATAACGATCTGTGGGATGAACATGCGAGAAGGTATTAAATTCACGACAAATATTTAATTTAATATGAGCAGCATGGAGGATGTGAATGACTAACATGTTTATTTTCACAAGATATAATCTGATTACATCTTGGCAAAAGATATAAAATACCTCTTATGTCAAGGACTTGGGAGCACACGTAGTCTCTGATCTTTCAAGTTATTATGGCTCTTTTAATAACTAAAACTAAGAAGCCCACTTGACATCTGCTTTGCTCTTCAAAGACCATGAAATCTCTGACAGATAAAAGTGAAACTTCAGAGATTCCCTCCATACATGTTTGGGATTTAAAGTACATTTTCACAAAAATCAGACACTTTTAATGGTAAGCATACTGAATGTTCAATAATTGTGTTTACCTTACTGTTCAGGTAAGTAATCACTACCCTGTAGGTAAGTAGTCACTAAACAAGAAGCGATGTGGTGGTTTACTGCTTGTGTGGTTTAGTTTGTTTTTCCATCTATCCAGCAGCAATGCTTTTTAATTTTATCTTGATGATCAGCCACCCTGTTTAGTGTTCTTACAGAGCAGTAATACGTTACACTAATGCTATTACAAGCACAATATCCTAAGGCAACTACTTCACATTAAAAGCTTTCATAAACCAACTTTCTGGTGAGATAATCTTTAGTCTTTTAGTAATGTGAACTAAAAACTTTTATTACTGAAACAAGGAGTTCACAGTACTTTGCTTGAAAATGTTTCCTATTTGAACATACAGTTTCTATGATAAAACATTAGATGATGAGTTAGTAGGGAGCAAAACAATGTGTGGACCCAGCAGCATATGAACGGCTTAACTTCCTAGCCACAGTTGAACGTTTTCCTAGATTCTGTCCCTCAGTGACTGTGGGTGAAACTGAAACTGTGTAAGCCAAAAGGGGCTGAGCAGGGTTTGCAAAGAGGCAGCCTTGTCATCAGAGGTGGGAACACATGATACAAGCAACCGATATCGATAGTCTACTGCTGCTGGGAGTGGATGCATTATGCAGTGTGGCTGTACAATGCCTGGACTCTTTGCAGGCACATCTTTTCAGTTTTTTGAACTCAACATCTAGATTTTTACACATCAAGGTTTTTTTTAGCCTGGCTGTGTTTGGTCATGCAGAGAATGTGTAGCTAGCTACTAGGGGTGGGGGAAAAAATCGATACTGTGTAGTATCGTGATATTTTGTTTGCTAATAATGTATCGATACAGGGACAGCAGAAATCGATATTTTGTTACAAAAAAGGTTTTTGTGCTCTGACTTCAGAGCATGTTGATCCTTTTTCTGAGCAAGAATCCTGACATTCCTTCACTGTCCAAATGTGTTTAACTTTTTTTTTGGCAGCAATAAACATGACAGTTTACTTATTTTAATTTAAGACATGTTTTATTTTAATTAAGTTTAAAACTTTTTTATTTAATGTAAAATTATATTTTGTTTTAATTTACTTTCAAATTCTTCAGTTGCTGAAGGGGCTGCATAGTTTTCATAAATTGCTTAGTTCAGAATAGCTATAATTGTACCAGATGGTTGCATTCAGTTAAGTTGGACTAGACTGTAATACAAACCGTTCAAGTTTGTCAACAATAAAACTGACTGAAATGAGAGAAAGACTGAGTGTGAGACTTTGATATTAGATAAAATGAATATTGATAAAGTTTACCTTTATGTACAGAATCTGAATATCGCAAAATATTTTTAAAAAATTGCAATAATATCGTATCGTGTGTTAAGTATTGTGATAATATCGTATCATGGCATGTTTGGTGATTCCCACCTCTAGTAGCTACAGAATGTACAGTAAATAATAACCACAGCTATTCAAGCAGGAGGTGGTGCAGATGGTTCCAAAGCACAGCATGAAATGAGAAGATGAGTCATGCTGAGGATGTCTGAACTTTATGGAAAGAAAATCTTAAGATAGGAAATTAAAACTTTACAAAGAATTAAAATATAAGTTAACACACACACACATACATAATCAGCTGTTGAGTGTACACCTGTGTGAACAGAAACCTTTTGAGCCTGTTTATAAATGTATGCACGGATGTAACTAACCTTAAGTCAGCAGGCAGTTTGTTCCAAGGAACAGGACCATAGTGAGTGAAAACCCCCTCAGCACACTTAGATTTAATTCTGAGAACTGTTAAAAGAGCTGCACCTGATGACCTGAGAAGTCTAGTTGGATTATAGACACAGAGCAAGTCAGAGATGTGTTGGGGGGGGGGAGAGCCAGTGTGAGCCAAACTGACTTCAGTACTAAGAAAGTATGTTCAAGTGGAATATCTTCAAAGCCGAAGTTGTCCCACTGATGAGGTGGACAATCCAACAAATAGAGTGTTGCAGTAGTCTAATCACCCTTGAAGGCATAGACCAATTTTTCAGTTTGAGATAAGAATTTTCAAACTTTTTATAGATTGTTTACGTGGTTTTTACGAGAGATACTGTCGAAAATGATGCCAGGTTATCTGACATCCTTACTGTGTATCAGAAAAAGAGATATTAAATATGAAACAACTTTTTGGACTTTTCGGACCAACAATATACAAAAGGAATGTGCAAATGATTTCATTAACTTTCTTCTTAAATATCAAGTTAAACAGAAGACAGTTGTTATTCCTCAGTGTAATCGTACAGAGATTTGTGCAGCCCCAGTAAAGCTAGGCATAAAAGACTTCAGCTTCTCATAAAACAAGTGTTTCAAATGGCTTTAGCTCTGATGAAAGCAAAACAGGAAGCTGCGAAATCAACATCTACTGTATACCATCTACAGAAGGGGATGATCTCTTTATTAAGCTCCACAGTGATGAGCCAATTTAGAATCTCCCGACAAAGCCCACGGATATTTAGAAACCTAAAACATTCATTTTCATTTGAGGAAATTGCAAATACCCCTAATTCTGCATAATTCCTGGAAATATTCATTACACTGAGACCAATAACACTGTAACAGATACTCAAGGGGTAATAAACGATCAGAAATAACATTCTGCGGGCACGCGGCCAAGTCACGCAACGCTGAAAAAGGATAAACACTACGTCACACTCCAACACAGAAAGCCCTGCTCCAATGTGGAGCTCTTTGGTTTATTATGCAGCAGCACATCCCAGCACACCAAGATATCTGTACACTTCTCACTTCAGACTGTGAACGGTACAGTAGTAAATCACCGTCTTAACTTGCCTGTTTTGCTGAGCTTGTTGTTGTCTTGAGATCAGTATGAAAACACTGGGACATAAATGACACCTTTGAGAACTAACCCTACACTTATCTTTTATTTCCATTCACAAACTCAAGAAGCTGCTTACTAAAAACACATGATGCCGCTCTGAGGCAACGAGGTCTGCTCTATTTCCACTGTTCCATTATGCTTAAAACTTTGGGTATGAACCCATTTTCACAGAATGCCAAACCAGCTCATTGTCTTTTGTAAAAATAAAAAAAATGTACATGGCTCGTCTTCAAAAACTGAGGAGAAGCCCTGAGTCTTGTGCCACATTATTTAGGAAGGAAAGGAACTGCATGGCACAGCGTCAAGTTTTTGTTCTTATAAAGAAAAAGCAACATAAAAACCATCACAGATTATATTCCATGAGCTAATGTTCCACTTTTGTGAGAATCTGCCAAAAATGTCATTTGAGACCCTTCCTTGTTGCCATTATTTATTTTCCTGTTCAGAATTTCCTTCATCTACTGGAAAACAGGTACAGTTAAGATGATTTATTGGCATTGAGTAGAGCTCACAGCATTGATTCTGCATCCAGCCACGCAGCTCAAAGCGCTCACCATGTGTTGCTGGCTTCACGTTCTCTCACGCTCTGGCCATTTCATGCGCTGACGGAGGGTTTGGCCATGCAGAGGCAGCAGTCCTGCTGCTGCCTGCAATATGTGACAGCATTGCCTGCCAGGTTCTCCACTGAGTATATTTCATTACTTGTTATTTAATTTATCCCCCTGATGCGCAGTTTCTAACAACATTTAGTTTGTGCCATAGAAAAAATAATTCCCACTTATCTATCTATCTATCTATATATATATATCTATATATATATATCTATATCTATAGATATATATATATATATATATCTATCTATATATATATATATAGATTATATATATATCTATATATATATATATATATATATATATATATATATATATATATATATATATATATATATATATATATATAGAGAGAGAGAGAGAGAGAGAGAGAGAGAGAGAGAGAGAGAGAGAGAGAGAGAGAGAGAGAGAGAGAGAGAGAGAGAGAGAGAGAGAGAGAGAGAGAGAGAGAGAGATATTAAAGCACTTTCCTAAGAGGGGATGGTCAGTGGAATATGTGGTCATACAATCATTTCTGATTCAAATTCCCACAGATAAGGTCTGATAACAAAAATGCTGATTAAAGTATGACTGCAAAAGCTTTTGTCTGAATCAATATGTCTGCCAATTTGCACACAATTTGCCAATGGGCTTTGAACATAAAATTGAAAGCAGCTTAAGTTAGTCATGCACGTCTTTGAAAGTTGAATGGAAAAGTAGCAAAGGGGCTTCGGAGGCATGAACTTTGGGGAACCACGTCACTAGCTTCCAGAGGCCTTGTTTGCATTCATGGGAAGGATTTGCGAAGCGCAATTAAGCTGATGATCCTTCCTCTAACTTCCTCTGGAGATTCACGTGTCAGACTTTTCTTAGAGGAGGGACGACGGATGGAAAACGGAAAACATAGCTGAAACATATGGATCATTCAAGCTGGTGTGCAACATTAAAGCTTTGAAGCGACATAAATCAGCCGCATGCTTGGTCGAATTCCTGCAAGTTAATTATGACCTCCTTACATGCAATTAGCTGTAATTAATGGAGCAACTTCAAAAGATGCTGTTTCCTAAATTTATCTCCTCTCTTGTCTCGCACTTTGTCCCACATATCATGCAGCAGAGAGGCTTACAAAATCGCACAGATGTATTTTCAGCCTGAGAGACTAAATCCACCTCAGAACGACTGTGTTGTGAGCAGCTCTAATCCAGCTGTAGCAGAGGGTTCTGCGCGCTTTCTCAAAGTAAGGAGAGCCTGTATATCCTTGTACATCCCATAGGGTCTTCCCGGCGGTCTCGATCCACATGATGGAAATCTATTCTGACCCTAACATTTCTGCAGTACGCGGAATTGTAATGTCAGGGGTGTGTTTAGCAAATCACCCAACTACAGCCTCCAAATGATGACAACCTTGGTACGCGTAGCTGCCAGCTAATGCGCGCAGACCTGAGCATGACAGGAGCCTCTTGGGTTTTCTCAGCAGCGCTCTGTCCTCCGACTATTAAATTATGAGCGTTTTACCACCTCCGCTGAGCAAGGCAAACACCGCTGTGTCAATCTCCTTCAAACTCGGGGGCGCACAATTTAATCCTCAGCCGAAATCATAATTGTATTACTGGTCGATCGTGTATATAAAAAGCCCACGCATATATGACAAAAGTTCCATCATCGGACTGGTAATATCATAACATTTTGGCTGATAGTATCGTTTATTAAACTGAGTTAAATATGGCTGGAATAACGGCGATAAAGGAGAAGCCTGGGAAGCATTAGTGCGAGCAGTTCTGGGTGATGGGCATTCCCCGTCGCTTCACACTGTCAATAATCGCTATAATGTTTCTCTCCGCTTCGCTCTCCTCAGAGGCTGCTTAGCTGACGCGTACTTGACAGTAAATCATAAATCATAAATCAAATCAGCTCCAAAAGTAGGCTATGGCGAGTTGATGTGTGTGACTATTTGGTACAACTGGCCTCTGTAATGAATAAATATCAAAGCAAAAATACTGATGTCAGTAATACAAGTGGGGGTAAAGAAGAAAAACATGGATTGTGTCTTTAGCCTACTGTGCGACAAGCTTGTCGCGAGCGGAAGCATCTTTACGCTTGCTCGGATTTCTAATTATCAGCTCGCTGGTAAAACAAACAAAACCAAAAAAAGAAAATGACAACCGTTAAAATCGCAAAACAAAACGACACGTTTCTGTCACTTAAAATAATTTAGTGGCTATAAACAAAACAATAACACACTTGGAAACGAGCTGTAATTAATAAGCACGTATTTTCAGCTAAAACTGTTATCGTTGTCACTTTGCAAATTAGAGTCAACCAGAGTTTTTGTTTCGCTTTATTTTATTTTCTCCCCAAACCTAGCTGAGTAATCAGGCGCGCGCCGCTCTGGCGCCTCGCGCGCATACTTTCCCCGGGCTCACCTGCGTTCCTGAGCTTTTTGTTCCGATAAACGGAGAAGATGACCAGGAGGTTGCCCAGGATGTCAACGACCGTAGTGAAGATGAGGAAACACCCCAAAGTTGTGGCAACCCACGGCGGGCGGTTCAGGACGGTGTCAGCGGGGTCTGGTAAGGAGCTGTTCAGGTGAGACCCATTCATAACCATTGTACAGCTACAGTCGCCGAACTTTCTCAACTGAGCCAAATTCACCCTGCACTCCTAGAGCCCGGGTCTCGGAGTCGTTGCTGCTGCTGGTGGGATCCTATAACCTCCCGCGGGGTTCATCTTCATCCCCTCCACGCGCCGCTGCTGCTCCTTCTTCTTGCTCTTCTTCTTTCTCCTCTCCGCCAAAGTGAGCTCTGCCCAACTACCGCGGATCAGCTCTGGCAGCCTCCCCCTCTCTTTGGTCGCCTCGGTGTCACTTCTGCGCCCGTGTGCCATTCACTTTGTCGGTACGCATGTGTGACATGAAGCCGCCACTTCAAACCATCGCAGCATGTGACCAAACAGTTCGCAGAGGGCGCTTTTATTTCGAGGGAGAAATGCTGTCGCTCCGTGGTCGAGCAGTGAAAGAGCAACTCCACGGCTAAGGAAGCGTCCTAGTTATCGAGCAGAGGTGGGACCAAGTCATTGTTTTGCAAGTCTCAAGTAAGTCTCAAGTCTTTATCCTCAAGTCTCAAGTCACGTCTCAAGTAATGTCAGGCAAGTCAGAGTCGAGTCTCAAGTCACTGGTGTAAAAGTCCGAGTCAAGTCACAAGTCTGAAACTTTGAATTTCAAGTCCTTTCGAGTCTTTAAAAAAAAAAGGAAAAATAATGTTGCAGTTATGCTAAATGTAAATATTAGACCATGTAATTTTAAAATCTGTGTTTTTCTCAACACATGACAAAATAGTGAACTTAGAAAATATACACAAATTGTGAAATTGCACCTCTTTAAAATGCAGCTCAATTAAACCTAGCTCCAAGAATAATTTTCACCGACAGTTCTGAGATAAGCTGCATGTTATTCTTGGATGCGGTTGTAGGACCAGCTTTAAAATCGCATGACAAAAATATCATACACATTAAAAAAACTGTATCACCAACGTAGCCTGGACAACATTTGCTAGTTAGATGAAGTCAGCTATCTCATCTTAGCATATTTATATGCATATTTATAATTATACGCTTCTTGGAGTGAGTGCATACACTCATGAAGTTTAGTAACTTCCGGTCACTGCAACAAGCCCAGGTACAGTTTACCGACGGATGGGTGCAGGACCTTGAAATGCACCGTGTAGAAAGTAAAGACCATCGTACGTATCATAAGTTTACCAGTCTCACAAATTGTCGTCATAAATACACATTCCTTAACCGTTTATTAATAGGACCTTTGAGCTCAACGGTAATTAATTAGTAGTGGAAATAATTTCTGGTACCCATCACAGAAATGTAGCAGTGACAATAATACTGTATGCTGTAATCGTACTGGGCAATTGGTGATACAAAAACCTGTTTTATCCTGTGAATAAAAGTATATGTTTTTGTCAATGTACCATAATAACAGAAGCGAAACGCAATATTGTGTCAGGACAATTCACTATTTATGCACAATAAACAAAGAAGCATAGCGCGACAATTTCCGTTCAGCGCCAGACTTGCTTGTAACCTATATCACCAATTATGTTATGAAAATGACGTATTAACTACTAAAAAACACTGACCTTCGTGTAAATGCTTGGAGCAGACTAACCTGTGAGCTGGAGTGTTCTGGGACGTTATATTTGGTCTTTGAATGGCTGCAATCCAGTCGCGTCTTTGTTACTTCGGAAACATGGCTCGAACAATTTCTCTTCAACGTCGTAATCCGATAACAACCGATCTCTTTACCGGTCGGCTTCCCGTGGCTGTCATGCGACCGGCTATTGCAGTTAATAATACAACAGCTTCTTGTGTTTCTTTTTATCGCTGTATAACTGATTTTAATTGAAAGCCTGCTTGCGCTAGTACCGCTTGCCACGAGTTCCCAGAATCCTTTGCGGTTCTACCCGTGAATGACGTCACATTTTCAATCTCTATATAATATGCATGTTAAATTTTATATTTGGGGTAAAATATCAAGTCTTTTCAAGTAAACCGGTTCAAGTCCAATTCAAGTCCCAAGTCATTGGTGTAAAAGTCCAAGTCAAGTCACAAGTCTTAGAACATTTTTTCAAGTCAAGTCTAAAGTCATAAAATTAATGACTCGAGTCTGACTCGAGTCCAAGTCATGTGACTCGAGTCCACACCTCTGTTATCGAGCGAGTTCATTCATGCCTTTGCGGTCGCTCGCTGGTTTTATCTCGGGAAGCCATTCATGATTATTTTTGAAGAATCATTCATATTACCAGGATCTCTTTCAGAAAAATCACTACTTTTTCCGTGAATGCTCAAGTGCACTGGATTTAAAGTGTTTAATGTATCCAAAATGTAGATTTCCCATAATGCTTCTTATTTTTGTAAAATCTGTAAATACTTACACACGATTGTAATTCAGTGAATTAATATAAAATAGTATAACACAGACACTGCAGGCAGTAATCCCTCTCTCTGTTTGTATTATGTTAGATCATACATACTGATTGCCCCTGGCGTCCACGCTCATAGTTTGAGAGAGTGCCGGCTTTCTATACAAAGAGTAGCAATTATGCTATTGTTTGTTAATGATGTTGAAAATAAGTGGGTCAACCCCGTTCCAAACACACAAGCACGCCCTAGTACCTTTTCATGAGCCATCTCATTAAAAAGGGTTGTCAGAGTAGTAATAATAATAGTAAACATAAATAAAAATATTTGTTTTTGATTTTGAGGATATTTAAGGGATGTGTTAAAAAAACACGCACATTCATAGTCTTGTTGCTCACTGATGATTTTTCAGTATGATGTACAGCAGAGAGAAAGGGTTCATCAGGAGCCACAGAACAAATCTGCAACTTTTTGGATAATCTATTAATGTTTTGGGGGACATTTCAAGTAGAAAGACACAGCTTTATAAAACGTATTAAAATATAAAATTGTAATTTAAGTTGAATATATCAGGTTTTAGAGCAGGGGTGGGCAACTCCGGGCCTCGGGGGCGGTGTCCCTGCAGGTTTTAGATGTGTCCTTGAACCAACACAGCTGATTTAAATGGCTAAATTAGCTCCTCAACATGTCCTGAAGTTCTCTAATCATGTGATTCAGGTGTGTTGACCCAAGGTGAGATCTAAAACCTGCAGGACACCGGCCCTCGGGGCCTGGAGTTGCCCACCCCTGTTTTAGAGTCAAAGTCAAGCAAAGTAAGACATCTGAGATTTTGTTTCTGACGTTTTCTCTATTGATTTGACTGCCTAATTAAGAAAATAAAAGCAGATTAATCGATAGCACCACAAGACCCCCCTGTTAAATTTTACTCTTCATACTCTTCATCCTCACAGTTTTTTTTTCTCCTGCTCTCATATTTCGCCTGGACACTTTAAATGCAGGCTGCCGTGTGTCTTTCAAAGGCCTGATTAATGGAACTCTGCCGAGATGGTCGCCTG
Organism: Aulonocara stuartgranti; assembly: GCF_965226115.1. Taxonomy (NCBI): domain Eukaryota; kingdom Metazoa; phylum Chordata; class Actinopteri; order Cichliformes; family Cichlidae; genus Aulonocara; species Aulonocara stuartgranti. Next base: position 28,531,108 of record NC_138944.1, on the reverse strand, counting down.
GTTTAACCAGATGGCCAACTCTATAAAGAGTCCTGGGCTGTGTTCCAGAAAGAAAGTCAAGCAAACTCAGAGTTTAATACTAAACTCTGAGTTGGAGTTAAATCTGGGGTGGAAAACATTAAGTTTTTAGTCCCAGAAAATCTGATCACAGTAGGTTCAGTCAACTCTGAGCATGCTCATCCTGAGTTAAGTGCATGAGTAGAGAAACAAACTCGTGATGCCATTCCCTGATTCACTGTGGCAGCTGATAAATGAATAGCACAGCCTCCATTTTAATCCAAGGGGACCGATTAATATAAAAGCATGTCAGTTTGGACGAGTCAGTCATCATTTACCCACCCTGAAGTTTCTTTAACAGATGCTGGAATCCTTCCAGATTTTGCCTTTGAATATTAACTGTAATTAACACGGGAACATATTTTAGCACAAAAATGCGGTCCAGACGCATCCGTGACATCTGCAGCCTGGATTCCAAACTTTACATCAAACTGCATTTAATATGGCTTTACCAACCGTGACTGACTACAGCATGGAGAGTACAGTAGTTCAGTAATGCATAATGAATGTTTGAGTGGAGAGGAACTGTCTGACAACCTGACAGCTACCCTAATGCCCACAGAGTCACAGATTTAGAACAATGTAGCATTTAGGTTTTTATCTAAACTGATAAAAAGCCCATAATGCACACTTCTCACTGTCTCCGTCCTTATATTGGCAACTGAGAACATGCTAATAACCAGGATTTCCTGTTTTTTAAAGACCTATTTGTGCGAATTAGTGGTCCTGCTTGTGCTTTGATATCAACTGTGAATGAGCAGCTGACTGATGGAATCAGAGGGAAACTCAGGGTTTGGTGAAGAAAACCTGACAATGAAATAGGTTAGGTTACCCGGGTAACTGTCTCAGACTTTAAGTTAACTCTCTTTCTGAGTTCCCTCTCTTGTCAGAGTTAACAAAATAAAAGTTTTCACTTTCTGGAATGGGCCTTCCATTTCACAATAAATTGATTCACTGCGCTGCTGAACAACTTTTTTCCCTACTTTTGTCTAGACTGTATCTCTCTCCCTTGAGTTTGTCACGGGTAGATTTCAATCAGTTTTAGACGTCTGCAGGATAAATGAAGCAAACAACCTGAACTTGTACTCAATCCGGACTACCACAGCAAAGTGTCTGAATTCATCTGTCGTCTGGTACGGTCATAGTGATCAACAAAAGGTAACTTTATTAACAAAAACAATATTTTTTTTAAAAACAGGAATCCCACCAAAGCAATAATAAAGACACACAGCAGCTGTGTGCTCCCACCACAGTGATGTTGAGGGACAGGCTGACCAACATGATGGGAAAAGGGAGGACTGGAAATACACAGAAAAGTAACTGAAAACAAGGTGGGGCAGTTGATCATGGAGGTAAAAGGACACAAAGCAAAAAGAGAAGCATAGATGACGTTATTACCAAAATAAAACAGGAAGCTACCATAGAGAAGCTCACACACGGGCAAACAGGGTGACAGGAGACACAAAGAAAACTTGACCATAGCTTTTATAGTTGAGGGATTATAGTTTTTGGATTTTCAAAAGGAAAAAAAATCCCACTGTAAAGTATTTGCAAAGTGGGCCTGTTGAGATTCTACAAAGCTCTGACCTATTTGGCTTTACAAAACCATGTGTGCATCCTGCTGTCATCACGAAACAGTCAGCTCAATGCATTTTTTTTTTAATCCCCATCTTTGCATCATTTTAAATCAGTCGGTTCATTGTGGCCTCAGGTTTGCTTTTATGTTGACAAGGCCAAAGTTATTCTTCACTATCCACCCATCATAAATATACCACGACTCGACAAGATTATGCCCCATCATAATACTGCACTGGCTTTTGCACTCTTCCTTTATCCTCCATCCTCATTTATCATTCTAAAATACAAACAACTCATTATTATCAATTATTTGTGATTGGTGTTCATTCAGAACCCATTCATTATCTCTCCCCATTTGTCTCAATATTACATTTTAGGTCAGCTTATTCTTCATGCCGAGCAACATTACAGAAATCCCTGTTGTACATCAGAACAGAGCGAAGGGAGGAAGAAAAGAAGCGGCAAAGAGTGATTTTGAATAATTAGAGCAGTTAGTGAGATAAAGAAGCATACAGTAAGAAACAGTAAAGGGGAAAAGGGGAACGGGGAGGTGGGGGGAGATGAAGGACTGGCTCTTTGTGTGTCACTTTGCTGATGATAAAAGAAGCTTCAAATGCATTAGTAGAACAAGTGAAAACAGCATGAAAGCTCTTACTTTGAACTGACTGCTTCATAGCTGGAGAAAGTATTGCTCTGTTTTGCTGAAAGTTACCAAAGTTTTTTTTTTGATTTGCTCTATCCTGGCCATTTGTGGCCACTTCACTTTTCTTTTTTCAACCATTTTCGTTCTGTTAATGCAAATGGAATGAAACTCCCCTAAGGTGTGTATTTTTTTCAGATTTTTTAATTTTCAAATCAGCTCCTTAATAATGTCAATAATATTCACTATACACCAAATTGTTCCTCTTGACTCTATCGTGGCCATTTTTGGCCAATTGTAACCCATTATAACCACCTTTTTGATTCCTTGTTATTGACAGTACTATATCATGCGATTTAGGTAAAATTGCTTTCATTCTAAACTCAACACATGAAAATTGTAGTTTTTAATGTTTTTTACCAAATTACATCATTTACCCATTTTTGGCCAAGCAAGCGATTTCATGTAATATTCCGAGTTCCTAGTAGCAGCCTTTGATGGCTTACCACACTCCAATGGACCAAAATAATGAAACAATTTTGACATAGGTTTGATCTTAAGGATCTAATAGTTTGTGTTTGTGCATGGCATTGCAGCACAAACATGTATTTGCAAGATGGACTGGAATAAATAATGACGCATCAAACATTACATAGGCTGCAGTGAATTTCTGTGGATGCAGGTTATTGAGCTTTGAGGTTCCCAGTCAAACGTAGCTTTGAAGCACATGTTAAAAGCACTTTTACTCTTATATTTTTCATAAAAAGATACCATGCCCAAAATATTAACTCTAGAAACAAAAACAAAAACAAAAAAAACCAAACCCCAATCACAGGACATTTTGCAGAGTTCAAACCTGCAGCTGCAGCTGCAGCACAAACAACAACAAACACTGTTTGTAAACGTGTCCTGGAGTTTATGCAGGTGCAGACAGAGCTACTGCTGTAAGTCAGCCTAACAGCTTCCAGATCATTTATTCTGACTATATGGCAAGAAGGTCATCACTGCTTCAAGCACTGTCTATATGATCTGGTCAGAGAGCAAAGACAGCAAGCAGTCCTCTGCCCTTGAAGAAAAGACATCTGCCCAAGATGAAGAAACTTCCTCTCCAGAAGATGAGGAGACAATCTCCAAAGAGGCTGACTGCATCACCACTGATGATGAGTACTAGCCAGGGCCTGAATCCTCTTCTTTGGGGGAGGATTGGGGTTGGGGGGGGGCATGGAGGTGGAGGCCGAGCAGCTGATGGAAAAGAACAAAGGAGCATTTTCTGAGACCGAGGAGCCGGCGACTGATTGGATCCCTCATGAAAGGAAAACCATGTGGGTCCCACCACTGAAGAGAGACTGCTCTACAATCCAGTACCCACTGGTATCATACCAGGGGTCACCCTGTATGCAGTTCCCTGCATACAGAGTGACTTTTTTATAACAAAGGAGATCTTTTAGCTGCTGTGCACCCTTACAAACCTGCACGGGAGGCGAAGGTGTGAGGATTAGAGGATGAAGTGGAGATGTGAGCCTAAACCAGAATAAAGCAATACATAGCACGTTGGATGACAACACTGGAAGTTCTCAGGAAGTAAAAAAAGGCATGGGGTTCAGACTCCAACTGACGGAGGAGCTCCGAGGACAACGTCTTTCCTTCGGGCACCTTGGCAGAGGAACGCCTCAGATGAAAACTGGCACAGGGGAAACAACCCAGAGCTTCCTCCCCAGCTCCTCCAGTTGCAACAGAGGACGATTTTGTTGTCTGTCTTTGGCTTCACCAAAACTACCACGGCGATATCCCACATGCCAAAGCAACGGAGGAATGTGCTTCTTTTGACAGCAACACACAAGGAACCAGCAGTCAGTGATGGGGAATAAAGGATGCGTGAAAGCAAGAAGCAATCCTGGACTACAATAGGCACAAATATTGCTTGGATAACTTAGAGAGGATGTTGGCACCTCGAGTTGTAGAAGGAAAACTAACTGATGGCTGCTGGCTCTTTTCTCCAATCTCCTGGATGTCTTGGGAAACGATGTCTTTGTCCGGCCGGAACAACCTCACTGAAGTGGGGGAGTCCTCTACAACCTACAGATGAAGAGTGATCCTGGGAGAGCTGGGACACATGCTGGTGACCTCAACAACTGCAAGACACCCATGTCCCTTATTCTCAGCCACTTCTGCCACTGATCTCAAGATACAGTAGTCTGAACCAGAGTGTGACCCACACCCCACCAACAAAATGAGAAGAAGGTGCAAAAGCCAGCCCCCCCCCCCCCCCCCCCCCCCCAAAAAAAAGTAAAAATAAAAAAATAAATAAATCATTGTTACAGTTACTGACCTGCAATGATGATAAAAAGAAATATTAGGTTTCATCATTCATATGCTAAAAATGTGAACTTTATTACTATTACTATACTTTATTACTATTTTTACTATAATAATACATAATCTGACTGGTATTCAAGAGTTTTGATATCTGAATTTGAATTATATTTTGGCTTTCATGACTAGGAGCAGTGCTAATTTAAAAAATCAAGTCAATGAAAGTAGAAAAATGTTTTAATATATATTAATTTTATAGTATTTTGTAAACATAAAGAGGGGGTGGCCATTTTTGGCCACGAACAAGCTGAGAGGGAGTTTTTTTGTTTTTCTGTTACTGCACAAAAGAACACAGATGCATAAAACTCATTGATACTGTTAATTATTGCTATACATCTAACCTCCACCATGGTTAGAAAATAAATCAGATGGCATGTTTTATTTGGAAAAAAATTGAGGTTTTATGATTTTTTCCATTTACGAGTTCCTAGGATTATGTGATCTAACTGGTATTTAAAGGGTTAAAATTCTGAATTTGAATGAAATTTTGATTTTCATGAACAGCACTGATGCTAATCTAAAAAAATCAAGTCAAAAAAAGTGGAATATTTTCTTAATATAGCATATTTAATATTTGATAGCATTTCGTAAACGTAAACAACGGGTGGCCATTTTTGGACACGAACAAGCTGAGAGGGAGTTTTTATGTTTTTGCTCTCTCTGCACAAAAATAACAATGCATTATAATCAACGTTGATGTGAATCAATTACATGCCCCAGACTCTACTATTAATAATACAAGAAATTTCAGTAGCAATGCAATTATATAAAATTGCGAGATTTTGAGGTTGTCTTCCAGCTAGTGCAATGGACAAACAAACTGGTGTTTAAAGGGTTAAAATGTAAAAAGTAATAACTATTTTATATTTATGAAAAGAACTGAAGTTAGTTAAAAGCTTTATGCAGAAAAAATGGCAAAAAAACCCCATAAAAATAATGAAAAATTGCAGACCTAATCTTTTGGTGGCCACTTTTGGCCACGAACAAGCTGAAAGGGTATCAACAAGCCCAGAGGGTTAAGTCTGATCTGTTAGTCTCTAAAGTTAGACTCATTTCCACTCAATGCAAGTCAGGAGTTTTGGGAGTCCTTAACCACCCTCTTATTTTATGTGATGATCTCATTGAGCAGGCTTACAGCAATCTCGGCTTTACACAATTATTTTTTTATCTTCTCCAAACTTTTTTCTCTAAGGACAAATCCACAAGGACACTGCTGTGATTGTGCATACATTAATCCCTTTTCAAAAGAAGATAAAGCCTCGTTTTTTGGACTTTTTTGTTGAAACAGCACAAGTTTCTGGGTTTTGGGTGGGTCTTTCAGGCACACTGCCACCTACCTCATGCACTGACTGCAGAATATGATACTAATACACTTTTTTTTTCTATGAAGAAGAAGAAGAAGAAATAGGAGGCATATTTTTGGTTATGTAGGACATCACACAACCTAAGTCTGCTATAACCCACCCTTAGCAGGAACCAATTGCTCTTTCAATTTAGAATTTAAATAAAGAAACTGGCTAACCTAATCCACCAGTGTGTGAATGCGAGAGTGAATGAATAGCGGCATTGTAAAGCGCTTTGGGTGCCTTGAAAAGCGCTATATAAATCCAATCCATTATTATTATTATTATTATTAACCTAGCTTAGCACACTAAAAGTAATTTCACACTTTGACTTGTTAAATTTCTAGATTTTTTACTTATAATCTCACAAAGTATTTGTTTTTCTACTAACATAACAGAATGACCTCTCTGAACAGGCTGGCACCAAGGCCAGTGAAAATGGGAGGTTTGTTTCAGGAATGGCAGCTGGCATAAAATCTATGGCAACCATGCTGAGCCATCCACTGCAGCGATTTATTTACCTTGGGAAATAAGGGAGCAGGTAAAAATACAGTGCATCCACAAAGTATTCTCACTGTTTAACTTGTTCCCCGTTTATCATCTTACAGCATTTAATCAAATGGATTCAATTCATTTTTTTATCTCAAAATTCTACACACAGTGGCCCATAAAAACAATTTAAAAATATGTGCTTGAAACTCTTGCAAATTTATTAGACATAAAAAACAAAAATATAACATGATTTCACAGCCTTTACTGAGACACTCGAGACTGGGCTCCGGTACATCCTGTGATCATCTGTCAGATGTTTCTAGAACTTGATTGGAGTCCACCAGTGGTAAATTCAGTCAGCATGTCAGAGCACAAACCAAGCCATGAAGTCCAAGGAATTGTCTGTAGACCCCAAAGACTTGATTGTATTGAGGAAGCGATCTGGGAAATTGTACAGAAAAAAACGTCTATTACATTGAAGGTTTGAGTGAACATAATGGCCTCCATCATCCAAGTTTGGAACCACCAGGACTCTTCTTAGAGTTGGCCACCCGGCCAATCTGAGCAGTTGGAGTAGAAGGGCCATAGTCATGGATGTGTCCAAGAACCTGATGGTCACTCTGACTGAGCTTCACTTCACTTCTAGAAGGACAACCATTTTTGAAGCACTCCACCAATCAGGCCTGTATGGTAGAGTGGCCAAGCTCGAGCCATTCCCCAGTAAAAGGTGCATGACAGCCCAAATGGACTTTGCCAAAAGGCACCTGAAAGAGTTTCAGACCATAGGAAACAAAAAAAAGATTGAACTCTTTGGCTTGAATGCCAATACCATCCCTACAGTGAAGCATGGTGGTGGCAGCATCATGCTGTGAGGGTGTTTTTCAGCAGCAGGATCTAGGAAACTAGTCAAGGTCAAAGGAAAGCTGAATCTACAGTCCTTGATGATAACCTGCTCCAGAGCACTGTGGACATCGGACTGCAGCGAAGGGTCATCTTCCAACAGGATAACAATCCTAAGCACAGAGCTGAGACAACAAAGGAGTGGCTTCAGGTCCACTCTGTGTATGCAAGTCTTTTTTTTTTTTTTTTTTTTTTTCTAAATGACATCAGAAACAGCAGTATGCGACATTACGTGATGGCAGAGCTTCAGTTCATCCTTTGTCTTTTTTTTTTTTTTTTTTTTTTTTATAAATAGGACAGGGGGAATGAATGAGAGAGAGAGGGGGAGAGAAAGAAAGAAAACCAAAGGGGAGAAGAGACGGTGAGAAGGGGGGGGAAGAGAGAGAAAAAAAAAAAAAACTCCTGGGTCACCTGTATGGAGAAAAAAAAAAAAAAAACAAACAAAAAAAACAAACAGAGGAGACAGCAAACAACAAAGAGCAACATAATAATAGAGAAAACAAAGCACCATCACAATAAACTAGCTAGTCATAGATATCAGTATTTACTAAGTAATAAACGATATTGTGCAGCACGCAAGATAGACAGCGCACAGTGTGCTTTGAGGCAGCAGCCAAGAAAGCTTTAGTCCGCGTCTGTGAATACCCATGTGTGCATACCTGTGTGGATCAGCATGCTTGCATTCCAAAGGTTTCTCCATGTAATGATCTGCTAGGGAGTGTGGGGGGGCCACAGCCCCGTCCTCCAGGGTGTGAAGCGGGTATGGAGGAGATCAAAACTCCAGACATCCAGAGGCCCCCAGAACACAAGAGACCATGGAAGACCAACAGAGGGGCAGCCGCGCCACTGTCCCAGTAAGAGCTGAGGAGAGTCCCAGATGAGGGCTCGCCCAGCAGCCGCGGAGCAGAAGTCAGGGGGAGTTGCAGTGACGCGCCCGTGAGCTCCGCCGGCCCCCAGCCGCGCCTGAGTGACCGAGCCCTAGGCCGAGAGGCCGGGGGCACCCCACCTCCAAAGGGGCCCGAGCGAGCCCCAGGCCCCAGGCCCCGACAAGCGGCCGCCAAGGAGTGAGCCGGTGTGTACCCGGACGCCCACCCCCAGACACAAAGAACCACCAATACACCGACACCTGAGGGAGTCCGCCACCGGCAGGGGAAGTGGTGGTGGGTGGAGATAGGCCTCCAAACCTTGGAGGGCCTGAGGTGTCCCCAGAGAGGTGGCGTCTGATACCCAACCTGACATATAGACACAGACATACAGGCACACACAGACACAAACATCCATTCCCACCCTCATGCTCTCATATGCACTCACTCCACACTCAACCAACGTGGAGACAGACATAAAGAGACGCTGTACACACAATCACACTCCCCAAGCGTACTCTACAAACCGGGTCTAGGTACCCTTGCCCCTGGAGGGGGGAATTGCACCCAGACCCAGGTGGTGTTACCCTTTTCCCTGCGGTGGGGAGAGGCAGACCACCCCGACTCCGCAGCAGCAGGGAGGCCCCACACCCCAGACCGCAGTCGGACGGCCAACTCCTCCTACTAGCCCTCCCGCTCCAGCAGGCCGCAGAGAATGGGGGTGGGAGATCCTAAGCAATCCTAAGCACAGAGCTGAGACAACAAAGGAGTGGCTTCAGGTCCACTCTGTGTATGCAAGTCAAGACTTGAACCCAAATAAGCATCTCTGTAGAGATCTAAAAACCTTTATAATGTGCATTGGTGTCATAATCTGGGTAAAGGGTGGAACTCAGCAACCTGCACATTTAGAGACTGGAGATTTGTGACATGTGATGGTTAGTACTAACCAGGGTCTTTTCCCATCCCAGGAGTGTTTGTGTCAACTTGCTGTAGTCCTAACTAAACTGTATGTTAAAATCAAAGTAACTTACAATAAAAACAAAATTTTACATTGATCCCACAGCAGCTTCAGTCCTCTGATCTAAACTCAGGGGTATCACATAGAGTACACCCAAAGTTTAAAAGAATGAAACCATGTGGTTATTTCAGGCAGACACATCTGGCACAGAATCCCCGCACATCTGCTTTTCAAACTTTCTTTTCACAAGCAACAGCCAATCAGAAGAATAATGAACAGAGAAACAGGATACAGGGCCAACGCAGAGAGACGGGCAAACTATTTATGTTCAGTCTCACAACAATAGCCAAATTATAATCTAGTGATTCAGTTCATTTCAATTCACTTTTACTTAAATACTTTCCAAATCCCAACAACAGTTGCTTCAAGCAGAGGCCACGCATAAAAACACGGATTTCAAACTGAACATGGTCCTTTAATATATTTATTAGCTTTTTATCAGTCTCTGGTGTGGTTATAGTGATGAATAGAATTTGCACACTGAAGTTCAGGGCAACTGGCACCTGTGTGAGTCTTTCTTTATTGTGTGACAGGTTTGCCTGTCCAGGGTGCAGAGTTGGTATAATGACACAGCATCACAGCATGTTGTGTGTGGGGTGGCATAGTGGAGTATGTGCACACTGATCTAGAGTTTTGGTAGGATAAAGGTATTTATGTAGCTTCTGTATAAAATAGGTCCAAAGATTCAACCCCTAGCGTTACTATACAAACAGCCTAGTTCTGCCTTTCTACTGGAGTGAAGCGACATATACTGTCAATCATACTACAGGTACTCAAATTAGTATTAACAGGAATGAGTCAGTAGTAAAAACTAAAGATACATCATTTTCAGAAGAAAACAAATGTAGAGATCACAAAAGGTGATGCCAAACATGATCATTTCTACTTATAGAGATTCTAAAGAAATAATTCATGCCTATAAATCAGTATCTGATTTGTTCGAGCCCCTGAATCACTGTCTCCCGCTGCGAACCAGTAATTATCCAGAGCAAGGAGACTTTTATCTAATGTATAATTGAAGTGGTGTACAAATAAGTAATATTGGTGGCTGAGGAGCAAGCCCACCCAAGGCAAATAATGAGCAGGCATTTAGAAGGGAGGAGGACATATCTGCAGGGGAACTGTGTTTTGTTTAGGCAGGGAATTTGTTTTAGGAAACACATTTACTTTTATTAAAATGGCCTTTAAGACGAGTCAGTGGGATCGTTCTATCGTGTGTACCTACTGTTTGAACATTTGATTAGTCTTCAGAGATCATCAGGGGTATGAAGATGACTTAGAGGCACTGGTTGTATTCGGTGCCAAAGGAGCACCTTTGAGTTTTAAATGATCAAATGAACTGAAGCAAGAAAAAAAAGGAATTATTGCAATGTTCTTAAAATGCAATGTCTGGGGAGCTTTTTAACTTTAACAGCACAATTAAAGAAGTTTTTAAAAGGGAGTAAAAACAGCGAGGGAACGGGAAGGTGATCAGTGGCGTGGTCTCATCGTCCCAAAACAGAGAAACAGGTTCGAGAGAGCTGTCGTGAGTTGGTTGGGAGAGATGGGGAAGGGTGAAAGGAGAAAGATGAGAGTGGGAGAGAAGTACCACGTGTGGGGGAGGGATAGGGCAGATGCACCCGTGATGAGGACAGGAGGGTGCCAAGAGGACCCCCCCTCTGTACAGACAGGCGTGCACAGACACACACAGACAAACACACACACACACTGCTGCCCGAGTCACTCATTTGAGAGAGCTGTCAGCAAAATGAAGGAGAGGAGACATAAGTAATGTAATGAGTGCGGTCTCGACACAGGCCCGGCATGTCTCTGCCGCTTCACTGGTCATGACTACATCCCACAGAGAAACAAGAGTGTTTGCTTTTATCTGCTCTCGTTCCCCCCTCCTCCTCCTCCTCTCAGCCGGTTGCCATGACAACTGCGGAGCTCCACCCAGGAAAGAGATGTGTATGCTGGGAGAAAGAGGATTATTGGGGTCAGTGGTCTCTGCGAGTGTGTGTGTGTGTTTGTCTCTCTCTCTCTCTCCCTCTCACGCACATTCACACGCAAGCTTTCTCACAGAGTGCGATTGTGCACTTACACATAACAATACAGTGACTGAGTATTTAACAGGAATGAAGCCAGACAATTAGCGTTTTTGTTGTCTGTTGTTTATTTAATTAATCAGCCCCGTGGAGCGAAGTTTTATGGGTTAGTCATTATGTTGTTTTTGTGATTAGCATTGTTATTGAAAAATTTATGGGGGCTGTTTTTGTGGAACTTTTTAATGTTCTGTAATAAACTCGAGGTCAGGGTGATTAAGTGTTGCACTTCTATAAAGTAAAGAAAAAAATAAGGAACAGAATGGAAGCTGATGAGAGAGGCTCCCATCATCATTATGTTTGTTACTTTTCTGTATGGGTCAGGTTTTAGCACAGCTAAATCCTACATTTCCCGTAATCCAACAAATGATATTGATGCATTCGATCCGTCATGCATTACCATTCGGAAAGTGTCTGATTAACAATCATCATCTTGGCAGAGAATAAAGGAAAAGGCAGCCAACATCGAAAGAAGAGCTTTGAAAGTTCTTCCTGGAGAAAGCCTACTTAAGCCTACTTAAAGAAATGAGAAGAAAGCTTGACTAGGAGAGTTGAGGCTGTGTTGAAGAATAAGAGGTTTGTCATAGTTGTGCAAACTCTGTTTTTGCCTCATATACTGTATTTCCTGCATCTACTTCTTATTTTCCTGGCAAAAAACAGAAGTGAGTCAAGACTTGTTTACTTGTGAACTGGTTGTGATAAGACCGCCATATAACATGCTTCTAAAGCGTTTACATAGCTGAGTGGTAGTGGTATTTTCTCAGCACCATAACAAAGCTCTAAATCCAGTTTCCTGGTTGCTCTCCAGTGACTGCACAGTGGTTTTAACTGGATTTTTTAATTTTTTCACTAGAATGCATCTCACTCTCATATAGGGTGTCGTTTTTAGTACAGTGGGGTGGGGGATAAAACAGCAGTAATTCATACAAATCTTTTTAATGAAAGCAAAGCTGAGTGCACCTCCTAAACTAACAGCAAGGATTCGGGTCGTAGGAACACTGTCAGACACATTTACAGCTCATTCACGTTTCTGTCTAGCCGATGAATGGTTCAATAAGAAATATTGGCAATTAGAACCCAACAGTAGAATGATAGGGACTGAGTCTCTGAGTAGATCAGGCAATTTTGTGTCTGAGAAAAGGACACGGTCTCAGACTTTGATTTCATTTCTCACGAATGACTGGGCAGATTTTCAGGCCCACTTGGGGGCTGTTTTTCCCCCCAGAGTTTCAGGACTGTGCGACATGTTTACACACCACACGAGTAAATGTCAATCCCTTTCTTCCACAATCGCTTCCTGTGCAAAAACTGAACTGTAATTTGACTTGTGATTGATGGAAATCTGCTCTTGCTTTCATAAACTTTGATTACACGATTTTAAACTGTTTAATTCCCCCTACATTATGAATGTCATGACATATGGAACAGGATTATAATGATGTATAATCCTAAAAATGCCAGGTCCAGCTTATTACAAAGCTAATCAAGAACACAGCACAAGGTTAAATACTTCTGTGGACCGAGTGAAAATGGCACTGCTGTAAATGAACTGCTTTTGTCACTTTATTTATAATTATATGATGTTTTTTCTTCATTTTGGATAAAATCACAACTTAATGTAACTGTATTCCAACATCTTTATGTCTCAAGAGGCCTCGACTGAGGTTTGAAGAGCATTTTTAGTCTAATTCTGCACAATGAATACGTACAGTACTCTCATGCACAAGTGCGCTCATCAGACTTGTAAAAGTCTAAACATGTCCTTCAAGGATGGTGGAGAGTTATCAATGGCAAACTGAGCTGTGAAGGGGAAATCACGCAGGGTGAAAGTTTTCATACCAGCTGATGCCAGTTTGGCTGGTTTGTGTTCCTTCATCCAGCAAGAAGGAACCACTGAGCTCTGCCTGTGGACTGCTTCACTGCTTTTTGGCGTACAAACCATCTTCTTTGCTTCCTGTAGCTTTCATCAATTACCATATGCTGCCATCTTGTGGTTGTCAGCTGATACTACATGCTCAAAGTTGCGCACAAGTGGAAACCCACAAACCTTTTCTTACGTCTTGTAAAGCCTTACAGCTGATAGAGGGTGCACTTTGATTAGTTTTGTTTTTAGACTGTATAATGAATCTCAGTATAAGTGTGGTGTTTGCTGTGGTCCTGAGAATAAAGCAAAAAGTGAAGTTTTTCTACAATCAGGCAGGGGCTGCGCAGTGTCACATTGCTCTCATACAAACAGTCTGATTCTGGTGGCACGATGTGATTCATAAAGCGATGGCAGAGAAGAGGATGTGTCTTGACAGGAGTCAGCCCATTACAGCCAATGTGGTGTCGCTCTGCTGTCCTCACCGAAGGTTAAAAGGTCATTCTTCCACCACAGGGCCCAGGAGGGAGCACAGTCAATCCTGTGTGAAGTTGTGACCAGGTCAGCACTTTGCAGAGAAAGCCAAACAGTGGGGAAAAAAGACCTCACAAAGCACAGGCTGCCTGCAGTGACCGGCCAGCGCTGGAGGTATCAGGGTCATGTTATTTTATCAGCCTCATGCGAGGCAGCTGGGGTTTATTGATACAAACAGCTGCTGGGAGACAGGAGGAGGGAGGTGACGCAACGCAGACAAGAGTTTAAGGCCTAAAGCCAGCTTTTAAGTTTTAGTGTTGGACTGCCTGTATTATTAACCTTTATTTTACCAGGAAAAGTCCCATTGAGATTAAAAACCTCTTTTTCAAGGGAGTCCTGGCCAAGAGGCGACAACATGTTAAAATGACAAAGTTACATACATGTTATAAGTAACAATTACATTTTAAAAAACATTTTTCTCTGGCTCTCTCAATTTGGACTTAAAAGCATTTAATGAAATAAGATCTGCTATCTTCCAGTCTTTTTGCATCATGTTCCATGTAAAAGGGGCAGCATAAGTAAAAGCCTTCTTTTCCACTTCAGTTCTGGGAAAGAGCTGAACTGCCTGTGATTATAAGATCAGTTTAATTCATCATTAGTCTGTGAAGAGTTTAACAAATACTCAAGGAGATATTTATTGGATGAAGGAGGAACAATCCATCCTAATATCTAAGGTTCATTCAGTTTGTACCATGTTCAGCCTATTTATATCTATCATTCAGGCCCATTTGTAGCTATAATTTGTATAGTTTCTTAAGACATCTGTAACTTGTATTTTTGTACTTCTTATCTCCTCCTTGTGTCTGTATATACACATATATATATATATATCTATTTATATATTACCCATTTAAAATTTCACTAATCCAACCCAGCATCACCGGGGTAAACGCTCCGCTAGCTGTACTAGCTCTCACGAGACCAAGAAAATCATCAAGTGTGCACGGGCGGTTGCCACGGCACACAAATGTAATCATGTTTGCCAAAAAAAAGTTGCAAAAAAATTGATTTGAATGATTGAACTGTTTCAGATTAATTTTTCTGCTGAGTGATCGTTTAAGTTTTGTTTGAAATCATCCATCCAAACAACTAAGATATAAAGTGTAGAGCGGTTTGTAAGAGTTCCCCTTTCTAAATACATTTATATCCCCAGTACTGTAACAGAGTGATGCATCGTAGTTACCTTGTAAACACGCTGAGAAAATAAGGCAGACGCAGACATCAGAGTATTTTTTAGGAATAATTTATTGCCAGTAGGAAAGCGTGAGCTTGTGGCAGTATTCAATAAAAACCTTAACAAGACCATAGCATTGCTCAGACACACACAGACACCTGAAAAAGTCACGTGTCCATGGATAACTCTGCACTATAAATATATTGGGTCCCATTTTCTTGGTGGAAAAATAAAGAGGTTCCAAAGTCAAAATGTACAAACAAACAAAAAATAAACAACACAAGAATATGCAGTCGTTCATTGAAGACCCTTTTTGAAATGAGCAAGAGACAACAAACTTTACGAGTACACTGTGTTCAGAAAAGTCACGCTCTTCTCTTTATCTCTCTTTTTAAACACTTCTTTTTTTTCTTAATGAATGTACGCACAGTAAGGCTGATAATGTCACACCATTTAACTTTTTTTGTTGAAAATAAAAGCATAGAATATCTACAAAACCTAGTAAACTTTGAAATCAAAACTGTACATTTAAATTTACACTGAAAATGAAGACTTGTATAAAAACATCTTGCTTGGTTTTGTTTATAGAAACAAAGACATTTACTTTTTTTTTTCTTGTCGTGATGTTTTTCCTGTTGCACGTTGAGATGTCGATCCTTAGCACAATCCACTTCCTGTGTATGATGGCAGCTACTTAAAGCGAGGGGGGGGGGGGGGGGGCTGGGCTGGGCTGAGCAGATGCAAAGCGGCTACAGAGAGTTTCCTATAACTTCTTCAGATCTTCTCAGCTGAACGGCCTTCTCAGCCGGTCTCAACAAACCCCTGTGTTTATGTGTCAGTGTGTGTCTGTGTGTGTGTGGGTCCAGATTCTGTGCGTGTTTAGTGTCTGTGGTGGTCAGGGGCGAACATAAGGTGTAGCTGTGGGTTTAGGCACTTTTGTTTGGATCCAGTGTCAGACTTCAGTGTGCTGCTGGGAGTCCAGCGCCGGGATGGACAGCCGCTCAAAGTGGCCCTCGTCACCGCTCTCGTAGTCGCTTATCATCACCTCGGACTCCTCGCAGCACGCCGACATGTCCGAGCAAGAGGCTGTGGACGTGTACAGAGACATGGACATGTTGTCCAGAGCAGAGGAGTCAAAGTCCCGACTGCAACCTAAAGGGTAGCCTCCTCTGTAACCGCTGTTACCCAAGGTGGAGGCTGGGGTGGCGGAGGCTGAAGTGGTGCCCAGGCCCTCGGTATCGCCGCCGTCACTTGGGAAGGAGTGCTGCGGCAGGTACTGGTTAAGGCTGTAAAGCTCGGGCAGGGCTGGGCGCTGGCGGATGGCGCCTGAGCTGCCCGGACCGGTCATAGGCGGGTCCAAGTCTCTGCCGAGGGGCCGCAGGGTGTCGCAGCGGTCGCTGTACTCTGGCAATGGTGGCGGCGGGAGGTCGTCGTTTACAGGGAAGTCCTCTGGCGGCGGAGGGAAATCGCTCTCAATGTCAAAGCCGCCGGGATAATAGTCGGTGTCGATGGCACTCGGGTCGCTGTACAGAGGGGCGGGTGACTCCACAACCTCATACTGTGGAAACTCCTGGATTCCAGGAAGTTGAACACTTGGCATCCAATCAGATGTGTCCCAGTGATATCCTGTTTGAGGAGGAGAGACCACAGCACACACATTATATCACTGCTCTCTCGCAAAAGCTGCACAGATGCTCTCAGGTTAATGTTAAAAACCCACACCATGCAGGAGGAACACAGGTCAAAGTCACGCACCACAATGAGCTTAAACAAACTGCACAACGCTCTGTGATCAGACACACTCAGCAGACATGATTCACAAGTTAACACACACAATAAAATACACAACAAAAATAGTCTGTCTCCCTGTGTTTTTGTTTAGTTATCTTTTGTTATAAGATTATAATGTGATTTCTTTTTCTTCCTTTACAACTTTAAACTGTTGCTGGTGAGTCATCCTGATCTCAGGGATGCATGCATACATTTATCTAATCAAAGATCACTGAGGGCAATGAACTAACTCCAAGTGGCCAGGAGGGCATTATCACTGTGTCATGGGTGTATAGCTGACAAAGCAGCAAAATACAGAGCTGAACATAAAAATGAAGCCAATGTGGAAGTGCCTAAAAACCTGCATCCCCTCTGAAGGCCGTCTGAAGTGTACGGGAGGATGGTGTTCTGACTCCATTATTTGTTTTCAGTTGAATCTGGATGACATCACCGAGGGTACAGCCATCTTTTCGCCTGTCTATGGGAGCGATTCCCAAAGAGTCAGCCCTGCTTCTGAGCGTTTCTATTAAATCTTGTAATTAAATTAAAAGATATGCTTTAAATAATCCTAATTATTACGGCTCACCCACGTGTACATTACAGCCCCAAGTCTCAAGTCCGACTGTGTGATTTTCCTCTTATTTCAAAGCTAAAAAAAAACCTGTTTTAAAACAGATGCCATGGCTTTCAGAAAGCTCACACAACAGTAACACAGACAGACAAACATAAAAAACTGTGAATACTTCCAGTTAGTTACTGAGCAACACTTTTGATCATATAACATATACTCATGTATGTCATGCAAAGGATTTTTTCAGGGGGGTTGAAGGAGTAGAAACATATATATAACCTTACAATGCAAACAATAACACCTTATCAGGCCACAAAGCTCCAGAGCCACGTTAGAGAGGAGGTTAAACTCTCCTCATTAGGGTTCAGGGTTAGTGGTTAAACTGCAGAGGATGGGATCAGGGCAACACCAGGCAAGCAAAGAAGAAAAAAAACACAAGTCACCTCTTGGGTTCTTGAGATCATGAGCCAAAAAAGACTCTTTACATGAGGCGAGAAGGGGGAGAAAAAGAGAAAGAACAAGTCGCATTAAAATCTACGTGGAAAGAACATCGGCCTTGGAACATGAATGAAATGAGGACAGCGAACACTGAAGGGCAAATAATGACTGAGGCAGCGACAGTTCAGTGAGTGCACAACAGCTCTGCCATTTTCTTAGACCGACTTCTCGAGGTGCACAAGAGCTCAGCGCTGAATCGAGGACGCAACACTTGAGCTGCTTGTTTAATTTGATTTGTGCATATCTTTTTAATTAGCTTCTGAATCACAAAAAAAGGAGACGTTCTAGTCGGTGAGGTTTTGTCAGTGGAAGATAATGGCAGCTCTAACAGCCTACACTTCACATCCCAACACAGAGGACAAAAACCAGCGGCAGATGGAAGCTGGAAGAGTACCTTCTCCTTCCACCGTGTCAACAGCAGAGTTGACAAGGTGGATAACTGTCACAATGGAGGCTTGTGAGAGGCAGGGGACAGGGGGGAGAGTGGGTGGAAGAGATCTTAGCATTAGTACAAACGCTCTTTATCATTTATCAAAGACAAATAAAAACACATATGGAATGCACAGGGGTGGGAGAGAGGCCAACACAAGCAACATGTCCCACAAACGTCGTCCTCGTTTGCTTTTTTATGCATTGATGCTGAATGTTTGGGGGAATGAGGGCGGTGTTAATGGTTCGGCACAGCACAATGGTGGGAATAGAGCGATGGTAGCGGTGGTGTTTGTGTGTAGTGGGGGAGAGGATAGGAGGGTCTAGTTTTGTTTGTGCAGGATAACACACAACAACAACAACAAACTGAGATGCTACTGGGTGCCACTGACAGTACAGATGGAAGAATCAGTGAAATTCCCCAGAGATCGAAACCCATTTCCAGCTAAGAGAAAAGCTGAATGTGTGTGCGTGTGGAAAACACTCACACACATTCAGCAGGAAAGCAGAAATTACCTATTTTGCACACGCTCCGTTTCTAATTCAAATTTGGATTTGCTGTCACTTTCGAAGGCGCGGATGAAGGGTTTGATGACTTATGAGCAGCACAGTGCCCGGCGTGATATCTAAGCGATGATGAAAAGTAATTAAGTATGACATGGGAAAGAAATGGGAGAACATAAAATGTGCTTGTATACCCTTTTGATATGTTCCTTGATGTTTGCTTGAAACATCCGTTTGGAGCTATTTTTTGAAAATATGAGGAAACAAAAAAGGAGGGACAAAAGGAAGAAAAAGGCATGCTTGTAAATAAAAAATAAAATAAAACAAAGCGCAGATGTGTGAACAAACAGAATATAACTGCCGTTTAAGTAAGTCATCAAACTCCTTTTGAAGCTAAACACAGGTGAACTTGGGGCCAGAAGAACAGGAAACAAGGTCAAATTTGTATTTATTTTTGTGTGTGTGAATAATCCCCAGAGAATAGCACAACACGAGTTGCAGTGATTACTTCTGTCTGTACCGGTAGTGATCGAGGACTTACAGGCCGGAACCCCTATTTAAAACCTTGTTCTGGATCTGTGGACTGATTTGATCCATATGGGAGCTGAAGCCCCGCAGCAAAAAAGAAAGAGAAAAAACAAAAACAAAAGAAACAGGACAAATGACCCTTAGAGCCACTACTGGGTCATCCATTCTGTACATGCAGAGAGAAAAGTGTTAGCGCTCAAATCAACAAGACAAAGGCAAATGTTGCAAAATCCTGCAGGCCGATCAGAGAAAAGGAACAAAAAGCAACAAACAGAAAACCAAAACAATGCATCTCATAGATTCATGTGCCAGAAACGTTCAAACTGCGCTGTCTTGTTAGTTTTTCTTTTTTTTCTCTAAATGCTACAGAGGAGCAAATTAAACATGGCAGCATACCGTTATCATCACAAGACTCAGACTGGAAGGAGCTGAGGGACTGGACCTCAGACATGCTGCCTCTGGTGTTGTAGGGGTGACAGGCACTGTCCTCCACAGGCTTCTTGGTCAGGCACGGATCCAAATCCACAACTTTAGCTGGAACAGAAGGCGAAGTATGATCTTAGTCACACATTTTAAATATAGAACATGCCCCTGGCAGATTTTTGTTGTCGTTTGTTGTTCTTGTTGTGTGTTTGAGTCTGGACCTGCTGGAGGTTTCTTACTGTGAAAAGAGAGTTTTTCCTTCTCGCTCAAGTTTTACACTGAATGTAGTAAGTGCAGTTTTAAAAGAATCAAACTAATGACTTTATAATATTTATACTTTATACTTTATAATAAGTAGTTTGGATTTCCAAAATAACTTTGTGCTCATATACGCTGGCCTTTATGCTTTTTGCCAGAAGGATTTTTATAGTTTTACAGATATTTGATAAAAATTGTTTACTTGGCAGTGCACCAGTGCTGAATGCTCTGCTAGTGTATTTAACACAAGCTGATGAATTCATGAGAATCCAGATATCGGGTTTTTTTCCACAGACGTCCAGTTTCGCATGCATCTACAGACAGTCAGCGATGCATTCACAGGAGTGAAAATAGCAAGTGCTGACTGGAACATGTGCGGCAGCTTTATACAAAGTCAAATATCACCATTTAGACGTTAAGTGACCAAGTCTAGTTTACTTTTACTACTCAACAACTCTGGAGACTTAAGGAATCCGAAACTTGCTAAATAACCCATGTTTTAAGCATAATGAGACACTAATCATACTCATTTGAAGCTCAGTGCAACTCCTGGGAAAAAACAGCTGGAATCAAACTTACCATCGTAATCATAATCCCAGTTTGGCTTCTGGATGGAGTCGCTGTCTGAGACAGAGTTGGATGGAGGGGGAGGAGGGAGATTGGGCGCTACGCTGCACACGGCCACGGTTTTGCGGTGCCCGTGCACAGAATCTGGGTTGAAGGTGCTGAATTCGGGATGCTCTGGTATGGTGGAGCCCTCGAATGAATTCCTATCCAAGTTATTTCTTGAGTCGCTTGGAATACTGGGAGTGTAGGAGATAGGCCGCACGGGCACCTGAGGAGGGATGTCTGAGTAGATGTTTTTGTTGAATTTGGCATCAAAGTAAGGTCTCTGGAGGAAGGAGTGAGGCACGTTCGAACCTCCAGGATGTTTGTCGTCATCTTCGCTCTTTGACCTTCTGCGGCAGGCCTTCTTGCGGATGATAATAAAGAGGAGGACCAGTATGAAGATACTAGACACAAAGACAACAATGCCTATCACCTCCTCCAAACCGATGTTCCAGGAGTTGGAGACCAAATTATTGTTGTGAACGTCCTGGAGTTCACACACTGCTCCACTGAAACCCTGCGAGCAGTTGCACTTATATGAGCCGTACGTATTCTGGCACTGTCCTCCGTTGGCACACGGGTTCTTGATGCACTCATCAACATCACTCAGGCACCTGGACAACATGTATGAATTTCAACTGAGGTTTGTTTGTGGGCAAAAAAGACGCTTTTTCTAACAGTTGTTGCAAAACACAAGATCTACCTACTAGGAGAATTCAAATAACTGGTGTTACTGCTTATTTGAGCTCCACACTGACATACCTGTCTCCCTGGAAGCCTGCTTCACACTCACATACGGGACCGTCCAAGCTGTCGATACACTTTCCGCTGTTTTTACAAGGGTTGTCTCTGCAGTACGGCCCCAACTGGCACCTGCATTCACAACAAGATTACTCCAGCATGAAGCCTCAAATTCCAAATTAGATGTGCACAAATCCTACAGTAACAACTAATATTAAAATTGCATTAGCTGATGTGAAGCAAGCCAGTAACATCATCCCGTATGTTGCGCACAATGTTCATATTATCAAGATTAAACATAAAACAGTGCAGTACCTCGGTCCTGAGTACTGCCCTCTGCACTGGCAGTAGAATTCACCTCCTCGGGTCACACAGGTGCCACCATACAGGCAGGGGTTGGAGGCACAAGGACTTATGGGGATCTCACAGTGTGTGCCCATGAACGAAGTGGGGCATTTGCAGAAGTAGCCTGAAGAGTTTAGAAAAACAGGTCAATGAGCAAAATAACAAACTGACGTTTTTTGTCATCATAAATCTATTTCTTTTTTCTAAAATAGGCTGGTGTGATTTTAAAACATCCTGCAGATGTTTTACCAAAAGCCTTCTAGTAATGGCAAGACTGTAATTATGCCCCTGAACCACTGGCAGGTTTTTAATGTGAAACAGATGCAGAAGTGTTGAATCCACATCAACAGGCGTACATCAGAATGAAGCGTTTACACTAAAACATGATTTTAGTATTTAGTAGATTTTTCCTTATTAAGCAGAGAACATCTGAATTAGGACAGGTAACAGACCTAACAGCTGCTCCAGATTAAAATCACGGTTCGCCTCTTAATTTGAAAATCTGTGCTATTCCTTGGATGCCGGTAAATGGAATTTAATATGTCTGAAAGGCAGCGATACATAATCAGATAAACTTCTCAATGAAAACCAGACTCAAGGAAATGCACAAGGACTGGAAAATAAGTGAGTGCAATGAGCCAAGCAGGACTCCACCTACCTCCATTAGGCAGCGAGGTGCAGCTCCCTCCATTAGTGCAGGGGTTGCTAGAACAGCTCTCGGCAGGTGTGAGCGCGCAGCCTGGAGCCACGTCCACGATGTCCTCCAGCACAGCGTGGGCCCAGCGAGCCCTTGTGTTCAGAGGCAGCTCCTGGCCATTCAGGGTGATGGCCTCCATGCAGCCACGCAGCCCGTTGGTGACAGGCAGGCTGCGTCCGTGGCGAGGGGAGGCGTGCTGGCGTACGTGACCCCCAAAGTAAATGCTGTTGTCAAGATTGAGGGTCCGCAGAGTGCCCGGGGCTGTGCCGGAGGCAGCGTGCACCCGGTCCAGCACGAGTTTAGCATAATTACCGTCCACCTCCAGGGAAACGGAGTGCCACTCGCCATCGCTAACCTGAGCGCTGTGGACCGACACCAGCCCGGGGCCGCTGCCACAGTCAAACTTGTATTGCAGACGGCCGTTCACGATCTGTTTCATGGACAGAAAATATAGCTTTAGAATATGCTACACATCCTGCACATATCACACCAGGTCATTCATCTCAACACTGAGACTCAAAAGCCACTGAGTCACTGTTTTAAATCAGTTTTTCACACAGGACACTTCCACTTTACTGGCTTTCGAAGAGCTTTACAGAAAAACAACAGCTTTATAAAACAATTAAACTTCTGCTCAAGCCTCTGAAAAAAAAACAAAAAAAACAGCTCGCAGCCTGTTAAACTAAATCTGTGTCTAAGCCAGCCCAGTTCTTCCTCTGAAGTCTGGCATGTTGACGGCTATACCAGACAGACTCGAAAAAGGAATGTGTGGAAAACTGCTTTCTGTTTCCCTCCCACTACTAAAATAGCTCTTGTGTGTGTGTTTTTCAACCCACCACCACATTCCCATAGTCCCTCATGTGAAAGAAGGTTTAAAATGGCTTTCTTGAACCCTTCAGCATACTTGGTTGGTACACATGGCTGGCTGGTCTCGAGAGAAGTCGGGTCAGTCATGGATTTTTTAGACCCTTCTGATATGGAAATGCTGAGCAGTAATACAGAGATGGGCTAAGAAATGCAAAGGCTTATTCAAGATTAGCAAGGTTTTCCATTCAGTTTTAAAAATGACAGAAGGGGGAAAAACACCCATGAGTGAAATATGGGGCTGGAAAATAGGTTTGCACACACCTCAAGGATGCTGTAGTCTGTGCCTTTAGCATACATGACGGTAGCGTGGCTGGAGAAAGTTCGGAGTCGCAAGGATAGCTTCATCAGCTCCTTGTTCTCATTCTCCATCAGATGGTATTTCACATAACCATTTCCACTGAATGTGAGCGAGTGGCCATCTGGCACAGGATGAACAAATGTACAAGTAAGACATAACAGCAGTGTAAATGCAGAAAATGTTAGACAGAATATCCAAATCACAGATAGTCTTACCGGAGCATTTGCTTTTTTTGCCTTCAGGACACACACAACTGTACTCAGTGTCTCTGGGATCTGCCACACACTCCATACCCTCAGGACAGGGGTTGTTCTCACACAGGTTGTTCAACACGGGGCATCTGCCACCTAAATTCCAAAATAGCGCAGGTAAGATTAGGAAATCTACCAAACCATATATGAGCAAATACGTAGGTGCATGAGGTGTAATCAGGAACCTTCGCACTGGCAGGTCGCGGTTCTCTGGTATCGTGGGGTGACGAAGCTGAGGCGGGCCGTGCTGTAAGTGGACATGGCGTTTTTATCCAGGGAGATGACCTCATCACAGAAGTGTAATGGACAGTCCAGGCCCGCGCACAGCTTCTGCGCCACCCGCACGATGCGGATGCCCGTCATCTCCTCAATCACAGCCGCAGAGGAGTTCAGCTTCCGGAAGACAACCTGAGGAAAATTGGAAAAAACAAAACACTCGATAAACTGTTCAAATGAGTGCTCTAATTATTCACTAGTCAATGGAAAATTAATCAGTTCTGATATGTGATTAATAGCTGAAGTCATTTAACCCTTTAAGACCTACCATAGAACCAAGTCCACCAGAGCTTATATTATATTTTTACATGTTGTAGTGCCATTTTTGGGAGCATTTCAAGTTGATATACATCAATACAACCATTATAGCCCAAATTTTAATAATATGTATGCATTAAGTGCATAGTAATTACATAAATTGCAAAAAAGTGCAATAAACTACAAAAAAATTGAAAATGTTTTTGCTTTTTTAACATATATTTCTAGTTAGAGAAATTTAAGAGGCTTATCCCTCAAAACTGTAAATACAAAAAAGTTGCAAAAACTAGTTTCCCACCACAGGAAATTTATTTTCAGTGTCTTCATAGTTTTATTTTTTTAAATACACCAATTTTTATACACTGCAGGAAAAACGAAAATAAATCTTATAGTGCAAATTTCCAAAAAAAACAGCATATGCGTCTATTCCAACGTAGGAAGTGTTAAGATCAGCTGATCGGATCGGCAAAGCGTGTTTCTGGAATATTATGTTTTTGTTGCTGCAAGCGCTTTTTATGCAGTTTTTGCAAAGCTATATGTGGAAGGAAACCGTGACCGAGAACAAGCTGACGGTTTCATATGCAAAAAAAATGATTGCGCTAGCTTACGTGGTTGCAGAGCTACCGGGATTTAAACATAGTTACGCAAAACGGAGCTTGCCCGCTCCGACCGGTTTTAAAGGGTTAAAGGCCGGGGCTGAACTTGTGACTATCACCTGCCTAACTGGCAACATTAATTAGCAAAAAAATTGGATACATGTTAGTCATTTTTAAAACAAGTCACAGTTAGTTCAAACTTCTCAAGGAGCTGTTTGAAAGAAAGGCGTGTTTGATCATTAATTCTCACTGTAAAAGAAGAACCCAAAAGCTTCGAGTACAACGGACTTGACCTGACGAAATACTGAATTTCTGGATTCTTGAGTCAGTCTTTCAAAAGTAGCACAACATTCTTGAAAGCTCAATCAGCCCTTTTGATCCCAGTAACTTACACAGTGTTTAAACTTGAGCATATTGCATTCATCAAGATCTAATGTGTCGATCTAGAAGTCCCTTTTTTTAATATCATTTGGATTCGGTTTCAAGTAGTAGCGCCTTTTTAGAGTAACCATTTTGACACGAAACAGTATGTAAACACAGGTGTTACCTGTCACTTGTACCTCATTAATGGTATCACCTGTGTTTACCTCCCATTCTGTGTCAACATGGCCGCAATGGAAAAAAAATCTATCGAGCCGAGGGCATATATGACAGATTAACTGTTATCGGTGCAAATATGTTAGACTACTTCCTAGTCTTACCTCCTGAGATTGATAGGGACTGCCAGCTCTCTCTAGAGTCAACAGAACATCCAGATCTCCTTGCTCAGAAGGCTGCAGGCTGACTAACTGAACCTCGCTCCTCCTAACTCCGGCAATGTTTCTCAACGCTCGCTGGAAGTTGCGCCAGTAGTCCCCAATAAACTCCTCGGGCGCGATATTCGCAAAGCGCACATCGATGGAGTTATCCAAGGCCTGACGAGCTGCTTGTCTGACATGCACGGTGACGTCAGCCGGCGTGGTGAAGCGTCCGTCAGTCACCGTCACGTTAAGAGGGTAGTGCCCCACATCGAGAGGACCCAGGGCGATAATTTTGCCGTCAGAGGGCGACACAGAAAACAAGCCGCTGCTCTCATCCGAGGAGGATGAAGGAGCGAGGCTGTAGGTGAGAGTGTCGTAGATGTCTTGGTCGGTGGCGTGAATCTTGCCCAGGACTCCTCCGGGGTATTCATCGCCGGCAGTCGACACAAAAATGTCGAGAGGAAGAACGGCGGGAGGGTAGACGCTTTCTTCAATTATACGCACGCTGATGAAGGTGGTGGACAAGAGCTGTGGCTTGCCACTGTCTGACACCTGAGTATGAGAAAGAAAAAAACAGAGAGAGCATCCGAGTTTAATCTTTATTCCAACAGCAGAGGGCAATCAAGCTCTTGTGCTGCTCACATCCCTAATCTCACTGCATCTCCATACTGTAGGTGTAACCCATTTTAAAGCCATCAACATCATACATTTTAGCATTCACACTTTCACAGAGATGGTCATCAGCTCTGTGAGAGAAAAACAACGATGACTCACATCTGAGTGTGCATCTTGTGTGTAACAAGACATCACACATTTCATGTCCTTTCTGCCCACACATTTCTTCTCTGTTCCTTCCTCTGACGTGACACGTGATCGAGCTAAATCAAAAAAAAATCTATTCTCCTGTGAGATGCACTCTGATGCTGCTGCCTTATGCACCTTACACCACCCTATAAAAGCTGAATTTAGAATACATTTAAAAGCTTTAAAGGAAGGAGATGCAGGGTGGAACACTGAGTAGTTGGCAAAATGTGGGAGCGTGACAGTAAAGGTACAGAGAGGAAAAAGAGAGAAGACAGATAGATCAGATTGTTGTGGCTCGATGGTTAAATCGATACAACCTCTCAACTCCGGTTTCTCCTTGGACTCCTCGACTCACCTGTGCTTGCAGTAGGTAGTTTTCTTTATGTTTTCTATTCAGCACCCCCATGGCCACTAGAGCTCCCTGCTGATTGATGTGGAAAACGTCGCCGTCGTTCCCAGCGACGATGGCAAACGTGAAAGGTGGCCCGTTGTGAGAAGCGTCCCGATCGGTTACAGTGAGCTGAAGAACACTCGTGCCTGTTGGACGGTTCTCCTGTGGGAAGCAGCAGAGGTGTGTTTAACACTGTGCTGAGAAGACGTGGTTATGGCGAAGCTGTGATGTTTAACTTCAAACGTGTTAGATATTTGCTCAGAAAACGCAACTGTGCTGCAACACTGAAGCTGACTCGGCGTCCATAAATCCTTCTGACCGCCTTCACAAAGTCAAAACTTGCATCTGAAAAATGCTTTTGGTTTACAGCCAAACAGTTCCCACCAACCTCAGCTCCAAAGCCACCAGCTAACTTTCGCAGCTGTGGCGATAAACATTTTAAACATTACACTATACATGCTAGCGTTTAGCTCCAAGTACTGCTGGGCTTAACTAAAGATTTGAGGCTGTAGACGCTTAGCTCTATTTTTATTTATCTGGCAATCGTCCCGGTCTAAGAGCCTGTCCACAAACTTGCGGGTAGGCTTCTCATGAGTAACAATAAAAAGGAAGATGACAGTTTTATAGGCAGAATTCTTGTTTTCTGTCCTTGAATGAGCTTCAAATCTGTCTTTCTGTTGACTCTTTCAAGCCCTGAGTGAAAACTAGACTTTTTCTTCTTGAGGGAAAAAAATAGGCAAAAAACTACGGATCTTTTTATTGTTCGTACAGTATCTGCACACTAGGTTTTTTTTTCTTGTTCTGTTTTTGTGGGATTTTGTACCATACTTTGATCAAGGCTCCGGTATAAGTAAAATAAAGATCCTATCCTGAAGTGCTTGATCTGTTTGGAATATATATTTTGCCTCTTCATGATATCTCCCAAATTTATCTTTTTTAGGCTTCTAAATAGAGAGAAAAACTAGAAATGAGTCTTCTTTTCCCCTGTCTTTTGAATCTTCTCCTTTTTAATCTCAAAAACTGAATTACAGGCACCTCCCTCAGTTCAGTCAGTCGTGCTTTATTAGCTTAGTATCTTCCATATTCCCACTGTCCATCACTCCTCCCTTTCTTCCATCCCCATCTGCCAGTTTATACTTAAAATGCAGCCTGTGTCTTTCAATTCCCTCACCCTCCTCTTTATCCCCCTCCTCACCTCTGTTCTTGCTCCATCCTCCAACTTGCTTCTTGACATTCTAGTCGTGCAGTCTTCTATTATTACTCCCTGTTAATCCCTCTCTCTGTGTCCACTGCACCCCTCTTCCCCTCCCACCACGCCTCCTCCTCTTTTTCTTCCTTTCCAACTCTAATCAGTTATCCGCATTGACCCCTTTCCCCCTCTCACCTGGATGATGAGGCTGTAGTTGGCCTGGGAGAAAAGGGGAGGGTTATCGTTGATGTCGGAGATGTCAATGTTGATCATGGCGCTGCTGGAAAGAGGGGGTGCCCCATTGTCTGAGGCTACCACTGTTAGAGTATACCCCGATGTCTGAGAGAAAGAAAGAGAGGGAGAATTACCATAGACAGACGAAGCTGCTTTTGCATGCAATAAAGCAGAAATCGGTAAACAAGCTTCCTTA
The DNA here is from genome assembly GCF_965226115.1 of Aulonocara stuartgranti. Classification (NCBI taxonomy): domain Eukaryota; kingdom Metazoa; phylum Chordata; class Actinopteri; order Cichliformes; family Cichlidae; genus Aulonocara; species Aulonocara stuartgranti. The sequence goes on along the minus strand of NC_138944.1, from coordinate 28,502,721 downwards.
TTAGACCTGACGTGACTTTTGATTGGATTCTGCATAGACTGCAATTAGTTCCTAGGTGGATTAAACTGTGTATGAACAGTCAGCATTGTATCTGCGGTTTCTCTTACTCTCTCTCTGTCCAGCTGGCGAGCAACTTTAAGCTCCCCTCTGACCGGATCAATGGTAAATGGGCTGCCTTGGTTACCGGCCACAATGGAGTACCGCACGTGGTTGTATGAAGGTCCGTCAAAATCCTCAGCCATCACCTTTGAATCAATCAAACATGAACACCACAATCGATCAATCAACAGCCCTTGAAAAGAGGCTGCTTGTCCATGATATTCTAACATGACCTCTGAAAACCTTGTTTCTCAATCAGCTTTAAACAATTACCCGCTGCATTAAAAAAACATGATAATTATATTTGCATTTCTTTCTGTGCTCAAACACTACAGTGTCTTGAAGTGGTTGAAAGTGGCAGAAAGAGGTGAAATAAAACTCATTTTCAAAGAATGATCAGCAATAATCAGATGAGAATAATCAGATAAAACTCTAATGCATGTACTACAGGGTCAAATGTCAATCAGCGGTGTCCTCTGCACTCAATTGCAGTTGTTTCAATCGCTGGCCTGGGAGTTCAGAAAGGCCAAGTCTACATGTAGAAAAAAGGTGTCCAATGATCAGGTTTTATCAATATTTGAATAAAATCTAAAGATTAGATACTCCTAATGAACAATTAACCGGTGTGCTAACCTGTTTGGTAAACATTATATTAGTTTATTTATTGTTAAAGAGTTTACATTGTTTACATTTAAAATAAGGGGCTTTCAAGCAAATCACTGAAATGATTCGATTAGTTGCTGTGATTTTCATTCATGTTTTAGCATATTTAATGGGAGAGTGCTGTGTAATCTAAAAAACAGAAGCTAGCTGTAGTCTCCACTGATGTAACACTAGGGCATACAAACTTACACATCTTCCATTCACACCACTGCTACACTCGCACACACAAAAAGATCAACACATGCTTAAGTCTTAAAACCGACCAAGCGTCACATCTCCGGGGAAATCAGCAGACAGTAAAGATTTACAAGAATGAGACAATGGCAGGCATTAAAATTCTCTGATGGATAATTTATATTCAGGTACATTACACACAGATAAATGGCCACAAGCAGAGATCTTTTATGAGGGGAGAAAGAATGGGTGAGCAGCAGAGGTAGACAGAAATCGATGGGAGTGAGAATTTAACTTGCAAAAGGCAGCAAATGGCTTATCTAGGATAAGGGCTTAATGAGTCAAATGCTTTTAATTAAACTCGCCGAGCATGTGTGTCAGATAGTGCACGAGAACAGGGATGCAGTGAGCATGAAGAGCATTGGTCCTAATTTAGCCGTTCCACCAGATGGTGATTTGCCACAGGTGCAGATATATGATAGTATTCAGTGAGTAATGGGCAGAGAAGAGAAAGGCTGCGAGGGAGAAAATGAGCAACAGAGTGAGAAGGTGAACAAGATGACAGATTTTGCTGGAGGAAAGTCCAGAGCGAGAGATGAAAAATGTCTCTCACCCTGTGTGTACCTTTACAGTTGTTTCCCCACAACGAGCACCTGCTGTATACCAAAGACAGTGCGTGCGCTCTTACCGCCATCACAGTCTTTCCCAGCTCGGCGTCCTCGCTGATGACGGCCGTATAGACGTCCTGGCTAAAGACGGGTCTGTTGTCGTTGACATCTGTCAGGTTGATGTTCACAGTAGCCATGTCGCTGAGCGGTGGCGAACCGCCATCTGTAGCCTCTATTGTAATGTAGTATTCATGAGAGGCCTCATAGTCCAGCGGCTCAATCACGAAGACGTCACCTGAGGCACAAAACCAGAAATGTATCTAGCTGTTAAAAAGACTCCGAAATGTATTTTTGTTTATCATCTAAATATTACAAAACACATATTTGTCTCGCAGCAACCACAGTGTTTTAATGTTTAATATTGCACATGTAGAGAGGATCTAGCAGGTAAGTTCTTTTTTTTGTTGCATGTTGTCATTTTTTAAAGTGGGTTTATACTTTCACATGCAAACATTTTCAGCTTAAATACACCTTAAGTCAAAACATCATCCATCACTGGCACTGAGTTGGGATTCAAAAACTAAATCCTGTTCAGCTACACTGAGTTAAAACATAACCAGGGATTTTCTTACTTTGGTGTTTCACTGTAATCATGAAACTAGCCAATCACAGCCCATTTGGAAACAAACCAAGGGTTTTTTTGTATATTAAATCCACAGCAAAATTATTTACAAAGGTTAGGAAGAAAATGCAAAATCTATTTAACTCTTCTGTCCTATGGTCAAAATGACCCATTTGGCAAATGGGTCATTGCAATCCCAGGACAATTAAAGCAGCGGTCCCCAACCTTTTTTGCACCACAGACCGGTTTATGTCCAACAACATTTTCACGGACCGGTCTTTAAGGTGTCGTGGATAAATACAACAAAATAAAACCAGTAAACAGAAGATTTATTCACAACACCACAGGAAAGACCCAGGAAAACCAAGTTAATGCTAAAAACAATAAAAACCCCAAAAACCATAAATTTCACAGCCGAGCCTCAACTCTGGCAGCCCGGTACCAAACGACTCATGGACCAGCCCAGGGGTTTGGGACTGAATTAAAGGGTTAAATGCAACAACATCTGTCACGTTGCAACAAAGATGATTTCATTTTCAAGCCTACAACGCCGGTGCAGGAATTCAAAAAACAAATATAAAAAAAAACTACCACATACCAGTCTTTGGGTCCACGCTGAACATGCCATGCTCGTTCCCGCTGATGATGCTGTAAGTGATCTCGCCGTTGGCGTCGGCGTCTCGGCTGGCTGCGTGCACTCTGAGCGCCTGAGTACCCACGGCCACATCCTCAGACATAGTGGCTGTGTATTCACGGTGCTCAAACACCGGCGGATTGTCGTTGATGTCCAGGACGGAGATCACCACCTGGCAGAGCGAGGACAGACGCGGCGAGCCCTGGTCACTGGCACGGGCCTTCAGCTCATATACTGACTGCACTTCGCGGTCCAAGGGACGCTCCAGGGTTATTACACCAGTGGACTCGTCAACTGAGAAAAATCCATCAGCGGACTCAACCAGTGAGTAGAGGATGTTGCTATTCAGGCCTGGGGTGACAAAAAAGATGATGCTTTTTTTAAAAATTGCATTACAATGGCAATCACTCCTATTAGTCATCATACAACACTTCTCAGTTACAACTCCTTTGAGCTCATGCTGCTTTCACTTCCACACATCTGAGCTACGCACCATAAAACTGATGGTCACATAAAGAGAAACACTCTTAAATGGAGGACATAAACAAGCATATTGATTTCTACATAGACGTATTGATTGTTGAATAGTTAAATGTCACGTTCTTATGCCCTTCTAAAACATCCATCTTTCACACAGCCTCTGATAAACAGGAGCTCTGAATCTCTAATCCATGCAGTAGTCATAACTCATGTCCTCCCACAAGCAAGACGGTCCCAGAAACAAGACAGAGACGGATCACAATAATAATCGTAATGCTTTACTGCAGGTGGCCCCCATTTTGAATATGCTATTATATTCCCATTTATCAGGTAAGTGCCCCCATCCTCTGTAGATCTCATTACCATGCTGGAGCGAGTGCCAAGGGGAACCCTGCTTATATAATTTCTCATCACCTTCATCTGCTCTGATCATCTTTAGGACAATTGCTTTACAGTGGTTAAGTGAACTGTGTTAAATTATTATTGGCTATCTTGTTGTATCCGCCGATGTTTATGATCGTGGGTTTATGTGGGTCACACAGCAGAAATGTTTCATATGAAACCCGAAGTGGAACTTATTAATTAGTGGCCTCGTGAACAAGTAGCAACAAGCAGGGTGAAAAGAGAGGCAACACTTCAATGGTAAAAACTGAAACGTTCCTTGAATGGTCTCATGAGTCTGGCTCCAAAAGTGAGCCAACAAACATGCTTATAGCCCAGAGCAAAAAGCTGGTGTGGTCACTAAGCCTTCATAATAACTGTACGGTTGGAGTTTGCTCTTTATACTGCTAACCTGTTTTCAAATGGTTAGCACATGCAGGTTCACAGGTGTGCTAACAGGCAGCTGTGGCTGACTGCTGTGCAACAGGCCTCATTGTTGCTAACTCGAGTCAGAAAGCTGGAGCTCGCGATTGGGGTTTGAGCTGTTGGTGCTATTTCAAGCATTTGAAAGTAAATATCTATGTCAGGGTTCCTGGGTCGGTGACCCAGTATTTTCAGTTCACGTTCACTGTTTATCTTCTGCCTGTTCCACTTCCTGTTTTATTGTGTTAGCCTTGGTCCATGTGCATTATGTTCCGTCCTCTTCCCGTTTATCATTAGTTCATTATGTTCAGCTGTGTACTCACCAGGTTCTAATCTCTCATCACTCAGCCTGTGTATTTATGTCCCTCAGTTCAACCAGTCCAATGTCGTGTCATTGATGTTATTGTGATGTTGTCTCTCCGTCTGTATGTTCAGTTAGTCAGTCAGTGCTTCAGTCAGTCGTCCAGCCAGCCATTTTCTCCCTTTGTTCTGTTAATCCACTCCTTATAATAAATCGTCACCTACCTGCGAGTCCTGCGTTTGGGTTCCTTCTTCCTCGCCTCCACCCAACCGCTGACGATCTAACAAGTATTATGACCGCTCTGTTTTACAGAGAGACCAAGAAGTTTGTGCTTTCTGTGTTTTGTTTACTGAGGCCAGTTAAACAGATGTGCATGTTTATGTGTTGCACAGCAGCTTGGATATAGCTCACTGACCAAAGCCAAACCAAACCAAATGTATAATTTGTATATTAAATCACGGGTGAACTTTCTTATATTACATGCACTACCTTTCTATTTTTAGACTTTATTTTGCTTCTTGTGTTATCATTAATGCTGACTTTTACCCACATAAATCTGTTTTACGGCTCAGTCGTGGCAGAGCGAAATAGACTTCTGTGCAACTCGGAAAGAAATCCGTGTTTGCCTGGTGATTACACTGATTTTTTTCATGTTCAGCAACCAGTTGGAAGGAGGTCAGCTCCAGGTGACCACATTTGATCTTACAGGTAAGCAACCTGTCTCCAAACAAATGCAGTCACTCTCAGATAAGCTAGTGAAGGCTTGCAAATAATTTGTATCTAATTTAGAAACGCAAACATGTGCCAACATGTTACAATCAGTCTGAGTGACTCTGTGCTGATGACCACGACTTATTTTCTTTTACAACAAGGATTTCAGTTCTGGTTCTCATCTAGCTGTGTTCTGGCTATATTCCTATATAAAATCAAGGTTGCTGAGCAATCCTGCCATTTTGCAGCATCACAGCTGTCACATGCTGAACAGGTCCAGACATTCAGAACTAATATAGTCAGAAAGACAACCATTTAGTGTGATTTGCACTTAATTTTGTCTATTTGCTTCATTTTAATGTGCTTTTATTCATTTATGTGCCATGTTTTATTTATCTTTTTTAAAATCTTGTATTCATCTATTTGTATTCACATACAACGGGACTGTTAAATTCATCTGTCTTGACTAGAAAGCACTTTGGGTCAACTCTTGTTTTTAAATGTGCTTAATAAATACAAATCATCTGACTCAACTTGAGCTGTTTTGTGTGTGTTTGTGTGTTTCCTTAGCTTTGCCCTGGAATTTTCTTATTTTTCTAAATGATTTTAGTAACAAACTTGAAGAACGTGTATGAATCTTACACAGCAACAAGGTGGGCAAAGCAGAATATAATTAGATGCCCCCACACTGAAACAACTGACGGGGCAATGCAGAGAGCAAAGAGAGAGACACACTCTGACCAAGGTAGAGTGATAAAAGGACAAAGCAAAATCAGAGAAGAAATTCCAAAGTTTATCACAGATCAAGGGCATCAGTCTGGGTCTTAATCTTTGTCTGCTTCATAATCATCCCACACTGATAAGTGCGGCCTCTCAGAGATTGTAACAGTGGGTCGAATAGTGGCTTGGCAATGTGGGTAAATATCAAACATCGCACAGCGATCACGAAGGCCATGGCACATAGCAGCAAATGCCAAGAATGAGTCCACTCAGTGAAAAATATAAAAAGATAAAGCAACTCTTTCCTCGTGGGAAGAGGGTTACATTAGGCTTTGCATTTTAAGCGTCGGCCACAAAGACAGTTGACTGAAGCTGGAGTGAATTGGGTCAGCTATGAAGCCTATTTTTTTTGTACACCCTGTGTGTCTGGTTGGGATTTGCCAGCTGTGCTTCAAGCTTGCAACTAAATCAAATATACTAGGCCGACACACAGAGAGGAAAGAAATGTGTGAAACACCCATATGCAGGAGAAATACTGATCAAATGCCTCTCTGTGCTCATGCAGTGTATGTCTAAATAATTATTGCTCCCGGCTAAACTGCAGGGAGCACTGTTCTTTCCTCCACCCTTCCTTCAAGTACCCTTAGCCCAGATGTACCAAATGCAAAGTTAATTTTTTGCCATCAAAGCCTCCAGGGAAAAATGTCTTAATGGCAGCTTTTTTCCCCTCTCTTTTCTTTCATTTAACATTTCTCCTTGAGGGAGTCAGTTTTAGCATCCTTTTCATTCTGTCAAGCTGTCACTCCGGCCCCCCACCAAAAAAAGGGGAGGGAAACAAAAAGAGACGGTGTCGATAGTCAGCTAACAGGCTGAAATGGTTTTTCAAGTTAGAGTGTTCTGCTTCATTAAACCCAAGGTGCAATCTGGAACGGAAGGTCCACTAGTTTCCTGAGAAAGAAAAAAAGACTTAAACTGCACGCTTCAAGCTCTCCGGCCTACCCGAGTGTGAGCCTCTTAGTGATTGGCAATGTTTGCTGAAAGGAGGAGACGCCTGAGATAAATATGTGGCCCCGTGGCTTTGCACCAGGCGAATGGAAAATTGCAATCATCTCTTTTGAGAATTCGACTTGAAGAGAGAAGAATTTCATTAGAGTGTAATAGAGCTTTTAATTTGAGGGGTTGATCATTCATGAAAATTCACATTTGTTATCCCTCCCTCTTGCCATTTAGTGCGATGCTGTTCCACAATGGTGAGATAATAACCTGTTCATAGCAAGTCAGCACTGCTTATTCCAACCCATTAAAGGGTATTTCAGAAGCACAGTCCCGTATCACATGTGCATATGCTTTTTTATTGTGATCGTGAGCAATGCAATATGTTGCCATTAATTGCATTTTAAGCACATTTTACCAGCTTCCTGAGATTATTGCATTTTTGGAAGCTTAAATGTTTGCCTAAAACACATTTTATTACTGAGTTCTGGTCCAATAGGCTGGTTTAATCAGAGAGATTTGTTATGAAGGTTTTTTTTAAAGCATTCTCAATATAATGTATTCTTCCCTTAATTCTGTATGAGAAAGAATAGAAGGATCTGAAGTCTTGCATGAACGTGTGTGAGGCAAGGAGTGTGAAAAGACTGATACTCAGCAACTCGGAGTTTAAAGGCTGCTTCTCTTTTCTTTTCTTTTTTTTTCAGTTATTTTTTTAAATCTCTCCAAGTGTGAAGCGACAGGAAGTGATGACCCGCGTCTTCTTCATAGATCAGTAGAAATGAAAATGGTGAATTTTTTTGGCTTGGGACTTTTTTCATATCAAACAGCCTTTTCAGGGGTTTTAGTTTTAAAATATCAACCAATACAGGATGCTAAAATTAGCTTCATGAGTTGCTGGGTTTTTATACGTCATCCTTTGGTCCAGCAAAGTGGTGTAATGACAAACTAATCACGGTCTAAACTTAAGGACCTGCTGTTTCAGTGTTAAATCTGTCAAATTATGGCTTTCATGTGTGCAATAAAGTTCGGCACTTACAGCAGCAGTGTCTGATAGTTGCTGTGTTCAAATGAAATTTGTCTATGGGTAATTATCGCTTTATTGCTGCACATCTCTATCAATAAAGACTTGCATCAATTTTACAGTTGCGCAAGATCGTTCTTATGATTTTCCACCTCACTGTAAATAACAGCTGCCCTCTACCTAGAATGTGCCAGAGAATAAAACTCACCAGTATCCAAATCGTTCGCTGACAGCTTTGCCACAAAAGTGCCCGTCTCTGTGTTTTCAAAGACGGTGATGCTGTAGGGGTCAGTTGAGAACTGCGGTGGGTTGTCATTGACGTCTTCCACAATAATATGAATGTCAGATTCACAGTATCGCCCTCCTCCGTCCACCACACGCACTTTAAACCTGTACTCGTCTTTCTCTTCTCGGTCCAGGGGCTGCGAGGTCTTCAGCTCCCCTGAAGGTAAGACAGGAAGGTTTTGAGAAGAAATGCAAAAGTGCAGACACGGGCTCTTGGGGAAGAGTCGGTGTCAGAACAACATAAAAGTCAAATGTGTACAAGAAAAAAAGAGAAAAAAATCAATCAAAATGCTAAGTTTATGTATGAGTGGACAAACCTGAGGCATTTTAAAGAAATGTAACCCTCTTGTCTACTGTTTACTAACCAAGTGAAAACCATCCGAACAACTGAAGGCTTTCAAGCGCGTAGAGAGGAGAATAAATAAGTAATTGAAGCAAGAGAGGACGAAGAGGATAGCGAAGGGAGCGGGATGATGAAGGAAAACATCAAAGTTGGCAGCTAAAAGCAGCCTGGAAGTGTCTTGGGATACCAAGCAGCCAACATTACCACAACTGCTCTGGAAAACTCCAGAGCCTCTTGGCGGGTCTCATCAGCAATAATCCTACTTGTCTGCACTGAAAAAAAAAAAATAAATCACACTCCCGCTGCATAACAGTAGCCCTGCTGCTGGAAAACTCGAAATTGAGGGCTGCCAAAAGACAGCGCGATGACATTGTTGCCTTATTGTCTGCTCTGGTGTCAGCCTCCGCATGTTAAGGCAGAATACTCAAGGATTCTGTGAAACAGCAGATGTGCTGTATAGCTGTTCAAACCAAGTGGTTTTGTTTGCATACTTCTTTGGTTAACCTGCACTGTGGTTTTTCTTTTTTCCTCTTTTGTGGTTTCTTTTTTCAACACAGCAGTCAGAGTGAATCTCTGATTTAGAGGGTCTCCCAGAAGAAATTATTTGCAGGAAAGAAGTATAGTGGCCATAAATTCAATCTTAAGTATTGCAACTGTGTGCTTTAGTGCCACTGTGGGTCTATCAGTTGCCCTGCAGGGAAATGTTCTTGGCTCTTGAATAAGTAAATAACAACAGGGCACAAGAAAACCATCTTGCTTCCTCCAATGCTGACAATACAGTAATTTGCATCCACTGAAACTCGCACACGCAGACACACAAACAATAACTTTTTTCCCCGACAACTCTCATGTAAAACATAAAACTGCTGTCACGCTGAGCTGTCTTTCAGATCGTGTTGTTCCAAGCAGAGGGCTAAGCGTGTTTCATGAGTGGCTTTAGCATGAGTGTCCTGCATACTGTTCCCATAATAATCATAAATGCATTCAACACAGCTGGAAAGCAATCTAACTCAATGACTGCGGACACAGATGGACTCATAAAGAAAGAAGAGACAAATTACTCACATAAAATATAAACAGAGCACATGCTTTTCCACCGAGTTTAGAACACCGCACGATCAACGCTCTCTTTTTTTCCACAGAGCAGTAGTTAAGCAAATGTCTTTTACCCCACAGATACACACCTGTGACAAAGTCAATGATGAACAATTCCGATCCAACTCCCTGGAGCTCATAAGAGATTTGGGCGTTTGAGCGGATGTCAGCGTCTGTGGCAGAAACCTGCAAAATAAGCCTGCCTGCAGGGGAGTCCTCTGGGACGCTTTCACTGTACACAGACTGGAAGGCAGGTACAGGAGGAGGAAAACGGAAGAGGGGAAGAAATCAAAGTGAAAACCAAGAAAACTCACAAGACAGCAAACTGAAATTAAGAGCAGAACCAGAGCAAAGAGGACTTTACCTTTTCGCATACTGGGCTGTTGTCATTGGCATCCAGCACCTTGACCTCTACAACAGCTTTGGCAGTGAAGATGCCATCACTGGCAGTAATGTTAAGGAGGTAATTGTCCTTTTCTTCACGGTCCAGGGGCTTCCTGACAGAGACCTTCCATTCATTCTGAATATGTTCAATGGCAAATTGGCCTAGTGGGTCTCCTCCTATTTGGGGTTAAAGACAAATATTCCACTTTAGCATGAACAGCAACCAAGAAGCAGAAAGCAACCTAACTTGTTAAAAAGAAACATGGCTACGTGATTTATCCTCAGTTAATTATTCCTGCAATCATAATCGGAATATTCTCTGCTCTTTCACAGAATAATTTCCAATTTTTACACCAAATATTATTATTGGTAGGCAAGCAATCTGCAAACTAAGGAGAGGAAAATATACATTGGCTAATTATCATGCTGGTTTCTGATTCCTCTTGACTTCACATACATATTCACAGTTTCTAATTAGCACCACAGGAAGTACTTTTGCCCAGTCTATTTCAAAGCACTATTCAGATAATTATACATTTCTGTAGTATAATGACCTAAATATTTGTTTAGAGCTTGAGCAGATTAGCAATAACTCCTAACAGATAACGGGACTGTGTAATGTCTCAAAGATGAGATATTATCATGATATTAAGTGGCGTGAATCCATAATCCCCCCCTAAGCTCTGTTTATGAAAAACTGCTACACAAAAGAGTAGAGAGTAAACTCCTGGCTTACTAATTATCAGTTTCACAAAATAATAAATGCCCACCTGTGATGAAGAAGTCGACTTGTTTATTAATGTCTTCAGAATCATCATCTGTGGTGCTGAGGATAGCGATCACTCCACTCGGAGGAGGGTCGTCTTCGCTGACTGTGCCTTTGTAGATCTCCGCAGTGAAGCGGGGTGGGTTGTCATTCACATCACCAACTGTTACCTCCACTGTGGTTCCAGTAATTAGTTGGACTTTCTCCCCTTGGTCCGTTGCTAAGATGGAAATTTTGTATTTGTCAGTCTTTTCACGGTCAAGCTCTTTTAAGGTGGTCACCCATCCAGTCTCACTATTGACTGCAAACAGCTCAGGGATCTCGGGCGAGTTCTGTTTGGGGTCAAGGCTGTAAATGATCCGGCCGTTGGTTCCAGAGTCTTGGTCGATGGCTTTGACCTGGATAACCTGGGTCCCACTTGGAAGGTTTTCCACAACGACAGCCTCATAAGGGTTTGCCTCAAAGACTGGTGTGTTATCATTCACATCCTTCACCTGGATGTTTACATTTACAGATGTAACTATCTCATAATTTTCATAGTTGGTTTGGGCAACCAGAGTGAGCTGGTACCATTTGGTTGTCTCATGATCGAGGTTCTTCTGAAGCTTCAGCGCTCCACTATCTCGATCTACAACAAACATTTCACCTTCATTGCTCTCAGGATTGTTGCCCTTTACTAGGCTGTAAAGAACTGGTTGCTCACTCACAGCCTGAATCACATCTATCTCTGTGCCAATAGGAAGGTCTTCAGATATTGTGTAACGATAATGTGGTTCGGCAAATTTGGGAATTGGCGTCTCTGGTGCAACAATCTTGATGTAAACCTGTACAACAGAATATTTGGGTGGGTTTCCGGTATCCTTTGCCCTCACAAAAAACGCATACATATCATTTTCAAGGCCAATGAGGCTTTCTTTGGTTACAATGATCCCAGAGGTTGGGTGGATTTCAAAGTTTTCCTCAACATTTTCAGCATCTGCCTCAATTGAATATTCGATGTCAGCATTGCTTCCTTCATCCGTGTCTGAAGCAGCAACTTTAACCACAGAGGTTCCTCTTGGGACGTCTGATGCAATGGTGGCTTTGTACTCACCTGCCCTGAATTGTGGGGCATTATCATTGGCATCAGTAAGAATTACATTGACAACACTGAAGCCTACTTTTGCACCACCATCTCTAGCCATGAGAGAAATAGGAATAACCTTCTCTTCTGTATTTTCACGATCGAGGCTCTCCAAAGTGAAAATCTCTCCATTTTCATTAATAGAAAACTTGTCCTTTGCAAAGTCATTGATAATCTGATATGTTATTTGCCCATAAATGCCTTCATCGTCATCGGTTGCCTTTGCCTCTGCTACCAAGGTACCAACAGGGGAATTCTCAACAAGCTCTGCCAAATAGTCCACCTGAGAAAAGGTGGGGCTGTGGAAGTTGGCACCAATAACTTTTACGGTGACTAGGGCTGAGCTTCTGAATACACCATCCGACACCGATACATTAAGATTGTAAAGAGGTTGCATATGTGGCCTGCGGTGGTTGGAAATGGTGATGTCACCGGTGTGTTTGTTAATGGCAAAGTTCTGATCTTCATTTCCAGATATTATCGAAAACTCCAACTTATTTGTGTCTGAGCTGTCAGGATCAGATGCTTGGACTTGACTGACAAAGTGCCCACGTGGCGCCAGTTCGCTGATGGTAGTTCTGTAAGTATGCTCGGTAAAAACTGGAGCGTTGTCGTTCAGATCAGTAACATCTATTGTCACGATGATGTCACTAGAAAGTGCTGGAACTCCTCCATCAACCACACGCACTCTCAGCTTGTGTTGCTGGATCTCTTCATGATCGAGAACTTGAGCTGTAGAAATGATTCCTGTGTTGCGGTCAATGGTAAAATAATCAGAACTCTTCCCCCGTTCCTCAACCAACTGAAAAAATACTTCTTGGTTATTACCAGTATCGGAATCTTTGGCATCAACTTGCAAAACAGATGTGCCGATAACAGAGGCTTCCGAAATATTGGCATAGTAGGTCTTTGACAGGAACACAGGAGCGTTGTCATTGACATCTTCCAGAATGATATCAACAAAGACCTCGGAGTGTGCTCCAGTTAGAGAGTCTGTGGCTCTTACATTTAATTTATAGGCAGGATGCATCTCAAAGTCCAAAGGCTGAATCACATGAATGACGCCTGTGTTGAAATCAATTGAGAACTGTTTGAAAGGATCTCCCTCAGAGATGGTGTACACAATACGAGGGCCTTCAGAATCGTTGGCCTGTACGTGAAGCACAGGGGAGCGCAACTGAATGTTCTCAGGGACTTCAATGCTGTAAAACGGTCTCTCAAACACAGGCATTGCTTTGTTCACAACTCTTACTGGCACTTCTATTTCTGCTGACAGAGCTGGTTGTCCACTGTCCTTTGCCATAACAACAATAACAAAGTTTGTGTTAAGGGCTTCTTTCTCAAATTTCTTTTTAAGTGAGATTTCACCAGATGGGCTAATTTGAAAGTGATCATGCTGCTCCTTCAGCTGATACTGGATGTTTGCATTCGGGCCGAAGTCTTTATCCACTCCCGTCACCTGCCGAATGACCTGGCCTTCCTCTGCATCCATCTGAACCAGGGCGTGATAGGGAAGGTTCATGAACATAGGTGTGTTGTCATTTTCGTCCTCCACAGTCACAGTTACTAAAACATGAGCCTTATCTTCAGATTTGTCTTCTCTTGTGACCTCAACAACTACATCAAATGTGTCCTGTACTTCACGATCAAATGGGATTCCGGTGGTTGAAACGACTCCAGATGTGCGGCTGATTTCAAATCTGCTGTCAGGGTTTAATATTTTATAGAACAAAGGCTCATTCACCTGATTCCCAACAGCAGCAATGACCGCTAGAGTCTTCTTCTCAGAGGAATTTTCTCGGATGTAGGCTTTGTAAGATTCCCGGGTGAACTTCAGCTTGCTCTCCTTGTTTTCCTGTACACTGATCTTCACTACAGCAACACTGGCAAATCTACCATCAGAAACCCTGACCTTTAACTCATATCTGCTCCGAAGCTGTGTGACATTCTGAATGGAGATTATTCCAGTGATGGGATCCATTTTAAATTTATCACCAATATTTCCCTCAGAGATGGAGAAGAGAAGTTTGGAGTTAGGCCCAGAGTCTGCATCTGTAGCACTGACTTGAATGACTTCTACCCCTTTGTATGTTGGCACTACAACAGTTGCCTCATACTGCTCTTGGCTTAAAACTGGTGCGCAATCATTAACATCAATTACTTCAATGGTCACATTGGCTGTGGTCTCTGCAAACAGCCGTGGCATTCCTAGATCATGGACCTGGACTGTGAAGCGGAAAACACTCCTCTGTTCGTAATCCAAAGGTGATGTAATTCGGATGGCTCCAGTGCTCGAGTCAATGGCGAAATAGTTATGTGCAAATGGTTCAACAATTTGATAGATGAGCATAGCATTCTGGTCAGAATCGGCATCAGTGGCGTGAATGACAAAAGGTGTGTTTTCACGGGTCAGTACAACACTATTGATGAGGGCCGACTCGCTGATTACACCCTGAAATTCCCTCTGGTCAAAGACTGGAGCGTTGTCGTTTTCATCCTTTAGATGAATCGTAAGTGTTGTGTTGCTGGCAAGTCCAGCCATGTTGGTGCCCTGTATGATAAGCTTGTATTCAGCGATGGTTTCATAATCTAAAGATTTTTGTGTTACAACCACTCCCGAGTTTGGATTTATATCAAACGCATTGTTGATGTTGCCCCCTTTTATTTGATAGAAAACAGACGACTGGCTGACGGCTGTGACCGAGGTCACGAAACTTCCAGGAAGGGCTGATTCGCTCACTTCTGCAGAAAACGCCTCTCCGGTAAATCTGGGGACTGCATTGTCAGAAACCGTTACCAGAACGTGTACGGTGGTTGTATTTGACAGCGGAGGTACTCCGTTATCTGATGCCTTAACAGTGAGTTCAAATGTTGTCTTGCTGTTGCGATCAAGCTCTTTGGCTACTGTAATTGTCCCGAGGACAGGGTCAATAGCAAATGAGTTGGCAACATTTCCTGTGAGAGAAAAGACAAAAGAAGAATAGATTTTTCTGTATGTTGTACTGGAAAGATGTGTTTAATGAGCACTGGATTGTACTAGCAGTTTATCAATCTAAGTCATAAAACTGGCTGAAAACAGAAGGAGCAACAATGCATCATATTCCCATCTCAGCTACTTCAAATATGCACATATACAAACGCAAAGTCTAACTGAAGCATGTCTCTTGTTTTCACATAACAGATTATTGTAGGAGAGATTCTCAGTGGGATGTGCCCATCTCCCACATATTTGAAGATCCCCTAAACAAAATATTCAATATTCTCAGAGTATTTCATTCATATCCAGAGGGCAGCTGTACTGATGACTCATACATTTTTATGAGATGATTTCATTTGCAATGTTTTGCAATGAAAGATTTTTGCTATGAGGGGAAAAAAATGGGGGTTAAAAAGAGTAGCATTGTAACTTAGCGTGCATTCACCTGATTCAATGTGGTAGACAACCTCTGCATTAGAGCCCTTGTCTTTGTCAAGAGCTGTAACCTGGAGCACCGCCGTGCCTACGGCAGCAGATTCAAACACTCGACCGGAGTATGGTGTGCCTATGAACCAGGGTGCATTGTCATTGGTGTCGTCCACATTGACAATAACGCGCACAAGGTTCCTCTTAACAGGAATGTCCTGATCTCGAACCTATAAAGGTCATTTTTTTATGAAAGAGGACACACAGGGGGAGGAGAAAGAGCAGCGATTAGTGTTCAACCTTACACTAATTTCTTGAATGTTTAACTTTAAAACAGTGAAATCAATTTGAACATGAACTCTGTTAAACAATATGCTAGAACTTCTCGGAATTCAACAAAGTTCAGTCTGTTTCTACCAATTCATACCATGACAGTCAGGATGTGACGATGCATGGTCTCATGATCCAGTCGCTCAGTGGTATACAGGGTGCCGGTTCCTGGGTCTAGTCGGAACTTCCTCAGGCTGAACGGATCAGTGCTGCTCAGGAGAGTAAAGGTCAGTTTGTTCTTCTCGTCCCTGTCCACAGCACTGATCTGCAGGACCTCACTCCCCGCTGGTTTGTCTTCAGGGACATTCACGACATAAACATTCTCAGAAAACTCCGGCCGGTGGTTGTTGGTGTCAATGACACGGATAAGCACCTACAGGAGAAAAATAAATTGCATGCAAAGTTACATTTATACACTTGACTTAATTCATATCACAAAGGATACATGCAAAAATATTTTAGTGGCTGTTATGTAAGGCTTTTTAGGTTTTGTCAAAAAGTGCTGTGAGCCATTACTCAATAAAAAGCACCAAGAGGATATTTCTAAAGCAACCAAATGACAAGGGTCAGGGATAAGTTTACATATTCAAAATTATATTTCAATAACCAACTGATCAGTGGTGAAACGATTGTGTGCTTGTAAATGTATTTGATTGTCTAGAACCAAATAATGATTTCCAAACAATAAAGCTTCTGGTAAATGATTAGATATCACAGCTCTGGTGCATGCTTCAACACTGCTCAGTACTATGGTCCAAAGATATGCAAGTAACACTTTTATCTTTATTTTAACCATTTCTCTCACTTTGGTCTGCACACATTCACACATATACACTATATTATTTTCAAATCACTTTCCTGATCTCTGCAAAAATAAGCAGTAGTGTGTTGACACAGACTCGATCGATCCATGCGATGGCAAAAGCAATAATTTATCTGAATGGCCACTTGATACTGCTAACAGTCAATCAATGCTGAATAACCGCAATGAATCTAAATGAATTCTGAGCTACACACATGAACAGTTCATGAAAGAGAGAGTGCATGTGTGAGAAATCAAATGATCGGGGAGTGCTGAAGTAAGTCCAGTGATCCCACTATGCTTCCGTATTAGAAAGTCTGAAACAAATATAACTTTGAGGATATGCTGAGTGTTACTTTTGTGCTAATATTGCTACCCCTCCTAATATTTTCAAAGGCTACGCTTTATGAAACTAATTTTTGCACATGCACGCTTCTTTCTTTGGATAATGTGCAAAGTGTAGTTTACTGTGCTTTTCCCCCAACACACGCACAAACAACAAAGAATCTAACATCCCAAACTGTAAAATTCCACTGGGAGCGTGTTTTATCAACACCAGCCACTCGTCTACTGGACTTCCGACAGAGGATTATGGAGAGCTGCTGGAATGCGATCTCTGTTTCCCAGACCAGCGAGGGACTTCTACCGTTGCCAAACATGGTGAACAAAGGGATCAGCCCAGATTAGACACCTGCATACCAGACACCAGGGGGTGATGTCCCGTAAGGAAAGCAGTCGATGCTGACCTGTTTGGTGCAGGAAGACTGAAGGGGGCTTAAATCACAAAAGCTCTGACCAGGTAACGGCTCACAACTGACTGGGGTTTGTCAGATCTCTGGTCAAAACAACTGCCCGCTGTTGTCTGTTGTCATAATACTGTTTGCTAAGCACTGTGAGCCTATATCAGAGACAAATATAGACTCAACCTGACAGGACTGATAACATTTACAATCTGCTCTGTGCTGTGATGCTGGCAATGCTGCTGAGGCTCACAGATGTCATCTTGCAGGGGGAGCATTGGGCTGCTTGCTGTTTGTTAGTGCAGTAATCTTGCCACAAGTCATGTGTCATAGGCAATCCATATCACACTGTTAATAAAAAACGAAGGTAAAAAATAAATAAAAATCATTTTTAATGCGACATCAAATCTAAAAAAAAAACGTATCAATCTAGGCCTGTGGTGCATGTTGCATGCTCAGCAACATGACAAACTATCTCACTGTAAACATGTGTTCTCATGTAAACACAGACATCATATAGAATAAGATTGCAGATGCCTTCTAATCCACCTTTTACATACTCTGACGCAAACGCTTGCACGTACTCACGCACACACACCAGGAGAGGCTCCTAAGTTGCACACTTCCACACGTACATGCACACAAAGAGGCTGCCCAATGTGTCTCAATCTGGCCAGCGTCAGATAACACGCCTTGTGAAGAGTGAGTAAGGTGGCGAGAACTGATAGCGCCGTCGAGAAGGAGAAAGGATGGAATCTGGTCAGTGGTATCTGCATCTATACACAGTGTACAAATCTATACCATTTAAAATGCCCACAAAAAGCTATTCACACCCACCTCACACCCCTATATGCGCACAAACTTCCCTCTCCTTCTCCCTTTGCAAGAAAGCGCCACAGCACTTCAAAGGGACTTTGCCCCCAAACATCACAAACGTAGCACGATACAGCCTGACCGCAGCAGAAACGCTGGTGTACAAGGGAACTCTGTAGTCTTTGTATATGGCTTCCCCTGGGAAAGCTGAGAAGGAACACGATTGGGACTGAGACACAGGCGTGATAGATGGAGATACTAAAGAGGAAAAAGTGCTGTGACAGTAAGATTAGGGCTGGGCCATATTATACCGTTCACGGTAATACCGGTATAATGTTAGGCAACGATAGGAAAATGAAATTTCGCGATAGAATGGGAGTAAAACGCGCATGCGCGGTGCCTTTGTTTTCATACGCACATGGCCGATTGTTGAGTGAAACAGATGAACCAGAATTGGTTTGTAAAAATGGTGCAACTTCCGTGATGTGGAACTGGTTTGGTGTTTGTCCGTCAGATACACAACAAAGCACATTTTTTTGCAGAACATGCAAGCGCAAGCGGCCGTTGTTATTGTCATATTTGTCGGACTAAGATGCTCTTAAATCTGGGAGTAATCTGGGTCCTAAACTCCGTATGCTTCAGGTCAAACAACACTGCAGCATCACTTAGAGTTAAAAACTGTCTAAATTCTTTCATCTTTAATAAAACGATCAGCATTGCTGCTTTACCAGGTGTAACTATAAAGTTTAACTTCCAGGCATCCATGAAAACAAAAGTTATTACATTTAACGGAGTTAGAAGTTAGCAGGAAGCTAGCGGAAGTTAGCTCGCTAGTTTCGCTAGTTACCTAAGCATGATATAGCATGTTCTGACTGAGAGATTTCTGAAAAAAATCAAACGTACAGCTCTGCTATCACTTCCAACATAAATGAAGACAGGAAACTAAACAGCAGTGATGTTTGTAGGGTTACTGAAGTTGGGCTAGCTGGTATATAATGATGTGCTACGTGATCGCTAGCGACACAGCTATATTAGCATAACATAAACAGTGAAGCTGGAGGACGAACACTAACACTTTTCCACTTATAAAAGTTAACGTGAAGGTTCTTCATGGTTAGAGACAAATGCAATCGCATGGCAGGGTGCTGTAAACAGACCAAACTTCAGTCAGGAGAACAACTGAGATAATCCATCCACAATGCGAGGTTAGTCATTAATATACTGCAACAACATGGGAATAGAGCAGCTGCCAGAGAATTCAACATTAATGAATCAATGGTACAGAAGTGGAGGAAGCAAGAAGAATGAGTTTAATAAAGTTTGATTTATCTGACTGCTTTGTTTCGCTTAATGTGCCTTATAATCCCGTGCACCTTATGGTCCGAAAAATGCGTACTGCACACTGCAGTTTAATGTTGCAAAGCACCTCTTTTTAACTTCAGTGGATATTATACATGGTTATGCTCAGGATATGTCAGCCCATTTCTACTGAAAATGCCTTTTGGTTAAACTTTCAGCAAGGAATTTGCATTTGCACTGTTACATTTTTATAAAGCTTTTAATGTACATAAAAACCAGCTTCTTGTTTAAGTGAAAATAAATGGAAGGTTGTCTTTTTGCGCTAGTAATGTTGTGGAGTTGTATTTTGTCTCGCATCAATTATATCGTCGGTTATATCGTTATCGCAAATTTTCAAATATATATCGTGATAAATATTTTTGGCCATATCGCCCTGCTCTAAGTAAGATGATGGTAAAGAAGATAAGTGACAGTGAAAATCTAAAGGCGGCTAAGGGAAATGGTCAAATTTAGAAACCAGGTTGCGGAAGGGGGGAAAAATACAAATAAAAGATGTGACTGAAAAAAAATGAGTGAAAAAAGTGATACAATAATGAGCTTTGATACTTAATAAGGTAAAAAAAAATCTATGAGAAAAAAAAGCATGAGTAAATAAACTCAACAGTCGAGTGAGACATAAAGAGAGTCTTTGTAATGTGGACTGAGATAACAGAAGAAACAGGAGACCAGGAACAGATTGTGAGCAGAACAGCTTGAGGTACTTCTGCACGGCCAAAGGAGGATGCCATATAGCTGGAGACGGGGTGGGGGGACTGGGCTGCATGCCGAGGCTGCCTTGTTGGCGCAGCTCCTGGCTATGAGGTGCCCGAGCTGGAATGCGGCACCCCTCGTCTACATCAGCTGATACTTCAGCGACGCCTTCATAGATCTACAACGGTCATACGGAAAGAACGACAGACTGGCCCACTGTTTTCCAAAGACCTCCCACAAACCAGAGGCCCTCATACTGATATTACCACTGGAGTCCCCAGTGGGCTGGATTAAAAATCATTTTCAATTTTCATCATGTCATTTTAATTTGAAAAAAAAAGATGTACAAGAACAAAAGCGTATTTAAAACAGTGCCTCCTGAATTACAAAACACCTTTTTTGTGAGGTATTCAGAACAGGACACGGGGGGCTTTTCATTGTGCTCATTGTCCTCCTGTGCCATGCGTAGGAGAGGAAGCCCCCCTGCCAGGTGGCAGGTTCTGGGCAAAGGGGGGCCGCTGGCACCGAGTACTCAAACATGTTCCCAAAACAGGATTAACAGAGGCCACTATCCACACAGGTCCAGCACTCCTGTTTGCACTTTATTCTACCCAAACAGAATTATCATCATCTCTGAAGGCATAGCCAAGAAAGATAAAGATTTCTGGAAAAAAAACCCTGAAAAAAACAGAAAGAAAGACAAAAGGGGGCTAGAAAAAGATGGAGAACAAAAAGAAAAGGAAAAAAACATTCCTAGGAGAAAGAAAATAGGCCAGCACGTCTGGCAGCACAGCTTCCACATGACTTTGATTTGAGGAATATATACCGGTAAGTCCGACTTTTGAGGTTTCATAAGGTGCTGTGTGTGTGTGTGTGTGTGTGTGTGTGTGTGTGTGTGTGTGTGTGTGTGTGTGTGTGTGTGTGTGTGTGTGTGAGCAGATCTAATTTGCAGTGAAATTCTGTGGGAGTTGTTTTGGAAATAAGCAACATATTATCCCCAAAGAAAACAAAGTCATACTCAACAATTAACAACTCATTTGCACGTTTTCCTGCTGAAATCCTGTCTTCTTGGACTGATTTTACTGTTGCGAGCACAGAGGTGAGCAAATTCATTACTGTTTAATCCCAACATTGTACAATCGGGATGATTAGCCGGGGGATTTACATTACTAGGCCATCAAAAGCAAGCAAACCTGCCTTCAGGCGTAAATTCATACATTTCACTGTAGCCTGACACATTATTTTAAAAATCGAACACGATTATATAAAACAGCTACAAAAACCATTCACTTCCCAGTAAGAGTAGAGCTGACAGTGAAAGAGAACTATCCCCTGACGCCAGAGCAAATGGCGTGAATGCCATGACAAAACAAGGTGGTAGCCAAAACACTCAGATCACACAGTGTTCCAAATCTTCAGGGCCTTTACAACATTCCCAATAATACGGGACAGTCAACCGGCATTCATTCATTAACTCATGTCAAAACTTGATCCTATCCCAAGGACCTGCGGTTCTTTTTAATAGCAATAATATAAAAAAAACAAACACGGAGGCAAACACAAGTCTTGTTTATAATGATTTGGGGGTTTTTTTGTTCTTCTTTTTGTGTGAGAAACATTCAGTAAAAATAATTGCTCGTTTTCACTGTGATCTATATTTTTGGACTGTTGGTTCAATTTTCGATATTTTCCCTGCTTTTTAAGATATCAAATGAATTGTTTGTTCTTTGCTATTCCTGCCTTTAGTTTAGTTTTCAGCAAGTAAATCTGGTTTGATGAGATTGAGATCAGGTTAAACCATTAAACCACTTTGCTGCATTTGAAAAAATAAATGAATGGGCAGAAAGTACAGCTGCTGCCTATTCTTAAGCTTACACTACCTCGTTATCGTGGACTCAAATAAAAACATAGCTACCATATGGAGTGTGTTCTGCTGTTGGTGGAAGTGTGAATGAATTTTTCTTTATCATGCAAAAGTATCCTACGATCATCCACCACTGTTGTCTTTATGAATGTCCAGGATCTTTTGATTTAGCCAACTCCACTCTACCACCGTATTCTGATGATTTAGCAATTTGTAATGTTTCTGCTCTCTCTAAGATAAATTTGCTTGGATTCTGCAGCTCAAGCAGTGCTCCTTTAACCACATGTTGATGTTTTACTGCAACAGCTTCCAAATTCATAGGGTCAAATTCTGACCCTACATAATCGAGTAGCCCACATCTTTGAAATTATATTTCTAAAAACACAAATCCCTGATAAACTGTGCAAAAAATGGCAGTTAATGCAGTACTTTTGTTCAATCTCTCAAATTAAAAAAGAGAGTCTCCACTTTACTCTCATATTCATAATATCACTGTAACTTAATATGTCTCTATACACATTTTTTTAAAAAAGCATCAGTCTGGAAACATATATGGATCCAACTATTTTTAGTATACAGCCAAACTCTGGTAACAATATTCTTTACAGACAGTCTGTATACCTCTTTCAGTCACCGTTTGCCTGTCAGCATATCTAAAGCAGCTGACCCACCTACAAATGTGGTTTATGGAGCGCACACATTCTGTAAATCCTATCCCTCAACAGAAAACAGCTGACGTACAGTGGCCAGCTGGGTATACAATATCATACACAACACTCATATGCAAGAGAGCAAGTCACAGCTTCAATAGCATTTACATAAATAAACATATTTAAAACCTGCAGCCAATGAGAAAATGTGTGTTCTGATATACAAGTGATGCTCCTTTAACCTGTTTCAAATAAAGAAACTGATGGCTAATATGGAATAAATCATACAGCTGAGCATCCTTCAAAGTCATCATCACTCAATATTCTGCGAGCTGCACATGAAATTTTTCAGATTTTGTGAAGGACGGCACATTAAAATGAGACTATATACTGGACTTCCATTCCAAGAGTTCAGTTTTTACTGCACGACTTAAAAACACTAAAAGCTGATGAATACAATATTTTTCTGATATACTTTTATGCAATATGCTTTTAAAAAATGTCATGGCATTAGCAAAAGTCTAGATGCTTAGAATTCGTACAATTATATACAAAAACTGAGATTTTGTGGGGTTTTCTATATAAAGCATAAATGAATCCATCCCCTACACTTGTAAAAGGGCTGCAAGTACAGAAGGTCCTGCTGAAAATCAGGCTACACTGAGAATTAGACCTTTTGAATAGGTTAACCTTTGAATGTGATTAATTGACTTAAAATGTCACTGCATACAATATCACTAAGAGGCTTTTAAATAAGTGTCTGTTGCCAGGGCTTTTAAGAAAGTGCTTTGCAGGCGGATGCAGAAAACAGCAACTTTGTGAGTGTTTTTTAAGGTTTTGCACTAAACTAAAGGACGTGCTGCTTCCGTGGATGAGCTGCAAAATGCCAGTGAAAGAAGCGCTTCATCCAAGGCTCAGTGGAGCACAGTAGCCAGATGATGAAAGGCTTTATTCATACAGAGTGACAACAAATAGATTCTTTTCCAGCTACAGTCCTCTGATGCTCCCCTTTGAGGACAAAGGACAAAACATCGTGAATGCTGCCATCACACATGACCCAAACTACCATGTAAAAATGTTCAAAATCTCATGGACAAGGCATGACCGTCTGCACAAAGACAACTTGCATGCTCAAAAGCTTTTATCATGGCAGCTCAGCTTTGGTATCAGCCAGGGAGCAGCATACTGTATCTGTTGCATATTTAGTTATTCATTCCATTCAGAAAAGGCCGAGGCAATTTGTTCCTCTCGGAAAAAAGAAAGAGAAGGTCCACAGGTTCAGGGAGAGACACAGCAGAGGGGAGGAGTTGAGCGGGCTCAAGAATGCACACTTGAAAAAAAATAAAGACAAAAAAAAAGACTTTGGCTAGACAGCACCATCATCACAGCAGCTCCGCATCAGGAATGAGACAATGGAAGATTCCTGGTGCTCAGTGCGCAACTGTGAAGGGGGAGAACAGAGGAAGAAGAGGAATGCCGCCTACCCCTATGACGACTTTAAAGTGGATTACAAAAACTTTCTTTCTCAAGTTTTTTTTTGTCTTTTTGGGATGTACATATATATATATATATATAACCCAAAAAGATAACCCCCAGGAAATACAAATTTACAACCAGGATATGGTTAGCAGAAGCTTTTCAGCAGCAAAGAAGCAACAAAAACATCTGGCTGCTCGGGCAAAAGGTTAAAAGTTCACCTACACTCACCTCTGTATTAAAGGGAGTCACAGAGTTACTAGTTGCCAACAAAAGAAAATTAAAAATTCACTGAGCAAATATAATATTCCCACATAAGACCCTAAGTAAGCAGTTACCAGAAGGGTATCGATCCCCTTTATTCAACTCTTGCTAAGTGACTAAAGCCCACTTTACTAAAATGTTTGTTCTTGCTGTTGTTGAAACATCTGTCTTCATATCTGATAAACAAAAAA
This sequence comes from Aulonocara stuartgranti, assembly GCF_965226115.1. Taxonomy (NCBI): domain Eukaryota; kingdom Metazoa; phylum Chordata; class Actinopteri; order Cichliformes; family Cichlidae; genus Aulonocara; species Aulonocara stuartgranti. Next base: position 28,478,313 of record NC_138944.1, on the reverse strand, counting down.
GTAAAAAAATCCTCATGCATAAACACAGGCAGCGCCATATAATGGAAAAACCTCACAGCTTCGCCACAACACATCCCATATCGTCTCATTGGTTTTGTGTCTCAAGTCATTTAGGTATATAATGAGGTTCACACATACAAAACGCCATTTTTCCTGCTCAGCTGAATGCAATGAGAGGACATCAACATATCCCAACAAACAAGACAGTTTAGCGCCCGCTTCACTCATTACCCTCCTCTTTACTCGTGCAATTTCCCATGAGGAAAACAGAATCATGACAACTGCCTCATCAGCCTCCAACCGCTTCATTAGTGTTTCAATTACCTGGGTGCTGACAGTTCGTGTCCCATCCGTGGCTTCCACTGTCAGGTTGTAATTTGATTTCTGCTCTGCGTCCAGGGGCCGCGCTACAATCAAGGTTCCGCTGGCCTTGCCCACGTCAAAGCGGCTGTCATAATTACCACCTGTGGAAGAACATGTTTTTTGCACAAACATGGAAAGACTGAAGATTAGAGACATATCACTGCTTAGTTCTGTGCATGTAGCAAGGTTATATAAACACTAGATGGGGGCACAGAGATGGACACATAAACATCAATTTTCTGCTCTGCTGGAGTCGAAGATAATGAACAGATACGCTTACGCTGATGTCATTAGCTATCGATGCAGATTTCCTGTTCTAGCTAAACATTCCCCACATAATAGCCATTTCATGCAATTAACCAAAACGCTGAAAGTATGGGTACAAAAAGGCAAAGTGATGATTGGATAACAACACGACAGACATTTATAAAAAAGACTTCTGAACTGTAATGGTGAACCTTGCTACAAATTGAAGCTCTAATTCACACACAGAATGAGGAGGAGGGTTTCCTAACCCCTGTGAGACTTTTAATCAGGTCACAGGTTTTAGTGGAAAAATGTGGCACAACATCAATCCCATAACACAACACAAGTCAACCACAGCCAACGGGCAGCACCAACAGACAATGCAGGATGATCTCTTAATATAGCACAGCCTATTAGGAGATCTCAGCAGATACCTTCTGCTGTACAGTTGTGGTCACAAGCCATCTGAAGGATGTAAAACATCTCAGTATCCTCTATGCCGTCTTGCAAATATCCAACCAAACAGAACATTCCAGAGAAAAAAGGGAAAGCAGTGAAAGAGCACGGAGAAAGAAGAGAAGAAAAAGAGATGTGTCAGTCAGACATTGATTAGAGGAAAGACAGGCTGGGAGGAAGGGAGAAGAGGCAGGCATTTCCAAACACAGCCTTTTTAAATCTTCTCATGCACACAGTGCCTACAATACAAAAAACAAAAGCAAACAAAGATGAATCATGTTTTAACACTTCAAAACACAGCTGCTAATTAAAACTGTAAGGAAATATACTACATGTCAGCCGCCTCACACAAAAGAAGCTAGGAGGAGTATCAATATTTATCGATTATGGCCGACTGATTCATGATGCAATTCGGTTATTTCAACCAACAGCTTTACAAAAGACAGGGAGCTGTAACTGCACGAGCAATAAAACGGAGAAAAATGGCCTCAAGTTTTCACACTGGCGAGTAAACTGCTTTAAAGAAATACAGGCTCTAACACCTTTTAGGCATATTTAGGCTGATTAAGAAACCACAGCTGCCACGGAGCTTACATAAGATCTCTAATCTTCAGCTGAAACATTTGTATTCACCTTTCTTTTTGCTTGTTTGTTTGAGATTATTTACAGTCCAAATGGGGGGGTTTATGTGCTTGTTTTGCTCATTTCTGCATGCCTACTAACATCATTTTCCATATGTTAAAAAGTGGGCAGACAGAACTTGTGCTGAAAGCCAAAATGTCAGTCACTGCTACGTTGCTAAGACAAAGTAGCAATCAAAGAGGACATCGGGCATTATTCGCTATTATGACTGACCATTTACACCGGAATTCTCTGTCATAATGTACCTGATGTTTGCATCTTTATATGGTGTACATTTAATGGAAAAGTGTCTTTAATATGGAGAAAAATATAGAGAAAGATTTTTAAAAAGTTTATTTATTTGCATTTTGGGTGTGTAAGACAGCTAACATCGCTACGAAAGGATTAATGCCGGCTGCTCAAATGAGTTATCAAATGCAATCTTATATAAGAAACAACTTAAAGCCTTAATGCACTATAAAATATCTCTATTTAAAGTTACTGTTTCTAATCATCCGCTCAGCCACACTACACACATACACTGTGTTAGTACTAAAGTGTTTCTCTATCTATAAAGCAGTAATTGAGCATTTATACAGCATGCATGCACTCAACATGAAATATGAATGTAAAGGAGACCCTACCTGTGATTTCAAACCACACAGGAACATCGGAGGATTCAGTGGCCACGACGCCCACCATGTGTGCCACAGGATCGCTTTCCATGACAGAAAAGGTGAAGGGGGACTCCTCAAAAGCCAGGGAAGCTGCGTCGGCTGGCAGTTGTGGTTTGGGAATCCACTCAATGTGCAGACGACAAGTGGAGGATTTCTGAGGTCGTCCATTGTCGACAGCTTTAATCTAAGAGAGGCAGACAATCGAAGTCTGTGTTACAAACTGTTATGTGATGGTTTTCCTCCAAATTACTTTCTGTGTAGCTCCAGAGGAGTTCATCTCCCTGAAACCCTTCAAAGTTCACTGAGATGTCTGCATCAGGATAAGCAACGCCTTGTGTCTGGACTTCTTTGGTGATTCTGTGTTTTGTACTATAAAGCTACAGTGAGCAACTTTTGGAGACTTGAGTCTGCATATTAGAAAATTAGTATCACTACCAAATGAAATGTTTACAGCTAACAGTGTTCATGAAGATCCTGTTTTGGGTTTTTTTTGTTTACCTTGCAGGCGGAAGATTGACAGGCAGCGTTCATTTTCAAACACATAACACTTTTTTTCAACCAAATCTTAAGATACTCTTCAACAAAACAACTGTCATAATGCTCTGACACTGATAAAACTGTCAACAGCCAAAGTTCGATGTCACATCAGTGGCTGAAAAATTTGGATCTTTACAAACACAGCTGTTGAATCACAGCAAAAAAAAGAAAAGAAAACATAAATCCTAAGAATATCTTCTCACTGTTATTGCTAGTGTATGGAACAAGCTCCCAAAAATTGCATATATAAATTATTTTTTCTTTAAGAAGAGTTAAATCCAGCAGTGTGTGCACCAATTAGCATTCAGTGTCTCTTACAGATACTACACTGCAGCTTTAAACACAAAGACGCAAAACAACAACTAAAGAACCGTGGAGACAAATAAAACTTGAGGGGATGAGGAGAGCACAACAATAAAGCAACAAACAAGCATCTGTTGTAAAAGCGCAGTGCTCGCTGAGAGACTCTGAAGCTGAGGACGGAGAGGTAGCCTGCGATTATAGATACTCACTGTAAGTATGTCGTATTCTCCTGCAGAGGAGAACTTCTTGGACGACACCAGGCCCGTCTTGGGCTCGATGAAGAATTTTCCATGTTCATCTCCATCCTCGATGCTGTATGAGATCTCAGCATTAGGTCCGTCATCACGGTCTGACGCAATCACCCGATACACCGGGTACCTCTTCATGGCTCTCTCATTCTCAGGCCTCTCCCGCTCAGGGAGTTGGATCTTGTAGATTTTCTCCAGGAACAACGGCCTGTTGTCATTCTCGTCGAGGACCTGCACGATGATGCGAACAGTGGTGGATTTTGGAGGAACGCCGTGGTCGGTGATGGTTACCTGAAAGGAAAGAAAAAGTATAATTTGATGAGGTGAACTTTAAATCACCCTCAACAGAGCTTATCTCTTCAAGTCACAACAGCCCAAACTGAAGGCAGTGAATTATATCAGCATCAATAACAGAACAGTAAGTATCCTGGGAATTTGTAAAGATTAAGACACTCTGTTACAAAACAATCATACTGCAGCCCCAAATAATTAACAAAGAAAAAAGAAAGAGGCATGCTTTTTCACTTTATTATCCTTTTCTTCCACTTCCTTTTTAGTGAGTGAACTGGCAAGCAGAACTAAAGGGATACTTTGGTTTCTTTGAGGTGGACTTTTATGAGGTACTTTTAGTCAGTGAATCGTCTAAAGTAGCCTGCAGTTTAGAGAAGCAAACAGCAGTGACCTAAAAAATAGTTTTCAAATTTTCACCACTAGAAAATAAATATTATTATGATCAAATACAATCAAAACAATCAGTTGCTGGTCTGCTCCTGTCTTGAGCTGTTATGTTTGAGTTTTTCTGTGATTTCGGTGCTTTAAAAGGTTATTTTAGACCCAAAGTGGCGTATTGAAATACCTCAGTCATACCACAGCGCATCACAAATACGCATGTTCTGCTGAGTCTGGTGGCTCTGATTACAGCCGCTTTAGTTTCCAGCTGGAAAGGACAGTTGACAGCAAAGTAGTAATGTGAAAAACAAGATAAATGCATACTGATTTGTGGCTAAGTGGCTAAAATATGTTTCTGCTAACCTCGCCTACAGCAGTACAGCCTGAGTGCATGGACTCCTGTCTGTTTCTCCAAACTAGGGTGGGTGTAGCGACAACCATCTGCTGACTACCAATACATACCCCCATACAACCACATTTCAAAGAAACCAAACTATTCTTTTAAAACCAATTCCCCCTGTGATTCGCTGTCAGAAAGTCTATTCTAAAAAGGAAACCAATTATCCAGCAGGAACAAGTTGTTTGGCATTCTTCTATTGCTGGAGATGGGTTAGTCCAACACTCCGGTCGTAAATTACTTCAGAGAAACATTTTTGAAATTATTGTGTGGAGTTACTAGGTTTAGATAAACATGATTTCTTAAAAAAAAAAAAAAAAAAAAATTCATATGTGTCCTTGTAATCATGGTAAGATTGGCTTGTGAGATAAAAATTATTTTTAATTAGCTGCACCTATTCAGTCTGGTAGCACCCGCCGCACCGACTCTGCTGCTGTGTGTCAAGTATGCACACAAAGATTCTGAACTGCTAATAAACATTAAGTCTAAATACTCTCAACTAAAGGCAGGAGGTTTTATTAAACCCCAGAAGCATTCAGTATAAAAGTCAGTGTTAAACAACTACATCATTAACATGGCTCTAATTTAAGTCCCTGCATCAAGTGTTACTGGTGGCACACTAAGGCTTTGTCACTTCTGCCGTGACTTAACACATCAGTATGACTTTGGACGTTAATGCGCACAGTCTGAGGAGCTTAATCGAAAACAAACAGCAACAGGCTGACCTAAACAAGCACAATTTTTAGGAAGTCCCAGAAAATGGGCTTGAGAGCTTTGCATCTGAGCACTGGAGGAGAAGTGACCATTTCTGTCTTCAAGCTGCAAAACGCTGTAGAAGGGCAGAACAAATGTCACAGTCATTTAAAACCATCTGCTAAGTACTTTACTAAGAGCAGTCAGGAGTCCAGGGTCAGAGACATACCATTTGGTACCATAGACTCAATTACTAAAGAAATGTGTTTTTGTTTTCCCCTCACTGTCTGCAGCTGTCCGTGCTACTGAAATGAGCAGAACTTATGAAAGTGGATGACAAGATACCAGAGCGTGAATACCAGAGTGTGATGGATAAACATAAACAAGGCGCTTTGTTTATGTTAAGTGCCATTTCAAATAGTCAAATGAAGTGCTACCCTATAGCTATAGCTACCCAGCTATCCATCACAATGTGCATCTCTTTGGGAAATTTACATGAAAAGCCTTTGTCTGATAATTAGGCGAGCAGACAAAAGACTGAGACGTTAGACCGGGGGCAGTCTGTTCACAGCACAAATCCAGCACTGCTGTGAAGCTGCAACTTGAAAAACTGAAGCATTCATAGAAGACAATGTACCGGTACACAATGAGTTAAAGTTCTCTCTTCTCTCTAAATCTCACTCTTTTACTGTGTCTTTTGTCCTGTCTTCCTCCCGTCACCCCCAACCGATCGCAGCAGATATCTGCCCTCCCTGAGACTGGTGCTACTGGAGCTTTCTTCCTGTTAAAAGCAAGTTCTTCCTCCCCACTGTTGCCAAATGCTCGCTCATAAAGGGTTGTTTGATTCTTGGGGTTCTTTATGTATTGTAGTAGGGTCACATCGTTTTGGCGCTACATAAATAAAAATAAAGTAAGTAGAAAACAAGATGTATATTGTCTTCATCTTAGAAGTATTTAAATAAATCCTTTAAATCGCAGAAAGATCAGCATTTCCTTAAATTCTCACTCCCGACCCCATTAACGCCTCTTCTGACAGTTTGTAACTTGGGTGATACAATCTTCTGAGAAAACCTAATTGCCAAAGACACTCAGAGCAGACTTCAGCAGATTACAGCTATAGGGGGCACAAGCTGCTGCAGCACGAATCTGGTGTAACAAGCTCCATCTTGCAGAAAGTCATGAGTAAGCACTGTGCAAGAAAGCACACGAGGGGCAAGCGAGCCGGGCTGCTAAGTTAAAGGTTATTACAACCGGGTCAGCTATTCCTTTTCCAAGTTGTGTTGGTGGATAGAAAAGAACTCTGCTCTAGCTTAGATGGAGCCAAAAAAGGAGAGGAGACATCTGACATTAAACAGTTTTTTACATATCTGCCTATTCTTCCCCCAAGGCTGTGTGTTCTCGGATTTTGTGTGATCTCTGATTTGAGAATAAAGCAGGTACCAGCTATCCACAGCTGGTGAGTGGCTGTCATCTGACCTCCTTTGTGCACTCTTTGCTCAGGCACCACCATCACCAAAACCAAATGGTTCCATTAGTGAGAATGGGAATGAACAAAACCATCTCCTGCTGTGTGCTACATCTGAGAAAACATAACTTAAGAAAATGTCTGGAGCTGATTCTCCCGACGGTTTCTGGAGCTCATATGTGAAAACAGCTTAGTGACTTTTATCATAGACCAAGGCAGTCCATTTTGACAGTTTGTGGCCTGGATTCAATTTCCTGAAGAGAGTAAACGGCAAAAAGTGAAGCGATCATATGTAAACGATTAAGGTTCTAATTGGCTGACCCACACGTACCACGATTAATGTTTTGTATGGAGATGAGCCACTGACGTGTCCTGTATTAGTAAGTTTGCCACCTTGAAGATGGAACCCCAGTGACTGCCACTGCTCAACTAATGTTACACATTGTTGCTTTAAGATGGATTTAAGCTTTAAATTACCTATTTTAACACCACAATAGCTGGTTATTTATAAATAATGTATTTTGAAAATATATGATGTGAATTTTGTTTTTGTTCTTTCATTGACATTTAATACATTTACAGATTAATCAGGACAAGTTTTTTTGCATCAGTTGTTTGTGGCATGTTTGACAACTTTGTTAAACATGCCACAAACAACTGATGCAAGCAGTCCATTCACCTCTGCTTTTACATTATAATGTGCTCTCTACAGTCCCAGGCCTAAATCCTCGGCATGTCCTGGCATGTCCCACTTTTGCTATTTACCCACCCCCTCCTTTCTAGGATGAAGGCCTGTGATCCTGCCGCTAGAGCCCACACTCAGATCTATCAAGAGCAGCTTTGCCTTTTCTCAAATTCCCCCACTGCCTTTCTGCTTTTAGTTCTCTCTCTCTCTCTGTCTCTCTTTCACACACAGGCACACGACAACAACCAACCCCCATCCATCTCATCATAAAAGCTGAAGGCCCCCTGTGCTCCCTCCAACTCTTCTTGGCATTTGGAGCAAACAATGCTGACACAGCCCCCACCCTAATTGCTCCACATGTTCCACATGGTCCCACATGTTTGGTTTCTTCTCCTACAACAGGCTAGCACAAAAAAACTTCACTAGTTAGGACTTCAATTTGATTTGCTCTGCTTGCGCCCGGATGCCAAATTGTAGGGTTTAAGGGTTTGTGCTGCTGCACCAATAAAGAGCTTCCTGCTGAATTCATAATAACCTGCAACCAACATGCACAAACTTCTTAAGTTGCTATAGTTACACGGCTCTGGGTTTGTTTGTTTTTTGCACCAGACAGGTTCTCGAACTTCCTAATTCCAAAACCCAAATGTTGGAAGCAGCAATTTAGCTTTTACCGGAAAACAATGGCTGCAGGAGTTGTGTGTTTTCGACCTTGATAACATATAGTCCACCCACATTCAACAAATATAGTGCAAAGCATTTTTTTCTCTTACATTCAGTTCACTCGCCAGCTCCCTAAAGGAATACAGTCCTCCCTTATTCCCCCACTTTTATCCCTATCATTTACTCTCAGTCATGTAATGCAATTAGTGCAGTGTAGTGTACAATCGGAGTATGAAATACGACACTGCTTAGGCACCAGATACACCAGCACATTAAATGTCACCCAGAGCTCACTGAATTGTGTAACTTCTAACAATAATTAAAAGGCGTCAGATCTGCTCCCTGCCACCACCGGAAACACAATTAAAAGAGCTATTATCAGCCTCGGCTCTGTGGTGAGAGAGCGCGAGGGAGGGAGCGCGAGGGAGGGAGCGCATGGAGCCGCGCTCAATTAAAACCCGCAAGTTTAGACGTCGGCCTGTTGGTCTGACAGCAGCTTCCTGTTCCAGCTCGCTCCATCCACGAGATGGAACAGTGGGAAGGAACAAAGCAACAGTCACCAGGATCTCCCACACGCCTCCTACCTCTTCCTCCTACCCCGTCCGGAAATCACTACAAGGAGAAATTATTCTGAAAGAGCTCTCTTGCATATCCAAGAAGATCGTTTTTGTTGGCAACATGTGGCAGGCAGCCAAAGTTGACTGCAAATGCCAAACCACAGAGAAGGGAAAATGCCCAGCTCTCTAGTGTGATTTTTTTTTCTTTAAACTGGAGCACGTTGACCTTAAAGGTTTCTAATTATCATGCTGCTCATTCATTTTCACATGAATTAAAGACGGTTTCTTTAGAATTGAAAATGAGCTGAAATGCAGTGCTCACCTCGAGGATGTGCTCGTCCTGCTGCTCTCTGTCGAGTTTCCTGGAAGTTGTTGTAACCAAACCTGGAAAAGACAATCGGCAAAAACAGCATTAATTATACATAAAAATACATAAACGACATAACGATAAAATTAAGGGAAAACAAGCATTGCTCAGATTTTGCCACTTTTTTTTTTAAATACAAAATTAAAGATTATGCCATAGATAAGATAAGACCACAACTGTGACATTTAAAAAGCAGCATGGCAGTGTGCACACAAATAATCGAACACCTGCAATTATTTGGTTGGCGCTCAACACTGGAACTTAATGATGACAGCAGAAGTAAAGTAAGTAAAGTTAACCAGTTGATCTGGCAGACTTTTCATTGTGATCTGAGTGTAACTTCATATTGTTTGGAGTTATGATAACATATTGAGTTTAATTCATTTGTCAGAAAAAGACAAAAAAAACCCTTCAAATTCTGTCAGGATAATATCATTATCACTACTGTTATTGCAAGTGTTTAGTTATATATATATATATATATATATATATATATATATATATATATATATATATTCTTAACCAATAACCATGAACAGAGCTGTGTCCAAAATGTGCCGCATGCTAATCAGCCAGATTGGTCTCAATGTCTGCTTTTTAAATTATAAACACGCCAAAGTTCTCAGCAAAGCAAACGTTTGACTGACCAAAGAAAAAAACAATCCTGCCACTCATTGTTGGGTGACATACTCTGAACCCTGGTGATATGTCATCAGTCACCCGTGAGTAAAGACTGCGTCTGGATAAGTGCTTTCCCTGTGGTCTTCCTTGTTCCTGGCCTATCCTGTTGCCAGACAGCCCAGTATACTGTCTTGTGTATGGGAAATATCACATTGACCTGAAAATAGTACCCCAACAGCAGCACAGGCTTGACACCCTACTTTTAGTTTTTCCACAAGCTGAATAATAGACAGCCAGTAAGACATCACCCGCAGGTCTGAGCACTTTTATACAAGAGGCAAAAGTGAGATCCTACTGCTATTTAAAGCCTTTCAACAGTTTTGTCGAGCACTATCACTCAGTTTAAGTAGGACGATTGATGATGTGTGACATCAATCACACGAGGGAAACCTTGTTACGCCGAGCTTTGACAAAAGTAAAAATAAAACAAGCTGGAATCTTGAGTTCCTGACGAATCCAATTTTCAATCAAGTTCACAAACAAGAGAAGCAAAGAGAAGAGGAAGAAGGGGGGGAAGGGTATTGCTACATTATAGGCAGCATTCTGTTCTCACTCCCAATGTAATTGCAACTTTGTCAGGACACTGAGTATAGAGTAGACATGCCAACTTCGACCGCACCATAGCTGCCTGCTTGCCACACTGCGCCTGATTAGCATAAAGCAAAGGATTTCCGAAACCCAAACCCATCAATGGCACATATGCCTGCAACAAGAATAGCAGGCCACAACTTACAGCTCCTGAAATAGCCCTCCCTAGCTCTGCGATTCGTGGATATAAGTGAGTGCTGCTCCTGCTCCCTCTTTTTATCCTCTTCTTCTTAGGCTTTATTTAATCTTCACAGTGAGCTGTAGAGATATACGTCTACTGATATCTGGTCAGGGAAAAAAGTAAGTGCAATAACACCTTTCCTCAAGCTGCAACCCATATTTTGCTCTGCTTACCTCACGTGGATACATATTAATGGGCAACCAATTTAGATTTTACTTTAAAGCAAAATCTTGAACATGCACATATGAATGAGGGCTCTAAATTAACACCTCTTTTAACCCCCCCCCCCCCCCCCCCGCTCACCAGTGTAAGATATGACATCACTAGCACTGACAAAACAAATTAAGTTTGGTAAATTTATATGAGCTGCTGGGATTACTCTTGCATGACTTCTGCAAAAGAGCACAGAATCAGCATGGGTTAGATGGGTTTGCATGCTGTAAGATTATTATCATCAAAGCAGGCCACGCTGACTAATTATTCATGTGCTTCGGCGAGGCCGGAGATGATGGATGGTAATGTTTTTAAGCTCCCCTGCGTGCTTGAGTTAGGTAACTATTCTCTCTAAGTATGTATTGTACCGCTGAATACAGATGGCATCATTAACCACATTACGTCTGGATGTGTAAGTTATAATTTCTCTGCAAATCAGCTGCCTGATCGAACCAGAGCAAGGTATCAAAAAAATCCAGCCTGTGATGTAAACGTATGTGTCGGTGCCGCAACAAACAAAGCAAAACCAAATACAATGAAAAGAACAAGGACCTGGCCTTCATCCCAATCCCACTCCGAGTTTCAGTCCTGCTTTGTAGAGACCGTCCAGAGCTACCGTCTCACAAACATTGACTCAGCAGCAGCGGGCACACAAGATGATAACTTAATGACACAAATTTAGCACCGTTGCTGGTTTCCTTTTTTGTACGAGCGCATTTTCAAAAATGGTGCATATTTTTGTTCTATTATAATCCCTTCCTTTTTTTTCCGGCAGCACTGCCAAATCTGCTTTGAAAAAATAAGAGGGGATGGAAGTTTTGTTTAAAAAATGAGCTAAAATGGTTCACGTGGTAAAGACTCTGTCGACCTCAACATAAAACAAAGAACTTATATGATCTGTAATGTCAATCTTTTCTGAACTAAGCTGGAACTGCAGGGTGACACATTCAGTAGCAGGTTGCATTGAAAAAGCCTTTTCACACAGTAAACAAATCCCCTTAATCATTTAGTATGACCTCGTGCCCTTTTACAAAGATTTTCTGGTGCGTAGGATTTTACCTAATGATTATTTTTATTAACATTCAATCTTTTTTCAGTTAATTGATTAAATGCTCGTGTTTTTCAGACCTCAGTGTGAGCCACAAATTCAAAGTCATTCAATTTAGTGTCAACAAAAGGCAAATCAGAAAACTGTCACATTGAAAAGATGCTTTTACATTTTTTTTCTTCAGTAAAATGACTTTAAAGAAACTATTTGCTCTCAAAGCAGATGCTTTACTTTTAATGCTAATGGAGTAATCAGTGAATTCAGCTCTCCAATACAAAGGCGGTTTCAGGGCAATGCATCTTAATGAAAGTGTTTAAACTACAAGCTCATCTCGAGTTTCCTGAGCTGTCAATACTTGGTCTTAAATGTAACAGATTTCTGTGTGTGAGGGTGTTTGGTTTTCCTGATCGATCACAGTGGACTAGCTATATCTAACTTTAAGTCGATAATGTGTAGCCATGCAGAGGAGCTGGCGAAGCAGGGTTTAAGAGCAAAGCAAAGCACAAAAACCAAACTACAGTGCCGTTGGTGCATACAGTCAGCATTGTTTCTTTTACTTTGTCTTCTTCTATTGTATTACTCCTCCTTAGTTCTAGCACACAGCTTGAAAACAGCTCAACAACAATGCTAGCCCCGCCCGGGAAGCTAAATGGCTAATTGTTCATCCTTCCACGGTTCACTGGACCAGTTTAGAAACCACTTTCCCGTGTCACAATACCAGACAAATCTGGTAAATCAATGAAGTGGACAGACTTGAAGCTTTGGGTTAAGCCAAAAACTTCAGGTCTTTCTCAAATGTTTAAGGTCTAAGTATTTTAGAATTTTGATGGAGCGTGAAACCAGCGCTCTTTCTGAGGTCTGAGAGTGGAATCAAACATTAAATGTGAAAAATATGTAGCATCTGGTGCGGACGAGAAAAGCTGTTTGATGCAAGTTGTGTTGTGGTTTAAAAAGCTTTTGTTTGCTTCTGTTCCATTTATGTCTGACATGCTGCCAGCGTGCCGGCAGATCTCTGACCGAGGGACTTGCCGCCCACTCTAATACTCTGCTGCTGATATCACTTGCAGAAAATAATTCTTTGAATGTTCAGTAAATCTCAACCTGTTTGCCAGGAGTGGTCCCTGTATGCAGGCCTTACCTCCACAAACCTCCACTCTGTCACTACTTAAATGTTAAAGAACTGTAAAATGGTTAGTTAGTAAGCCAGAGCTGACCAACGACGTCTGCACGTTCAACCCGCAGCCTTTGTCACAACACACACACACTCTCATACACACTTACACACAGAAAAGCCATCCTCAGGCGTGGGCTGAGCTGGGCCGACAGTAATTATAGCCATGCTGTTTTGAGAGGGGTAGAAAAACAACAGAAAGGCAGCAGTGGCACTCTCAACCATGGCCTTGAGCTCTACAACCACTGCTCCAAAATGGTGGCCTGAAGGGAGTAAAGGAGTCCAGGGCATTGTTAGGGTGGTTAATTGCTGTTGAGATTAGCAGTCTTGAGAGTGACACACATATTTATGTGACATCCATTTAGCCGTGACTCCAGACAATCAGGAATGTGCTGGGTGTCTGCAGTGGCTGGAGACATTTAGTATCGCTGATGAACTGACGCTGAGCTCTGGCCGAAAGAGAAAAAAAAGAGCTAGCCAAGGATAAAAAAGGGTGAGAGCGTAATATGACACCGCCATGTCACAAATGCCTAGAAGTTCTATTAATAAACTTTTTGTTGTTATGATTTTGGTCTCCTTTTGTTTGTCGATGTCTGACTGACAGTGCCAATGAGGCATGCACGCCCCTGCTGCCATTACTAATTTCGTTTGTGCACATAAGGCATGTAGCACATTATTGTTTCCCTTACCATCACAGTGGCTGCCTCCCTAACGAGACCCTCATCTTTCCAACAAAGCAAAGGGGAAAAAACTAATTTTAAAAACAAAACATTGTGTGCTTTTTGCCTAATTTATGCTCACTTATTTCATTTTAGCTCACTGTTGGTGTGTGTACCGTGTTTTTCTTTCATTTAGGGTTGCACTAGTTTCTCTTGCGTGACAGAAATACACTCCAGAAGTTGTTGTTAAGAAGATTGATCTGGTACACTGATACTAAAAACCAAAACCAGACGGTGAGTTTATAAAGGAAGGTTACATCAAAACAGGAACTCCTTGTTCACTTTTAATAGAAAAGTCTGGAAAATGCTGCCGAATAAGATATCTTGAAAATTCTCTTCTCGAGGCATGCTCCTTAAAAGCAGCTATAGTTCAACAAATCTCCTCACCAGATAGAATTTAACAAATACAACCAAGAGAAGCCACGTAAGCTAATGAAAGCACACTGACACAAACATAAGAGCTTTGTTTAATTTAGTCAAATTGATTAAGAGGGTGTGGATTGCGATTTCTCAGCACCTTTTAGCAGCAGGGCGTAGTTCTAATCTGAAAACATATTGTGTAAAATTTGGCGGTTAAGGTTTCCAAATTTTTGTCAAGGATGCAACAGAGAAACTAAGACAGGTCAATTGTGAAATGTATAGACATAATCAATGTTCAGGCTAATAAGAATTAGATCTGCAAGGCAGAACACATACAGGTAACCGCTAGGGCCGGTAGCCACCAATCACAATGACTTAACCTGTAAAGCAAACTGGCTGAGGTAAACCTCACCGGCAAATATTTTTTCCCTGCCTTTGGAGGAATGCTTTTAAGTAAAGGAAGCATCTGAGGTTGCTGTCATGAAAAGATTCTTAAGACTGTTTTCGGCATAGAAAACACAGGTCACAGGAGGAAAGAGGACGGCAGCAGGATAAAGGTGATGCTAGCAGTACAGGACTTAACAGCTCGACCATTTTATTCACATTTACGACCAAACAACAGACACACGCACACTGTGTTCAGCAGAACATGTTCGAATATAAAGTATAGCCAGATTCAGCCTGACCAGGTTCAGTTTTTCTGAACAAAAACACTGATAACACACCAACAGTGAAGATGATGCTGGTACAGTTTAACATCACAGCTGAGATAGTGAATGCATGTAGGGAGAAAGTAAAGCAGTCCTATATCACATCACCTTATGACAGGACAGGAGCTTCCCGAGGTAACACATGTCTAAGCTTTTTACAAGTTTACTTCCACATCTATACAGTTAACTTAAGAAATATGTGATATAAATGAAGCAAACTCAACAAACCAAAACAATGCACATTAAGCTGACTGTGCGACTGTAATGTCAGGAATAGCATTTTATCTACTCAGCTGCCTTCTGCAAACCCAAATCACTCAAAGATTAAATCAAAGATATCACCTGATCTGTGTTAATGACACGGGTGGTTGTCATAGTTAGTGTGCTTCATTTTACAGCGACATGTTTTTTTTCCCTTGCATTTAGGTCATGGGGTTGCTCATCTGGCATTCATTAGTTTGTTTATTCACTTTGCACCGAGTCAATCGCAGTTCTCTTCGGGTGTTTTCATCCATCCATTCCTGCTCTACTTTCACAAAAATTTCCATACAAAGTCAATTTTCTTCCAATTTCATTTTCAAATCTGTTTTCTC
Source organism: Aulonocara stuartgranti (assembly GCF_965226115.1). Taxonomy (NCBI): domain Eukaryota; kingdom Metazoa; phylum Chordata; class Actinopteri; order Cichliformes; family Cichlidae; genus Aulonocara; species Aulonocara stuartgranti. The sequence goes on along the minus strand of NC_138944.1, from coordinate 28,463,105 downwards.
TGAAAATCCAAGGTTATGGCATTTGATACTATTTGCAAAAAAAAAAGACAATGACTTTCACAGTGAGAACAGAGATATACCACAAAGGTTCCAGATTGGATTTATTTTAAATATCTAAATCTTAGCTCACCAAAACACTTTAGGTGGAAAATCTCCTTTTTCACGATTTGTTTCTCATATTGTCCTTTGAAAGCAGTGACAATTGTTTGACCTCGAATCGCAGGAAATAATCAGGAAGTTGTTGGAAGTAAACATTTCCTATCTCACTTCCCCTGATAGTGGTTGGGCCTTTGGTAAACCACAGAATAGAATAGAATAGAAAAAAATGGAATAGAATAGAATAGAATAGAAAAGAATAGAATAGCCTTTATTATCATTGTACAGAGTACAACGAAATTGGAGTGCCACTCCCTTGGTGCAAGATAAATAATAAATATAAATGTAAAATATAAAAAGTACAATAGATAACATCATGTGTGTTTTCTCTTCTCATCCCAGGCGTTATTGAAAGTTGACATGAGTGGCACAAAAAGTGAGTGATACACAGCAGCAAATCTCAGCGACTGTTTCCCTGACCTTTAAGTTCATCCCCTGGGTCCATGGCATCCAAGCTTGCCAAAGCATCACCTATAGTATATCTTTCAGTTGTTAGCAATGAGCTTCTAGCTTCAGAAGAAGAAAAGGGCTGGAACTGTTCAATACAATTTCAATAATGAGAATTCACCTGGGCGTATCGCTCTTCATTGGGGTTTAACAACTGGGATGAAGGGTAAAAACAGTCATGCATAGGTAGCTGTCAGTCAGCTGTTGCTTCCACCGTCTGGTGGCAAATTTTGTTAAGCCTCAATTCTACTTTCTGCATCCACGAGTCCACTCAGGTCCAAGTGATGTGAATTTCATCATCAGACGGTGAGTGCAGGGGTTCATGTGTACATCCATGTGCCTGCCTGTTTTTTGTGACTGTGCAGACTTGTCCATGGAGAATTTACATTACAATGCACCAACTATGCATGTGCCCCAGGCAGCAGACTTCAAGCGGACTTCAAAGAATTACAACAGGAATCGCTATTTGGCCAGCGGGTCTCCAGCTGTCCGTGTCCGCAACGGAGTATAATCAAGGCATAAGATGCCATTATCATAGATTGAAGTTTAAGCGTGATGACCATAAATCTCATATATATTAATTTTTTGACTTCAAATGATTATGAAAACAAAATCATAAGGTTAAAACTTTTTCCTTCATTTTCACTACAAAGCTCTCTGTTTTTCATGTGTCATAAATCTCGTTCATTTCTTTACACCAGTGTACTTTCTTTAAAGGTTTCAACTTGTTTAGTGCAGCTGATAACTCAAAGGCAGTCTTTGGTCAACAAGAGCAGTAAAACTCACAAAGCTTCTGTCGGTCACCCCGTGGAAGGATTTTTAAGGGCTGCCTGCAAGCTGCCTTTTTCTCCAGCGCGCTCTTTCATGCGGTCAGCTTTTTGCAGCGCGTGATCTCTGGCTGCTGGCTTCAGCTCTCTGTCACACTCCCTGTGCCTACCAAGCAGGCCTCCCAAAGGCATGTGAGAGTCCTGCTCCCCGGGACTCTCTTCTCACCCGTCTGCACTCACACACTTAGTTTGAGGTTAAAACTCCTATGTCCCACACACCCCTCACCTCTTAATCGCATTTATTTTTCGGCTCCCAGTCAGAAAATCTTTGTGTTAACTAATCGAAATTACAACATTAACCAGAAATATCAAGATAGCAGCCTTTCTATCTGTTAGCACACACCGATAATAATCTACTCTAAAATGTCGATGACAACACTAGGGCAATTAAGGACGTGTTAGAAAGTACCAAGGCTACACAAAGAAAGGCTGCATGGGTACAACAGGAAGTGGAGTAATGAGCATTCAGCAAGATAAGATGGCTATCATAGCAATCTTTACTCCGGCACTCTTTCCTCTGCTTAGACATGTAAATCTTCCTGTGTGTGTGTTTATGAGCATGCAGTGTGTGTTCTGACTACAAGTTCTGCTTGGCTGCCCTTTTCTAACAAATGCATGTTCTGGCATAAGACCCTCGTTCAAAGTCCACTAAGTCAGAGCACAGCAGCAGCATTTCAGAGAAGAGAGAGAGTGATTCACCAGGTAATGAACGCTGCTTACTCTCCCACAGAATAGGTGGGCAACTCGTGTCAACAACCTCTGATGAACTAGCTCACAGTACTGACAAATCCTTTGAGCAGAGAAAATAAAAGTAGACAGCAAGTGGGCTGGCTGTCTCAAGTGCAGTATACGTAGACAAACTATCACGATGCTAGATGTACAACCACGTAATAAACAGCTTGACTGTGTAATACAACCAAGTGGAATTCTACACAAACAACATGTGTGCGCACACGTATGTGTCTCACGTTCTGCTGCGATCTGCGCACTCCAAGCCCACAGTCTTCATCCTGGAAATTCAATTCTTCTTAGCTGCCAAATAAAGCCTGGAGAGCCTGGAACAACTGTGGTCATGTCCGTGGGAGGGATGAGATCTGTGCCACCACACAACTGAGCGCTGGTTCGTCTTTTCAATATTTTAGACCCGCACAGCATTATTTAAATTCACTGATCTCATACTGATTTAGACATAGACAGAAGACATAATTCACAACCAGCTGACTGACACAATTTTCTCCCCATGCAGATCTGCCTCGTTTCTGCTTTCTCTCTTTTTCAATCCTTTCAAAAGTGAGCCTGTGTCAGGCGGTTAAGTTCTTAGCTTTCAGATGTTGGGACTGCAATACTGTCTGCTATAGAGAAGAGCTGGCCTTGCACTTTAATGACAAACTAAAGTCAGGGATTGTCCAAAACAGCAGGACTTGTTTACTTGGCAGAAATAAAGTAGACCTAAGCCTTTCATCCTGAGCTTTGCTGAGCCAGTGTGGGTCTGTGTGAAAAAAGGACAACCAACGCCATACAAGGCGTCAAGTGAGGCCATCATATTTGCTTGAATCCGACAGGGCTGCTTGGAAGCAGCGTAAGGCCTAGCCCATGATAGAAGGCTAGATAGTTAGCTTGGAACACATGCCTATGAAGTTTGGAAACCCACACAAAAAACACAGGCCTTAACGTCTTTTCCTTTCTCCCTCCCCTTTGTAGAGCTTTGTAGATGTGCCAAGACAGGGCCTATGCTTCCAATGCAAGTTTAGAACATGTAATTACAGAGACGTGCATGCATAAATTTAAACATTTTCAAAAACCTGTAATATGCGGTTAGAATGTCATACTGAGTTGATAATATAGAGCGATATCAGGCTATTTTGGATCTTTGTTTAATACCACAGGCATAAATAAATAAAACAGCTCCAGGTTTTCTACAAAGAATGCCCGGTTATTCTAGTCTTTCACTTAAAATTGCACTCTATATGAGTCAAGTCATTTTCACACATGCACTACAGCTCTGAGCTTTTCTGACATTACTTGGAGCAGTTGCAAGTGAGAATGCAAATGTCCAAATCAGTTAAACCGGACAAAGAAAGGACCTCACATCACAAGCTCCCTAGTGCAATGTCTGGATAATGTATAAATGTATAAATAGTGCAGGTAATTCTCGGGAGAATTCATGGCAACTGAGTGTGCATCACGTGTCCTGCCTCTTGCAGACTCTGACCGGGTGCCACCTCAGCCTAAACCACGGAGGATTTCTAGTAGCAAGAGCACGCCTGATGCAGACAGCCTCCTGTTTCTACATGTGAGAACAAGCAACTCTGAACAATGTCACAAAAATCCGATTCATGTGGGAAAACGGCTTTCCTCTCTAGTACTCAGCTATACTGGGCTCCCTGTTTTCTCATGTTCTCACTGCCCACCTACCGCGCCACTTCCACTGAGTGCTGCCATCTTCAAATACAGAGAGGACAAAGTAAATCAGAGACACAGAGCAGTGATTCAAGGTTTTCCGTGTCCAAACCACTCTGTGTTGAACCTGACGCACAGAGCTCTGGTGTCCCACTGATAAAAGTTTTAACATGCTTTGATATGCATGAACGGGTCTCATCCTTTTGCTTCAGTGTAACCATTTTTTTCTTCTTCAGGAGCTCTTCTGACAGTCACAAGAACGAACCACAAAATGATACTGCAAATTATACCGTAAAAAACGTTGTGTCCACAGTAGGGCTGCCACGATTTGTCGACTAGTCACGATTACGTCGACTATCAAAATCGTCGACGACTGATTTAATAGTCGACGCGTCGTTTGAAGCTTTGTAAGATCACAAAAGACGCAGGAATAAGTAGCAGGATTTAAGAGTGTAATAACGGACTGAAACAGAAGATGGCAGCATTGCATGTACAAGGATGTCAGCTACCGCTAAACCCCGAAGAAGAAGAAGAAGAAGAAGAAGGAGCAGCTGTGTCCCAGAATTCATAGCGCGGCCCAGCGCAGTTTCCAACAATGGCGGCAGCTAGTTAGTTTTAATGTTACTCTTATTATTCTTTCTGGGTCACAAATTAAACGTTTAACATATTTTCAGGCGAGAATGTAGCTGTGTAAACCTCAAATATCTGCTCAGTTTATCAGGACACCACATATTTTCAAAAGCGCTCCGACGTTTTCGGAGACATCTGTTACCCACTAGCTCGTTAGCGAGCCGGGGGCTAGGCTCACTAGCGCCGGGAGAACACCGGACTCCCCGCAAATCGTTTTCAAACCCACCGCCGTCTTTCGCTACTCAGGTTAAATATATATGAGTCACTTAGATAACTTAAAATGTTATTGTTTGGCTTTTTTTTTTTGTATTTTATTTGTTCCTGAGTAAATCGGTTTGGCTGAGATTAAAGTTATAGTTTTTACACAGCTGAATAAACGTCAAGCAGACAGCTGATTATCAGAAGTGTGAGATGCTCCAGAATATACTCCAGTGTCCTGTTATATTTTAGATAGCAAGGAGTTTATTAAACTTCACCGAAACAATCTGCAAATTTCATTAAAATTGAATAAACTATCATCTTGTCTTTATTTTTAGTTAGCACCTTAAAAGCTTAAAGCTGTAAGCTAATGATAGTTATATAAGAGCAGATGCTGCTGGTGCAATAAGCTGTAGTTTTACGTCCAATGGATGATGATCTGATTAGTCGACTAATCGCAAAAATAATCGGTGACTAGTCGACTATCAAAATAATCGTTTGTGGCAGCCCTAGTCCACAGTGGATTTGGCCATAAGCTTCATAAACACGCTGTAATCCTCGGAGCAGGAAATATTTAGTTCAGATATGTGGGCTAAGAACACTTTTTTCAACTGCTAAATAAGTGATGCACTGCAAGTTTTACCATGAGCATTTATACAAATCCAGAAACCAAAATATATCGAAGCTTGAATCAAGAAAGGTCATCTTCAGTGAGGAAGAAATAAATAAATAAAACATGCTGCCTTGTTAAAATATATCAAAGGCATAACAGATTTTAAAAAAAAATTCTCTACTGTCTAAAATCTACTATAAAAACAGTGTTAGACTTTGTTGCAAGATAAATATTCAGCCTCCCAGCACTTCTATTTCACCGTCCCAGACTTTTTATCAGCGGGTGTAAGCTGATTTCTGTCATGCATGCAGACAAAACACTGACCATATGTTCGTAAGTTATCCTTTTGTTGCATCATTTATTTTTTCATTCTCTTCCTGTGCAGCGGGGAGTGCCCGGCATATTGCTGTGAGGCTTGTTTGGGAGGCACGCTACATGATGAATCCTTATTTGGTCAGAAAACTCACATTGCCACTTCCAACAAAAATACCTCCAGTTTGTTGATGTGGCTACCTTGGGAAACAAGACCACACACGTCAGTGAGGACAAACTGGAGCAACTGCTGCCCTATCCGTTCCTCTTTCAGTCTAATGATCATTAGCATGCAATGATCAATAGCACACTTGTGTGCAGACTAAGCAAGAAAGAAAAAGCATTTTCTCCAAGACATCCAGAAGTAACCATCCCATTACTAAAACTTTACACTGATGTCAGTTGATTAATTTGACATTTTTTAAAGGCAGCATCAACATATTAGCACAAACCTAGATCGCACTTTCTGAGTGTTTGAATTCAGAGTCTGATTAATATCAATAAAAATGCAGATTTAGAGAAGAGCCCTGTCTGTACATGAGCTTCACTTTGCACCTATTACAAGTATATTTTGTGCTATTCAACTAAACATAGCCTGCTCGGGCAACTTTAAAAGAGCCCAATGAAATATTAATCATCACACCATTTCCAGAGTGCCATATGAGTACACACTTTAGAGTGTTAGAGTGGAAAAACCCCAGTAGGCTCAACCCACTCCTGTTCTGGGTGAGTGTGTTCACACTGCTCTTCCTTTTCACAAGAAAGGAAACAGGACACCTCAAAGAAGCTCGCCACCTTGTCGGCAGTACACCACAGTATGTCTCAAAATCAAAGGATAAGTTAATACTTTGTGTTTGCTACATTTATAGTTGGCCTTTAAAGCAGACGTGTTTAGATGAGGAAAATGCACGTGGCGTTTTAGGCTATTTCCTGTTCATCACTTATCATTCAGGGTCTCCACCGTTTACAGGAAAATCATCTCACTGTAATCCAGGTAAGACAGTGCTGCTGTCTATATTTTTTACCCTATGAGCTGATGCGCTTGTAGTAGTCTGCTAGCAGCTGTAATTCAGGGTTATAATTTGTTCTGAAACACAATATAAGCTCATGACTCAACAGCAGGGATCTCCTGCTCTAATAATGCAATCTGTAGTGGCTCGAATTTCTATCCCAGCAAAAGCAATCTTACCTGTCTTGGTGTTAATAGCAAAGAAACCCTGGGGATTCCCGCTGGTGATCTTGTAGGTGAGTTTATCGCTGGCTTTGGCGTCCGGATCGACTGCATTGATCTGGATGATTGACACATCTTTAGCGGAGTTCTCCATAACAGAGGGGTAGTAGACAGGCTCAGAGGTTTGAGGTGCGTTGTCGTTGACATCCTGCACCTCAATGTAGATCTCCACAAAAGCAGAGAGGGGCACCACACCGCGATCCATCGCGTAGACTGTTAACCAGTAGTGCGATGTTGTCTCACGATCCAGTAGTTCCTGCGTTCGGATAATACCTGCAAAAATAAAAAGACGGAAACTGGTAAGTCTTCATTATGTTGCAGAACATTTTTATATGCAACACATGACCCTGAATCTCACATTGCTGTCGGCGCTATCAGTGATCTCTGAAAGCGATTTGGGGTGATGAACAGAACAGGAGCGTAAACACCAGCTGCCCCTGAACAGCCAAATGTAAGGGCTGATTGAAAGGACTCTGCCTGACACATGTCAGGATGGCATATTTACAACAGTCAGCGCTCTCCTGTTTACATTTCATTGCCATGTGGAGGCTGTAACCTTCAGCTGAGCAAACACAAAAGAGCTTTGAGACATGTATGAGTTATACATGTTTACAACTGTTAATTGAAGAATGGCAGATCGACAGATTCTGCACTGTGAAAACGCTAACAGTGTATATGCTATGTAGCTAGTTTCGTGACACTGGTTTCATAAACAGTGCATCTCTTATGTTTTGAACAATGAACTGCTTGACTCAATAAATCCTCATGTGTTTTAATATGTTAACATGCCTGAAACAGAGTGGCAGTGTGAAAGTTCTTGCTGAAAATGCTAGCAGCAACATTTAAATGAGTGAATATACTTCAGAGCTTTTCATCCCCATCTGACTTCACAAGTTCTCAGTATGTACCGTAACAAAGGATAAGTTATTGTGTGAGCCTTTCAGTATGGGCAGGTGTCTCAGTTTGGGGGAGAGGACATGTGCTTGTGACTAAGTGTTAGTTTACTGGTGAAAAGAAATACAGATTATGGACCCTGTTTCCACCTGGCATTAACATATGTCCTGGGTTATCTCAAGTAGTTAGCTGTAAATATGTCAACTCCTTGTGAGATCTGACTTCCTAGGATTATACGCAATTAAACACGTAGCCCACATTATTTCTGTTTGCCAGCCCCATATGCCAGAGGCCCACATAGCTGAGCAGGCTAACAGAACTGACCTGTTTTCCACAATAACCTCAAATTTAAATCTACACCGACTCATTCTGTTCATATAATTCTCACGAACTGAACAAAATAAAACACACAGGTAGTCTACAGTCATTTAAAAGTGCTTTAAAATGACTTGTGCAATTAATACAATGAATGGTATCCAACTTTTTTTTGCCAGCGGTGGGCACATCAGGGTAGCGAGGTGAGTAGGTGGTCCTAAGTGTGACCCAGGACACATAATGCCCCTGGAAGAATGCAGCCAAGCGTGGCCAATAGCACCTCCGAAAGTGGCCTCAGAGACTGGATCTAAATGCATCTTTGACAACACCTGCTTAATACACCAACATATGACCGGACTCTCGAGTGCAACATGACCGCATTTACAAATAACGATTGTGTAACTAATTTTTCCATTTTCTTACTGCTTTTGCTTTCAATTTATTTTCCATTAGTTTTCACCATTAGTTTTTTGTAATGCAGTTCTTTGTGAGCATAATGCATCTTTTTAGATTACTCGCTTATAATCAAACAAATCACTTTACTCCAAACATTGTGAATTCCATTTAATAGCAGACACTTTGGTTAGTCACACAATGTAAATGCATCCTGAGGCTACATTGTGATATTTTTTCACCTTTCTGTTCCTTCATCAACATCAAACATTCTTAAGAACCGTAAATCCAAAACAAAGAGCACAGGGAATGAATCACTGCCTGCCAATAATGTTGCAACAGTAAATTATCTGGATATCTTGCACATGTGAACTCCCATTATTATCAACAAGCACCATATTTGAAGGGCAAAAGAATACCAGAATGTTTTTCAAACAATGGAAACCTTTATACCAGCAGCTATTTAAGTCTCTGTATTATTTGCAATAACCTTGATAACGTCAATGAGGATTTATCGTTCTTCTCTGATTCAGTTATATGAAGCTAATAAAAGTGAATCATGGCTGTATCATTATCAGGTTGGTTACTCATTTTGGACTACACTTCCTGGTGGTCCCGATAAGAAGCCTCCATATAATCATAAATGCAAATTTCAAAGGTTCAAACGGTTTGGTCGTTGCCGGATGCCCATCAAGATGTTGAGGCCAGAGCCTTGATCATTAATCCCCTCCCACATCTCACTAACACCACACTAATGTTGCTTTCTACTGAAAGCCTTCAATGTACACATTATAACTTAAAGTAAACATCACCCAGCGCTATGAAGTAGTTTAAATAGGCTCTCTCTGTGCTGCTGTTGCCTTTCTTCACACACAATGTGCTGGTGAAGTAAGTGTTACTGAGAGCAGACATATTTCTTACCTTGGGTAATATAAGATACCTCCAAATAGAGATAATACCCAAAATGACTTGTCACAAAAACTCTCAAATTTACCATGGGCGGGGAGTTTGGGGGTGTACAGCTAATTTATTCTCACGCCCCGCTTTACTTTAGCTTCCCTGCCTTTTCCTTCTGGGATCCTCTCTTGTCATTAGTCATCATTACAGCTCTCTCAGCTTAAGGCTTGTAATAAGAAGGGGTATTCAGGCAAGGGAAAATAGGTAGCTCCCAAAGCTGAGAATCCAGGCAAAGACAACTTTGGGCAGCAAATCTAGAATGCAAAGTAGATGAGCCCATTGTAGCATATATAATGACTTAAAGCTGACAACACAGAGGAGGGAAACTTTTTGAAAAATTAAACAATACCCTAAAAACAGATGTAAAATGATTATAATAAATTAGTACATAATTTATTAAAATACCATGAATGACTAATTTATAAGAGCACTAAAGCTCAGAAATGTCAATGCACCGCTACTTGAAGAAAACATGCAGGAAATTGCAAATGTTTGCCATAAATAAGAAATGCGAACACTTATGTGAGGCATCCTGAGCAGAAACGCCAAAGCATAGTGGGATGCATGCTTTAGACATCTGCTAAGGACAGTAATAGAAAGGAAAACATTACAAAGCAAATGTTAAAGAGTAAAATGAAAAAGAGGTTGGTGTGAGGAGAGGAGGTGTGGCAGAGGAAAGGTCATGTTTGCACATGCACATGAACATCAAAAGACAAAGCAGCAGAGAAAAGAACAGACAATTGGGAAAGTATGAGCCATCTTTTGTACTTGAGCCAAAGAGATGCCCATGGGTGATTGCCTATCTATACAAGTGGCAGACAAAAAAGTAACAGAGCAATTCCACTTTCACCCGGGTCATACATTTTGCTCCCAGATCTTCACCTTGTAGTTACCAACAAAAACACACTCTAACATCATATTTAAAAGATAAACAAACTTTAAAGAGGATCCTGCAAGGGTTAGAGGCCACACTTTTACAGTTACTGCAACAGTAAACAGTTTTTCTTCGTATTTATTTAAAAAGAAAACTGACTAGGCTTGACCTTTAATTTCTGAAACAGCAGATAAAGAAAGTTCTCTGCTATGGCCTTGGGTGAAAAGCTTCAAACAAAGCACATGAAAAATGAATCTGAAGAATTTAGTCGCCACACCCATTCCATATACCTGACATACCCAGTAAGGCAGAAGTAAAACCTGCCCTTGGGCCACAAGAAAGAAAACAGACTGTGCAACAGCCTCTGCCAGATTTGCTTTCCGCTTTTTTTCCCCTTGCTCTTTTCTCTTCCCTCTGGCTTTGTTCTTCAAAGCTATCTGAGCACAGTGGCAGTGTGGTCGAGTGTTGAGACAGCCAAAAGACTTTCAGCTATCGAGACCAGCGGGTATTTTGTGTATCGAAATCACTGCTAAATCAACATCCTGTGCAGATACCCGATGAATCTATTCAATAAGAATTCTCTGAAAAGACAGAGTTAGCCACTGAATGAAGAGGGGAGTAATCTGCTTTGGAAAAGCTGTTGGAAACTGCTGATTTCTTCGCACATGTTTGACCTGACTCTTGTAGTTTGCATTTGACCATCAACGACCTGAAATGTTTGTTGTGAACAGCAAACAGGAACCACTTCCTCGTTTATTCTGCAGCTGAAAAGTCGGGGTTTGCTTTGAACTAGATACATTAATTTGTCTCACCTCTACCCCACATTCCTCAGCCTTCTCAGGCCTTGAGCTCCCAAGCTTACATAAACTTTCACAGTGCCCCCTACCCCCACCATCCCTTCTCTTTCCACAGTCCTGGCAAAATGCTTCAAATTCCACTACCTCCTTGTTGGGTCTAGAGTAATAAAAGAGTCCCAAACTAAGCTTTCTCTTGATATCAGATCATCCCAAAGTTCCCAGACATCTGTAGTCAAGATCTGTTTTAAGGATGCTAAGCCTTAATGCTAAAAATGCCTGAAATATGAAAAACGTCAAAGTTCTGTAAGTCAGAGTTTAGTTTGACTTATAGTTCATAGTTGTGGTTTACTAAAATTACCTATTCTATTATTACTGCATAGTAAGATGTAACCTATTACCTACTAAACTATTTTATCACAATTTTATCATGTATACTATAATAATACTAACTTTTCTTGCAGTTCATAGTTAAATTCAATAAGAAATAAGCGACTGTGGTTAAAACTTTGACATGCTAATCTTTCCAATAATTGCACACATAAAATACATTTACATAACATTATTATAAGCAGACATGACTCACAAAGATTCTCAGTCATCATAATTGCGAAAGGTCTCACAGCTTATCAGGGTGTCACATCATCACATAAATAATATATGCTTTTTATCTCATTCAACATACCAGACAAACTAATACAACCTATTGAGGAACCGATTCATTTTACTTCATGCATCACTGAAGGTGCAATTACTTGTAGAACTCGAAAAATTCCTGCCCACAGCTGGCTTAAGGAGAAGTTTGTTAGACGGATATGGTTTTATATAGGAGACGGTATGACTTCAGAACTTCTTTAGACGTAAAAATAGAAAAAAAGAAAACATTGTCTAAAGAAAAATCATCAAGAAAACATGAAAATCATTCAGTTGTATGTTTAAGATGGGGAAAATCTTTTGATACTTTTGTTATATATCTGCAATATGTACCTGAATTGATTTTTCTCTTCCCATTTAAAAAAAATGTCTATTAATTCCAGCTGAGATAGCTTTTGGGATGTAGCAGATGATATAAAGCTTTCATTGTTAGTGGGAACATTGTTATTTCAAAGGCCTTTCAAAAAGACCTCAGAGCAATATTCCTTGATTCAATATCACAGTATTGTTTAGGATCAGCTACTATACCTACTAGCTATCTGCCTGTTCCTTTGATAACAATGACACCATCTCCATTCATTTCTATACATCACGAGGCTCTACATCTACATCTGTGGAGGTGTATTTATCTATTTCTACCCAGATTATCATTGTATATGCTATCACAGCAACTAGTTTCCCATATTTTCATTTTACATAACCTAACCTAAAAAGAAAAATCAGTGCCTTCTTATGGTTTTAACAACAACAAAGTTATGCCACTGTCTCCTTGCATTTCCTTCTAAATGTCTGGATCTTTAGCTTGGAACAACTCTGCAGTGATAATGGGAAATCTGAGAGAGACAATGTACTAATACTGCATGAACCAAGCCTTTATTTCCTTTCCTACAAGGCTCCCTGCCCTATTTGGATAGCTGTTAGAGTGAAACATGAGCACATCCTCCTATCCATATACCTTTTAACAGCCGCCCTTCACAAGGCTGCATCTGTGTGTTGGTAACTACACCTCAAAGAATGACTGATGATTCACGCCTGCAGCTCCTACAGTTATATATTTCTTCTCATTTCTGTGCTGGCAATCAATACAAAAATGATAGTCAGCACTATAATTATATGTAATAGTCAAATAAATTGTCAGACCAAAAAATGACCTTACAAACTTTATTGAGAATGTTAAAGTCCTGTTGTAAGCCCCAATTCCCTAAACTCAAGTATATCAATGGTCGGTAGGGCTGCACGATTTTGCATAAAATGAGAATCACGATTTTCTTGCTTAGAATTGAGATCACGATTCTCTCACGATTTTCTTTTCCAGTATAAATATTTATTGCACTTATTAACTGCACATCAACTTCGTAAGAGTTGAGACTGAACATAAAAACAATAAATAAACATAAAAACAACAAATGTCTCACGTTTTGTTGTTGCCGCAAAATGTTGTACTGCTTGAAATTCTGTCTCCACCGTTGCTCGACACTGCGTGTATAGAGCAGGTAGTGCAACAATAGAAAAATAGTTGCGGGACGGCACTGTGTAGCGTTTATCTAGGTTGTTGATCATTTTCCTAAATCCCTCGTTTTGCTCAGTGTTGATGGGAGCCATATCTTTGGTCAGGTGATAAGTGATAGCCTCCGTAATTTCTTTGTGCCTGCGGGAGTTCGACGGGTCTAGGGAAGCGCTGTATAAGGTTCCCGTTATTGATGTTTGGGTGGAGACCGGGACGGATTTTCTCCTGTCACTTTCTCGTCATCCCTGACGTGCTCTCCGTTGTTTTTTCCCTGCTAATTTTAGCATCACACGGCACAGCTTCTGTATCACGTGGTATAAGGCTCCGCCCTTGTCATTTGTTGAGCAGGAAGAGTGAGAGCTTGTTTTCATGCAGATCACGTCCCGGATCAAAATGCGGTACAATCGTCATCTTTTTTTTCCTTTTTTTAAAAATCGTTGTCATTTGGAAATGAGATCGCACATAAGTATGAATCGAGATCGCAATTTTCTAACGATTAATCGTGCAGCCCTAATGGTCGGTCTTGTCAGGTAGAATCAAATTGGCTATAAAGGCCTAAAACAGATACTAAAACTTAAAAAAGTCTAAGAGCATTTGAATAATTTAGCACAGCAAGCCTGATGCTGAAAATGTTCACATGTGTCTGCAGGAAGGATGCAAACGGCTTCAAAATATCGCTCGTTTTCGTAGTCCTTTATGCTTTACACTGATCTTTGGAACAGTGGTTGTGTTCAGCATCTGTGACTTTAAAGTAGCTATACCCATACAAGGAAATCCATTACTTTTTATTAAATTGAACAAATGCAATACTGGTGTTGTGCTGGACTTCAAAGTATACCATGGGGGCCACTATTTAAAGACAAAGTGAAAAATGTGAAAACTAAAATACATCAAAAGGTCTAAAGTAAAGATCTAATTCACGAGTCTTAGCGTGACATGAATAAACACACAATGAAGCATGTCCTGTGCGCAAGGCAGCTCAAGGTTTCTTTAAAAAGATTTAATGGACTGAGAGAACAACATACTTTTAACGAGGGAAAGTGTGTTTTTCATTTAGTAACCTACAATCAACTTTGTCCCGCTGCACATTCTTGGTCCCATCTCCAGAGTAACAGCACTCAAGCAAAGACTATTTGGGATCATGTGCCACTTAGCAGTCTAACTTTTATCTCAAACATATAGGCTTTAAAAAGTTTTTTTTTTTAAAGGTGTGAGAGGGTAACAGTTTGCACTTTTAAAACTAAACTAGAAGCCAAAATCCAGAGCATAAACACGTACAAGAGTAGATCTTTTTATTCTGGTTAAGGACCTGTTTATTTTATCATGATGGAAAAAGAAGTGAAGCGCTGGCAACTTTTTGTGCTAATGGAACAGGACTTTGTCATTATGCATCAAACTGTTTCATTTGCCTTCACAAAGAACCCTTTCACAGTACAGGCTGCAAACAGCTTCAAGTGAAAGGGCAATGCATATTTTATCCAACAAGAAAGGGCAATGCATACATTATACAATCAGCATCTGCGCCTCATGTAGACTCAACACACTGCTTCGGTTAACTTGTACATTGCACAATTTAACTTCAAGCAGAGACACATCTTCCTTGGAGTAGATTTTCAAGGTAAGGCCTGTCTAGAGCTTCATCAAAGCCACCAAAGACACACTCTTCAATCACAGTTCCTTTTGGGTTATGGTTTGGTTTACTAACACATTGACAATGCACAAAAAAAGGCGTTATGTTTAAAGAAAGTTTAACTCTTACATGCCTGCATACAGTGACAGAGTCCACTTTAAATGAAAGGAGTAAAATATTTAAATTTTTGTTATTATTAACTATATTACCCTATCAAAATGTTCACTTCCATCTTCCATCTATATTCCCAAAATACATGGCCCAAAATACATACTACCACTAAAGACACTGGCTATCTACAGGAGATAAATAGTGATTATTATATAGGGTTCTTAGTATAGCTTTAACTATAGCCGTCTTAGCCTGTTGCAAGCATGTTCCTTTTCAATTATTTAGACTTGACCTGGTACATAATCCCTCCCTGCTGCATAAGCTATTAAAAAACAGAAAACTTTGCTGAACTAAAGTCATTGCCTCCGTTTTAACAAAAAGCAGGCACAAGAACAACTTCTTCGGCATACTGTCAATCAGTCTGGAGCCGGCTCTGAGTAAGAGTTCAGTAAATGTAAACATTAATTAAGCTAGCAGTCATCATTAAGCCGGGCAATGCCAAAGTTATGAAAATGCAGGGGTGTTTTTAAAACCCCCTGTTTTCCACAGGTAGCCTGTCGCTCCCAATGCCAGAATCAGTAGATCTATTCTGAAAGGTTACAATTTTCTCCGTATTAGACTAACTCAATTCAATTGTCTCAGGCTACTTTATTCACCCTGTTTGGTAACCTTTACCCTCCAGGGCCTAAGTTATCAGAAGTCAAAACGCCTACCATAACCCTGAGTTTTCAAAATAGCACAAATGTCACAGATGTCGACTTAGCGCTCACAGAAGTGACTGCAGATTCCAAAGTTGTGCTAGTCACTTCTTCCAAACTCTTACATTCAAACCATCATAAAGACTTTCACCAATAAATACTGAATCCCACAGCATGAGACTCAGTTACACAGTGGTTCATTAAAGGTGCTGGAAAAGGACTCCTGTGAAGATTGCTCATTACTCATTTACCTCTGTCTTTTCTGAAACTGCCTTCTTCTTCGATTGTTGCAGACAGAGGAAAATTAAGACGATTACTCACTGGCAATAAAAAAAAAACCCTTGCCTAGGTGTGTCAGGTTGAGTCAGGTGTGCTTGGAGGAGTGGAGACTTGCACAGGTTCATCAAGATAAGCATAGCTTTATTGCTAGTCTGTTTGAACTAGGACTGGAAGTTGACCTCATATGAATTTATATGTCTTTTCACCTCAACAGTATGTAACTGTTTCTACAGCTGCTTGTATGAAGATTATAATGATTGTTAGCCTTTCTTAAGGACAGAAGTGCCATCTAGGTTTGCTCTATAAAAGGCACAGGCTTATTTGGAAACTCATCAATTTGTGATGAGTGTGAAATTTGAAGAGGTATAATCCTAACAAATTCCTATGACACACACGCACTTCCCCAGTGGATTTCTCCACAGCCATATTATCAGCTGAGGAATTAAAGCTCAGGAGTGGCAGCCTCTCTTCAAATTGCTTTCAGTCTTTTTAGAGTACTAACTGCAAAGCCTTTTTAAAGACAAACCTGTAAAATACATAAAAAACTAAGTCACTGCATGAGCCATTTGCCACAAAATTGTAATACCAGCTGGCCTCTGGAGCCACAACATGTAAAACAGTAGCTAGCCACCTTTTTCAAGAAAACTCCAACAGCTGAAAACACTTCACGCAAGTCAAGCTGCCCGAGATTCACAGAATTTAGAGAAAATGTAAAATTTTTGTGATACCGTTGTCAGGACGATAAATGTCTATATGTATATGAGATTTTGGTCATATCCCACAGCCCTAAAGCTGAGTTATTTTGCTCTTAGTCCTTTCTAGTTAAAAATCACGTCACTATCAGCAAAGTTTCCAGTTAAACTGATGAGCAATGGATTTGTTGTGCAGAATGGGAAAAGACCCAGGAATGAGCCTTCATGAGGGTATGTTTAAATTAAGATGGCACTCATCCAGTGACCACAGAGCTTTTAATAACACAGAGAATGTCTGGACAAACAGTTGCCATGGACTCCCTCAGTCCAACGGAAAGCAACCATAATAGAAGAAGACGACGTGGCTTGCATGGGAGGTTTCCTCCTACTTTGAGTTGATGTAAATGAGGACAAGATGGTGTTCAATAAACAGCAACAATGGACAGCTTTTTTTTTTTTACTTTATCTGTGCCTGAAACAAATAATTTGTTTGTTCCTTGGATGGTTTATGAATGTCACTCTCAAAGTCTCAATACATCCTTTGTTTGGATTTGTTAGATACTCCTACTCTTCAAGAGTCACTCACTGTCGACTAGCTCAACCACTACAGAGTGCTATGCTTTACACAGCAACACTATGTGACCCACATAACAGTCTTCCTGTGGATGTTACTATAAGAAAAAATCATTGGGTTTTACACATGTGGTGATGGAACGAGCAAAACAATGCAATGCAGATCAAGACTGTGATTGATGTACTCTTAACAAACACATGCCCAAGTTCAGCAACACAAGCATCAAGTAAAACGCAAAAACACTTCTGCCTTCACTACTTCCCACTGAGAAAAACAAATTTCAAAACTAGAGGTGTGCGGCTCCTGGCAGTTTTCCCCACACCACTTTTTCACTTGTTTTCTAATTTTAAACGATTTTAAAACAGCCTGGTTAAAATTCACAACATGCAGCTGCAGAAGAGTATATAGTGGGGACGCACCCGTGCTTATATTTTCCTTTTGGAGGCACAATATTTTAAACGCATATGGTAGCTTTAGCACACCACACCCTTCATCTAGTGAAATCATAGGAGCGGCATTACCACCTTGGCTCTATTTAGTTGTCTACTGACCTCAGATGTAATCCATAATAACAGGACCCAGCCCAGGACAATCCTATCATTGCACCTCCTGATAATCACTTAATATAGGCCTCAGGGATTAAGTAGAAGATCAAACCAGGCTCCCAGAATCTGTGCCCTACATGGGATTTTAAAGGCAGACGTAGACGCCAGTCACAGGTCTGCATGCGGCGCCATCAACAGTAATATTAGTAGTATCACAGTACTAAGGTGTAGGGCCTTTTCGGTGGGATGGATGGAGGGATTTCTTTCAGATTTGGCACAAAAACTGCCTTGGACTCAGCAATGAACAGATTAGATGCCAGCAGTTAAAGGTCAAGGTCACTGTGATCTCTGAAGTTTCAGAACATGACTCAACTCATGGACGCACAGTTTTAGATTTAAATTCAATGTACTGAAATGATTAAAAGCTGGTGGTTAAAAGTTGATGTTACCTTAACTTCACAAAAACTTTTTTTGCTATATTCAGAAAATTCATACAATAAATGTGATGAAATTCAATGCATATGTCGAACTGAATAATGATAAAGTGATGACATTTTACACCTAAAAAAAGTTCAAATCATATAAACGATCCTGCAAAATTCCCACAAAACTGCCTTTATATGACCATTATTACAATAGGAGAGGAGTAATTTGGATGTACTAATGACTGATGGCCTGATTATTGTGCAATGTTTTTTCTTACAGCATGAAATCACTAAACAAATGTCCAAGTAATTGGTATTAGAGAATGTATGCATGCTCATGAATGACTTTTCTTGCTATATTTGTTAAATATTCTCACAGACCGTACACTCTGGTGAAAAGCTGGTAAGGCATTAACCCATTTAAAATCCATGATATGCATCCAGATTCATTTAATATAGAAGTACCAAAACAGGAAGTAACTCAATGAAAACTCCTTCATGCATCCATGAAAGTGCACAGTCACTAGTTCAAGCTTTAAATATCCCAGCATCTGTCTTCATAAAGCAAAAATCTTATTAAAATGAGACATCCAACCACTACCTCAGAAACAATCGCAAACACAGCAACTGACAAACTGCCCTGAAGGTTGCATCCTTCATAACGGCTCATCTTCTCATGCTAAATTTACGAGGCAGACGAAGGTATTTCCCAACAGGTTCACTGTGGAGACTTCCTGTCAGCTCACTGAATACTTCACATATATCTAATTCTTACTAAACATTAACCTAAAGATATAAACCTCTTTCTCAACAGTAAAAGTCAGCAGCAGACTGATAGATCACGTTTCCAGCTTTCTTAAGAAACCTATAAACTTTTGAGGTTACATGTGCCAAGGAAAATCGCTGCATTATGCATTACGTTTCACTGCCTCATTTAGTCATTAAATATGTAAAGTGCAGAGAGAAATGTAATTTCAAATGGGGATTTAAGTCACATTAAGCAAGTCAAAAATGTTGTTACTAACTTTTAAAAGGAATGCAGAGAAGCCAGGCACAAACATCCAACCCAGGTGATTGCTGTGTTTGGGGTAGGAACTCCAAGAATCCCAGACTGCTTATTTTGTGCTAATTTGAGTCAGCTGTTGGACTCATTCTGGGCAGCTGAGAGTGTATTAACATATTTTCTGCAGCATGATAGGAAATCCACAAGCAAATCCGTGCCATTGGTACTATACTGAAAATATATATGCTTAACATTTTAGATTTGGGTCAAACAGATTTGACCGTTTTCCAAATGCAACCCATTTTATTATGAATCCATGTGTGTTCCTTGTACACCAGCACCTACTTCTGAATGTCCACACAGGTCTAAGAGAGAGCTAGTCCATCTGTTCCTGCCATAAAATCTCCAAAAGAAGAAAAATGACTGAAAAAGGGAACTTCACCCGTCTCTTAGAAGACTCCCTTAGTTCATTATTCCACACAGTGGAACATGACTGAATAAACTGTAGCTGCATAATACTTTCCTTATGCAGGTCTTTCAACACAAGCTTCACATAGATCTAGCGAATAAAGAGACTCACCAGTTTCCTCATCAATGGAGAATACCCCCAGGCCAGACCCATCTCGGATGGAGTATCGAATCTCTCCATCTCGGCCTCTGTCTTCATCTTCAGCTGTTACACTCATCACTGAAGTCCCAATGACCGCATCCTCTTTTATAAATCCCTTTTCCACAAACGATCGGAACATAGGCCTGTAAAGATTCTCATTCACGTCCACCACGTCCACCTCGATAAAGCAGGTTGATGACAAAGATATGGGCTTCCCTTTGTCTTTAGCTTTTGCAGTAAGATTATACACCTGTTTTGTCTCATAATCTAGATTCTGAACAATTCGCAGCGCACCGCTGAGTTTGTCTACTTCGAAATTCCCGTCTCCATTATCAATAAGGCTGTATCGTACCTGACTGGAAGGCCCAATATCGGGGTCATGAGCCTCCAGCCACATGATTACTGTACCGATTGGAAGGTCCTCCCTCACTTTTACACGGTAATTAGGAGGGAAGAATTTGGGTGGATTATCATTCACATCTTCCAAGGTGATTTTGAGGGGAACTGTGGACACCAGCTGAGGCTCATTTCCTGCCTGGTCACGTGCCGCAATCTTCAAGACATAAAATGGATGGAGCTCGCGATCCAGTGGCTTTGTCACTGTCACCACACCGGTATTTTCATTGATTGCAAAATGATCTGTGCCTCCCAAAATTGAGTACTTGACGATTCCATTGTCACCTCGATCCTTATCTGTTGAATCCACCTGGATGATTTCAGTCCCAACAGGTGTACTCTCAGTTATTTCAACAGAATAAGATTCTTGCAAAAACTGGGGGCTATTGTCATTGGTGTCTAAGATTTTAACATCCAAGAGACGCGATGAGGATTTCTGTGGTATCCCGAGATCATAAACTGTAATGTTGAGGGTGTAGTGATCTGCTGTTTCCCGGTCAAGAGGAGAGTAAACCAAAAGCCAACCAGTTTCCATATCTACTATGAAGTGGCTTTCTGCATCTCCTCCTGAAATAACATACACTAGCTTCCCATTAAAGCCACTATCTGAGTCTGTGGCATTTAAATGGACAATCCGGGCCCCGACAGGGAGATCTTCTTTGACTTCAATAACACTTGGAAAAGACTCTGAGAACTGAGGAGTGTACCGGTTGACTGAGTGAAAGTCCATGAAGTTGTCGTCCGGCTCATTCTGCGTGTGGATTTTGCTGCCCTGAAGCAGCTTTTCAGCCAGCATAGTAGCGACTCCGGTTTCCACGCACTTTAACTGGACGGGCTTGCGCGCCGTGATGACAGTTATGTTCATAATCATTGGCTGAGTCTCATGTTCGCCATCAGATGCAACGATTTGTAAACTATGAAACGAGACCTTAGCTGCCTCTCCCTCGCTCAGTGAGTGCTTCAGTGAAAGCATGCCAGAGTTTGGGTTCAGCTCAAACAGGTCAAGATCATTCCCAGCTTTAATATTGTACCGTACTAGCTGCAGTTCATCAGCATCAATGGCAGATGCTGTTGTTATCTGCTCTCCCACGCCGTGATCTCTCGGCACAGTCACTTCACAGTCCACATTTTCAAACAAAGGCTTATTGTCATTCAGGTTGTTTAACGTTATAATGACTGATGCTTCCACCTCTCTCCGGAATGGGGATCCCCAGTCTGATGCTCTGACTTTAAGATTGTAAATCCTGGGCATGAGCTCATAATCTAGGACCTCCGAGGTACTGATGACACCAGAGAAGTAGTCAATGACAAACGGCTGAGGATTCACATTGGTAATGCTGTAGGTCACATAGCCATTCTCCCCTTTGTCTAGATCAGTGGCTTTAACAGTCACCACACTAGTCCCTATGGGTACATTCTCATCAACACTGGCTTTGTAAGATGTCTGCTGGAATTCAGGTGCATTGTTATTTACATCAATCACATCAACAATCACTTTGGTTGTTGCTTTTTTGTCACTTGTAATCACATCCAACTGAAATTGTGAGGAAATATCAGCATTGATTGGCCCTGCGGTGCTGATTAAGCCAGTATCTGGATTGATGGTGAATCTGTTCTTGTCAGATTTGTGCCTAAAAGCATATTTTAGTTGTGGATACTTTGGCACAGCTGTTACCATAGTGACAGGTGTGTGAAGGGGGGCGAATTCACTCAGATTGACTCTGTAAATGGCCTTTTCAAATACAGCAGGGCCCACTTTGAACTGTGGAGAAGTGACATGTACCAATTTAGCTGATGAAAATTGAGGGGGGCTGCCTTTGTCCTTTGCCTGTAAAGTGAGGTTGTATCCAAAAGGTTGGCTATCCCAGTCGACATCTTTGACTGCTTTTATTTTATACTCCCTGCTCCCGGGGTTGGTTCTTACAGCCTTGAACTGTTGAAGAGGGTCACCAGCCACAATGCTCAGTGATGCTATTTCTCCATTTGGTCCTTGATCTTTGTCCTCCACTGTCACAATGGCATAAGTGGGGTCATGGTCTGCATCAGAGGGGGCCAAGGTTACTGCAGTAATTACAGGTGCGTGCTCATTGGCCTGCTCCACCCTGACTGTAAGTCTGGCCATGCTACTGAAACCACTGCTCCCGTACAGCTTCATCCCTCTGTCCACGGCAAGGATCTCCAACTCGTACAGCTTCGTCTCAGAGTAATCTAGTTTGCCTGTCAGTGTCACCACACCGCTGGTTGGATGTACTGCAAACATGTCTGTCCATTCCCGGAAACTATAGTAGTATTCTCCATTTGTACCGATGTCTGCATCAGTTGCCGTGACTTTGGCCACGCTTGTGCGGATTGCCGTGTTCTCTGGCAGAGCGATGCTATAGGACGTGGGTGAGAAGAGAGGCCTGAGGTCATTGGTGTCCAGTACCTGTACCTTCACTCGAGTGCGACACTCCAAATTGGTGTTTCTCTCAGAAGCTTTAATAGTCAGCACGTAGTGGTCTTTAACCTCCCGGTTCAGAATGGCAGTGCTGCCTCCTTTGGTCCTTATTCGCAAAAAACTGAAATCTCCCAGCAGATAGTCCTCTGCTTTGAATAGGTTCTCATTGTCTCCAGAGATGATTTTGTACCGTATGTCCCACTCTGGGTCTGTGATAAAGATTCCCATTTTGGTGTGACTTTCTAAGTAAGTCTTAGCAGCAGAGTTCTCATATATGGTGGCATTGTAAAGAGAATGTGTGAACTGCATGGAGGTGGCCCTCGCCATCCTTTGGTTCCCTGCACAGCCACAGAGGAGCTGCTGGAGCAGCACAAGCAGTGGAACCCAGTGCTTCCCCATTATCGTACCGTGATCTTCACCGAACCACCTGAGAGGGAGAGAAAAAAAGGATTTTAGACCGATAATCCTGCAGAAACATTTCATTGGGATCCTACAATAACATTTAAGGGGAAGTTTTTATTTTCAACCATCAGTCTTCATCTAAGTAGGCTGGAAAACCGCTATAATGCTGAAAACAACATTATTTGTGGCACAATTTTTTTCCCAGACTCCTTTAAATATCATGACAAGTGATGATAAGTGTGACAAAGACTAAACAGGTTTCATGTGGAAATAAGATGAAGCAGATCAGTCAGTCAGGTGACAATGCCAGATGCCTTCCATGGGTGCCCTTCTGAACACGCAAATGTCACAAAACCTCCTCATAATGAGCTAAAGAAAAAAGCTCGGGCTTCTTTGAAAACTGCAGTGCTATAATTTACATTTTTGGGTTGCACATTAGACATATAGAAATCTGATTATACTCATTAACATATTACTACACGAGCACTACGAACAATCTCGTAACTACAAAATGATGCTGGACTTTCACTCGTGCAGAAATGCAGCAAAAAAAGATGATGATGGCAAAGGTGTGTGGTAAATAAAATAATCTCTGTATAATCTCGTCGAAGTACAATCAGAATTAAACTCGAAGGCCAGATGACTGAGAAAGTGCTTTCAAATTGCGCATTCATTCGTTTACAACTGCTTTACAACGTCCCCGGCTCCGTGTGGGAGTCCACAAAGACAAATAAAAAGCAAGACGCTGCTATGTGTGCGCACGTTGTAAAAAAACAAATATATATATACCGGTATATATATTTACTTTTGGCGTGACAAAACAGCCCCACTAGTTTAATTATTAATGTTTTATGCGGGGTTAATAAATGACAGGGTTTGAGCCCCAATCACCTTTAATCTAAAACTATAACCCGCAGGTACAAAAGAACCATCTGCTTGCAGACAACTGCTGCAAAAAAAAAAAAAGAAACTGTAACTAAAACTTAAAATTCTGGCTCTTTTTTCCCCTGTTTCTTTACGATACAGAAGAGTATCCATTTGTTTAAATTCCGTTTCTCTGAATGCTCTCGGCAGCGAGCCGTTTTTCATTTTGAAAAAAAAAAAAAGTTCAAATGTTTCAAAAAAAATGAGTTAGGTGCCTCGAGACTATTTCACGTCTAACCCCATCCCCCAACTACAGCCATTCACTTCGAAACGATGGCAGACGTGCACTTAGCAGAGATTTGCTGGGGGGTTAGTAGGAAAAAAGATACGTATTCCCAACACAAAACAGCACAAAGTGTGTGCGTACGTCATCAAAAACGACGTTCGACATTCACTTTGTATCGAAAAGTTCTCCAAAGAATCACCCAAAGTAGCCAGCGGTTGCTTTTCTTTCGCACCTCACAATAGCAGACCTAACTTTTTTTTCCCACGTTACAGAGATGCAGACGCTTAAACATCGCTGACCATCAAAAAAAGCCCACTGAGTAAAAACACAACAACTTACGTACCTCTTTTAATATTAAATTCGGAGATTTGGGGGTTTTGCATGTAGTTTATGTAGTCCAAATCTCGGCATGGTATTACGTGGACTTTTCTCCTCTCCGTTACCCCATCTGCCACCAGCAGGCAAGCTCACTCTTTTCCCTCACTGCTTTCCTTTCCTTTCTCTCCCACACTCCACTTGCCTGGTATCTCTCCGCGCTGCGCACGTCCGGATCTACTTACCGGGCTGGCAGCAGGATAGGACCTTTTCCGCTCTGAACCCGCGACCCTTTTGATTTGATTTGATTTAATGCGGTTCGCCTTGTATTCTCATATGAAATATTTCCAGAAAGGCTGAACCCTGGTCCTTTCCGCGGAATCGCTTTAATTTTCATTCAGCAGCTACCACTTCAGCCCCAAGGTAACCTGCCCCCCCTTTTTTGTAGTATTCTTATTCCTTTCAGCTAAAATTATTCAAAACTTTCCAACCCCCAAACGTTCACTTTCCACGGTGTTCTGATTGTGGCTACACGAGTAGAAAATCAAATCCCAGTATAATTATATAATTTATCCCAAATTGCTGTTTGGAAGCATTAAGGCTACTGGGCTCATGAGGTGTGAGTCCTAATGGATCCCACCCCCTCGTTTCTGTATTCTCCTTTTATTTACAGCAAGACAAATTAATGCCCCCCACCCACTTTTTTTTCCTTTTTTTTTTTTAAAGAGGTGGGAGACATCCTTATAAAGGACCAAGCCTTATTAGGTTACAGGTTATTTTGTGCATGGCCTTCTGGCTAATGATTAACAAACAAATGTTTCATATTCACTTTCTGCTGTAGAATCTGACTTAGCCTTTATATCATAATCCAGCTGTCAGCGTAAGAATGTGGACAAACCTTATTTTGGTAATGAAATCTCAGTTCAGGTATTCCCAGATGATGACAAATGAGCTAATAAAACGTGCAAATGCAAAAAATATAAATAAATAAATAATAATAATAATCCTCGCGTGTGTTATTGCATTTTAAACATCAGTTCTTGAGATGATCTTCTCATTACTCTCACTAGTGTTATTGTTTTTTTTAATATCCCGGGTACGGCTGGAAATAAAGTGGCCAGCAGTGCGTCCCGGGGTCTGTGTTTGGGCATTAGAGCAGGGTGACTGATAGTGTTGGTACACTGGCTACGAAGGCGCTGATCCTATCACCCCCACCCCCGCCACCACCACCCCTCTCATCATCACACACGTTGCTCCTCTCAGACCAAAGCTGCACTTTACGCACAGAGGAGTGTGGCTGCCATGCGATTGATGGCGCTGTCTCACTGCTCTTGCCCGGACTGCAGAGCTCCAGCTGGTGCGCCTGCAGGAAAAAAAAGCCTGTGCTGCATGGAGCTTGACAACTTGTCAACATGCAACCTACTTACTACTACTACCCAATGCGCGCGATTGTGAGCGTGCGTAATTGCGCGTTTGGTTCTTTTTTTGGCACAAGTCAGACAAAATACTCACTTTTTTAGCGCTTACTAAAAGAAAAGTGCTTTGAGTTCAGTCCAAAGTTTCAAGAGTCGCTTGAAAGAAAGAAAAAATCAAATCAAACCATGTGCCATGCTCTTGAAATACGATTCGAGACTACTCACCAGACCAGCTTAACCAGCGCTGGTTGTCGTTCCCAAACTTCCCTTCACATAAATCTGTTCGTTTTTTTTCCTTTTTTTCTTTCTAAATCTCGTTTGCGAGGATCTCTCAGATGAGGCGGGAGGGAGCTTCTGCTGATGGCAATCCGCTACTTTTCTCCTCTTCAGCTTATTCTCACAGTTTTATTGCCTTCAGCTCCGATATGCTCGGAGGCATCACACATGGTGGCTTATTGCAGGAGAAAAGAAAAGAAAAAAGCTATGGGCTATGGTTTGCCTCGCTGCTCCACTCCACAACGGTTCAGGTGCCGGCATGCTGCTGATGCCTTCAGGTGATATCGGGAAAAATCGCAATCTTATAGAAGAGCGCACGAGAAGAGAAATGACTGGCGATTTTCTTGCCTGCTGCTCTCCCCTTCGGAAAAGTAGCGGTACGAGCTAGACGAGAGTGGGGTGGGGGGATCACACACCAACAACAGCTGACGGTGAAAGTGATGTCTGTGTGATTCTCAGTTTGTTTGTTTTGGGCTCTGTGCTTATCTAGTTATTTGTTACGCACATAAATCCAACTTAGCGTAATGATTTAATTCAAATTGTCTGTTGCAGATTTCCTGATCGAGCACAGTTCCTTACAATAAAAAACAAACAAACATAGCATTTGAAGCATTTCCTCTGCGACAAATGCACTCTGAATATGTTGGAGAGTTTTTCCAGTAAGGACATCAGCTCTCCGCGAGGGCACCCAGGACCTGACCTTGCCACCTTCAGCTCTGACGTCATGGACTCCTCTCCTATTCAGTGCATGCACAGCGGAGCGTTGCGGTGTTTATTCTGTCCACAGTGTGAGCGTCCACCTCCTCAGCTCGTCCTGTTTATTAATTGTGTTCTCGTGACCTTCGCGAACACGCGTTTAAAACGAGGCAAATGTCTCTGAACATGTGGTTAACAACTGAACTCGACACCATGCTGTGAAGTGGCTGCCAAAAAAAAAAAAATGCCCGAGCAGAGAGCGGTCCAGCATGAGAATCTCTGCCTAATGTCCATTCAGCACCGGCTCATTAAAGTCGCATATGCCCACAGGCTGAGTAAACGAATGAGACCTATGGGCCTAGTGTGTGTCTGCCAGTGTACAGAGAGAAAGAGAGAGAATGGAGGAAAAAAGATTGAGATTTCTCCCCAAAGAGCAAGTGTCATCTGACTTCCTTCTGCTTGTCTTTCCTCTCTCTCTCCATCGGTTTTGTCTGAAACAATGTTGTGAAACAGCCCCATCTCGTTTAGCCTCCCCTCTCATCTGCCTGTAAAGCTTTAATTGAATTCAGGTCAGGTGATGTCCAGGCCTGGTTCCTCTGCTTTGATCTCACAAAACTGTTTGCAGTCCGGCTTGCTTGGGGGCAGGTATTCGTGCCTTATAGACCTTATAGATGCAGTGTTAGCACTGGTGGTGCTCTCTAACCCTTAACCCTAACAAAATAACAAACACATAGAGACTTTTAGATAAACTGGAAGTCAGTAGGCATGCAGGGAGGGGATTGTGCCTCTCCAGACACACAAACATCTTTGCAAACATAAGCAGAGTGAGGCGTTATGGGTAACTGGACGGTACAGATAGTATGCAGCAGAGGACACGCGCACCTGTGCTTCAAGGAAGTTGATCCGATTGTTCAGGTATTAGGAGCCTTGGGAAGTAAAAAATGAGACAAATGCAAATGTAAACATACGAATGTTTGAAAAAACAGCCACACAAAATTATGCGCAGCCCACACAAGTAAGCACATGAGTAGGCTAATGTAAGGGATTAACTTTTAAAACTGAGCAGATTATAGATTGAAGTTTTTTTTAAAGGGTTGTTATCTCTGTAGCTGAAAGCTCTGTACAGCAGAGGTATGCTGTTTATTCTTTGCTAACTATATGTTTGACACATGCAGGAATGGGCTGCTGAAATCCCAAACTCCACACTTCTTCTCAAGACCACTTGAGGAACCAGTTTCAAAGAATCAATCTCCAACAATCTTCGTGATAAAATGCAGAAACAAACATGTTTACAGTGTGGTATATATAAAGGTTTTATCCTCTTTAGCTAATTTTCCTGTTCATGCAAACGATAGGACATTATTATGATTTATGACTAATTTATGTTGTATTAGATAGTATAGTATCCTAACCTGTGTCATAAATAGTGTGTCCTAGAATGTTTGCATCCATTCATCCATCTCGTTTTTATCCAATTTATGTTCCAATTCAGGCTTATAACAACTTTCAGAATTTTAATATGACACAAATATAAAAAGTGAACGTATCAAGTTTTAAGTACTTAAAAATGACACGGCCTAATAAAGCTAATCTGTTTAAATACACCAAAAACAGTACTAGCTTTAAAGTACACAAAGGAATGACGCTGCACTTTTGTTCTTTCTTTCTTTGCCACTCTGCATACAGTATGAAAGCTTGATGAGTGACTCGCGCCTCTGCATCCTGTGCCCTACCGGCATGAAAGACACAGTCTTCTGTCTCAATGCCTCACTATGACAGATTTCACCAAATTCCACATATTTTCTCCAGAGTAGCACACTGCAGGCTCCATTTCCTTTTAAAACCACACTAATCTGCCGCAGATTCTCCCCGTGTCTCAGAGAGGAGCTAGGAGCAGGCGCACTGTAGCTTGCTGAGCGAGTTACTTCTTCTTTTCCTGTGACTAATGTCCTAAGCTGTGGTTCCCTGCAACTTGAAACTGGATCGAGATCAGGAAGAGATACAGATGATTTGTAGTGCGCCTGCAGCAATAGAGCACCCAGGTATCTGTTTCTCTTGCCACCCAATCGGTGTAGAATCTGGATCCTGAGGCGCAGCTTAACTGTAAAACAGATTAGAATAATTCAATATCAATCCTGCCAGAGTGTTCTCCAGTAAAGGCATTGACCCTCCCACAGCTGGTGCCGGTGTACTTAAGATGACCCTCTGTGCAACAAGAGACTGCATTATTAATGCACAAAGAGCAGTAACTCCCCTATTAAGCTTTGCTGTGTTACATGGTGATGTAAGGAGTTTAAAAAGTACTACATGAGATATGAGGGGAAATAGTAATAATAAACAATTGACATTTCCCCTGAAGCGAGAGACAAACGGCTTTGGTCTGAAAATAAAGTCTTCTGCTGCCTCAAGCAAAGCAGGAGATTATCTCAGCAAAGCCCACTGGTTGTAGAAGCTTCCTTAATAACCTAAAATGACACAAGAATACACTGCGCTATTTCTGGGGCAACCTGTTTGGGGAGTTAACATTACTGCATTATTTATTGGCGTCGTTGCTTCAGGAGAACATGCAAGTGAAAAATAAAATGGAAAGTGAAATAGATTAGTGTGCCTCTTTCCTCATGCATGGCTACCAGGAAGAGCTGTACCGTGTCCTTGGGGAAATCAACAGGCTGGCTTTTCCTGCTTATAAACTTCAGACTGTGTTGCACTTTGCAGCTTTTTGTTATCCACTGGGTCATAATCCAAAGAAGATGGTCATTCCTTGAGTTGTCACCAGGTGGATCATATTCTAGGTGTATTGTAAACAGGCTATCTGCCACATCTGCACTGAGAACATAGCTGAAAGCCAGAGCGATGCTGATGGTTGGGTTGGGTTGGGATGGTCTTGCCTTCTGTCTGATGTGACTGATTTGCTATAAATCCTCACAGAACACAATGAACCACTCCTATGATTCAGACTGAGTTTTAAAATAACTGTATTTCATATAAAAACAATGTGTTATTTTAATGAAGAACAATTCTAAACATCTTAATAATGTTAGTTTGTTATAATATATCTTTGGTTGTAATTGAAGAAATGTACAGTGAAAATCTTCCATGAGCATCATGCGTAGCTTAGCATAAAGACCTGAGGAGTATACTATGAATGAAATTCAGCACAACTGGGCTTTCACTGCGTTAGCTGGCTTGAGAAAACTGTCTGAGGTAAGTCAGAGGTAACACTTTTCATGCTGGTAGTTATCAAATTTTTTCTGCTTTGCTGGGGTTTCTGTTTCAGCCTCTGTGCAGACTCACAAAAAGCATCACACAACTCTTTTTCCACACAAAATGATCCCTACGAGTGCCACCAACTCCAACTGGAGACAATTTGAGAAAAGGATAATAAAATGTTAAAAAATCCATAAACAACCAAAAACTTTTAGAGTAAAATGCAACACTTTTGCAAATAAAACAAGCGAACAATATTGCAGAAAACAATTAATTTTAGGATTTAGTGTACCATGCAGTAAAACAAGCATAATACGTGAAATTAGTGAAAATGTGGTGATTCCACCTTCAAACGGAAACTCTGAACATAACCTGCTCCCACCTAGGTTATAAATTCGGCATGAATCACTGTGATGATTTAGCCTGGATGAAAAGCTAATCCTAACTTTATACTCAAAAAAGCAAATCCATTAATCTGTTTGTATTATACCCCTCAGAAAGATGTTAACAGCTAGTCTGGCTTTCTGAAAACACATCAATTAGCTTGCAAGAATCTTTACATCTTTCTTAAGTAATAGGCTCTAGGTTTTTGTATAAAAAACAAAAATGCTGTTGTGGTTTTACAGGTGGTTAGGAGTCTTTACATGCTTAACCAACTCACCACAAGAGAATGAATAAAAGTGCTTTCAAAAATATTTTCTTACATTTTTGTCATACTATCAGTCTGCTTCCAAACTCCAGCTGTAAATATCAGTAACATCAGCTTGAAAACCACAGGAAAGTAGAAAAACCTAATTTTCACTAAAGGGGCTATTTGGATGCTGAGAGACAGTCATACCTTTATGCTAAGCTAAGCTAAGCTAAGCTAATTGGCTGCAGTAACAGCAGATTTTAAAGAAAGCTATTCATAACAGAAAACTAAGAAAAAGTGCAAATGCCATATCAAATGGTCACTTTAAGTCTATCACAAAAAACAATCAACTGTTTGGTGACGAATTGAAGACAAAGCTGCATTTAGATGCACAGAAACATCTTTTTTTTTTTTATTGAAAACCCCTCACCTCCTCTCCTCCAGAGAGGCCGAGTTTGGGTGTGCTTTTTGACCGACTATAGTACAGATGGCTTTGAAGATAAAATCTTTGAAGGGTACTAAACAAGGCAGTGAATTGGCGGAGCGGGGGCTGAAGTAGGGTAAACTCTTGCGATACAGTCAGTAAAATAATCTGTAAACGCAGGACACCACTCGGGTTCTGCGGCGCACACGTTATTTATCACACAGACAAGCCGCACAGTAACAAACAGAAGTTGGTCGAAATACGTCTGAAGCAGATGTCCTCCTCCAAGGCGCCAGGTCTTTGATGTGGTGTAACATGTAAAAGCAGCGAGGGATAAACAAACGGAACACAACTCACTGATATTTTTGATGTACTGCATTCCACCAGTCAGTTTTTTTGCCCCCCTTTCCTTGCTAAATCCTAATCCCACAGAAATTGTGTCGGGATTATACACAAAAGGCGCATTTTGGACATGGATTTGCATGGATGGATTAGTAAGGCCTTGTAATGGAGGCTCGTGTTGGTAGAGAAACCTCCGTCTTCGTGTTGCTGTTGCACATTAAAACGATGCGGGGCTCCGCTTTATGTTAACACACATTACTCATCTCCTGCCCTGGGAGACCAGATAATTTCTCATTGCTGTAAAAGTTGGGAGTTTGTATGTATCAGCAAGAAGCAGATGCCCAAGTCAGAAATATTCGGCTTCACAAGGACAGTTTCACACGTCAACAAGCCACTCAAAACAACAGACACCAAATGTTATGTGTTCATTTGTAGCTAAGGGCTTTCAGACAGTGATACAGAGGATTGGGAGTGCTTTGAACCCCTGAGGATGATGCTGCCTTTTACTGTCACTCAGCCCCCATTTTCTCTTGAACAAGCTGGTGTTCATAAAACAGAAAATTGCAAATAAAACAAAACCATTAAGTGCTTACTGCTTACACTCATTCAGGCACCACAAGACACCGGCAGTCATGTATTATGTATTTACATACACATTTGCTTATCTAATAAGAGCCATATCGTGTCTCAGATTTATACAGCTTAGGAAATGCTCTAAGGTCCTCATGCTGCTTTATAATCCCACGTTTTGGGGGACGTCAAATCACTACCGGGAGCAAATAAAAGGACCATATTTAACAATATAACGACCAAAGTTTCTCCCGTTCTTGTTTCTCCCATCTTGTGTACCAAACAGAGAACATTTGTGTGACTAAGTGCTGGAATAATGTGTGTATGCCTTGGCACAGTCAGAGCCAAAAATCTGTGCCTGGTCTATGCCTGCAGACACTATTTTGAGTAATCACATCTGTGGCAAACAGGCAACCCACCATGTTCAGACCGTATCCTTTTTCGCAGCGGGTACAAATTAAACGTGTAATTACAGGTTTTGTTGCTAAAATCTGTGAATCACCAGTTCCTTTTTGCATATAACCCAAAACTGTGGGTCACTTTTACACTTTCAAACTATTCAGTTGGGAAAGACATTTTAGGAATGGTACATCCACCTAAAATATGCCTGGAATGTGGCATGCGGTTTGGAATGAAGCCTTTCGGGCTCCTGCTGGGATTTTGGAAGGTGATGTCGGCACCCAAGATCTATTGTTACCTTAGCAAGTGTTAGCATTTGTTAAACACAGCTACAATTGTAATGAAAAAAAAAGTAGACAGCTAGCTAGCAAACAATTATCACCTTCCTAGGGTACATTGGAGTAGCCTGTGTTTGTCCTATATATAATCTAATGCAATAGTATTTATCCACTTATCATTTATTTGTATTTTCCTTCCAAAGAGTCAGACTTTAGTGTAATTAAATTCAACCAGCCTTGAGCAACAGTTCTCCATGCTTTCTTTAAGAAACAAGACAATAATCCACAAAGACCAGACACAGGACCTGAGCGAGGCATCTAGCCCATCAGCTGAAGTCTCATCAGAAATGGGAGGGTGGAGTCGTAGAGCCAGAACATTGAGGAAATGGGACAGGCCTAAAAAACGATCTGTGGCAAACAGTATCTGAAAGTCATGTCGTTAAGAAATATGAAGACTCCTGTAGAGCACAGACTTGACACTGGACCTGATCAACTGGCAGTTCAAGCCTCATCAGAAATGGTCTCAGTGGAAGGTTGGCTGTCAAAAAACTATTCTTAAGCAAGGGAAACTGGGAAAAAGGCTGAGGTATGCATATTTACACAAGAACTGGATTGAAAATCAGCAGCAACAGGTCCGGTGGAGTGATGAATCCAAATTTGAAAGTTTTTGTTCCAAAGTGTCATTAGTAAGTCCGGATTAAATCAAGAGAGAGGTACAACAGTGAGTCTGTACAGCCATCTGTAAAACACTGTGGAGGGTCTGTCATGTGTGATGTTGGGGATCTTTTCAGAATTAATCAAATCATAAATATAGAGTACTGTCAGTACTGTCAGACTTTGATCCACTGTGTAAAACCATTTGGGAAGTATCTGTGTGGCAACAACTTCATTAATAATTCCAAACACACTGCCAATGGAGTAAAAGCATACTTGGATAGAAAAAACACACAATCAGTTGTGGATTGGCCTCCCCAGAGCTTGAACCTCAAGATTATTGAAGCAGTGTGGGATCATCTTTGACAGAGAACAGAACAAAAACGGCAGCCTGCATCCAAAGAAGAGCTTTGAATGTCTTTCAAGTCTCTTTGTCTCATCAGACTTTAAAAGCTGTTTTTCTCCCCAACGAAGGCCAGTGAGTCAGTGGCACATGTGGTGATGTGCTGTAAGTGGATTAGCTGGAAACTAATTGGGATTGAGCATATACGCCTGCTGAACAAGACTTTAATGAGACAGCAGCGCTGAAGGAGTCACCTGGTGAGTGACCAAGTACGGTTAGTGAGTTAAGGAGAGACTCAGAGAAGGGCCCTCCAGCTCGTGGCCATCACTAAACGAGGGACCGCCGCCTCACTTGACTTACTGGTGATACTCAGCTTACTGCTTAACACTGCTTATGCAGATAGGAAGTGAACGAGTTAGAGAGCAAATCATCATGAATCTGCCCGCCAAAAAGAATAATTCTCCCTGCTGCTGGCCTGAAATCAACCAGCCATTTTTGATAAATGTTTCATGGGCAAATCTGTTCCCGTTATCATTCTGCATGCGAGATCGGGGATTAGACAGGTGTGGCAGCAGTAGCTAAGTGGGGCAGGGTTAAGCGAACCATCACAGTTATTCAGTTATTTTTACATTAACTTGTGGTTGGTTTTTGATTTCCACAGAGGCAAAATGCTATTTCATGCTCGCTTCTCCTGCTCCCCAGAATTACAAACATTCAGGGGACATGAAAGATGTATGCTCACGGTGTATTATGTGCTTGAAACTGACAGTGTGAGATTGACATCAGTTCTGCCTGTCCTCACTGACTCACAGGAGGAAAATTGTAAAGTGCTTCTGTGGCAAATATTCTGCCCTTAGGATATGTACGGAGAGTTAGCCCTAGCTGTGCTGCTATTATAATAAGGCAATATGTTCCTCTGTGTGTCTGTGTGTGTGTGTGTGTGTGTGTGGGGGGGGTTGCTTTAAAAGGATAACACTTTATATGAATCAGCTGCTCAGTTAGTTCTAAATGGGATACATTTCTGTGTTTAAGTCCCCTCTGCAAGGCCAAGAGATTACAATCAGTGCCAGACCAGAGATGCAAAGCTGTGGAGAACGAGGCAGAGAGTGGCATCCATCAATGTTTGATGGGCTTCTATCTGTCTTAGTGGCAGTTTGGTGATCTCACGCGGCACAGAGCAATCGAGAAGAGGCAAATGTGCACAGTCGAAGCCCAACACAGAGGCTCATTATCACATCCCGTTCCATCTAAATCAATATTCCATATGTAGTAAACATTTAAAAGAATAAAAAGACCTGCAAAGAATAAATCAATCCATTTTCATAAATGTCTTTGTCGCCGTGGAAGCAGCTGTCTGCTCCTCTGTGAGTGAAAGCCCTTTTTTTTTTTGCTGTCTGTCATTCAATTAAATATAATGGGGCAAAATGTGCCTGCTTGCAGTGCTCAGGGTTATTTTTGAGACATCAATTTCCACCCTCTGGTCCTTCGAAGAATGACTTCACATACAAGACTTGCTGATATTTTGACACCTGTTGCAGAAATGACTTGTCGCTTTTAAAGTCCAGTTTTAATCTGAAGCTCTTGATTTGTTGGTAAAACAAATAGAATTTTAAAGCCTGGAAAATAATGAAATTCGACCTCTTCAAATGCAGAAGTTCTTTGAGTCATAATATGATGATGAAAACCAATATCCTTAACATTGCTGAAATGCACAATCGTATATGAAGATATACGGTGGCCCTCCCACGGCTTGTATCAAGATTATGCTCAGATCCAGCTGACGGGGACAGCTGCTCACATGTGGTGTGACAATGTGTCTTATGTCAAACACATGATAAAACTCAGGATCTGTGATAGCTAATGCATCTTTTTGAACAGATGCTTCGCACTCAAGTTGATGCAGTTGCCATCATTTTGGCAGTGAAAGTCTGAAAATGAAAATTTAGTAATAAGGACAAGTACCAAACCGATGTGTGATAGAGAGAGAGATACTTGGAAATCATATTATCTTCTTTTTGGAGCAATAGTTGACATAATAAGCACGCCTAAAGTTAAAATAAGTAATAGAAGCCCAAGGTAATTGAATACGAGTTCTTGATGCTTTGTATACAAGGAGTTTGTACACACTGATTTCCCATTATAAGAACACTTAACCAGACTGGGAAGTGAGGCTTTCTTCTGCTGCATGCTAGGTTTTTTTTTTATTAGATCTATTCAGGCAGTTGTGAACCATTCGCTTAGTCTGTTCAGAACTGCCAAGAAAGCATATAATTCTGGCGGGAATTTTGGAGTTTTTAATAAATAAAATTCTGTAGTGGGAGCTGTGTATTGAAAGTCCCCAAACTTGGAATTTTTTCACAAATCCCAACATGTGGAGTTCCCAGTGTTTGATATGTTTTAACTGTCTTTTTGCTGTCCCGGACACTGTGCAGGTCACATGACTGAAAAGTATGCATAGACGTATACACCTGAGACAGGATCACCAATTGCATTTTAGTACAAAGACCGAGCAAGACCTGAGGGCGTCTGCTGAATAGAAGATACAGCGTAACTCTGGGTACCTTAACATGTCTATTGAACAATTTCGCACTCATGAATTATTTATGGTTTTTGAGCTCCACTTCTGAAAAGAAAAGACAAGATGAAAGAGAGAAGCAGGCAGGGGGGTAGATAGATGCCATATAGATAGATGAAAGATGCTGACATTTTTTTTTTTTTTTTTTTTTTTGAAAAGGAACTTTCAGACCCCCCTCAACTATTTATTTTATTTTATGAAACCCTGACCCGATCACCAAAGGGACTATAAAAAATGGACTTAAAAAAGGTTCTCATGGAGACTGCTGAAAGTACATCCAAGGCAAGCCTTCTGGCTGCCTTCCCTCTAACTGCAGTTATTAGCTATTTAACAGACATTAGACTGGCCCTCGTTAGCTAATGACCTGCCACACACGGCTCGGCTGCTGATTCAGCACAGATGTCCAACCAAAGCCAAGCTAAAGTGCTGCGCCACACATAACACAGCTCTGTGCATGAACAAACTTCCAGCGCTGAAATAATACCGAGCTAACAAAATTACATGGATTGTCTGTCTTTGTGCGTGCAAAACTGAAAAGTTCAGAGTCTGTTTTTTGCTTATCTAATAACAATCACCTCTCATGTGCATGACCTTTTCTGAGAAGCGGGATCAATACAGCTTGCCATGATGCTGCAAGCAAACCACTGTTTACTTTACCTTAGCGTATCTTTCAGTCATTTAAAAAGGTCAACGGACTCTGTTATTCTGATGGGGCGAGAACCCTGCCCTTTCCTTTTTGGATTGATCTGAAGGGTTCCCACAAAATGGACTATACTCGCTCCTGCTATCCATCTTCTCTCTGTCGTTCTGTATTTAAGGCCATGTAGCCGTGTGCGTGTTTCTGCGCATGGACAGGAGAGTTTGTACAAAGTCTGTGTGCGCAGGATTTTGGTACAGTTCATGTACTGAAACACTCTTCAAAGAGATAGGTCAAAACAGTGTTTTATCATCAAGCAGGTTTGACTCCCCTTTGAAGGTCTAACGAATTTTTCTTCCAGTCGGGGCCCTCTTTGAGTTTGTGTGCAAAACATTACAGAGGCAGTTGTTGTGGGGGAAGTGGCAACAGCGGCAGCTATTGAAGTTTGGGAAGAATGAAGGCTGAGGATTAGGGTGTTCAAACATTGCTGTCCTGTGTGAGCCTTGATATGACTGCACCTGGGAACAGGCTGTTCTGTGCTGTTTCTCCTGAGTCCAGGAGCTGTAGCCTACTGTGAGTCCACAAAGTCTCATTAGAATAGGAGAAATGAAGCTAAACTGCAAAATGTACAAGAAACCGTTATTACAAAATAGTTTCATGAATTAATTAAAAAGAAAAAAATATATATATGCAGCTTGAGAAACTTTGTAACTTCTGTTTTTCTGTACTG
Source organism: Aulonocara stuartgranti (assembly GCF_965226115.1). Taxonomy (NCBI): domain Eukaryota; kingdom Metazoa; phylum Chordata; class Actinopteri; order Cichliformes; family Cichlidae; genus Aulonocara; species Aulonocara stuartgranti. Next base: position 28,425,459 of record NC_138944.1, on the reverse strand, counting down.
TTTAAATAATGTATGTGTGCCACAAAATGTGGTCTGAGCACTTTCACTTCAATGAACACGGTGAGTTGTTACTGTCTGTGCAAACGAGACAAAGTAACTATCCTCTGAGGTAAAAACTTTTCCAAACTTAACTCGGAGTCAGGTGTGCCAATTAACCCTCTCAAGGCAGGCGTTGCAGATTTGCAACAGTTAAAAGCTAACAACCTGATTACTCCACATGCATATTTTATGAGTTTTTTACTCAGAAGTACCACTGCAGGTATTCTTTTGTGCATTAGCAACATAAACCTAATTTGAGCCTGAGAGGGTTAAAGAGATGAATCTGTGAGGTGGGTGTAAACCATGCCTTGTTCACAGGACACTTCCACAGGTGTCATGCCTTCCTGTCTTTGTATATGCAGGGGTCTGAGCATTGCTAATTTTGTCCTCGGCGTGTATGTGGGGCTCTGTGCAAGTGCACCATGCTTGAAAATAGGAAACACAACTCTGTCTCAGATGTGAAGCATTATAGAGAAGCTGAAAGTTAGAAAAACTGAAAATCATTTCTAAAGGCCTGGGTTTTGTCCATAATATGGCAAATTGTTTACAAATGTAGTAAAATTAGGGGTATTGTTACTCTCTCTAGGAGCTGGCACCCTGCAGAGTTCACTCTAGGAGCACAACATCCAGTCTTTGAAGAGACAAACAGAAAAACCCAAAGTCATGTCAAATGCACAAAACCTGCAGAAATCTCTCTACTTAGCAAAACATTTGTGTTGTGTGCATGTGTTCACTGTGAGAATTGTCCTAAGAGAAGATACCATGATGGAAACCATTGGTCTCAGAACAACATACAAACAAACATTGGTCCATCGCATTTTTGAAACAATATTCTGTGAAAAAATGTTTGGAAGAGACTGTTTACATTACCTATACAATTAGTCTTGGTGACCCAAGTCACATTTTAATGTCCATTAACTCCACCAAGCATGTGTGAAATTGTCACTGCTCTTCTTACCAGCAAACGGGAAGAAGAGCTTTAAACCTTGACCTTAAATTGAGATTTAATGTCATGACCTAAAGAGCTGTTCAATCAAGACATCCCAGCAATATTGATGAGCTAATACAGTTTTGTAGGAAAAAACGGTCCACAATTTCTCCTAATCATCATTCAAGTCTCACAAAGAGCTACAGGAAACATCTGGAGGTTGTTGCGTATATAGATGGAAGTCAGACTGCATACTATGATTAATCGAGGCAGACGGGAAAATTCCTTAGGGTTTTCAAACTTTTTCTTTCAACTATATGTATAGAATGTATTACTGAAATCATCAGTTATCCTTACTTTGTACCACTCTGTTCCACTTTCAGATTTTTTGCAAAATGCAGCACTGTTGTGACATCGTATTAGGATTGGAAAAAGTGATTCTTTTTTTTTAGGGGGAAAAAAATAACATTATAAGAAATTATGCTCATTTTGTGAAATTGCCAGAGTCCAGCCTGCTCTTTGTAATATCAAGAAGCTGAGAAGATATTATAAAAAATAAAGCTGTTAAATGTGCTTTTCACATCATTTCAGCATCTTAATATAGATGTCTAATAGAGCAAATTTTATGACTGATAATATAAGCATAAACGCCTGCTTCTATTCAGTCAATTACTCGTTCTCTATATATCATTGGACATTATCAGGTATTGCTTAGCAACCATTGTTCATCACACATCTGTAAAGGATACAAAATTTATGCAGAATCTTGGTTATGTTTCACTAAGAAACATTCAGTGATTCGATGTTTACACCTAACATTGTCTTAGCTGTGACTCCATGTAGCAATCCAGAGAAGTCCCTTTCTCAAACAAAGGCCAACTACTTAATTTAGCCAAAGCGAAGTCCATTCCTTGTACCGTAATGAATCATTCAAACATAAAAATGCTCCTAACTCAAGGGAAGAAGCAGTGTTGTGTCTACGCATAACAGACAAATTAGCAAAGAAACACATTTAAACGGTAACTTTGATCACTTTTTTGTACTAGCAGCTAATCACAAAAACTAATTTTCCCCATTTGTTTAGTTGAATCTTCAAAAACAAAAGGACAAAGATAGTTTGACAACAAAGAAATAGAATTTTTTTAGGACCAATAAGACGATTCACAAAGAGCTTGCCATCTTTTGGCATAGTATGGGGATGTGGGTGGGGTGTGTGAGGGGGACTGGACAAGTGGAGGAAAAAAGCAGAAGGTGTAAAAAAAACCAGATGAACAGAATCTAATATCCTTAAGAAATAGGAAAAGAAGTTCAAAGCAAAAACAAATACACTGGAGCTGCATCTGGCTCTTCAGTTGATCCATTAAGGAAGGGAAACTGGGAGAAGAGGCTGAGGAATGCTAGACTACATAGGAATTTGACTGAAAATCAGTTGCAACAGGTTCTATTGAGTGAGAATTGTTCCTGAAAACTACCACAAAAAATTCGAGGATAGCTTTCCTAAGAGAGTTCAGGCTGTGTTGAAGAATAATAGTGGTCATATCAAATATAGCGTTTAAAGCTCTTTAAAGTTGTACAGAGTCTGCTTTTGCCTGATATGCTGTATTTCCCAGTACGTTTGCACATTTCCCACTTAGCAAAATATAAAGAAATGAAGTGTGGCTCAAGACTTTTGCACAGTGCTGCAATGAAGTAAAAATACCATTCAATCACACATGAAGAACTTACTTTGTTGTTGGTGTGGTTGAAATATAAACAAAGTCACTTTTGTCCTCCATTGATAAGTTTCAGTGATGTTCCTTGGGAAATGAAAAAGCCATGTTCACTGTATTCTAAAATCGCCCACAAGAAGTGCACTCATAGCTACAGCAAAGAGATGTTGCCCTCTGAGATTGCAGAATTCAATATTTTCATTATTATTTTCATTAAACTTGCAGTACATTTCAGATGAACAAATTCAGGAAAGAGAAAAATACAACTTATTTACAGTACCATCTGCTTTGGAGACAAAAGATGATCTGGTAGTTTGTCCATTCTCCACCCCAAAGTGTTTCTCTATTGACATAGTTTGCCAAGTTTTCTATAACATATGTAATGATATAGTATATATAGTTAGATTATATATATATATATATATAGGCTAAGCGGAAGGAAGGGGGCCGGGGACTGGTGAGTGTCAGCACCACAGTCCAGGATGAGACAACGAACATCCAAGAATACATTGGGAAGATGGCCCCAACTGACCGAGTGCTCAGTGAATACCTCAGGCAGCAGAAACCCAAGAAAGAGGAGGGAGACGTGGAACCATCATGGAAGGACAGGCCCCTGCACGGTATGTACCACCGGCAGATAGAGGAGGTGGCTGATATCTAGAAATCCTACCAGTGGCTGGACAAAGCTGGACTGAAAGACACACCAGGCAAGACCCCAGGTGCAGGCTGTGTAAAGATGCCCCAGAGACAATCCAGCACATAACAGCAGGGTGCAAGATGCTAGCAGGCAGGGCATACATGGAACGCCATAACCAAGTGGCCGGCATAGTGTACAGGAACATCTGTGCCGAGTATAACCTGGAAGTCCCGAGGTCAAAATGGGAGATGCCCCCAAGGGTGGTGGAGAATGAACGAGCTAAGATCCTGTGGGACTTCCAGATACAGACGGACAAAATGGTGGTGGCTAACCAACCGGACATAGTGGTGGTAGACAAACAGAAGAAGACGGCCGTAGTGATCGATGTAGCGGTTCCGAATGACAGCAATATCAGGAAGAAGGAACACGAGAAGCTGGAGAAATACCAAGGGCTCAGAGAAGAGCTCGAGAGGATGTGGAGGGTGAAGGTAATGGTGGTCCCCATGGTAATCGGAGCACTAGGTGCGGTGACTCCCAAGCTAGGTGAGTGGCTCCAGCAGATCCCGGGAATAACATCGGAGATCTCTGTCCAGAAGAGCGCAGTCCTGGGAACAGCTAAGATACTGCGCAGGACCCTCAAGCTCCCAGGCCTCTGGTAGAGGACCCGAGCGCATGCATATATATATATATATATATATATATATATATATATATATATAACAAAGGCAGAAATATATACACGCATATGCTATGATCATTATGGAAAATTAAGGCTTGGTTTTACTAATTGGATGAAACCCATCTCTTGATTGTTAACTTTAAAAATGATATGCACCTCCTTGACTTAAATGTTATGAAGCAGTTTTTCTTAAACACAGAAATAATTCTGCGATCATCCACTTTAGTTTACTTTTGTGGTCTTTTTGGCCTTTTGGTGTTGCTGTGCTAAAAAATGTAATTTTTTTTTTTTTATGTACTAGATTATTGTTTTGGTGTTTTGCTCTTAGAGATTTCTATCTCTTTCATAGGTTTGACTTTGGGCCTCATATTGAGAGGTCCATGAAATGCTGCCAATGCATGTCCAACACTTCAAACTGACTTAAGAGCTTTTATCTGCTTAATTTGTCGTGGAGCAATCCACCTGCCACGAAACTGCTTGTCAATCAATTGTCCAATTTGATCCACTGATAACAGGGACTATGTAGCAATATGACTATAATTCCTAAACAGCTCATGCAGTTGTTTGTTAAACCCCTTGAATTACAGTTACAAGTTAAAATCCACAGACATACAAAAGTAAGATTACAGCCATTACACCACTGTCCAAATACTCATGAACCTGCAGTCAACTGTATAATATTCTACTTTAAGCACAAATACACAAACTAACCGAACAGGCAGTTCTCCCATGAGTCAGTGAGTCTACATGCTTAGCCTCTGAGGATAACTGATGAAGAGCTGTTGTATTTGTGGATTTAACTGTTTTATATGGCTCTCAGTAATGTTCCCTGTATCAAAATGCCGTTACAGTCGGTTCCCTGCAGAGAAAGGCCACTTCGTATTTCTGTCAAGGTTAAAAAACACTTTTCTTTTCCTCCTTCTTCTCCTTCCTTTCTTACCAGCTGGAAATAACAAGGAGAATATTCCATCACTTGTCTCATTTTCTTGGTATGCTCCGCAATCTTCACAGACAGGAAAATGCCAATAGGAGAATATTGAACCAGATAACGCACTATGACAGTGTTGCTTTAGTGAGGTGTCAGTGACATTACATAGGATTGCTTCTGAAAGTGGAAAATCCAATCAGGCTGTGACTCTCCATGGAGCTAAAGGCCCACAGACTACAGAATGATTCTTTCAAATTCTTTGATCAGTCCGAGTTATCTCCCAACTCCTCTGAGACTGAAGACAAACTGAGGAGATCCGAACCAAAAAGAGGGAGACAAGAAGTCATCTTTATACTCGGATAATGGGGTGCACACATAATGTAGTGCGGTCCAGAATCATTGCAGTTATATATGTTGTATTAAACTGTCAGAATTAATGAATGGATTTTATTTCACCCACACGGTCATTAGTACACAATGCAATAACGTCTATGTGCTCAGCCTAAAGGAATAATAATCTTAAAATAATGTGTGCAGCATGTGAATCTTAATCTCTTTGCAAAAAGCATGGAAAATCATCAGAAGGAAGTAAAATATTGATAAAGAATAATATGACTATTTTATCATAAGCAGTAAAGAAATCATGAAAATTGCTCCATCTTTTCAAAGTCAGTGAAATTAAAGTGAATATTCCCTTCTTTCATTTCATCACATTTCATCACAGCCTGACAATATAAAGTAAACCGGGCACCAGTGACTAACGAGCCCGTGGACATGGCTGATACCGGAGAATCAAAAATGCATTAGATAGGACAGAAATATTTTACGCAACTCCGGGGATGACCTGGAACAATATTATCATCATCATTTTGTTCCAGCCTGAAAACTGCCCCTGGCTAGAGAGACATACAGTCCAGCCTTCAACCTCTTAACATCCCCGGCATATTAATGTCTTCAGTTTTTTCTAAAGACTACAGACATAGCTGGGTCTCATTCACCAAGCCATGTCACATGATGCGCACTTTTGCGCATAAAGCATATTTATAAATTTATTCATTTCGCAGATGCTGATGTTGTGACCCATAAGTCAAATAGAGGGGAACGCTTCTGTGATGACATCAGGGCACGATGTTTGGCCATATGGTATTATGTTTCTTTGGGTTCCTTATACAAAAACAGCACATTTAAATGCTACACGTCTCTGGGACTATTTAATAAAATGCATTAATAAAGGACTTGTAATCTCACTCATTCCCAACTGCACACACCCAGATGTTTTTCATTGCTAAACGGACTCAAATGACATCGCTTAAATCATTCTCAGATTTTGCCTGGTGGTTCCCTCCGGAGCCACAATAAATTTGATATGTTTATTTATTTATTTTCACGTTTGCACTGTGAAGCGCAAACTCAGCAGATTACTTATGGTGGGAGGGTAATTAATTTTTATTTGATAGGAGCAGACGCAGTATGAATTGATAACTGCACATCAAATGCAGTTCTGAAGAAGATAAATGACGTAGCATTAATTCAAATTCTTTGTGTTTTTCCACCTTAAAGGGCCTTTAAGATAAAACAGTTCAGGTTCACATTTCTCAGCCATGACAGTTGGACAACCTGCATAAACGTTAGTTCGATTACATACTTTTATAACCTTTCTAACTGATGGTCATCCATTTTTGCAAAGCAGATATGTCATTAGCTGAAATTATGACACATCTTTTTATATATATATATATATATATATATATATATAATGTCAGTTAAAATCCCCACTTTAGACCTAAATATTTGACCTCAGAAAGTTGATTAATTGGCTCACTGTTGATCAAATGATGTGGAACACATTTAGAAGGAAAATATAGATGCGTGTTTTTAACCAACAACCACTGTCATTGCTAATCAAAGTTGGTTTAACATCTGGTGAATACTGAATAATAAAAACTCCATTTATTTCTTCAGAAATATTTTAATGTAAAGTTAAACTGTCAAGAGCAACATACAGTATGGAAAAGAAGAATATTATAGCGTTAACTTAAACCGTAATAACGACTTGTGCTGGATATACCTCAACTCTAACTCTAACTCTATGATAGCTGGGTAGGTTCCCCGTCCTTTTGCAACCCTGAATTAGATAAGCTTCCTTGGATAAGTTTTTACTTTCAATAAAACCTTCCAAATAGAACAAGGAATTACATTTTTTTTTTTGTAAATCAAGACCATCAATGCAACCTGGGGTTTGATTTAACAGGTTTTTAAAGGACTGTAACCATATACCACTAAAACTCTCAGTAGGTTAGTATTTATGCACAATAAAAGTTAAAATGTCCAGAAACCATTAATAGGTTTGGCTTCTAGCCACATATTTGTCTACTAGCCCCCATTGTGGGAAATAATAGCACCCTAAAAGGTGAGGTCATCAGCTGTTCTATCAGCAATAAACCGTAGTAGCCCACTCACCCTAAATAAGTAGCACTAAATCTTGCTGTACTCCACACCAGTAATGTGCCTTTTACGTAAACTGCTGTGGATGCTGAGAACTGATTTTTTTCTTATCAGTGTTTATTAAGATTACATCAGCTAAAGTATATATATATATATATATATATATATAAAAGTCATATAATTAGAAACACCACTTCAGCCATCTCAGTGGTAAGAATCTGAAATTACAACTTAGAGTTTCCACTGATATGAGAAAAATAAATTATTTGCTTGCCACAATATAATTATATTGTCACCAGAAGCTGATATATTTCCCATACACTGGTCACATCTGTGAACAAAAGGCACACGGTTCATTTTAATTTTTTTTCCTTCCTGTGGCTCATTTATTCTGAAAATGGTGCTTCCACCATAAATCCTTGTCAGGCTTTTATTTTCTATTGATCCCTTAAGTTGCTAAGTAGCATTTTGGTGCTGGGACCATTCTAAGAGTAGAACGAGACAAATGAACTACATTGATTTTCCGAATAACAGGTATTTATGGAGGGTATAGAGCAAAACCTGCAATATTGAATGTCTGCCTTGGTGGTCTCAAACTGACCGTCTTTCTTCACTTTGATAGAATGCAGATGTTCTAGATGTACACAGTGTGCTGTATGATTTGTATGACTGTACATATGATTAATGTCTCCTTCTGCACCAAGCTTCCAGCCTTACTTGTCCACCTTGTAGTTTGGCTTTATAGGAGCTTGTTTACTGAAAATAGCTGCCTGTTGCTGCTGAAAAATGGATATGATGATAACATTGTGACCCAACCATGCACTAAAAGCAAAACAATGAGCTTGAAAAAGGCAAAACCTCCAAAACCTGCACAGCTGAGTGTTATTTGTTTTTCCACCACTAACCCCTAATAATGAAATCCAGAGTTGATATAAAATATATTGGTTCATTGAACTTCAGATAATGACAGAAAAAAATGAAATGAGAACGTATGCAGTTTGTTCAAGTGAGTTCCCTGGAGGCCACTGGACTTTAGTCTGCCAATCTATTTGCTATCGCAGCAGCTATGTTTAATGAACAAAAATGCTCTGTACTTTTCCTGTCATTGCTTTCAGTTCATTAAGCTTCTACTGCAAACAAATGTAAATGCTGTTTAGCTGAGCCTACAGACCACCCAATCTGGCCCCTGGTGGATTTATGACAACTTCATCCCCCCCAAACTTCTGAGCAGTTGTACCCTGAGGTGACAGGCCTCATGCCGCCACCCGCAGAATCAGCAACTGGCTCAAAGGTCAGCAGGCCGGGTCTGTCTGCGCCGCAGCCACCAGACACTCACTCTTTTCTCAGCCTGGCTGCACCACATGGACACTCTGGGGAAATCGGATACCCCCACAGCTGCAGCTACCAAATTCAACAAGTACATTCATGGCAATGACAAACAAACGTAATTAATTATCAATTCATTCTAATGTGTACTCGGTGCTCTGATCCCTTGATCAGCTCTTTAAAGCTATCCTATAAAGAATACAGCAGTATCAGCTCAGTGGGCTTGCTAGTTATCATTAATAGCAGAACCATTAGCAAGAATACTGAAGGAATAGGTGCAGATAAAAAGATGAATTAAAGAAAATCATACAGTTTCAGAATTCAAAACACCACATTTTTCCTGCTTGATCCCTAATGCTATTAGTAATATTATTATATCATGTTATATTGTGCATTGCAGCCCCGCATCTAATCACCATCTGTCTGTGCTCTGAAACAGGAGCTAAAACTGAGTATTTTAGCGCCATATGGGCCTGCCTGAGAAGTTATATCTATTATAATTGGTAAAAATGAAATGAAAAACTATAATATGCTTGTGAAAAGCTATTAAAAAATTAGAAAAACTATCAACAGTGCACTGGGTTTTGGCAATTCGGGACAGTGAGTGGAAAATTAGCTAAAAGGCTAAAGTATCTAGTTTACCATAGCCTTAGCCTGTTTGTGTCACTTTTCAAGATTGTTTTGATGTCTTACAAAAGTAACAAAAACTTAAATTAATAAGAACTCCTTTATTAGAAATTCAGCAGTATTAAATATATATATATATATATAATAGCCCAGAGAGTAGTCAAGAAGCAACATTAGTTAATGTTAGCTACATTAGCTGTGCGTAGTGCTAATACTTAACATAAAAAGATTTGTTGTTGTGGCCACATCTCAGTCGAGAAAATATCAACTTTTGACTTATTTTTATTTGTTGCTCTTCCAGTTAATAAGAGAACATTTCACATAGCTGAGACATTTTAGAGTCAATGCTAGCAAGGAAAGTAAAAGCCGACTCTGAGGCAGCTGGCTGCATCTGGATTTAGTTGTGGCAGCTGCTCAGTCGTTCTTTGACGTGGGCATTATGCCAGTGTGTTACATAGTGACCTAGATATGAAACGGAAAGCAAAGCATGGGCTACAAACAAGGAGTTTTCACACAGTTCACCAGCAGTGACCTACCTTTGGTGTGGATGTTGGCCTTACAGACACAAAAAGACTACACAGTAGATGGAAGAAAAAGGTAAAAAAAAAACCAAATGCATGATAGAAAAATTTTAATTAAAGGAGATTAATAAGGATCTATGGAAAAAAATCCATTCGGTGTGCTGTAAAGCTTGATTGAATTTGATTCCACACATCATGTGGTGATGTGGGATTTGATTTACTTTAGTTTGATTGACAGGTTTGAGTTTCTCTTCCAGCAAAATCAAGATGCTAAATTCTAATTTGTGTTCTTTTCTGTCAGAAATTTAACCCCCCCCCAAAAAAACCTTAACACTTCTTTTTTGCAAAGCATTTATGTAGCATAAGGTTTTAATTTTATTCTTCTTTGTCACCAAAATGTAAACTCACAGTGAAACCCGGTTTGTGAGATGAAAGGATAGAATTAGTTTTATCAACCCTAAAAACTAACCTAAACATACTCACAGTTTCTTACAAAATGTGTCAAGCCTCATATCCATTGTTTAGACAGTGTTAGTAATACATCTTGAAAGTGATGCTGACATCATGCTTAAAAGAAACATTAAAAGATTAAGGTTAAGAGTGTGAAAACGTCAGACTTTCCACATCTAGATAATGGTGTTTGCTTTCTGAGTAAGGCTACATTCTGCTTACATGTATCAGTCTACAAGCCTGGAGGGAGTGTGAAACCGTAAGACAGCTGTTCAGTGTATGTTCTGTATTTGTGCATGTGTTTGCATGTGAGCATGTGTGTGCATGCATGCATGCATGCTTAGTCAGACTGGTTGGGACTATGACACACACGTGCTGGTTATTATTAGAGAAAATTAAGCATTGGCCATTTGGTGCATCCTGCATCCTGTACACTATTACACTATGAGAAGCGCAGTGTTACACCCCACTGCACTTGATTGCTGCTGTAATTGTGCCGGTCATGGTTACCTACATGTGTATGCGTGTACTATAATCTTACATCCCACAGATATATCAGCTGGACATTCATATCTTTTACGGGAATGCACATCAGGACTTTCCTTTAGGCCATTATTTTACAACTTGACTTGATAGACCTGATCTTAAACCGCCATGCAGAAACATTAAATTAGCCTTGGTGGTTTATGACTTAAGGGACATAATATGTATTGAGTGCATGGGGTTGATGGTGGTGCCAGGGGATGATGGGAAAAATGAGAGGGGTGGGACAGTGATTCTAAATCTGAGCAGCAGTAATCATATTTGTTTGTCAAGTGCACCCCACAGCCAGAATATTGATAGCAACTTAATTCTTAATCTCCCCAAGGAGTTGCTCTCTGGCTAAAGGCCATTATGGGATTGTGCAGTAGTAGTTTGTCATTGTGTTTTTGTCAGAGATATACAGTTAACAAACAGTCAGGTGAATAAACAACAATGAGACACTTGTGTAGGTTAACGTGCTGCACGGGTGAAAAGCTCAGAGCAAATCACACCGAACTGCAGTATTCGTTTATTTTTATAGGTTACATCGTCAATATGCAAATATAATCACATTTCCTGTCACGCAGGTCCTGATGTCTGTCTGCATGCAAGCTGTGTGTGTGTGTGTGTCACAGAGTATGTGTGTTGCAGGTCAATTTCTAAGAATAATATAATGCAAGTCAACTTCTGCGGATATGTATTTCTGTGCTGGTCTCTTGTCAGTGTCACAGGGTCAGCTTCCTGTTTCTACAGAAAACTGTCTGGTGAAATATGTATAACATAACTTTTGAAGCATAAGCAAATAAAACAATAAAAACTCCCTAACAGTTTTCAAAGAAAAACTGTATTAATTTCGATCATAATTTTGCAAGTTTCAAATAATAAGGTCAGTATATGCAAGTTTAAAAAGGCTCCGAATGCCCTAAAATAAATAAATCAATGATCACAATATTAACTAGGTTAATGCTAAAATAAATATTCCATTGATAAGAAGAGCAATACTGAGGTGTTAAAAACGGCCAGTCAACTGTAGGTAACATATCTCTGAAATTTGTCTTGTATTAATGCATTTCATTAGCAACATTGTGTAAATGTATTTAAGTGTAACAAGCTAATGAGGCCATATTTGCTTAACTCACATTCAAGCACCCCAGTTTTGCCTATAGGATCCTTCATTCAGGTTGAAAATGTACTGGAGTTGCTGTGTTTTAGTGTTTTTAAATAGGTTTTCAATCTACTTTTAGAACATCATCAAGAACAAGCAGAGCAGCTAATGCCTACAACCACCAGATCCTGTTTACAGAAGCCAGATTAGAGACATTCAATCAGAATAAAAAGTGGACTTTTGATGGGCAGGGTGGATCTATGAGACCCCAGCAAAAAGAGCTTGCAAATGGAGATTGGAGTCAGCGGCTCCATAAGACCTGGATGGGATAAACAAAGGATTTTATGAACTGTGAATCATACACGGCTACTGTAGTAGTGTCCAAGAATGAGCATAATGGGTCCCCTTTAAGCCAATAAGACCATGAGCACAGAATGTGAAACACTGCATATCTCTGTCAAGGCTACACAATGTTCTGAATACATTACTGTGGTAAGACAGTCTTTTTAAATCCAAAAAAAGACTTGGATGTGCATTTGAAATTCAGATTTGCATACAAAATATTGTTTCATGAGACACCTGTGCAATGACCAAAACTGCCATTTAAACAGGACACTCTCTTTTTAACCCAACCAGGTCAGTCAGTTTGCTTTGTGGGCACAGATGTAAGAAGCGTATTCTTTTACTTAAAAGACAAAGTTTTAAAAACAGACCAAAAAGTGTACATGTAAGTAGTTTTTTAGCAAATCAGATGAAGCTTGTTGAAGACTATTTTCATTCATAGATGCTTACTTACCAGTCAGCACCAGTTCTTTATGGTGTTTGTAGGTTGTTTGTGGAAAACTGATCTTCAGCTTAATTTAGGAATATACCACCCAGTGAAACAGTGTGTGAGGACTCTGTTGCACAGGGGACTAAAACCTTCTGACTTAGTAAAATCAATTTATTTCTGGATTTTATTGGAATATGATCTTGCCATTAAATAGCCAGAGTTTGTTTACTAAAGTGTTTTTCTCTTTTAAATCAAAAGGACTATTTCATCTTGGCTTTTTAAACTCAAAAGGAGGCAAGGTGAAATTTATTTTCAGTGCTTTCAACTCACAAGTTATAAATATCATATGATCAAAAACATGTTCAACTTACAAAAAAAAAATGTAATGAATTATGATTGTGGCTGAGCCGCGGGGACCACAGAATCACAGCTGAAGGGCACAACATCAAAGGACAGTCCTAATGCATGTTGACTTTGACAGTCTGTTTATATTATTCATCCGCAGAACTAGCCAGCAGCCTTGCAACATTTGGAATTATTAGCTGTTGTTATTAGTATAACAATATGTCACATATTTGTTGCTGCACATCTTGGAAACATTTAATTTATTAAAACGAAAAAAAAACCAACAGTTATTCAGACGGACTTTTTTTTTTTTCCATGAGTAGTAAATTTATTTCAACAACTACTTTTGCGAACAGTTTTCAAGACTATCCAATTTCCTTTTGTAAAAGAGCCAATTAGGATGAGAAGATTTATGTATTGTTGCTTTTCAGCAACACACACAGTAGACTCTTTATGCACATACACACTCATACACACTTTTAAGGCTTTTGCTGTTAAAACCAATCCCATTCTGGAAAGATTCTGCATATTACAACATCAAGCTAAGATCAAATACAGTTGTTTACCTTGAATGTAGTAGTAAACTACACACATTGCCCACACACTTATAGATATACACACACGCACACACTCTCACACAAAAGAATCCCCGAGTAGTCCTGGCAGAGAGCAGCTGGCGTGGCTTGTTGGCATGTGTATGCTGCGAAGGAGGTTGAAAAACAATCAGAGGGCATTGCTGGTGACCTCTTTGAATCTCTACTTCCACTGAACCATTAAGCTCACTGCATCTATCTTGTACTAGTAAATGTGAAGAAATAGATAACAACACTGCGGTGTATAGTTATCGGTTGTTGTTTTTTTGTTTATTGCCATTGCAAAAATTGTTTAAAAAAATAAGAAAAAAAGCCCAGAAGATCCAAAATATTTCAGCGGGCAGTATTATACAAAAGTGCGCCAGCATATCTGTTAAAAATAATGTGATCAGAAAAATGTGCGTGGCCGTTTTCTCCGAGCTTTTATTACGCTGTTCTATTATAACAAAACCCTCTTCCATTTGTGTCGTTCGTGTTGAAACCGCAAAAGCTTTGCTCTGTGTGTTGAGACGCACATCCTCAGAGACTCTTCTTCTTCATCCTGCCTGTAAGCTTAGTTAGCTGCATAATCACTTGTTTGCCTCTGAAGGGAGGTTTGTTAAGATACAGTGGTTCTCGAGAGGGCTAAACACACCCAGTACACACACCCGTGGCACTGCATCCCTGCTGCAAAAAGCCACAGTGATATTTGAGATTGGATTACTGCATCAATTTATTCATTCACCTGTACAGGCACCTCTCACGAATCTGTCCATCATCTGTCTGCCAGTCCATTTATATTGGTCCATCCTTCCATTCACTAACTCATTCATCAGTTCACCTTCCATCCACCCATTCATCTATTTGTACAACTGTCCCTTCATTCCTCTGTCTATTCATCCATGCCTCCATTACTTGCCCATCAATCCGTCCTTCTATTCATCTGTCTATCCAGCCAGCCAGCCACTCATATATATCCACCTGTATCTATCCTTCTGTCTGTCAACTCCAACATAACTATTTCTGGTCTCCATCTGTTTAGCTGTGTGTTCTTTGTTTGTTCATCCATCCATCAATCCGCGTTCCCTCTTATACCTAGTTAGGGTTACTGAGGGTAGGGACCATTCCTTGTGTACTGGGTAAAAAGCAGCTTCATATTTTATCACTGGGCTAGAAAGGAGGATTATTTTTAGCGTAGCTTCCACACTCTGGCAATCTAATCTTAAAAATATACCAAGGGTAAATGGATCAGACTTACCGTCAGCGCAAAAACCGCCTCACTTCAGACTTAAAGTGAGACTTTCAGGGGGAACATTTAGCTCTGAAGGTTTCCTGCTGTTTGGCTCTGATAGAAATATGTTGTGTGGAAGTTTCTACTGGCAGGTGTCTCTGGCCTTTATCACCACCACTATATTACTTACAGGAGCCAGAGTCATACAGCCGCTATGTGGAAATGTCCCTTATGCATCTCAGTCAGTTTAACAGAGACATTGACATTCCCCTGTATGATTCACTTAAGGTGGATTTTGGTCAGTATGGTGTCATTGAGTGTAAAACCTGTGGGCTCCTCTCTGATGTATAACTACTGTCACATGCTTTTCAATGATACTTACTATACATACAGTATATTTATATTGCATTTGCAACTGCTCTACAGCAATGTCAACAACCCCATTGCCTTTTATCTCAAGTGAATTGAACAAATGAATATTCTTATATGCCTCCAGCGAAACGTCAAGCTGAAATAAGCATTTTTAGTACCAAAGGAGATGAAGAGGAGTTTTATTTACTACTCCAAGTTCATGGAAAAATAATGAAGATGCCTTCACGGAGCTTTGAATCTTAACTAAAAACAAAATCTATTTGTGCTCCTCGCTGTCTTCTTAACCCTTCGCTTTTGATAATTTGCTGCGTTTTTCTTTTTTGTTGCTCTATCCCTTTAACGCTTGGTTTCATGTTTAGTATTTTAATGTACTTTGGGTTTAAATTTGCCTGTAATTCATAAATATGCTTGTCTCTTCTTGCCATGCCACGACTGGCTGTATTTGAATGATTATGAATATGCTGAGAAAGGGATATTATTATGCATTATTCCCTCCACATTCATTCCTTTGTAGGCTCGTGGAGGCGGCTGGTGCAGATTCCGACATGCAGAGGGTGAGAACATGTAAACAATGCTGATGCGCGTGATGAATGCGAGGAGTTCTCTCCTTTTTGAGCTTAGATCTTTTTAGATCTCACCAAAGGTTTCCTTGTTCACGTCAAAGTAAATGAATGACAAACTACACTTTGAAGATTTTTTTCCCTTAATTTTGAGAATTACAGACAACACATTAATGCTTAATCACAGGTTTGATCGCACCCATGCTCATTACATTGCATGATAAAAGCTTATATTATATAGTAGTTAATTTATTCCTGACGTTGTGCTGAACTAACTGATAATTACACCTAATTTACACCTGCGCCACTGCATTTCTAAGCTGCTCCTGAATACTGAACGTCTGAATTCAGGTCTGGCTACACTGAGGCGCTGCAACAGAACCTGTATGGCTCTACTAAAATATGATCTATATGGTCACACACAGCCACCAGCGCTGTATATCCCGGTGTGCTGAACGAGGAGCAAATCTATTTCCTTGCTGTTTCTTGCTTGTAGGCACCGATTTCCAGTTAACAACATCTCAACAGAATCCCAGAGCTGCATGCTACTCCACCTGCCAAGGGACTGTCAGCTGTACGTGATAGTGTAGCTGTGGATAGGCTGGGAAATACACAAACACATGCTTTTCAAGCCGTTTTGTGATTTCTTTTTAGCAAACAATACCACTGCAAGCAGAGAAAGCTATGATATGTTTCTATCACATGCAAATGTTTCATTTTCTTCCAAAATGACAAAACAAACTAACAAAAAACCCCCGCTATAAAATAATAATTTTGCATTCTATTGATCACATCTATGTCACAAAAGGGAGCCTGCATGGCGTGTACTGACTTAATTTACTGTTGGAAATTGACTGCCAGCTCTACACTGTAACCTGAAATTGCTGTGCTTGTGCTCGAAACAAAGCCTTGCTTCTCCTCTAGAATAATGAAGTCTCCATCTGCTAAGGAGTGTGCGCGTGCTCGGGTGTGTGTTGCGTGGCCTGCCCAGTTGCTGACTTATGTACGGGGAGGTAGGGGAGGGGGAATTGGACGAGTGGGGGCTGGGGGGTAGTGTAAACACATCTCCATGGTCAGAAAGGTGTCAATCCTTCTCTTTTCTTACCTCACCTTCACAGTTCATTTAGTCTTCCACAGAAATCAAATAACAGTACAAGTCACCCGTAAGAAAGGCTTTAGAGTTTCTTCTCTTCTCTGATAAGAATCGGGCCTCACCTTTTGGGCAGGGACAATTTGAAGAGGTAAGGCTATTACTTACAGAGGCAATAGCCTTTAAAAAAAAAAAAAAAATCAGGAGTACAATGGATTTTTTTTTGTGTAGATGTTTGATGTCTTACTCAAAGAGATTCCACACTTCCCAGTATCAGTAGCTTAATTAATGCTCTGACATCACAAGTATGGATTATTCTTTTGCATGTTAACTATGCATGACTATGGTGTTACCCAGTAACATAGTAGGAAGCGCATTTATGATCAGTGACATCACACTGCTACACTATGCTTCGCTTGATTAATGACTTTGGGTGTTTTGTTTGTACAGCAGTGACCACAGCTGCTTTCACACTACGGGAAGGGTTAAAGGTTTACTCAGCACCTAAAAAAGCAAGGAAAGGCCCATTTCCACTACTGTACCACAGTACAGCACTGATAGTATAGCAGGAGCAGCAGTAGTTGGTTTTATCAACATAAGGACATTGCCGGTCTCTTTATTTGTATTACCACCAGTGTTGGTGGACAGGAATATAAATTCTTATGGTAACAAGGCTTATTAAAATTAATATATATGCACGTTTTTAAACAAGTATTTTAATTATTTTAAGTTCTGGAGTAAAGTACTAACAATGCTGGATTAGTTTCCTGGAGCACAGTTGGCAAGCACATTGATTTATTTTTGTGGTTTGGAGTGATCTATAACCACCTTATAATCCCAGGTCATAAGGATTAATTGAAAGATTATATTGCAGACAAATATTTAGGATATTAAACAATAGCAATGTTTTTCTTGTTAATCCTTCTTTTGTTCTTACAGAGTTTTCACAATATGTTCAACATTAAAACTTTTGTAAGCCGTAGGTTGAAAAGCAAGACACACATTCATCATTCACAGGAGGTAGTTAATTAAAAATTACAAGTTAAAGGCTCTCTGTCCCATTTTCTTGTAAAGAAGTTATAGTTATTTTCAGTTTTATTCACTGTGTTAATCCTTGAGCTTAGCATTTTTTTTAAATTTATGTCTATGTATGTATGTATGTATGTATGTATGTATGTATGTATGTATCTATCTATCTATCTATCTATCTATCTATCGTTTGTGTATAAAACCCCACTCATCCTGCGGACAGTTTATCCTTCAAGTTCTGGTCCTCTATCAGAGGCCTGGGAACTTGAGAGTTCTGCACAAAGTCTTTGCTGTTCCTAGGACTTCGCTCTTCTGGACAGACATCTCAGATTTCGTTCCTGGGATCTGCTGGGATCACAGCGACCCCTGTTCCCTTTACCTTCCACATCTTCTGTAGATCCTCTCTCAGCCTTTGGTATTTGTTAAGCTTCTTATGTTCCTTCTGTTGTTGCTATCACTTGGTATAGCTGCATGTAATACAATGGCCTTCTTCCTCTGCTTTTCCAACCACAGTTTTTCCGTATATATTTAGAAGTCCCAAAGAATCTTAGCTTGGTCATACTGCAATATTTAGCCCTGATGTTCCTGTTTACTATGCCAGCCACTTGACTATGGTGTTCCTTGTATGCCCTACTTGCTAGCATCATGCACTCTGCTGGATTGCCTCAGGGGCATCTTTGCACAGCCTCCACCTTGGGTCTTTCCTGGTGTGGTAGACCACAGTCTCTACTGATATTGTCTATTGATGTTCATGTGCTGCCATGATTAGTGCTGTTTTTCAGTCCAGCTTTGTCCAGCCATTGGTAGGATTTTTTTCTCCTTCCATCTGCCGGTGGTATGTGCCGTGCACAGTTCCTCTTTTTGCTCCTTGGTTTTTCTTGGATTTTTGCTGCCTGAGAGATTCAGTAAGCACACGATCAGTTGTGGCCATCTTCCTGATGTACTCACAGATCTTTGTTGTTTCTTCCTGGACAGTGGTTCTAACACTCACAAATCCTTGGCCTCCCTTCTTCTGTATAGCATAAAGTCTCAGGCTGCTGCTTTGGGGTGAAACCCATGATAAGCTTGTCCTGAAGTGCTTCTGCCTCAGTCAGTGGCTTCTATCTCCTCCTTTGGCAAGCTTATTATCCCAGCAGGGTATTTGATGACCAGCAGTGCTTGGGTGTTGATTGCCCAGATGTTGTTTTTCCCATTCCATAGACTCACAGAGCAACTAGTTGTTTGTTTGTTAGTCTAGATGTGACCACTTTCACTGGGGTTACATGTATAGTAGCCTTCCAACAGTTCCCTGTTCGCGTCTGGGCCACATAGGCCTTATCCTCATTCCACTATACTATCACACACATTTTCTGCTGGGCATTTCTCATGTCCAGGGACAATTATTGGCTTTATAATGCATGACTGGATGGTGATGCATTATAAGGCCAATAATTAGCACGCATATGTGAATTAGAGTGTTATCTGTAAAATCGGTCAAGCAAAAAACAAGTGTTGCAGGAGCTTTAGCCTCTTCAGACTTCATTTTCTTCTGAACCTCATATGAACCTGTGCTCTGTTTCTACATTCCTATGAACATCAAAGCTGTTTTTAAAGCGTTATTAGTATTTTAAAACCACTGAGTAGCAGTCTGCTTTGTCTTGGCTGTCTTTGTTGGTGCCTTACTGCATTTGTTAATGTGTTCGAGCATCTGTTGATCAATAGTGTGCCACTATTTGCAGACTATTGAAGCCAGGACCTACTCTTGGAAAAAACAGAGGTAAACGACAGGTACCTTTTAAGCACACTTTGTCATTGGACATGTAATCCATTTCATAAGGTCCGTATTAACAGCTCACAGCAACACACTGTTAAACATTTCCAACATGTGAAAAAAAAAATTCCAACCCCCATTAGAGAGACGAAACCAAAAAGCATAAATCATTTTAAATAGTGTTTAAATGAACCATAGAAATAAAATGACCACTGCCTCAGTTACAATTGATGATTACAATTATACTCATATCTAAACTGCTCTCTTGATCACAGCTGCGATCGCAGTGTAAATTCTGGCTGTGTAATGTTCATAGGCAACATTTCCTTTAAACAAAAAGCAGCTTCATATTTATGAGGTGAATTGGAGTTTTCAGGCAGTGATTGGAATGGATGGCACACAACTTTCACACCAGGTTAATGTTAGGGAAAGATTTGTGTTTTGATTAAATTTGAATAAGCATGCTGTGTGTGAGGACTTTTAAATCAGACCATGATCTCTGACAAACACTGTGAGCTTAAACCTAATGTTGAAATGGTAGCAATGCTGCAATAATAACTGTAGGGCAGAAAAAGATATTTTGTAAAATGTAATTAATGAATATATCACTGATGCATTCAGCATGTAATGCACTTCCAGCTTGCCAAATACATAAATTAAGAACATCAAAAAGCAACCCCAAAGTAATCAGGCATACTGACAAAGAAAGCATCCTTGGAACAATCACTAGTATACTACTGTCAATGAATGGATTGTTTATGTGTATGTACACTCACTGGAAACGCTATTAGGCACAACTTGCTAGTACTGGGTTAGACCTTTGAGTTTTCTGAAATACTCAGACCAGCCATTGTTATGCTAACAACCACGCCTTTCTTCTCCATTCTGATGCTCAGTTTGAACTTCAAGGGATCGTCTTGACCATGTCTATATGCCTAAATGAATTGGTTTGCTGCCATGTGATTGGCTGATTAGATATTTGTGTTAACAAGCAGCTGAACAGGCATACCTAATAAAGTGGTGAGTAAGTATATAGCTGACATTGCTGTAGCTTGTGATTAATTCCCCAGCATCCCGCTGCAAATTGAATGTTTCTTTTTTTAATGTGCAAACCTTTAGTGAATGGATTCAAAATAAAAGCTTAAAACGCTGGGACGTGTGAATGGAGTGTGAAGTGCACACCTTGCATCTGTTTAATATGAAAAACATTTAGAGTCACTGTGTTAATAAAGGCTTTATCGGGAACATCAGACCTGAAGTGCTTCCATTAATCCCTAGAAGTATGATATGTTTAGTTTTATTCAGCGGCTGTAATAACATTCACTTATTGTATTACATGACTTAAAAGGCACTTCATCTCTAAAACAGGTCTGTGTTTAGTACAAGTAATCTTTGTTTTAGCACTATTTGAAATGGCTGTATTATATGTGTCTTAAAGGCCCGCTTTACTGATAAAAGAGGCACAGGCCGCCAAGGAAAGTGTTTATCACTATAATTCCCACTTACACCTATGAATTAGACTCCTGTGTGGACATTTCCGAGTCAGTGCCCTCCATCTCTATCCACTCTGAGAGCTGCACACAGCCCACTCTGTCTGTCATACTGAGCACACAGATTTATCTCTGACAAATAAATCTGGAACCGTAATGATGGACTCTGACTTAGTCATGACTTGTAGCTTGCCTTCCCCACTCGTCCGCCACCAATTGGCCTATCTGTCAATCAATTGGCCCCATGATTTTCATGTGCCTCGGATTATGTATCGTTTATCATTTCAGCTCATCCAACCCCTGCAGCTGTCTATCATTTACCATAATCATCTCTCTCCCCCCTAGGAAGTTTCACTGCCTGCTTCTCCATTCCCACTCCCTCTTGGATCATTTTTTCCTGTCACAGGGAAACTATAAAGTCTGTCCCCCCTCCCTGCCCCCCCATTCCTCCTCCACTTTCTCCTGTTCTTTTCTTCTTTTTCTCTCCCTTGCTCCCTGCCCTGGGTTTAAACCTAATGAGTTCTTCACATTTCCTCTCTGCCTCCATAAACATTTAGGAATGTTTAAACTCCTCACTGGTGTATCAAATGGCCAAGTGGCTCGACAGGAAGCTGTCGAGTCCACTGTATAGCACCATGTCTGAGGACAAATTAGAACAGCAAAACATTTGTCAAAATGCCATTTTTCACTATGTGTTGTGTTCTCTATTTTTCTTTCTTTTTTTTGAAAATAAATATCAACTGAGAAGTTTTTGATGTTTCAAACTTACATAGCAAATTTTCTATTGTGGTCAAATCAAACTTCACAAATTCAAAGGTTGTTTATCCTAACCTCTATCTGTACTGCTTTATCATTCAAACATCTACTCCTATACCTTTGACTCTTTTCTAATTCAGCTATTCAGTGTAGATTTACAGTTCTTCTTGGGGTCATCGTCCCATTGCATGAGTCAATGTCATACAACAGACCAAACAAAACTTTGGGGAAAATAAACCTTGTCATTACACTGATTGCACTATAATCTCTGCTGCTGCGTATTTGTTCCAGACAACCTCTGACACTCTTGACATATCATTTGTGGTAATGGACACCAAATATATTGGAATTAAAAACAATGGTACTTCAACCAGTTTTTGGCTTGTATACCTGGTATACCCACAGCAAAATTCCTCTAATCACTACTATTCATGTTTATATTGTTGTAGTCCATGGATGTAATCTTCACAAGTAGATGTAATGTTTGGTTTGTGTGAGTGGACAGCTGGATGAACAAGTTAAAATGATACGTACATTGTACCACATTTTAATATTTTAAAAACATGAAACATGCAACATATAGAGCAAATTAGAATTTATATTAGTATAAGTACTCTTGGGGGATATCCTGGACTACACATTAAAAGTTAAGTTATAGGTGGAAAACCAAATTTACCCTGATAGCAGTCCACAGTAGTTTTCAGTCAGATTACTATGAACCATTATATCTTATAACAAAAGTTAAAGGCTGGGCCTATTACATCAAAACAGGCCACTGCTGTGATTATGAAACCATGGATGTCATATTATTGGCAGCACAAACAGTTGCTGACACAGGCATTGGCAAAGGTCAGCTCTAATGACCAAAAGAGGAAAGGCTAATTAAAAATAATGAGTTGTGTGGGTTGAAGCCATTGTAGCCTTGTAAACTACTGATAGCACGCAGCGGGCCCAAAGTTCAACATCATCTTAAAAGAAGCTCAAATGAATCCTTTTCTGTTAACAATGGGATAGTGTTACAACTGACGAAACCTCAAAAAATGATTACCACCTCCGAGGATCCTCTCAGCTTTAGGGAAGACTTCTTTTTGCATTTTTTAAAAAAAGCATTTCTCTTGATTTTTTAAGATCAAGAACTTTACTGTTTTTAATTCACACTCGCTGCCTGCATCATTGGTATTTTGAACAGCTGGAAGCGGTTTTCAGCAGATGGGCAGAGACGCGGCTCCCTGTAAAAGCTAATGTTGCTCTGCGTGTCGCAGGATGTATAAATAAGCGAGTGTCTGCGCGCAAAATGTGCAATGTGGAACATAAATGTCATTTGATGCAGAACTTTGCTGTGACCTGTACTGATCTTACTGGGTTTGATGTCGCTGAATCACACGCAGATCATCCTGGTAAGAAAGCAGAAATGTTTATCCGGGAAGAGATGCAGCACGCTTGAGGTTTTTTCCCTTTTTTACTGTGTTTGAACTTTTGAAATTTGAACTTTTAAGTATTTCATCTCTTTCTGTCTCTCTTCTCTTCATGGTCTGTCATAAGTAATAAATATGTGACCTAATGGGCTGCCTGGTATACCCACCGCAAAGATTCTCTGGCACGAGCCCAGTCTGAGAGAAAATATCCTCGCTGCCAGCCACCGACTACTCGAATCAAGTGGAGACAGAGCAAGCTGTTATTAGGGATGAGGGGGTGCAGAGAGCCTCTTATATGTGATCTTGGTATCTCATAGCTGATGGAAAAAAAGTGAGTGTGTGGGTGTGAGGACATGCAAACGGTTTGGGTAGGGGCATACAGGCAGATGAACAGACAGATTCAACTGATTTGTGAAGCATTCCTGGGCACCAAAGCAAAGACCTAGTCAGGCATGAGGGCTATGGTAATATGGGAAATATTCACTTTAATGTATATAAAAAATAAAAATCTATTTTTAGAAGCTCTTCTGTGACATGCAGTTAAAATACTGTATAAAAATCCTACAGATCTTTTGAAAATTAATAATAGATAACACTCAGATTTCAGAACAAACCAGACTTTAATTAGGGAGTAAAATTTTGTTCTTTTTTTCATTCATTCCCCCCCTCAGTTTTCCTCAATAATGTACAAGACTAGCTGGGCTGAATATTGGGCCGTAAATTCATTTAAATTCAAGGAGTACAGAAGTAGATAAAGAATGGCTCTTCAGTAAAGTGGGATCTTCATTACAGCTGATTCATTTAAGTCTCATTAAAGATGGATAGATGGTCTGTGAAGAGAACAATCAATTGTGATTCCTTCATTCATACATATGTCTCCTGGACTCACATTCATGTGAAAAAAGAGGGACTCTGTGCAGTCCTGTGAAAAGCTAAGTGCGTCCCATGATTCAGTGACTTGTAGAACCACCTTTAGGGGCAATAACTTGAAGTAATTGTTTTCTTTGTGACTTTTACAGTCTCTCACATTGTTGTGGAGGAATTTTGTTCCTTTCTTCTTTACAACATTGCTTCAGTTCATTGAGGTTTCTAGGCATTCATTTATGCACAGCTCTCTTAAAGTTCCTTCACATCATTTCAGTCAGTTAGGCTTGGACTTTGACTGGGCTGTTGCAGCACCTTGATTTTCTTCTTTTTCAATCATTCTGCTGCAGGTCTGCTGCTGTGCTTGGAGTCATTGTCCAGTTGCAAGGCCCTGTATCAGCTAAACTTTAGCTATTGGACAGATAAACTGACATTTGATTGTAAAATGCTTCTATATGCAGAAGATTTCCTATTTGACTTAATGACTACAAGGTAGCCAGGTCCTGTGGCTGTAAAACAAGCCCAAATCATCACTTCTCCACCACTGTGGTTAACAGTTGGTTTGAGGTGTTTGTGCTGATATGCTGTGTTTTGTTTTGACCGAATTTAGTGCAGTGCATTACGGCCAACATCTCCAGTTTGGTCTTGAATGTCTAAAAGAAGTCTTGTGGTTTACTTTTACGTTGCAACTTTGCAAATCTATGCTGTGTTGCTGCGTGTCTCCTGGCAACTTCTCCAAACCAGCCATACTCATTCAGCCTTTTTAAAACTATATCGCATACATGCTAGGCCTAGATTATACTCTATTGCAGACATAGACATAGACAGCTGGAGACCTGGCGGCTAAGTAGACATTCCTGTTAGACTAAGATAAATTCAAAATTTACATCACTCCCACCTGAGGATACCAGAATGGACTCTAGCGAACTCACGAACACGGAAAGTATTATCTGGACTGAACTGAGGCACTTAGAGTTTGTTCCTCTTGCAGTTTTATGCTTTCTTTGAGCTTTGCATGGCCTGACCTTGGGATGAATTTGCTGGGGCTTCCACTCTTGGGAAGATTGTAGAGTTGTGTTAACTAACACACACCTGAATGCTCCAGACCAGCAAACTGGGCAAACTTCTGTTTTTAGAAGAGGTGAAGGCTTTAAGAAAAGTAGAAGAGATGGTCAGTCTTGCTGATGATCAAATAGTGCGTTTTTTAATAGCGAGGAGAATGATGAACATGCTTCTCCTATGTAATAACACATATGGATACAAGCTGAAATGTCTTCAAAGTTTCTCTGTTAGACTAACGTTGCTGCACAAGCCACATCGCATTACAAGCATCGCCTTATAAAAAGGGGAACAAGATTTTTGTTGCACAGCATATTAAACCACTGAAAGGGTAATGTCTTCAATTACTGGGGCGATCGTGGCTCAAAAGTTGGGAGTTCGGCTTGTAATTGGAAGGTTGCTGGTTTGAGCCCCGGCTTGGACAGTCTCTGTCGTTGTGTCCTTGGGGACCACTGGTGGTGGTCAGAGGGCCCGGTGGAGCCAGTGTCCGGCAGCCTCGCCTCTGTCAGTGCGCCCCAGGGTGGCTGTGGCTACAATGTAGCTTGCCATCACCAGTGTGTGAATGGGTGGATGACTGGTTGTGTAAAGCACTTTGGGGTCCTTAGGGACTAGTAAAGCGCTATACAAATACAGGCCATTTACTGTAAGCCCCATGCTCATCAGTAGATCTATATTATGATCATTACCTGCAAAATGCTCTGCAGTCTGAATCAGAAACTGCAACGCAGTCCATATTAACTCCAACAGAGTGAAACCAAGATGCATATGGACCGCAGATCGATAAAATCAATTCCAATTTCATCACAGAGCTCACAGCCAAAACTGCAAGGTCAGTTTCAAGAATGTCTATGTAAATAACATAGACTGTAAAATAAAGTTTCATGGATAAGAACTGAAACTTTAAAAGTCACCAGCTGGGATTATTTGCAGTGTATGTGTTTTCGTGGTCAAAGTACCCTTGACTGCAGTGAGATAAGGCATTATCGGGTTCTCTTCTTCGTGTGTACCTTCGTTCTTTGCTCTACTTTCTCATTTATTTCCTTCAGTCTGTCCAAGTGCTGGTGCTTTTTACCTCCCTCTTCCTACTCTATTTTTCACTCCAGCTCATAAAAAAAGCTGGCTACATAGTTAGAAACTCATTGCGCTGACTGCCTCACAGATAGCTGCTTGTTTCCTGCCTGCCTTTTTTCTTTGAAGTTTTAGTGTTGGTTAAATGTAACCTTCGCAGGCAATCACTTTTGTTGTCCACAGCTGGAACACATGTAGCAGCATCAGTATGGACTTTATTTGGGTGGAATAAAATATGTCCACATATAGGATTTAAAGCCCACACCTACACAGAAGCATACACATACACATTCTGAATTTTGGGGGCTGGTGTCAATAATGTAAGGCATCTTTAAAGGTTTAAGTCAATCATATGTTATGTTGGCACATCTTCTTGGTGAACAATGATCCCAAGCATACCACATTATCAGTCAAACATGGTGGAGGCAATGTTATAGCATGTATGACTATCAGAGGAATAAGGTCACCATAGTTTATTGATGATATGATGTCTGATAGAAGCAGCAGGATGAATTCTCCCTCCTCAAATTCAGTGCTGCATAACTGATCTGATGGTGCTTCACAGTACAAATGAATACTGACCCAAAGCATACTGCAAAAGCAACCCAAGAGTTTCTCAAGGAAAATAAATGGGATAATCTTCAATAACTAAACCAGTCACCTGAGCTCAACTCAACACAGCATGATTTTTTGTTATTAAATTTAACACTGAATGCACAAAGACCGCAAACAAGCAGCAGCTAAAGGTGACTGGGTTTAATTCAACTAACTTAGCTGGCGACCACAGAAACATTTTACATAAGTGATGTGTCTTGTTATACTGTATCATAAGCAAACAAACAAGCCAACAAAAACAATACCTAAAAAACAACAATAAGAAAACAGAACCCAAAAAACTCCCCAAAAAATAGGAATTGTTCACCACACTCCCTCGTACCCACTCACAAATTCAGTATTGCGTTTAACATTGCTTGATATATTTGATCTTTATTAGATAGTTCATGCACGTAGACGCCTAAAAAAATAGAAAGCGCTACTATATATACAAAATATACTCTTGGTAGTTTGGCTGATATTTTCTAATTCTCTTTGACTGAAGGCCAAAAGTTGTTAGAAGAGTTTTGGTGCAGAGATACAGTTATGGTCAGAAATTTTCATACAGTCATGATGGAATGAACGTAATGGTAATTTAGGGATTTTATGAATATGTTTAAAAGCTAGGTTTATGGCAGAAAACTAGCAAATTTAAAATGAACTCTACCAGTTGTGCCAAGATAAGCATTGAAAAATCCAGCCAGAATAATGCCAGACACTTGTTGATGGCTACCAAAAGCATGAGATGCAACTTGCTAAGAGACATTTAATTCCACCCTGGAAATCATTAAAATCTCAAAAATTACCATTACATTCGTGCCCACGATGAGTGGATGAAAACCTTTGACCAGAACTGTAGATAGATAGCAATTTCTAACTAGTTTTTTTTTTTCACCATCTCTCACACTTAACAGTATTTTTTATTTATAAGTGGCTATAAAGGTTTGACGGTATTTGCTGAAAGCTGATTAAGTGATGTAAGTGTTAAGAAATTACATATTGCGTCTTGTGTTCTTTTGAACAATGGTTTGCAGATACAGTCTGTGTGGTTTAGACTTTTATTACAGCAGATTTGGCTGACATCCCCTTCCAGACAGCTTCTTTTTCTCTCGTCCACGTTCACTTTTTTGTAGACAGGCTTAGAACATTTACAGCAGAAAACAAATAAAAAACGAGTGAAGTTATGCATTTACTGAAGACTGTGTTAGATGCAGTCACATAAATGGTGCTAGGTGAAACAGTCCCAGATTTTTTCTTTTTTAAAGACAAGACTTCAGGTCTTGTTTTTTGCAATGCTACCTCAGTCTGAATGGTCAAGTCAATGTCACTCACGTGCCTTATCACAAGAATTGTGATGTTGGCAGCTGCGACTAAAAATAGCCCTTGACATCCTGAAATTTTGGATTCAATCTATGTCACAGCTCTTGTTCTGCATCCGTACACACGTCCATATGAAGCCGCCATTTCTTCCCAAAAGACCATAAATGAATAGGCTGGCTCTCTTACACCTTATCCTTATACTCATTATTATCTCTGCACATAACCAATGACTACCTGTTTGTTTACTTCTGTACACCATTTTGCATGTAACATTTCCCCTTTGTTCTCGTACTCATGCAGCTCAGTTCAGGACAGCAACCAGTCAACACTGATAATGGATGGATCTGAACGACAGAACTGGATTGAACTCGATTCTGAGTTGAGACCAGGAACTTCCAAGTACTGCAATGCAAACAGTTCAACAGAAAGTGCACTAAACCTTTCCTTTAAATATACAATGTATTTATTTTGTTGTCCTATAGATGCAATATCCCTCCATACACTTAACACTAAAGCTTGATTCTCTTAGAAAGTTGTTATTATGCTTTAAAAGTGACCCTAGAGCCCATCTTTTTACACTGAGTAGGCTTTGATGGGTAAGTTTAACGCTATGCAAGCTTAGCCTAGTGATCATCAGCTTTCGCAGCAGGCTATTCCTCCAATAAAAATAGTGCAAAACCTCAAAGACAACATTAAAAGCAGTATGATAACAAGAACTTAATTAAATTCACAATTGTTTGGCTTGAAAGAATTTGAGGCACTGTAAAAGGAAAAAAAAAGACATGACTGATAAAAAAAAAATGTGTTATTGAAAATACAAAAAGTGAGTGACAGACGAATTGAAGCCAACCATTTAAAAAAGTTCAATCACTCACTGAAATACGTGCATAAATTAGATGAAGCTAACAAACACAAATCTGAATGTTTTGAAATGCACTTTATATCTTTTGGAAACAGGATTTCATACTTTCCATTGTGATTCAAATACATTTAAATTCAAATACAAAGGGGAGAGATAATATTATTCCACCAATATCTGTTATCACTGGAGAACAGCCCACATCTTTGAATATGGATACAATAACTAGAGAATAAGTGGCTTATTTTCTTTCAAACGACCCATTGGTTCCGGTGGATTTGTCATTATGTGTAGGCTGTACGTGTTTTAAAGAAGAGAGGAATTTAATTACTTATTCGACAATACACTGCACCTGTAACGGTATCGTCCATCCTAACTATTGACAGTGACAAAGGCGTAGGATGATACAAAAATGTTTTCTGTGGGTATTAACAGAAAAAATCGATTCGTGACTAACTTAAAACTAAACCTAACAATAAACCTTTTTGGCGTTTTATCTCTGTGCAGCACCACAGTGGAGTAAATTAAGCAATCAAGAGGTGATTGAAGTGCAGACTTTTGGTTCTAAATCAAGGGCTTTAATAAATGTATTGCATTACCTGTTTAGGAATTACGCATATTTTGAAATATATTCCCCCATTTTCAGAGGGCTAAAAGTAATTAGAAAAAGGGGCATAACTGGAAATGTAAGTTGAAACATGAGTTGCTTCTAACACTTGGATGAAAGTCCTGTGTATTCAATGGCTGTCCGAAGTCTAGAACTCATGGGATTCAGAATAAATTTCTTGAGATGCTCTGCTCGGTTTTTACTGCAGCCACTTTCAGTTTCTTCTTGTTTGTATGTCTTTGTACACTCAATGTTTTC
The DNA here is from genome assembly GCF_965226115.1 of Aulonocara stuartgranti. Classification (NCBI taxonomy): domain Eukaryota; kingdom Metazoa; phylum Chordata; class Actinopteri; order Cichliformes; family Cichlidae; genus Aulonocara; species Aulonocara stuartgranti. Next base: position 28,395,532 of record NC_138944.1, on the reverse strand, counting down.
TTCAGTAATTAAAAAGCTGCTCTATCGAGTTGAGGTCAGGCGATTGGCTTGGTTATTGAACAATATTACATTTCTTTTCCTTAAGAAACTCTTGGGCTGTTTTTGCAGTATATTGTGGAATTTTGGAATATTATGTTTTATCTTGTTTATTTTTACTGTAAAACACTTTGGTTTTAAATGTGCTGTATAAATAACATTTATATGCATACTTTTGTGTCATTATCCATTTGCACTGTCCAATCGTTATGCAGCATTTACCCAGTATACTTCAGAATTCTTCCTGCTACTTCTATCAGCAGACACATCATCAATAAGCACTAGTGACCTGGTTCCACTGGCAGCTGTACATGCCTGCATCATAACGTTGCCTCCACCATGTTTGAAATATAATGTGGTATGCTTTGGATCATGAGTTGTTTCTCTGCTTCTGCATGCTTTTCTCCTCTCATCGTTCTGGTACAAGTTAATACAAGTTAATCTTGGTTTCATCTGTTTCCAGAACTGCGCAGGCTGTTTCAGATATCTCCTGGCAAATTTTAATGTGGTCTTCTTGTTCTTGCTTGTAACCAGTGGTATGCACCTTGTTCTATTCATAAATATGCGTGTTAGTCATAGACTTTGACAGTAATATGGCTAGCTTATCAAAATTGTTGCCTTTTGGGATTTTTGGGGTTCCTGAGCTGCCAGTGCATGTACCAGATTGTTGATTCGGGCACTCCTAAAGTCTTTACTTTGGTTTTCCTTCACTTACATCAAGATCTCTTTGAACCTCATATTAAGAGTTTTAGTGAAAAGCTACCAAATGCAAGTTCAGCACTTGAAGTCTAAGGCTTTTATCAGTTTAATCTCTCATGAAATAATTAAGGAACACCTGGTTATGAAACTGCTTGTCAGTCAATTGTCCAATTACTTGTGAACCTCTGAAAATGGGGGAATATGTATAAAACAGTGGGGGTTGCTCCTCAAGTTTTCTCATATCCCTTGAATTAACTCGGAACGCCTGCATTTCAATCACATCTTGATAATTTGATTTAAAATCCACTGTGATGCTGTACAGAAGCAAAATGACAAAATCTGAATCACAGCAGCATGTGACATGAATGTGAGAGTTAACGTTTGGCTTTTTGGCAGCCCTGTGATGGACTGGAAACCCTTCCAAGCTGTATCTCACTTTTCATCCATCATCACCTTGAACAGGCACCATTCAGGTTTTAGGGGCTACTTGTGGGCTGAAATATACATTTGGAAGGAAGGAATGAAAAGCTATCAAAAGCAAATCTGTTTTATTTATATAGTTCCAAATCACAACAACAGTCACCTCAAAGTGCTTTTATTGTAAGGTAGACCCTTCAATAATACATACACAGAAAACCCAACAATTATATGACAAGCACTTTGGCGACAGTGGCAAGGAAAAACTCCCGTTTAACAGGAAGAAACCTCCAGCAGAACCAGGCTAAGGGAGGGGCGGCCATCTGTCACGATCAGTTGGGGTGAGGGGAGGAAGACAGGACAAAAGACATAATGTGGAAGAGAGCTAGAGATTAATAATAAGTAATAAAGAAGCTTGTTTTATTGCAAGAGACATAAGTAAAAACCTCTGCATGGATTGATTTGTCATTTGGCCAAATTTACCTTATAAAACAGAGAAACTAAGAGAGGTGGAAAAGTTGGACTGTTTGTAGACTGCTGGGCTATAACAAGCTGAGCTTGGTACTGTACCACGATAGATCATGTGCTGTGGAGGAATGTTGCAGGGTTGGAGGATTTTCAAGTATGATCACCTTTTTAAGGTAATGCCACAGCATCTCTATCAGATTCAGGTCAGGACTTTGACGAGGCCACTCTGACAAAATGTAAAGGTGGACTTGTTGGAGTGTTTTGGATCATTGACCTGCTGCAGAACCCAAGTGCGCTTCAGCCTGAGGTCACAAACAGATGGCTGGACATCCATCATATGCACTGTTGGTATGTTGTTCCTTGGTATGAAATGCTGTGTTACTTTTATGCGAGATGTGATGGGACACACACCTTGCAAAAAGTTTAACTTTTGTCTTGTCGGTCCACAGGGTATTTTCCCAAAAGTCTTGGGGATCATCAAGATATTTTCTGGTGAAATATGGTAGAGTCATGAACACTGACCCGCTCGATGTCTTATTAAGAAATATATCATAACATCAGGTTTCTTTAGTGGCGTTTTCAAAAAGCCGTTCTGTTTCTCTTTGAGTGACACGGGTAGACTATTGGTTTTCAGTCAGTACTGGAGGGTTCCTATTACCTCGTATACTCTCAGTCCTTATCAGGCTCCCGCTCTCTGCTGAAAGCTGACCTTCAGACATTATCTCCCCCCACTCTCCTCTCATCAAAGGGAGAAACGATAAGAGCTGACAGTGTAGTGATAGAAACCTTCCACGGTGAGTTCTTTTCATGCACGCCTCTCTTACTGCCCGCAGACCTGCCTGTTCTGGTATGGTGACCCCTCCCCCCCCAAGCACAAGATTTACAGCAGAGGTGCTCATGGGAGTGTGGGGGGCATCACATCAAAAATGAGACATGACCCGGAGGTCGAACACACAGGAGGCAGACAAGGTTCAGTAGATTTCCAGATAAAGAAAAAAAAGAACAAAACATTTCGCAGTACAACTTCATAAAACTTTTTTATAAAAGCATAATTAGCGAAAATCAAATTAGTGCAAATGCATGCCACAGCACCGAATAGGGCTGTAATTGCCTTTGTTTCTGCAGTAGCCACACCATAGCATAATCGCTTGGTGTCCGGCCAACCGAAAATTCATCATGATAAAAAGAGAGTGGCAAATGATTATGACTGAGGGCACTTTTGAATTTTAGTGTGAAGTCAGGGTTGTGAGACGGCATTCACAAATCCATCTGGTTGCAGCACCTGGTGTTTGTATGTTGTGTTCGAGTGGGATGCAATTAATGTAACCTACAAAGGCCGGATTTGTTTCTGTTCATTGGTTGGCCCACCTGCAGCTGCTTTTGGCAGGAGAATGTACAGAGAGTGGCAGTCAGGGGAGATGGCTTCTTCTCAATGTGTAATTAACCTGGAGGTGACTGCAAAAAGAATGCATTTTTGGCTGCGTTCTGCAGTGGAGGGGTTATCAAAATTCACCCAAGAATTCCCTATAAATAAAATCTAAATACATGAAAGGTATTATATTTGCAAGAAGGCTGTTTAATAGTAAGAAAACCTCCCACTATGAATAAGAGACATAATTAAATAAGCACCATTTTTATTGCCCGGGACACAAAAGTAGTGATTACTAACACCGATGATTCTCTTATGTATTTGAAAATACAGTCGCCAAAGGCTACTGAGATGTGTTTATTCATATTTTATTTCTCAGGAGCCAAAAATGTTGTCATTTCAGTGCTGTGTCTACACATAACAAACAACTTCAGAAAACCTATGCAACTTGGCAAATCAAATTTTAAACTGTATCTTTAGGCAATTTGTTACTAGCAGGCTGATGCAAAAGCATTTGTTCTAATTTCTTAAGATGAAATCATGAAAAATGCAGAAGTAATGAAAGCTTTAGAGTAGTGTCAGATCTGTGCATTTAAAGCTGTCCTTACTATCCATGTTCACAGAATGAGAATAATTTAAAACAAACTGGTGATTGCAAGCTGTACATCATCTCCGTGTAAGCACCATTGTGGTAGGTACCCTGACATGTAGTGCATCTGTTAATCTCACACCAAGACCTGTGTGTTATGACCCTCAAAGTGTAGTGCTGGTGAGTGGGAGCTCTGTAGGGGAGGTGAGAGTAGGCCAACATGGTGCAGCAGTCCCACTCTTTTATACCCATGTGGGTCATTTTCTGAGAAATTTGTATTGCACTTAACACAGATGACTCACATCAACTCCAGTTTGTTTTTATGCTTGATACCCAGAGAACCCTTCATGGAGAAATAGTACATCTCTGTAACAATACTGCAGAGGTGTCAGGTTTAATAAAATATCAACAAATCTAATGTTCCTTCTGGGGAGGAAATATTGCAGTTAAAGTGGGCCATCTTCTGAACTGTTAAAAATTTGTTCCATTTTCTGTGTCAGTTGCTTTCTGTTGTTGGCTTGTTTTATGTAAGTTTGTTGGACTCTCTTGGATCCACATTAACTGTCACTTCATAAAATCATGAACACCAGCCCTCGTTAGTTACATATTTTCATTTAAAGTAGTTACCCCGGCTCGTACGCTTCAACAGTTACTTAAAAAAAAGCAAAAAAAATTGTTTATTAATGCTTACTTATCAGCCGCAGCATACATGTCCCCAGCTTTACAGAGTAAAATTAATGTTTGCTTTGTTTAAGAGATAGTAAGTCAACATTGTTGCACAGCAAATTGAGACAGTAAGAACTCTGTGAAGTAAGATAATTATTAATACAATAGCAAAGGGCTTGTGCGTGCTCTGAATATCCTAAAAGACATTGGAAGCCTCAGATTTAAGCAGACATATTAGTTTTTCCTGGAACAATTAACTCCTAAAAGGCTTCTCCAAACAAGCCATGTAATATTCATCATGTTATCCTGGCTGGCAGACCTTTGGAGTGCTGTTTTTGTGTCCATGTACAAGGACAGGAGACATTATGAAACATAAGTAATGCACGTCATCACTGGAATATGCCCTGGGCATGTCCCGGCTTTTTTTTGGCCTAAAGCTAATTAGCTTACTTAGGATACACAGCAATACAAGGCCATAATTATAATATATAGCTTTTAAGTACATCTCAAAATCGCTGTACGTCAACAGACAGCCACACAGCAACATCCAGACCGGAATAACTATAATCACCATTATTACATGGATGGATAGATGACAGCGATTCATCAATCAGTGAAGAGTAGCAGTTATGTTTGCTTTTTGAGCAGCCTCAATCCCTGCACTTACGTCTAGGTATGGCCCCCCTCAGTATTGGCTCTGTTGCTCTGACCTTGCAAAAATAGCCAAAGTGACTTAGCTTGATGTCTCATTAGTTTTACCCTAGAGTTATGTAGTTACTCGGTGCATGAGATAAGCAGTTCTGCTCTGGGGAACAACACAGAACACAGATTTCACCCTTTGTGCCTGATTTTCATCTGCACCTTTTTCTGTTTGTATGCCATAAAACACCACCACTAACATTTCTTAAATTGAAAGCAAAGTGGGAGATACATGAGGAAAAAATGCACAAAATGACTTAAATGCAAATCAGTTAGACCAGTGTATGTTATTGTCAGGGGCCATTTTGACATGTTAAGGCCAGTTTCCATTACCAGTACCTGCTCGGATCGATTCACGAGGGTCCTACACTGTTTTCAGGGTTTTCCATTAGGTCATAGTACCTGGTACTGGGTGCTAAAATAGTACCTGCTCGGGCGTGGTTCCAAAGCGATCTGACTGACATGCCAGACTGCATGCTGTCGATTGGCTGGGGCTGTCAGTTGTGTCACTCGCTGAGTCATGAGAGCGTCCGATTCATGGAAATCAAAATCGCTATGTTTGAAATGTGTTTTTGAAATTTTGTACAGTTTCTGAAATATCCCACTTGTTCTGTTGATAGTGTGACACTGACTTTGAATGGAGAGACAGTTGTCCCTCACCTCTGCTTCAGCGGTGTAGTTTAAAGTCTCTGCTCATTTCTTCCTGCATGGGATGCTTTTCACGATCAAGCAGCATAGAGCTGTATTCTGGAATGACTACAGTAATGTTACTGACATGTTCGTTCACTCTACAGTAACAAACTATTTCATGGTGCAGTGCTTCTCTCACAGACATGACAGAGGGCTGTTTTCTCACGTCACAACTCCCAACCACAGGCCAACTAATCCACAAATGATATTTAAATGAAACTATCATTTGTGGATTGGTTGGCCTGTGTCTCACTATCGTGTAGCTGCCGCCCTCTGTGGCACAGTGACCACTGGCTCATGTGGGACATGGAAGCTTGGGTTTTTAATATGTTGCTGTTTGGCTTTGGTTCATTCATGCTCCTTAAATCTTTCAGAAGCTGAAGGTTGTGAGTTCAACCACAGTCTCTGTTTCTTATCATCTAATCCAGTTTGGCACACTTTTTTCACCATGCTCTCTTTCTCTTTCTCATTATGAACTTACAGTCTGATTAACAGAAACACACATGTATTAGACAATGTCTGACGCTTTATTAGGCACACGTGTTTTCGCTCTACACAAACAAGCAATTTATCTACAACTTGTTTCTCCCATCGACAGTGAGTAACTGCAAATCCGCACGTGGCAACAATCCCACTGTAATTTCTCCCAGAATTCCAAATTCTAATGTTTGCATTAGTGGAGGACGTATTAAAGTATTTTATGTATGTGCCACATTTCATCGTGATTTTTCAGGGTAGCGCTCTACAAACGTATCTTGCTGGATGAGGAGATAATAGCAATATTTTTCATTTTAGTCTTAATAGTTTGAGGAACCAGAACTGTTTAGTTCGATTTAGGAAAACATTATGGGATGCGTAAAATACATCATCTGCTTCAAGGCAAATATTGAATCAAAAAAGCTAGAGAAAGGTGTGTCTTTAATGGTTAATCAAAAATTTAAGCAAAACATCCTCAAAGACAGAGACTGTTGTTTGATGCGACATTGTGACATTTGATGATATTTTTGCTTCAGGTGTGCAAATTTTCAGGTTTAATCAGTTTTTCTTCTCTTGAGTTATTTACAACATAATATCTCCTAAGATTTTCTGCAAAGTAACTGCTCACGGTGGCTGTCTGGTATCAGAGGGACTTTCAGTTTAAAGTGCTTTTGGAAATACACCATCATAGTTTGGTGATCTTGTTATGTTTTATTATGTAATCACAAATTGTGTTTAAATGTCACACGAGTACATTTAGTTTGGTTGTTTTTCCTCTTCTTTCCTTCTGCTCATTACTTTCTGATCTTACTCGATCTCAACACATTTCCAAGTGTTATTGCTGGTTTTTATAAGAACACAGTATATGGCTACAAGCTTACTATATTTTCTGAAATGGCTCATTTATGATTGTTATTACAGCGAGTGAGATTGTAACACAATATCTGTGGAACAGACTAGTGTATGTTTTCATCCACAGAGAATAAATTCATGGGTGTCAAACAAATACATACTGCAAAACAGCTTGTTGGTGATGGATGATAATAGCGAGACCATCTCACCAGCATCCCTCACCTGTGTCGAATTTTTCAGCAGTGCCCCATGACGGTTTATCAGAAAGACGTGTTCAGGTCACAGAGCGCCCAGAAGGTCCCCCTTTCTCTCTCAACCTGCAAACCATTACATGCCTATCATGGATCACTGCTTAAAGAACTGTCACGGCCGGACCTGCCTCTCCAGTTTTGTGTGGGATGTGCAGGATGTGATTGTAACACCCTTTGATGTCTATATGGAACAACATATATGAATATATTTTACAGTTTTTGAATTAAAATAGTTTTAGTGAGCCTGATGATCAGTTTTATACAGACTCGTGATTCTTTAAGGATGGACATTTTATTATGATGATCTCCCAGTTTCTGGCAACACCAGCAGAGTGGGTTTTGTGGTTTGGGAGGAAATGTCTCAACTACTGGATGGATTACCAAAGAACTATAGTTAAATGTTCATGTCCCCAAAATTTTATTTCGCCTTGTGGTTTGTGATCAAATACCTGATAAGCTAATGTAATCTCATGTGCTCAGTAGCAAGTTTTAACACATTTATGGGGTGCAGGCACAAAAAGAGACTAGCAGTGATGTAAGGGGCAGTAATTTATTTTTATTCTTTCCCTTTTCCTCCCATCAGCCTGCTAAAATTTCTTTCTTTCTGATGTGGCTACAGTGGGGCAAAAAAAGTATTTAGTCAGCCACCGATTGTGCAAGTTCCCCCACTTAAAATGATGACAGAGGTCAGTAATTTGCACCAGAGGTACACTTCAACTGTGAGAGACAGAATGTGAAAAAAAAAATCCATGAATCCACATGGTAGGATTTGTAAAGAATTTATTCGTAAATCAGGGTGGAAAATAAGTATTTGGTCACCTCAAACAAGGAAAATCTCTGGCTCTCACAGACCTGTAACGTTTTCTGTAAGAAGCTTTTCTGTCTCCCACTCGTTACCTGTATGAATGGCACCTGTTTGAACTCATCATCTGTATAAAAGACACCTGTCCACAGCCTCAAACAGTCAGACTCCAAACTCCGCCATGGCCAAGACCAAAGAGCTTTCGAAGGACACCAGGAAAAGTATTGTAGACCTGCACCAGACTGGGAAGAGTGAATCTACAATAGGCAAGCAGCTTGGTGTGAAAAAATCAACTGTGGGAGCAATCATCAGAAAATGGAAGACATACAAGACCACTGATAATCTCCCTCGATCTGGGGCTCCACGCAAGATCTCATCCCGTGGGGTCAAAATGATCATGAGAACGGTGAGCAAAGATCCCAGAACCACACGGGGGGACCTGGTGAATGACCTGCAGAGAGCTGGGACCAAAGTAACAAAGGTCACCATCAGTAACACACTACAACGGCAGGGAATCAAATCCCGCAGTGCCAGACGTGTTCCGCTGCTGAAGCCAGTGCATGTCCAGGCCCGTCTGAAGTTTGCCAGAGAGCACATGGATGATACAGCAGAGGATTGGGAGAATGTCATGTGGTCAGATGAAACCAAAGTAGAACTTTTTGGTATAAACTCAACTCGTCGTGTTTGGAGGAAGAAGAATACTGAGTTGCATCCCAAGAACACCATACCTACTGTGAAGCATGGGGGTGGAAACATCATGCTATGGGGCTGTTTTTCTGCCAAGGGGACAGGACGACTGATCCGTGTTAAGGACAGAATGAATGGGGCCATGTATCGTGAGATTTTGAGCCAAAACCTCCTTCCATCAGTGAGAACTTTGAAGATGAAACGAGGCTGGGTCTTCCAACATGATAATGATCCAAAACACACCGCCCGGGCAACAAAGGAGTGGCTCCGTAAGAAGCATTTGAAAGTCCTGGAGTGGCCTAGCCAGTCTCCAGACCTCAACCCCATAGAAAATCTGTGGCGGGAGTTGAAAGTCCGTGTTGCTCGGCGACAGCCCCAAAACATCACTGCTCTCGAGAAGATCTGCATGGAGGAATGGGCCAAAATACCAGCTACTGTGTGTGCAAACCTGGTAAAGACCTATAGTAAACGTTTGACCTCTGTTATTGCCAACAAAGGTTATGTTACAAAGTATTGAGTTGTATTTTTGTTATTGACCAAATACTTATTTTCCACCCTGATTTACGAATAAATTCTTTACAAATCCTACCATGTGGATTCATGGATTATTTTTTCACATTCTGTCTCTCACAGTTGAAGTGTACCTCTGGTGCAAATTACTGACCTCTGTCATCATTTTAAGTGGGGGAACTTGCACAATCGGTGGCTGACTAAATACTTTTTTGCCCCACTGTACTTATTGTATCAATATAAATGACATTGACAATGTCATTTATATGACAATGAACGGATTTTTAATTTCTATCTCTGTTTGTAAAATATTGGCATGCTTGAGATGGGGCCCAGTTATGCAAGCCTAGAGACTGGTCAGCGATCCCCTGTTACCCACCAGTTACCAGGGAAAAATGTGTATTCCCACAGCATTTGATTAACTCGAATTGCAGAGTAGTTGCTAGCTGTTGCTAAGTGAAATTGGTGCCACGGGGACATGGAAGATGATAAGTTGTCTACAAAAGCTCAACAATTAATTGTTAAGCAGTAGTGAAACCATGAACTGTGTGACCAGAAATGGAGACTTTGCACTTTCAAAGTAAAAGTTGCACCTTTTGAAACATGCTGGTTTCAAAGGTAAGGCGAAGCTTTTATTTTGATGGTGTCATGCAAGGATGAGGACAGTGAAAACACATGGGTGAGAACAACAGTGGATGGTGGATAATAAACAATACAACACAACAGAGAGCTAAAAGAAGCTGAAGCTTTTAATACAGACGCACACCCTAACAGGCTAACAGGAAATTAGACACAGCTGGGGAACTAAACACACCTAAGCTAAATCAGAATAACAAGACAAGGGAAGTAAAATTAAACACAATGCATAGGCAACAAATGGTACCAAAATAAAACAGGAAGTGATGTGGAATAACCAACTGTGAAACACAGCTAAACTAAACATAGTAGAAATGAGAGAGAAGGAAAAAAAACTAGCAACCCGCCAGCAGCCACACTGTGTGACCGAGGATTTCCAACACCCACTAGGATGATGGTAAGACAAACATTATACTTGTTCAATATTAGGATGTTTTCTTTGTCATTGCAAACATGTAAGCTGACATTTTCAATTCAATTCAGTTTTGTTTATGTAGCACCAAATCACAACAGCAGTCACCTCAAGTTGCTTTATATCGTAAGGCAGTGGTACCCAGCCTTTTTTGCGCCACGGACCGTTTTAATGTCAGACAATATTTTCACGGAACAGCCTTTAAGGTTTAAATATAACAAAAACAACATAAATACAACAAAATAAAATGATACGACCAAGACAAAAACTGTGGTATTTTGTAAATATAATAATGAACGTGAATTCACTGTGTAATTGTGTAACTTTATTAGCAGTGTCCTCCTGAAATGTGGCAACAACATTCTCCTCTCTGCCCCTTAATGCTCTTTGGTCGCTATAGTAACACGTAAATATTTCTTTCAAAATAAGACACACAACTACAACACGTGAATAGACCCAGGGAAACAGAGTTAACGATAAAATGCTTGAAAACCATAAATTTCACACCTGAGCCTCAACTCTCGCGGCCCGGTACCAAACGACTCACGGACCAGTACCGGTCCGTGGCCCGGGGGTTGGAAACCACTATCATAAGGTAAAGACTCTATAATAATTCCAGACCAGAAAGACCTCCAGATAAGGGGGCATCCAGTCTGAGCTATTTTAATTACAAGGAGGATTTAAGTGGTAGCAATTATTTAAAAAAAAAATCGATTTAGAAATCTTGGGCTGGGGTTCAAACATATCATAGACAAAACTGGAAATTAATTATTGATCATGGTAGCAGTAGCACTATATACATTCACTTAATAGATTAATTTCTCCTTGTAATCACCTCACCTTATGAAAAGACCTGCTGCTTTGTTTTGAATTTACAGTTCCATGTAAGAAGCCTCAATATGGGCAAAGCAAAATAAACTGAACTGGAATTAAATTGCCTTGTGTTGCCAAATGTGCTGCAAAATCCAGCATAGCTCTACTGTGTGCCTACAATACCACAAAGTATCAAGTAATTGAGACAAAAAAGAAATCAAAGCAGAATATAAGAGAATTTCAAATACAGTTTAACATTAATATTAATGTAAGTGTTATCATAAGATAAACACAGCTCCTTCAAAAACTTGCGCTGGCAGAACAACAACAATTAAATCTTATTCATAGTTGGTAAAAATTCTTGAACAGCTAAGTGGTTATAGAAATCCATTTAAAAGGTTTAGTTATGTGAATGCCTGTGGCTAAAGATGGAGAGAGGCCATGTTTTTCTTTCCTGCAAAACCTCCTGTTTGTATTTAAGCTCTCGACCATAGCCGGGTGTGAAGAGAAAAGCACAGCATCAAGCGCATCTACCAGGAACAAACCCAAAGCCTCCCTGCTGGGGGAGGCGAGAGTGAACAACAATACCACCTTTTTCTCTTTCCAGAGCACCACAGACAATTTGGCTCTATGTCCATTTGGCTTCTGCCCTGACTATCCAACCATTGCGGAGTACAGAATCTCCTTTTAAGAAGTGTATTGTGGTTCACATAATGGTTCAAATACAGAGGCACTTGAGAATGAATTCAGCATTCGGGATATTTGTAGGGGGCTTTGGCCAACCAGGTGTGATGTAACCGGGAACTAAATAAATACGTTTGGTAGAATTCAATTTTCCGCTGAGAAAGGATCAGAAAAGATCAATATCCCTGTGAATATTTGCAAAGGTATGCACGAAAGTCCAAATAAAAAACCTTGATCGTGACAAATAGCAAACTATTTTAATCGCTTTTGAATGCAGTCGGCAGTTGTCCACCTATTGCTCCATAAGCACCCACACATATAAACAAATCCACCCAAGCACGAGTGTTCATACCAAAAACATCCAAGCCTTCTCAAAAGTGGCGATAATAGGTTACAGGCAGAAGAAATGAACATTAAAAGGACGTTTACTGAAGAAGAATAAAGCACGACTATCGCATGTTTTTCAAACAGGACATTCTGTTCTGAAAGGCTGAAGTTAAATGCAAAACATTTAACTACTTTTCCTTGTTAATAGTAAAAGCCTTGATTCAAGTTTTGCAAAGCTTTATTTGACACTTTAATGGAAACATCCAGGTTGGCTACCTCTCCCATCCCTTCAGCACTGGTGACTCTGGTCCTCCCGAGACGCTATTTCTGCTGAGAAATAAATAAATCGGATCATTAATGACTAACACTTTGTTTCACTTGGTGGATTTCATTATGCTAACTTATTTTTTCCTGTACCCATTTCAAACAATGGCTCCTTTTCCCCCCCCATTTCCTGAACTGCGCTTTTAGGAGATGAGGACAGAGAAGCCTTCTGGAGGAGCTTCAAGGGATGAAACACAAGTGTACTCCACAGTGAAGTCTTTCATCAAGCAGTGTGATGTATAAATGCTAGATTTCTACACGTGGCACAGTTTGACATCACTTAAGACTGATGCTATGGAACCAAGGATTTCTCTTATGTCAGCTAGCCTCCTTCTCCTTGTGTTCTCACTTTATCTCCCACACACATTGAGGGATGATGTAATCAAAAGAGCAGTTTGCCTGCCAAATTGGTGAAATTAATTCATTAACTGAATTTGAAATGAAATGTTCGCAAGCTTACATACTACTGTAAGGTGAGGTACTGATTCGATCTGTGTGTTTAACTAATCGATACACAGTGTAAACATGGCTAGTGTTCTTGCTAGTGAACTAGCCTTAATATAAACAGAATACTAAGGCTCTGTCTCACAGAGCCATGTGAGTTTTTGCTCTTTTCCCTGTTTGAAAAGTGTAGTGGTTTACACGTTTGCCGATCAAGCGATAGATCCCACAGCTTCATCCCACAAAAGTTTAAACATGTGGAGCTACATGTTGTGGTGCCAGGAGCAGCCAGAAGTAGCTTTATGTGCGCTCTATATAACTTTTAGCAATTTAATGTGTGTGTGTGTGTGTGTGTGTGTGTGTGTGTGTGTGTGTGTGTGTGTGTGTGTGTGTGTGTGTGTGTGTGTGTGTGATCACAGCAGAAAGTGTGTGACACAATCTGTTTTCTCTTTGTTTCTCAAGGCTCAATCACTTAATGACTGCTCACAGGAGCAAAACAGCTACTCATTCTATTCCCTTAAGAAAAGGCTAAAATAGGTATGGTGGTATTCCACAGCTTGAGCTGAGCTAGATGTGAAACTTTAATGCATGCCATTCACTCTGGAAAGAACTGATTGCACCATTTCCAAGAAATGAATATTTAATCATGATGAGACTTGGTCTAATTAACATAGCTATAAAGACCATCATCATTAAATTAAACACATAATGAGACGTCTTAATAAATAGGTTGATCAGTTTTTAGCATAATGCAGAAATATACCCTTTGAATCAATCGCTGGATGTGCAGGCATGTTTTCAGTTGCTATGAAAATCTTTTAGCATGCTTTGGCTGCTCTCCGTGTCTCACCTGAATGTGACCACTTTTATTAAAGTCACTTAAATTAAGTTTTTGAGATCCTATTTGAGCTCTTTTATATTCTAATTTGGACCATAGCATCCTCTGGGGAGACTTGTTATAAGTAGAAGTTGTTTATGGTGCAATAAAGCGTGTGAATGTCATCATCGCCTGTCCACACCAAGGTAAAACACCTTACATTACGGAGGCTGTAATGCCTAAAGTGATTCAACAAAAAGACTGCTCAGTGACGTCAAGGTCAGACGTGGCGTTCATACCGAAGGGCTGACCAGTAACACTGCAAATGGTGTCATTTCTGCAGGCTTAAAAACAAGCTGCTCCTTAGTTTTCAAGAGCAGACAAGTAATAATTTAATAAGAAATAACAAGGACTGTAGATAAACAGTTTCAGCATAGAATATAAATCACGAGTTACATAAAATGAAAACTGACAATTAAACAAAGATCGTCTCACCCGCGAGGTTGTAAACACATTCTTTAGTTAGATGGCCTTGCAGAATGCAACCATAATGGGAAAATATATATATTTAAGGTAACAGGAAGTTGGCCCTCTGCAATAAAAACACTTCTAATCAGCAGTCAATCAAATGTCCTTAAAATCCTGACAACTGGGGCCCTCGCGGGTCGTAGTGAAAGGAAAATAAAAAGTCATCAAAGTTGCCCCAACACCTTTCGGTCCTGAGCAGTGATTCATTTTATCTGTCTCGTTATTTGACCTGGATTATGTTCTGACTGCAGGCACATATCCGAGCTCATCAGCACCCAGAGATCTGAAAAGGTACAAGGACTCAGGAACAAACAGCTCTGTGCATAATATATCTAAGGCAACTCTGGTTCTGTTTCCCAGGAGGGCACGAGACACATCTCACGGAGCATTTAGAGTAACTATTAACGAGTTCTGTTTTGCTCATTATTTCAGTTCACATTGAGCAGCTTTTGTGTTTCCCTGTTTGTTTCTGTATGTTTTCTATTAGATTATGGATCTAGAAGATGGAGACTGCTTATGCACGTCCTCTAATAGTTCCATATGCACACACTAAAAAGGTTTCTTTGCTGTTATATATCTGCATTGTTTTTATAGGTCATTTGTGAAAATGTCACCATTGTAAAGATGGAAATAATGTTGCATAATAATCTTTTTGTGTCATTGTGAAGTCATATAATGTTCCATTGAACAATAATGTTATATAGAGCTCAAACAAAGAAGGTACTTATGTCTCCTGATGACTAATCTATTCCTTTTAAAATTCGGACGTTTCGTCATAATTTTTGCGACCCTTTATCGTTAATCATTTAATTAGAGCAGATTTGGTTGAAGTCTTTGGATTCTTGAGATTTTAAGATATATCCATGCAGTGCGAGCTCTGGCATCATTGTCACATTGTTGTATTGAGAACATAAACGCTTTCATATGCCATTTTACTTAATGTATTACTCAATATGGGCGCTAACATTAAGGTAAAAGTCAAATGCTTCAAGTAATTTACATGGAAAATTACTTAAAGTCAACATGTTGGGCATTAATATAAATAAATATAATTTTTTTGAATGAAGCAGCATAAGGGTTAATACTGGAAGTCACATGGTTTCAGTTTGTTGAGCTAAGCTTGATCTAGAATCACCTGCAAAACTATCCCTGAAAGAAAGGACAGCCTCTCAAAGATGCTTGCTGAAAGTGTCCCTTTGAACGGCTGCCAGTCCAAGCAAATATTTTCAAAGTCAAACACATCTATAATGAATATGTCTCCTCAGAATGTACAGATTGGATTTTATGTTTAAATTACAAGTCTATTGAGCAAAGGGAAAAAGCTGGTGCTTTTCTCAAGAGAGCTGTAAACATCACTTCAGAAGGATGGCTCATAACTTCAGGGAATCCCTGTCCTTGAGTATGTTGACATCTGAAGGATTTATTCAGTGAATACGCGGCTCTAAACATCCATCTCTAAATGTGACACGCGGGTATAAAAATGTAAATATCCCTCTCCAGGGAGGTCTGTGCCACTGCAAACTGAGTGGTGTTATTAAAAGGTCAGCGTTTGGCTTCGGCAACAGAAAACGATAGTTTAGTATGGTCGCAGACATGCTCGAAGCGGTTGGCTTGTACTGTGCCGGAGCACGGTTTCCCCCCCCACCCCTCCCCCTTTCCTCCCTGGCGTGTGCACACATCGTGCTTAACATTCTGTGCTGCGAGAGCGCTTCGGCCTGCTCCTCACATTTTGTGCCACTGCTCTTTTTCTTTTTGCTCACAATCTGACTTTTCAGTGTTTCTATTGTATGATTCGGTTTGCCTTATTTGGCTTTTTTCACGATGCCTGTCTCGTGCCACAGTTTCGCCAGACTGTGATCAAGCCTGCCCGCTTGAAAAAGGAGGACATGTGCTCGAACACATCCTATAATAGCACAGTACAAGTCACCTAAAACACCCTGTCCAGAGAACATTCCAGTGCAGTGGACTGGAAAACACATTTCAAAAGGAGCAGATACTGAGGTTCAGTTTAAGGCACCCGTTCTCTTTATTTTCTTACTTCCATGTCCAGGCACGCTTCTCAGGCCAGTAGCTGAGTCGTGTTTACTACCTGCCATCGCGATCCATCCTGAACTTTATTAAAACGAGCCTGACATCAACTGTGTAGACTAAAAAACAAGTTTGCTAAACTCTGTCGGTTGGAACGGGACTCTGCAGACAAGCTAGTCGCCGTGTGAGGCTGTGCACAGATAAAAGTCTGCAAACATTTGCTCATTAAAACTAAAGACAATGTGCACACAGACACACACACACATACACACAAGTCAAACCTCAACAGAAAGGTAAAGGTAGCTTAGTAGAATTTACTTTGTGAAGTTCACCTCCAAACTCCGTATTACAGTCCTGGATAAAAAAAGAACAACAGGCTATGACCCCCCTGTGCCCTCTGTTTGTGATGCTCACAGAACCTCTTGCTTTTAATTTTTGCACCCAAGTTAACAAGCCAAAGCAGTCAGACAGCCAGCATGAGCTACGTGCCTTAGGTGGATTCAATCGTGGCTGCAGGGCGAGTCATCTACAGAATTGGAGTGACGTGCGCGGGCAAAACCTTTTTCTTTTCTTGTTTTTTATGCCCTCTTGCTCTTTGGCAGTAGTTCACTGAGTCAGCATGAAACCATAACTGCATGAATGACTGGCTCTCTGGGCTACTTTTCCAGGAAATTTCCAATTTGTACCAAAATAGTGAAGCAAATTATCAGTATTTTCATCCCTGAACAGTAACTGGCAGTGCGAAATGCATGAGCTCAGAGTCTAGGCAGGTTTTCTGGTGCACCGAAGCTTAAATGTGATGGTGATACAATTCATGGCACATTCTCGTTATCAGCGATTATCACAAACAGCCCCGGTGCTGGAGTTAAACTGACAAAAGTCCCAGCGCCTTCTGCACAGGGGCATTAGAACATCTGCTCATGACAGTGACGGAGATGGTTACACTGTTTAAGAGTTTGCACCGGTGTCTATTGTTCACTATTTCACCATTTCATCACAAATCATAGTTTGAAACATAAACTTTCAAACTAGACATCTCAATAGCTTTTTAGTGACTAGAACATTTATCAAGGACACACACATACACACACACACGCCCACACACAAGCACGCCGTGTATGGTCCATTTGGCATATGCCTCTTTCCTGTGTGGGGAAAATAAAGTTGAAGGGGAGTTAGCCAGCTGAGAGCTGGCTAACTGTGCAGAGAAGAAGAAGGCTGAGTAGCACGACCATATACCACAGCACAGCCCACAGCACTAAAGCACAGAAAGAGGCAGTAGCCATCTACATACTCCATCTGCGGAGGAGACAAATGAACTGCAGTTTTATAGCTTATCCTGCTGAGTTGGAACATAAGAATGTGCTGGAGGTTTTTAGAGAACCAATTGGTAGGAAAAATGGTGAAGGAAATGCTGACTTGTGGGGAACTTTAAAAAAAACACACAAAAAAACAACTTTGCTGAACAAAATGGATTCGGTTAGTTGTTTAAAAGACAATGATCCTGTAATAAAGTCATAGATTAAAAAATAAGTGGCGTACACTGAAGCACATTTTAGTCTTTATTGTGCTGATATGACAGATGGGTCCAGAGCATATGACTTTGATGACATGAAGGTAGCTGTTTTTAAGCAAATCCTTCTTGTGTGTGTCTTCCTTATTTTCTTATTTGCATACTGCCGTCCTGTGCTTTAGTGGCATCAGCAACATTTCTCTATCATGTTGCCAAATGAACCCGCTAGGTCCTTAAGAATAACAAAGATGAAATACGGGCATCTTTTCATTTTCACTGGTTACCTGTTCGGCACCGATTTCAAGATGATAGCGCTTGCATTTAAAATATGATTACATGGCCCTAAACTATATTTTTAATTCTCTTTGAGCCAGCGTGCAGCCTCAGATCCTCAGGGTGCTTTAAACTAAAGGTGTTGAAAGGCTTTGAAACAAGCTGCCCAAGTAGCATCGAGTCACAGAATTAGTGTATGTTTAAAAACATCATCCACCCACATACATGTGTATTTCATTATTAACCTGATGAGACCCTCCTTTGAACCGTGCATTCATGGTTTTATTGCATCTGGTATTACCTACATCATTACTATGCTTGTTAGTACCACCACACCCCATGCTATTACAGGTATTTGAGTGTGCCGCATTCAGTTCTATTTTTAGGACTCTCCTTCAGTCACAGTCCCTTTAGGACCAAGGCAATGAAACTACAAAGAGCTTCAAAAATTTCAAGTGGTAGTGATGTAGTTACTATCACAGGAATGCTTTTTATCCCACAGCTTTTTTCCACACTTTTTTTAACAGCTTCAACTTAAAGATGTAGACTGATCTACTTGTGTTTTCCAGTGCACACCACCAATTTTTCTGTCAAGGAATGCAAGTAAATGACTGTAATTTGGCATCTTATTACAACGGCGTTGCTGTTTTTTTCAGATTTTTTGTAAAACAAACGAAATCATGGATAACAACAAGAATTAGCATTACAAATATGATTTCATACTGGTGGATTAACCATTACCGTTATTATTACTACTATAGTGAAAACACCTTGTATTGTACTCCACAAATAGGCAAGGCAAGTAGGTTTATATAGCACCTTTCAAACATCACATTGATTCAGAGTGCTTTACAAGATAAAATATAATGAAATAAAAGATAAAGTAGATTTTAAAGCTGTAGTTTCTTACTCTGCAGATTTAAACTAATATATTACTGTGTATTTTTTTGTTTGATTTAACTAGTATTATCTAAGTAATTAAAACATCTCTAGTGATAATTTTAAAGTGATATGAACATTAATGAGTCAATAATCACAATACAATAATATAATATACATGATTACAAAAGTGTCACAGTACTCTTACGTTTGATACTTTCACTATATTTCATAAGTAGGATTATGACTTTTAGTTAAATTAAGGATCCAAATGCTCATTTATCCACTTCACAAACTAGTTTTTCAATACAATACAAATTTTTTTAATACATCTACTGCAGGGGTGTCCAACTCCAGGCCTCGAGGGCCGGTGTCCTGCAGGTTTTAGATATCACCCTGTGTCAACACACCTGAGTCAAACGATTAGTTCATTACCAGGCCTCTGGAGAATTTAGAGACATGTTGAGGAGGTCATTTACCCATTTAAATCAGCTGTGCTTGATCAAGGACACATCTAAAACCTGCAGGACACCAGCCCTTGACGCCTGGAGTTGGACACCCCTGATCTGCTGTATACCCGAGCCAGTCACTCAATCTAAGCATTGCACCCTGTGTTTTCTATACCAATTTTCTACTACATTATTTTCTGATCAGATATTGTGATTTCCTGCAGACACCCGCTGCCTTATTTTTGGTCAACCCTGTGCCACTCCATTTAGAAAATCCTGGAAACACCCTTGTGGTTAGTGCCTGCAGAAACAAAGTGCAGCCCAGAGAATATAGTGCATAGTGTGTGGTATGACGCTCTGTTGACTTGTAGCTTTGCATGAGCAGTGGTTTAGTCAGCCTAAATGAAAACATCTGTGTGGGCGCATATAAGTCATTTAAAAAAAAGTGATATTCAACCCAAGAATTAATCTTTTCAGCAAGAAACACTCTGTCCCCACCGACTTGAACGTAGGCTGTAGTTTCCTTATCAATTCGAATAAAGTAATACCTCTATGGAACAACACACAAGCAGTTTTTCACAATATACTACAATACATCCATCAGTGCACAGGCCTGCTACACTCACAGGGACACACATCCTGCTTGGGTTCGCTGCTACATACATAAGACTAAATGATTTGGATTAAATGAACAAATATTAAATATTTGTCATTATTAATTTGCATAAAGAGTCAAAATCTTTGTCAAATTTTGTCAATATACGCACTTACTAGTTAGTAAAAATTCAGGTTTTAACTGGACTTTTCCAGAGATGAAAAGCCACTACCTTTAATAGATAAAAAGTATTGTTTCACTTTATTTTATTTTATTTTTATTTAACCTTTATTTAACCAGGAATGTCTCGTTGAGATCAAAGACCTCTTTTTCAAGGGAGTCCTGGCCAAGAGGCAGCACATTTCAAGACAAATACATACGAACAAACAAAGTTAAAATTTAGTTTTAAAAACATTTAAAGACAACAATTCAGTTAGTTTCCAGTCTTTCTGTAACATGTTCCATGAAAAAGGCGCAGAGTGGACAAAGGCTTTCTTACCCAGCTCTGTGCGGACAAGGGGAACAGACAACAGCAGCTGATCATTTGAGCGCAAGGAGTAAGAACCACTATTTGTCCTTGTGACCAAAGTACAAATATAAGGAGGCAGCAATCCAAGCAAAGCTTTGTAAATAAAAGTGTACCAATGCCCCTGTCTTCTAATGGCCAAAGAAGGCCATTTTACTCTTAAGTACAAATCACAGTGATGGGTCAGGTATTTACAATTGGTAATAAACCTCAAGGAAGCATGATACATCGTGTCCAACATTAGAAGACATGAAGAAGAAGCGTTCATATACAGAATGTCACCATAATCTATCACAGATAAAAAGGTTGCAGTGACAAGACGTTTTTTTACTGCAAAAGAAAAGCACTGTTTATTACGGAAGAAAAAACGAAGTTTAAGTCTCAGTTTCTTTACTAGTCTCTCTATATGTGGTTTAAAGGTGAAGGAGTCATCAATCCAGACACCAAGGTATTTATATTCATGAACTATCTCTATGACATTTCCTTCAAGGGTGGACACCACTGGAATAGGCTCCGGGACCTTCTTTGACTTGGAAAACAACATTAGCTTAGTCTTGTCAGCATTGAGAACTAATTTTAGCTGAATAAGTGAATGCTGGAAAGCAACAAAGGCTTTCTGTAAAGTTTCAATGGCCTGAGCAAGAGATGATCCATAACAGTAAATAACTGTGTCGTCAGCATAAAAATGCAAATTTGTGTCTGAGACATTTTGACCCAAGTCATTGATATATAAAAGGAACAGAAGGGGACCCAAAACTGAGCCCTGTGGCACCCCCTTGTGGACAGCAACAAATTTAGAACAAAGACCTTCAAGTTTAATGCACTGGGTTCTATTTTTCAGATAATTTGAGAACCACGCTAATGCATGTTCTGACAATCCAAGGCTGAGCAGTCTGTTTTTTAGGACTGCATGATCAACAGTGTCAAAAGCTTTTGAGAGGTCAATAAAGAGTGACGCACAGTACAATTTCTTATCAAGTGCCACAATAATATCATTTATCACTTTCATAGTGGCAGTGTTAGTACTGTGTTTTTTCCTGAAGCCTGACTGAAATTTGGAGACAATATCATTAGAGTACAAAAACTCTTTCAACTGGTCACAAACTAGAGATTCCAGGATTTTGGATAAAACACACAAATTTGATATTGGCCTATAATTAGTCAACACCGATGGATCACCTCCTTTCAATAAAGGCAAAACGAAAGCTGATTTCCAAACCGCTGGAATTTCTTTGGTTTTAATTGAAAAATTAAATAGAATTGAGAGTGGTTCTGCAATAAAATCAGCTGCCAACTTCAAAAAATAAGGTTCCATCAAGTCTGGACCAGGAGGTTTTCTGTGATCCAAAGCCTTTAAAGCTTTATGCACTTCATAAACACTAAAAGGTACAAAGTTAAAACAGTCTCCAGAAAACATAGAGAGTTCTGGGCAAGTATTTGTTAAAAAAGTTTCTGCAGAAGCAAACAAGGAACCCACTGATAGAAAGTGTTCATTAAAACAATTCAAAATTTCAGTTTTATCATTAATTGAGACTGAATCTTTTACAACAGATTTAGGAAAGGTTTGAGTCATTTTATTGGCGGAAAAAGACTTGATTACTTTCCAAAATTTCTGTGGATCATTGAGGTTCTCAGTGGTGACAGACAAAAAGTATTCAGATTTGGCCTTTTTAATAAGAGAAGTACATTTATTTCTAAGCTGTTTGAAAACAGACCAATCAGTGGAAGTATCTGTTTGTCTCGCCTTGTCCCATGCTCTATTACGCTTGTGTATGCTATCTGCGAGTGTCTGCGAAAACCAAGGATTTTCTCGACCTTTAATTCTAACTTTCCGTAAGGGGGCATGTTTATTAACAATTCCCATAAAACTTTCCTTAAAATATGTCCAAGCTAGCTCTACATCTGGTAATAGTCCGATTTTTTCCCAATTAACTAATGACAAATCATGATGAAAAGCCTGTTCATTAAATTGTTTAAGATTCCTTTTGCACACTATGCGTGGCTTACATTTTGGAATTTTAGCATTTCTGCAAACAGCAACAACACAGTGATCACTTAGGTCATTACAGAAAACACCAAGTGAAGAGAATTTATGAGGTACATTTGTTAAAACCAAATCAATTAATGTAGACTTTTCAGGGCATTTAAGATTTGGCCTGGTAGGAAGATAGACTAGCTGGGTAAGATTAATTGAATCGCAGAATTCTTTAAATTCACCAGAAGTTGCATTTAGCCAGTCCCAGTTCAAGTCTCCAGCCATTAGTAGTTCGGTATAATTTAGTTTAGCCAAAAGGTGCTTTAATGAAGATAATGCCTCTTTTGAAGCAGATGGGGGCCTGTAACACCCAGCAATGGTTATCGAAAAAGTATTAGCAATATCTACATTCAAGGCCAAAAACTCCATTTGTTTGCATATCGATTGGGACAGAACAATCGAAGCATTAAATCTTGATTTGACATAAATAGCTACACCGCCTCCTTTTTTGGCCTATCAGTGCGATATACATTGTACCCATATATGTTAATGTCTTCATTAGTAATAGATTTAGTTAACCAAGTTTCAGAAATTATAACAACATCTGCATCTGTAGATTTAACCCAAATTTTGACCATGACCACTTTAGACTCTGTCTTCTCTAAACAAATGCTCCTAATCAGTTGTGTATAACTCAGAAGTGTTCAGAATGCACGTTAAGGCTCATTAGTCATGTTTTTCATTTTCTGCCATCTGTTTGATTTATTTTGATCAAGCAAATGGTCCTAACCCTAAGAAAGAAGTTTGTTGAGTTTAATTATCATTTCCTTGGTTTTTATCACGGTCTGACTGGGGGAGACCGTATGTGTTGCAGAGGAGGACTCAAACGCAGACCAAAACGTGGTGTGGATTAACAAAACAAGCCGTTTATTGAGGTTAGCAACGAGGGTACAAAATAATAGGGCATCGGTGAAAACTAAACAATAACCTAAACTGGGTGAACTAATAACAAAACATGAAAAACCTTAACCATAGTGAACTGACATGGGTACCTGGAGATGAGACATGGATGAGCAGACGACCTGACAATGGCATGCAGAAAACAAAGGGCTTAAATACATACATGAGGTGATCAGGGGAGGTGGAGACACATGGGGGAAACAGCTGACAGACATAAACCTAATGACAGGACCAGGAGAGGAAAGCTAAATACAATAAACAAAGAACACATGACATTGTCAGAATAAAACAGGAAATACTAAAACTAAAACATGACAACACAACTTAACAGACCTAATATGTGATGAATAAATACAAAACCCCAAAACATAGAAAACCCAGGAACAATAACTGCCTAAACTAAAGGCAGATAGGAAATAACACAAACTAAATCACATAACAAAATGAGACAAATACAAACATGAACTCAGAGCGCTGGGTCAGAGACCCAGCCTGTGACAGTTTTGCTACGAAAAAGAGAAAATCACAAAGGAATACCTTTTTTTTCTGGATCAAATGCGGAGAATATCAGAACGCTGTGATTGAACTTTATGAGACAGGCCTGAAGTCATCTGTGTAATGTTGTGTTTGTGTGTGCTACCGTGTGTCCAGGGCTTCAGCTGGCACGATAACACAGGCTGAGCGTTGCGAGTAAATCTTTGTAGAGGTGCTTGGCTCACCTTCTTGGTGCAAACTGCGCGCCTGCAGAGCATAGATTAGAGCTGAATTATCTGAAGAGAGAGCCTGTGCTGCAGCCTCTCCTTCCTTAATCTCTGCTTTCATCTGAGGCTTGTTATTGCTGTTTTCCTCCGACTGAAGGAACTACTTCGGGATGCTGTGTCTCTCCGAACACCTTGGATATGGATAGCACGCTAACTTTCTTGCACACTTTTGAATTACAACAGCAATAACAACTGCTTTACAGACCTGCTCCTCCAGCATAATAAGGTGTTTCCTGTAGATTCCATAAATTCTGGGTTATAGGGTGGATTTTTGGGGATCAGGGAGGGTGATCTCACAGCCAACTCATTGCATATTTACGCTTGGCCAGGGAACCCTTGGCATCACATTTTAAGCCACTGGGTATCCCCCTTAAGGTTTTTGGTGTGGAAGTAGGGCTGTACGATGTGACCAAAATCTCATATCCCGATATAAGACATCTATCGTCCGATAACGATATAAATCACAAAAATGTAACTTTTTTTTTTTGTAAATTCTGTGAATCTCGGGCAGCTCGACTTGGTGAAGTGTTTCCAGCTGCGCGTCGTGTACCTGGAGTCGAGTGTTTTAACCGATGCATGAAACTATACATTTTTAGACATAAGTTGTAACGGCCGCCGTTTTCTTTGTGACTATTTATTACACAGCGTGCTGCGGGGAAAAGCCTGTTCTAACGTTTGAGTCTAAGGTTTATTTTTTAGCACCTGGCGGCTCTTTTTTGCTTCTCATCCGAAAAAACTCTGCATCTTTCACGTGATTCAGTTTATTTTGAAAAAATCTCAACAGGATCTTGAGCTTTATTGTGAAAGGTTTATGTGGAACATAAACAAGCGGAGACGTGACGTGATGGTTTCACCGTCAACGCATAAATACAGGCGCTTGTCCGTCTGTAGTGTGGTTATATTAAATATAAGAGAAAGAGAGAACTTTAAGAAATTAATACAGCCACTACAGTGACCATCAAAACGATGAAAAAATGAAAAAACAGTTTATTTTGCGACACCACGAAATAAATGATAGCGTAAAATTAAACGATAGACATTTTTATATCGTCATCCGGTATATATCGTTATATCGAACAGCCCTATGTGGAAGGTAGTCTTGTAATGGAAGTCCTTGAGTAGCTGAAGCTGACACCAAATTGTCTCAGAGCTTCAGTTTCGCCATAGTAACAACAGAAGAAAAAAATGAAGTAGAGAATTTTTGCAGGCAGACGTTTGCATTGGAATATATCAGAAAGGGCTCATCCTTTCCTAAACCTCACCAACAGTCACTGAAACCCCTCCAAAAGACAGCAGCTACATTCTACATTCTACCTACCTTCCCCCTAAAGTGGAAACTAATAGGTTGTAATACTTCCTTTTTTGCTATAATGGAGTCACTCATATTGAGAACTTGTGCTGTATGTGGTGATGAGTATGTATGTATCCACCTCAGTATAGACACTTTACATTCTGCTAGGAAACATGAGCAAAGGCACCAAAGTAGATAAAATCCAATGATAATTGCACAAAAATGATAATTGCACAAAAATGTCAGAGACTCAAAAACATTCACATGAAGATATAAGACATTGCTTATGATACTATTTGTTCCACTTGCTCGTGCACTTTTCCCTACTCTGCTCAGGCCTCATGTTTGTATAAGCGATTCAACGTTTTCCTGCTCTCTATTAAACACAGACTTTATTCTTCTCCAAATACCGCAACATACTTCTGATTAATTACAACAAAGCAAACACATGAGCAAATCTGACTGATCATTATTAGCTACTCAGCTGAATCTGGCAGTTTGTCAGGCATCCTGTCTCAATCAAATCAAGATGTCAGCATTAACAGCTGGCCCATTATATATATCGCCAGCTTATGTGTGCTTATGCTCATTTCCTTTACAGATGTGTATTTGCTAGAAATCAAATAGTACATTTTTGTGGCATTAGGAGGAGCAATCTTTCAGGTTGTCAGGTAAGTCATCTGCTGAATTCATGGTTATTGCAGATGCAATGCTATTTATTATTTCAATTTAAAATATTTCAGTAATTTGTGTTTATTCTTGCAGGAAATCAGTGTTATTGTAATGAGTATTTGATAAATTGTTTTATATAGGATTAGGTAATTTGGCTTTAATCCCCTTACTGGCTTAAATCTAATTACTCCCTGCTATCAAGCTTACTAGTTGGCGAAGCTAAGGATACAATGTAGATACCACAATTACTGCCTGCTTTGGAACACTGCCACACTTTAGGTCAACTAACAACAGGTAATTGGACCCAAAGGAAGACTTGGACTCCAGGCAGGTGTTGTTTAAAGCAGTTGTACTTGTTCAAAATTCTGGCCTCCAGTTGGCAGCTGGCTGGCAGGAAAGCAAGCAGGAAAAGTCAGGGAAAGTATTTAAGACAGAGAAGAGAAAACTAAGTAGGTTTGACTGCTGAGGTACAAAAATATTGATTATTAGAGAAGAAGTGTTAGCGGTTCACAGTGTACAGCATACAGACGACGAAGAGAAAGCTAACATGGTTGCATTCCCACCTGGTCACATATGGACACGGCACAGAGTGGCAAGCTCTCTCAACTGTAATTGTTCCTGTTACAATAATACATTGGATTTAATTCAGGAGTGAGGCATTAATCTAGCTCCACTTATGGAATAAAAAAAGTAATCATAATAGCACCCTCTCACATATACACTGATCACTGGGACAAATCTGTTAGAAATGTATGAAATGTATGAAAATGGACACTTTGGAGACCACAGTACTGTGATTACTATTACACATTTACCTATAGTACTATTATTAAACCCGGTTCTTTGATCGCCATGATAGAACAGAGAAAACCCGACTCAGAGTGGTCAAAAC
The DNA here is from genome assembly GCF_965226115.1 of Aulonocara stuartgranti. Lineage (NCBI taxonomy): Eukaryota > Metazoa > Chordata > Actinopteri > Cichliformes > Cichlidae > Aulonocara > Aulonocara stuartgranti. Next base: position 28,368,524 of record NC_138944.1, on the reverse strand, counting down.
ATTTATAATTCTTTATTCAATCATCTTCTGGAAGAGAGAGCCCTGCACAGCCCAAAGCCAGTTGCAGAATCTCTAACATTAGAAGCTAAAAAAGTGTCTCATATAGGTGTTGTTTTGGTACTTTACATGTCACACACAGCCTTGATACAAACAACTTTTTATATGTTACTAGTTCCTGTTTTTTCTGTCTTGATCCCTGTTTTTATTTATATGCTTGTACAGCTCTACACTAACTGTTTTTCAGTCTGGCTGAGCACTTAGTTTGTGAGTCAAAAGCGGCCTGCTTTACAAGCCTTCATTATTAAAATACATAAAACAATACACTCAGAAAATAAGCACTAAGAATATATATTTATTTTATAACACTATCCAAAGGTCTTCAGCCACCCCTTTCTTTATATTTAGCGTCTAAGGAGCCAAAAATTCTTGTAAATATTTAGAGTGTTCTTGATCAAAAGTTCAGAGGCTTTGGACTTGGCTGCTTTGTCAATCACTTTCAGCCCAGTCTATATACCCGACACCATTTCCATAGGAACCTTTTTTTGTTAAGCCACTCAACACCTTCCTGTGAGGCACCAGTGCTGATTCTACATATAAAAGACAACTTAGCAATTAACCAATTTTAAATTGTATGTTTAGTTTCTTCTTATGTTATTAACAGCCTACCACAAAAACACAAACTTTGCTCTCATTTCTTTAACTGAATCTGTGGAAAATGCCAAAGATCACAGTTTGACAAGGATAAAAGCGTAATTTGCAGCAATAAGGCGATTTCAAAAGCACTATCAGCAGGAAACCTGGCATATCTCTGCATGGTGTACAGTATGCCCTTAAAAAAATCTGACTAAAGTGGACAAATGGACATACAAAAGAAAAAGTGGCAGGTCTAAAAACCATTATCTACAGCAGATACACGATTTCTAAAAGTCACGTTTATAAGAAATCCAGAAATCAATATTACTGAAGCAGTGTCAAACCATTTGAACAGAGAAGAGAACAAAAGGCAGTCAACCTCCAAAGAAGAGATTTGAAAGTCCTTCAAGAAGTCTGGAGAACTATTCTACTACTAAAAAAAAGTCGAAGAAAGCTTGAGTTCAGGCTGTGCTGAAGAATAAAGGAGCTCATGCCAAGTCTTGACCCTCAGGTTCATTAGAGCTCCAAAGTAAATGTGTTTTCAGCAATGTGGAATCTGGAGATCTATACAGTGTCTATCAGTATTTCCAGTATGTTATGTGCAGAGCTTCATCTGCAATGTTTAAATTTATAGCACTGCACTGGATGGCACATTTTATGTCACACCATCTGTTTAAGGACTTTACCTAAACTAGCCTTCATCTGAATGACTTTCAGGTGGAAGAAAGCATTTTCTTAAACTGTGGGGGAAGGTCTACGATTGGAAAGACACTGCCTACAGGTTTTGTCTTGAACTTGCACAGTTTTCTTTTTATTTAGATACCCTTGCAATGTAATTTTTCTTTAGTTGAACCATCAGTCCATTACAATCTCAGTGGGGGTGTGCGAAAAGGCAGAGATTGGTTACGACGACACCATACTCCTCTAAACACCCCCCCCCCCCCCCACCCACCTTATGTTCAATGGAGCATTTCAAGACACAGCTGGGATCTGCAGGCCATAATCTGGGGATTTCAGTTGGCAGTCAGGTGTGAAGTGTCTGACAGACAGAGAGGTCAGTTGAAACGGCAGGGAACCAATATCATTGCCCACTATTACGCTAAACACTGAGGGGGGGACAGCTGCAACAAAACAGCAGGAAAACCTGTGGTGATTGGAGAGAAGATGCAGTAACAACACGCTGATCCAAATATAAGCTTTACACAACAGATAGGGAACACTTATAAACTGCATATACAGCAGTACATGTGTTATTGTGCAGTGCAGTTACACTGAGTCATTGCAGATCCATATAGTTCATATATACAAGACTTTGGATTTTATTTTAATTCGGTAACGGTTTTGTAATATATTCATATATTCATTTTATTCAATTTCGGCGCAGGTCTTACACATCTGTGTATTTTGAATACAGATTTGTGAATTCATGGTTCAGTGCATTAAGAAACCAATGCATTTTAAAATGGAGCTCTTCATACGTGCATGGATACTTCAACTAATGGACAGTTATTCTTCCATGTCCATGACCAACCTGCTCAGCAACCATTTAGTTGGAGAATATTTGAATGGCGAGAGTTATTTATCAGACCTGATGGCTAATCAGACAATGGCTGTGATGCTGGGACCTGACACAAACAGCTCTCCAGTCTATTTTTCTGCAGAAAAGAACAGAGAGAAGCTCGCTGGGCTCTGTTCTTTGCTTCTGTTTTCTCGCACACAGTAAAGCTCTGTACTCTCCTAATTAGAAGGCAAACAGGATCAGATGGATGATGACAAATGAAACTCCAAACAGCTGTCACTGCAGATAGAGCACCTTTAGTGGAGCTTTCCAATTGGAGCAAAGCAACTGTTAACAGTGTTTTGCTTTGTCGGGGGGTTTATTTTATTCAACCGAATCCATCACACGAGGTCTGCGACAGAGGATCATCAGCCTGTTTTTTTTCTTTGAAAGAGCGTCCAGGTTATTAAGGTTTTCAGTGCTTTTAGAGTGTGGAAATGTATAGATGGTAAATAACCTTGTAAATTCATATTTCAAGTGAGCTGAATCCAAATACAGCGCAGTTAAACACCCTGCTGACTCAAAGAAAGATTTTGATTCATTTAAACAAGTACTGTTTCACCCTGTGATCACTTCTTTAGCCCTCAGCGGTAAAAGGCTGATGGGGTATTGTTATCATCCCACCGGGAAGGCGGGTGGGCATGTGGATACCAATATTTGCTGATGCAATATGTAGAAAATGAGGCAATATAGGAGCTTTATAGGTGTATCTACTAAAAATCTCACACAATTTTGAATCCTGGTCACCTGGACCTTAAAGTCACATGCTTATTTATTCCTGGTATTGTCACAACTACTTATTTTTAGGTTAGACATGCAAACCTCCCATCTGGTTATGAGCCAACGTATGAAGCTAAACAGTTCCCTGGCAAATAGTATAGCTAATACGTGTAAGGTAAAAATATTATGAAAAATCTCACGCGTGCTTTATGAGTTCAGTGTAACATTTACTATAATGTCACCAAATTTAGCTTCGATCTCTGTACAAATGGGACAAAGGGTTAGCTGTACTTGGACAAATCAATGTGTTTTCCACAGAAGTCCATTATGGAGCACAACACAGACTGTATTTTATCCTTTTTAAAATCCATTTATTTATTTATTTAAAAGACCTAAACTCTTTTGACACTAATCATTAACTGCCCCCACATGTGTGCAAAATTCTAAAACCTCTAAAAAGGCTCTGAACAGTTAAGCCTAAGCTATTATTTAACAACTGCTATGCAGGGGGAGTATTTAGGAAACTCTAAATATATAAAAAATTTATTTTCATTGCACATTCAGTCTCCCTAAAACTCATCTCACGTACCAGACAATAGACAAGTTTTGTTAATTCCACTATAATGAGAATTGAGATTGCAAAACTGGTAAGAAACCCAAACATCAGCCTCCCTCCCTCCGTTTCTCTACACTGATGCATGTGAAGACTATGCATTGTGGAGCAGACAACAAATTAAACAATCTGCTACATTAGATAAGGATAAAAATCTTAATCTTGAAATGACAGATTGACAGATTTGAACAGTAATAGTAAAATATTCAGTTTCTGTGTATTTGCTTGACAGATTACAATATGCAATATACTCCACCTTGCTGCTTACAGGCTGTTGTGGCAGCCTGAACAATAGCCAGTCTGTCTGTCAGCATGAGACTGACAGCAGTGACGATACATACGGTTACTTTAAACTGCATTTTCTGTTATAAAACCATTAAAGAAAAAGTAGAATAGTTATGGAGATGAAGAAATTAGATAGGAGTAGCAAAGAGAGGTGACACAGGCAAAGGAAAAGGCTTGTAGTAAAAGGAGAAAAGGACTTGTATCGATTAGTTAGGCAGACAGATTGAGCTGGAAAGGAAGTGCAGCATGTTAGGGTGATTAAGGCTGGAGATGGAAATGAACTAACAAGTAAAGAGAGTGTGAGAGAGAAAAGGCGGAAGGAAGTTAGTAAATTAGGAAATGCAGATGAGAAAGGAAAAAGTGAGGGCAGCTATGAAGATAAAGACGAGTGGAAATGCAATTGATCCAGGTGACGCATCTGTGGTGGTATGGAGATGGAGAGAGGGGAGTGGCCTTTTGGACCATTCTGTTTAACACAGTCCTGAAGAGTGAGGGGAAGTCAGGAAGAGTTGCACTGTGTCTTTGTAGGCAAAAGGAAGCATATAAAGGATAGGATGACAAGAGAGGAACTCTGGTACTGCATGAGGAAGTAAGAAGTGGCCAAAAAGTATGTAAGGCTACTGCAGGACATATATGAGGACAATGATGGTCGTGAGGTCTGTGGTAGTAGTGACAGATTAGTTTGAGGTGGGTGTGGGATTACATCAGGGATCAGCTCTGAGCCACCTACTTTCTTGCAGTGGTGATAGGCAGGCTGACAGATGAGGTCAGGCAGGAGCCTCCATGGACTATAATGTTTGCAGATGACATTGTGAGAGTAGGGAGCAGGTGGAAGAGAGTCTGGAGAGGTGATGGTATGCCCTGGAGAGACTAGGGCTCTGCTTCTCAAAGTCCAGAGAAGCAAGACAGAATACATGTGTGTGAGATGGAAAGATGAGCATGCAAAGAGTAGAGACAGTGAAGGTAGATGAGTTTAAATACCTCAGGTCAACCATCCAAAGAAATGGACAATGCAGAGGAGAGCTCAAGAAGAGAGTGCAGGTAGGGTGGAGCAGGTGGAGATGAATGTCCAGGGGTGATTTGTGACAGAAGGATATCAGAAAGAGTGAAAGGGAAAGTTTAAAAGGTGATAGTGAGAGATCTGCTATGATGTAGTGGCACTGACAAAAAGATAGGAAACAGTGCTGGAGGTGCAAGAGTTGAAGATGCTAGGATTTTGATTTGGAAACAGTTGTGACAGTTTTCCAGGTTATTGTGAGTAATTAGTCTGTGTGGCTGAAATAAAGCTGTGATGATGTTCAAATACTTATTCAGTAAAAAATTTGTTAATGTTTGCGGAAATAAATGAAGCAACAGAAACCTAGGCCTAGAGTAACAGCTAATATCTACTTAAGCAGCTTGTTGTTATAACTTTTTTGTCCAAGAGACCTTCATGTGATGTCAGCACATGAGGAAACCCGTTCAGTAGCTGAGAGGTCCTTTCTAATGATTAGCTAATGACTTTAGTGTACCTGTGAATAGATTAACCCAAAACAGACTCTAATAAATCTTCTTTGTATCCCCCACTTTGTGGATTTGCTCATGAAGAACAGTAGAGCTATGCCTCTGAATCCAAAGCATCAGCTGATTTGGATTATGGGACATAATCAGGGCTGAGCCCAGCGCAGAGCTCCCAATCCATTTGTTTAGTAAGATTTGCACCTGTCGCTCTCCAAGTCCCGCCATACTGCTGAATGCAGTATAAACAAAGACTTCTAAATGAGTAAAAACTACATTCTGATTGAAATATGTGGGCTTCATTCCAACAGACACAAAACTGAAATAAATATAATTCTTTTTTATTTTACAAATTACATTTGCTTGGAATAAATTTTAATTTCTAATTCCTAAAGTGGAGAAGATTAGCAGCCCAATCAGTTTTAAGTTAGGGTGCAAGTGAACCGTGAATTTGAACAGAAAAGAAACAGTCAGGAGGGAAAGAAGCAAATTGAGGAAAACAAAACACACCATGTTGACTGTACTTTAAATAAAATGCACCAGACAGATGGTTGAAAAATGTAATTCTGGCCCTATTATCGACTTTTCATTTTTCTGGTCTCACTGGGAACCCACTCTATCATGCTGACACTTCGAGTGTAGTTAGCTTGCTGACAGTGACTGCCTTTCTGTTCACGGCGGACCAAATCACCGAGTCCTGACTCTGAAGGAAACTGAAAATTTCAGTAAATCATTTGCTGTCATCCCACTCAGAAGAATAAATGACTCAACACACAAAAGTAGTTTTCAAAGTTGATCATAACGCTTGCAAAGAGAAACCCTAGATAGACTGGGCAGAGACAAACAGTAGGACATGCTAAAAGGCCAATTTCTAACATTGGCTGTTTCAACAGCTGCGGTTTCTTTCAGCTATGACCACAACGGTTCCTTGGAGAGTACTTTGACCATGATGATGAAGTTTCTTTAATGTCAATAAAAAAGTAATCCAAACCATGTTTTTCCAGCTTTATCCAGCTATTGAACTAAAGCTACGACATAATGTCTAAATTAACTGTGGCCAAGTCATTTTTCTGGTTAAACAAAACTTAACTGTGGCTGTCTGAGGAGTGTAAATTAGCAATTTAGGAAGGTGCTGACAAACTGATATGTGGGCTTAGATTTAGACATATTATTTAAGACACATAGAAATATTCCCCATGCTGTAATTTGTGTCTAAAATATTTCAATTACCCTGTAAAGATACCAAACTCTGTGTTCATTAAAATGAAATCACATGGTATATACTTTCAGTAAGGACGTAGCTATTTATTTATATATAATTTTTGACTTATCCTTGCTTTTTAAATTATACTTTGGGAGACACATTTCTCTTAGTTTCATTATGCTTACACTTTACATTAAGACAGAAAACACTGTTATTGGTGTTACTGTTCCGTCCAAGTCCTTATATGTTATAAAAGAAAACATAGCTATTCTAGTGTTATTCATTTTTTATGCACTTTTGATAGACAGTATAGACAGCACTTTCCAGTGTAAGCTCTTCTTTAATTTATATACAAATGTCTCACTGCAATCCGTGTGAGCACATTTTGTCATTTTTGTTGGGGCTGATCTTTCAGTTCCTTTCAATCAGTCGCATTTTTGTGTGGGCAAGCGATAAGCCACAATCATCCTATATCTGCTTAACCTGCAAGATCTGTGGAAAACATATTCTTCTTTATCATGTAGGCTGGACAGGAAGTTATACAATATTCACTCGTTTGGTTTCTTAGCTTCTATCAACCTCCCTGAATACCAAATAATCCTCTTTTAAACTGCAATACTGTGAATGACAATCTTTCCAGCTCCCCCTAGACTATTATTACAGGCTGTCGTTTTTAGAGTGTACTTAATGAAATAGGCATTTTATTCCAATGTATGTAATTTTCCAAACCCCCACACTTTGCATGCATACAGTATATAACTGTTAGGCTTGATTGGAGTAGAAGTACAGGAACAGGAACAATCACTGATGAATGGTGGGACTGCTTTTAGTGAAAAATAGAGTAATGGATTTATATACAACCAACAATAGTCATTTTACTAACAAAGATACATTACCTAATTATAAGAATTTGTACCAGAGCACATCTTTCTAACTTCATTAAATGGCTTTCCAGAATGAAAAAACAGGGGAAAGGTTTTAAAATGTGTTTTGTTATCAGTGTAAATCAACACTGTGTTTCAATTCAAAGAAGAATCTCAAGTCTGAATCCTGTGTGAACACAGTCGTGACACTTTTATACTTAGACTGTTAAAAACTTCAGCGCCTCTGTCTACAATCCTCAATGTCACCTTTTGCCTAAGTATCAGTCTATTAAAAACACGTCATTTTGCAAAGCACAGTCGAAATATACCAGTAAAGTAACAAAAGGAGGCACATTCAACACAGAGAGTGATTTGAAAATGTATTTGTTTAGTGAAAGCAGACAATTAAATCAGTTTTTTTCTAATTCTCTCAAATAAGCACAGAAAAACTTTTGTAGTTGTTGCTGTTTTTTCATGCTGGGGTGTTTCAGCTCGAAACTTCAATTTCCACATAATCACAGAATTACATAAGAACTATTAGTGCTATTTTTACACTAGTAACTCTATTAAAAATAGAATAGGCCTCTATGGTTTATCAGCATGTAAATTTAAGCGATTTATTTGTAATTAGCCATTTAATCTGGGTCTTTTTTCATATTTTACCCTTTGCAGATTTTGACTTTGCTGGATAAGGAAAAATAAGAACAAGAAATGAGCACATGGAACAATAGTAAGAAAAAACACAGTACACAGCAAAGACAGTCATGACTTAAGTATTGTCCCTAATATGAATGAACTATTAACAGCGACAACTAAGAAGGCTATATCCCTTCAAACGATAATTAATAACTACATATAAACACTTATCGCAACAAGCGAACAAAAGAACAAAAAAAAAAAGACAATGGTCTCAGAACAAAGAGAAGAAAGAAACAAAACAAGGTTTTGGTGCACATTCTTTGATCTCTGTGCAAACAAGAGAAGTGCTATTAAAAAAAACTATTAAAGAAAAAGACAAACTAACTGCTCAGTGAAAGCCTGCTGGCTTCACAGTCTCTCTCTCTGATTGGATGGGGTAAAGACGAGGCAGTGGCCTCTGATGAGTACTAATAGGCCTTCTAAAGCCTGATTAATGTATCGACACGCTTGGAGAGTAATTGATTGCATTCAATAAGGCTGTAGTCATCAGCAGTCTAAAAAAAACCATTGACAACTGTGGTTCATTAACAAGGATGGTCATCAGCATACAGATTATATGGAGAAAGTTAAGGTGACTACCTCAGTTTAATTCAGATTTAACAAAGGTGTTGATTATCAGTCCTAAAGTACACTATATAAAGTAACACCAAGACTCAGACATGTTAAATCTATCTGTGGTAGATTAAAGTAAACCTGCAATTCTGATTCTTTTCAGTCTAATTAAGAAAACAAAGCAAATGAGAGAAACGGAAAAGGTTCATTTCTGTGATTGACTTTTTTAAACATTATAATTTGAAAAGATATTCAAGAAGTTAAGCACTTATTTTACAAAGGTTCTATAGGACAATGCATGCAATCTGGCATCCCTTTCTCTCACTGATCAGCTCCACTGTTTAATTGTGACTTTCTTTACAGATGTAGAGCTAATGCCAAAATTAGGTTTCTTATTGCTGCTTCTTGATATTGAAAGTATTCATCAGAAATAAGACTCAGTGGTTTTTATTACTGCAAATTTGACATATATACATTTGTCACTAGCACATAGAGTGTTGCTGTTCCCACCAGTGCCCAACCTTTTTGCAAGATCAAGCAAGAGAAAAACAGTCTTTTATTCTGATTTGCCCCTTTCAAAAAGATACAGAGGGAAAAAACCTAAACATATCAATAGCAGAAGTAAATTTACTGTAACAGTGCTCTGAATTATATCAGCCCCAACTTGTCAGTTTCACCACCATCGTTATTCAGGAAAAAACAATGACGACACAGTTAGATGACGCTTGAAGATCTTGGCTTGTTATAGCATGCCATATGTCACTGGATCAGTAGACTGCAGGACAGGGACAGAAATAACCCTTGGAAACCACTAAACCACTTGGCCTACTCACCGGGGTCAAGATTAGCAGCGTAATCACTGGCTAATAATGCCCCAATCTGCAAGATTAGCATTAAATCATGTTAATCTGTGCACCAGCACTACTTCTTTGCTTGTTTTTCGCTGCAGATGATTTTGTTCCATTACTGTAAGGAAGTTGGATTAAGTGTCATAATTACACACACTCAACGACTTAAATGACTTGCAAAGTATTTGCAAAGAAGAAGTTGCACTGCTGCCTTAATCTAATTTGTACGACGCATCTGGCAGAGTGACAGCTTAATGCGATAAAACCCTGATAAACATCAGGAGCGGCACAAATTATCAAGTAATATTAGAGACTGACATTTCATTACTGCTGGGAGTTTAAAAAACCCCCAAACCAAAACTCTGTAACTACTAAAAAAAAGCCCTGATGTTTTTTCATCCAATTTCTGAGCTTTAAATTAGAATTTAGTGAAAGAAAACTTTAAATTCTTAAAATGTCAGACATCAGATTGTAGTTTTTCTTTTTAAATCCATGAGCAACTGCATTAATATCATTACCAGTCTATATATTTATTTTGGATTCAGGTTTTTCTGACTCTACACAAGTGTATTTCAGTCACTCAGCCTCACTGCAAATTGTTAAATTCTCTTTAAATTGTTGTTAATCTTGTTTTAATTCAGACTAATACCCATCCCAAGTGTTAATTTATCCTGGGTGATTTTCTCCCTCGAAAACTGTCAGTATTTTCCCCACAGACACAAAATATATCACACTATTCTGCAATTTATTCATATAACATCAATTTTAAGCGATTCTCTTTGGAGAAAGCCCCGGTCACATGGGCCTAAACCAGTTGTGACCAGTAGGCAACCACTGGTCACTGGGGAAAATGTGTATTCTCAGACTGGTTTGTGGATGATTGCTGAAGGTTGACTCCAGTTGCTGTTAAACTGATTGCTAAAGCCCCAGTCTTGCAGGCCTTAAGACCAATCAGTGTATATGCCAACTGGTTGGCAAGCGGTTGCTGGGGGATACCTTTAGTCAGTTGATGAAATTGGTCATGAAAAACCAACCTGTGGTTAAGTAGTTAATGAGTGTTAGCAGACAAGTTGGCATCTTCCATGCAAACAATAGGCAACTATTGCAATCAGCTCACCACCGAAGCAATAACAAGGAGGTTTGTGGCCCACCGCCCTCTCAGTGACCAATTTCCTCTAGCATGTACCAGCAACCTCCTGCAATCATTTGCCAAACCCACCAGCAAATATACCTTTGCAACATAAAAGTTGCCAGGGTGTTGCTGACCAGTCTGGTGTGTCTGAGGAGTAAGCTAACATTTCTTTTTGATTTTGGCCACTGATCAGAAGTACTGAGGCTATTTTGTTATTTTTTGAAGGAGAAATGTAGTAATGATATGAACATAAAATTGCTGACAGGTTGTATAATCAGATGGTTGTTTGCAGAAAACAAAGTGAGAGAAAAAGGTGATGCGTTCCTCACTTTTGGAAAATAAAAAAATCCATGACAGCATTTGATAATCCTACAGGGCAAGGATCTTAACTTCTTAAGCATACATGTGAGATGCTATCTAATTTAAATATAGGTATTAAAATGTGCAGTGTAAGAGCATTTGTATTCAGAAAATGGTGATGCTGGTGGAGGAAGCTGCCCAATCAGAAGGGTGCTTTAGCTTTACTGGCAATAAGATGTATGAGATAACCATCTCACATAGAATGACACTTATTTTCATTATGTACAGATCAGATGCACATGCTGGGTGTTCATTAGACTCTGGAGATCAGTAGATTTTATCCACAACAAAAAGCATCTCTGCCAAGGCAGCTCACTCTCTGGGCACTATTTACTTTTAAGAAAAATAGTATTATATTTAATATTTATATATCTATAATATTTTTTTTGTTCATTTTAAACATACTTTGTGTTGCAGTGGAAAAAAAATACAAAGTGCAGACCTTTATTTTTTGCCCTGTTAAAATGGACAATTATACTTGACAAAAATTTGAGTATATTTATTTTTCATTATTTTTATTGATATGGATATAGTACATGTGTAGCATTCATTTCATTTTTCAGTATTTTTTATTTTTAGTAATAAACATGAAGTGAAAAAAGTTTTTTTTTTTTTTTTTTAAATTATACTTATTTGGGGACATTGTAAATATATTCAAAATATATATTTACACCACTATAACCTGCTATTCCAAAGTACCTAACTATGTCATAATAAATTATTTAAATTCATTCTAAATAAATAACACACACACACATGCAAATCCTTCCAAAAGAATAACCTCTACGTTGTAGCTATTCATAATTTAGCAGACAAAAACTACATTAATGTAGGATTAATATTCTTAGAGATTCCCAGAACCAAGAAAAGTTACTGTAGTGGATGAAATGTCAGTGAAAACAGATGTGGTAATTCACAGTGGCCTGCACAAGCAATAGGAGCAATGAGTGATTGAGTGGGACATGGGGAACTTCCACTGCAGCTATCGGTTGCCATCGACCTTTAGCTTATGGTTTCTTTTATTGCAATCAGTGGTGTACTAAAGCACTCTAAACCAAACTCTCCAGCATAGTAACAACAGCAAAATCTCTTACAAGCTTTAAATAGCCAGCGAGGCCTTTGTAGCATTTTTTGTATTGTCTTTACAAGAAAAGAAGAGGCGTATGTAGGAAAATGAATGATAGCTCTAATCCATTCAGATGTGCTTGTGAGCCACAATGTCAGATCTGTCGAACTAGCACACCTGAAAGAAATGCAGCCATTATCAGAGTAATTAGTAACACCTGTCATTGTATTCGAACTCTCCGCCTCAAGACAAGCCTGTAGTACTTAATTAAGCTCCAAGGCAACCCAAAGGTACCACTGTGTGGCACACTGGGGACTGAATACAGGTTTGAGCCAGTTTTGTTTCTCTGCTTCACTCATTCAAGCCTGTGAATAAACCTAACCAAGATTTTTTTCCCCCTTACACTTGAACAAATGATATTGTCCTATCAATAGACCATATTCACAACAGCCATTTTGTTTGACAGTGGGAAAAGCACAGCTGCATTCAGCTTTGGAGAGGTCCTGCTCTTGTGCATGCTGACTCTTTGTCACGGTTTAACTGGCACACTTTGTGGAACTCGCATCAACAATACACCTGTTCTCTCCTCTCTGTGCCAAAACGCCGGCCACGAAAAACATCTAGACGAATTACATCAGCATCCGAAAGTTAATTGTATAATTATGAGCTTTTAAGTTATAATAAGTAATAATAAGTACAGTGTCACGGTCCTGGACTTTTTGTGTTGCTTGGGAACGTTGGATTCTTGGCTATTGTCTTTTATGATTCCTCTTTTGTTTTCTTTGTTATAGTTTTGTGAGGTTTAGCAATATTTAGTCTCTGTGTTCACTGTGCGTTCCTCCCGCCGTCTTGTTTTTGTTTTCTTCTTATTTTTGTCTGATCCTATTTCTCTGCCTCTGGTATGAATCTTCTTGTCTCTGTGTTTGACATTTCGGTTGTTTTGTATTTTATTTTATAGTCCAGTTTCTTTTATGTCCTACATCGTTCTTTGAGAATGATTTCATCCAGCAAGAGTCAGAAACCTCCAGGAACCACAGGCAGCCGGTTGCGGAATAATGTGAGCAATGGCATCATGTGAGAAAGCTCAACATACAGTCCAGTCCTGTCCTATGTTGAAGCGTCGGTTTGTGTTCTCTCATGTAAATGGACTGGTTCGTATACAAAAATTCTCTACTGTCTTTTCTAATTTCTTATTCACTGTTTTACAAACACTCATAAAAGCCCCTTTTTCTCTGTCTAAGCGCTTTCTATACAACATTCATGCACTGATGAATACTTCAAGAGCAACTCCACTCTCAGCATCTTACCCATGGTTACTTTGGCAACAAGGGATCAAAGCACCAATCTTCTGATCAGTAATAGGAGAACATAACCTGCTCTACCTCCTGAGCCTCAGCCAGCCCGTGTGCAGCCCTGTTTGTCCCAGGATGAAATCCTTGGCTGTCCTTCTTTCTTTTACATTTCTAAACCGTTGTACTTGTTGTAAAAAACCTTTTGTTTATTCTTTGTCTGAATTTCTGTATCTGGATCCTCACTCCACATACTCTGAGGAACACTGGAAAAGAGCTTTAACAATAATGAATCAGTAATGAATGAATGATAATCAGCATCATTCATGTCTTCAATTTTCTGAAAAATAAATAATTCTTCAAAAACCTCATTTGTATTTCTCACTTTTGTCAAGCAAACACTGTGTTGTTTGTTTCCCCTAATACATATCAGTCAATTCACAGAGAAATCAAAGATGGAAGCATGCACTGCAGGGAGCTTAAAGAGTTTATTTTGCACTTAAATGAAGATTGATGAAATCGTACCTTTAGTTGAGAGCTCATTCACTTCACTGTGACCCCCATTAAATGCCTTAATTAACTGAACATACCTTACCTTATGGACAGACTGTGTTTGTTTGTTTTTTTTACACACCCCATTGTATGTCTCTGTAAACCCTAGAGATGATTGATTGGAAAAATCCCAGTAGATAAATGCACTGAGTTACTACCATGTGACAGGCTGATTAAATATTTGGATTAATGAGAAGTTGAAGAGGTGTACCCAACAAAACTGCCACTGAATGTCCAATACAGTTTTAAATATTACATTTTAAATGGTTTGTGGCTTCAGGAATGTAAAAGCTAAATAATTACCAATTTTAAAATTGCTGGTTTCCATGCATAGCAACAAGACTGGCATGTGTCACCTCAACTGCCAAGAAATAAACGATATAACCGCTATAATGAGTGAATAGTTGATTGACACGAGCAGTTAGCACTTCAAAAGCATAATTACTATTGCTAATTCGACATGTATGTCAGGAGTACTTGGGAACATTAAAAACAGTTTAAGATTAAAACTACAAATATTTGGGTTAAATTTGATAAATTAATGACATCCTTAATCATGATTCTTCATTTTGGGGTAATAATGCAGATATTTACCCATAAATGAGGTCAGTCCGTTTCCTTCATCGATACCGTGAAAAAAAATCTTTTTAAGATAGCTCTGTGATCAAGATAGGTCCTCTCCATACTGAGGATATAAGAACTTTGTTGGGTGTTAACTACCCACTTACACAAGAAGCAGTCTAAAGAAGCAGCTGTGAGAAATATACAATGCAGTGGTGATGAATGAGGTGTGTTCACTCCCTTAATGATATTGACTTGACAGCTTATATTCAGTTTGACTTATATTTTCATCACTGTGATATTCTATCTCTGTGGATTTACCAAGAGGAGTTTTTGTGATTTGATGTTGTTCAGGCGTTCTTCTTCATGTACTCCTTATATCATATTTACTTCAATGATCAAAAGACTAACAAAGAAAATTCCTGGATTTGTTTTGTTTGAGTCACCAACATGATTTGTAGGCAAAACACAGGCCTCACATTGTCTTTATTTATTTATATGGCTTTAGTTCCTGGTTTTAGTTGCAGCAAGCCATAACAAGCTTGATCTGTCATATGGTTTGAGTTATATGAACAATCACAACCGACGTTTTGTCCTCCAGCGTTCTTCATAATGGGGTTACTCTCAAACTATTTTCTGTCGCACATTGACATTGTATTATGAGTCATTCATTTTTTTGTGTTGCATTTTTTATCTGCTGCACACTAATTAAATTTCTTGCCATGAGTCAGGGCGCTGAGGCTTTGATATTTTGCGTTTTGTCGATACAAAAATTGTCTCCTACAAGCAGGACAGCCTTTTCTAAAGGACGCTTAAGGGGTTGAATTTTTAGAAATACATTTAGAAAGTATCTGGACTAGACTAACTTCTGCATCTGTGTTTCTCTGCCTGTAGACAGTCAGCAGTGGATCATCCATCACTCCTTTGTGGACATGTCAGTGTGAAAAGCTGCCAGAAGGCTCTCTACTACACACCCCTCATGTTTGGAGTATATTGTGGGTGTGTTTATGGTTTATTCTGGGTTATTTTTTTTCTAGTTTTTGTGGTTTTCTTATTTTAGACACAGACACATACTGTATGACAAATCAGCTTCTTGAGTCCTTGTCTCCAACTTCAGAGCTCAGAGTCCCTGCTTCACATCTCTGATTGGAGTAACATGTGTTATCGTGCTGTCATATCACAGCCTTTTTCTGCAGTTCCATGGAGTTTAAAATATAAAACAAACATCAAACACTTCTTTCTAATTCCATGGAAAGTTGGTCATCCCCGATGATTTACATAAATTGTTACTGTTTCCCATGCCGTCAGTGACACTGAGAGCTCACTCCAATTGTTCACCAAGTATGTGTGGTAATGAGATGTTGGAATTATACAAGATTTGCTTAAATTTCGTTGTTTTTCTTATTGTGAAACTGTTTGAGAAACAAACTGAGGTGTACTATCTGTTATTGTGAGGTTGCATGAAAATACCAGGACGTTTGGGCTAAACTGAATAGCTTGCAGTACTGTGGTGAATTTGCTCTATATTTTGTAATGGGTAATCCACCAGTATGCAAGAACTTGTTAATGAAAATAATATTTCTATGCAAATGACCACGGCAGACCCAATGACATTTTACTGCTTTTCAGCATCTTTTATTACACACACAGTTGCTGTTCAGAAACACACACACCACATATCACCAACAACCATGACCGACAACAGTGAGTGGGACATGGGGAACTTCCACTGCAGCTATCGGTTGCCATCGACCTTTAGCTTATGGTTTCTTTTATTGCAATCAGTGATGTACTAAAGCACTCTAAACCAAACTCTCTGCATTTTTTGCCATTTTTTCACCTGCACAGCTTTTTGCCGTGCAGGTGAGTCCATCTCACCTGCAGCAGCATTGCAGACCACGCCCCGCCATGTTCTACTTGAAAAATGATCAAGGTGTGGTAATAGATTGAGACCCAATTGCAGGATGCGATAAACAAAGGCTGAACATAAAGTTCCGTGTTTATTTCAAGAAAAGAACAAGCACAGGTACAAGTACAGGTAACAAAAAATCCCATTAGGAACAGCATGGATCCTGGGATGACTCTGCAAAGGGCGTTGGGAACTATGATATTATGGACCTAATCACAGAAAAACATACGAAGGAAATAAACTAAATGACTGATGACTTGTTTCTGTTCACATTTTTTTTTTTACGATCATATACTCAGTCCACGAAATAAATGCTAAAAACATTTGTTTGTGTGTGTGTGTTTTGAGATAAGCTGCCTTCAAGACCTACTGAAGGTCAAAACTTGAGATTTACATCAGCTAATACAAATTGCAAGCTCAGCCTCGAGGAACAGAAGGAAACAAAGGTTCAAGATGCACAAGATATATCCAGTTATATTGACAACTATGAATGTAATCTATGTGATGTTAGCTAGCTAACAACGTAGCTCTTTTCTTGCACTGCTATGAGCAGTAATAGTTAAACCAGAAGTAGCCAACTGGAAGTACTCAGCCACACACTTGGATTCTAGAGCCTGACAGACATCATCTTGTGACTGGAGGCTATGGGGTTCAATAAATGTGTTAAGCACTATATACACAATGCCTCCACTACGACTGACCTTTGGACTCTTTCACCTGCAAAATCCCAAAACAACACCAGACTACATCGACTCCTAACCTACCCATGTACAAAATAATATTTTTTTCTTTATTCCATTTGTTTTTCTCTGATTTAGTTCTACATAATGGATGTTCAAGCTGAGCAAAATATAACTAAGATTGAGGTTAAAATAAAGTTTTTGCCATATTAATATGACACAACCCATATGGAAAAGATATATATAAATCTTATAAAGTTTGTATCTGTCTTGTGTGAAACTTGTATGAAAAGCATATAAGTGTGAAAACAGATATAAGATTCCTTGAAAAATTATATAATGAAACTTGTATGTATTGGATACTTACTAAAACAATGTATGAAAGTAATGCGAAAGTGGCCACTTTCATGATTAAATCATGTAAGCCTTATATGATTTACTCATGAAAATGGCCACTTTCATGAGTAATCACATATAGGTTTTTACTATTTCTTTTTCGTATGGGAAGATTCACTTAGCATCACACAAAAGCAGATGATAGAAACATCCTTTCCTACCTTCTTACTTTGATTACTTATCAATATACATTTACTTGAGTACACAACTTGAATCAGTGCTTGAACTTTTAGCTCAGTATTTTTAACACAAACATCTGTATTCCTACATAAGTGATGAATGTGTGCACTTAGGCCAACTCTGACCATTGTGCCATAATGGAGCTATGAGTTCAGTGGAGCAGACAGATAGAATGATATACTTTCACTTATATTTTTGAAACCATAAGCTTATTCTTTTGTTCAGAACATGAACCTGTCAGTGTTCTTATGGCAAGGCTGAAAAGTGGGCTGATAAGAGGGCACAGGTGGCAAATCCTCATGGTGACAGTGAGGTTGAGTTAGGGTTCAGCGATGAGGAGTGTGACGGAGATTAAAAAAAAAATCCTACAGCAAAAGAAATTGTCAGGATGACCTTCTCCAAGTGTAAAGTCTAGTATATATGCGCCAGGGGTATTCCAGGAAGTTTTTACAGTGGAGTGTCACAGGGGACACAAAGAACATTGAACGGTGGCCTACAGAGAATCAGGATATTTAATCAAAAACAAAATCATTGTAGAAAACGCGATCTTTTGGAGATTTATTCAGTTTCATTTCTGTGTTCTGTTGCTGATTTGTCATGTGTAAAGTGTTGTTGAACAAGTATTTAAACATAATCTTGTGTTAGATAATTATTTTGTAAGTTGGAAAAAAATCTTTAGACTTTTTGCTTAAATAAAGGTTATAATCCTACTTAAGGAGCTTAATAGTGCACAGGTTGCATCATCAAAATATATCTGAAATACCTACAGTGAATGCAGTCATTAGTGGAATAAGAATGATTGATTTTACTGAGGTGTATATCTCTTTAGTGTTGCAGCTGTTGCTATTTTTAATTACTTGTTAATATTTATTACTGCTTGGTAGCTTGATCCATCACAGGGGTGGGCGGTTAATGCTACTGGTATTTTTCATGTAGTTTAATGACTTCTTAGTTTTTCTTGAGTAAAGAAAGGTAGTTTGATTTAAGCTTGAACAAGTCAATTTAAATCAAGTTTCAGTGCCTGTGGTGGAAATGCAAAGGACAGCAGACAGGTGATCAACACTAAGAGAAGCTCTGGATCTTGTGTTTGTTCACATATGGTGGCAGATCCAAAGAGAACCAACATCTGCTGGGCATGTCTCTTTATGTTTGAAACGAGAGAACAACAAAAATCCAGCATGATGCCAACTTCAGATGCTCTCCCAACAGTGAATCAAAAGTGCATCAAAGTGTCTGTGATTCAGTGCTCTTGCCCCGATGAAGTTAAATATTTTAATTACAACATCAACAACGTGGTCAATTTTTAGCACTGGCTGACACAACAGCTACTCCGTAATCTCAGACTCTGTCGTTCTCCCATGTACAAAGACGAGTAGCTGGGCCGTGCCCTGGTCATCATATCGCTCATCCAGAGCCCAGACGAAGAAAGTCTAAACTGTCTGCTTTGCTTTTCAACCGAGGCAACAGATTTTCTTCAATGTCCACGATCTGCCTCCTTACAGTTCGCCTGGGGCACGCTTTCAACTGCTTCTTTTTTCTCAGGGCATATTAGTGCAGCAGAGTCCTCTTTGATAAACTCCCCATCAGGGAATGGCTTACTGTTTTTTGTGATTTTGTGGGAAAACACAAAGCTGGTCTTGACTGCTCCATCCCTGGATGTGTAAAACTTGATAAAAATGACACTTGTAATGCTCGTCTAAGCTATAATATTGCAATTAATCTGCAAAATATGATGTAACTAAAGCTACAGAATTAATAGTATCCAGTACAAAGTACAGTAATTGCATCCAAAATAAGTTGGAGTGAAAGCAGAATAACATGGAAACATGAAGTGAAGGTATCTTTCCATATGCTTATCTAATGGTGCTGGGCATTGTGAGATGAATAGCACACTAATCCCGCATTTTGCTAATGATGATGCAAATCTACTCCAACCCCACCACGACCGCCATCCCAAAGAGTGATTAAAAAAAGTGCACTGTAGCATTCTTTCCATGATGCAAATTCTAACCTATGCAGTTGAGGGTACACAGAGCGTTCATGTTTTTAATGTATTGCGAGTGTGTTTACAGTCTCTGTAGGTTATTTGTCCTGGGTTTAGCAGTTTGCTTATGTTGGACCCAGACATATTGGAGAAAAACTGCCTGAGTACCTGTTCCTGCTAACAGAGCTCTGGAGGTCCAGCCTCTATCACGTCTCCGATCAGAATAACATGTCTTACCTCTGTTCAAGTTGTTATTACTGAGACAATATAGATCAGTCCCCAGGAACACATCTGTGGATAAAACATGAACATCTGGTATAGTTCTTTGCAAGAATCTTTTGTGAACTCCATATATGTTAATAAATACACTGTAATAGCAGGCGCCTGTTATGTTCAACCAAGTGAATATTCCCAGTCTTCCTAGAGCCAAAAGTTAAATGTTAAAAAGCAAATCTACTTGACTGTTACCAAGGAAGTACTTTTTTTATGTTCTCCTTTTAATATGAACGACCATCTGAGTCCATTCAAATTTAGCTCTCTAACATGGCAAAGAGCATTTTCTCATCTGTAATGCATCTACTCTTCTGATGGTTTGGTTTCTCTTCATGCAGGGAAAACTCCAAGCTAACCGTAACGTGTTACTACAATTCACATACGGTCTGTTTTTGGCCAGCTCCGTCTGTGGTGACAGCAACAAAAATAAACACAGGAACATGGCGCAATGTTCTCAACTAGTGTATAACATGGAGAATTTACTCCTAACATTCATTTTTTTCACTTCTGCATCTCTATGGAAATCTGCTGCACTCCAGAATGCAAAGCATATGTGGCTATCAAAAGGCATTTACTTCAAAGCTACAGAGCACACAAGGCAGTTGGGTCAGATTGAGGTTAGATCATGTTGTCCTCAAAAATGAATAACTTGAATTAGCTTGGAACTGGACCTAGACCACCTACTTCAAAGGAAGTTGGACATAGGGTTCACCTCTGCACAAACAAACCATGCAAAGAGGGGAAACAAATCACAGTTTGCATGCTAACACAAGGCTGTGGGACATGTCACCCATGGACATGTCACCCATGGAAAATGAAAAAAAAAAAGAAAGAAAAGCTGCAATAAATGATAACGATTCATAATTTTTGTTTGATCAAACATCAAGGTCAAATGACTTTACATAGCATATAGTAGCTATTAAAGGTCCATCTTCAATATGAGCTATCAGCTAGTATCACAGCAATAAAAAGTCATTGCAATGGCACAGAAACAGTCTTAGGATTTATTTTTATTTATTTTTTGCTAACTATCAGCTTATAAAAAGAGAACAAAGATGACCAGCAGATTGAGGAGCTCCATGTCTGTGTTCACAGAGGCTGGAAACTTTTGCATTTGCATGTTTACCAAGATGAGTGGCCTTATGATGCCAACAAATCTGTTCTTTATGAATGATCTTGCAGAGATTTTGAGACTTTGGAGACACTGGGTATCTGAAAATCTAAGGTAATATTTAATCTATATATACGAACTGAAAACCTCATACTACTAATTACTGAAGGAAAATAAAGGGTCATATAAGTTTATCATGATGTAAAAACACAAGGGACAGGTCAAAGTTAATGGCTACTTAAAATTCCTTCCATTTTTCATTTTTGTTCAGACAAACCAACAAACAAAAACATCCCAGAGTCACTCCTGTTCCATTCCTATCTAAGAGACAAGGGAACCACATACTTGTACATCACTAATACATTGCCATGTTATCCATCTCCTGTAAAAAGAAAACATTAAACTTGACAAACAGTTCATGAAAAATCCAACTCAGTTCTTCAGGATTGTTGCATAAAAGACTTAAGGACTCCTCATGAGGCTCAAGATTGAGTGTTCTCTACTCAACACTGCACATAATCCTGGGAATACTGTGGTAGATTTTGTTCTATAATCCACTCTTTAAATAAGGTTACTCGAATGAATCAAACGTGCTAATTGAGAAGACAGTGTGTCATAATGAGAATTAAGAGAACCATATGGGGCAGACAGTAGAATATGGATTTGTCTTGTAAGTAACCAATTTGATTACAAAGAACTAAGACAATAGAATCCAAAGAAAGGCCATTATTAGGGCTAATTCTTCAATCTTCATTTCGACAATTACAGTTTCATTAGGATTTAAATGCCACGTTGATCCCTGACAAAGTCCTTGAATAGCTGAATTCAAATTAATATCGAAAGGAAGGAAATTCTGTGGGTACAAAAGGAAGAAGGAGAACTGTTATTCAAATGTCACATCAGTTACATTATGTCTGTCTGAAAATGGAACATTCAGGCATTTTCTCTGTTCAGCAAGTAGCAAAAAGAACATCCATTATTGAAGGCTGTTGTGAAGATTTAATCGCACTACTGTTACCAATGCTGCTTATTGATTCGGTATTTATTTATTAATTTAATAAGAAGACGCACATAAGAAATATTAGTGTCAAAGATTTGTCTGACAAAATATGACATTAAATGATAAGCTGGTGTTTATTAAATGGGTCCAACTGAAACCTTAATGTTGAAACTGATTATTTAAACCGTTAATTGATGCTTTTATAATTTCAGAATAAATTGCTGAACACATCTATAGCTACACAGTTAGTTATTAGCTAGAAACTATGAATGGAAGTTCAGATAATATACAGATAATATAACTGTTCCAGTGAAAGGTTGGTAAGCATCTTCAGCCTGTGTGCAATGCACACGTGCTACATGTTTCTACAGGTTGCACAACAGACCCTTTCGGTCTGAATGTGCTAAATGTAACCACGCTTTTTGAACATTTATTGCTCTTTGACACTGTCATTAGGAGCACGGTATGTTTATTAGAAAATACACATTTTAATCTTATTAGATTAGATAAAAAAATATGCACAATAACATTTATTTAAGAGTGATTAATCAAGCTATAGTAAATCTTTCTTATATTTACAAAAATAAACCCACACATTCTGTTGCATAGACAAATTTGTTTTTCATTTTTTCTGTTAGAAATGGCATTCATCACTGGTTTCATCACCACTATCATTCTGGGAAAATCAAAAAGTCCCATTTTGTCAGAGCTGCTGATGTGTGAGACCAGCTGCAAATGATAAGTTGTCTTTTATTCCACAAATGTCTCATATACAGTTAAAATACTTAAATTATGTCTATTTAAAAATACTTAAAGATTCATTTACTGTGCTCTGAGCAAGATTTAAAAATGCATGCAAAATATGAAGGTGAATGGGTGGATCAGTTACTCAGTTAAATTACATTTAATCAACATTACTATTACCTTTCTTGGTATACTTATAGCTACTGAAATAACAAATATTAGCATGACAACTTGTATACAATTACAGCTGTAGAGCATGGAGTTCTTAATGTATTCCTGTTAAACGCTAACCTGTTTCCATTAACTTACACAGTCAGCTTTGTTACTCACACCAAGATCGGATCAGATATCTCACTTTTACCTTTGGACTGTCTTTCAACATGTTTGTCCAACAGATCAGAAATAGTCTAAATTGTAAAATTATTAATTTGTCAACTTTTATTGTTCTTTTGAAGGTTGGCACTTTATGTACAATTCACTCCTTCATCTATACGCTAGCATTATGCTAGACTGAATCATTCACATACATATAGGAGTCTCACGTGTGTATGGTCTTATGCCAAATATGGGGCACACTATGGATAGGTCACCACTTTATTGGAGGGCTAACATACTGTATAGAGACAGACATCCACACTTAAAGCCAGTTTAGAATCACACTTAACCTAACATGTGTTAGGTTAAGTGTGGTGGAAGCAAGAGGACCTGAGGCATGGGAAGGACATTCCCGCTGTGGGGGGACTAGGACAGCCTAGGACTAACCACTGGAGTTGCAAATTGCTTTAATCTACGTGTCTCACGTGTCTCATCTGTTCTTACAATGCAAATACAACAATGAAATGTCTCAAAACTGATTATCATAATACTTTAATAATCCATAAGGAAGTTACGTGGGTTACAGTTGCTCCAAGACAGTTACAGTAACAGACTGAGCTAATTAAATAATATGATATATTACAAAGTTTACAAATTTGAGAAATGGCTCTTATATATATAAATTGCTCAATTATAAATATCAAGAATATTACAGAGGTGAAATATATGATTGACATTAAACTCTAAACTGTGAAACTTTGTCATTTGATATTTTACTGTAAAGCATGTGCCACGGGTGTAACTATTGCAGTGTGCACAGTGTGTTATATGGAGGAGTTGTAGAGGCAGATGGGCAGGAATGATTTCCTGTGTTGTTCAGTGGTGCTTTTTGGTAATCTCTGTGTCTCACTGAATGTGCTCCTGTGACTAGCCAGCACATCATGGAGTAGGTGTGAGGCATTATCCAGCACTGTCCTTATCTTGGACAACATCTGCCTCTCAGACACCACCACAGAGTCTAGTTCCATCCCACAACATTACTGGCCTTGCGGATCAGTTTATTGAGTCTGTTGGCATCTGTGACCCTCAACCTGCTGCCCCTGCATGCAACAGCACAGAGGATGGCACTGGCTACAACAGACTCGTGAAAAATGCTGAGCATTGTCATACAGATGCCGAAAGACCTGGCCCTTCCTGTTGAGTGCAGTGGTGTATCTGAGTTTTTGTGAAGGAAAGAAGTGAGTCAACAATCTGCGCATTTTCAAGAATTAAGAGTAGAATTTAAGAGTAACATTTTGGGAGAGATTTCTGAGATCTCTCTAATTAATATTGATTGACTGTGATATTCGGACCTTCAGGCAGCACTGAAGCACATGCAGCACAAGCACTGAACACACTTAATCTCTACATCCACAAACACAAATTAACACTCCATATTTTTTTCCATTTCTCAGCCGAAGTTCAATAAGGATAGAGTGAGGCAAAGACAAAAATGTCGTGATGGCTCAACATCCTACTTCTCACTTTTGTGTTTTCTTCCTGAACAAGAACTGAAATCAAGCCACGTCTCAAATCATCACTGAAATCTAATTGTCCTGATTTCCGGCAGAATTTTTGATTGTTGGAAATGACAGTCTTTACAGCGTCCAAAAATATGCTTTTCTACAAAGTAATTATCTTTTGAATCTTGTAACTTTGCTTCCTATTTTCAATTACATGCTGAAAAATTCGCAATGAGGAATATGTTATTTTACTGATTCAGATCATACCCCATTCAATATGATAATTGGCCGTCGGTTCATTACTCCTAATTAAATCAATCATCATCCGTAGATTTAAAACTGCACGTTAGTCCCCGTTGGGAGCATTTATGGCCCTCTACTCATCAGAGACAAAAAGGAATCCAAAGCACACGAAGAGCAAACTTAAACCCCACTCTTGTATTTCTTTACTTTATTTATTCATGTATTTATTCTATTTTATTTAGATGTATTTTTCTTAGTTACACGGGTTCTGTAATCAGCCACAGTTACTACACAGTTTGGGTTTTTTTCACATCTAGTTTTAGTTTTTAGTTTTAGTAACTTTGGTATCAACTAATTATAAATCCCCACTACAGCACTATAGAGTATGCTCTCACTGTGTAAGTTTGAAATGCTGGTTAGCATATTGACATGTCTGCCACATGGTTGGATGGCTCCTTTTTTTTTTTAATCCTCATATCTCAAATCTAATTTCCCTCTTCGTTGACACTTTAATTCATACCTCTCAAATAACCTCTTAGAAAAACACAATTTATAGCCGTAATATAATGAGACTGTCAGAAGACCACAGCCCACATTTATACAAGTTATGGAGGAACGATTTTTTTCACAGACAAGGTGATTTTTTTCATTGTGAATACAAGTAAAGGAAGTGGAATAAATATTATACATTAAAAAAAGCACCGTTATTATTTAGTATGTAGCACTGAAAAGTTTCAAGTTTTTATCTCTTGTGAGATTTGAAACTTATCAATGTGTAATCTAACTTATGGCACTGAAGCGCGGTCAGACTTACTACATTAAAGCAAAGTTTTTCTGATTAGAAACAATTCATTTTAGGGCTGTTAAAGGGATATTCACTTGGACTATCTAGTACAGTTGAGTACTAGTGCACACTACAAAATAACATATCATGCTGTGCCAATGATGTGAGCACAAACAAATAATAACAAAAACAACAATGACAGCAAAAATCAATCAAACAAATGACTATTACAACGTAAGCCCATATAGGCCTCATCTCAAGGCTCAAAAATAACTTATTTTCTTGTGCGTCACCCAAGTGAACTCTGCCATCTGCTGAACTCTGCCTCTGCCTACACACTTAAAATCCTCACACACACAATGATGCATAGTGAGCACAGATAAAACACACAGTTCAACCATAATACTTCAGACTTCACTTTTTTTGTATTCGTTATTTCACCTTTTCCATATAATATGGATTTGTCTTTCAGGATATTTTTACTACTGCTGCTGTATTTTTTTTTTAAATGTCACCAGAGTCACTATGAAACGAATGTAACAATATCTTTTAGGTTTTAACCACTACATGCCCATACTACAGTGCCCACTGTAGTACACTGGACTTCATATGTTGAAGAGTCAAATGATGTGTTGATACTGTTATATGTGAGGCATGTTAGATGGTCTTGTCTTTAAATAAAATAGTTGCTTTTCCAAAGTGTTATAGATGCATAAATGGATTGTTTTAGCTTGTTGGTAAGGGTTGCTAGGCAACATGATGATGTTACAATATAGCAAGCACAATTTAAGTTCTGTGGATGTTGTTTAAATGTTATTGCAGTGAAATTAAAATGGCACAATGGTTTTCTCAGGTATTATAGGTGCATTAGTGCTAAAAATTTGAGCCCATTTGCATGTGGTTGATAGGCAACATGATGATGTCATAATGTAGATAAGAACCTTCAAGAAGTACATATATGGATCCCTTCTCATCACGCAGGAAGAGCTTGTGATGATATTGTATGAAAACTAACAGAGAGGTATAAGTTCATAAAAATATGTTTTTTGTTAGCTCATTAGATTTTACAGCAAAATCCTAAATACAAATTGAATTTGTATATGTAAATATATCAAAATGAGCTAAAAAAAAAAAAAAAAGCCTATGGACTGTAGGTGGTGTCTCATTTGCAGCATTTTTGAATTGGCAAAGAAACAATTCAATATAATATTTAATAGATTTTACTCCAGCATAATCCACAGTTGTATCTACCCTCTTTTTTTTTTCTTTTTTTTTTAACCAGCCTTTTAACTCATTCACTGGCAGTGAATGAGTTAATTCCAATTCCAGTAATTAAAAAAAATAATTCTCCCTATGTATCTGGGTCTTTTTTAACTAGTGGCATTTTGTACCCTTCTGGTTAGCCACCGGAAATACATGTCTCCCACATTCCTGTCACAGATGGATTTGGAAAATTCTAATTTAGAAGCTGGGCTGTCCACACACACATACATGAATCTATGTAAGCCTAAATGCATGCATGCCTGTCAGTGTTGCGACTTCCACGATTGCCTGGTTTCAGGTTACCAGCCACCTCTCCCTCGCCACTCCTGTGTATCACTCAGTCGTTTTTGCTGCCGCTTCCAGGAGTCTGGCTGTCTGCACTCTAAATAGAGTTGACCTCAATGCAAACTTTGTGCTGCTACTGTCTTTAACTCTGCACGGAAGGTGATACATATGCAATATGCACATATGTAAGTGTGTGTCTTTGTGTGCATCTGTTTGTGTACACACAAGTCCATAAGAATTTATTGCAAAAGAAAAGACGTGAAGACAACTACAGCTATACTTGCGAGCTACGTTAGCTCACTTGTGGAATTTGGTCTGGTATGTGCAAAAACACAACTGTATTCTCTACAGCTGAGGTTTTATATGATGCAACAACGTGAAATTTTGTCATTCGTACCACAACTCTGTTGTGCATCCTGAAATACATTACAATCAGAATATGCTTCTAAACCACTGGAACCAACACATGGCTACCATACAAATCACATCTGGCATGTTTCTGACAGAGGAAAGTTGAATTGCTCTGTATGCCCCACAGAAGAATGGGAAAGATGAAGATAAACATATAGTACATGATAAAGTTACTGAAGTAATGATGTGACGAGCCTGTAATTATATGGGAGAGTCACTGCACTTTTCTTGCCAAGAAAAACATACAGTAAACTCTACGAACACATAATTTTCAGGAAAGCTTATATGAACTCTAAACCTGCATGATGCATACTGCAAACTGTCATGTAGCATTGATTCAGAAACATAATAGGAAGTTTCCAGACAAGCTGGATTCATAATTCACTGCAACAGTCAGCATCTTTGAATACACTAAGAACTGAAATCACCCAAAGTTTCATGGGTTAAAACCATCTCACTGGTTGGCAGGTTAGCACAAAACATGACACCTTAAGCCTGATAGACTGTTTGTCAAACTGATAGTAGATCACTTTGAAATGACACGGGATATTGTTTATATTGATTTATACTTCTAGCTTTCTTAACCAGCCTTTGTGACCTTTAAATTGCAACTGAAAGATTTCAGGGAAGATCGACAACTCTGTTATCAGAATGGTCTCTGTTATTAGCTAGCTTGATTAGCCAAGGCAGTCCCTACACTCTTTAATGTTTGCTAAAATCCAATCTCTACATCTCCAGTTTGGAGGGCGGATGAAACAAGAAGGCTGACACGCACACCTAAGGTGATGTGAGTTCAGAGAAAAAGGGTTAATTAGGTTTAATTCAAAGCTGTTATTTACTCACTACCTTCAGAGATACTTACTCAGCAAAGCAAAGAAGAGAGGTGACTTCAAAAGAGCCTGGCAACTTTAAACAGTGGAGGATGCACATTAGATTGCATTCTTTCAGTTCATATTGCATGACTTTTAGAAGTCAGAAAGGTTGGGTATGGAGCAGACATGAAGGGGAGATGTCAAAAGATACATTTACAGATGTAAAGACCTAATTAGCAGAGTGGCACATATACTGTGGGGGTGGAGTGGCTGCCATTCAGATACTGAATCCTGTCAAAATGTCATGCATTGTATAAAATGATTATTGGACTTTGACACTGAAATGTCACGGGTAACATCTTACTGTTTTGCTGTGTTATCCGTTGGTATTTGAGAAAGTCCCTAATTAACACATCCGCCAAAACTGTCAAAACAAAGATGTGTCTTACCTGTCACAAACACTTCATCATATTCAGTGGCAGCACACGGACAACCCTGACCCCTGAAAAGTGGCTGCAAAGGGCCAACAGCTGCTGTGATAGAGAGGTCGCGGAGAGAGATCACCCTCCTGTGGTGAAAGGAATTCATAATTAACGCATTTCCACCTGGTTCATTCTACATCCTTTACAGACCAGACCAGGTTTTGAAAGGTCTGCATAGCTCAGGTAGATCAAAGCTGTGGAAACAGGCTCTCTCAAACTGTAAGACATCAACCCAATTAGCTTTTAAATATTCAGTATACACATGTTACCAATTAGAACCAGCTGGATAGGCTCCAGTTATACAAAGTCAGAAGACGAAATAGGAATAAGTCTAAAATGCTCTTCCTATAATTACATCAAAATAAAAGCATTCTGTGTGAAACGGCTTTAAAAAAAAAGTTGCTATACATTCGTTTGATTTTTTAGCTCTATGTGCTTTTCTTCACATCTGAATTCTCAGAGGAAAAGCTAAAATTCATATATGATAATGTGTTTGCGATGTTTTCTTTTAAAATCCTATTCTTTCAAGTGATACAAATCTGTGTATTTGAGTAACAAGAATTGCAGATTTGAATATTAATAGTGCAGATAAGATGGTGTATTTTTCACATAAAGCTGAAAGGATCCCAAGCTGTTTTACACATCTTGTCATTGGAGCAGAAATTGTTTTCCATTTTCATAACTGTCCAAAAACACAGAACGCGAATGACAGTGTGCGGAGGTGTAAACGACGTTAACAGCAAGTGTGCAGTCAATTGAAAATGTAACAAGAAACAACACAAGACAACAAGAAGAAACAAATAACTGAGGAAACCTTTTTAGGTTCATGGAAGTTGTTCTGCTGTCTGTGATCGTGGATGATTAGGAGGACTGTCCCCCCGAGGGGCTAAGCCCACATAAAACCCTTCACTCTCACTTGTCTCTCCTGCACTGAGCCTCTCTGGGGAGGGAGAAATCACCCAGTGTGCTAGAGATGTGTCACCGTGCGATATGTGTGTGAGAAATGGATTTTGATTATTTGGGGGAAGAAGAGGCTTCTGGGTGGAGTAATGCCTGATAACACTGTCACTAAGGTAATCATCCATGACAAATTCTTCCTCAGCGGAGAGGTGGGCAGCCACAGATGCTGATTCTGGAAACTTGTAAAACCAGTAGTTGCCAGTGGTGAGTTTGGCTCCAGTGAGACTCAGACCATGTAGACACTCTGCCTCTTGAACCTTCTGGTGCCAGCTGGTCAATGTCAAAGCAACAAATCCAACATCCCTAATGACTTCCTTTTGGTAATCATCTGCCATATTATGGAATTTAGTATGCTGAGGTTAAAGTCATCTCTCTCAAACCTTACATGCATCCTTTATTGTCCATGTGTGATTGCTTGGCTACAAATATAAAACAACATGGCTTTGTACTCATAGCTTAACACGAATACCATCAACTACCACGCTTCCCAATTACAATGCTATTATTCAGCATGCTGACATAATATGGCGTTATTTATGTGCCACTATTCTGAGCGCACGTAAAAAAGGTTTGCAAGTGTAAGTGTAGCATTTTGAGGAGAAATTTATTTTGAGTGAAGAAAAGCTGAATTTGAGTGAACAAAATTACAGTGGGGCAAAAAAGTATTTAGTCAGCCACCGATTGTGCAAGTTCCCCCACCTAAAATGATGACAGAGGTCAGTAATTTGCACCAGAGGTACACTTCAACTGTGAGAGACAGAATGTGAAAAAAAAATCCATGAATCCACATGGTAGGATTTGTAAGGAATTTATTCGTAAATCAGGGTGGAAAATAAGTATTTGGTCAATAACAAAAATACAATTCAATACTTTGTAACATAACCTTTGTTGGCAATAACAGAGGTCAAACGTTTACTATAGGTCTTTACCAGGTTTGCACACACAGTAGCTGGTATTTTGGCCCATTCCTCCATGCAGATCTTCTCGAGAGCAGTGATGTTTTGGGGCTGTCGCCGAGCAACACGGACTTTCAACTCCCGCCACAGATTTTCTATGGGGTTGAGGTCTGGAGACTGGCTAGGCCACTCCAGGACTTTCAAATGCTTCTTACGGAGCCACTCCTTTGTTGCCCAGGCGCTGTGTTTTGGATCATTGTCATGTTGGAAGACCCAGCCTCGTTTCATCTTCAAAGTTCTCACTGATGGAAGGAGGTTTTGGCTCAAAATCTCACGATACATGGCCCCATTCATTCTGTCCTTAACATGGATCAGTCGTCCTGTCCCCTTGGCAGAAAAACAGCCCCATAGCATGATGTTTCCACCCCCATGCTTCACAGTAGGTATGGTGTCCTTGGGATGCAACTCAGTATTCTTCTTCCTCCAAACACGACGAGTTGAGTTTATACCAAAAAGTTCTACTTTGGTTTCATCTGACCACATGACATTCTCCCAATCCTCTGCTGTATCATCCATGTGCTCTCTGGCAAACTTCAGACGGGCCTGGACATGCACTGGCTTCAGCAGCGGAACACGTCTGGCACTGCGGGATGTGATTCCCTGCCGTTGTAGTGTGTTACTGATGGTGACCTTTGTTACTTTGGTCCCAGCTCTCTGCAGGTCATTCACCAGGTCCCCCCGTGTGGTTCTGGGATCTTTGCTCACCGTTCTCATGATCATTTTGACCCCACGGGATGAGATCTTGTGTGGAGCCCCAGATCGAGGGAGATTATCAGTGGTCTTGTATGTCTTCCATTTTCTGATGATTGCTCCCACAGTTGATTTTTTCACACCAAGCTGCTTGCCTATTGTAGATTCACTCTTCCCAGTCTGGTGCAGGTCTACAATACTTTTCCTGGTGTCCTTCGAAAGCTCTTTGGTCTTGGCCATGGCGGAGTTTGGAGTCTGACTGTTTGAGGCTGTGGACAGGTGTCTTTTATACAGATGATGAGTTCAAACAGGTGCCATTCATACAGGTAACGAGTGGGGGACAGAAAAGCTTCTTACAGAAGACGTTACAGGTCTGTGAGAGCCAGAGATCTTCCTTGTTTGAGGTGACCAAATACTTATTTTCCACCCTGATTTACGAATAAATTCTTTACAAATCCTACCATGTGAATTCATGGATTTTTTTTTCACATTCTGTCTCTCACAGTTGAAGTGTACCTCTGGTGCAAATTACTGACCTCTGTCATCATTTTAAGTGGGGGAAATTGAACAATCGGTGGCTGACTAAATACTTTTTTGCCCCACTGTAATTCCTGCGTGCAGAAAATATATTTCAGTGTTTGCTGTTATCCACACACACACACACACACAACAGCAGCCCCTCTCGCTCGCTCAGTCTTTGCACTTGCGCTTGCTCGCAATGTGTTGCTCGCGCTCTCAACATTTTTGCCCGCGCTCAACTCTTTCTGTACACCGTTATATTTGTGCCACAAAACCAGCCAATCACAGACTTGGATGCAAAAAAATCTGATTGGCTGTTTTGGTCTGCAATCAGCTCGAAATGACGAAATGCAATATCCCAGAATCCATTTCGTCCAAAACTCAAACGAGGCAGTGGCGGAGGAACACAGAGTGGCGGAGTTTGAAATATTAATCTTTCTGGGTCACAAAATAAACTTTTAAGATATTTTCATGTGAGAATGGTGCTGTGTAAACTTCAAATATCTGCTTGATTTATCAAGACATCACATAAGCGTTTTCAGAGATGCCTGTTACCCACCAGCTGACCATGTCATGGTCCTGGGTCGGTGACCCAGCGCCTTGAGTTTGTGATTATTATTTTCTAGTTATTCTGATTTGTATTGGTTGTTGGGGTTTGGTTGTCGTGTTTATTTTCCCTACCTGTGCCTCCCTCTGTGCTCTGTACGGGTACCCGAGTTTTGTGTTGTAAAACAGTCTGGGTGTTTCCTGTTTTACTTTGTAGGTCTGTGTCTCGTTATGCCCATTAGTTCCAGCTGTGTCCCCTCCTGTGTGCCATTTCCTCATTACCTGGTGTGTGTATTTATAGTTGGTGTCTGCCTGTGCTCCTCGTCGCGTCGTCTGTGTTTCTCTGTGAATCTCCCGTGTAGTCTACATTATTCCATGTTTCTTCGTGACTCTCTGCTCCTCGCTCCATGTCCTCCATTTTGTATTAGTTTTCCCAGTTTAGGTTTATGTTCGGCTCTGCCCACATCTTGATTTTATGCACTGTAAATAAAACCCACTTGCACCTCCGCCATTGTCTGATATTGGATCCTCCTTTCTCACCCTCCACACGACTGCCGCCCCAGCCGTGACAGACCAGTTGGTCACTCGGGTTAAACATGATATAAAAGGCTGAACTGACAAAAAAATCACCGACTACACCACCAGGTATTATAGGAAAAACCATAAAGCCTTTGAACTAAAACAAACGCTGTTGTGACAGTGATGTACACTGTCTTGTTGGTGTATATGTATGATTTGTATCACCTTCATGTTTCCAAACCGATATCATGAGCAGCAGCTTTTACAGCTGTGGCTTCAGCAAACATCAGCTGATACTAAAAAGTAATATTAAATTAATTCTAACAACAACTGATCAAGCTTGAACGTGCTGCTGTTGTTGTTTAGCGCAACATCTGCTGGTTTCCTGTTTCTGGCGCAAAGTGGGAGATAATCAAACAAGAGAGACGATCAGCTCATCATTGACCAGTTTCATGATTGAAGTAGCAACAGGAGAGGGAGGGGAGAGAATGAGAGAAGAACAGGCAGTTGTGCGGCAAAAACACAGAATAACTCCAGCTTTGTCTTTTTTTTTCCATTCTAGCTGAAGTACAGGACGAATCGCGTTCCTTTTCCTCTCAATACGGATGTATTGTAATTGGTCCAGCCCAGAGTTGATCATGACCAATTGCCTAGTCCACCACCTTTCATTGTTTATACCATTACAAAAACAAACAAACAAACAAACATAAAAATGAAAAATCACCATCAGCCCACCGGGCAAATGTCCGGGATGCCCAATGGCCAGTCCAGCTATGCGGTCAGCTGGTGGGTAACAGGCATCTCCGAGAACGTTAGAGCACTTATGTGATGTCTTGATGAATCAAGCAGATATTTGAAGTTTACACAGCACCATTCTCGCATGAAAATATCTTAAAAGTTTATTTTGTGACCCAGAAAGATTAATATTTCAAACTCCGCCACTCTGTGTTTCTCCGCCACTGCCTCGTTTGAGTTTTGGACGAAATGGATTCTGGGATATTGCATTTCGTCATTTCGAGCTGATTGGAGACCAAAACAGCCAATCAGATTTTTTTGCATCCAAGTCTGTGATTGGCTGGTTTTGTGGCACAAATATAACTGTGTACAGAAAGAGTTGAGCGCGGGCAAAAATGTTGAGAGCGCGAGCAACACATTGCAAGCAAGCGCAAGTGCAAAAACTGAGCGAGCGAGAGGGGCTGCTGTTGTGTGTGTGTGGATAACAGCAAACACTGAAATACATTTTCTGCACGCAGCAATGAATTTTGTTCACTCAAATTCAGCTTTTCTTCACTCAAAATAAATTTCTCCTCAAAATGCAACACTTGCACCTGCAAACCTTTTTTACGTGCGCTCAATTTTTTTTTTACGTGCACTCAGAATAGTGGCACAAAAATAACGCCATAACATACTAGTATTTAGTAATTAGCATTAAGAACAAGAATCAGATGGGGATAATATAAACACTAGTGAGCAATGTTGTGACTGGAAAAATAATATGTGTACAGGAGATCAGGAAAGTCAAGAGGTTCAGCCTCTAAGCTGCATGAATGCCTGTTCCAGATTTTCTATGAATCCATCCAATATTGTAAAGACCCCACACTCAAAAACCTTGAATGGGAATTCCATGATGCTACCAATGAAATTCAGACATCAACAAAGTCTTTAGTTTTTGAATATCCCATATTTATGTCCACTAAGCCAAGCTTTCCAAGGAATGCTAAAATATGCAATATATATATAAAAATTCCCCTCTCACCCCTGCGGGCGGTCTTCAAGCTCGGGTCCTTTACCAGAGGTCTGGGAGCTTGAGGGTCCTGTCCAGTATCTTAGTTGTTCCTAGGACTGCGCTCTTCTGGACAGAGATCTCTGATGTTGTTCCTGGGATCTCCTGGAGCCACTCGCCTAGCTTGGGAGTCACCGCACCTAGTGCTCCAAATACCACTGGGACCACTGTTACCTTCACCCTCCACATCCTCTCCAGCTCTTCTCTGAGCCCTTGGTACTTCTCTAGCTTCTCGTGTTCCTTCTTCCTGATGTTGCTGTCATTCAGTATCGCTACATCTGTCACTACGGCCGTCTTTTTCTATTTGTCTACCACCACTTTGTCTGGTTGGTTAGCTATCACCATTTTGCCCGTCTGTATCTGGAAGTCCCACAGGATCTTAGCTCGGTCATTCTCCACCACCCTTGGGAACATCTCCCATCTCCTCGGGACTTCCATTTGAGGTGGCAAAGCATTACCAAGAAGTCAATGTCTGACTTTTTGCTAACTTTATATAATATACTTCTCAACCCTTAAAGAAGTGCTTCTTTTGTTAATTTAGATTTACTGCATTGAATAAGTTTCAATGGCTACACCGTAATTCTCATATGTGTAAACTGACACATATACTGTGCCACATACTACTTAATAAAAACACTTTAACAAAATCTGTAAAAATATTTTTACATCATCACAGCTTATTTATTCCTATTCTCTGCATATTTACACAATGCTTTTGATTGTTTCACACATTTGCTCTTACTAGTATCACCCTCTGACACTAAGTCTCTTAGGAAGAACACAAATAACTCGCGCATTAATTAAAATGGTGGTGAGAAGGGCTTGAAAGTGGTTTGATGGAGAGTGTTGCCTTCTATCTAATTTCAGATTAAATTCTTGTCAGAAGCAGTGGCACCATGGAATGGAACAAAATTGCCTCTTTGATTATAGAAGCTATTCTAGATTACTTTCTCTCATAACTTTCATTTCCAAAACGTTTAGCCTCACTGAAAATGAAATGTCTTTTTCTCCTGGTTAAATATAAAAATCGATCCTACTTATGAAACAAACAAAGAAGGGTAAACCTGCATGTCAAACAGTACGTAGGAGTAAGTCGTTTAAGTATCCATACATTCTATGCCTTTTTAGCATTTTTACACTCACTGTAGAAGTGGTTGAATCAATAATTTAAACAAATTTGATGGTAATAAAACTTCAAACTACTAATTTAAGCTGCGTATTACCATGTACAGCTAAACAGGTTAAATTGTGCAACAATATTCATTTTCACCAGCCGATATAAGAGAGTGTTTTTCTTTTATTTGTTACAATGCTAGCACAGACCACATAAAGTTATCCCCACACAGGGACAGAAATGACCTGTGTGTAACAAAACATGAAATGACAAAATAGGTTAAAGACCTCTCGCACGGTTTATGTTAGTACATAGCTTACCACATCCGTTCAAATCTTATTTTTTTTAATATTATCATGGCTGCATGCCACACAATTTGCCAAAGGTGCCATATTATTTACATGACATTAATCATTTGTTTACATGAGATGCAGTGATAAAAGTAGACTTTACTTTGGAAAAACTGTTGATTTAATCAGCAGTATTGATTAACCCCTGAGCATCACCAAAAAAACTGTTGGTATGGCAACTGAAAAAGGTGATAAACTTCAGATAGAGTATTTTAACAATCTTTAATACAAATCCATGAACTTTCTTATCATAAAACGTGTTTATTGATGCAGCGCCTTGATTAAAAACCCTAGCATATATTGTGTTGCCTTCTTTGGGATTATAAAAACTTCCTGCTAATTACTTTTTCATTAACATTTTTTTTCTTTGCCACCTACTACTTGAAAGCACACATATATAGTGTTTTATTTTACTTTGCAAAGCACAAACAGGACTTTTATCAGTAGTGCTCACCCCCAACAGGTTGTGGCAGATGGCTGCCCCTCGCTGAGCCTGGTTCTGCTGGAGGTTTCTTCCTGTTAAAAGGGAGTTTTTCCTTCCCACTGTTGCCAAAGTGCTTGCTCATAGGGGGTCATATGATTGTTGGGTTTTTCTCTTTATGGTAAATGGCCTGCATTTGTATAGCGCTTTACTCAGTCCCTAAGGACCCCAAAGTGCTTTACACTACATTCAGTCATCCACCCATTCACACACACATTCACACAGTGGTGATGGCAAGCTACATTGTAGCCACAGCTGCCCTGGGGTGCACTGACAGAGGTGTGGCTGCCAGACACTGGCACCACTGGGCCCTCTGACCACCACCAGTAGGCAAACACGGGGTTAGTATCTTGCCCAAGGATATTTGGCATGCAGCCAGGAGACAGCCTGGGATCGAACCAGGCTGTCTCCTGGCTGCATACAGGCCATTTGTAGGGTCTACCTTACAATATAAAGCACGTTGAGGCAACTGTTGTTGTGATTTGGTAATGTATAAATAAAATTTAATTATTAGGGAAAGCACTTATGGCCTTGTTAAAAAAAAGAAACTTCAAACCTAGTGAAAAATGTCAGATCATTCGGACCAACATAAATGAAATGGGTCTATCTGTCATGAACCAGCTGTGTGGAGGCAGATGAGGACCCAAACGCAAAACTCACGGAGACAGGAACTGAACTCAAAATCACTGCTTTATTGCAGGCTTCACAAAGAAACAGAACTAAACTGGTAATGCTAACAGAAGACCGAGGGAACGCAGAAAGACACACAGGTTCAGGGAGGAGACATTGACGACGCAACACTGAACTGAGGGAGACATGCACATAAATACACAGAAGGTTAACGAGGGAAGTGGGAGCACACGGGGAACACAGCTGACACAGATAATCGTAACGAGACAGGGCAGGAGTGAACACAACATGACGCATACTGACGAGAGACTGTCAAAGTAAAACAGGAAGTACACAGAGGTTCAGACAGGAGGAGAGAGAGCACAGACATAACGGGCTGGGGGCTCACAGATGCACAGAGGGGCACACAGGGGGTAATCAAATAAGGAACATCTTTAACAGAACCTAGGAACCACGGCATAAGGAACAAAATACAAGAAAACTAAGAATGCTGGGCCAACATGGCCCAGGACCATGACACTATCCATCGCTTCAGCTCCAATAACCTTGTTTTTTTCCTGTTTCAGTACAGAATGGCAGGGGTATGGAACTCTGTTCCTCTTAGATTTTCCTCTAAGCACTTGATGCAAATAGTACTTTGAATCCAGGACAAAAAAAAATTAAATCAAAATAAAGTCTCCATTCTACAGAGCCCCGCAGGGGACATGGGAGAAAAAAAATTAAGACGGACTTTTGCGAGATATCGCAAAACAAACTCAGGATCTCGCAAAAGTCTGTCTTAATTTTTTTTTCTCCCATGTTCCCTGCGGGGCTCCGTACCATTCCCTTAAAAGTACAGCATATAATAAACAATAAACAGCCCTTTATATTAAAATTTGGTGAAAAGCTAACTGCTTTTAGCTAACCAACAAACAGTAATTTGGTAATTATCTAAAAGTGAATACACCTAATAAAAGAGTATGTGAGAAACAAGGTATGCAACTTTACTAACTGCTAACTGCAGTTCATGAAGATCTATATTTGACTGGATATATGAACAAGACTGAGCTGACTATATTTTTATTGAAAAATCAATCATGACACTGAAGAACAAATCTTACACAACTAGCAAATAGTCAGTGTTGTTCAGTATTATCAGAACAACAATAATTTGCGCAGCAGAAAATAACCTCTATTTTGTTTATCAGGTCTCCCAATATGCAAATTTCAGGAACAATTTGTAGCTTATTGAGTTTAAAGCCACAACTTGTATCAGATGATAACTAAAAATGAAGCATATAGCATGCAGACATGTAATGGCATTGCTTAGTGAGGTAAGAAAATATATTTACCATTAAAAAAATAAAATAAAATGATGGTGCTGGTGTTATCAGCGACATGGTTCAGGCAAAACAAAAACAAACAAACAAAAAAAGCAAA
Source organism: Aulonocara stuartgranti (assembly GCF_965226115.1). Classification (NCBI taxonomy): domain Eukaryota; kingdom Metazoa; phylum Chordata; class Actinopteri; order Cichliformes; family Cichlidae; genus Aulonocara; species Aulonocara stuartgranti. Next base: position 28,329,751 of record NC_138944.1, on the reverse strand, counting down.
AAACAAACAAAAAAACAATTTAAATTTTCCTCTACTGTAATTTGTTTGAAAATTAACTTTGCATGACTTAGGACTTGCATGAATTTGGATAAGTGACCTGTTTAAAAAAATCCTGTGTATAAAAGCATGTGTTTTTAAGAGATATCAGACTCTCTAGTTTACCACCAGATAAAATCATTTTTGCACTGCTGGGCAGTCCATCCATCTAGTGAAGAAAATTAGCATTGATTAGCTGGAAGAACATCAATTTGCATTCAGAGTAGTCCATGATTTCCAGTTCTTAGTCATTTATCACACTGCTCACTGTATCCTTGAAACATGTTTTTTTTTTAACCAACTTTGTTGCCCAGCAGAAATTATCTGCCAGCTGAAATGTGATAAAATAAATGAATTTACTTATTCCTTCTATCATTTCATACAGTTGCATATTGATTTTTGTCTATTTCACATTATCTATAATATAATAATATATATAACCCTCTCTCCCCTCGTTCGCTTCGCTTCCATTTTGTCTAATACTGCTGATCTGCCATTAGACTGAAACAATATTAAACACTCACATGTATTTTAAGCTTTAAAGCAGATTTTTCTGTGGGCTGTAAATCAAGTTTAAAAAGATGATGTTTGGTCCTTTAAAGTCTTAAAGGCATCACAAAGGCACTCTCTCTCACACACAGTTTAAAGAAAGTTTTGCTTTGCAGTATTAGTTTTCTGTTTTCATATTCTGCTTCCTGTATAAGCATGTCCTGCTTCTTTATCATCACTGCACTGCCAGCTTGATAACAGAGAAAAAAATAATTTAATCTGCAGCGGAGCAGCACTGGACTTCTCAAAACTGTCACTGACAGTAACTTTTGATGGCAGAGTATCATAAATAGTTTGAGACATGAATATCATTTGGCTTTTTAATTGTGGCTTTTATAATATGTTATTTCAGAGCTTAATCTAAACAAAGATTTTCTTGCTTTTCCGTGAAAGTAAACAGCAGTACGTGACCCGTTGTTTGTTGTAGTACTTCTACAACAAAGTCTGCTGCTCACTGCTGCAAGTGTATTAACTCAAGGTCACTCTCTTCAGTCCCTTTGTGTCAACTCATTTATCCATTTCAAGGCAGCCGTTTCACCTCTATTGGTGTACAGAATCCCATCTAGCAAACTTGCACCACCACTCTTTCTAATTTTGTTCAATTTGAACTGGTATTTGCTGGTATGCACTGCAAAATGTGTTCAATTTCAGGATATTATACTTTTATTTGAGATGGTGGGAGCATATAAAATAGAGTGATGTTGGGATACTAGTGGCCTGGATTTTATTATTGAGAACACTTTCATTTATCTTGATCTTGATCTGTTTAATGAAACATGGCTATTCTTCTAGGTATTAATAGTATTCCCAAATTAGACAAGTAAAAAAGAAAATTTGTACTTTTATGTTGATTGAAGCTAACCAGGATAATCTGTTGGGTATAGCTTCACAGAGAATAAAAATGTATTAATACTGCAAGAAAATGAGTGCATTCCCATATGCTTTCACCTTATTAGCATGCTAACAAGGTAAAAGCATATCAAAAAAGTTTGTAATCTGCAAAGGTAAACATAAGTAAAATTACAATGTTTTAGGCCTTTTTGATTATTACTGCTTATAGCTCATGAAAATCAGAAATTCAGCATGTCAGATGACAATCGCTGACATCCTCCACGAGGAGGGCGAGCCACAAGAGGTCATTGCTCAAAAGGTTGACCGTTCACAGAATGCTGTATGAAAGGAGCTACAACCACCACATTCCTGATAAGAACTCACTCTTGTGTCAGACAATCTTAGAAGCGTCTTAGCTACACTAAAGATTATAAGAACTGGATTGTTGTTCAGTGTTCCCAAGTCCTCGGATGAAAGAATATTTTGGATTTAATTTGGATAACAAGATCTGAGATTTTTGAAGAACAGTGGAGAGACACAAAATCCAATGCATCTGAAGTCCAGTGTTAAGTTTCCACAGTCTGTGATGATTTGGGGTACAGTCTTATCTGTTGGTGTAGGAAGCGGTTGGTACTTGTGTTTTACAAGTCCAAAGCCAACACTTTAGTCTTTAATCTGCTGACGAGCTTTACGCAGATGCTGATTTGTTTTTTGTTTTATTTTGCATCATTTAGCACAATACCGGAAATACAACCAAATGATTTGTTGACCATTTCTTTTTTACAGTTCTTAATTGGTTTAGTCAGCTGAAACGAATCTATCTGGGACTCTCACAAAGAAGATGAGAAACACCTCACCCCAAAATATCAATGTGTGGAAGGGCACAACCAAAGCAACCTGGGCTTGAATTACAACATAGCAGAGCAACATGCCAATCACCTTCATACCACACCCAAGTCATTTCAATTAAATGTAATTTTATTAATATAGCACTAAATTACAACTGCAATCAGTTACAACAGCTTTATAATATAGACCCTGCAATATTACAGAGAAAACCCCAACGATGTTGCATGTTGATGTTAGGCTACAGTGGGAAGGAAAACTTCCCACTGTAGCCTAACATCTTAAAACTTCCTTTTAACACAAAAAACCTCTGGCACAACCAGACTCAGGGATGGGCAGCTACTTGCCATAACCATTTGGGGGTGAAGAGGAAAAGAAAAGAGCAGAGGGATACAGGACAACAAATAATAACTAATGATTAAATGCAGAGTGAAAAGAAATGAGTGAAGAAGAAACATAGTGCATCATGGGAACCCTTCAGCACCCTACACCTGTATTGCAGCGTAACTAAGGGAGGATTCAAGGTCATCTGATCCAGCCCAAACTATAAGCTTTATCAAAAAGGAAAGTTTCAAACCTCACCTTAAAAGGAGAGAAGGCATTTGTGTCCAAAATCCAAACAGCTTCCACAGACGTTGATGGCTCTGCCTTCCATTAACTCCTACAAACCACAAGTAAACCAGCAGTCTGAGAGAAAGCGCTCTATTGGGGTGAGAGGGCTTTATCATAAGGTGGGACCTAGTTATTCAAGACCTTCTATGTAAGGAAAAGGTTTTTACAATTTCAAAGCTGCAAATATGTGAACTACCAGGAAAGGTTTTTGTGTTTCTGTGCGTGGAGAGAAACTGTGGAATAGTTTGATTGTGGAGTTGCAACAACATCCAAACATAAAGTAGTTCATGTCTCTGATTAGAAATTTGGTGTGTCATACCAATTTGAATTGCACAATTAACTTTTTAAACCTGGAGGTATTGACTTTGTTGTGTGGAAGTTAAGCTAGATAAATATTCGGTGATAACTCATGGGGAATGGTTTGGATTAAACGGGTGTGCACTTCTTGTCACTCCTTTTCGATATGTATCGATATCTATCTTTTCACTTAACAAGACCAATATTAGAACTTGCCATTGTGGAGTGCAAGCTGCAAGGACAAGTGAGCTGTAAAAGAAGAAACATTTTAAGGTAGCAGATCATTACATGAAGGAACCTTTTAAAAACAAGCGCCTTCATGCTCACAGGTGTGCACACGGGTGCTCACACACACAAACGACACCCTTTTTGGCTCCTACCTCAAAGCACAGTGTGCGCTGTCGATCTTATTGTTGCACAATAATGTTTAATATTTAGTATTTAATATTTACTGTTATATTCCCATATATCATCGTGATGTTGTTTACTCTATTGCTCTCATTTTCTTCTGCTTATATTACAATAACATGTAATATTTATTATCTACTGTTATCTACTGTTAGCTAGTTTATTGTGATGGTGTTGTTTTTATTATGTTGTGCTTTGTTGTTTGTTTTCTAATCTGGTTTTTTATCTCCATACAGGTGATCCAGGTGCTTTATTTGTTTTTCTTTTTTTTCTTCCCCCCTTTCTAACCATCTCTTCTCCCCTCTATTTTTCTTTCTCTCCCTCTCTTTCTTTCATTCTTTCTCCCTGTCCTATCCCCCAGTCATGTCTGTCCCGTCTTTAAAAAATGAAAATAAAATAAATACATAATTATAATATAATAAATCACTTGCGACACGTGGAAGGAGTTATGGATCCTCATATTCCGGGGCAGGCGAAGGCGGACAGAGACAGGGTTAATCACAGAGTCGACCTCAAAGGGACCGATGAAAGTGGGAGACAGTTTCTTGGACTCAGACCTGAGTGGGATGAATCTGGTAGACAGCCAAACCTTTTGTCCAGGTGTGTAGGTGAAGCAGGGGTCCGGTGGCGATCCGCCAGGCGCTTATTGCGTTCCACCGTGCGGAGAAGGGAGGCCCGAGTCGCTCTCCAGGCGCGCCGACACCTCCGAAGATGCTGTTGGACAGAGGGAACAAAGTGCTCACCCTCGACAGCTGGGAAGAGTGGCGGTTGATAGCCCAAGGACGCCTTGAAAGGGGACACACCGGTGGCAGAGGAGGTAAGGCTGTTATGAGCATACTCAATCCATGACAGTTGCTCGCTCCAAGTTGACTGGTTAGTGGAGACCAGGCACCGGAGAGCTGCTTCGAGCTCCTGGTTGGCACGCTCCGTTTGGCCATTCGTCTGCGGGTGGAAACCAGAGGAGAGACTGACCTGAGCTCCGAGGGCACTGCAGAACTCCTTCCATACACGCGACGTGAACTGCGGTCCTCTGTCTGACACAATGTCCGTGGGGATGCCATGGAGGCGAAACACGTGGTCAGCTAGCAGCCGGGCGGTCTCTAGAGCAGTGGGGAGCTTAGGGAGGGCGACAAAATGAGCAGCTTTGGAGAAGCGGTCCACAATGGTGAGAATCACAGAGTTACCTGACGAGACGGGCAGACCAGTGATGAAGTCAACAGCGATGTGCGACCAAGGGCGGCTCGGAGTCGGCAGAGGGTAAAGGAGGCCAGAGGGTGGTTGATGGACGCTCTTGTTTTGAGCGCAGGTCGAGCATGCGGAAATATATTCGCGGACGTCTTTGGCAAGGGAAGGCCACCAGGCGAAACGTTGGAGGAAGGTAATAGTGCGGTGGACCCCCGGGTGGCAGGTGAATCTGGCAGTATGAGCCCAATGTAACACTCGTGACCTTACTGAGGGGACAAAGAGCAACCCTGGAGGGCCCGTTCCGGGGTCCGGTTCTGTCCGCTGAGCCTCTCGAATAGCCGACTCGATCTCCCAGGTCAGGGCCCCGACTACACAGGTGGGCGGTAGAATGGGAGAGTCCCGAGTTGCGTCTTCGGAGGCGGCGAATTGGCGTGAGAGGGCGTCTGGCTTGACATTACGGGAACCGGGTCTGTAAGTGATCGTAAACTGGAATCTAGTGAAAAACAGGGCCCACCTGGCTTGCCTGGCATTGAGGCGTTTTGCCGATCGAATGTACTCCAAGTTCTTGTGATCGGTCCAGACCACAAACGGCTGGGCAGCACCCTCTAACCAATGGCGCCACTCCTCCAGGGCTAGCTTGATGGCTAGTAGCTCTCGAGCTCCCACATCATAGTTGCTCTCTGCAGAGGTGAGACGGCGTGAAAAGTAGGCACAGGGATGCAGCTTACCTCCTTGCTGCTGGGAAAGCACCGCCCCCACTCCAGCGTCCGAGGCATCCACCTCCACAACGAACTGCCGGTCGAGATCGGGTTGGACGAGAATGGGCGCCGAGGCAAAGCGGTCCTTCAGATGGGCAAACGCACGTTGAGCCAGCCCATCCCAGCAGAAGGGAACCTTGGGAGAAGTAAGACGGGTCAGAGGCAGGACCAGTTTACTATAGTTGCGAACAAAGCGCCGATAAAAGTTCGCGAACCCCAGAAAGCTTTGAAGCTGTTTACGGTTAGAGGGGGTCGGCCAGTCAACAACGGCTTGAACCTTTGCGGGATCAGTCTTGAGGTTACCCCGATCGATGACGTGGCCCAGGAAGGAAACAGTTGAGACATGAAACTCACACTTCTCCCCTTTAACAAAGAGACGATTTTCGAGGAGACGCTGAAGCACTTGCCTGACATGGCGTTGGTGGTCGGCGACAGACTGGGAGAAGATGAGGATGTCATCCAAGTAAATGAAAACGAAATGGTCGATGAAATCTCGGAGCACGTCATTCACGAGAGCCTGAAACACAGCTGGAGCATTGGTGAGACCAAAAGGCATCACAAGATATTCGAAATGGCCCAGGTGAGTATTGAAAGCCGTCTTCCACTCGTCTCCCTCCCTAATCCTCACCAGATGGTAGGCGTTGCGCAGGTCCAACTTTGTGAAGATGGTGGCACCCTGAAGAAGCTCGAACGCGGAACTCAGCAGAGGGAGGGGATACTTGTTTTTAACTGTGATGGCGTTGAGGCCGCGATAGTCAATACAGGGCCGTAAACTTTTATCTTTTTTGGTGACAAAAAAGAAACCAGGGGAAGAGAGCGTGCCTTATCTTTACAAAACACTTGCGCCAGGTCGTGATAGTCAGACGGTATGGAGGACAGATCAGGCGGTTCTGAAATAGTTTTATTGGGTGGTAGGTTCATGGCGGGGGTGGCGGCTTTTAAACAGGACATGTGACACTCCTCCCCCCACCCCGAAATACTCTTTTTCCTCCAATCAATCACAGGGTTATGTTGACACAGCCAGGGATAGCCCAAGACTAGTGGAGTGAGTGGGGCCTTAAAGACGTACAACTGTATGGTTTCCGATTCCCCGACGCGCCCGTAGGTGCTCATCCAACTTCACACACAGCGTAATCACATCAGACAAGGTCTTAGGAACATCTCTCATCATCAGTTCTCTCTTTAACTCATCACAAACATTATTCAGGAGAGTACTTATCAATGCCGACTGCCCCCAGCCAGTCTCTTCGGCCAAGGTCCAGAATTCGACCGAAAAATCCGCCATACTCCGCCTCCCCTGCTTCAAATTTAACAGTCTGTGGGCAGCCGCCTCCGGTGCCTCTTTCAAAAACACTCTTAAATTTGGTGAGGAAGTCCTCATAAGAAATGTCTGGGGCTGTTCTCAAAACAGCTTGCGCCCAGTTTAATGCGTGCCCGCGTAATAGTTGAACCATAAAGGCGATTTTGGCCCCATCTGTCTCATATGTTCTTCGTAACTGACGGAATTGTAGTGTGATCTGAGTCAAAAATCCACCACATTTATCGAACTCACCCGAGAAAGGCTCCGGCGCTGGTAACGATCGCTCCGGTGGTTCTGTGGGGGCCGGCGTGGGGGAAACAGGCGGAGCGGCTGCAGAGGGACTGGGAGCCGATAGCTGAGGAGAAACAGACGGAGGGGGTGAGGGTGGGCTTACCGACGGTAGACGTTGAGCGAGGGCTTGAGTGAGTGCGGCCAGTTGTTGATTTATGTGCCGAAGCATGTGTTCGTGGCGTTCCAGAATTGCCTCCGGGGTGAGGACGGGTTGCTGGGTGGGGTTTGAGTCCGCTGAGTCCATGATGGCTGGATCGTTATTGTTACGGTTGGAAGGAGGACTCAAGCGCAGGACTCCGGTACTGATGCTTACAAGAAGAGTTTATTTACAAGTCACCAGGTGTATATACAAGAATGTGCAGGGGGGTGTTATATACAGCTGAGTGGGGGAAGAAGGGGTCTCCAGGGAAGTCCAAGGCAAAGCATACGTTCTTCAGAATATCCACTCACACGATCACAGGTTCACACTCCAACACTGCCACACGGGAAACACACGGGGAAAAATCCAAGAGGTTCTGTAGACAGGGAGACAGGGTTAAGGACGATGCACAGAGGAAAACACTCTTCACTAAACTTGGTGTAGCTTTGACTTTACTAACGCGTGGTAGACAACGATCCAGCGACGAACAGCAGTCACCTCCTGGCTTAAATGCTGCTCCCCTTAATGAGACACCTGGGTCTCATCTCCCGAGGGCGTGGGCCAAGGGTATGAACCCACAGTGAGTTCCGCCCCGGCGAGAGAGAAGAGGAAGAGAAACAGAGAGGGCTGATCAGCGTGCAGCTGATCCGCCTGGCCGTGACAAAGAAAGGCAAAAAAAACCCCCAAAAAACGAAAAAAGGTATAAACAATATTTTCATGTGAAGTATAAATTATCAACAGGAATGAAATTTTAGTGGTTTAAACAATGTCAAGAGAGGAATGTCAAAGAAATTAAGTGTCCTTCAGTTTATGCATGAATAAGCTTTTTGGTGTATTCACCTTTTCTCAAACTGTTTGACCATGCAGGCAGTCAGCAATGAAAAAGCAGATCTAATGATGGAAAAAGAAGCAATTGCAGTTCTGCAATGGACACTTCTGTATGAGCTTTGACTGGGTTGCTTGGGAGAAATGAGATAGAGGTTGTGCTTTTCAGACCGATTTTGGTGAAAACAGGATCAAACTGTGCATATGGATGAAGCTGCGGATGAAGAAGTTTCTATGGACATTATAACAATTTTTCATCATGATAGGCACCTTTCAAGTATACAGAGGAGCTTCATACTTAAAGGATAGGCTTGGATGGAGTACTGCTTTCAACATGTTTGCACACAGTATGTGTATGCTTCACTGGGTTCGTGCAACAAGGCAATTAAAAAAGAGCGATAAAAAGACTTTGCTGGCTAGTGGAGATAAGCTTCACACCACTGCTATCATACACACATTATTCCTTTTTTTGATTTCTTAAGCTGTCATTGCTTAAGGATCTCCCAGTATGCCGTCTTAGATTTGAGTGTTGAGAGATTTAAAAGTGACAGTTTGAGTTTTTTGATTTGCATTCCCTCTTTCAGTTAGGAAAAGCCTACATCATTAAAAATCCATCTGTATTTGCATTTACTTCAAATCTAGAAGGAAATCTTAAGCCCCTTGATGATGTGATGGATTCTACTAACAGACACAAGACTACTGTATAATATTATAATTACAGCGTCCACAACTTAAGAAAACACCAGCAAATAGAAAAATACAACAAGGTTTTACAAAATGGAACAGAAGTTGAAAAAAAAGGCAATAAAAGTGTTTCTGGGAAAAGAAGTGACAGAAACCCAAACAGGTGAAGAATTACACTTAGGTCTACAAGAAGCAGAAGATTTTTCCACGTTGTTAATGTGTTTCATTCACAGTATTTCTACAGTACTGTATATACATGTTTGCCTTTAGCTGTTTATAGTTAGTTAGTCACTTCTGCAGCTGTTCAATCATGTTACCGTCTCCAAAAAAGCGCTTCCCTTGTTTTTTGTCACTTTTATCGTATTTAATTTTTTTGTGAACTTTTTAAAATAGTGCTTATGTTGTGTTGTATTTAGCTTCTATTGTCTGTTGTGTGCTTGAGAAGATTTTTCTGTTTGTTGGTCTTTTCTTAAGTTGCATTGCACTTGACCTTTACGAGTCACCTATATTACTACTTATATAGTTAAATAAATATCTACTGTAATGCTAAAAATTATTTATTATTAGGTGAAAATTAAAAGAAAAAAACGAAAAGAAGCAATAAAACACTATGAAAACACCTCAGTACTGTTTCCTGTCAGGAAACAGTACTGAGTACAAAAGTCTTAAAAGTAAAAGTTAATGTTCTGCAGAAAAATGTCTTCCATCGGTGTTAAATTGATTAATATTACTGCTGCATGTGTTTAAGATTGAGGTCATTTAAAATACTTTAATATTTATATATATTTAATGTTCAGCATGATATTCTATAACATCACAGTTGTGATTCTCCTGGGAGAACCAGGTATCTCTGAAAAAAACTCAGCCCTACGTCTTGATTATTCCAAAAGTATATTAAAATATTAAATAAAAAAATTAGCTGAAATAAAAGACTTGAGCAGTGTGTGACATGGCTAACTATCAATATCCGTAAGGGGGATTCAAATATGACTGAAAAATGAAGGTGGAAAGTAAGATTAAACTTATTAGATTCAGACGTTCTCATAAGCCCCTTTCCCATTGGAACCTACTTGGATCGACTCGGTATAGTTCACCACGGTTGTACTTCTCTCATGACTACTTTATTCCTTCTTACATTCATGTTACCAATCAATCAGTCTTTTAAGTAAATTGTAGCAGAGTCAAGTGATATTCATGTCACCCAGGAAATGTGTAATCCTACAAAAGTGTATTACGAAGAATTTGTGAGACTGTAATATGAATTGTTTCATAACATTAGGGGTTAGAAATAGCTGAATGACACTACAACTTCATTATTGTCAGCGAGTGTCTAGCTGAAGGTCACGTGTAATGCTGACACGATAATGAGGCACAACAAGAGCAGTGATGTGTACAATTGCAGTGGATTTCAAACAGCTGAAGTCATGTTATAGTTATTTAGATATTGACCCTCAAATGTGGCAACAAATGAACCACAGCTGAAAGCTTCTAGCTCTGTAGTTCACTAGCATCCTATATTTAATCACATTTTTCATGGATACTTCCGACTAAACAAAATGTTTCAAATGAATGTTAAATGTTCTTAAAAGTGCTATGTACAACTTTAGCAAATGTTATTTTACATACATCTAAATTACATCCATAAAAATCATGCACACAATAATAATACATTAGCAATGTGTGTCTTGCTGCTGGACTCTGCTCTCCATTTCACCTGGTGTGCGTGTTTGCTTTGCTGTTTGTCTGCTCCACGGAGCAGCGAACACACCCTCACACATTGTGAAATGACTAATACTCTTGTACATTGAAGGAAAGATGAACATACAATAAACTGCCCTGATGATATTTTCATGCTAATCTTTTGATTAATCTTTTGATGGTGAAAGGTCACAACCAGACAAAGCCAATGAAGAACAAAGACGCTAGCAGGGAAAAGCAATGGATTTACCTGAGAAACAGTGAAGGCTGGTTAAGAAAAACACTCCAGTCTTTCTTTTTGAAGATCTGTAATCAGTCTGACAAATACTACTGATGATTTTGTGGATGGAGTGTGAAGCAGTTGCACAGCTGAAGCAATGCTGACAATTAGATGAGAAAATAGCAATCAGAGGCAGCAGTACATGCAGACTGCAGGTAGTGAAATAACGAAAAACCAGAGTATGTCAGAAATGCTTTTGAAGCATCTCTGATATACTACAGGTCCACAGTTCTCTAATATGGCTGTTGTTGATGGATACATGCTTGCTTTGCTCCAAACTTTTCAAAAGAAAGAGAAGGAATGACTCTGTGACAAATTCTCAACAACTGAAGGAATCAACTAGTGATATACATTTTTAGTGTGATCTGACTATAACTCTAATTTGGGTATAGGCAAACAAGACAATAGAAAGATAGATACAAGATGCACTGCATGAGAAACCTTCAAAGTATGTATGTTATAGGTGTTATATCTTTCATATTTACTTTACATTTTATTTAAAAAAAATAAAGGCCAATAGACACTAGGCCCACAAGAAGAAATTACATAAACGTCGAATAATTGCGGCTTTTGGCTGAGCTTATCTGAACCAGTTTGGTCAGAGGATTAATTGTGGAGGCAGTTTTATCTGTGTTCATTAGACTATAATAGATTCATATTAATAAAATGGTAATCACGCTAGTAAAGATGAGTGTTGGAGCATTTATGTAACAAATTATGTAGACCGCCTCAGTATCAGATCAAAGCCAGGCGACAAGTGACAAGATGACCTAACATTGCCCTTGAACGTTAAATTGTTTCTTTTGAATTGCCACATTTTCTCTGACAGTTACAATCCCAAATATTTAATAGCAAATTGTCTTGTCATTTGTAAGTATAACGTTAGTGATGTTTGAGTTGATTCACCACAATGTGTAAACAACAGTGCACTAAAAACATCCTTGAGGCTTCTTACAGCCCACAAGGCTTATGCTGAGTGTTATAGGTTGTAACTAATCATCCCTCAAGGCATTATTGCCTGTAGAATATTCACCTGTTTATCGCTCCCTATAGATCTGACTGAAATATTTTCTCTCAGTAAAAAAAATCTCATTGTTATTCACTGAATGCGCCGGAGCTTTGATGCATTCACGAGGGGCGCTGCAGATAAGAATTGAGTTTCATTGTAACCCCAGTTAATGGGTTTGAGGCGAAAGGAGTGACATTTTAAAGAACATAAATAAATAAAAGAATTTTTCTGTCTATGTAACTACATCTGACAGCCTCCACAGCGTTTGTCTAGGTGATACACATGCTACATTTGCACAAAGGTCAAAACGGAAAAAAGGTTAATCTCTTAGCTTGTGTCAGTAGGTAGAAACCTCGAAACATTCTCAGTTATCAAAACTGTCAATGAACGTGCTACATGTTTAAGCAATGATTTTATCATACAATTAATCTTTCAAGAGCTTGGACAGAAACAACCACCGAATTCAGAGTGTTAAAATAAGGCTGTAGAAAGGTAAATACTTCTGTTTCAAAAGTGAACTGTCAAAATGGCTATATGTGAAATGAAGAGACCAAAGATTGCAGAGCACGTTTAACCTTCTCTCCACAAGGCACACAGCTACCTGCTTCTCCACTGAACGCATATAGACAAATCAGCTGTCAAAATCAATCTAAAGAAGACGAAATGCGGACGTTTGGCGGAGTGAGTGGCAAAATAAGAAAAGGGAATTAAAGATAAACACACCACTAGTCATAATATATTATTATAACTCAAAATTCAGCTAGGCTTTTCGTTATCCAGTCCCAGTTTATTTATTTTTATTTTACTTTTGAAACATTTTTTGTAATTTTAGAATTTCTGTTACTTTCCTGCCAGATTAACATCACCTGTCTATGACACCAACAACAATGAACAGGTTGACTGCAAAATACCTCGTCGAACATCTTTGCATCATGTGCACTTTTACATTTTAGTATCTTTCAGCCTGTTGTTTTGGCTTTGAGCTCTACTTTTACAAACCCTCTTTTCCTAATTTTTTTGGGGGGGTTGAGTAAACCAGCTCTTATTAAACTTCAATAGATGACCTGCAGCAATAAACGTGAAGTAATCATAGTAGGTAACTGGTGAATTTTCCCCCCATAGTGAACAACTAAAGCAAACAGCTCATCACTGTAGGCCCCCAAATGAATATTCATTGGATACAAGAGAGCTTTGGATCTTCTGGGGCCACAAGTGCCTCATTTGCTGGTGTGAAAATGTTTTATTTATTTCTTATGAATAAAAAAAATAAACCTCTTCATCATCTTGCTCAGCCACGACATTGTTGTTGTTGTTAACTGTGCGGCTTATTTGACTCGTATTATCTCTTCAGCAGAAAATACACGAGTAAATTGACAGATATAGAAACATGCACTTGGACTTTGTGTAAGATTTTACTTGTCAGCTCAGGCGATGTCAGTACACGAGACAGTTTGTCACAATATTTTCATGCTTCTTGCAGAACACATGACATTATGAGGGCTACAGGACAATACCCAAACAAACACATAGAAACCGAAAATGTAGGCGCAGATAATAACTGCAGATTTACAGTGTTTTGCTGTGAAGTACAGAAAACATTAGATGACTACCAGAAAGAATAACAGATTAATAAAGAGAACAAAGGGAAATCAGAGTTTGGTAACTATTCACTGAAGTGGAAGTGGTCAGGAAATGTGCAGGATTTATTAGAATACCGTTCCTCGTTCTTCTTTTTAATTGTGCAAAAATACATGCTCATTAGTGTCTCTCTGCTTGAGCTGACTGATTGCCTGGTACAGGTATGCATGTAGGTGGCTTTAAATATATACTGGACTATTAAATATGCATGCTGTCATAGTTTCAGGAGTCATTTTTGAATCTAATTAATGCTTAGGAACTTTCAGCTTCTTCAACTTCTTTCGTCTGCAAGGAGTGGAGATATGCATATTACTCTTCTGGTTATTGTATTGCATTGATATTTCCTCAATACAATATAAAAATACATCAAGGTATTATCATTTGTGAATTAGCTGATGTTAACTATTTTTGACTTACCAATTTTAGTAATCAAATGAATTTTAATGAAATTGTACCAAAACAATCAGGAATCAGGAAGGTATTCATCAAATTGTTAGTTTGATGCCATCAAAGCACACTTTCATAGCAGAATTAAACTGTCATGTTTGTCTGTATTCATTACAATGTCTGTTTCATTAAAAAAGAAAAAACTACTCCAATTTCAGATGCAGAAGAACTTCGAGCTTTGTTTGCTTTTTTCTTAAAAATGAGCTGAAGTGTATATCAGTGGGCTTCAACTAGCTGTTTAATTGGTCTGTTCTAACCTAGATCACTCATCATTAAATTGAATTTTCTGCTTATGAGAATAAGCCACACTCTAACAAAAAATGTTTTCAGATTTTCTTGTTTCTGCTGCTCTGTGCCTCTTGCTTATTTTCACTCTGTCAGTTTGCACAGCTCAGTTACAATTTAGGTTAAATGAGGAGGCATGGGACAGAACTTAATGAGAATTTGTTTTTACTGCTCTTCCAGTAATTAGTTTGTTAAAGCAGAATGAAATGAGTGTGTCTCAGGAAACGTAAAATTGAATATTAATTAAATTACAAATGGAAATCTTGCTTGAATGTTAGAACAGTCATCAGACTGTGGGTATTTATCTGCTGCTATATTTTGAATTGAAAGCTGTTTAATTTCAAGCTATGCAAAAAGTTTTATGTGCTCTTCTCATTTGGTTTGTTTTAAAATTAATATTGTCAGTTGCTGGAGCGCTACGCCTCCTGCTTTGTGGCTTATATTCTTGATGTCATACACTGCAACTCTTCCAGACTTGAATGTGTCAGATGCATGGAGACAACCAGGTAATGAGATGTAGATATCCCACGCAGCAATTTCACAGCCTGTGTTTTCATCCCAGGGCTGCCTATCACTTCTGCAGGGATGGCACGCTGCTTCGATGATGACTGTCCTTCAAACGGCGGGGGGTGGAAGCACTGACACAAAGTCTGTGACACAGAACAGGGAGGGAGAAGACAAGGGCAAGAGGGTAACAAATGCTGAGGAAAATCCGCCAAATAAATACAAGCTTTAAAACATTGACTGGGACGAGCTTGCCATCAATGGAAGGCTGAAACATGCAGATGCAGAGCATCACAGACACAGAGAGAAACGTGTGCGTTGTCAAAGTGTGTGAACTGTGTACTGCTGCTAATGCATTTAAACAGGAGCTCAGCATTGTGTAAGCACAGAGTGACATTGAGGACAGAATGAATAATTCATTGTCCTCACTCCATGATCTCCACAGTTAATATGTGTTGCGCTATATGCGAGTAAGTTAGAAGGCAGTGGAAAAGACAATCACCTAATCATGCATATGATTATGATTGTATTTGTTTGACAGTATATGTTTCAGATCAGATAAGCCCATCCCTCCAGGGAATATCTATTTTAGGATCATTTCTGCTACAGTAAAAACATAAAAGCAATTTTGTGTAAAAGTTGTGGGCAGTTTAGATTCTTGCATCATCCAGTACTATCAGGGAGTCAACCTATCAGGTCACTCTACCAGGATGACAGGAAATGTTTAGTTACCTAGGTAACTCCAGTTCTCGCAATAGGAAGCACCTTTTAGTGTCACCCCTTATGGAACCTAATACCACATCTGTTTAAGATAGACCAATACAAAGACACAGAGTCCCCCAACCCCCTTTTTAATAGCCCCTTGTGCCACACCAGACATTCTCAATGTATTTCTTCTGCATCCACATGAATGTAGGGCAGTGTGGTGAGATACCTTACTCAATTTTCATAGAATTGAGTTAACCCGGATAACGAAATGTTATCTTTCAGACCTCACTTGGTATCTCACTATGGAACATATAGCCTACTCCAAAGCTTATTCCTGGTGGAATGTGCAGGACGCTGCAGTTCCTGGTATCCATATGCCATCAAAGTAGCCTCCACCAACGAGTGTGACAGCAACTGACAGGACACAAACCTCCTTCTACATGAAGCAGTCCAGGACACACAATGCTGGTTGCTTTTCCTAAACCCCTTTGGTCTTTGGTGGTGTAATGCTCACACAGGACAAAGTGAATTAAGTCCGCTTCTGGCTGAATAATTAGTTTCAAGGCAGAAGTAGTCTGAGTGGGAAACTTGGTATAAGTGATGCTGAAATATAAGCAAGGCAGGCTGCATAACAACTTGTCCAAATCTTTTGATTTAAAATACAGGAACTTCACACAACCACTTTGGAAAATATACATTTTCTTGATATCTGTACTGATGTGGACTAGGTAAGGAGTTAGAAATCAAAGGATCCTACATCGTTTGATTGAAATAAAAATTATTAGACTACCAATGGCTAAAATCAAAAACACCCTAGAAATCAAAGTGCTTGCATGCTTGACAGTATCTGGGCATGCTCCTAATGAGAGGATGGATCGTGTCCTGGGTTATTTCTTCCAAGACTAGTGCCAGTTGTGAACCTGCCAATTCTGGTAATCTACAGCAAATGCCAATCACCCTTCACGGTGCAAGGCAGTGAGGACAGGGCCCACTAGAGGACATTAGGCCTTCAAATCACATTCTTGAAGTTAGTTTTAGGCCAGTGGCCTACTGGATGTCATTTTGTAGCTCTGGCAGTGTTCACCCTGTTCTTATTTGCACAAAGGAGCAGATAACGGTCCTGCTCATAAGTTGTTCCTTCTACGGCAATATCCAGCTGGAGTACCTGCCTTCCTCCTAAAATATCTGCCATGCTATTGAGACTGTGCAGGGAGAAACAGCGAACTTCTGTCAGTTGCACTTATTGATATGCCATCTTGGAGAAGTAGTGAGTGCCAATAATGACATTAGCCAAACACAAAATTACTGAAAAACCAGTCAAAAAAGATGAGGGGAAAAATATTAATTAAAAAATGTTTAATGTTAATTTCAGTAACATCAAAGCAGCTGAAAATGATTAACAACCCCCTGTGCTACTTAACTGACCACATCAATATCCCAGAAGTTAAATTGATGCTATACGCTTATTTTTAAGTGTTTCTTTAACATTTTTGAGCAGTATACTTGTGCTTCTGTACACTAAAAGTAATAGAAAAAATATTTTTGTTTTCATGTGATGACTTGGGGTTGAGGTTAAACTAATCTGTATAAATTCAAAAAAGCAGTTTGAATTTACAAACTCTTTGCTTTTAACTGTCTGTGAGGTCTGTGTCATACTGTATATTAAAACTAGTCTGTTCTAAACTTCTTTTAGGTATGGCCTCTATAAGCAGGATGGATATTATTCTATTATTAAATAATTGTTTTTAACAACATAATTTTTGTGGCGGTCTGGAAATGCCTACCTCTGTTAAAAACTGACATGGTGTAGTACACATGTGACATCTGAGAGATTATTTTCTGAGCCAGTCAGTAGCCTGACCACTGCCTTCATATGTCCTGAAGGCTACATGAGTCCTACAAACGTCTATGTTGTCTACACCAATTGTTGCCCCATGCTGTTTTCAATAAATGTTCCTCATGTGGATTAAAATGATGAATATGTATTGTAACCCTGCTTCTGTGACTACACAAGGGGCCCTCTAATAAAGCTCTACAGACTCAGGTACACAGCACAAACTGCACCTACCAAAGGGTGGCACAGAATCTGAGTGGTTAGCATTGTTGCCTCCCAGCAAGATAGTCCTGGGTTTGAATTTCTCTGTCAGTTGGGGCCTATTTGTGCAGACTACATGCTGTTCTTATGACTTAGAGTTGTTTCTTATTTACTCTTGGTTCGCAAATGTTACACAGGATGGCACAGGTGCCATTTTCACTTCAAAAACATACACATTAAAATTCATGTTTTCACAGACACTGCTGGGAAAGATAAATCTGAGTTAACATACTGAATGCTGAACACAGAATAAGAGAAAAGCTCCACCTCTCAGGTGATAATGATTGCAAATATTGAAACACATATTAATGAAATGGAAAAGTATGGCAGTATTTCCTTTCGAGATCGTAAAGCGAGGCCGACAAGATCAGCGCAAAGCCAATTAATGTCCAGCTGCCTTTTTGTTAAAGCCCTGTGTTTCTGTGAGAACGATGAAAAACATCCCATGACTCTCCATGAAACAATTTAGCTTCACATAGAAACTTCTAAAAATAATAACATGAAAAGTGTCACGTGGTGAGGAGGTGAGTGAGGACCCAGAATGCACATATACAGGTGTGGATGTAATAAACAAAAGCATGACATTTATTTAGGCTGATGGGCTGGATACAAAGATGAAACGTGAAGTACTAACTTACGGAAAACCAAAAATACTACTTTTATATCTTTCAATTCAGTTCAATTTTATTTATATAGCGCCAAATCACAACAACAGTCGCCTTAAGGTGCTTTATATTGTACAGTAGATCCTACAATAATAGATACAGATAAAGACCCAACAATCATATGACCCCCTATGAACGAGCACTTTGGCGACAGTGGGAAGGAAAAACTCCCTTTTAACAGGAAGAAACCTCCGGGAGAACCAGGCTCAGGGAAGGGCGGCCATCTGCTACGACCGGTTGGGGTGAGAGAAGGAAGGCAGGATAAAGACATGCTGTGGAAGTGAGACAGAGATTATATTATATCTTGAGAGCAGATGTTGTCATTGAGGACCCCTTGGTAACTTGGGAGGCTCCTCCTGAGACTACGGGCTCCGCCTCGAGAGGAGCAGATACCACTGGCTCCAGGCTCAGATTGTATGGGGCCATCAAGCCCAGGTGTAGAAGTAGGAAGCCTTTGAAACTCGGGGGATGCTAGCTGGGGCTGCCAGGGCTCACAGCCGACTCTGTTTGAACCAGCTGGGGGTGTGCAGAGATCACAGGTGGCTCTGGTTGCACCAGCCAGCCTTTTGCAGATCTTGCACCCGACTCTGGTTGTGCCAGTTGGGGCTGCGCCAGCTGGGGCTCTGCAGGGCTGCAGCCTACACAGGTAGCACCAGCTGGAGCTACTGAGGCACTGCTGCCAACTCCAGAGGCCAGGTGCATGGTGCTTGGTCACTGCAGAGGCCCTGGGTTACACAGCAGTTCATGGTAAAGCCCCAAAAAGAGCTACAGTGTCTAGGAAGGACCCAAGTGGGACAACCATCCTCATAGATGTAGGAAGTGAACAACAGTTTCTGGAAGTGCAGGCTCAGCTACAGGCTTAAAATTCAGCCTCTGATTCGCGTGTATAACAAATAGTCTCTGTAGGTACAGGTTGCAAACAGTAAATAGCCCTTCTGGAGTCCTCCTACAGTTTCTTGAACAGCCCAGGGAGTGAAAATCACATGACCACAAAAAAAAATTGTCTATGGGAGGGCTGCTTAGCTACATAGTCTGGAGTTCCAGATATAGCAGGCTTAGGAGGATTACTAGCAGTCTAACTGAGCTGGATGCAAAACACAATTTGTAGTTTCTAATGAAGAGGCTGGAAAACAGAAATAGTTTTAGACTCATTCAGAGGAACACAGTTGGTTATTTCTGGCAGAGACACATGATGAACAAATTCCATGCAAGAGACACAAGCAGTCTACTATATTGCTGACTCAAAAAATACAGACTTGTTTTCTCTCAACAAAGAATCACACTCACACTCTTGTACCAGAAAACATGAGTTCAGGACTCAAATTGTCTTTCACTTTTAATTTAGTCAGCTCGGACACAGGAAAATAGTCCTTTCACCCAGAAGCAAAGATGTACAAAGATTATAACAGGAACTAAATGGCTTACAAACACAAGGCTCAGTCGCAGGTTGGCATACTCTTGCAAAGTACGTCAGCTCCGACCTTGAAAGTCCAGATTCAGAAGATCCAGTTTTGGCAGTAGAGAACTCAGAATTTATTCCTTAACCCAGAAACAGATAACTCAGATTTAGCATGATCCAGCACAGACACAGAGTCTGTCCTTTCATTACTAGCCAACTCAGGAACTGAAAATAGGGTCTTAGAATTGATATTGGTTGACTGACTCTGGGAAAACACTCAAGTGGCAATCAATTTTATTTAAGTGGAAAGTCTAAGGCTGCAGTGTTGAGGAACCCCACTTCCTCCTAGAGCAGAGGTCACTAACAGGTGGACCACAGTCTGGGTCTAGACCCAAAAGCTGTCCCAGATGGACCCGAACCTACAACTACAAACAGATTTAAAACCTGCTTCTATTTTTACTGGTGCAGGTTTTCTGGTCTTTATGGTAGTGGTTCAGTATCTGAAGAAACACACAGACTAATTCGGTGCCTTCCCACGTAATACCACTGTGCATACCGGGCAGTAAACACTAGGATTCTGCAGTGCCGACCGCAGCGAGTAAGTTACACATGAAAAGATGTAGAAAGGAAAAGAAATATAGTGATGCATGAAGAAAAAAGAAAAGGAGAAATTCAGATGACTGCACTGGAGAAAGCTGAAAAAATAAAACAGAAAAACTGCGAAACAGAAAAAGGGAGAAATAAGGAACAAATGGTGCTGTGTAAAAAAAATGTGGACAATGAAAATAGAGCATTTAATAGGTAAATGCTGGACTTCTCCAAATGTAATCAGTTGACTGCCTATCAAATGTGGCCCCCAAAGAGCAGTTTGTAATAACTGACCTTTCACTTTCCGCCTCAAATAGTTTCTGAGACAACTTTCTCAGGTGTGAGGAAAGTAGCTCTATCCATCTTGGTCATTTTTGGCTCCACGCATGAAAGCAAGGCAGTTTTTTCCACAGTTAACATAATCAAAACTAAATATTATCTGAGGTTCACCACTGAGGACCTCCACGTGTACAAGAACGTCCTGAAATCCAAGCTTTTCCTCCCTTTACTTAAATTTTCTGAAGTTAAGTACTTCACTTGAATATGGATCACATTTTTTTATGTTCTGTTATTTTGAAATGGAGCCCTATATATGGAGCTATATATATATATATATATATTAGGGGTGCAACGATACACAAAATTCACGGTTCGGTTCGGCTGATACTTTGGTGTCACGGTTCGATATTTTTTCGATACAAAAAAATGTTCATGCCTTTTTAATTTGTCATTTATTAAAATTATAAATATATATTTTAACTCAAAAGTACAGTTTTTAAATTTAACCCTAACCCTTGTGCGCGTTTTTTATTTTGACAGCGAATGCGCACCTGCGGACCACTTATGTGCAGCCCTGGTTATTTAGCACGTCATATTGCAGCCACAGAAATTCTTTTGTCCATGAAACCATAAAGCTGCACTTTCTTTTTGCCTTATAGTCTGATTTGTCATAACTTCTCCGTTTTGTGGTAAGCTTTTCTTTGGCTGTCACTTCTTCACCCTGACCTGTCTTATTTGGCTCAGCAGAACTAAAATATATATTCTGCTGCTTTTACACACGGACTCACATAAGCTCAGCGATTCTCTGCGCGATCAACCTCTCACATGTTTAAGCTGCGGGAGATTTCACTTGTCATGTTTGCATAGTAAGCTAACGATTAATAAGACGATGTCAGAGGAATTGGTGCACAAATTATCATCACTCACAGATCAGTGCTGTCGCTCTCTATACACAGTTCGCACGATTGCAAAGTGAAAGCAAAAAAACAAGCGCAAATTCAAACGCGATTTCAATATGTCACATATTGACAGTGGCTCACTGATGCCAATGACATAATTACCCAGCTACATTTCTGAAAGAATGCAAAAGCATTGACATATATTTTTCCTTCCTACAATAGCCCGACGGGCAGGGTAGCCCGTCTGAAAAAAATCGCTAGCCCCAGGACGTCGGGCTAGCGATTTTGCGAGCCCTGTATCTGATTGAGGAATCACTCATCTTTGGAAAAGAGAGTTTATTACGGAGAAATGTCTCTTTCCAAAATAAAAGCTATACTATCCGCTTCTTCTGGGCTATATTCTCAGCAGCATAAGGAGAATCATGTGCTAACAGCTGTCTAAATGACTCGGCTAAAGTTAGTAGCATGCTTGCTTGTTTTTTTTCTGCTTCCACTTGTCTTTGCACTAGGATGATGTCGGCGTAAATGTGCAGTCATATTCGTTGTGTTCCCACTAGTGCTTTCAGGTTAATCTCGTTGAAATGACCTTAACGCCACAACACGGCAAATCTCCGTTAAGGAGCTACCGCCGATCGCCCCGTGCATGGGGCTAGACGGCCAACACGTTAACGAGCTAACTGCGCTAACACACTAGTTCCCACCCATGTAATTGAGCATTGCATGGCACATCCAACATACTGTTTTACTTTAGTCCATGACTCGCTTACCTTCAGGGTCATACGTCACATGAAAACCAAAATAATTCCAAACGCCAGATCTGAATGAGAGTGGGGGAGGTCCATGTTGCAAGGAGAGCTTAATAAATGACAAATTATTGTCATTTATTAATATTACAAATTATAATATATATATATATGATCTCACTGAGGGGGTTCAGGCCTATGCAGAGGGAAGGTAGTCAGAACTGAGGGGATTGAACTACCAGAAGGCAACATTGCAGACATAGAGGACAGTTACAAGTACCTGGGGATCCCGCAGGCGAATGGGAACCATGAAGAGGCCGCTAGAAAAGCTGCAACCACCAAGTACCTGCAGAGGGTCAGGCAAGTCCTGAGGAGTCAGCTGAACGGTAAGAACAAGATCCGGGCCATCAACACGTACGCCCTGCCCGTGATCAGGTACCCTGCTGGGGTAATAGGCTGGCCAAAGGAGGAGATAGAAGTCACTGACATAAAGACAAGAAAGCTCCTTACCATGCATGGAGGGTTTCACCCCAAGTCCAGCACCCTGAGGCTGTACGCTAAGCGGAAGGAAGGGGGCCGGGGACTGGTGAGCGTCAGCACCACAGTCCAGGATGAGACAACGAACATCCAAGAATACATTGGGAAGATGGCCCCAACTGACCGAGTGCTCAGTGAATACCTCAGGCAGCAGAAACCCAAGAAAGAGGAGGGAGACAAGGAACCATCATGGAAGGACAGGCCCCTGCACGGTATGTACCACCGGCAGATAGAGGAGGTGGCTGATATCCAGAAATCCTACCAGTGGCTGGACAAAGCTGGACTGAAAGACAGCACAGAGGCACTAATCATGGCAGCACAAGAACAAGCTCTGAGTACAAGATCCATAGAGGCTGGGATCTATCACACCAGGCAAGACCCCAGGTGCAGGCTGTGTAAAGATGCCCCAGAGACAATCCAGCACATAACAGCAGGGTGCAAGATGCTAGCAGGCAAGGCATACATGGAACGCCATAACCAAGTGGCCGGCATAGTGTACAGGAACATCTGTGCTGAGTATAACCTGGAAGTCCCGAGGTCAAAATGGGAGATGCCCCATGGAGAATGACCGAGCAAAGATCCTGTGGGACTTCCAGATACAGACGGACAAAATGGTGGTGGCTAACCAACCGGACATAGTGGTGGTAGACAAACAGAAGAAGACGGCCGTAGTGATCGATGTAGCGGTTCCGAATGACAGCAATATTAGGAAGAAGGAACACGAGAAGCTGGAGAAATACCAAGGGCTCAGAGAAGAGCTCCAGAGGATGTGGAGGGTGAAGGTAACGGTGGTCCCCGTGGTAATCGGAGCACTAGGTGCGGTGACTCCCAAGCTAGGCGAGTGGCTCCAGCAGATCCCGGGAATAACATCGGAGATCTCTGTCCAGAAGAGCGCAGTCCTGGGAACAGCTAAGATACTGCGCAGGACCCTCAAGCTCCCAGGCCTCTGGTAGAGGACCTGAGCTTGAAGGATAAACCGCCCGCAGGGGTGTGCTGGGTGTAATTTTATATATATATATATATATATATATATATATATATATATATATATATATATATATATATATATATATATGCTGGACTCTACCAGGGCTGCCCTTTGTCACTGATTATGTTAATAATTTTTGTGGACATAATTTCTAGGTGAGGCCAAGTGGTGGAAGGCTTCCACACGGGCAGTTTTAGAATCTTATCTCTGATTTTCACAGATGATGTGGTTCTGTTGGCTTCATCAGATAGTGGCCTCCAGCTCGCACCTCCAAGTCTGAGTCATCTAAGCTAGAGATGCTTAATACAGAACGAGAACAACGAAGAAACCACAATACCTCATAAGCACAGGGAAACCAAACCAAATTAATAAAAGCAAGGCACATTAACCACTTCTCAAAACTCATTCAATGACAAACTAACAAGATTCAAAACATAAATCCTGGGTCATAGACCCAGAATCATGACAAAAAGATTATATGCAAAGTGCATTGTTCATGGCTATAGTTTCAAATTTAATACATGTGTAGCATCATATTTTCAAAATTTTAACCTATTGTTTTCACTAAGACCTTGTTGGTTTCCCATCCAGTACTTTAATCTCTAAAAACTGGTGGCATAAGAATTCTCCTCCTCCCAAAAGAACCTGATGAGGAAAAGCAGCAGAGATGATGGAAGAAATAGAGGGAAGAACCTGCTCAGCTGGTTATCAATAGTGTATTCAGCTCTAGGCATTTGCCCATCCAAAGGGGCATCAACATTACTACTTCTCATACAATAAGTTCTCTGATACAGGTGAAACAGGATGAGGATTCTCAGAAACCTCCCCTTGTTATCTAGAGCTCCATCGTACAGTATATTTTATCTTCCACAGGCTTCAAACTCTTGACAGGGTGTAACCCCTATGACACTAAGAAGACCTATGACACTAAGAAGACTTGCAACAGTTTACTCTGGGACAAAACCATGCTGCACAATCAGAAGGGAGGGCAGTGAAAGCAAAGGAATACTAAGCACCAATGGAAAATGTGGGAGAAACACAAACAACAAATGATATTTCTATTCATGAACGGATCACAGGCTAAAAATAGAGGTGGAAAAAGCTACAGGGACACACCTGTGGCTTAACACATCTATTCAGATCAGAAAACAGAAGGTGGAAGGCCATGGTATTAACACATTCAACTACTGGAGAAGTAGATGAGAGTCGCTGTAGTGGCTACAGTGATTGTTACGCTCACTCAGACATGTAGTCTGAGAAATCACTGACAACAATACTAGACTGGAGGAAGATGTTTATTTTTATTTACTTTTCAGTGATGCTCCTCAGACAAGGTTTAAGGGGGCCAACAGCTGAAAAGACCAGGCAAACTATTGTCTACTGCGCCATCGATCAGTATACTGCAGTGCCCCCTTCTTTCACTCTGTTTCTCTTTCAGAAAACACTAAACAACCCTGACATGTTAACAACAAAGAGAATCGTTACTAAACTCTGGCATTTACATAGTTCAGATGAATTAAATTCATAAGAGATAGCAGCAAAAAAAGGCCTGGTACTGAGAGGAGAAAACAACCATCCATGGGGATGCAAGCCTGAATGTTAGTCTTCTATCTGTCAAAGCTGATATGCAACACAGGCTCTTGTTGTGGACACTGAAGGTTAAAAGCTGTAGTTACTTACTGCTTAGCATTGATTCTTACCTTTAAAAAATAAGCATGTCTGTATTTCACAAAGTATCATGCAGATCAATAAATATACCTTTCTCCTGAATTTCTGGAAGAAAATTGCTAAAATAAAAAAGAAAGTATGAACCACTTTAAAACAGAGAGATAGGTAAAGAGATTATATCACATTTCTGCATTCATTGAGGCTATAATTTGCAGGTTGTTGAGTCTGTAATGTCTCTATTTATTTGGTTAACAGCACTGCTATTCCACAGATGCTCAATCCTCTCAGCCTATTCCTTCCTCTGAGGATCTCGTTTACACTTTATTTACACTGAAACCGCAGTTTGCACAGTGTTGTGTGTGTGTGTGTATATATATAAGTGTGTGGAATGCCCCATCTTTAACCTGCTCTGTCTTTTCAGTGAGCATTTATGAAGCTATACACAAAAGCTGAAAATCGACATTACGGCGTTGTGAAGGGATTCATTAGCTCACTCCCCAAAGAGAAACACTGCAAGAATGTCAGCTCATACCTCCCTTGTAGCTCTGTTACCGAGCCACTAGAGAAGCCCACACTGCTACGTGTCTTGTTTGTTTGCTTGTTTTCTGACGGCACGTTAACACTGCATTTTTGTGGTCTTCAGCAGAACTCACGAAGAAGCGATCAAAGCAATGTTCTTCATTACAAAAGAAACAGTTTTTTTCTTTTTAATGGTATATGTTTTCAGAGAATGGCTGGTTTTGACACAGGGACTAATACAGCCCAGCACAGGTACATCATCTTTCTGTCTGATGTGCATTTTTTTTTAACTACAAAAAAAGTGCTTGTGCAAATATTGGAGGATTAGGGTGAGTGAGGTTTTATGCAGGGTTGGTTGTGAAAAGCAATTGTGGTATGAAATTATGCTTATGTGTTTTACTGCTCGGACCACCCCGTCTGCAAATGCAAATGGAATTTTTGTGGTCTTAGTTGGAGTCACACACACATACGCTTGAAGCTGCAGCCCACCAGCGCTGTCTGAAGAATGTTTGTGCACACCTATATGCACAGTGAACGGACACAGAATTTTGGTTTGAACTTAGAAACATCACGTGCCTTTGGATGTCCTTCTATCAACATCTGAGGCACTGTGTTTTTTTCTGTGGGATTCTTTGTGTTTGTGTAAGGGAACTCTGCTTGAGTATCTTGAAAATGAATTCTCCCCTGTAGCCGTGTTAGGGAAATGTTTTCTGCATTTAAATAAGTTGTGAAGAGCTCATTTGTTTGGCTATTAAAACATCTAAGTATTACTGTGATTATTATTTGCTAATATTCTTAGTTATTACAAGTAAGAGTGGTCAGTTGGGAGTATGTATTATCTGAAAATACAAACAATGAAATACTCTTCTTTCTAATGGGCTTTAAGAGAGGGGTAATTTTTGGCGATAAATATGTCAAATATATTCATTGTCATTAGTGTTATTGCGAAAAAGACAACATGAGGATAGAAAAATTTCCTTTTAAAGGAATACAATGTGTTCAAAAGAAGATTTGCATTATATATGGTTCATTTTTACAAGTCACCTGTTTTATTGTGAACACTCATGATTGTAAAAGGAAGTGAATGTGGCAGTTGTGACGGAAAGTATGAGAAGTTTGTGCAAGTGTGTATGTATGAACTGGACTATCTCCTCGACAGTCTTTGTCGATACCCACATTTTGCGAACTGCCTGTGAGAAGCTGGCGACATTTCTGCTCGAAATTCACGGGGCAGCTACTTACTTTTGTTTCAGCACCAAGGGCCCGTGCCATCTCGGAGATGTCCGCTCTGCACTCCTTCATAGATATCTGTTATGATCTAGTCCCATTTAAGAAGGTGGCATTTATCATTTTCCAATAACTCAATTTGATTGTCTCAGCAGCAGATGATAACTGGAGAAGCAAGCTACAGGGAAATTAACTGGCAGCCTATAGAAAACGTGTCCTCCACCCTCTGAAAACATGGGACTAGGAAACCTATAGATCTATAAAAAGTAGTAGTAAAAGTAGTCTTACATTAGCTATGTTGTTTGTAGATTATGAAGTGGGATGCAGGGAGCATTTACTTCACATCTGGCCATTCTAGGACTGGTGTGCATGATATTCTAGATGCATTAATTTTGCTATATAATCACATTCAACACTGCTTCGACTTTGCAGTGCACTAATTACAGAGGTGCACTGCAACACATGTTGAGATACACTTCTTTGCTTATTTTAAAATTTAAATGATTGACTCATATACAAGCTCCAGATCCACACAGCACTGACAGAGCTCTTTCAGAAAAGGCTTTTTACATTTTATATCTATGTTAGGTACCACGCTACATTTTAGTTCTTTTGCTGTTAAGTGGAAGACTCACCGATCACAACACATAAAAGCAGAGATCCTAGTTCAGGAATTAAATGTCAAAATGCTGCAACACCTTCACTTACATCTTCACTGTGCTTCTGACTTAACTGCCTGCATAGGTGACAATCAAACTGACCAGGAGGACAGGTAGCAGTTCAACTGTCATCTTACAAGTACTTTAAAGCAATGGAAGTTCTTCACTGTGATAAAAAGGCCGCGTGCTAAGTACACTGTTTTTCAGCACTTTCAGTTGTACATAATAGTGCGTGGATGTTTTATAGGTGTTTTGAATTTAATTCTACAGGAACCTGCTAAACAGTGTGTAACCAACTAGCCTAAGGGCTTCAAATAACTGGCACAAAATAAGGCAATAGAGCCTTAACCACTGTTTATACTGCCTTTACCTCTCCTCTTATCAGTGGATCTAGAAAGTAATCATAGCACTTCACTTGTTCCACATTCTATCACATTACAGCCTTATTATGAAATGGATTAAACTCATTTGCAATCTCAAAATTATATACATAAAACCACTTAATGACAATTATGGGGTATTTTAAGGAAATTCCTGCAAATGCAAATATATTAAAAATTTAAAAAACAAACAAATATATAACGTATGACACAGCAAAGACGGTGAATATATATTACATTTATTTTTGTTTTTCATTTTTTGACTTGGATGTGCATCAGGATTTAATCAATTCTTCCTGTGCTCATGCTCAGTTTCTTCATCTCCAATTTCTTGTAATTTTGCCTTACATTTTTTGAGTAATCTTGCTGATGTAGCCCTGCTGGCCTAGTGGGTGGGGTATTATCCTAAATCCAGTGTATTAAAATACAAAGAGGCACATTGCCAGATTTATTCTACTTCCTAAAACAAGGAAACACAGCCTCATCGCTCATTTTCCATGATAACCAGCAACTCTTTGTGAGGTATGGCATGGCAGATGTTAATACATCGTCAGGAAGTGCATAAACAACATTAGTGAGTATCATTACATGACAACTTGAGCACAATAGAGTGAATCTCATGTCCATGCATGTTCTTCAGTTGTACTTCAACTACACAGTGACCATTATAACACTATCTGAACACCTGCTCACACTGACCATGGTAAACCAGAAGTTGCTGAAGTTTCACAAACATATCACTTGCATCACCAAATACAATACACTGTCACATTCATTTAAAGCACATAATTGAACCATGTTTACATTTGTTGCAGCATTTGCATCTCCTCTTCCCTCAACAACACATTATACTTGAAAATATTCTTGAGCCTGATTAACTTACCTAAAATGTCATTTGTGCATCATTAGCATTGATACTGTACTTGAAGCTCACTTTACCTGCTAGCAACATGCCCATTAGCCTAGCAAGACCACGTTGAAGTTACAATCTCATTTTAAGCAAAATCACGGTGGCCCTGATAGGCCAAACGGACTGCAACTTGAGAGAACACCAGCAATAAGAAAAATGCTGCAAAAGCACACAAAACACAATGGAAATAGGAAAAACGACAACAGAAATAGGAAAGAACAGATTTCCAAAAGCACAGGGGAAGTGTTTCTGGGGAGACAATAACCCGCCGGACCAGTTGCAGGAACCAAAATACGCTAAGAAATGTGCTGGGAGACACTTACAAGAAGTGGAGGATCTATCGGTTTTGTGAGGAAAACCTAACACCGGTAAGTGTGTTAGCTTAACTATTAGCTAAAAATCCATCATCAATATTGTATGAATCATGATAAAACACACCTACCATGTTTTGAGTTCCTGCAACTGGTCAGTCGGGTTATTGTCTCCCCAGAAACACTTACCTTGTATTTTTTCCTATTTCTGTTTTCGTTTTTCCTATTTCCATTGTGTTTTGTGTGCCTTTGCAGTGTTTTTCTTCTTGCTGGTGTTTTCTTAAGTTGCAGTCCGTTTGACCTCTCAGGGCCACTGTACAAAATACTTTAACATCACCCAGTTTCCAATGTTATAATTTACTTAATAGGTCCACAACAGTGTTAGGATTTCTACTGTGTTACATATGATTCTTTTTGAGGACTAGTAACTCACCTATGTTTTAAAGTAAAGAGGCACAGATCATGAGCTTCTTTGCCGCTTCGACTGCAGGATTTATTCTGAAGGCTTGTCTCTATGGGTGTTTACGTTCCTTCCAAGCGCTATACACTACCTAGCCTAACGGCATCTTTAGCTAATGCTACTGGCCAGAACATAAAGTGTAGTTAGATAACCACTGAATCAGTAATTAATAAAGACATAATAAATACAATTTTCAATTTTTTTTAATCTTTTTTAAAAACATGCACTGAAATATAATCCCCATAGCTTATGAATTGTCTTTTTATTTTCAGACTTTTATTTTAATCCATATTTATGTCTTAAACACACATTTTTAACCTTTTACACTGAATGACACATGAAACTGAGCACATACTCAAATTTGGTTTTGGCTTAGCAAAGGAACAGGAAGTAAAGAAATATCTGAAGAGAGATAAAAGGTTGTTTTTTTTTTCTAAAGAGGAAACACTGAAAGCAGAGATGGGAAGTTACAACTATGAAAGAGGTCAATGTGTGACACATCTTGAAGGGAAGATTCACGTTGTCTGCTGCAAGATAGGGAGTGACTGTTGTTCCGATTGAAGTGAAGAGGGTCATTACAGCACCAAAGTACAGGGGGGAGTAAAGTGATCATTGGTGGCAGAGTAGAAAGCAATGCCTGAGTGCAGGGCTGGATAATGGCCCGGGAACAGATCTCCTCAAAGCCTTAAAAACAAACACATGCATTCTGAAGTACAGCCAACAAGAAGTAACAACACAAAGAGGAGCCTGTACTCTAGCACAGCATTGCTTGAGCTGAATGTTAATGGCAGCTTGCTAGCAGTCTCATAATGGCATTGCTCAAATGCTTGTGTTTGTATGGTGGCTACGCTGCTAACCATTTATTGTGTCATTACAGCATGCAAACAAAGAGGTAGTTAGTACCAAGAACACAGTAATTCTAATGTTGCTGGAAATGTCATTAGCTTTATTAATTTAGTACCAAAGTATGTGGGGCTTTCCTCAAGGAAGCATGAATACTTCGACAAGGTCATACTTTCAACAAATGAAGATTGTTCCTAAATAAAGTATACTTTTTAGCTTGTATTTTCAACTATAAAGCCATATCATCATGTAACAATTTGGCTTAGTGATGTTTTCTTAATAAGTTAAAGCTGGCTTTGGATTATCATGCCCATTATATTTTATAGATTAATGCATTGTTTGTTTTGTTTTCCATAAAAACTGGGCCCTGGTTTAACTCAGTGGGTTAGCTGGCGACCATATGTCGTATGGCCAGAGAGCAGTAGGCCCTTTGCTGAGTATCTTCCCCTCTTTCTCTCTCTCTTCCTGTTTTCCACAGGAAGAAACCTCCGACAGAACCAGGCTCGGGGAGGGGCGGGGCCATCTGCTGTGACCATTCGGGATGAGAGAAGGAAAACTGGAGAAAAGACATGCTGGACTTTATAAAAAGCATTTTGTCTTCTGTTTTAGTCATACCTAAAATCAAATTAATTGCAGTATAAATGAGATCCCTGTGTATCTGAGTCAAAACCAGAAAAAATATTACCAAAAATAGACTCATTACTGAAATTCCATAAATGCTGTTGTTTCACACAACACAGATAACAGACAGAGAGGATATGACTTTAATTTTAAACCTTTCTGTGAGAAATATATTTTTTCTTAATAATGTATCCATCATTCACTGTGCAAACATAGGGTATTATCTTTTCCAGTGCTGTAGATGAACAGAAGAATCTGAGTGCACATACATATATTTTAAATGGGTATAACATCTGTGCCATATTAGTTTGGAAACGTTGGGAGATTCTTTACATATAGCTGGATAACTCTACACTACACTGCCATCTGTCACCATTAAACTGTGTTTTATTAAATAACAATAGCACAACAAATAATACACTTACTGTACATAATGACTTCTCTCAACAAAGCCATATTTCTCAATTTCTGAATATTCTGAGCCAATTTGATATTTAGTTGGAGATAAAAAATATTTCACTCTCTGTATATATCTATATATTTGTTTACATTTGAAATAAGAAAAAATGTCTGGTCCAAAAATCATTTATCTATGTATCCTAGAAACTACTGTATTTTGAATTAATATCAGTCTGAAAGCTGTGTTGTACAAACATAACAGTATGTTTTAAGCAGTATGTAAAGTATAAATTACCTTTAGTAAATAGTTGATATGTTGTATTTTATGAAAGTAAAGCCATACGGTTGTGCTTCCTAAACAGTTATTGCAATACTTTTATTAAACTCTTGACTTAAAGTTGAATTGACTGTCTGCACAATCACATCGTAATTCTCTTACATAAAGATCCACATTGTTGGTGTACATAAACAAAGTTCCAAAATCTGAATCATTGCCAAAATACTCCTGGATCTGACTTTATGTGTGAATAGATATTCCATTCCTCTTTAATCTACCTAAAGAGTGCTGAACAGTGGTGGATGTTACCAGTGCTTTCCTCTGTGTGCCCACAGCTCAAAGATCCATATGTTAGGTTAATTGGCGACTCCAAAATACCATACCATACCAGCTTTATTTATAAAGCACTTTAACATAAAACCCGGGTTCACAAAGTGCTGTACATATACAAATAGCATAGCAAAGTAAAAATAAAAATACTTTAAAATAAGATCAAATAAATAACTAACTAAATAAAAAAATGTTAAAACAAACTGAGTCAGAAGAGTTTTAAACTCAGAAAGAGAAGAGGCCTGTCTGACGTGCAAGGGCAGATCATTCCACAAAATGGCCATGAATGTACGGGTAAGCTTTTTGCTGTTCATTTTTACTTCTTTCCATCTGAACTTGTCTGTGTGGACTGAACTTTTTAAATAAATAACACCTTTTAGTCAGTCCACAAAGGCTTGTTCTTTCTGAGTGTCACCCAAACCCAGTAAGTTTCTCTGTATTGTATATAAAGAAAAAAGGTTACAGTATGGTTTGATGGTATTTCGATACTATTTCAAATACTAAACCTTAGGTCACAGAAAGATCTGCAAACAGTTCTGTAAGGTCAGTTAAAGTTCCTCAAACATTCCACCGAGTTAATGAACAAAATAGGTCCACAGACTTTAACCTTAAGGTTGATCCTCTAAAGGTTACAATGTCAAGACATTCCCCGTAGCCTTTAAAGTACACCACTTCATGAGAATGTTTTGGGAATGTTACATTAGTGCACGTGCCCTCAGAACACTCAGGAAACTTCACTGTGAGAATATGGGTATGTACTGTATGGACCTACATAGAATTATTAATCTCTTGTTGTCCTTGTGCCACCTTTGAAATGTATTAACATTCAAAATGAGCATGTAATCAAAGAAAATCTAAAAAAAGATATATTTGATATGAACCCTAACTATAAGCGTAGGCAATCAAAGTAGGCAATCTGGGTTTCTAAGAAATTGCCAAGTATTCGTAATCAGAGAACAAAGAAACTAACTCACTCATCAGAAATTAATAACATTTTTCACAAACCCCCCAAAACTTCAGTTTTAGTTACAAAGTAACAAAGTACTACCTATGATGCCTTAGAAATCAGAGGAATTAAAAAAAGAGTTTAATTGATTTAGAAATGACTCTCATACACACTGTGCACACCCTCCCAATTCTTTTTTTTTTTTTTTGGGGGGGGATGTATTTATCTATACTTAATGCATCGGTCCCACGGTTGACTGGTGTGACAAAGTCTCAACATGTCCTTTCCATTTCACCCTTGTGTGGCTGTGATGTTTTTGACGGCAGAGACATAAAAACACAACTGAAATCGCCAGAAACACAACACATCTCTCCAAGGGATCTGGTGCTTCTTATTACACAATATAACCAGTTCAGAGAAATTGAAATATTCAGCAATCCTTCAGGTCTTTCAGTTATAAAATGTAATGTTGCCTAGAACCACCCTCAAAGAGTTGCCTGTGCATGCCCCATACTCACAGTCACAGAGGTATCTCTGTTTTCATCAACCGAAACATTCACAGTTGCATTTACATTTCACAAGTAATACGAACAGCCTGTGATTTTGCCCTCAGCTCACAAATGTAATGCTTTCCACAGTGGCAAAGAAATAAGGTGTATTGTACACATCTTTCTGTGCTGCAGCAATGTCATATCATAGAGGTCATAAAGTATGATTCTGAATTGAAAATAGGAACAATATCACAGTGGAATTATCTGTTTTTGTAAAACATGTATAAAAATTTAATAAAACTACATTTCTTACATTTCTTGCATTTCTGTAAGCTCTTTTATCAAATTGTGGATCATGTCACGGCCTGGTGCTGTCTAGCTCTTTATACTTGGGCCCTTTGTTGGATGTCTGCCACTGTAATGTTGAGGGAGGTTAATGTAGTTTCCTCTTAGATCTGGCAGCCACTGAGCATTTATGTTATGGATTGTGCTCTTCTTCCATATGCTCTTCCAGTATTGTTCCATCTCCAGCCTTGTTGGGACTGTTCTTACAATTTTTCCCATCAACTGAGTTTGAATCCGAGTACACCTTGGATGATTCTGTCAAGTCTAGAGTAGGTGAGCTAGACTCAGAAGCAGGAGTTGTTAGTTTATTATAACCTTGTGAAAACAACACAAGGTTTAGTGCAATGTTAATCCAGTGGAATCCATACATCCAATCCAAAAAATGACACTCCCTCACAACACTGGAACGCTCTCTCTCACCATTCATCAGAGGTGGAACACCAGAGAAGACCTGTGCACAGGGAACTACACAATTACTCCCAGAAGTCACAAGGAACATGATCAGATATCTCTGGGGATGAGGGTTTCATTGATGAGGTAGGTCCACGAGCCAGCGCTGAATGGCTGTCAACCACCGCCTTAAGAAGGAGATGGTGATTTTTCATCAGACAAAGGTGCGAGATCATCCACAGGTGAGTAGGTCATGATCATCACACAAACACACAAAAAAATAGAGGGAGAAACAGAGAGAGAAACCAGCGAACTTATAGAAAGACCCTTGACTGAGACAGGTTTGGTGGAGAACATCTAGTTTATTCTGCTGGCTTTATACCTCTTCAAGCGGCTGGCCAAGGCTGTGAGTCTTTGCTTGGCAGTTTCTAAGGCTTCAGCTTGGTGTACTTCTTAGGCACCCCTTTCTTCATCACACCTTTCTGCACCTCCAATAGTTGGCTAAGTTCCCTCCATGATGTAGATCAGTTGGTTGGTTTCAGTGAAGATCGCAGAAAGAATTTCATTTACATCTTTTAGCAGATCTTTAGAGGGCCATTCACGTAGTCTTGGTAATTGGCCACAGAGGGCCCAGGTTTAGCCGTGAACCTATCTCCAGATCGGCTGCTTTAGCACTTCACTCGCAACAAACTTTACGTGCCTTTTATATAGAAATGTAACTAGTAATAAGAATTTAAACTGGTTTTAAACTGGTTTCCCCCTTAAAGTAAAAAACAAAATGCATAGCCACATGAGGCACACTCTCCTCTGGCATCATCTGCTAGAGCAATTAACCCACAGTTAATTAGAAAATTTCCTCTCCTGTAGTTCAGTTGGATAAGACTGGAGTGCGGAATAGTACAGTGGATAATTTATGGCCCACTGGTAATCACACACGAGCAGGAACCAGGATACTTGAATTAATCACACCTTCATTTACTTCACAGAAATTACCCACCACAGCTTTATGATTTAGATGTGTTTACCCACTGAATATATATCTTCCGAACACATCCCTCTTGAGCTATTCAGTATGCTTGTACCATCCTAGTTTAAACAGTTCGAAAGCAGTTTTAATACCTCTGAGTTTTCAGAAGCCCTGCTGATTTTGATGTGCATTACAATGACCAAAGTTCTTTCAAATCCCTATTCTATAAAGAAGGCATTTTATTGGGCTTTAATCTGACACATTCAGGCAGGTTTTACTGCGAGAATTCATATGCCAAACATTTCCATGTCCATGAGAATACTGTGTCTTGCTACAAACGTTTATTTTTATATTTTTTACATGAATTAAAAAGCCATGCCTCTTATGAATCAGAAGCACATCAGAGTTATCCTCTGTGGTAAATGTTCATGTTTGTCAGGCTCATGCTTAAAAAATTGGCTATCTATTAAAAATGTGTAGTATCCAGGTAGCAAGTGTGATTAAACCTAGGAACATTATTATTTTGCATCATTGGAGACCCTACTCACAGAGAATCTTGTGTTTTTAGATGGGATTTATGAAGCTTTTACACTTGTCAATCTTTCCACAGCTTTAATGCCACAATTATAAATAAAAATTTACAATTTGTATGTTATGACTTTCAGTAGTTAAGTGAATTGCAATTTTAATTCAAATTCAATTAAATTGTTCCCAGTGAGCACAGTGAAAACTGGGCTAAAACTCACAAATCTCATACATTGATCAACATGTCATGGATGTTGATCAATGGATTTATAGTTTGGATTTATAGTTTGTCAGGATTTGTATATGTTCATACGTACAGGCAGTCTTTAATGTAAATAATTTCACACTGTATGTTACAAACATAAAAACTGCATGCATGAGAGCTTGCTGACACATAGTGTACATTATATGTGTGAGAGAGACTCAGTTGTAGCAGTGCTTAAAAGCATTACTGGTTGCAAAGCACTGAGTGCAGTGCACCCTTCCCTTTTGCAAGAATGAAGATCTGGCCTTCTTTAATTGGGAAAAATGTTTCCAGTTCTAAGCTTACTGTCATGCGTATTCGATATAAAGTGTGGGTCATCATGTGTAAGCAACTGTGTTAGGTACAATAGATCTGTGTCTGATCCAAATATATGCAAATATTCTTGCACTATATTCTCCTTGATCTAATATTTTTACAATTGTTAAGTACTATAGAATCAGAATCAGAATCAGAATACTTTATTGATCCCTGGGGGAAATTATTTTTTGTTACAGTGCTCCATTTTAAACCAACATTAAGACAAGACAGACAATACGCTAACTAAGAATAGTACAATATATACATATATATATACATACATACATACATAAGTCACTTATAAATAAATAGTTGGAAAAGAAACATGTGTAGTGTATGGCAGATCCAGTTTTTTTTTTTTTTAACAACAGAATATTTCATAACACACTTTAACACCATTAGTGTGTTGTAGCATTACAAGATAATGCTTTTCTTCTGCAAAGATCTGGTGTTAGTTTAATTTAAAAATGTCAGTGTTGATTGTACTGGCAAGCATTTGAAACTGGCATCAATTCAAAGCTCCAAAATAGCAGATGAGAATATGTTAGCAAATACTGTGCTACAGCCTTGACATTTTACTTAAGTGCAGCCATCAGAAGCACTCAGTTATAGTACATCCATTTCTCATGTCACCAGCCACAGTGATGGTGTGCGATAGCAGTGTCAAGATTTTACAAGCAGACCTGAAAGATCTGAGTCGTCTCCTTTTGAGTGGCATGACATGACCTCGTCTCAACCCCCCTTCGCTCCTCCTATCTGAGATGCACTGCAGATACAGAGCTGGACTGCCATACAAGTAACCATCAGTGGGTTGGATGTCTGTTGGCAGCTCAATTACCACACATCCAGAGAGATGGAATTTGAGTCTCTTATCAGCTGCTCGCCCATGCAGGTGACTCAAACTGAACTCTGAAAGTAGAAGAGGGGACTCCAATTACCTATCTAAAAAACAACCCAACCTGGCTTTTCTCTAAAGCCAGTGTGCATGTAATGGGTAGCAATTATCCCTTGACTGTTTTTCACCATGCAGGTCCAACAGACATGGCACACTGAATTTGTAAATAGTGTAATTTGTCTGTAGCTGGTATGGCATTAATGCTTTTAATAAGTAGATGTGTCCCTGTGGTGCTGAGATAAGACTGACAGAAGTTACTTTATGGTTTAAACCTGTCACCTTCGATGACTATGCAGCAATTTTGTATCATATCAGTGCCCTATATTGGCACTTTAGTGTTATTTTTAGGACTCTTATTGCTTAAATCCTCTCCTCCATATCACAGGATTAAAGGATTCCTAAGGTGCACGTGTGTGTGAGTGCATGTGCATGTGTGTAGTTGGATTTGTACCAATGCCCTCAAGATACCATATCTTAAGAGTCTGTCTGTGCCACACTTGACATACATTCACAGATTTGTGCTTTTAGAGGTATCAGCCTTTACTCACAAACTACAGATATCTGCAAATAGGAATGCCTATCTTCCTCACTGGTCCTCTGTATATGGCAAATGCATTTGGCCAGTTGTTCATTAAGCATTTTTAAGTATGCACTGTGACTAGTGCTGCAGCAGTGCATTCAAAACATTTTTCAAATTGAAAAATACAGATAATTTTGATATTCTGATAAAGATTCACTAATTGTTTTACTGATAGTATGAAATTCAAAGTCAGTGCCCTCCCCAGCACTCAACTTTAATTTTATTACCCAACAAATACATATATCATAACACAACTAAAAAGGATGATTTAAATGTGAAATGTTTTCTAGATGTTCTTGTTTACAATACAGTTGACTGCTTCCTACAGTTTTCTTCTTTCATGAATCACTTATAGTGAATAATCAATGAATAGTGCTGAGAAGTTCAAAGGTGAAATAATATTCCATACTTCTGGTATTTCAGTTATTTCATAGGACTGTGTGTTGTTACATGTTGAGCTAAATTTAGGTGTGGGATGCTAACATGATGATAGAAATACAACAAAATATTTTATTATCCTCCCAGGATATTAAGTTGTAGTTAAATGTGCAAGCAAACTAGCAAAATCTACAAGCACAGAAGTATGTTTTAGTAGCAGAAATAGGAAATAACCTGGAAGTCTTTTGAAAATCTTAAACAAATTTTAACAACGACATGCACAAAACACACCAGCCAAATAGTGACAGCCAGTCTTGATCGAACAAGTATCCACAGTCTTTAAGATAACAACTGCTAACTCTACTGAATGTACTATGATTAACAAATTAGTCACAAAAAATATCTTCACTATTCTTTGGCATATGTGCTGCAAACTAGTAGATACAGGACACATCCAAACCCATGTATCTATATATACAAATGTTTTTTTATGCAATAAGTGTTTGTACATATGGTTGAACACTTACTTCACTTACTAAAACACTTACTAAAAAGGACAACATAATTCAGTCACTCAATATCTGCTTAAATTAAGCTAAACATTGTCTCACAGTACTAAAGCTAACTTGCATTCTGAGGTTCAAATGCTAATATTCATACTGGCAGGTACTTAGCCCAATATCATTTAAAAGATTAGTAGAGAGAAGAAAGTTACTGTTGGACTTTCAATTGCAAGCATATTGCCTTAATAGAGTAGCTATCAATGCAGAAACACTACTAAAACTGCAGCAGAAGTATTAGCTCAACTTTAGTTAAGCATAAAAACCCAGGTGAAAAAATGCTGCCCACGTTCTTATCAAGCACCCTGCTTTAGTTCCAGAGTTGAACTACATAGCCCCTAAATGATCCCCTCTGAATGACTGAACTGAACTGCCAAAGCCTTTGTCTCAAGGTTTAACCATGTACAGCTGACACGCAGCAGCGAGTATATTCATGAAAATCTTCAAATGGAAATAACCAACATTGACACGTTAGATGGAACATCAGTGTTTCATTCTAATTTCAAATACCATTGATGTCTGTTGAATTGTAATCATTTGCGTAGTCTTAATAGTAGTTTGTTTTTTTCAATGTGAGTTATCAAAAGTAACTGTACCTTTGAAATGGGCCACTGATTGTGTCAAACTATAACAGTGCAACAATTAATGCTATTCAATTTATCTTGTATAATACACTACTGAAATGTCTTGTATTACAGTATTTAATCATACACCAACTCTATTGCTCCCATAACAAATCTACTATGTGCATGCCATGCATAATTATATGATTGTTTTTGCTGTCAAATACATTTGTTTCATGTAGTGGTTTCTAAGCAACTAGACGAAGATAGATGTCATAGTCAATCAAATAACCAATCACAAAACCACAGTTTGTCACTGGTACACTTTAGGTTTTTGTAGAGATTAAGCAAGTGGTATGACTCTGCCTCCTGACATCTGACCCACACTAAACTCATGGACTGGACATACACACACCCACAACCACCTACACACACACACACAATGGACAACTGTACCCTCAAACACAATAATAACATGGACTGAACCACCACTCACAACCACTAGCACTTTATATAGCCTCTGTAGAAATTATCCACATATCTCACTTATCTTAACTGCACTACTGTATAGCTCTGTGTAAATAATCATTCTGTACATACGATAATTTTTAATCCTACAACTGTTTATAACTTGCATAGTTCACATTTCTGTATAGTTTTTTTATTTCATATTTATATCCTGTTCATAGCCTGTACATAGCTTGTACTCACTACAGCCTGTACATACTTATAGTTATAGAATATTCACAACATACTTCATACCATGTACATTATAACATACCATAATAGACCAATTTCTGTAATATACTTACATATCTATATTATTGCTAATATATATTGTAATATATCTATATTATGGCTAAAGCACTTCTGGATGGATGCAAACTGCATTTCGTTGCCCTGTACCTGTGCATGTGCAATGACAATAAAGTTGAATTCTATTCTATTCTAATTCTATTCTATTCTATGACGACTGAGGATATTGTCGGGTGGTAGAAAGAATACTTTGAGGACTTCCTTAATTCCACTGACACAACTTCCATAGCAAAAGCAGAGTATGGAGACGAGGAGGACAACTTGTTCATTACGATCGTGGGCAATCGTGGCTCAAGAGTTAACCTGAAAACGGAAGGTTGCTGGTTTGAGCCCTGGCTCGGACTGTCTTGGTCATTGTGTCCTTGGGCAAGACACTTCACCCGTTGCCTACTGGTGGTGGTCAAAGGGTCCGGTGGCGCCATTGTCCGGCAGCCTCGCCTCTGTCAGTGCGCCCCAGGGCAGCTGTGGCTACAGTGTAGCTTGCCATCACTTGTGTGTGAATGTGTGTGTGAACGGGTAGATGACTGCAGGGCTCTAGACTAACTTTTTGACATGGGCGCACCGGTACGCCTAACTTTAAAAATTTAGGCGTACCAGCACAAAAGTTAGGCGCACTCAAATTTTTCAACAGCATCGCTTAACACCGCAGTTTTACATGTGCACTGTCTTTGGGGGGGAAGTCCATACAGACAATATTCATTTCTAAATTATTAACAAACAAACTTGTGCTTAAAGTGCTTTGTCAATATTGTAGAAAATGTTACACTTAATCATCATCTTGGCCTCCTCTGACGACCTGTTTGCTGCTTCTGTTGCTGCTGGCTCGGCGAATTTTGGTTGGAGAGAGACAAAACCTACAGCTTAGAATCAGCGCAAAAAAGACGTAAACACAGCGCGGACCCGACGCATCAGAATCGCTAAGCTCCGACAGCGTGTCCGTGTTCGGGCCATCGGGTGAGAAAGCCGAGAAAGACAAAGCTGATTCTGATGCGCTCTGTGTTTACGTGTTTACGTCTTTGTGTGGAATCCGTTAATGAATTGACATCGCTTTATTCAAGCTACTCACCTCTCTCTTCCACCTGCTCTTTCAACTGGTCCCGCCCCTGACTATCTCTGATTGGTTTAGTCAAGTCAAGTCAAGTTTATTTATAAAGTACATTTAAAAACAACCAAGGCTGACCAAAGTGCTGTACAATAAAATACAAATATAAAATACAATAAAACACAAGTACATAAAACACCTCACTGATAAAACAATAAGTTCATACAGTAAGTTTAGTCCATGATAGGGGCATAATGTGTGTCTGTTGTTGACCACACGGAGAGTTGCAGAGAATTTTTTTTTTTTTTTGTTACCCGAATAGTTGGTCGCACAGGTGCGACCAAATATTTTTTTTTAGTCGCACCACTGAAAGATTTGGTCGCATTTGCGACCAAATTGGTCGCACTCTAGAGCATGTATGTAGTGTAAAGCGCTTTGGGGTCCTTAGGGACTAAGTAAAGCGCTATACAAATAATTCAATTCAATTTTATTTATATAGCGCCAAATCACAACAAAAGTCACCTCAAGGCACTTCATAGATACAGAGAAAAACCCAACAATCATATGACCCCCTATGAGCAAGCACTTTGGCGACAGTGGGAAGGAAAAACTCCCTTTTAACAGGAAGAAACCTCCGGCAGAACCAGGCTCAGGGAGGGGCGGCCATCTGCTGCGACCGGTTGGGGTGAGAGAAGGAAGACAGGATAAAAGACATGCTGTGGAAGAGAGACAGAGGTTAATAACAGATATGATTCAATGCAGAGAGGTCTATTAATACATAGTGAGTGAGAAAGGTGACTGGAAAGGAAAAACTCAATGCATCATGGGAATCCCCCGGCAGCCTACGTCTATTGCAGCATAACTAAGGGAGGATTCAGGGTCACCTTCGGCTGCATCAGCTACAGGGGCCTGGCTAGCTACGGGTGAATGAAGGGTGCGAAGCCGAGTCTCCAATTCAGTAATCCTGGCCTCCAGAGCTGCAAATATGCTACATTTGTTACAGTTATCATTACTGCTAAAGGAGGCCGAGGAGTAACTAAACATCTGACACAATGAGCAAGAAAGTGCAGGAGGGACAGGTGAAGTAGCCATGGTGCTAACGAGTTGGCTACGAGCTAAGCTAAGCTAGCGAAACAGTACAGAGACAGTGAGTGAATACTTTGGCTATAAATTAGGTCGTGAGTACACAGAAAGTGTGCTTCGGAGGAAGCACGTGAAGATTATACTATGAAAAAAGAATGTATTTAAAGTTGTTAATTAAATTGCTAAGCAAATAAGCTACTCAGAAACACCACTGTGTTTGAGCAGGAACAGGAAGTGATACTCTACCGCAGAGCGAGCGAACACCAAGTGACAACGCCACCAAGAGTGCACACACAAATACAGGCCATTTACCATCACCAGGTCTCTGAGGCGCTGGATGTTGTAGGGCTGTTTTGGTTGACATATCTCCACAGTATTGCATAGAAATCAGAGATGGTACCTTTGGATTGGCATACCGGAGTGGTGGTTCCCATCTTTAAGAAGGTGGACCGGAGGGTATGCTCAAACTATAGGGGATCACACTCCTCAGCATCCCTGGGAGAGTCTATGCCAGGGTGCTGGAAAGGAGAGTCCGTCTTGCTCTAGTCTCTGCTTTTCACAGATGATGTGGTTCTCTTGGCTTCATCAGGTGGTGGCCTCCAGCTCGCCCTTGAGCAATTCATCTGAATGTGAAGCAGTGGAAATGAGTATCAGTACTAAACAAGTCTGAGGCCTTGGTCCTCAGCCAGGAAAAGGTGGAGTGTCCAATCCAGGTCAGAGACAAGTTACTGCCCCAGGTGGAAAAGCTTAAGTATCTCAGGGTCTTGTTCACAAGTGAGGGGAAAGAGGAGCGGGAGATCAACAGACAAATTGTGCTGCAGCTGCAGTGATGCGGACACTGCACAGGTGGTGAAGAGAGAGCTGAGTGTAAAAATGAAGCTCTCGATTTACCGGTCGATCTATGTCCCTACACTCACCTATGGTCACAAGCTTTGGGTAATGACTGAAAGAACTAGATCATGGAAATAAGCAGAAACAAGCTTTCTCTGAAGGTTGACTGGCCTCTCCCTTAGAGATAGGGTGAGGAGTTCTGCCACCCAGGGCTCAGAAAGGAGCCGCTAGTCCTCCACATTGAAAGGAGCACGTTGAGGTGATTTGGACATCTGACAAGGATGCCTGCTGAGGTGTTCTGGGTGTTTGCCACCTGGAGGAGGCCCTGCGGGAGAACCAGGACATGCTGGAGAGATTATATTTATGGCCTGGGAACCGCTTGATGTTCACCCAGACAAGCTGGAGGAGGTGGCCAGGGAGAGGGAGATCTGGGCTTCTCTGCTTTGGCTGCTGTGACCCCGTGAGTGGGAGAAAATGGGCTGATGGAGGTATGACACGTTAAATATTATTATTATTATTATTATTATTATTATTATTATTATTATGATCTAAAGAAAACATTACTTAAAACAGCCAAGAGAAGGTAATGTCTCCTTCCCTTCTTTGTTTCCTTTACCATAGTAAGACACACAAAATACAGTTGGGTTCAAATCCATGTGTTGCCTCAGTGATGAACAAGTCAACCTTAAAGTAACACTGCACGCACAGAGTACCTGCTCAGCACATTTAAATTAACTTCTGGCACTCTTTGTTCGCTGGTTATGAAGTAAGCTTTAATGACCCTTCACAAATGCGAACACAGACTATAAATAAAGAAGTACAAATTTCCAGGGA
The DNA here is from genome assembly GCF_965226115.1 of Aulonocara stuartgranti. Lineage (NCBI taxonomy): Eukaryota > Metazoa > Chordata > Actinopteri > Cichliformes > Cichlidae > Aulonocara > Aulonocara stuartgranti. The sequence goes on along the minus strand of NC_138944.1, from coordinate 28,285,816 downwards.
AGTTTCTTATTATCATCATCAAATTGCTATACCTAGTAATTTAGAGACCAGTTAATTATTCAGCTTCACAGTGGATGAAGGCTACACCTTTAATATGCAGTCTGTAATAATAAAATACAGAAATCCAAACACACAAATATCAAACAAATTGCTGAACAGTGAATGCATATTAAAACCTTCCAAGTCAAAGGTGGTTATAGCATCTGACTGCCTGCTGTGCAGGCGCTGCATGAGCACTGCTGATCTGCTGTTAGATGTTCTCATGCTATCACTTTTATGTCATCACTACTTTAATATTACTATGGAACCCCAATTTAATAGTATTGTAGAGATCTGCCGAGGTCCAATTCAGGTCATTTAAATGTTTTTAATTTTCTGCACATTTTTGTCCCATTTGCTTCAGAAATGTGTATCTTATGTTGCCTGCAGTGTTGCATAGGACAAAAAAGAAAAGAAAGAAGCATGTCAGTACTTAACAACAACAAGCTCAACCTGTGGTCATGACAAATATTCTGTTTTAGACATAAATAATTTGAATTCTGGTACATTTTGCACAACAGCACTGGGAAACAGGTAAATTGAGCCTGAATTTGAATAATAGGCTTTGGAAATTAAATATTATTGTTACAAAACATCAAATTAGGCATAATAATATGTGTTTCCTTTTTGTTTAATCTTCATACTGAGAACTGCTGAAGTGACAAGTAATATAATATATAATACCTGTAGGCATAGCTGGGTTTTGCTCTTAAGTTGTTTTTTCTACTTTCATGACAAGGCTTGTCATGTTTTCTTTTCCCCCTGGCAACATCAGAGTACCATTTCACTAGCAACCGTGCATTTGCTATTTCCTAACAGCAAATATTTTCCACTTCAGTTCACATTTTAATGCATTTCCCACACATATATAGAAGAAGTGTTGTATACTGCTTGTGACTGAAAGACTAAAGCGACCATTAGGTGACTAAAACAGTAAAGCTGGCAATATTTAACCAACATCCCTATTTTTGCAGATGGAAACATGGAAATCTATCTTATGTCTTATCTCAACCTCCAGATTATGTTTCAGACTCAAAAGGCAAGGCAAGTTTATTTGTATAGCACAATTCAACAACAAGGTGATTCAAAGTGCTTTACAGAGACATTAGAAACAAGAACAAATAAAAAGCATGATTTACAATTGATTAAAACAAGCAAATAAACTAACTAACTAATTAACAAACAAACAAACAACAGTATATAAAATCAAAACAGATAAAATCAGAACAGTAGATAAAATCAGTAGTTAAAGTGTAAGTTTTGAAATTTAAGCTTAAAGTGTGGATTTGGTGCTTTATTCAAATGCAGCTGAGAACAGGTGAGTCTTCAACCTGGATTTAAATAAACTGAGTGTTTCAGCTGATCTGAGGCTTTCTGGGAGTTTGTTCCAGATATAAGGAGCATAAAAGCTGAATGCAGCTTCTCCGTGTCTGGTTCTGACTCTGGGAACTGATAAAAGACCGGATCCAGATGACCTGAGGGATCTGGATGGTTCATACTGGGTCAGGAGGTCATTGATGTATTTTGGTCCTAAACCATTCAGAGCTTTATAGGCCAGCATCAGAACTTTAAAGTCTATCCTCTGACGGACAGGCAGCCAGTGTAAGGACCTCAGAGCTGGACTGATGTGGTCCACTTTTTTGGTCTTAGTGAGGACTCGAGCAGCAGAGTTCTGAATGAGCTGTAGTTGTCTGACTGATTTTTTAGGTAGACCTGTAAAGATGCTGTTACAGTAATCAAGCCTACTAAAGATGAATGCATGGACTAGTTTTTCCAGGTCCTGTTGAGACATCAGATCTTTTATCCTTGATATATTCTTGAGGTGATAGTAAGCTGACTTTGTTATTGTCTTAATGTGTTTTTCTAAGTTTAGGTCTGCATCCATCACTACACCCAAATTTCTCGCCTGGTTTGTGGTTTTTAGATGTATAGATTGAAGTTCTCTGGTGACCTGTAATCGTTTTTCTTTGGCGCCAAAGACTATTACTTCAGTTTTGTTTTTGTTTAGCTGGAGAAAATTGTGGCACAACCAGTCATTGATTTCCTCAATGCATTTACCAAGAGCCTGTACAGGGCCTTGGTCTCCTGGTGACATTGTGATATATATTTGTGTGTCATCTGCATAGCTGTGATAGTTTATTTTGTTGTTGTTTATAATCTGTGCCAGTGGGAGCATGTAGATGTTAAACAGAGGGGGTCCCAAGATGGAACCTTGGGGAACTCCACATGTGATACTTGTCTGCTCAGATGTGAAGTTACCTATTGATACAAAGTATTTCCTGTTTTCTACGTATGTTTTGAACCAGTTTAGTACAGTTCCTGAAAGACCTGTCCAGTTCTCCAGTCGTTTGAGTAATATGTTGTGGTCAACTGTATCAAATGCTGCACTGAGATCCAGTAAAACTAGGACTGACATTTTTCCACTGTCTGTATTCAGACATATGTCATTAAACACTTTGGTCAGAGCGGTTTCAGTGCTGTGGTTCTGTCTAAAACCTGTCTAAAAGTGTAAGAAAGGATTTAAGAAGCTTTGCTTCCCAGTCAAGAAAGAAAATTGTCACACTGGTAAAAGGATGAGCCTGTGCTCAGAATAACTGGGTTTTGACTTTTTGTGAGAAAGTATCCTTTTGTAGAGTTGAGCCCTAAATATATGATTTGTAAACTACCCACCAAAAATTATGAAAGACATCTATATTTTGTGTTGTATAGATCTCTCCTGAAGTTAGCATAGGAACTGGCTACTTTCTGATAATAAACCTGCAGTCAGTTAAGCTAAAAGACAAAAACTGAAATAACAGCAACAGCTATTGTCTTGAAAAATGAATTAAACAGAAGGGTTGATGGTTTGTTTTTAGTGGAGCACTGACCTTTTACAGTTGGCTACTCTAGCCCCAGAGACTTCATTCTGACAGCAATGTAGATGATATAGTTTGACTAGCAAAACCTTGTTTTGTAAGCTTAACAGCTACAATACACAGGGTAGTGACTGACAGGGCTGATAGCAAGACAAAATGTATTTTGTATTTACTCAGGTTATCTTTACCTAATAATGTTTGTTTGATGATATGAATCTTATATGTGACAAATATGCCAAGAAATCAGGAAGTGTGCAGTGCGTGCGGTACTACTAAACATGAAATAGACCTGAAAATTGTTATAAAATGTATACAGTACATATTAGTGTAAAATATAATTATAACTTATATATGATTAAAATGCATCCCCATCCAGCTTAGGCAGTACAGGATCTGCTGAGATCTGACCTCAGTTAACTTTTCAGACAAGCACAACCTGGATAGTTGACCTATCACATGGCTAATGTAGTTTAAGGCCTAGCTACAATTTCTGTACTGTATATGATAAGTATAGCAATAAAAGATCTCCCAGAGACAGATTATTGTGATTACAAATGATGAAGACTTATTCCATGATAGCATTCGAAGTGCGTGATCACTGAATAGTGTCTTGTGAGAGACAGTCAGTCACAAATCAACAAATACATAAATTAAAGATTTGGGATAATTTCAACTGAATAATGTCAACTTCTTAAATTAATGTAAATTTAATAGTTTTTCATGCTACCAAGTCAGATATGTTTCAATTTAATGCAGAGAAAGCAAAAATAATTTAGGTCAGTTGGGGGCTTTAATCGGATGAGAAGAAATCATCATTATGTTTTAAAGCAGGTCAATCCTAATCTGGAAAACGGCATCCTTCATCATTCTATTCGTTCTCTAATCCACAGGATGACGGCCATCAATATTACCAGGACAGCAGTGTGCCAGGCCTGCATTGTCAACTGTAACACCCAGTGGGATTCTCAAGTATCAGTATTCAATATGAATTAAAAAGGAATTTACAGTGAGGATCCAGCATAGATGCTTGGTCAGTGCTAAGTGCACCAGCAGGGAATCACAAGGCAAAGAGCCGATTACATGTCATACCTGAATGTACAACAGATTAGTGAATGAATATACTTCATTTAGTAATTTCTGTACAGCAGGCGAGCTTGACATAAATACTGAGGATCTAAATAGGAGATTTTTTGTTTTGTTTTACATTGGAATCAATTTATTGTGTAGCACAGATATATGACTGAATACTTAATTTAAAAAAAGCATTTTAAATCGTCATCAGAAGCACTATATTTATATATACATATATATATATATATATATATATATATATATATATATATATATATATATATATATATATATATATATATATATATATATATATATTCATTTGAATACTTTAGTTTTTTAGGATTAATTTGGTTTTTGTTATAGAAAATCTGCAGTAATATAAGATTAATGATAAATGTGATGAATGTGAGATTAACACAAGCGACGTCAAAAATTCCTAATGCATTTTTAAATAGGGAGGTGTTTTTGCCTCCAGAATTATTTTTCCCTATTCTAAAATTCCACTTTTCAAATATGCTTTTAGGACATTCTTGATGATCTTCCACAGAGACACACAGGAGTCTTACAGAGATTTAAAGAATAAAAAGGTCTGTTCCTCATTTACAAGTTCTAACTATGTCAACTCTGTTTCTGAGAAACAATGTTTAGACAGTAGTTTCACTTTTTTCCAATTTAAGTTTGTTCATGTTTTATGCTAACTGATTCTGCAGAAATGTTCCAGCATTCATGAGCAGCATGGTGGCTCAGTTGTTGTTGTTAGCGCCGTTGCCTCATTGCATGTCAGTCCTGGTTTCAAACACAGGTAGAGCCCTTCTGTGTCGAGTTTTGTATGTTCTTTGTATGCACTCTCTCTGGGAGTTCAGGTTTGTTCCCCCAGGCTCAGTTAATGCTGTCCCAGATACTCTTGCAATTCTTAATCCCAAAATGTTCACTTTGCAGTTAAATAAAGGTTTAAAAAGCCCTATGTTGTTTATGACTGTCCCAAATTCCGTCACCTCTCTCACTTCATATGTCTCTCACTCATAACTGTGTGTATGATTTAGAACAGGGGTCGGCAACCCTGGGCACGTGTGCCAGCAGTGGCACGCGAAGGGTTAACTGATGGCACAAGTCCCCGACACGCAGTGAATTAATCTGAGAAGGTGGATTAAAAAATAAATGGCTGGGCCAGCGGTGCACATTGCAAATTAGCTCGCATAGACACATTAGTTGTGCCGCTTCTTATTGATGGTATGTTAGCTAACAACCCCAACTACCAGATTCAACTTGTAATTGGCTAAAAATAACTTAGCCTACCGGTGAGAGGGACGTTGCTAGCTGGCAGTTTTTTCAAGCGATGTTGAAATTTCCACATTCCGACACTTCAAATGCTTCAGGAGCATCAGCACCACGGAAGTAGGCCTACACAGAATTCACAATGGGTTTTCAGGACTTTCAGGTGTAAGGACCAATGTTTTCTTTTCTGTTCAAACCAGAAAGCTTTAAGGAGCAGCTGGATTTGTCTCGCATTAACTGGCTGAGTTAATGCCAGTTAATGCGACATCGAAATGCAGCTGATTGAACTGAAAATCTCAACTCTGTGGGGGGCAAAGTTTGCAGAACTACGAACGCAGCTGAATCCACAACTGTGCATGTTCATGGAGCTTGCATTTTCACCTGCTGGACATCACTACATGACAAGGTTAACAATCTCCAGAACATTGCAGAGGCCTTATTGACAGTATTTGGTTCTACATATCTGTGTGAGCAGATTTTCCGTGTCCTCAGGCAGCCGTCTGAATGCTGGACACTCGGAGACCTGTCTCTCTGAGTGGGAGACCAGAGATCACATTAACATGTGTATCTCTGTATTAACAAACATGCCATATTGGCCCTGTTACGTGCCTGTGTTGGTGGGTTATTTGTTTCCTAATGTGTGTATGCAAATTCACCTGTGCAGGGGCTCGGCTGTGATTGGTGGACCTAAGGAACGGCCTGATGTAACTGGTTCCTGCTGTGGACGTGAACTATAAAAGGGCGACTGAAAAGCTGCGGTGCGGGGGGTGTGGCAGACTTCCTGTGCACTTGCCTCAGGTCCAGACGGAGCGGCCGTAGCTATTTGGTTAAAAGGTCGGGCATGTGTGTGAAGTGCGGAGCAAGTAGGGGTGAGCTGCCGATTATTTTGGGAAGCCTTCTTTTCTCCTGTGTTTTTAGACCAGGGAGGTCAGACTGTGTTATTTCTTTCTTTTCTTTTCCGTAAACAGGTCAGAGGGGAACCGAAGCCTAGGTTGAGTTTTGTTTGTTGTGTTGGCCTTAGCTCACCCCGAAATTATACACTGCCACTACCGTGAGTGCCATTGTTGTCAATAAACTGTTGTTAAAAGTCCGATGCTGTGGCTGTGTCTGTTTGGGCGTGGGAAGTCACGGGACACCCCGCTCTTGTTACGGTCATTTCGAGCCGGGTCGTAACAGCCCAGTTTATTTTTCTTATCATTGTTGTGAGGAGACCATAAATAGCATTTGCATTTTCTGTTGTACAGTTCATTTGCTGTTCTTTTTATGGATAAAAAGTGTCTTTTTCTGTTTCAAAATAGCTGATAACTATTCACTGATAGCTGCCAACATCTGCAAACAAATATAATTCTATAAAGTGGTTCTATATAGTGTGTAACTGTTAATATATAGCGTTATTAAATTTATTGCTAATGCAATCATATGGCACATTGACTTCTGAGGAAATTTTAGATGGCACTCATCATCAGAAATACCACTCCTCTCCTCCAATATACCACTCAGTGGTATATTGGAGGAGAGGAAGGTGGGACAAACAGCACTGGTCAGCCCTGATAAAGCAGCCACCAGGCCCAGGCTCTTCCAGCAGCCACTAGGCCCAGGATCCTCCTGCTCCACCAGGCCCAGGATCCTCCAGCAGCCACCAGGCCCAGGCTCTTCCAGCAGCCACCAGGCCCAGGCTCTTCCAGCAGCCACCAGGCCCAGGATCCTCCTGCTCCACCAGGCCCAGGCTCCTCCAGCAGCCACCAGGCCCAGGCTCTTCCAGCAGCCACCAGGCCCAGGATCCTGCAGCAGCCACCAGGCCCAGGCTCTTCCAGCAGCCACCAGGCCCAGGCTCTTCCAGCAGCCACTAGGCCCAGGATCCTCCTGCTCCACCAGGCCCAGGATCCTCCAGCAGCCACCAGGCCCAGGCTCTTCCAGCAGCCACTAGGCCCAGGATCCTCCTGCTCCACCAGGCCCAGGATCCTCCAGCAGCCACCAGGCCCAGGCTCTTCCAGCAGCCACTAGGCCCAGGATCCTCCTGCTCCACCAGGCCCAGGAGCGTTAAGATGCCGCCTAAGAGGAGCAACGTTAATGAGGAGGAACTGGAGGACATAAAGAAATCCCTAAACTTTATGTCTGAAGAAATAACAACAATTTCAAAACAACAAAAACTGATACTCAATTTAATGGATGATATTAAAGAACTAAGAAGGCAGAGCGAGGAAAAGGACAAGAAGATTGCTATGCTGGAAGGACGGGTGTCAGATCTGGAACAATATTCAAGAGTAAATGATGTGATAGTGACAGGACTGGAAACCAAGCATCAGACATACGCACGGGTAGCAGCAGCAGAGAGAGGGGAGCCACCCGAGCAAGAGCTACGCTCTTTGGAAGAGCAGGTAATGGCCTTCTTTAAAAGCAAAGGTATAGAAATGGACAGTAAAAATATTGAAGGATGCCATCCTCTTCCGAGAAAAAATCAAATACCTGCCATTATCATTCGTTTTGTTAATAGAAAACAGAAAAAAGAACTGCTCAAGCAAGGAAGAAAGCTAAAAGGTACAAATGTTTATTTAAATGAACACCTAATCAAGAAAAATGCAGACATTGCAAGACAAGCAAGAATATTAAGAAAACAGAAGAAAATACAGTCAACTTGGACGTCAGACTGTAAAATATTCATTAAGTTAAATGGAACACCAGAGCAGGCTAAGGTTCTAGTCATCAAAGAGATGACTGAACTAGAAAAATATAACTGATAAATGCAAAGCAGTGCTAAATATGATGTGACCGTCCAAGTGCACAACCAACGCAGATGTCTGACAATTTTCAACTAACAACTCATATAGATATTGAAAATAAGACATTGATGTATGACAGCAACATAGATCCTGATTGTAATTTCTTTAAACAATAAGACAAATGAATGCAATTATTATACAAATGAGCAACTTAAAAAGGAATTCAAGGTAGAACAGGGTATAACAATGGTTCACTTTAATAGTCAAAGCTTATATGCAAACTTTCAATCCATCAAAGACTACATAACACAGTTTGAACAGCCATTCAATGTGATAGCCATATCGGAGACCTGGATAACTCCTGGAAAAGAAGAAGACTTTAAAATAAATGGATATGAATTCCTTCATGTAGACAGGATCAACAAGAAAGGAGGTGGGGTGGCACTTTACATTGATAAAAACCTAAAGTACAAAAGAATGGGAAGAATGACAACTGTTATTGATGGAGTGATGGAATGTTTATCAGTGGAAATAATTATAGAAAAAAGGAAAAACCTAATTGTCAGTTGTATATATAGAACACCAGGATCTAAGATTGAGATATTTAAGGATAATATGGAGGACTTATTTACAAATATAAATCAGAAAAGAATGTTTATTTGTGGGGACTTTAATATTGACTTATTGAATCCAAATCATAATAAGAGTACAGAAGAATTTATTGATTCCATGTACAGCATAGGTTTATTTCCACTGATAACAAGACCGACCAGAATAACATCTCATTGTGCAACTCTATTAGATAATATATTTACAAATATAATAGAAGGAAAGATAAAAAGTGGGCTGTTAATCAATGATATAAGTGACCATTTACCAGTCTTTGCATCGTATAATTGCCATTATAAAGTGAACAACGATGGACATAAGATTATTTACAAAAGAATAAGAACAGAGAAGACCTTAAATTGTCTTAGAAATGAACTTTTAAAGCAAGATTGGAATATTGTATATGAACAAACAGAAGTTAATAAAGCTTACGAAGGATTTTTAAGAACATTTAACACATTACTTGATAAAAACTGCCCAGTAATTGAAATCAATAGGAAACACAACTATGCAGGAAGACCATGGATGACAAAAGGACTACAAAATGCCAGCAAAAAAAAGAATACCTTATATCGAGAATTCATAAAAAAGAGAACAATAGAAACTGAAATGAAGTATAAAACTTACAAAAATAAATTAACTAATATAATGAGATCCTGTAAAAGAGAGTATTACATTAAAAGGTTAGAACACAATAAAGATAACACAAGAGATATATGGAATGTATTAAACAGAATAATCAAAAATGAAACAAGGAATAATGATTACCCTGGGTACTTTATAGAAGGGACAAGAAGTATTAATAACATGGAGGAGATAGTAAATGGCTTTAATGAATTCTTCGTAAACATAGGGCCAAAACTGGCAGAAGAAATAAAGGTTGATGGAATAGAAAGGGACACTGGTGAAAATATTGAAAGGAATAGTAGCTCAATGTTTTTAAGAGCAGTGGAAGAGAAAGAGATTTATGACATGGTTAGAGGACTTAAGAACAAAACCAGTACAGACTGGAATGATATTGATATGGTAACGGTAAAGACAGTTATTGATGGTATCGTAAAACCATTAAAATATATATTCAACTTGTCGTTTCAAAAAGGAGTTTTTCCACAAAAAATGAAAGTTGCTAAAGTTATTCCCATTTACAAAACCGGTGAAAGACATCATTTTACAAACTATAGACCAGTGTCAATACTCTCCCAGTTCTCTAAGATACTGGAAAAACTCTTCATAAAAAGATTTGACAGTTTTGTGGAAAAATATGAATTAATGACAGATAGTCAGTATGGGTTCAGAAACAACAGATCAACAGCTTTGGCACTGATAGATCTAATGGAAAAGATAACGGAATGTATGGATAATAAGAGGTATGCGCTCGGAGTTTTCTTAGATCTAAAGAAGGCGTTTGATACTGTTAATCATGAAATTCTATTAAAAAAACTGGAAAAGTACGGGTTTAGGGGAGTGGTTTTGGAATGGTTAAAAAGCTATGTAGGGAATAGGCAACAATATGTACAAATAAATGAATATAAATCTAATTTGATGGATATAGCTTGTGGAGTACCTCAAGGTTCAGTACTGGGTCCAAAAATGTTTATTATGTACTTAAATGATATCTGCAGAGTATCGGAGATTTTAAAGTTTGTAATATTTGCAGATGACACAAATATACTGTGTGCAGGTGGGGAATTGCCACAGGTTTTGGAAATGATCACACAGGAATTAACGATATTAAAGAAGTGGTTTGATATAAATAAATTATCATTGAATCTCGATAAAACCAAATTTATGTTGTTTGGAAACCAAAAGAAAAACATCGAAGTAGAAATATGTGTTGACAATGTATATTTAGAAAGAGTAAATGAAATAAAATTTCTTGGGGTGATCATTGACCACAAGCTCTGTTGGAAGCCACACATTACTTATGTTCGGGGGAAATTGGCACGGGGCCGTCCTGGGAAAAGCAAAGCATATGTTGGATCAGAAAGCACTGGACATTTTATACTGTGCTTTACTACTGCCATATATGAGCTACTGTGTAGAGGTCTGGGGAAACACATACAAAAGTAACACACAAACAATAACTATAATACAGAAAAGGGCCATTAGATTAATAAATAATGTAGGGTACAGGGACCATACAAATGCACTCTTTGTCAAAATGCAAGCTATTAAATTCCAAGACTTGGTGAAGCTTAAAACAGCGCAAATAATGTATAAAGTCAGAAATAAATTGCTTCCCAAAGAAATCTGTAAATTGTTCATAGAAAGAGAAGGTGGGTATAACTTAAGAGGGAAATGGAATTTAAAAATACAAAGTGCTAGAACAACTTTAAGAACTATGTCAATCTCAATTGCAGGAGTTAAATTATGGAACAGTCTAACAGAAGAAATAAAAGACAGTCAAAACATAAAACAGTTTAAAGTAAAATATAAAAACCTAATTTTAAATAAGTATAAGAATGAAGAAAACGGGGTTAACCCAGGATGGTAATGTTGCTGGTAATGGTGTTGCGGTTCTTTTTTGGTTGTTTTTTTGTTTTGTTTTGGTTTGTTGTTTTTCCATAACTTGTGTATCTGCAAATATACACATTCTGTATTTTTCATATGAAAGAAACTATACTGTGGTGGGGCTTGCTAATTTCTTGTTTTTGATTTATGTATGTTATGTTTTGTTTTACTTCATATGTTTATATGTTTCATATGTTGTTTGTTTAATTTAAGACAAAAAAAAAAATTTAATGAATGAGAGGTAAAACTTGAGGGGGTAGGGACAAATAAGTAAATACTTCAGCCTACTCCTTTTCAAACAAATAATGGAATGATATTTTGTAATGATTGTGAAGGCACATGTTTGAAATGTTTGAAATAAAAATGAACTGAACTGAACTGAACTGAAGAAAGGTTGCCTACCCCTGATTTAGAAAGTTTTAGGATTTTTACTAAGAATGTTCAACACTGTCAAAGTAAGTTTTGTTATGTTTTGCACACTGCAGTGATTTCAATTAAAATGAAATTGGTATTTTTTTGACAGCAAATTAAACATATTTCCATGGTTACTGGGTTATATATTATGTAAAAATACACACAAACACTTTTAAGCAATTCAAGCTGTGTCAGCTATTAGCCTCTTTAAAATTAATACCAAAACAGCTCATTTCACTGCATTGACACACCAAAACAACAGGATAAGGTCATGGGACTTCAGCCTGAATTAAATATTTCAAAGGTGTGTTATTAATAGCTCGTACCTTTATGAGCTTCATGAAATCTAGCATGTTAAATATATAATATTTGTGTGGTTAAATGTAGATTTCAAGGATTTCAGAATTTCACCAATATAGAAACTCATTAAACACCATCTAAATGAAGAGCTCAAAACTGATCCAGATTTTACAAAAGGCACAGTGAATAAAATACTGATAATGAAAATGATCCAACCAGGATATTTATAGCATTTATAGTGGTCAGCAGCACAGCACAGGTGTTTACATACACTAGCAGATGTGTGTGTGTGTGTGTGTGTGTGTGTGTGTGTGTGTGTGTGTGTGTGTGTGTGTGTGTGTGTGTGTGTAGCTACTAGCACACAGACAAACTATACTGTGCACTGTGTAAGAACTGAGGCCGACACTGTATTTCCTTCAAGGACTCAACTGGGGTTTAAGAGGATAATCCCTTTTGCTTGAAAATTCTTTATCAAATGTCTTTTACCAAAGACCTCACAGTAGAGTGCCTGGTGGCCCGGACTCAGCCCAGGACACAGCCTTCCTGTGAGCGCACCACTCGTTCGATCAGTGGTTCTGGCTTTAGTAACATGGAACGTCACCTCTCTGGTGAGGAAGAAGGCTGACCTAGTGCTTGAGGTTGAAAAGTACTGGCAAGATAAAGTCAGGGTCACCTGACTCTGGAACCGGTCTCCTGGAAAGGCGTCTGACCACAATGGAGAGGCCCTTGGTGATAGGCGGACCTGCAGCCACATGCCTTGGACACTTAGGTAAAGAGAAGAGCAGAGCTGTCAACTAATCACAACCTGCTGATGAGTTGGATCAGGTGGAAGGAGACCAGAGGTAGTGAGGGCAGAGCTTTGACAGCATTATGAGAAAGGTTGGGGACATTGGACAGAGTGGAGCATGTTTCGTACCTCCACTGACGAAACTCCACTGATGAACAAAGCTGTGACTTTAAAGCACTTGGTGCCTTTTGTGGTGGTAACTCCTGAGCCAGAGTTCCTCAAGGTTCTGGATGTTGTTCAGCTGTCTTGGGTGACACTCCTGCAGTATTGTATGGAAGTTGGGGACAGTGTCTCTGGACTGTCAGATCAAGGTTCCTACCTCCTTTTCCAAAAGGGGGAGCGGAGGGTGTGCTCCAATTTTAGAGGGATGCTTCAAGCTTCCTGGGAAAGTCTATCTGAGAGTGGTGGAGAGGAAAGACTGCCTGTTAGTTAATTCTCAGACCCAGGAGGAGAAATGTGGAACAATGGCCAAGCTCTTTATCCTTTATCCTTCTTTTATCTATCTTAATGATGGAGTGCTCACTCCAGGTCACCCCTGAATTGCTGCTTCAAGTGGGTTCACAAATGAGGGGAGACAGGAGCGGGAGATTGACAGATGGACTTGGGACCATCAATGTCCCCATGGATGAGCTGGGTGAGTTGGCTGAGGAGAGGAAGGTCTGTGCTTGGTCTGGACTTCTGACCCCATGACCCACACCAGAATAAGTAGCAGAAAATCTGTGGATAGATGATGGATTGATGGATGGTTTCCTATGGAAAACAAAACACTGCCAGTTTTGCATTAAAAAAAGCAATAAAGGGATGAATAGAGATCACTTCAAACGTCTCATAAACAGCTTTATTCCTATTTACAGCTGTATCACCAACAAGTCTGAGAGGAAATATCATCTCCAACAGGTCTCATCTGAAATGTCATCATTTGAAAAAAGATTGCAAGGCTTTTTGGGATGTAGCAAGAATTGATTTTTGCACTAAGGCTTTTGTAGTTTTAAAATCATGCGTAGTGAGCAATCAATTATTTCTGAAAGTGGCCCTATGATTCTTATTTCCAGCTTTCTATTTTCATAACTGGACTCCTTAAGAGCAGCTTTGCATTTCAATTCAAAGTTGCTTTTTTTTTTTATCTTTACTTACCTTGCACTGATGTGACCTTTTAATTTATTTTTTGTTTTAATCAATCTGTTAGTCACAAGCTGATTCCTTTCATATATGAAAATAAAATAAAGACTTCAGTGAAAATATTCCTCACAGTTTACAGTGCTCACTCAACACTGCCCAGCTGGAACAGCTGCATCTTTTAACATTACACTCATCAAAGATCCTTTGTACTAGGCTCTGTTGGCAAAGATAAAGACTAATGTAAAGTGTTATGAAGAAGAAAACAGGTTGTTCTTTGTCTGTTATTGGGCTTCAAAACAGAAATTTTCCACTCTTGTCTTGCTATCTTGCTTTCTCCTTTAGGAAAACCAAACAAATCTTTAACTTTCTTCCATATTGAAAAAGCCTTTTTGACCAACAACAGATCAACAAGAGACATTACATCAAATAGTACTAGAAAATGTATAAATGATTAACAATGATGTCAAATTGTTGTACAAATACATGCAGTTTGGTAAGCTTGGGTCTTTGTAAGTTGTATAACAATCCACAGAATCCCAGATGCTCACAGCATTTGGAGATCAGTTTCGATAGACTGAACATGCCCCGATGTTCCTCCGACTAGTTAGACCTCTGATCAAGTTCAAGTTTGCTCGTGTTGTGCTGATGTTATCAAACTCCATTAATAACAGCAACGATGATGAAGTTAAATGATGAGTGTGAGACATGCCTAATCAGGCAACATCACAAAACAAAACAGATACAGCAGTGCCAACAGCTGTAAAAGAATGAAAAAAGACATACTTGTGATGAGAAAGATTGGAGAAATGCAATAAAACTTGAAAGAGAACTATGCTGTCCATTGATCCGTTGCTCAAAAGTCATTAGAAATGATGTTTTAGACTGTTTCTATGTCTTGAATCTACTTTGTATCCCTAAAGGCTGCGTAACGGTTCATGGTTTTGCATTGAACTGTCATATTAGTGTCAAGTACGGCAATCTCGGTACACACAATCACGTCTACAGCACTCACTGTGTAATCATTCACTCATATTTATTCATTGCACAACAAAATGGGAACATGCACAACAGAGAAAACTGTGCAGAAAACAGTGCAAATCACAAGAATATGAGTGACAGTAGTACAGCAATACAACTGATGATTACAAAGACAGTTACTCTTTCAGTTTGCATGGCAGTGAGCCATTTGACATATCAACACATGATGATGAGGCACTCTGACAAACCTGTCAACTCACCAGTTTGGGCTCAGCTAAAACGCAGCTAATCTTGCTTTGACACAACAGTCAACCCGAGTTTAAGTCACAAATGGGTTTAAAACCTGATTCTTAACCACTGCAAAGTCTGACTGAACGTTAGAGAGCAACAGCCTCTCTGCTTTATGTTTCTGTACATAACAAAACTGCTCATAGTATTGCACCTTTAATTAGTTATGTATGGATACAAAGACTTCAGTTAATTAGAATCTGAAGTGAAATATTTACATCTGTTGGTCTGACAGTTTAAAAAAAACAATTCAACTTGTTGTGAATCTAACAAACATATTCATAGCGCTGCTTATGTAAAACATATTAAAGTAGCAGTGCCATACATATATTTCTTTAATCCAACCACAAAGATTAATATTTATCAGTCCCCATTAAAATTCCTCATCTGAATTCTCCAGCCTGTTGCTTTGATTAGCTGTTCCTATTGTGTTGGATAATCCTGCCATCTCACCGCTATCTGGAGAGGCTTATGTCATGACCGGTTTGAACTTATCTTAATCTTCCTATCTCGCCTCCCGTCTTCCCTGATCTGTTATCACATCTGTTCATTTTTAGTGGAAGCTGCAACTATATCTTACTCTCAATGCAAATAGCTGGCTCTTTCCTCCTGTGGTACTATTTCAAAGTACCTCCAGACAGGTGGGTATGGTACACCTCCAAAGACAGTGACATCTGTTCAAATTGCGAACCTATGCGGAGATTAAAGGTGCAGCAATCAATGTTTTATCATTAACGATGGATAAAATTATCATCTTAATGATTTTGTGTTTTTTGAGCAGAGATTTACTAGTCTATTGTGTTTAGATTGGGAGGGAGCTAAAGCGCCCAGGCAAAGAAATAATATGTAAAACTCCATATAAAAAGGCCTCAGCTGGCTGGAGGATTCAAACCCAAAACTGTCTTGCTGCAAGGAGACAGACTTAACCATCACTGCACAATAAATTACATGTAGCTGATGTAGTCATATACAGCTAGACATTCAATTACACGTAATTACATGTCTACAAATCTTCATTCAATTACACTGAATGAAGATAATGGCTACAGATTTCTCTCTAACCATTGTCTTCAGACTACAAAGAAATCATAATGAAGCCAGTACAATCGAGACCTGCTGAGATCCATAATCTGGGAATGTGGAGGCAGTTTAAACAGAAGGTTTATTCACATATTATTTCTTGTAAAAGATTAGGACACATAAAAGGTAGATATGAAATTGTCACAAAAACCACAAACATCAGCTGTTGTGGGCATATAACCCTTTAGGTTAGGTAAAGTATGCTGATATTTTCTGATACAGAAACTACGTGAAAGTAATTTAAATCAATCTAGTTCCGCGTAAGTAGAAAAACTGATTTTTAAATAAACACACAGATCATGTCGTCAAAATAAATTACATTTGTAATATTAAAATAACAAGTTCTCATAGATTTTATCAGGTGACAAATTTAACACATTTTTTTGTCAAAGTATTTCTCTGCATGAAATGTTTATTTTGCTCTGTGAGCAAAATTTCACAAAGCAGGCACTAATCATATAAGCTCACAATAAAATGACCTGGCCAGACATTCTTATTACCATGAATACAGGTAGTCTCTCTGTGATTCTTTTACTTTGGAGTGAGGCTTGCATACAAGATGAGGCAGACTTCCAGAGCAACACCACCGATACAGCTCAGTTAACGAACAAAAAGGGGTTGCTTCACACCATTTTCTTCGTCCCCTTCACTAATGTGCCAATCAGTGAGTGCACATTAGATCAAGCATCAAAGGCAACAGACCGTGCAGCTGGGACGGAAACATTTATGACTTCTAACCAGCTCTTCTGCTCTTTACTTGTACTAATATGATCCTAAATAACAGACCAAGAGCAATTACAGACATAGGTACTGTGCCCCTGTTTTACTGACTTATAACTGTTTCATAATATCATTGATGGAGTTAAGTTAGGTTTATCAAGCATAGCATTAAAATGTACTCAATGTCTGTGTTTTTTGTTAGTCTAAGAAAGTCCAAAGACTCCCGATTGGTTTTAAACAGTAATCTTTACCTCAACATTAATTTTCCACGAGGCCTGGAGGTGTGTAATTTTATGTTTTGAAACATGATTAAACTGACAATAACCTTCGGTGGGAATGTGTAAACTCAAGAAAAATCTACTTTAATATAGTATTGACCATCCCAAATGAGAACGATCCAGATGCCAGAAAATTTAGACCTGAGGCATTGCTGTCACCCTTCCCACAATTTCTGATTCATTTTCAGTGGTGCACTGAATCTTTGAGATAAGCTAATTCAGACAGCACAACCACAAACAAATCACACATGGGCACATAAAAAAAACAAAGACCAAAAGTACGGCGTTCCAGTTTCAATGAGTGTGTAAAAGGTGCAGCCAATGATATGAATTCCTCTCGGCAGGAGCCTCATGGCAAGGGCGTATGGATTCACAGTGTTGAATGGCATGCCCAAATGTAAATGTGGACTATGGTATTCACACTCTCTATGATTCAGTCCCCCCTAAAAAGCTTACTGGTTCTGTCTGTGAAGCGATATCACATTCCCTCAAGTGAAGCAAGATCTCTTAATGTCTCAGTTGTTTTTAGCGATAATGCAATGTGATGTAAATACAGAGCAAATTAATGAGCTCGTCGTGGTTTTCAAATGTGCTTAATTTTTTCAACCAGATCCTATACTCCATACATATTTGATGTTAGAGCTTGGGTACACATGGTTACTTTGACATCTCTTCACAGAGCATGGTTCCGTGGTTGGTACACCATTATACTTTGTGATGTTCCTACTTGAAGCTTAACAAAAGGAATGCATTAACTCTTTAGAAATTAGGCTCATTTGATGCTGTATCTTTGGTAATACTTGTTTTTCTTGATACAATGCAAAGCAATATATATATATATATATATATATATATATATATATATAAATAAAAACACCCAGCACGCCCCTGCGGGCGGTTTATCCTTCAAGCTCGGGTCCTCTACCAGAGGCCTGGGAGCTTGAGGGTCCTGCGCAGTATCTTAGCTGTTCCCAGGACTGCGCTCTTCTGGACAGAGATCTCCGATGTTATTCCCGGGATCTGCTGGAGCCACTCGCCTAGCTTGGGAGTCACTGCACCTAGTGCTCCGATTACCACGGGGACCACCGTTACCTTCACCCTCCACATCCTCTCGAGCTCTTCTCTGAGCCCTTGGTATTTCTCCAGCTTCTCGTGTTCCTTCTTCCTGATATTGCTGTCATTCGGAACTGCTACATCGATCACTATGGCCGTCTTCTTCTGTTTGTCTACCACCACTATGTCCGGTTGGTTAGCCACCACCATTTTGTCCGTCTGTATCTGGAAGTCCCACAGGATCTTAGCTCGGTCATTCTCCACCACCATTGGGGGCATCTCCCATTTTGACCTCGGGACTTCCAGGTTATACTCGGCACAGATGTTCCTGTACACTATGCCGGCCACTTGGTTATGGCGTTCCATGTATGCCTTGCCTGCTAGCATCTTGCACCCTGCTGTTATGTGCTGGATTGTCTCTGGGGCATCTTTACACAGCCTGCACCTGGGGTCTTGCCTGGTGTGATAGACCCCAGCCTCTATGGATCTTGTACTCAGAGCTTGTTCTTGTGCTGCCATGATTAGTGCCTCTGTGCTGTCTCTCAGTCCAGCTTTGTCCAGCCACTGGTAGGATTTCTGGATATCAGCCACCTCCTCTATCTGCCGGTGGTACATACCGTGCAGGGCCCTGTCCTTCCATGATGGTTCCTCGTCTCCCTCCTCTTTCTTGGGTTTCTGCTGCCTGAGGTATTCACTGAGCACTCGGTCAGTTGGGGCCATCTTCCCAATGTATTCTTGGATGTTCGTTGTCTCATCCTGGACTGTGGTGCTGACACTCACCATTCCCCGGCCCCCTTCCTTCCGCTTAGCGTATAGCCTCAGGGTGCTGGACTTGGGGTGAAACCCTCCATGCATGGTAAGGAGCTTTCTTGTCTTTATGTCAGTGGCTTCTATCTCCTCCTTTGGCCAGCCTATTACCCCAGCAGGGTACCTGATCACGGGCAGGGCGTACGTGTTGATGGCCTGGATCTTGTTCTTACCATTCAGCTGACTCCTCAGGACTTGCCTGACCCTCTGCAGGTACTTGGTGGTTGCAGCTTTTCTAGCGGCCTCTTCATGGTTCCCATTCGCCTGCGGGATCCCCAGGTACTTGTAACTGTCCTCTATGTCTGCAATGTTTCCTTCTGGTAGTTCAATCCCCTCAGTTCTGACTACCTTCCCTCTCTTTGTTACCATCCGACTACACTTCTCCAGTCCGAACGACATTCCAATGTCATTGCTGTATAGCCTGGTAGTGTGGATCAGTGAATCGATGTCTCGTTCACTCTTGGCATACAGCTTGATGTCATCCATGTACAGGAGGTGGCTGACAACTGCTCCGTTCCGTAGTCGGTATCCGTAGCCAGTCTTGTTAATGATCTCACTGAGGGGGTTCAGGCCTATGCAGAACAGCAGTGGGGACAGAGCATCTCCTTGGTAGATCCCGCACTTGATGGTGACTTGTGCTATGGGCTTGGAGTTGGCCTCTAGTGTTGTACGCCACATCCCCATTGAGTTCCTGATGAAGGCTCTTAGGGTCCCATTGATCTTGTACAATTCTAGGCATTCCAGTATCCAGCTGTGGGGCATTGAGTCATAGGCCTTCTTGTAATCAATCCAGGCACTGCACAGGTTGGTCAGTCTGGTCTTGCAGTCTCGGCTAACTGTTCTGTCTACCAGTAGCTGGTGTTTTGCGCCTCTGGTATTCTTGCCAATTCCTTTCTGTGTCCCGCTCATGTATTGACCCATGTGCCTGTTCATCTTAGCCGATATGATGCCTGACAGGAGCTTCCATGTAGTACTGAGGCAGGTTATTGGTCGGTAGTTGGAGGGGACCGGTCCCTTCTTGGGGTCCTTGGGGATCAGGACCGTCCGGCCTTCAGTTAGCCATTCTGGGTGTCTCTCGTTAACTAGCAGCTGGTTCATTTGTGCTGCCAGACGCTCGTGGAGTGCAGTCAGCTTCTTCAGCCAGTAGGCGTGAACCATGTCGGGCCCTGGTGCTGTCCAACTCTTCATACTGGAGACCCTTTCTTGGATATCTGCCACTGTGATGGTTACTGGACCCTGTTCAGGGAGGTCGCTGTGGTCTGCCCTCAGATCCACTAGCCACTGAGCATTGCCGTTATGGGTTGCGTCCTTCTCCCATATGCTCTTCCAGTATTGCTCCGTCTCCAGCCTTGGTGGTGCTGTTCTCTTATTATTATTGTTCCCTTGCCACTGAGAGTATACCTTTGCTGGTTCTGTGGAGAACAGCTGGTTTATTCTCCTGCCTCCTTCTCCATGGAGGGTACTGCCCCTTGTGGCTGTTCAACTTGTAGCCAAGCATCTCACTGATCACTTCTGCCGTATTGTAGATCAGCTTGTTAGTGTCGGTAATTGTGGTTGTAGGTATTGTCCGTAGTGCTGCATTAACATCATCTAGCAGACCTTCTGAGGGTACTTCACGTAATCTTGGTAAACGGCTACGGGGGATCGAGGTTTCAAGCTTGGCCATGATCCTATTTTTCAGGTCAGTTCCTCTCGCACTCAACGATCCTTCTCCTATCGCACTTGGGGCTATGTACCCAATCTCGGGTGGGGGTGATGATATCTCCCCAATCTTGGTAAACGGCTACGGGGGATCGAGGTTTCAAGCTTGGCCATGATCCTATTTTTCAGGTCAGTTCCTCTCGCACTCAACGATCCTTCTCCTATCGCACTTGGGGCTATGTACCCAATCTCGGGTGGGGGTGATGATATCTCCCCCCTGACCTGGCGTCCTGACTCCTCCTTGCCGTAGCATTTGTGTTGTACCTCGTCAATCTCTAGCTGTGAGAGCAGTCCCTTCTTTCGAATGTTGGAACACTGAGCTACTAGTTGTTTCGCCGTCATTGTGGATGTTGGGTATCGAAGAATCCATAGGTCCCTCATCCTATTCATGTAGCCCCTTCCGCCGGGGTTACTTGCATAGTAGCATTCCAACAACGCCCTGTTTTCATCTCTTGCCCACCGATGCCTTGTTTTATTTATATACACATACACATACATATATATACACACATACACATACACATACACATACATATATATATATATATATATATATATATATATATATATATATATATATATACACACACACACACACACATACATACACACACAGTGGGGAAAAAAAGTATTTAGTCAGCCACCGATTGTGCAAGTTCCCCCACTGAAAATGATGACAGAGGTCAGTAATTTGCACCAGAGGTACACTTCAACTGTGAGAGACAGAATGTGAAAAAAAAATCCATGAATTCACATGGTAGGATTTGTAAAGAATTTATTCGTAAATTAGGGTGGAAAATAAGTATTTGGTCACCTAAAACAAGGAAAATCTCTGGCTCTCACAGACCTGTAACGTCTTCTGTAAGAAGCTTTTCTGTCCCCCACTCGTTACCTGTATGAATGGCACCTGTTTGAACTCATCATCTGTATAAAAGACACCTGTCCACAGCCTCAAACAGTCAGACTCCAAACTCCGCCATGGCCAAGACCAAAGAGCTTTCGAAGGACACCAGGAAAAGTATTGTAGACCTGCACCAGACTGGGAAGAGTGAATCTACAATAGGCAAGCAGCTTGGTGTGAAAAAAATCAACTGTGGGAGCAATCATCAGAAAATGGAAGACATACAAGACCACTGATAATCTCCCTCGATCTGGGGCTCCACGCAAGATCTCATCCCGTGGGGTCAAAATGATCATGAGAACGGTGAGCAAAGATCCCAGAACCACACGGAGGGACCTGGTGAATGACCTGCAGAGAGCTGGGACCAAAGTAACAAAGGTCACCATCAGTAACACACTACAACGGCAGGGAATCAAATCCCGCAGTGCCAGACGTGTTCCGCTGCTGAAGCCAGTGCATGTCCAGGCCCGTCTGAAGTTTGCCAGAGAGCACATGGATGATACAGCAGAGGATTGGGAGAATGTCATGTGGTCAGATGAAACCAAAGTAGAACTTTTTGGTATAAACTCAACTCGTCGTGTTTGGAGGAAGAAGGATACTGAGTTGCATCCCAAGAACACCATACCTACTGTGAAGCATGGGGGTGGAAACATCATGCTATGGGGCTGTTTTTCTGCCAAGGGGACAGGATGACTGATCCGTGTTAAGGACAGAATGAATGGGGCCATGTATCGTGAGATTTTGAGCCAAAACCTCCTTCTATCAGTGAGAACTTTGAAGATGAAACGAGGCTGGGTCTTCCAACATGACAATGATCCAAAACACACCGCCCGGGCAACAAAGGAGTGGCTCCGTAAGAAGCATTTGAAAGTCCTGGAGTGGCCTAGCCAGTCTCCAGACCTCAACCCCATAGAAAATCTGTGGCGGGAGTTAAAAGTCCGTGTTGCTCGGCGACAGCCCCAAAACATCACTGCTCTCGAGAAGATCTGCATGGAGGAATGGCCCAAAAATACCAGCTACTGTGTGTGCAAACCTGGTAAAGACCTATAGTAAACGTTTGACCTCTGTTATTGCCAACAAAGGTTATGTTACACAGTATTGAGTTGTATTTTTGTTATTGACCAAATACTTATTTTCCACCCTGATTTACGAATAAATTCTTTACAAATCCTACCATGTGGATTCATGGATTTTCTTTTCACATTCTGTCTCTCACAGTTGAAGTGTACCTCTGGTGCAAATTACTGACCTCTGTCATCATTTTAGGTGGGGGAACTTGCACAATCGGTGGCTGACTAAATACTTTTTTGCCCCACTGTGTGTGTGTGTGTGTGTGTGTGTGTGTGTGTGTGTATATATATATACACATATATATATTAATTAGGGGTGCAACGATATTCGTATCGATATTGAACCGTTCGATACAGTGCTTTCGGTTCGGTACGCATATGTATCGAACAATACAACATTTGTAATTTATTTTATCAATTTTCCTTCTGACGATGCTGTCTGTGTTGAGCGCTCAGTGAATCTGTGTTCGACTACTCCGCCTAGGCTGCACTGTCCAGCGCAGATCCACTGAGCGCTCAACACAGACAGCATAGTCAGAAGGAAGAGCGCAGGGCACCTCCCCCACCCTCATTCAGATCTGGCGTTTGGAATTATTTTGGTTTTCATGTGACGTATGACCCTGAAGGTAAGCGAGTCATGGACTAAAGTAAAACAGTATGTTGGATGTGCCATGCAATGCTCAATTACATTGGTGTGAACTAGTGTGCTAGCGCAGTTAGCTCGTTAACGTGTTGGCCGTCTAGCCCCATGCACGGGGCGATCGGCGGTAGCTCGTTAACGGAGATTTGCCGTGTTGTGGCGTTAAGGTCATTTCAACGAGATTAACCTGAAAGCACTAGTGGGAACACAACGAATATGACTGCACATTTACGCCGACATCATCCTAGTGCAAAGACAAGTGGAAGCAGACAAAAAAAAGCAAGCATGCTACTAACTTTAGCAGAGTCATTTAGACAGCTGTTAGCACAGGATTCTCCTTATGCTGCTGAGAATATAGCCCAGAAGAAGCGGATAGTATAGCTTTTATTTTGGAAAGAGACATTTCTCTGTAATAAACTCTCTTTTCCAAAGATGAGTGATTCCTCAATCAGATACAGGGCTTGCAATATCGCTAGCCCGACGTCCCGGAGCCAGCGATTTTTTCAGTCGGGCTACCAAAA
The DNA here is from genome assembly GCF_965226115.1 of Aulonocara stuartgranti. Taxonomy (NCBI): domain Eukaryota; kingdom Metazoa; phylum Chordata; class Actinopteri; order Cichliformes; family Cichlidae; genus Aulonocara; species Aulonocara stuartgranti. The sequence continues at coordinate 28,262,076 of NC_138944.1, read as the reverse complement.
TCTATCTCTGCCCTGCCCGTCGGGCTATTGTAGGAAAAATATATGTCAATGCTTTTGCATTCTTTCAGAAATGTAGCTGGATAATTATGTCATTGGCATCGGTGAGCCACTGTCAATATGTGACATATTGAAGTCGCGTTTGAATTTGCGCTCGTTTTTTTGCTTTCACTTTGCAATCGTGCGAACTGTGTATAGAGAGCGACAGTACTGATCTGTGAGTGATGATAATTTGTGCACCAATTCCTCTGACATCGTCTTATTAATCGTTAGCTTACTATGCAAACATGACAAGTGAAATCTCCCGCAGCAAGCTTAAACATGTGAGAGGTTGATCGCGCAGAGAATCGCTGAGCTTATGTGAGTGAGTGTGTAAAAGCATTTCAGTTCTGCTGAGCCAAATAAGACAGGTCAGGGTGAAGAAGTGACAGCCAAAGAAAAGCTTACCACAAAACGGAGAAGTTATGACAAATCAGACTATAAGGCAAAAAGAAAGTGCAGCTTTATGGTTTCATGGACAAAAGAATTTCTGTGGCTGCGATATGACGAGCTAAATAACCAGGGCTGCACATAAGTGGTCCGCAGGTGCGCATTCGCTGTCAAAATAAAAAACACGCACAAGGGTTAGGGTTAAATTTAAAAACTGTACTTTTGAGTTAAAATATATATTTATAATTTTAATAAATGACAAATTAAAAAGGCATGAACATTTTTTTGTATCGAAAAAATATCGAACCGTGACACCAAAGTATCGAACCGAACCGAACCGTGAATTTTGTGTATCGTTGCACCCCTAATATATATATATATATATATATATATATATATATATATATATATATATATATATATATATATATATATATATATATATATATAAGAATCAACAAAAAAATCCCGTGTCAGTCAGTTCCAGATGTTTCTTTTGAACTTTTACTGGAAAAAACATATTTATATTACAGCTAACATTATATCATACAAAATTTTAGATCTCATCTTGACAGATCTATGAAGAAGACATGCTGTCCGTGGTTTTTAACTGTGCTTTTAGTAACCTCTAAGTTGTGTTTTAAGAATATAATTTGTGTTAGTATGAGGCCATTCCCTTTGTTTTACAGTAAGATCATTTAAAATCCTTATATATATATAGTGTCTTTTTAGCTGTGAGATCTGTAAGGTCACTCATCAAATACATTCAGTTTATAAACAACTGGTAATAACTGTCTGACAAGCAGCTCCCATCGGATAAGTTGTGTCCAAGACCTCTAATGGGCTGAAAATGACAGTTCTTATCTTCAGGCTGGCAGATGTGGATAAAGTACACAGATAGGCAACGGGCCAGCTGACACTGACACAGTGTTTATGAGGCACGGTGTGAGAAGACACTGTGCTGATCCTGAAACAGCAATGTTATTAAATGAATTTAATACAATTCACAGACTCTGCGGTATAAGAATTAAGTCAGCTTTTAAGGGTTCAGCAAACACATACTCATAAACAAGTACTAGTTAATAGTTAATTATTACTATGTAAATATTAGCTATCAAATATAATGTCAGAATGTGGCACATCCATTATACATGTCTGTCATGTCAAACATTCCAGTATATCCCAAACACGGATTAAAAAAACAAAACAATACATTTAGTGATTCATCACATTCAAAGAGCTTAGATTTGGGTGGCATTTATGATTGGAAAAATGTAAATTTAATTATCAAATTGCAAGTGTATTTATTTTCTAGTCATTAAGTGTTTGATCTCTATAATCTCTATAATTTGGCTGATTTTAGTTTTTGTCATATCTGTTTTAGAGCGCTCCAAGCAGGGAGGGCACAGAAAGACAAAACAATGCGACATCAACTGAGTGGTTATGAGAAAGGCGTTTGATTGAGGTTTTAATATTCATTATTATGAAGCAATGAAGTCTCGTCGCATTTCGGCATGGTTAGGCGAGAAAGCCTGCGTAGCACATGCTGCCAAAATGCTCAGTTCCCACCTGTTTCTGCAGAGGAAGAGACTGTGGTAAAATGTCTGGGTGGCACAGACCTCGGCGGTATATTCATTGCTTTTAATTTGGGGCCCAGAGATTAAAGAGTGACATATGTCAACAGGAAACAGAGACATGAGATGTAGAGAGGAGGCTGAATTAATGAGGCATTACTTGTTAAATGTGTTCCAGTAACTTTCCTTTAGGTCTCTGACTTCCTCTCTTTCAGCTCTTTTGTCACTGCTCTAGTCTTGCTAGTGTGGCATAATGAGAGTGATAAATCAATGCTCTCTGCTATGTATACCACTGTTCAGTGCAATAATGTATCACTGATGTATGTGCTTGTTTAGAGCAGAGAAAATACAGCTTAAAATACGCAACTTCTTTTACTGGTTACTTATCAGAATTGCCACATCACGAAATTCTCTAATAATGATAAACACATACGGGGAATGATCTTTACTTTACACCTTCAATGTGATCAACTCTTCCTGTTAGCCCCCTGAAAACAAACTAGCTCTTATGTACGTCAGCACAATGAAACCAGACAATTTCAATAAGTCTAAACGAGTAAACTAAACATACTGTATATAAACAATATGCCATTTTTGTCATCAAACTATTTCTGCTATCGACAGTAAACAGATTGCTGATAAAGAAATCTGTCCTTCCAGCGTGGCATTAAAGGGCACGATGTACGTCTTTTCAAATGTTGATAAGCTAATTCAGACAACACAGCCATATGACATTAAATGTGACATGTTTCACCAACAAATTCTTCCCCCGGGGCCACTGTTGAGAATATTCTGCACTATATTAAACTGTTTCCTCTCCAGAAATGTGTGCGACAAAATTTAATTGCATTTGTATTAAACAATCATGTAGCATTTTGTAAACATACCTAGACCATTCACTGTGCGTTCACTGTGTAGAAAGCAATGAATAAATATGGAATTGGTCTCTGTGCCACGTGTATTCTTGTGGCCCGTTCAATCTCACACTCTGTGCCCTATGAGATGTTGTAGTCTGTAATTTATACAAACTCAAGACAGTGCGATTAAAGACAAGTAAACTATGTCGTTACAGCTAAAATCCAAGTTCTGGATTGGCCATTAAACAAATGCTTTTGGAAATACTGACTCAATAAGAAAAACAGTGAAGAAGTCCAGTAATATTTACCCTAAATAGGGCAGCCAAAAGAAGAAGGAGAAGGCGAAGAATCAGTCCAATAAACGAAGCAACAATGCATAGCACAAACTAGTCATCTGCATTTTGATTCGATTTTATCATTGCACGTTTCTTTTTGAAACCTTAGCATCCCCTTGCGTCCCACCAGCCGTCCACATGTCCTCCTTCACTACATCCATGTCTGTCTCTTTCACTTCTGCCTGGAATCTGCGTATTCAACATCGCATTTGTTTGTTTGTTTATTTTAAAACAAAATCCTATCAGTAAGATGTGAACATACTTCTTAAAATTCCAGCATCCTGCCAGAACCCCAACTATTTATAACAATCAGTAGTTTCAATTTTATGACCATTGTGGATCGCCTAGTCACACCAGTAAAGTCGCTCTCGACCAGCTCTCCATTCCAAGTTTCTGAGTCTCTGTTCCTATGGATATTAACCTATTAGGTTAGTGTAGCACCCCACCCGTGATACTGAGTCAAAATCCACTTACCTCAGTTTGGACCCCCTAGGCGGGGTGTTAGGTTCGTTACAGCCTAGATACCACAAAAGGTTCTGGTATAGACAGGAATCAGGGAAACTATCAGTAAGCCTTTGCCTGCAAGTTAGACTTAACCAGTAGTAAAAGAATCAACCCCAGACAACTCTTTAACACAAACCAAACGTTTACTGAATGTAAGGGCAGGAAAAAGTAATGTACAACACACCCTTTTCTTAACTCAACTCAAATGATATCCAGCTTCATAAACAAATGAAACATGCTGTGTAAATGAAATATTTCCCTTTGAAATTATGTTAAACAACACAAATTATGTTATCACCTCTTGGTAAGTGACTCACGAATGTACACTCATATGCTATATAATCCACTAGATACACAATATTCACACATGGACCCCACACACACACTCACATTCACACTTGTTGCAGGCCTGTTTGCTGCTCACGCCGGACGATGGAGAAAAATCCTCTTCTCCCCAGTAAGAGCACGAAAGTCCAACTTACAGTTCAGTTGCTCGGTAGGTTTCCGTTCGCCAGTCCCAAACTAAATCCACTCTCCGCTCTCCCTGCGGACCGGATGCTGTCTCTGCTACAGCGCGTTAGCCAGTCACTGTCCAGCTCTCCGACAGTCCATAGCGGCTGCCTCCGTGGCGCAGCCAAGCAGTCCGCGCTAGCCCTTAGCCTCGGCGGTCGTAGCTGGAAACACAGTTTTTCACGGTGGTGCGACCGTTGAAACACAAAGTCATTTCACCCACACTCTGTTGCGAAGCTCTCCCCCTGTTAGCTTTCTAGTCATACACTCTTTTGTGCTAGGTAACTTCAGTAAAACTAGCTGAGTCTCTCTCTTTGGTTCAGCTAACCTCGTGCATCTCTCCATGCCGTTCTCCTCTCTTCCTCCATTACAACAGATACACAGGTCCCGTTTCATGCTACCTTCACGGGCCTCCAGAAAATTAGAACTCTGAACAATACTTTAACTCTCTTCAGTTACATACCATAAAATAATACTTTATGATTAACATAACAGGTTCATTGCTCTAATTACCTGTATTTGCCTTGTGACATATTACAGGGCAAATTACATTCAGGGTACAGTTACATCACATAAAATTAACTGTGAACACCTTATGTTACTGTGGCGTTTAAGTCCATGGGAATTACGAGTATCTACTCCCAAATTCCCATCCGGGCTACACCCTCCCCCTTCTAAATGCGTTTGATGCCCCTATCAAACCCCACAGATTTATAAACACAAAAATCTGTGCTTTGTTAGTCCAGCTCTAATTTAACACAGGAAGGGCATAGTGCTAGTGGGTGACACCATGAAGTCTGGCAAGTGTGATCTCGTGAATGTCTGTAAGTGCCACTTCCCACCAAAACCCCATGGCTCAAAACCACTACAGAGTGATCTGATGATTGCCCGAGTTCATCATAACTCAGTCTCACCACAGGCCTCTTTAGTCTCTGTGGGCGGCCCACTGGATGCTCCTTTCCTTCCAGCGACATCCCACTCTCTTCGGTTCCCTCCTCAGGGCCAGTCACTGTAACTGCCTCAGAGTCTAGCTGGAGATCTGGAGGGTTATGATCATCTGGATTTCTTTCAATATCTGCCAAATCAGTGGTTGAACTCTCAAGATCCAACACATTTGGCTTTTGACCTTGGTCCCTCAGAAGCTGTTCTGACAGTGACAGAAGGTTTTCACAATCCATGTATGGGAATTGTGTCAGGCATGCATCTTCGGATTCCGACTCTGAAGAAGATATTGCATCTCCCAGATTGTCAACTGGTGTAGCCTTGGCGAGTCCCCTTTGGGATCGAGTGACAGGTCTATCAAACAACTCTGGTTCACTATCATTTGGAAGTCTCACTAGATACCCTATGGGTAATAAGTGGTTACGATGCACCGTTTTCTCCACCCCCATTCCCTTCTCAGGTTTCACTCTGTATACTGGTAGACGGGGCATTTTGTCAAGCACAACATAGGGTGCAGTTCTCCACTTATTCTTCAACTTGTGCTTTCCAGTGACACCAAAATTCTTTAGCAACACCCGGTCTCCTGGTGCCAAGGTCTGTTCTTTCACATGCTTGTCATGTGCTTTCTTGTTTCTCTGATGACTTTTATCAGCAGCCTCTGTCGCTAGGCGGTAAGCTTGTTGCAAATCAGCTTTCAGCTTAGCTACGTACTGGTGATGTGTCAGACTGCTGTGTGTCTGGTCGTTGGTTCCGAAACAGATGTCCACAGGCAGCCGGGCCTCCCTGCCAAACATAAGCAGGTAAGGTGAGTACCCAGTTGCTTCGTTCTGCGTACAATTGTACGCGTGTACCAAATGACTGATGGACTGATTCCACGCCTGTTTCTTCTTGGGATCCAAGGTTCCCAGCATGGAAAGTAACGTCCGGTTAAATCTCTCTGGCTGTGGATCTCCCTGGGGATGATAAGGCGTTGTCCGGGATTTCCGGATTCCCAACACTCTCAGAAGGTCGTGGATCAGCTTACTCTCGAAATCACGTCCCTGGTCGGAATGTATCCGGGCCGGAAGTCCATAATGCACAAAGTACCGCTCACAGAGAAGCTTAGCTACTGTGGAGGCTTTTTGGTCTTTAGCTGGAAAAGCTTGTGCATATCTGGTAAAGTGATCAGTCACTACCAGAACGTTAGCATATCCCTGAGAGTCTAGCTCTAGGGATAGGAAATCAATACACACGAGATCTAGTGGCCCACTACTGGTGATCTGGTTCAATGGTGCAGCTCGTTGTGTGGGTGCTTTACGTGCAACACATCTCCCACAATTCCTGATGTACTGCTCAACTTCTGCACTCATCCTAGGCCAGTAGAATCGGTCTCGTATGAGCTCCACAGTCTTGTCCACCCCCAGGTGACCTGACTCATCATGAAGTGATCTAAGCACCATGGCAACATGCTCTCGGGGTAGTACAAGCTAGGGCTGCTCGATTATGGCAAAAATGATAATCACGATTATTTTCACTGAAATTGAGATCACGATTATTTGACGATATTTATTTAACCCTTTAAGACCTACTATAGAACCAAGTCCACCAGAGCTTATATTATTTTTATTTATTTTTTTTACATGCTGTAGTGCCATTTGTGGGAGCATTTCAAGTTGCTATACATCAATACAACTGTTATAGCCCATATTTTAATAATATGTATGCATTAAGTGCATAGTAATTACATAAATTGCAAAAAAGTGCAATAAACTACAAAAAAAATTGAAAATCGCTTTTGTTTTGTTTACATATATTTCTACTTGGAGAAGTTTAAGAGGTTTATCCCTCAAAACTTTAAATACAATAAAGTTGCAAAAAATAGTTTCCCACCACAGGAAATTTATTTTGAGTGTCTTCATAGTTTTATTTTGGAGATACAGCAATTTTTATATATTGCAGGAAAAACAAAAAACAATCCTATGATGCAAATTTGCAAAGAAAACAGCATGTGCATCATTTCACTGTGGGAAGTGTTACGAACAGCTGATAGGAACGGCAAAGCGTGTTTCTGGAATATTATGTTTTTGTTCCTGCAAGCGCTTTTTATGCAGTTTTTGCAAAGCTATATGTGGAACGAAACCGTGACCGAGGACAAGCTGATGGCATCAGATGTAAGTACAACTCCTCCGGTTTCATATGCAAAACAAATTATTGCGCTAGCTTACACGGTTCAGGTTCTACAGGGATTTAAAAATAGTTACGCAAAACTGAGCGTGCTGCTCTGACCGGCTTTAAAGGGTTAACAATGACTTTAAAAAAATAATATAAAATAGTGTGCAACACCACTGAAGTTTTTTTTTTTTTTAACTCTTTTCAACCAACGGCAGTCACTCTCCAAATAACTTCTGCTTAGCTTTCCGAGCTTCCCTCGGGTCCTCTTAATCAGCGGTCTCCAACCTTTTTTGCGCCACGGACCGGTTTATGCCCGACAATATTTTCACGGACCGGCCTTTAAGGTGTCGCGGATAAATGAGGGAGGGGCTAATAATCGGCTCAGTCATTTTTAATGATCGTTGAAAGCCCAGATCGTAATCGTGATTAAAATTCGATTAATTGAGCAGCCCTAGTACAAGCTGATGGATTTCCTTTCCAGGTTGTCTCTGTACTTTCCTGTAGAGTACTCCATCAGTAGAGCTGGGCGATAGAACGATAACGATATGTATCGCGATATAACTTTTACTCGATAGAGAAATTAAGCTATCGCGATAGACCTCGCCGCTCTTGTCCTCTTTAAAAAAAAAAAAAAAAAAAAGGTCAGCCAATCTAAATTAAGTAGCGCAGAGCCGAACCAATCACAGCCGCAGCGTCACGTCGCGTGACTTGTTACGTACAGCACAAGTGCCAAGCCGCACGTGTGTTTGTTTGGGAAGCAGCCAGCGGGTAATGGAGCCAGCGCGTAATGGAGGAAATGAGTGTGCCGACTAGAAAAATCAACCGAGCGTGACCGAAGAGAAAACAGATGATGGTTCCAATGCCGGAGAGATTGTCGAACGGAAGAGCCATAGAAGTTCCGTAGTGTGAAGGTATTTCGGCTATTTCAAGTCTGACAAAAAACAGAGTAGCGTGCACTGTAAATTGTGCCAAAAGCAAGTCTGGAAATACAATAAACTGGTGCATGCGTCACACTGTGCGCCACGTTATTGTTTCGGTGAAATGAATTTCTACAATACTGTTAATTCTACTCTCTGCAGTGTTTAAATGCTTACATATACACACAGTTACTGTCCCTCCACACATACGACTCGGTTCTGCTTCTATGCCCCAGCTTTGTTTACTTTTTCCCACCGAGGCTTCTAGACTTCTGATTGGCCAACATTTCTGCACGGTTAGGAATCTAGCGCCACCTGCTGCTTTGGCATGTTCATAGCAGCGTTTTCCTTCATTTCTGCCTTTATGTGTGGACGGGATTATTTTTTAAAACGAAAACGGAAAATCTCCGTTTTCAAAAATACCCATGTACGTGTGGACGTAGCCTCAGTCTCTGACTGGAAGCGCTAATTCGTCATTCGGCTTTTGTCAGACTAAAGTAACTGTTAAAACTGTTTGAAAAGCTAAGCTATACAACAAGGAGAGATTGAGAATTTCCTTTTAGTTCTCAGTTTATTTGATATTGACAAAAGTTAGTCAGTTTTGTCTGTTCTTCTGTAAAACAAACTAAGATTTATTTTTAGAATTAACATTTTGTTTCTAAGTGGAATTGACAATTTAGTAGTCTGTTTCGTTTGTTCTGTTTTGAAACTTAAACGCTTTAGCGGCTGCCTTTTGTGTAGTTTGCAATATTTGCCTTTATTTATCTGAAAAAGTCTCATGTTCCTTAAGTACATCTACCCTGTTGAACTTATTATGGGAAATAAATATTTAAATAAAAACAAGCTGCTGATTATTTCACATTTTACTTGTGAGCAACAGCACATTTAAATCTTACAAATATAGTTATTTGGCTTATATCGTGATAGATATCGTTATCGCCTGAAATGAAAAAAACATATCGTGATATGAAAAAATCTCATATCGCCCAGCTCTATCCATCAGTGATTGCCAACTTGTTTGTCTCTCTTTGAAGCAACATGGCTTCTGCATTGGAGTCTTTGTCGAAAGTAAAGGGAATCGCTCCATTCATAGATTTCTTTACAGGAGCGATCACTGGATCATTGTCTTGTGCTTTGATAAGCTCGGCTTTGCTTATCTGGGTCAAACACCCGTAGTCAAGATGAGTGGGGAAAACAAAACACTCTGGGAGTGCCTCAGGGGAAACCCCTAAAGATTCAGCAAAGCTGACTGCCCCCCCCTCCTGCTGACTTTCTACAGGAGATCTGCTTACACAGAGCTTTGACACTGTCCAAGGGCAGAGTTTGCCAATCAGTGTCCTCTGTTGGTAAGGGGTTGCGCGATAACGCGTCAGCATCAATGTTGCTGCTTCCAGGTCGGTACTGGAGAGTGAAATCGTAAGTGGCAAGAGCAGCTAACCACCGATGCCCGGTGGCATTGAGCTTGGCTGTGGTGAGGGGGGTTGTTATCCGTCCTCACAGTGAACTGTGCTCCGTACAGGTAGTCGTGAAACTTGTCAACTACAGCCCACTTCAACGCCAAAAACTCAAGCTGGTGCACGGGGTAGTTTTTCTCTGATGAGCTAAGCTTTCGGCTAGCAAATGCAACTGGTCGCAGCCCTTCTGGGTGTTCTTGGTTGAGCACAGCACCCAACCCCTGAAGGCTAGCATCAATGTGCAACACATAAGGCTTGGTTGGGTCTGCGAATGCCAGAACAGGTGCATTTGTAAGAGAATGTATAATGTTCTGGAAAGCTTCTGTACATGCAGCATCCCACCTGTCCCCAAACGGTTCATTTACACGATGGTAGGTCTTTTCTGGGACTCTGACAGCTCTCTTTCCTTTCTGAGTTGGTGGGTAACCTTTACATAGTTCGGTTAACGGCTTGACAATGATGGAGTAGTCCTTTATGAAGCGACGGTAATACCCACAGAACCCTAGGAAAGACTGTAGTGATGGGAGATCGGTGGGTTGCTTCCAGCGAGCTACCGCCTCAACTTTGCTTGGGTCAGTGGCAATCCCTTTCTCTGACACTATGTGTCCAACATATGTCACCTGTGGCCTGCAGAACTGACATTTGTCGATGGACAATTTTAGGCCAGTCTCTTCCAGTCTGTCAAGAACTTTGATTAGTCTCTGCTCATGTTCTTCCAAAGTTCTTCCGAACACGATCAAATCGTCAAGGTACACTATGACCTCAATCATGTGCATGTCTCCCACTGCTTTCTCCATTACTCTTTGAAAGGTCGCGGGAGCTCCGGTTATCCCCTGGGGCATCCTCTCAAATTGAAAGAATCCCAAAGGACATATGAAAGCGGTCTTCTCCTTGTCCTCTTCTGCCATGGGAATTTGGTAGTATCCACTACGCAAATCCAAGACAGAGAACCACCTGCTGCCAGACAAACAGTCCAACGCCTCGTCAATGCGAGGAACTGTGTATTGGTCAGGGACAGTTCTGCGATTCAGGGTCTTATAGTCCACACACATGCGCAACCGCCCCGTTTTCTTTCGTGCCAAGACGATGGGGGAAGCATAGGGACTCCTTGATTCTTTTATTATCCCCGCTGCCAAAAGTCCTTGCAGGTGGCGGCGTAAGTCATCCAGGTCAGCTGGGGCAACACGGCGGGACCGCTCTCGGAAGGGGGTATGGTCAGCTAGACGGATGTGATGTTGCACTCCTTTAGCCAAACCCACATCCCATTCCTCCGTCGAGAAAACTTTGCCTCTCTCTGCAAGTTTCTGACTAAGCCTCTATGTTAGGTTTTGTATTGTTGATTGTCATTTATGCTTAGAAATATTTAACCATAGATGCTTAGAGGTGTATAATCAATTGTGTAGTGATAAGTTGTGTGATCTTTAACAGGCTACAGAGGCTTGGTGTGCATTCCACACCTACATCCTGGGAGCATGAGAGAGGTCATACCTTCTCTTATTGTTTTATGGTAGGATTAACGTAGTTACGTCTGTTTTAGTCTAAGTGCTTTTTGTGTATAAATGAACTGCTGGACTTCCTTACTGTGTTATCTAGGATGAGGGGGGCTCTACCCTCTTCCTGACCAAGGATGTTTGCTTGTGTGCTTTTATGACCCTTTGATCAGCAGTACCCCCCCCCCCCCCCCACACACACACACACACACACACAGGCAAGGTACTCTTTGTGTGTATGTAGACGTCACATGTTAATGAACCTATGCATTAACATGTGCAGCGGATGGGTTCAAGCTACAAACCTATCACTCTGTTTCCATTCAGCTGGTATAGGAGAGTCCCCAAAATTAAACAGAGATGGGTCAAGCATAGTGGAAGCTTTGGTGTTTGGGCCGGGGACATCAGTCACTATATCAGCTACATGCAGATGTGCAACCACAGTGCCCATGGGAATGGCAGTGTCTTTTAGTGACTGGTTGCGCATGAGCACCAGAAACTTGTCTCTATCAAGCATCTTGGAGAACAGTACGGTTGGCTGCACAAGCACACTTGGGGGAAAAGCATGTGAAGCTGCCCGTTCTGTGATGAGGATGCTGTCTCCAATAGTTTGGATGTCTTTGACTTTACAGACAGCTATATATTCTTTCCCAGCTGGAATGACCAGTGGGCCAGGACCAGTCCACTTAACGTTAGCTACTGGACTGTCATCATCCTTGGCAGACTCAGACATAATAGTCGGTAGGTTCTGAGGCTGCTGAACATTCACTTTGGCAGAGCAAACATTCCCCACCCTCACTTTCTTTCCAGTTGCAGAAATGGGTCTGATTTTATGAACATTGGTGCCCACCAAGACAGGTATGGTATCTGAGCACCGAGGGTCTGGGCACACCAAAGCGAGGACTGGGATAGTCTCAACTTTCTCTCGTGTTTCCTCAGGGAATTCCAATTCAATTTGAATGTACCCCTTGTAAGGATAGCTGGTCTCTGATTCACTTAGGCCCCAAATATCTAGGCCCGTAACAGAGCGTAAAGGCACATGAGACAAGTGTTTTGAATACCAGCTATCAAAAATGATGGTCACCTGAGAGCCACTGTCTAAGAGAGCAGTGCAAGGTACACCATCCACCTTCACACCGGCTGTGGAGGGTGGCCCTACCAGTCCTTCAGGGAAACTAGGCATCCTGACATTGACAACACTCCGGTTAACACCTACATTGGTGGTGGTTGGTTCTTTGGCAGGACTGGGAGTTTTATTACTTTCTCCCTGCTTCCGTTGAGCCTGAATGAATTTCTGTATCACTTTAGGGTAGTTTTCTGGAGCCTTACACTTGGTAGAGATGTGCCCATCCTCCCCGCAGCGATAACAGAAAAAGTGACTGGGATCTCTGAGTGTTCTTGCTCCCCGCTGAAGGTGCGTGGGAGAACCATGGTGCCTGGGCGAGGGCACCGCAACCCCTGTGCTGGGGTTGACTGACATGACAGAGATCTGCTTTCTTAGCTTCACCACTTCTTTCTTTAATGCTTGGAAGTTTTTGTCTTCTCCCAAGCCGTCTGCTTCCACATTCTCTGTGGATGCTGCCCCAGGTGAATGGACACCTGGCACCCCGGCAGCAGTGGTGAGATCACTGACTTGGGTTTTCAGACCTTGTATCTCAAGTCTGAGATTTTCCACGTGTGCCCCTGTGGGTACAGTAGCGCTTTTGACATGCACGACTTTGTTGAGGTTAAGTCTGCGCCGAGAAGCTTCATGCTCCTCTTCAATGCGGACCTCATTTAACAGCTGCAGAAAGGTAGGGGGATTATTTTTTCGTTCCCTTAAACGCAAACTTAACAGCATCAGGTCAGACCCTGTTGCACCTTTAATGAGCTGATCAAGACGTGCTTTGTCAATGAGGGCAGGAGACAGACCTCCCTTTTTAACCACCTTGCTCAGAGATCTCTCCATTCTTCTCAGAAACTCAGAAAGTTTCTCCCCTCTGGGTTGACATAGCATTCGGAAGGCAAAATAGAGTTCCTCTCCTGTTTCTGGTGTGTCAAAAGTATTCTCAATCACATCAATGTATTCTTGAGGTGTTGCTTCAGGGTTATTAAATCGTACAGCCTGTAAAATCTCCAACGCGGGACCCTTTACACTTTCCATTATCCTGATTTTCTTCTCTCTGTCAGGCCGATCATATTCCTCTATCATCAGTCGAGCCTGTAGTATCCAGTTCTCCAACTGCTCCTCTCCTGGGGGTGTGGGAACAACCCCTGAGAAGGTGCGCAACCTCCTGTAGCTGCTATTGTCACTGGCAGGCTTAGAGGTATTTTGCAGAAGGTCTCCAACAGCTCTGATGATTGCTTCAGGAGTGGTGGCCTGAAGTGTGGCGGCAGGTCCCAAATCAGTTTGAGATGCCTGCCAGTCATCTGCAACCAGCTGGTCAACTGAACCATCCTCCTCCTCTAAGTGGCCGATGATTCTCCAGGGTGAATTGCTGCCATCAGCTAGAATGTCCAGAGGAATGGCTTTAGTATTTACCTTTTCTCTGCATTCACACAGTACGGTCAAACACTTGCTCTGAGGATCATACATACGTCCTCTAACCTTCACACGTCCAAGAACTTTAATGAATTGCAGAGTTCTTTCTATGACTTCAATCTCTGTGTCCTCGGGAACATCTTTAAGTAGTATGGCATGCGAAGGGTTAAGGCCTTCTCCTTTACACCAGTGCCGTAACTGAGCCATTTCTTGGTGCTGGGTGTGTGTGAATCTTACTGTATGTGTATAGTGTAACACAATACCAAACACAAACTGATATTGCTCTGCTGTAACTTACTATAATTTCAAATCACTCTCTCTTTAAGGGTTGTCTGGGTCACAAGTTAATACTAATTACTACCAGTCTTTATCCCAGTGGTGCCTCGATTTTATGTAGCACCCCACCCGTGATACTGAGTCAAAATCCACTTACCTCAGTTTGGACCCCCTAGGCGGGGTGTTAGGTTCGTTACAGCCTAGATACCACAAAAGGTTCTGGTATAGACAGGAATCAGGGAAACTATCAGTAAGCCTTTGCCTGCAAGTTAGACTTAACCAGTAGTAAAAGAATCAACCCCAGACAACTCTTTAACACAAACCAAACGTTTACTGAATGTAAGGGCAGGAAAAAGTAATGTACAACACACCCTTTTCTTAACTCAACTCAAATGATATCCAGCTTCATAAACAAATGAAACATGCTGTGTAAATGAAATATTTCCCTTTGAAATTATGTTAAACAACACAAATTATGTTATCACCTCTTGGTAAGTGACTCACGAATGTACACTCAAAAATATGCTATATAATCCACTAGATACACAATATTCACACATGGGCCCCACACACACTCACATTCACACTTGTTGCAGGCCTGTTTGCTGCTCACGCCGGACGATGGAGAAAAATCCTCTTCTCCCCAGTAAGAGCACGAAAGTCCAACTTACAGTTCAGTTGCTCGGTAGGTTTCCGTTCGCCAGTCCCAAACTAAATCCACTCTCCGCTCTCCCTGCGGACCGGATGCTGTCTCTGCTACAGCGCGTTAGCCAGTCACTGTCCAGCTCTCCGACAGTCCATAGCGGCTGCCTCCGTGGCGCAGCCAAGCAGTCCGCGCTAGCCCTTAGCCTCGGCGGTCGTAGCTGGAAACACAGTTTTTCACGGTGGTGCGACCGTTGAAACAAAGTCATTTCACCCACACTCTGTTGCGAAGCTCTCCCCCTGTTAGCTTTCTAGTCATACACTCTTTTGTGCTAGGTAACTTCAGTAAAACTAGCTGAGTCTCTCACTTTGGTTCAGCTAACCTCGTGCATCTCTCCATGCCGTTCTCCTCTCTTCCTCCATTACAACAGATACACAGGTCCCGTTTCATGCTACCTTCACGGGCCTCCAGAAAATTAGAACTCTGAACAATACTTTAACTCTCTTCAGAGTTACATACCATAAAATAATACTTTATGATTAACATAACAGGTTCATTGCTCTAATTACCTGTATTTACCTTGTGACATATTACAGGGCAAATTACATTCAGGGTACAGTTACATCACATAAAATTAACTGTGAACACCTTATGTTACTGTGGCGTTTAAGTCCATGGGAATTACGAGTATCTACTCCCAAATTCCCATCCGGGCTACATTAGCAAAAACTAATTTAAGCTGGTGTCGAGGAAAGTTACCTAACTGAAGTGCCTACGTCTGAATGTCATGATGCACCTCACTAGCAGCAGTGAGGTTAGCACCTGTTAACAGCAGCTCTCCTTATTGATCCTTGTACTTATTAAGGCTAGGTAATTACTTTAGTGGTCAGGAAAACAGGCCCCAGGAATCTGAAGAGTTTGAATATGGATACGTTTAGGTCATCTTGTGAATACTGTGCAGTTAGTTTTATCTAGTTTATATTTGATGAGCCATTTTGGAAATATGGAAAAAAGGTTTACTGTAGATTTACAGATCTACTGCCAGATTAATGGAAGAGCCGGTGGCATACAAAATTGTGTAATCTGCATAAAAATGTACATTACAGTTTTGTGTGAAAGAGACAACATAGTTTGTGTGAATGGTGAATAAAAGAGGTCCAAGAAACCCCGAAGCTTTCAGACAATCAGGAAAAGGGACTGTGCATCTAAACTGACTGATAACCATTTTTTGACTAAAATTCCCCGATTCAGTGAATCAAATACTTAATCAGTCTATGAAGAGTGCAGTGCAGTATTAGGAATAGTACTAGTACTATCAAGGGGTTCAATAATATCACTGAGTGTATACACTGCAGGTTTACAAATTCCGACCAAACAATCCAATTTGATGCTGTTTGAGATGCAGTTTCAGTTAACCATTTATTAGGGACACTAAACTTTTGCTATGGGATCCAAGGATATCTTTGAGTAGGGAAATTAAAAAGAAAATAGTTTGCCTGCCCGACGAGAATCTGGAATGTGTCGGCTACAAAGTGATGGACTAATGATGAAAGATGGAATTTTTATTTTTTATGAGTTAGAGCCTAATAACTTGTTATAAAGCAATCTTACATCTAGTCAAAGTGGTATTTTAGATGGAAGGAATTTTTCATTAATTATCCAGATAACAGCTAAATTCTGTTGCAAACAAGCTCATCATTAACATAGCTGAGAGAAGTGAGACCTTTCTGAGATGTAAGAGCTGAACCACTGTAGACTGTTGCCTTGACAATTTATTGAGTTGATGAGTGTGCTGAAAGTTATTCAGTACAATAATTTTCTCATTTTAATTTTACCTAACCCCATTTTGTAAGTATTTATTGAATTATGCATATTCTTCAAATTAAACTGAACAAAAAATCTGAACTTCCTTTTAAAAGATGATTTCATTGCTGTGCCTGCCATAATTAATGCACCATGGAGCTACACGAGTCATCTGCACTGTTTCTCCCACAATACTACAAGTAATTCTTTTCATTTCATTGAAATTTCCCTCATTTGTAGCAAAACAGACAAACTGAGAAACTCCAAATGATCACAGCACTATCCCTCAAGAATAAAAACGTGAACCAAATGCTTTGTTCAGATTTCAAAGGCTTTGAAAACAAGCCTTGAAATAATATATTCAATGATGATCATCATAGTTATTACTGTCAAAGTCAAGAATTATCAAATGCACCATGCAGTATCTTAGATAAAATGCTATAAGCCATCAGTGAACAAGGATTACATGTTAACAGCTCATGTTGTTTGAGTTGACAGTGTTGAGTCAGCCTTAGAAGGATGAAAAGGAGGAAGAAGCAGGGAAGCAGGGACAACTCCTCAGGGGATTTGCTCTGTGGGTCAATATACTGATGACTCTTGAGACTGTTTCGTGGCTAGAGAGAGCGAGACTTGTATGTTTATGTAACTATATGAGAAAGAGATGGGGCTGGGGTGTGTAGGGGGTCGCTCTCCCTAAGAGAGAAATAAACAACAAGAAATGGACAGATTTATGTTCATTTCCCCTTCACTCTCCTTCCATATGAAGAGTACATGAATAATAAATGTTTAGCCAACATAAACCTGACTCCCAGTGTTGCATCAGATGATGGATTGGTCCGACTGGGGCGTGCCCTTCCTTTGAACATTGTTGCTCTTTGATTTAATCTGGCAGCTGGGGATGTGTTGGAACACAGAGAGGTATAGCCTTTCATTGTTCTACACCACTGCTTCTCAAACCACTTTGAGGCATCAAGGGACGTGCGTGCAGGTTGTCATTCCAACCAAACACTTCAACACTAATTAAAATACTTTGAACCACAGAGGAAAACTCTGAAATCACCTGCTGAAGTGTTTGGCTGGAACAAAATCTAAAGGACACATGGGCCTTGTTGTACACACATGGCATGACAAACCACAGCTAACAGTTTGTTCCAAAATGTGCAACCAGGCAGAATTACATTCAGCTCTGCCCACACACAATGATCTTCTTTCTAGCCCTAGAGATAAAGTAATTGGATGGTTAATAAGTCATGGGAATATGCGAACCAGCCTGAGACAACTCTGTTTCGGAAAATGTTCAGTAAATATCTAAAAAGAAACATATTTGCTACCAGAATTATCAGAATGGTGTTCATTCATGCACTCATTGCTAATTGTAGCATGTGTTTTCTCTTATTTAACTCTTAGGAGCCAGTAGGGTAGATTTGTGTACAAAGCACATGACTCTGACAGCAGAGGTCACAGTTACAAGCCTAAATCAATATTTTGATTAAATGTCAGTAAAGGACTCAGCAGATTGTCTGATTTTTTAGACATTTAAACAAGTCCATGTGCTTTACTTAAACCTAGCCAAGTGCTGACAGTCTATCGAGCACAAAACTATAACACTGTCATAATGTTTCTTTTAAAACGCATGTGATTTTGCATTTTTGATGTTTACAGAATGGGTTGCTTGAGGAATTATTCATTTAAAGTAATAACATTTGCAAACAAGCATTATCTTATTTAAGGTTCCATTCATGTAGGACCAGAGACCATTCAGTGACTACTTTTCTCTTTGCCCAAACCAAGAGAGATGTATATATATATATATATATATATATATATGTATTAATTTAGCCAGCCAAATGAAATCAGTGCGTTAAAATGCTGAGTGGATTTTCATGCAGTCTGCACCACACGGGCAACCACTTTGGAATGTGCCAAGCTTTCTTTCTGTTGCTTTATAATGGTTTTTAAAACATGACCCTCAAAATGATTTCTCACTGGGAAAATGTCACATATTGATATGCTCGCTGCAGAACTTGAAATTGAATATGTTTTAACTCCAGCTAAGGTGTGCTTTTTGTTAGACTCACCCTCTGGTTGAATGAACAGCTAACAAAAATGCTCATGAAAGAGCCACGAGAAATGTTCATGCAGTCTGCTGTTTTCAGTATTAGTTTTAGTAATATTAAAGAACCGTTCTTTTTTCTCTATCTTTCTGCAGCTGTCTACACT
Organism: Aulonocara stuartgranti; assembly: GCF_965226115.1. Taxonomy (NCBI): domain Eukaryota; kingdom Metazoa; phylum Chordata; class Actinopteri; order Cichliformes; family Cichlidae; genus Aulonocara; species Aulonocara stuartgranti. The sequence goes on along the minus strand of NC_138944.1, from coordinate 28,243,453 downwards.
TGGTGTTACCGTACATTCAACAATTTTTCTTTCAAAATATAGCTTCTTTTTTTAGGTATCAGTGGGGGGTTTTTTTGTTCAAAATTGCAAACATTGTTCACAATTTCCAGCAAAGCTTTCTGCAGAAATTTCACAAACATTTTGTGACACAAATATCTCAGCCAGTCACATACCAGTAGCTTATTGCATTTAGGCATACAGACAGGATGAAAAAGACCTGTTGAAGTTACAAACTGAGCATCAGAAAGGAGAACAAAGGTGATTTAAGTGACTGAATGTGGGATGGTTGCTGGTGCCAAGCGGGCTGGTCTCAGTATTTCAGAAACTGCTGATCTGCTTGGTTTTTACCACACAACCATCTCTAGGGTTTACAGAGAATGATCCAAAAAAAGAGAAAATATTCATTCTCTGGGTAAAAATGCCTTGTTGATGCCAGAGGTCAGAGGAGAATGGCCAAACTGCCTGTTAGGACGGTAACAGTAACTTCAACAACCACTTACTACATTGAAGTAATGCAGAAGAACATCTCTGAACTTTGATGCATCTGGGCTAAAACAGCAGAACACCACACCAGCTGACACTCCTGTCAGCTACGATTGGACAGTAGCTTGAAAAAATGTTGCCTGGTTACCTGTTAGTCTCGATTTCTGCTGCACCATTTGGATGCAGAATTTGGCATAAACAACCTGAAAGCATAGTGTTTACACCAAAATTCTATCGGCTCATTTTCAATTCATTTTTTGTTATTTATTTCTCAACAGTACAAGCTGCTGGTGGTGTAATGCTGTGGAGGCTGCTTTCCTGGCACGTTTTCAGGCCCTTAGTCCTAAGTTAGGATCGCTCAAATACCACAGCCTACCTGAGTATTGTTGCTGACTGTGTCCATACTTTTATTGTGTACACATATTCTGATGAGTGCCTCCACCAGGATAATAAATGGTGTCACAATTTTGTCACAAGTTTCTTGTAGATGAAACCTTTGGGATATGATGGAACAGCAAGTTGCCATCATGGATCAATGTAACAAAGAGTTATTTCAGTTCTGAAGACCAAAGGGGGACTAAGCTGCTACTAATAAGCTGTACTCAAGAAAATGGTCGATAGCTGGAGAGCATTTCGTCAAACTTGATATACTCTCACTCTGTCATCCTCCTTTTCACCTAACACACAATGAAAATCTATGCTTCTTTTTACTTATTTCCTGTCATGACACTGAAATTTAGTCATGACAACAGAACCAGTATTGTAAATTTTGATGTCTTTTGCTGTTGTTAGGAAGAAATTGTGTTGTTAAAGGTAGCTGAATATCTGTTACTCTGTTGAAGCTTTCACTTGAAACCAAGTAAAATCATCTCTATTCCATTTTGTCAGGTGGAAGTGAGAGCGCCTCAGCAGGATATGATAAATGACAATGTTCTGATTTAGTTCTTTCTGAATAGCTTTTGTTGTTCAACTCTATTCTGCTGTTTTATGGCCTTCATTTCACCCACATGTATTTCTAATAAGTCTGGTATTTGCAGGTCATACTCTAGTGGTTCTTGGATTTATAGCTGCAAGTTGCAGCCTCGTGACATTTTATTAGATCATAGCAAGAATACATTCCTGAGGCTCATTTAAAGGCATCTGTCTTTTGTATTTATGATTTCGGCATGCAAATCTAAGAATCGAAGCTCTGGTGAAATTGAATCTTTGCCTGTGAGACAGATGTGTGACTCCAGAGATGATAGTTGTAACCACTTAACTATGTGAACAGATGATGCTCCTCTAGTGTTTGTCAGATGAGGAGACACAGGTGTTTACTTTCCCTAAAAATGTTACAGAGGAAATGTTGGGCGAATATTTTATCCCTCATATTAAAGACATAATCTGAGCATCTAATTATATCCTGATCTTTGCCTGTGTGTGCAACTCTAAGACTCTTACCAGTTCGAAAATAAAGATTCATCACACACAACTTTAGATTATCTGCTCTCTCATCACAAACACAGATTTGAAAATACACTTGAATGGCACACTACACAATACTATTAAGGTCTTGCCAGAGGCAGCTACACATCACCTTAAGCTTTCTCTGTCACATACACGTTCATCTCTTCATTTTTGTCAGCTGCTTTCTCTCTCATAGACTCCAGATCTATGTGTCTCTCTGACACCCTTCCTAATACATTTTTTCTCTTTGTCTGTGGGGTACGATGGCCACTTTTCCTCTGTCTTTTACGTGAACTGTCTGTCAAATTGTTGTCATTTCTCAAGAGTCTCTGTGGCCTTTTTCCACTTAAAAATGAGGGATGGTCTGTTGTGAGAGTAGGTTTTAAATTATCGGGACACTCATTTTAAAAGACTCGCAGTGTCTTATCTGTGTTGAATACAGAAACACTGATCAAGGGCGGTATCTGATTGACCTTGTGATTATCACCAGTGGCTAAACAGGGACAAATATGAAAGGAAAGATTAAGAATAACTGAAGGAGGGTTCTGTTTTTTGTTAGACTAATTGCTGGTTTACAAATACAAATATTCAATGTTGTTTTATGTTTAAATGATACAGTTTGGTTTCAGGGCCTCGTAAATAGAATTACTAATTACCGGTAATCCAGATTTACAGAAAGGAGCTCAGTGACTGTTCACTTTTCCTCTTTTAATTCACAGTTAAAAATTGTTCAACTAATTCAAAACCCAAAACATGCAATATTGCCTGAATTACAAATCAATCTACACATCAAACTAAATGAATTTTCTTTTTTTTGCTGAATGACAAGACAACCAACCGCCTCATATCTGTATGGGTAATCGATAACTACGTAATTTCTTGGTGTTGGGATTTTGTTGTATGCATTTAAACAAGGAAAAGACAGTCACCAGTCTGAAATGAGGGTGTTAGGTTGTTGTGTTTTAAATCACCTACTGTTCCAGTTTAGACATCCTGTTACTTCAAAAATGTGAACAAAAGTATTTTAATTAGAGAACAATTGTTCACCTGTTGAAATGCTAATTAGTCTTGGTCTCTACTGGGAATAATGTTTTACTAAAATTATCTTATTAATTGTGATTATTACTGAATACAACAGCTTTCCAAATATCTAAAAAGACAACATGCCAACAAAAAGCAAAAGATCCTCAGAACCACACTGATGATAAGGATGAACGCTGACCTCAGCCAAGCAGCCCAACTTGGTTTTTACAGGAAACAAAGGGAGATACAGAAAGACTGCGGTATAGTTAACAATGAAGGAAACAATGTCCATTTCTAGAGCAGATCCAGACTCACAATGAAACATTACTATGAAGTGATCTTTGGGCAGGTAAAGTATAATAATAAAGTAATCAAATCAAAATGTATTTCTATAGCACATAATAGAAACAACGACCATAGTGCTTCACAGTCAGACAGAGTAAAAGCATGAGACAATTAAAACAAAACAATAAGAAAAAACAGGGCAGGAAGTAATAGGTGACAACACAAGACAGATAATAATCAACTAGTTAGAACCAAAAGCCAAAGTAAAAAAAATATTGGTTTTAAGACGCGATTTAAAAGACTGGAAAGACTCGGAGCAACGAATATGAGCAGGGAGGTTATTCCAGAGTCTAGGTGCTACAGTTGCAAAAGCCCGGTCACCTCTGGACTTCAGCTGAGGGGTGTCTAGGTTGTGTTAGTAGCATCTGATTGGAAGATCTTAGTGCTCTATTGGGATTGTACAAATGAAGTAATAAGTAGTAATAAAGCAAAAGTCTTGAGCCACTCCTCATTTCTTTATATTTTGCTTTCAAAAAAACCAGCCTTTTTTAATGTTTAAAGTGGTCTTGAGCAATAGTTTTTCAGGCTTTCTTACGGTTTTTAAAAGGTTTTTTGGTCATTGGCTGCTTTTTCATTTTTCAGTCCAGTCCTTACTGGACTAAAAGTTAAGTCCAGTGACACTGAGGCCTACCCAGGAATCATTTAAGCATAAAAAGTCACCTAAATGAAGGGATGAATACACATAACGAACAACTAAGCAAAAAACCAATTTTAAATTGAATATTTGTGCACTTTGTTACTAGCAGCGTGTTTCAAAACCGTATCATTTTTTTCTTCATTTCTTTAGTTGAATATACAAGAATGGCCAAAAATAACAGTTTGATAGCCATAGAACAGTATTTTGCACCACAAGATTACTACCAAAAAGCTCTTAGCTGAACACTTGACATATCTCAGCATGGTGTGTCCTTGAAGAAGAACAGTATCTGAACATGCTGAAATATAAACAGGGAAAAATACAGTACAAGCCTGAAAAAAAGACCTGAGAGATACATCTGGCCCTTCAGTTGATCCACCTACTATTCTCTGAAGCCTCATCAGAGATGGTCTCAGTGGAAGGGTGGCTGTCAAGAAACCAAAGCCACTCTTGGGAAAAGAAAACATGGAAAAAGGGTCGAGGTATACCAAATTATACATGAAGTGTACTGAAAATCATGCCAACAGGTCTCTAGGAATAATGAATCCTAGTTTACAATTTTTTGTTTAGGCATCGTCAATACACATGGAGGAGGTCAGGAGAGAGGTATAACAATGAGGGTCTCTTTTGCACAGCGTGGTATATTACATTTAAAAAGTAATGGGAAAAATTTGACAAGTTACTTTTTCTTTTGATCAACAATGTCACACTAGTCTTGACAAACCAGGTTGTTATTGCATGTTAGGCAAAATTCAGATAATTGTTTTTAAAAAGGGGGAATTAATGCTGCAGAATGGAATAAAAACACATTCACAACCAAAATCTCCTACTGGGCCGAGATGGGAACACGAGTGATTGTACCAGCAGGGCCTCATTAGAGCACAATGTGAAAAAGAAAAGAATACATCAACATTCATTTCAAATGTACACCTTGAGGGCTTTTATTTAGATGAGCTGTTGTCTCCATCTCTTCAAAAGAGATTTAATCAACATTCTTATGATGTTTTTCAGATTTCTGTCTTGGCAAGTGTTCTTTTACATGTCTATAAAAGTTTGTTTTTGTGGTGCTTTCTCAAAGATACACCATACACAAAGTAGCATACGGTAACTACTGATGTTTTCTATATGCATGCCTATGCGTACACCACAGGTTTCATTAAAAACAAGTTTTAGCCCTGAGGTAGAAGTCACAGATCTGCTTTATTTGAACTGGCTGTCGGATTGTGATTAATTAGCAAACACAGTGATGAGACGTTTGACATACAATTACAACATCATCAGTTAAATTACTGTAAACGAAGTGGCAGATAGAAAACAAATGAGACACAGAGATTGAATTCTGTTTGACCTAGAGGGCCAAACAAACTGTTACAGGAACCAAATCTCCAAATAGACATTTTTGTGCAGCGGTTCAGCTGCTGGTGCCAGGCTGTGACTTGGCAACCTTGTACGAGGGTCAATGACAGAGCACAGTGATGATGTTTGAGGCAAGGTCAAGTGGTTTTCAAACAAATCCATCATCTGACGCAATAGCAAAAAGGGCAATTTAAGCTTTGTGTGCATTTATTATTCATGAGTGGGTGAGAGGAAGTGTGCACGTTTCACAAGTAGAGGACAAATGAATATAAACATCACCATCCCTCCCTCTCCTCTTACCGCTGCCTCGGAGGGGATTTTATCCTTGGATCAGTCTCAAACATGCATCAATATATTGACTGGGATAATGCATTGAACTCCTGCAGGACTCCTTTTCCTTCCCTCTATCTCTCGACAGCATGTGGAAGATTGAAGCCATCCTCTTTCTCATTCAAGAGAAACTGCACTGGCATTAAGATGTTTCAATCTATGAGCTTTGAAGACAAGTAGCAATGAGACCATGCAGCTAATGAGGATTTGCAAAAAGATCAAATAAGCTTTAAAATAGCCGACACTCTTTTAAAATTTTTTTAAATTAAATTAATCAATTCTCCAGAAATTATTAGATATGCATGGACCAAACTGTGCTTTGTGACCACTGGGGCCCAAAATCCAATGGGAATTGAGATGCAGTCTGTGAATTTTGCTCCCAATTCTTTATCTTTACTCTCAGTGTGGGTTTTTCCATTACCAAGAAGAAGTGGGAGCAGCCAACCCCAGACACTCTCCCAATGGCTTAGCTCAGTTGGCTGGAATGATAAATTTCCACAGCTCCACTCCTTTCAGTGAACTCAGATGAACAAACACTGTCTATGTTTAATTTGGAAGTCACCTAACCACAAAATATGCTTAACACAAAACGTCTCTTCAATTACAAATTAGCAAAAACAGGGCAGCAGTCAGTTACAGATCACTGTTGATCTCATTTCAAGTTGGCACTGACAGAATAGTGGCTCTACAGAAGAGGTGGGGGTAAATTCGGTCAAAAAAACAGACAAAAGATTACTGATGAACACAGAGACTTCTTTTACTGTACTTTTACACACCTTTCTGTGCTTCCTGCTGATGCTTTGATCCAGCTAACCTCAATTAAATGTTCTACATCTGCCACCATGCTGTGCCACCCACTTCAGTGCCATCATTTCTACCACAGAAGCAGAAAACTGGGCAGTCTGGTTCCTGGAAAGAAAGTGGTTTGGCTTGGGTTTCCTGAGAGAGTTTCTCTTTTTTGCTTTTCTGCGTGTTTATTTTTAAAACTTCACAATTATTACTTAAGTTCCAGATGTCCTTTGCAGTTCGTACTTGCTATCTTACTATTTTTCTTCATAGTGAATTCCTTAACTTTTTTACAACATCTGCCATAGTGTGCTGCACTGTCTGCATCAGGTTTCAAACTTACTGTCAAGGTCCGACGGTCCTCACCGGTCGGCCTGCCCATGATGTTGTCTTCTCGCTCCCTCTCCCCTCTCTCTCTCTGTTTGTTTACGTCCGTGGGGGGCGCGCGCTCCTGGGAGTGTCCCCGTGCTTCGCACCTGCTGCTAATCATCTGCCATCTTAGCTGGACTATTTAACAGAGCGATCGCCCTTCAGTCAGCGTTGGAGTATTAACAAAGCTCGGGACCGCGAGGAGAGAGGAGAGGAATTTCGAGGGCCAATCACCACCTGGGACGAGGGTTGTTCACTCTCTACTCGGGCACGGATGAAAAGAAGAGGAGAAAATCACCCGCTCACCTTTCATTGTACCTGGTTCAGCTGTTCACTGTTTTCACCACTTTGTAAATAAACCACACCTTTACCTGCAAGGAGCTCCGCTGTCGAGTCCACTCTTTCTCCGCCCCCTGACACTTTTCTCTTTGATTAAGGATATAGTTAGTGCTGGACCAGGTGACCCTGAACCCTTCCTTTTTTCTTCTTTTTTTTTTTGCCTGTCCCGTTTGGCTCTTTTGCCATCAGAATTATTGTCTAAAGGCAAAGAAAGATGCCCAACAGATTTACTTTACCAAATTGACCATCCCAGCCTTGCCGTAATGGTCCATTTGATTCACCTTTTATTGTTTATTTTATTTTCACTTGCTGAATACGGGACAGACTTGACTGGGGGAAAGAAGGGGAGAAAGAAAGAGGGAAAGAGAAACAGCTGAGAAGAGGGACGGGGGAGAAGGGCAAAAGACAAAAACCAACAGAACGGGCAGAAAAAAAAAAGCATATATCAATCACCTGGATCACCTGCTGAGAAAGAAAAAAGAAAACAAACAGAAGAGAACAAGAGTAATAGAATAAACAGCATCACAATGATATATGGGAATATGACAGTAAATACTAAATATTAAACATTATTGTGCAGCACATAAGATCGACAGAACACAGTGTGCTTTGAGGTAGGAGCCAAAAAGGGTGTAGTTTGTGGGTGTGATCACCCGTGTGTACACCTGTGAGCATGGACGCGCTTGTTTTTTTTAAAAGGTTCCTTCATGTAACGATCTGCTAGAGGGTGTGGGGGGGCCACAGCCCCGTCCACCAAGGCATGAAGCAGGTATGGAGGAGATCAAAACTCCAGACATCCAGAGGCCCCCAGAACACAAGAGACCAAGGAAGACCAACAGAGGGGCAGCCGCGCCACTGTCCCAGAAAGAGCTGAGGAGAGTCCCAGATGAGGGCTCACTCAGCAGCCGCGGAACAGAAGCCAGGGGGAGTTGCAGTGACGCGCCCGTGAGCTCCGCCGGCAGCCAGCCGTGCCTGAGGCCTGAACCCTTCCTTAGTTAGGTGCTGCAATAGACTTGGGCTACTGGGGGCTTCCCATTCTTCCTCAACTCTTTTTACTCTCCCAATTATTGCATTTAAAAGGTTAAAACCAGTATTAATAAAAATTAAACTCCGACTCTCTCTTAATATGTGCCTTTTGTCCTGTCTCCCTCTACTCTCTTCTTCATTGCCTTCTGTAGTCTGATTCTGCCAGAGTTTCTTCCAGTTAAACATGAATTTTTCCTTCCTGCCAAGTGCCTCCTGATAGCAGTGTTGTCTTTTTGGGGATTCTCTCTCTATACTACATAAAGTGCATTGAGGCAACTGTTTTTGTGACTTGGTGGTATATAAAGAAAATAAATTGAACTGAATAACAGTGCATTGTTAGTTTATAGAAACCCACATTCAGCTGCTGTAGCTTTATGTTGTCACCAGGGGGCAGTATTAAAAGAAATCACAGTCTTCACTTCTTTTCCGGTTGTCCACCCAACATTTCGATGAGTAGACCTATGTCTAGTGTATTCACTGTTCTCCACTTGGTTGTTGGCTTTCATCCTGATGAAAACCAAAATCTGACCATAAATCCTCCATCATTCAGAATCAGGGGTAATCAGAGTAACTGTTACTACCTGGCTCTGCCCAGTTGATCAGTTGTGATAGAAAAAAAAAGATGCTACCATTGTTCAGATGTTTTAAAAATTTGTGCAACAATTTGATGTTAAAAACTTTTCATAAATTCCATTACCTCAATTTAAATTCCAGTCCTCACTGTAACCCAAAGCAATGGGCCCAGCAAGTAAGCTTATTCTGAAATAGAGGTGCTTTTAGTATAAAACTCTTCTTAAACCAAATTTACTGACCATCAACAGAAAATCTGTGAGCCCATCAGCTGCTGTGATGATTTAGCCTCTGAAGGTAAAAGCTTATTTTCTGGGCTTTCAGGTAAAGCCAGCAGATATCTGTGCCAAGACTTCCTCTTATGTGTGACAATCATTGTTTATGAATGAAGAAAAAATGCTAAAGATGAGAGAGGAAATAAAATCCAATCTCTTTTATGCGTTCCACATTGACTGTTTATCTGCACCCAATCAAAACTTTCTCAAACTGTTGAGTATCAAAGAACTTGGACTTTAAATGAAAAGCTGAAAGCTTTTTGAACCAAAATTTTGCCTCCTGCCTAAAGATTCTAGATGTTTGTATACAGATATTTGTTAACAGAGATTAATCAGCAGATAGCATTATTTAAACCTTTTGCGGTTCTCAAAGAAACTGTGTTGCCAAGCTAACGGATAGCTGGCAACTATGAAGATGTAACATGGAAAATAGGACAACATCTGAGTTACTATGAGACTGATATTTTATTTATTTATATATTTATTTTGTCTAAGCTAATCCTAACAGGCTTGCTACAGCACATTCCTGCATCTAATGTGTCTCTCACCCACAGAAGGAATAATTTGAAACCTGCATTAATTTCTGCTTAGACAGCACACAAACCAATCCCCAAATGTCTGAAATGACAGGGGGATTATGAACTGTAATGTGTGACTGTCAAATCGTAATCCCTATACCTCACATTATTAAAACGAGCATTTACATGCACATAAAATATACAGAGTGACGTTAACACACTGATAGATGGATTCATTGGTTTTTATTCTCAGGTAACAAATACTTGACCAACCAAATGTTTATTGCAAGTTGTTCTACCAAATTTTTGTTTCCACATTTACAGTTTTGAATGGAGTCCAAAGAAGAGTAGACAGCATCAGGCCCGCCTCCTGTCTCTAACCCCTTGCTGCTCCTTCATGCACAAAAATTCAAGGGTATTTTGTTTTTATGTTGTAATAATGCTACTGGACCATGAAATGTCATCCTCTTCAGCATGGTGCTTTACTTCCCCACAGGACACATGTGGTCAGAGAGGGCTATACTAACACATTTAAGAGCTGACTCTTTCTAGCCACAAAATATTCTCAGTTATTGTCTAAATACTTAAAAAATGACAGTGGCAGGATAATTCCATTAGCCATATTTACAGTAACGGGAGAAACCTAAATCAATAACACCCTTCAAAATAAAACAAGGTCTTTCACAAAAATAAACAGGAAATCAACTCATTATTGACAGAGAAAAACTTTTCAAAAAAACATAAATCATTTTCTTTTCAGCACTTTCGATTTTTTGCAAACATGTATCGCTAACCATGCGGCATCAATTTGTCTGTCATTTTGGCGTGTGACAATCATGTGACAATGTAGGATCAAATGAATAAGGCTCCAGTCACAAATGCTAGAGCCCGCCATGAGGGACAGAACATGTATTCTCCAACTGGTTGGAGTTTGTTTGCTGGAGGTTGATGGTTGTTATTAATGGGAAATTAATGGCTAAAGCCCCAGTCACACAGGCCTGTTTTTCAAGGTCCATTGATTTCACATAGCGACAGCCAGCAATCCTTTCCTTGCAACTAGCGGTCGTATCATGTCCTCTGTGGTGGACACAATAGAGCAATATGTGTATGACTCTATGCCCAGAATTACAAAGAGACACAGTCCTGTTTGCCCTGTATTCCCTTTACTCTCAGTAGTAATGAGTTCATGAACTCCTCAACAAATAAAAAAAAGTGTAACTGTAACGTGAGGGTTCACTAGATGGTTTGGAATCTCTCTGAATAATTTGGAACAGCAAGACGGAGACGGATAACTTTCTTAGCAGCCTCTTTACTCTCAGCACGCAGCAACAACAACCAACACTTCCTGTGTGCCTCCCTCATGAATACTTTACTGGCCTCTCAGAAGCCAGGAAATCTTATACTCAGATCAATGCAGGGAAAACAACTAGGTAGATATAACACATACTTATTACTGCTTTGAACATGCATGTGTAAACGTTCAAATGTGTAAAGATGTAAATATCAAAACACGTAACCACCAAATAGCTACATAACTAGCTCTATAACCCTTGTAAGCACCTCTTTGTATAGCAAATTAGATTTAGATTTACTTCTACACTTTACAGTAGTAATGAGTTCATGAACTCCTCAACAAATAATAAAAACTGTCTGCTTTAATCTGATTTATATTTAGACTCCATCTCTGATCTCTCTTAACAAATCACAACCATTAACAATATCTTTTAGAGTCTATCCCTGCTGGAGTGCTGAAGGTGCTTTTATCCATCAGTTCATTATTATCAAAAGGCTACACATGGCAAGCTCCAGGAGAATTACCAAATTATTAAGCAATCTCCAACGTCTCCTTCATTTGGAAAAAATCTTGAAAAACAGTTGCAATATATTAGTTGTTCTTGATCTCAGTGCTGAATTTGCTGTTATTGATCACAACACGTTGGTAGAATGTAGAATACACCATTGAGTTTTAAAAAAAATATATGCTGGGTTGGATAATTTATCTAACCGATTCCAGTTTGTTCATATGAATGATGAGTTTTCTATGCAAATAAAAGCTAGCAGTGGAGTTAAACACCCATGCTTCTCTTAGGTAATATTATTGCAAAAACTTCCAAAAATTTCCATGCAGATAACAACTATGTTTATCTTTGAGGCTAGATGAAACAAATCAGTTGGTTAAAATAGAATCATCTTAAAACATAACGGTTCGGAAGACCTGTAATTTTCTTCCTCTACATTCAGATAAAGCAGAAGCTATTGTATTTTTAACATGGTGTTTAACAGGATACATATTCTAGCAGTGCTTTCAATACATTTTGAACTGAAAATGTCCTTAACTAGCATATTAAATAAGTTTCTATAACAAGCACTGAGCATCTCTTCTCTTTCACTTTCATTCATTTGCATTCACACCACTTATTTTTGTCTTCTCTCTGTCGTATTTTGTGTTTCAGCCTTTCTGACCTCTCTCTCTGTAGCTTTGTGCAGGTATCTCTAGCTCCTGAGCTGCATGTTTGTTATCTGCAGTAACAAAGTGTCTGAGTACTTGTTGTTATACTCTTTTTATTTCTCCACTCTTCTGTCGTTATTTCTCTGCTCTTTTTTTGCCAGTTGAGGCCTTTATCCCAGCAGGATGAGGCAGATGGCTGCCCTCTCTGAGCTTCGTTCTGCAGGAGGTTTATTCTTTCTGAAGGGGAATTTCTCTCTCTCTGCTCTCAGCAAGAGCTTGTAAAAGCTTTGCTTGATGACTGTTGTTGCCAAAAATGTATGACTGAATTTCAACTGAGAATTGTAATGCTTAGTTTTAACAGGACTACAGTGATCCTATAAATATTTGAGATTGAAGAGAGATGAAAGCATATACATCTATGTAAGTTGGGAGTGAGTTGTAACTGGGAGTGAGCTAGTAAACTGTATATGTATAATTTTGTTTTTGTTAGCATTCTGTTTGTTTGCTTTATTGTTACATATAAGAATTGTTACTAATAAGAAGAATGTCTAATATGTGTCTAAATCTCTTTCTTTTGTCAGTATAGCCTTGTCAACATGAGGAACGAATGACTTTCAACTATTTAACCTGGCACAACTGACAATTTTTTATGTTAAAGCTGTCAGCGTTAATCTCGTTAAAATGATGTTAACGCCATAACCACAATAACTCGCTGTTAGCGAGTTAGCGTGGCTCGCCCGATCCGTGGGGCTGCACGGCGTCAACGCGCTAGTGCGGTTAGCTCGTTAGCGCCGTGCAGCGCCACAGACGGGGCGAGCCACACTAACTCACTAACGGAGATTTGCCGCATTATTGGGGTTATGGTGTTAACGTCATTTTAACGAGATTAACACTAGTTGCCAAAAACTCAAACACTTTAAAAAATCTTGACAGTTCTATATATGAAAAAGTAACAATTAATATTAACTACAATCAATAAAAACAATATTACTTATGCTGACTTTATCAGATTGAAATTACACAACTATTGATCAAAGTAACTCAATAGTTTTAAATCCAGGAAATGTTTAAATATGTATGTTTATATTCATAGGTTTTTTTTAATCCTATGTGGGATGACCAGACAGGATTTTAGTGGAGTATCAACGGTTAATGGTAACACATGATAGAGGAAAATCTGTACTGGTCAGGTAAGGGCTAAGGAGGCAGTTGTGCTAACCGCTGTCCTTCTTTTTTTTTTTTTTTTTTTTTTTTTTTAAATGACATCAGAAACAGCAGTATGCGACATTACGTGATGGCAGAGCTTCAGTTCATCCTTTGTCATTTTTTTTTTTTTTTTTTTTAAATAAATAGGACAGGGGGAATGAATGAGAGAAAGAGGGGGAGAGAAAGAAAGAAAACCAAAGGGGAGAAGAGACGGTGAGAAGGGGGGGGAAGAGAGAGAAAAAAACAAAAAAAAACAAACAGAGGAGACAGCAAACAACAAAGAGCAACATAATAATAGAGAAAACAAAGCACCATCACAATAAACTAGCTAGCCATAGATATCAATATTTACTAAATAATAAACGATATTGTGCAGCACGCAAGATAGACAGCGCACAGTGTGCTTTGAGGTAGCAGCCAAGAAAGCTTTAGTCCACGTCTGTGAATACCCATGTGTGCATACCTGTGTGGATCAGCATGCTTGCATTCCAAAGGTTTCTCCATGTAATGATCTGCTAGGGAGTGTGGGGGGGCCACAGCCCCGTCCTCCAGGGTGTGAAGCGGGTATGGAGGAGATCAAAACTCCAGACATCCAGAGGCCCCCAGAACACAAGAGACCATGGAAGACCAACAGAGGGGCAGCCGCGCCACTGTTCCAGTAAGAGCTGAGGAGAGTCCCAGATGAGGGCTCGCCCAGCAGCCGCGGAGCAGAAGTCAGGGGGAGTTGCAGTGACGCGCCCGTGAGCTCCGCCGGCCCCCAGCTGCGCCTGAGTGACCGAGCCCCAGGCCGAGAGGCCGGGGGCACCCCACCTCCAAAGGGGCCCGAGCCCCAGGCCCCAGGCCCCGACAAGCGGCCGCCAAGGAGTGAGCCGGTGTGTACCCGCTGTCCTTCTTTAAAAGGGAATGTTTCTGAAGTGGCAAAGTTCATCGCTAGTTCATCACTGATTCAGTTGTATTTCTTTTATTCTTTATGTCTCTTGATCTCTTGTGTTTGATTTAAGGAGGATGAAATCAACTTTGAAGTGAGTCTCTCTGCAGCAATTGTCCCTTCAGAATGTCTTCAGAGGTCTGAGGCATTTTTGATTTTTTTTTGCTGACACTTACATTTAATATCAAGGCAGAGCTGAGTGTAGATTAGCACCAGCAGCAATGATAAGCCATAAACTGTGTAGGAGTCTCTGTGAACCTGAACCATTATTATAGTCATGGTGAGCTGTAATCAGTAGAACCTGGCAGGTAGGCACCATTATTTCACATCATACAGCCTGATATATGAAGTAGAGATGAGAGGCTGTAAATGAGCAGGAACCTTATAGAGCAAAGAGTTGAAGGGGTTTTTAAGGCAAAGTGATTTACATGTCAAGGGTAAAGAAATAAGAAGATATGTGTTTTAATCTTAATAGGAATAAGAGAAGAAATAAGAAAATTACTTAATGCATGATTATAATTACATCCCAGTGTGCAAGTCTATTAGGATTCATGGTGATGTTTTCTCAGATTGGTCTGAATTTAAATCATTCCCATTTGAATTAGCTCTTCTGAAATATAGGGAAAAATGGATTTGATGCATTTCAAGTAAATGTAATTCTACTCATGAATTTTCTATTGCATTTGGATAAGAAATGGCCCCATTACCTCCGAAAAAAGAGAAATGCAATATTAGAAAGGTTTAAATTAAAGGGTCAAACCTAACATTTGCACATTTCCAGTCTCTTTCTCTGTCAGGAAATCTGGTTTGCATGCAAGTTTTTGCAATTCAAACAAAGCCATGTTTAAGTTAGTAAAGTGCTTTAGCAAAGCTTTTGGAGAAAGGTCAGCCGTTCATCATTGACGAAACCAGAATTGCTGTTTTTGCTCTTTAAAAAGGAAATATATATATATATATATATATATATATATATATATATATATATATATATATATATATATATATATATATATATATATATATATATATATTATACTGGATCAGTTTTATGTGAAAGAACATATCAAAAAGTACTGAAGCAAATCCGGGGGCTTATGTTGGTGATATTAGTATCAGGGAATTTACACTTGTGGTGCAACAATGTGGTTATATGATCACACTCTAAGTTTTGTTGCTAAGATTGATTGCAGAGCAGTGCCCATAATTCAGGTATGGTAAAATAATATAATCTTATTGTAAGATAATGTAGCAATAGCAAGAAAAATTAATGATCACAGCCACTGCCACAGAGCCTTTGTCAGCTGCCGTAGGCAGGGTACACGAGAGGTCTACAGTTCATCCCAGCCATCCATTAACCATTATCTACAATTACTGCTGTCTAACTTTGCCCCTAACTTTTGTGTTGGCAATTAAACGGTAAATGAAGGTGGTCATTCCCTGCATAAGAGAGTTTGCTATTCCTTGAACAGAGCTGCAGACCAGAACCTGACATAATTGGGCTTAATTTAGACTCAAAAGACAGACTCAAACACAGACAGTAGTTTTACAGCATTTATTGAATAGCTATATTGAATGAACTGAGAGCTGGTGAATGGCTTGAGACAGCTCTTGTGATTAAATTCATCAGAGTTGCTTGTCAGTTCCTGGAATTGAAGCACATAAGGGTTACGAGTCAGACAAGCTGGTATCCAGAGTGAGCAGGCAAGTGAGTAGTTGGTATGTCCTTCCTTTTGGAGGTACAGGGACTGAGCGGATAACTCGGTGGAGTGTGGCTGGCAGTGTGAGCAGAATTCCACAGGACTGCAGGTAAACAAGTGAGCAGGCTTACAGAGCAGGCTCTGAACTGACAACTACGAGACAGACAGAGAGACTGGGTTAGCAAATTCAGAATAGTAGAACCAGAGGTTATCAAGGAGGGCCTGATTATCATCACATTAACAATCAAGCCTTTAAATATCAGACGCTTGACAAGATATTTAAATGGGTATAAAACACTCTCTCAAAGACAAATTAAGCCACTGTATTATGACATTATGGTGAGTTGTTGGTTCAAAACTTTGATTTTTGTACACATTAAAGAAATATATAACATGGTATTTTTGGGGTGCACTTTTCAACATAGCCATGCTAATAATTTTCCTATTTTCAGCCTCTCTGGTGGACTAAAGGATTTAGTTGTCAGCTATGGCCTAATATTTTTACTGTACATGCCGGAAATGTCATGTTTTGCTGTGTGGCAGGCAGGATGTAGGATCCAAACGCAGGACTCGGAGACAGAAGGATTAACTAAAGGTGGCAGCTTTATTACTGAACAACACAAACTAACACTGGGTACATGAATGCTGAAAGGAAACCAACCAAAGATGAAGCTGGACTAAGAATCTTGCACTAGACTATGAATAACTAGACAAGCCTTGTCTTTTCATGACGTGGCTAGAGACCATGAGGCTTTCACAGGAACACACTGTAACTGCAGAGAACACGACAATAAACAAAGGAAGAGTGAGGACTTAAATACACAAGCAGATAATGAGAGGATGGGAAACAGGTGGAAACACAGCTGGGAATAATCAGACAAAACAAGACAAAGGGGAAGCAAAACTGAACACACTAACATAGGACATGAGACTGTCAAAATAAAATATGACGTATGCACTGAGACATGACTGACTGGATATGAAATGTGGAACACAGGGAGGGCACAGTGACTGAAACTAGAAGCTAAAAACAAATATAACATGAACAGAAAACCATCAAGAAAACTGAAACCATGAATAACAATAATCGAGGAATATAAATGAAACACAAAACACTGGATCGCAGACGTGGCATGAAAGTGGCAACAATCCTCTCATCCAACTCTGTGGATCACAAATCACATGAATATGTTCCTCTCAATTTCAACAATTAATCAAGAGACTATTTCACTTACAAAAGCACTGATTATAAAACCAGGGTAAACATCTTGGGTCCAATTAAGACAACAAATACAATAATCTGTGAGTGTCATAAATTTCATGATGCTGCTGTTCGTTGATTGTTTATGTCGGGTATAAGAGCTGATAGCAGTTCTGCTGTACTGATGATTAACTGCTTAAGTAAGTGGTATGATAGCTAGAAGACTGACACCTGAAAGACTCTATTTATTACACATGAAGCAATGGGAAAACAGGATAGACATCTTTTTAAACAAAAACTAAAAAAAATCCACAAAGAACAAAAGTTCTGAAAAAGTGCATTTAGATAAGTTTTTCCAGTAGCAATAGTTCAACTGCAGATACGAGCCATCACATAAATTATGTTTACCTGTCCAGGAAACAAAATGGCCAAAAACAGCATTAGTTTGAATTCATTTGGTATGACTCAGATTTATTCTCCTTTCAGCAGCATTTCTTCATGCTCTGTGAGGCGCATGAAGAAGGATGGTGTACAAAAGGGTTTTAGTTTTACAAACTGCTTTTTGGTCCTTTTTTAAGGAAGCCTGAGCTGGTTGAGCCGGGATATTGTTAGGAGAAGTTCCTGGTAAGTTCTACAGGAACATTACATCAACACACAGATGGGAAAGTGTTTTTAATCTTGTTGAAGTTTCCCTTTAACTTTGCCTTAGTTTGTTGTTCAGTATCATTAATTCTGACACTGGATAAAACTGATTATACACATGGCTCAGTTAAACCCAGGATTTCTCAGTCCAGCTGTACCGGTGTTCACTTGAAAGAGTAGTAGGCATTAATCATTAATCAGATGTGTTAACACCCAATAGCTTCTTAAAATCTCAACACTATTATTGTCTGCATCTTTAGGGAGAAGTGAAGCGAACATGTCTGAGTTTGTGTGTCTGTGTTTTACAACCTGAGATTCGCAGGAGGGGCACTCCACAGACGGCTCAAGAATGTTTTGGTGAACCTCGCTAATGGGGGTGAGGGTGCTCATTTAGCACACTGATAGAGTCTCATTTAATCCTACAGATGTGTCTTATCAGTGTTTTCCAGTTTTTATTACCTTACTTCCTCTACTCTGTATTCTATGCTTATTTTCTCTTATTTTTCCCCCTCAGCCTGTAAAAACTGAAGTTGGAAAAAGTTGGAGCAAGACAGAAAAAAATAGCCTCATGCTGCACTCCATAATGTGATTGCAGGCACAGGGCTGAGGAGTTTGATTGGGTGTGAATGGTTTTAATTCAAATCTGAACTAGCATAGCTCACTACATCATTGGAAGAAACCACCAAGAAGAATCAAACATGATGATGATGATGATGATTAGCCACCCTTTAATATATTTTTTAATTATGCATAATTAGTAAATCTAAAACACCTTCATTTAGTGACAGGTCACTGTTATTTTTGTGCCTGGTCTCATTACAGTGCATTTTTGTGAGTTTCCCCTTCAGACCACAACATTTGGGGAGGTGAATTACTGAGGTTTGCAGTACGCAATTTACTGCTGTTTGTGCCATTATTTGCCAAAGCAGCATGTACTAACTCAGTCGTGCTTAACTGTGATAGATGTTATCAGCTCAAGTAATCGCCTAAGCTGTGTTTCCGCTGTATAGTTTGTAATTGTGTCTTTACCCAAAATGTTTAAAGCCAAGTCCTGATTATTTCTGGTCCTGTCTGTGGTATTTTAATGCAGCAAAAGGGGAATTTAATGTGGGGGAAGGGAGGAGGAGAATAGTTGCTCAGTGCAAGATGTACACACGATATGGATATATATGTAACTTCAGTTAGGATGTATTCAGTCATCTGCCTGCAGTTGGGTGTTTGGACAAATAATCTATTCTTTACATAACTTCTGCTTTCCTAAGCTGTCAAATATGATTCTGTCATCATTACTCCGAACCTGTCATTTTCTTTCCTGGCTTCAGCGAGCCAATCAGCTTCTGTCCTGTATACTTTAAATCTTTCAACTGCCATTCTGAGAATTCAGTCTTTTAGAGTCTTACAGTATTTCTGCATCCAGCCAACTCTTCATCTTCACCTCGCCAGACAGAGATCCCCATCCAAGTATCCACCTGCTTCATTCCTGCCACCACCAGCATGTAGATACCAGGGGGAATCTAGGATGACCTATTTCCTATCATCACTGGACTTTGTTCGGCTAAATACAAAAAGTTTATTACACAAAATCTGTATTTCAGTAAATCATGTTTAGCTCCTTCACATGAGTTTCTCTGGTTGCTCTTCATTTGTGACTGAATGGAATTTGGGATTTGGCAGAAACATTATGCTCATTTTCTCCTGCCCACTGCTTTGTATGTGTCACCTCCGGCATCCCACAGCACAGAGTAAGTGAAATTGATGTGTGGACTTACAAGGTACAAGCATGGTAAATTTATTAACGCTGGAGCAGTCAGGATCTGGTGAGATTTGTCAAATATGTTCTTTCCGTCCTACAGGTTAGCTGTTACACACAGATTTCAACATAACATTAGGGAATTGTTGGTAAATGATTAGCCTGTGGGTTGCTGAATCCTGTCCTCTGTTTCAGTTGTCATGATTCATACAGAGAAGGGTTGCCACGTCCCCAGCCAGTCTCGCACTCGATGTCTGACCAAAGAATTAGCCTCATGTCAGAACACATTGATTCTCCTCTTGCCACCTCTCCCTGCTTTGAATTGTGTAAAACCTATGCTTTTATGGTATTCTTTTTTTCCATGTTACTTGTAGTCGTCTGTTGCACTAACTGGCATCCTCAGCAAATCTGCTCCTTTTCACTGCATTTGGTAGATTGCAGTCATTAATGATGTAACCCAGCCAAATCTGTATTCTTAAGTTGGTGCATTGTTAACCTGCTCAATAACATGCTGACATCAGTGTGTGTTTATTAAAATATAATGACGTCAGCCTGTGACCTCTGAGGGAATCATATTAAAAAAACAAAATGTGTTGTACAGCTCTCTCTTCCCTTTCATTCGATATATTACTCAATACGGTTTCTTGAATTTTTTGTTTCCAACTTTGACTTTCGGCACTGACAATGAATTTCAAGGTTAAAATGTCTAGCCAACCTAAATACTCATATCCCCCAACACCTATTATATTGATGTGAAGTTTGAAGACGATCCATAACAAATTGTGGGTAATATAAAGTTTTTACTGATTTTCAGATTTGAGCTGTTACTGGCATCTACCATCACAGAAAATCTTGAAAACTGTGACAAACAATTAAATGGAAACAATTACATACTTCCTCCTTTTGGGGGGAGATAATAATAAGGATGCTTAAAATATCAATCAGAGCTACGGTAGAGATAAAACGACCAAAACACATGATACTCATAGTATAAATGTGCACAACTGAATAAGCAGGCAGGCATTTTACTTAGCTCAGAAATAAAGCAGGAAGTCTCTGCATGCTTGTCTTTGTGTAAAGATACTATTTTTGGCTGTCATGCCATGACATCATATGCGGCTAATGTCACAGCATGAGATGTCAATTAAGAAGATAAAAGACAACTTATAAAGATAATAATGGATGTTGTGTTATCGTCTCAACGCGTGCAGCCTGGCCTATGTGAAAGCCATGGACCACAGGCACTGTAAACTGACCGCAGTCACTGAAAGCCTCGGCACCAGTGCATGCAATTTTTCCTCAAGTACATTAAAAGTCCCAGAAAATACCACAGTTTAAACTTAAAATAAACACTTTTCACTTAAGAAATATCATCTGACACGGGCTGATAGGATCATGGCTGTATGGATGGTTTAAAAGTCTGCAGACCTCCCATAGCTCTGTGTGCTCTTATATTGGCAGCAGCATGCTGTGCATCACGCAGAGTAAAAAGAAGAGACAATGCAGTGTGTAGCTGAGACTAAAGCAGAAGAGATCTCATATGAGTAGGGCGGTCACAGGTGGACAGAGGAGTGAAGAGGGAAAATCCACAGTAAGGACGTATAAGGAGAGTGGAAAAGAACAGAAAAATCTAGAGATACACAAAACCAGACTCACAGAGGCACTCTGTTCACATAGAGACTTGTGGTGTTTGTGGATATTTATCAAACAGCAGCACCAATCTAGAAGCTAGTTCAGCTGTAATTTCATGCACTTTTCATTGAGTCATGCGTTGGAGGCAAAAGAGCGCAAAGACAGTGCTGTTGATTGTGCACGCATGCTGTCTGCCAGTTTCAGAGAAAAACATTATTTGATAAGTGCTCGACAACTACATCAGGAAAACTGGTCGTCACCTCACCAGAGATTTTTTTTTTTCATAAGAGGTGTGAAACTCTTTAGGCAAGTGCTCAATGCACTAAATGGTTTGAATTTTTTAGAAACTTGGTCCTAAAGCACTTTGAGTGCTCTGGGAGAGTAGAAAAGCACTCTAACACCATAACAAAATGTTGTTTAATTTGTGATTGTAGAAAAAAAGGAATGAAAAAACTGGTCTGGATTTTACTTTCTGTTAAAATGACAGGAAAGCTTTGCTCGTTTATATATTTGAAAAGTCACAAATACTTTGATACTGCAGATATCAGATATTTGTTCACCATAATCACTGTATTTATTATTTTTTTCTAAAGGAGTTATGTGTTGATGATTGCATCCATTTGGAGTGACTATACTATGAGTATATCTTATGTCACAGCATTGTCGTCTTTCACAGGAAAAAGAAAAAAAGAGGACGCCTAAGGGTCTTAAAGACAAGATGTTTGTTTATGTCTAGGCAAACCCACAATCTTTCCCCTTTGCCTTTTGTTGCCTAAATCACAGCTTGCTATAAATATTGTATTTTCCATCACCAGCCTAAAAATCTTTGAGCAAAAGGCTGTCTGTCATACTGACAGATAAGAGCACTGATCTACTATTAAATTAAATACCACAACAGTGTTATGAGTAGTGCTTTACGGTATCTGGTTGCATGTCTCTTTCCTGAAATAACATTATATAGAACATTATATATGCATTATGCATGTATTTACATTACAGAATCATCCATCAAGGTAGTCATAGACTATAGCCACTACAGGGGGCAATGTTTGCAATATTGGAAAGTCCCATTTAAGAGAGTTTTGCTGACTTCTGACGACTTTCTTGTGAGAAATAATAAGTGTAAAACTGTTGAGCAGAAGTTGGGGGTTCCAGCTTTTGGAATAAAATTTAATTGGGCACTATTGTCTTTCAGGGTAAAGACGTAAAACAGAAAATTTGATTGTAGTCAATCTAGCACCAGTCCATATGTTAGTTTTATTTCTATAGCACATTTACAATCAACAAGGCTGACTTTACAAGTTAGTTTAAAACATGCAATATAAGACCATAGATCAATAAGATAAATACAACAAAATAAACCATAACACCACACAAATGCAATAGCTTTGACTAAACGCAAACTAAAAAAAAAGAAGAGACCAACACATTAAAAGAAATCAGATTTGCCGGTTTAAATATGTTACATTGTAATTAAAGACTGTAAGTTAAAGTAACAGGTAAAATCAGATCATGAAAAACAGTTTAAAAACCATCATCATCCTCTAAATGTTCATGGGAGATTCTAAAATGCCTCTCGCATGGCCGCCAAATAACATCCTTATACCTTTTGAAGAACTCCAAACTATAATTTATGTTAAAAGGCAGTATCTGTGCACCAACAGAGATGTGTTTAAGGACATTTTCAGAATATCAATTTTTAGCAGAGTTAGTTTTTAGTCTTGCATACAGACAAAAGAAGGTCTAAAGAAACATATGGCCTTAACCTTATCATAGCTAAGGCCTCAACATTACTGGGAAAACAATCTGCTAAATTTAGTGCAAAATCTCATTTCTATGACACAGGGTGAATCTGGAAACTATTAAAACTGCTAGTAATCCATAAATGGAGTCTTAGTCATATCAGTGGACTGGGGTGATTTGCGGTTGTGTTGCTGGACTTGTTACAGGCCAGAGTTTTTAGCAGTGTTAGTACAGTGTGCTTAATAATTACAAAAATAACAGTCGTTAAGTCATTACCCCACCAGCCCTCTGATAAACCTTTCCAGCAGCAATGGGGCTGCTAGCTGTTGTAGACTTTCTTTAATGGGATTTGACTAAAAGTTTCAGAAAAGAGTCATGGCATAAAAAGCCATGCCCAGTGTTTCAAGATAAGTTATTCTTTGAATGTTGTGTGCAATTCTTGTGTGCTTAGTTAAAACTAGAATGCGTTCTGTCAGTTCTTGGGAAATAAGTCTCTTTCCTACGGCAATCCCAAAAGTAAGGTCTCCAAAGTATTGGGGACATAGAGAAATTGTTCGTACAGCTGTTGGACACACTGCTTTGATTGATGCTTCCTCCACTCCCAGTGGAGGAATGGGATGTTCGATCTGGGCTTGGCAGTCCTTGAAAATGGAGCTCCTGTTCAACACTATCGCCAAGTGCGAAGTTTGATTCAAATCGATTTTTGAACCCAAAAGGCGTTAACCCAGTTGAAATTCAATGCCAATCGACAGAAGTGTAGAGAAGCGTAGAGCTGCCAACCGGGCAAAAGAAAAATAGAGCTATATCACATTATAATGTGAACACTTTATTGTTTTAACAATATACTTTTCATGTTTGAACAACATAATATTATGTTATTACAATATACATAATTATCACGTTATAACAAAAAACCTTTCACGTCCTTACAATATAATTATGTATATTGTACTAACGTGATATTATGTTGTACAAACATGAAAATTATATTGTTAGAACAAAAAAGTTTTCACGTTATAATTTTTCTTTTGCCTGGGTGGCAGCTCTACGCTTCCGTATTATGGAGAGTTGTGCACTGATGTAATAATAATAATAACTTTATTTGTAAAGTGCTTTCAAACAAAGTGCTGTACAGCTATTTGAAACTAAAAAGATGAATAAATAAAAGGGATAAATAGTAGTACAAGTAAAAACACAATACAAGTTAAAAACAGTAAGAATTTAAAAACTAAAAGGCATAGAATTAAGACACGTAAGATAGGGTGAACAAATGTGTCTTCAACTTAGTTTTAAAAACCTCCACAGAGCATGCCTGCCTAATATTTTGAGGGAGGTTGTTCCACAAGAATGGGGCACAAAAAGAAAAAGCACACTCTCCAACGGTCTTTTTTCTGGTTCTAGGAACTTTTAAAAGGCCAGAGTCCTGAGATCGTAGAGCACAGCGTGGAACATAAAGGTGTAAAAGGTCGGAGAGGTATGAAGGTGCCAATCGATTTAAAGCCTTGTAGGTGAGCAGCAGGACTTTAAAATCTGCTCGAACCTGACAAGGTAGCCAGTGAAGAGATCTCAGAACAGGGGTAATGTGCTCAAATTTCCCACTTCTTGTTAAAATGCGAGCAGCTGCGTTTTGCACCATCAGGAGACCTCTGAAACTTTTCTTTGGAAGCCCAGAAAGAAGAGCGTTACAATAATTAATACGTGAAGACACAAATGCATGGACAAGAACCTCTGCAGTGTCACTTGAGAAAACTTGGCTATGTTCCTCAAATGGTAAAAGGTGGTCTTTGTTATCTCTTTTACATGAGACTCGAAGGAGAGCACCATGTCGAACCACACGCCCGAGTTTTTTACCTTGTCCCTGCAATTTATGACATCGTCATCAATTTTCAAGATAAAAGTTTGGGACAAGTGCTGAAATTTTTGTGGCCCAATGACCATCAACTCTGTCTTATCAGAAATGTCAGAAATGTTTGTTCCCTAAGTTGAAAGCCAAGAGGTGAAAGATGAGGTTCAACGCTTCCTGAAAGACATGGCGGCGAGCTGGTATGACATGGGCATTCTAAAACGGCCACAGCGTCTACAAAAATGCATCAAAAATTATGTAGAAAAATAAATAATTCTTCAACCTTTAAAATTATGTAAATATTGTAGAAAATAAATGGTTGTTTATATTTTTTTTAAAAAATAGGAGACCTTACTTTTGGGATTGCCCTCAAACATAATTTGACCGACACAATTTTCTTTATCACATTTGCTAACGAGCTCATGTGCTCATGCATAGTGAACTGGATTTCTTTCAGGATGAAAAATGAAGCAAAATCATATATTTGCATTTCTGCCCATGTGAAGCTGGATTTAAAAGCATGCCAGTGCCCCTCACACCAAACCGCCAACATTATACCACAAGGTTTACAACCTTACAACCTTGTACAAAACTCAGCCGTGGTTTCTATAGTTGGCACATGTACGATGATTCAGCTCATAAATCTTAACACACTGCTCTCCAATAGATAAGTTCTCTTTACAGGTTAAAAGTATGGGTATCCGTATAGGTTTTGGCAAAACTGCTCTTAATTTACTTGGTATCGGATTGATCGCATGACATCATATGTGACCCCTTCCCACAAAACTATAGAAATTAACTACAGGCAGGGCTCAGAGAACAGCTTACAGCTTGCCGTGAGAACTTTATTTAGCAAGCTCTTTATTAGTATTTAATAAAGAGCTGTATTGTGTGTGATTACAAGCCAGTAGGATTCATCCTCTCTATGTTTAGCTCTAGTTCACTTAATTTTACAGGTTAACATGAGGTTAATTGCACTGAAAGCCTGGGTCCCAGAACGTATAGCATATAGTGGCCTGAGTGGTGTAACTTGTTTATTGCTTACCAACACTTGCACCAATGCCATTATGCATTTAAAGAACAAATAATGAGAGAAGTAAATCATTACCCAAAAGAAGAAACATATTAATTGATGTCATTTAGTTGCAAAAGTCTCTAATAAATTAAAGGTAGTTACATAAAGTTTAGAACCAGGTTACCTAGCAACAGATGTTGTGATTAAACACTAAAGTATGAAATGATTTGGGCACCTAAGATGCTGCAGATTTGTTGAAGTAAAAAAACACACAAATCTTACCCCAGGAAGGGCTTTAATAGAACATTCACTTATTACTTACTAAAGTTAACTTTAATCTAACTTTAAATCTAACAGTAACAGATACTTAGAGCAGCATAAATGACTGTTAAGTGTCTGAGTTTTGTTTTTGCAAGATTATTTTCTTAAGTCAAATTTTCACAAGCTATTAAGTTAAAAGCCAGTGTATTCAAATCATTGGGATTGGTGCTGTAAGCCCAAGGGGAGCAATTATCAGGGTATTGGAACGGATAAAACATGGTGATATGTTTGTAGGCAGCACTGTAAGCTGTAAGTGATACCAACACTGAATAAGCTTCTTGATCAGACTCCGAACAGGCTGTGGAACACTGTGTGTGTACTATTTGTTACTATTTTTTACTGGAGATACATCACATTTTGTCACTGCAAAATTTTACGGTACTTACTAGTTTAATGGGTTTATCATGTGAAGTGAGAGTGTCATTATTTCTGGGCATTTTTACAAACCCACCCACGCTGCGGGCTTTAATGCCAGTCACAGGGATCAGACACCCCTGTTGCATTCTCAACTTGAAAATAATATAAAATGCTTTTCAACTCCTGCAGATGTGAGAGTCAGTGGGAAGCTGTTTTAAATATGCACTTTTAACTTGATTATGGCTGTCAAAGAAATTTTGACACTACGTATTCCCCAAGAATTATATTTGAAAGCATTTTTGTGATCAACTTTGTTCTATACTTCATAGTAATTCATGTTTCATTGTTTCACTTTTCTTTGCTTCCTTCACAGACCAGCTTTTGCACATTGAATTTTCTCTATATTATTTGAATTTTCTCTCATATTTTTTTTTTCCTGCACCATGCATTACACCCTTTTTTAAGATGTCACATTATATGAATATATTTAATTTATCTTATCCTCCCTCTGTCCACTTTTTCTATTTCCTTCCACATCTCCTTCCATATTTTATTTCCTTGCCACCCTCCCTTCTCTCTGACTTTTGACTGAGTAATAAATCATTCAGTCCACTTGAAGGAGCTTGGAGCACTCTCACATGGTCTCTGTGACCTAGAAATACTAGCAGCTTTCTTCACATGGTTGGCTCTCTGACAGAGATCTTCACATCAGCCTTGGCCCAGTGAGGTCAACACCTTTCTTCTTGCCACACTCTTGACAAATTTTATGCACTGCAGAAATGCTATAATACCATGAGGGATTCGTTTGTTTTTGATGGGGTGGATTTGATTAGGGAGTGTGTTCTACATAAAGAATATCAACATACTTCATAACGAAAAAGTTATACTTTTGACTGAAGTCCTTAGAAATTGAATCACATAGTAATTGCACTGAACAATGACGCAGACAATTTACAAGTTAAAGTTGGTCTACTTAAAGCGAACCATCAAGTCAATTTAGTAAAACAAAAAAATCTAGAGAGTCTAAAGGTAAGCCATTTTCAAGCCCTACTCTTATGGGTGAAACCTGTTTGCGAATCCAGTTATTGACCAAAGTCTCCTTTGATGGACTAGATTTTCTAAAGAACAGCATGTAGTCTACTTACCTCTGTCAACAGTATGCTCAACAGTTGTTAGACTATTTATAGATTTAGTCCTGATTAGGACGCACCTTCCCATTACATTCATCTGTGGTGCTAAACCAAAATCATCATCTAACATGTTTTACCATGTTGATGGTATGATACAGCAAAAACATGTAGTTGAAGCAACACTCTCACAGTTTATGGTGTCTTCATACAACATTGTTCGCAGTGCTCACAGAAGTTCACAATGTTTATGAAGAGAAAACAAAACCAGAAAACAGAGTACAATGTTCACCTGGTGCAAATGCCACCCTGAAACAAGCAGGGAAAGACTAACACTGCTGCGGAGTTTCTTTCTGAATTTGGAAGTAGCCGCTGATGTAATACGCCATCATCACTAATGAGTGTCAATCATATCTGGTGCAAGCTGCAACCAATGTTGCTATGTATATCCTTTGAGCCAATTCTGTAATAAACTGTATAGTATGTCATGTTTGGTTCCAACAAACAAATTATTTTAGATCATTATAGTTATTTATTTTATTGTTAACATTAAAAATGAAGCTATTCTAAACTGCTTTGTGAAAACTCAAAGAAAACACAGAGACTGAAAAATATCAGTAATAAAAAGGTGATCTTTTGAAAAAATATTTTTAATTTTGCACATGTGACATTGGCTATGATTTTGCTTTGAATTTAATTATCTTTTGTTTTTGTTTCTTTTGATTTTTTACAAATTATTAGCAATGATTAAGGGCACATTTTCATCAACAATATTTTCACAGCTTTTATACAACAAAACACAATTATAAAAGTATCTGGCTAATTCACTAATTTCTACTCATCAATATCAACAGAGCATCACTGAGAATACCATTATGTCCTGCAGTACATGACTACACTGTCCAAAAAAGGAATACTTTTTAATCAGAGTATAGAATCAAGTCAATTAAAACGCTAGCGTATTAATGTGGTCAGCTAAGTAGCAGAGAGGATCATTAATCAGGTTCAGCTGCTTTAAATTAATTAACAGGTGCACTAGAGGGGCAACAATGAGACAACCCCCCAAACAGAAATTGTTTTATAGATGGAGGCCACTGACATTTTTCCCTTCTAATCTTTTCTGATGGTTTTTCCCTGCTGGACAGGACTGCAGAAGGTCCTCAACCCATCAGCAGGATCAGCATCTGCTCCTTTGTGCAAGGATGAAGAAGATGAGCACTGCCAAAACCTTACAGAATGACCTCCACAAATTACTGAGAACCATTTTGAGTTACTGCAATACAATTTCCGCAAAATTGATTAAGCTGCTGGTTCCTTTTTTCACTTTCATTGTCTTTGAATTCAGCCTGCTGTAGGTTGATCATTTTCATTTCCATAAAAATGTGCCATCCCTTTGTTCCTAGCACATTAACCAGTCCATATCAGTATACATATATAGCATGATTTTTTTTACCCATTCATTTTCAGTTTTTAAAGTGTTCCTTTCATTTTTTAGCATTATGTAAGGCATTTCAGGACAAAGAGAGGGTCGTAATCATAACGTCAGTAGTTGGATCCAAGTGTTCTCCAGTGTGAACCATCTTTGGTCAAGATACATGTGTGAATGTTAGAAAAAATGCTATGTGAATGAATAAATAAGGCTTTAAAAGCTACACAAGTGTCAGCTTGTTTACAATTTGATTATCCCAATTTTTAATCCAAATTTATGTGACCTGTGGGTTTGTTGCTATAGCATCATCTTCACAATTAAAAGCAGAAATAAGCAGAGAAGTCCAATCAAATTAAATAATTTCAAATGGTATAAAAAAAATAGACAAAGAAACTCGTCATTGCATGTTCACACATTAACACGTAACATTGAGGTGATACCACAGGATTCACATGATGGCCTTAATTATCTAAGAAAAGACTTTCATGAATCATCCTAAAGGTCACAGTGGTGATGTGGAGGTGATTTCTGCTTTTTAACATGAATTGCACTCTAAAACATGAGCAGAAATGTTTGATATATAATTTTAGTTATTTAATGTGAGAGGTGTTTTTTGTTTTTTTTTGCTCTTTTCTTACCAAACAGATAACAGTGGACAATAACGGGCAAAAACAGGATGCCACATACTTACAGTAACTACATCTCCATCATTACTGAAGCTGATGGCACAGATGTCTGTTCAATCAAATCCAATCAAACCCACACATGCGTTTGAACAGCACCACTAAAAAACTAGTTGGCTGAAAACTGTGTTCAGAGAACTTTGATGGTGTACAGTATTTTTCTAGAAACACAGAGGACAACAGTGAATAGAGACAAATAAATTGATGGACTTTGCGGAATTCACATGGGAGATTGTGGAAGGTTCAAAATAAAGGAAGAGAAAATGTTTCAATATGCGACTGGGAAGATTGGAAGGCCAGGCTGTGCCACATGGGAGCTGGTTGCAATAAGTCTGTAGTTCATCTGAACACAAGCAGGTGAATTAGGTATTCAGCAGGAGCACTATGAGCCAGGCTAACTGAGGAGAAGGTGACTGACTGGGGCACAAAGTTGCACAGGTAGGTATCCTGGAATTATATTAAGTAGGATGGCCATGAAACAGCTTGTCATTGCTGTTGTTTATCAAAAATGCCCTTGCCTTGTTCATTTTTTAATCTATTTGTTTTTGACAAGCAGAAAACAGCCAGCTACACTGCTGGCTGAAACAAAGAAAATCCATGATCCAACTCAGAATGAAAGTATGCCTCTTTACATAGTATAGACCAGGGTTCTCATGTTAATTTTAGCTCATAGCCCATGCGCAACCCAATTTGGTCTCATATGGGAAGGTGCAAAAAAAAATAAAAAATCACCACATAGTAGCCCCTAAAAAAGACAACCTTCTGAATTATTCCCTTTCTTTTGGTATAAAGACTTGCATTCCTAAAATCTTTAATTAAACATTTACAAAGCAGACAAACAGCCTTTGTCCTCATAAAAATAAAGGCAGTTTTATTAATAAGTGACTCTTTATCCACTGCAGGCCCCTGGGCAAACTCAGGACAGCTGGCTTCCTTTGGAGCTCCCACCCTTCCAGATGAGCTAGAGGAAGTGGCCAGGGAAAGGCAGGTCAGGGCTTCTACTGCTGGCCCTGCTACCTAAGCTTGGATGGATGGATGGACGGACGGACTAAACCTCACGTGTCCAGTCGGCCAACCTAAACCCTTAGGTTAACCAGTTCTGACCAACAGGCTACATGTCTGACACAGAAATTGTTATGTGGTTTTGGCCCATAAATATTTTTATAGCTTTTTTTTAAATATATGTTTTGTGAAAGAGACCTTTTAAAACACAAAGTGCCAAACACCCTGCTACTATTCAGCAGAGGGCATTAATGCTCCTTTCACGTAATATTTTTCAGACAGCAATTGCAGTCATCCAAGTGAAAAACCCTTCACATCAGCCTTCCATTAGTAATCTGTCATTTAAGATGTTGGAAATTTCTGCAAAATCGTCTTACATATGGAAATAAAAAACTACAAGTGTCAATTCACTGCTGGCAGCATGGCTGGAAAATGGACAGGCTGACTCATATAAACTCACTGCTTTCAAACACAAAGCAGCAATTGTAAAATTCTTGTGAACCTAAAAATGGCCGGATTTGTTTTCACTCTACATTTTAGGAAGTGGGCACATGTCTGGTACAGACATAAACAAAACAGGATTTTTATAATTTCGCCAGGTGTAATTTACCAATTATTTTTTTCCCTAGTGAAAACTGAAATTGCCCTTCAGTTGTTCCAAAGGTTTGCTGCTCTTGATTTTCTGTTAGTAGGTTTGTGGCACAATTCGGAAATCTTTATGTGATATTGTTACGGTTTCATGGATTGTATAATCAAGGGTTCCTGTTATTATCCTTACTTTTTTTGCTTCCTTCCTTTTCTAAATATTCAGGATTTATTTTTAAATCTTCAGTTCTTGTTTTATTGGCTGTTGTCCTTTTTCATGTAAGTCGTGTAAACCACAAGTCACCTGCCAAATTTGGAAGCATTGCAGATTTATATATTAATGAAAATGAAAGTTAAGAAAGTAAAGACTGAATAAAATGACTCTTTTTGTCTCTTTTCACTGTTCCTTCTTTTTTAAAGAAACAAAGAAACAGTATAGTCTATTTTGACACACATTACTCATTAGAGTGCATTAAAATTTGCTTTGCTCCCTGCTGTCATGTCCTGTCTGTTTTTTTGGTGTACATTAAAATATTAAGGCTACTTAATCATTCATGCAGATTAAGACAAAATAAGAAATAAAACCAATCATTTCTGAATAAATTGCAGTGGGATTGTTGCTGCTACTTGACTTGTTCTATTGCATTGTCTATTGAGGGTTGGGGTTAAACGTTGATATTTTTTAAAACCTCCTGAGTTTCTATTTAGGAACTCAGGATTCGTGTTAGACACTGCCAGGATCACTATACTGCTGTCTGTCAGACTGCACAACTGGGACATTATACCATGCAAATACAATACTAAATAAAATGTCTTTATTTTTGAAAATGTAACATCTTGTAGCATGTAGGCTTCTATAATTAACAGGGGGCTTTTATTTTAAAAATCTAAGATGTCTCTGAACATTATATTGCTTTCCTGAAATTAACTAGGGGTTTTTATTTTGAAAATTTCAGTCCATTTAAGCATCTTAATACCATCCAGGTTCTGGAGACTTTTATTACAAACTATCCTGGGGCTTTTATTTTGAAAGTCAAATATAGCCGTGGTCAACCAAATATTGGTAAGCTCATATATAACTTAACGCTTTTATTCTGAAAATTCCATAAATTTTAAAGCTGAAAAAAACCCACTGGCTTTATTTTGAAAACTTTACACACATTTTGTCATTCCTAAAAATGTATCTGTGTTTACCGTACTGTATGTCTATACACAAACTCACAGACTGTCAGAGATACTGACTGACAGATGGATAAATAGCTTTAAATAGCTTGAAATGCATAGGTTTGAATTTTCAGGCAGGGCCCCATGATAAGTATCAATCGGTTACACAGAGAAGTGAAACTGAATCATAATATTCAAATGAATTGCTTCGTCAGTTGTCAGTGCTGGTACCTGTGTCGATAAAGCACAATGAGATTTTTATCTAACCCTAGCCTTTCAACGATAACCCTAACCAAGTGACACAAATAGTCACAGGCAGTGTGCTGGCAGTGCCTTGTTGAATAAAGGTTATCACTGACCATATAAACACAGTTAGCAGGGGACAAAACAAAATGCCTGTGAATGACACATTGTGTCACAGGTGCAACAGATATAGCGAGAGAAGTAGAACTGGCAAGAGGCACTGAAAGATGGCAAAGGAGGAGGAGATCGTCAGGTAGAACAACAGGTATGTGTATGTGTGTACACCTGAAAATGTACATTATAGTATTATCGGCATAAAAAAACAAGAAAAATATAAGGTACTTTAGCGCTTTTAGTAAAGTTATGTTGTGATGATTACTTTTCCTTTTTCAGTGAGGTACAGTACTCTCCATTTCAAACTACTCTGTGTGCATGTATGTACACATTCCTGTATATATCTGCTTACTAAAGAAAAAACCAGTAAAGCTAGGTGGTGATTGTTCTCCAAAGATTTGTGTGTAACTTGGTGAACCAGGCATCTTGCCATTATGCTTATGATAATCAGGTTTTTATCAGTCAATATGAGAAACATATTCTGAATCAGGTAATATCTTACATACATACCTTCACTGGGGTTATCTTCCTTTACTTCTTTTTCTCCCAGACCCACCAATCGCAGAGTTTACATACGTGCTAAATCATCTCTGTGTGAGCTTGAACCAACAACCTTTCAGTCCAGTGAACTCTTCAGAGAAAAAAGGGCCTTATTCTTGCTCTTGTCACTTATTTATTTTAGCACATCATTCAATATTTGCAGTATGCTGTTGGAGAATTTGGTATAAACGACATGAAAAAAAGGTCCATCCGGCCTTGTTTCAATACCAAAACCTGCAGGTTGTGGCATAATGATGTAAGAGGTATTTGCTTGACACACTTTAGTACAAGTTGAGTATCCTGTAAGCTCCTCAGAAATAAATTCTTCTTATTTCTGCTGGTTGTATGCAAAAACAAAAAAAAACTTCTTCTGAAGTGTGCTAGGGCAGGGTGAGGAGGATGATCACTCAGAAGGGTCTGAGACTAGAGTCCCTAGTCTTGGTTGAGGTCATTTGGGCATGTCCCACCAGCAGAGGCCCCAGGAGGCTGGACAACTAGGCTCTGGTAAAAGAGGCTACATAAATACTACAAAATTCAGGCATCCTACAGTCCAACTCAGACTGAATGGGGCACAAAAGCTGACTATTCTGGAAACTGTGTCAGCACTTATCATCATGCAGCTTGTATGTTTTGCATTTGATGATCCTATGGATTTATATCAGCACAGCACAGCCTCGTATACGTTTTGGTCAATATTTAACATCCTTTTGACATATGAACTGCCTTTCAGTTTGAATGTCCATTTTGATTAAGGTACAAGGGATTTATTCTGCCTCGTTTATTATCTTTATCCAATTTCAAGGAACTCAGCACTGGGTAGTATTGGCTAGCAGCCAGTATTGGGCAGTATATATTTTTAACACATACACAAATTTATTAGCATATGACGTATTTAAGCTCATTTTAAGTTTAAAGTTTGGTAAACTAATTTTGGGTAAATTTTAATTATAATTTTTATCAGAAACAAGTGTAATGAATTATACATTATGAATCCAGTGCTCATGCTGAGACTGCAATCACCTCTACTTTTGGCTCAGTGTTTATCCAGTTTTAATAACTTCTCTCTTTTTTCCCATGGATTCATATGGAAATTAGAAAAGTACAAAAAAAATCAGAACATTTCTGCGATGCTATCAATTAATCAATCAGTGACCTTTTATAATGAAAACAGGGAAGACGTCAAGCAGGGTGGAATACAAAGAGAACTTTGCTTTGTTTAAGTCACTCAACTTCCCCACCAGCAGTCGAAGCCTTTTTTATCCATCATATATTTACTCAGTTTATATTAGATCCTCAAAGCACCTGCTACTCCCTTACTCATCTCATTATTTCTGTGATGTGCGTATATAAGAAAAAATGAATTCACAATTATACTGTGAAAGACAGGAACACACACACACACACACACACACACACACAGTCCAATTCTCTCATCAGACTTGACTTGAAAACTGCAGCAGTGATGTATGTAAAGGTGTGCTGTGACAGATTTGCTGGTAACAAGTAAGCCTACATCAATAAAGCAGAGCTGATAGAGTGTCCTATTTTGGGAGTGAATAGGAGAAGCTATGATTCAAGTAGGCTAGGTCATTACTCAAAAAGTGATCTGTACTTAAGCCAAGTGACTTGATTTTGCTGACTGGTTAACAGTATTTATGGAAACATTTCATGGTCCTATCTTCAACCCTGCATTTTTAGTTTGGGCATTTAAGTTGTGCTTATTGTGAGTTTCTGCATAGTTTGTTTGTGGTTCATGTAATTTTGAGTGTTGTATTCTAGGTCACTTTTCCTGCCTTCCTGTTTCTTGTTGTTTTGAATAGTTTCCGCTATTTACCCTGGTGTTTCTCATCTTCCTGATTATCTTGTGTGTATATATATATATGTGTGTGTGTGTGTTGCTTTGTTGTAATGCGTGTTATTGTTTGATCCCTGTGAGGCTCTATACTATGAAGCTCATTCAAGATACCCAGGTTATCTTTCCATTATCTGGATTCACTTAACCTAACATTGCTGATCAGGAAAAACATCCACTCAAAGCTGGCTATCAACTCGCTAAGTTAATCCGGGGTTTCCCCTGTGCGTTCACACGAAAGGGGTGTTGGCAGCAATCTAAGGCACTTTTAATGGATCATGTCATACAATTACAGTGTAGGTGTCCAGCTTTAGGACATTAGATATTAGAAATAGAACAATAGAGTGTCTGTGAAACTGTTTTCTGCCAACAGAAAAATAAAATAATAACAAAAAATCAAAGAATCTAAAAATCTTAAATCTAGATAAATGATTTATTACTGATGCAAATTTAGGGAAAGAAAGACATTAGAAGACCCTGGTATTTTTCTCACACAGAGGTTCAAGGGATCTTCCAGCAATTGTGATTCCATTTTCTGGAAATCTGATTGGTCAGTAGGTGGTGATTTGCTATCTGTTGATCGCAAATCTGGATATTTAGTTGCTCTGGAGTGCATTACGTTCACAACTTAAGTTACGGTAGCAATTTCCCCGGTAAGAAATGGACCACCTTACTAATAGAAAAAGCACAGGGTTAACCCTGAAGTTATCTGGATAAGCCAAAATCCATCTTCAGAGTATAGGTAAGATTCAGTTTACTTGAATCTTGCAACCATTTCCTTCATTATCAATACAGGTAGTTTTCTGCATTACATCTGCCTGCTTCAAAAAAGCTTAAAAACCAGACATCAGCTTTGTGTAAACAGTAACAATCTTCCAACAATCTTCCTCGTTATGATCCTGTGGTGCTAGGAGTTTCGCCAGTAGGTGACAGTGGTGGCCATTAAAAGCGATCCCTTATAAAAGTAATGCAGGCCAGGCATGGAATAGCCAACAGTAAAACAGAACTTTTATTTTGCTGTATCAGAATAATACACCACAGTGTGCACCTGGACAAAAACTGTCTTCCTTCAACTCATAACATAGCAAAACTTTTAACATGCCTTCAATAGCTTAAGTTATAGACCAAAATTCACTGATGTTACAAAATAAAATCATAGAACTAGAGTTAAGTTTCAAATAAACAATATACATACAGATAATGCCTCAAAAGATGAAAGATTGAGGGCAGATGCGTGTGGATTGGTGGCACTCATCGAGACCAACTTCCTTAAAACTTCCTACTTCCTTTCACTTCCTGCAATGTCACTATGAGTCAAAACTATTCACAAAATCACCTATTTTGTGAATAGGTGATTTTGGGGGGTACTAAAAGCACAGTAGCACCAACACTATCAGCATATACACACTTGCTTAACATCTTATTAGGAACTCTTAAGCACCTGCTTATTGATACAGTCCTTCAGTGCATAAAATCCTGCAGATAGGACTGGAGCTTGGGTTAATGTTCACATCAGAGGGAGGAAAATGTGGTCTTCTGATCAAAGCCACTGGACTTTCACTATAGCATGCTTTTTGGTGCTAGAAAGTATAAACTGTATAAATCTCCTGTGAATTTAGCAAAAAGGAATCTCTAGAATCTAGATTCAAACATCCAGTTCCACGAAAAGGTATGCCTTGATAAAGAGAGAGGTCAAAAGTGAAATATCAGAATGGTTTGAACCCGATACTTAAAAGAAAGTCTATAATAACTCAGATAAAACTACTTTCTAACTGTTCTGAGTGGAAAAGCATCTCAGAATCTTGTGAGGAAAACATAAGCAGCTGTATAAAATACTGAATATTTAACAAGAGGCTTTTGTGAAGCTTCATAACTGTTGTTTACAACTGACTATTTTCTGATTCGTCAAAAAAAGAATAGGGCTGTGACTTTGAAAATAAAGCACACAGGGATGAACACAGTAGTCTGACAATATAATCCCACAGAAACATCCCAGAAGAAATAAACAGAGTAAGGACGACAGACAGACTTTGTTGGTTTAGAGCAGCCACTTTCTGCCACAGAATGAAACTTTAAGCATAGGCATGATCAGGCAGAAAACCAGTGTGAAATAAACTAACCGTAGGGAACACATTAGAGTTAAATAAAATGTGATTTATTATAATGTGACTCTGTGAGGTGTCTATCTCTATGACTAGGCAGCAATTGCACCATCAGTACATATAGAAAAGTCCCTGTTAGTATTGACTACACTACCCCGTAGTCCTTGTGCATTCATGGGATTGGCCCTGATCTGACTAGCATGACTGGGCTGATGACACCAGCACAGAGCTGTTGGGAACTGTTGGGAACTGTTGGGAATAGCCCATCCTTTGTTACAACTGCTGTGCGTCACATAAGCATGATTTTATCTGGGTCATGTTTTGACATATTTTGACACTTCCTATCTTTTGTGCATCTGCTAGTTAATAATAACCACTCCAATTAGTAATTAGTCCAATTACTTGATCATTTCCAGCCTTGTTCCAGCTTTACTTGTTTCCTCTACCAGCTGATATGACTTTGAACAGTGTACAGTTATAGTGTTATGTAGTGAAATTGTGAAAGTTGTGAGTGTTCAACTCCACATTGGGAAGATGACCATGGACACCTTTGCACTACTGGATGACAGTTCGGAGAGAACCATATTGTTAATGTGGTTCTAACTCTACGAACCACGAGAAAGGATGTCCTACAGCTAAATGGAGGAAGCATATCATTGAACATGTCCATCAAAGCTAAGACAAATGTAAAGCATCAAATACTGAATGCATTCACAGCAGAACAAATACAACTAGCTGAACAATGCTGCTCAGTGAAAACCCTATGATCCTGATTGGATCAGATCATGCTCGCCTTATTACTCCTGTGATCCATGGACCGCCCGAGCCAGTAGCAGTCTACACCAAGCTGTGTTGGGCACTGAAGGGACCTACCAATAGTCTTCTGGAGCAAGATGATGTTCAGGCATGCTTACACTTGTCCTTCACCAGATCGCAACAAAAATTCACCAGATTGCAAAAAAGGCTGCGGCAGGTTGACATCCTCCCTTTCAGAAATTAAAATGAGGATGAAGGAGCACAAAGTGGGATCAGCAAGCATTAGATATTCTTGAATCAGAGACAGTTTGGGTACAAGTGGAGGGAGTTGAGCAATGCACCACCCCGTTGCTGCACCGCAAAGACTTTCCTCAGGTGAAGGCCCCTCAAGAGGTTTATTGTGCACCATAACAGTCTGCCTAGTCTTCAACTACTCCTTGTACTGTACCAGCGAACTGCTTCTTAATGACCTCCTGCTGCCTGGCCCCACGCTTAGACCTTTACTCTGAGGCATGATACTCTGATTCGGCCAGCATGCTGTGGCCATAAGTGGTGGTACAAAGGCCATGTTCTGCCAGGTATGCCTGCTTCCAGAAGATCACCTTCTGCTTCACTTCATGTTAAGTAATGGGCATTAGGAGGGTCCACCTGATGTGAATGAATCTGCTACCATTTGGCACCACTTGCAGAATGAAGGGAAATGAATGAAGACGTGTACGAATCTGTCACTGAACACTGCCTTTTATGTGGACAGTTGTCTCCAATCTCTTCTGACTCTACATAAACACAAGTATCTCTGGGACAACTGGATAACAACTACTGGCTACTGGAGGATTTAAGATGCAGAAGTGGGCCAGTAATGTGCTAGAGGGGATGTCCGACCCACCTACTAACTGAAGATATGATGGCTCTGGCAAAGGGTTGGAAGATGTAAGGGACATGCAGAAGGCCTGGACTCAGTTAGCATACACCCTATTGTCCTGTCTTCTGAACACCCTGTATCTAAGCTCCTTGTCCAGTACTTTGACGCACTTCTCTTGCATCTTGGTCCAGATCGTGTCTTTGCAGAGATGTGGCACATTTACTGTATCATCAGAAGTCAACAAGTAATTCAGAGGCATCGGAGACAATAAGTGGAGTGAGAGACCTGCTCTCACTAAAATGGCTTTTTTGACCACAGCGAGACCACAACCCTGCCTTCTGGTAAGCTGGAGACCACTGAAGAAGTCCTCCTCATGGTACTCATTGAAGTAAAATGGATCCTTAATACCTTGTCTGTAAAGCACCAACCACCTGGTCCGTCATAGGGTCAGGATCAGCGGTATCCAATAATCTGTAGCCACTGTAACCCAGTAACCGCTGATCCTGACCCTATGATGGACCAGGTGTTTGGTGCTTTATAGACCAGGTAACTTTATCACTGGTTGAAGATGGAAGCAAAACGAGATCATGTCTGCCCACTTCTACAGCAAATTCCTTCATTCAAACATGATGAATTCTGTTGCAGCAAACTGAAAAAGTCCTCAGCACTCAATTTCTACAAACAGTGAAACAGAATTTTCTCAGGTTTTAATCTCTTCATGGGAAAACAGGTGCAGTTTCTCTAATGTGTTGCTTATTTTTTTATCCAAAGTCAGACTAAGTGGTAAAAATCACACTCACTTTTAAAAGAATTGTGTCCTATAAACATATTTTAATGGTTTGTTTTAGCACAAAATGCAAACTCCACCTTCATCTGGCTTTTTATAGAATCAAGATATCTTATAAAAAAATGTTCAGAATAATTAAGCCACCATACTTCCCATTTAGTTTCTGTGGGAAACTACCCATGAAATAGACAAGCGATCTCCAGAGACTCTGTCCTCACTGTAGAGGAGATTAACACATTATCTGGATAGAGATGTACATGACTGGGGGCAAACTGCAGAGAGGGCTTGATGGGAACTGCAAACTGTGAAATGATTTTAACGTAATCTCATCAATGTTTATGGTGTTGAAGATGTGAGCAGTGACATTCAGTAGTGTACAGGGTGTATTGGAGGGCACACAGAAGTGACACAGGTTCCAGTAAGTTGCGTTCCACTCTAATGTCTTACCATCATCAGTAATAACAGATCAGTCTCACTTACAGAAATTTGGAATCTAATTTATGTGTCATGAATTAATTTGGGAACAATAATTCTAAGAATATTTCCTATTGCAATATATACATATCTTTAAATGTGTTTATATGCACAGCACTTAACACAATTGTTATATCCTCAAGAGTATAAAGTGTTGCACTACCAGGCTGAAAATCGCATTGTTCTTCCTGAATCTCAGGTACAACAATAGACATACTCTTCTTCCCATGCACTGCATCCACAACATATTCAATTAATTTCATTTCAGTTTTATGTAATATATACAACACCAAATCACAATAATAAAGAAAAAAAGGTATACGTATATAGTGTGGGCAAGTTTCCCCTTCGTGAGCTGCTCAATGATTTGCCAGAATCACTCCATGGCTGAACGGAAGTCCATAGCCTCACCAAAATCCCTGCAAACCCAAGATTTTGCTCCTTTATTAGGTTGATAGTTCCATTCAGCTATGGTATGCACCATTTAATCCAGAGGTTGCAGCATTGGTGCCAAATTAGGTGTAGCCGCCTCATCAATGAAGGTGGAATATGGTCCATTTGGACTCAATGTCCCCAGCATCCCTTGGAATACTGTCAAAGTTCTCGAGGTGGGAGTTGAAGATCTCCTGGGTTCAAATTGAACATGCCATCCTTCTCAATCACATCCCTCCAGGTTTCACTGTCATCACCCATGTAAGTGTTAAGCGCTAACAATAGCCAGAACCCATTCCCCAACCTGATGGCACAGTAAAACAACCCTGTCATCAACAAGGGAAAATTCCAACGTAGAGAGGAATAGGGTGGTTGGTCCCTATACCTGGCCCAAGGGTCTGGGCTTGGTATCCTTATTCTGGGCAACATTTCTTCCTGTTCCTGTATTCCTGTTGAAACGTTCATCACAGAGGTCTCTTGAATCATTCTTGGGCCCTTAGCAATTTGCCTTATTTGACCCTGCAAAGGGGAAATTACTCTGCAAATCATAGCTCCTGAGTTTGCTTGAACCCCTTTAAATCCCTCTGGCATAATTACGTGGTTTTACATATTTACAATATAACACTTTATAATATAGACATACTATTAGACATTAGTGCAGTATAAGTAATTCCTGACTTTAGATCACAAAAGACTTATATCTAGTAATGCTTTATAACTGCTGAATAGATCACTTACTAATTCCTTACTAATGCTTAATAGTGTGCCATTATTATAAAGTGTTCCAAACGCTTTCTATTGTAAGAGCTCAGTGTTGAACAGTGAAACATACTTTCAATAAAGTATTGAGTAAATGTTTCCATATACCCCTGTAAACACATGCTGTTTCAGATGAAACTGTTATGTTTTCTAATTAGGTATTATTTTCACAACAGGCGGCTGTCACACTGGATGCAACTCCTCCTCCGCTGTGTGTGCATTAACAAACAAGTTGCACAGCCAGATCTATAAAGAGATGCGAGCAGTGTGTGTATGTGTGTGTCTGTGTGTGTATGTATAGATTTATCCTGAATCAAGAAACACAGCAAGTGGTGCAAGGCATGTTGAATGAAGTCCACAGTTTCTTCCTGTCTGGCAGACACTGGAGCTCTGTCACCCTGAAGAATGAAAAATGGTAACTTCCTGGTATGATTAGAAGTTTTATTAGTGTGAATGCTTGAAAAGCATTCACAGTATTGTTATTCGAATCTTTATTATTATTATTCTATTTTATTATTATCTATTCCGTACGTTTTTTGAAAGCCTACTCCTTCAAAACCGTTCAACTTAGAAAAACCATTCAAACACCGTTAGATTCCTATTCTTTTGGACAACATTGCTTCTATTTTTCTCATTTTTAACATTTATATTTTTAATTTTATTCAACTTTTTTCAACAAAAATTTATAATGTATTTCAATGGGGAGACCCTTCAAATTCTCATTCAACTTCCTCCTCTTTAAACTGTATCTACTTCCACATACATTGACATAGAGCCACCATTCAAACTTTAAAACGAAGACAAGACATTCAACTATTCAACTTGTATTTATCTTTTCAATATCTATTATACTTTTTCTTCAGTTCCAGTTTAAGTTTCATGATGTTTTTTCACCCGTTTCAGAGTTTATAATGGGTGTGTATGGGACGGAATGTTGGGGCTAGAGTGAGGCAGCTCAACTGCTAGAGTGAGAGGAGCAAAAAAATTAATCTTAAAATCTTTTTTAAAACTGCTGCTGTGTCCGCAGCGTTTGCTCTACAGGTATGATTTTACCCTCAAAACGTAGCCATGGCTGTCCTCTTTCATCCAATGTGTTTACTATTGTACTAGGTGTTATGGTTCTTTCATAAATGTCACCAATGCACAGCCTCCTCCCTCCAACTCTTCCATAGACTCTAATGTTAAAATGGCTCAGAAGGTTCGTTTGAAAATCAGAAGAGCATGGTGTCTTTACACTGTCACCACGTCCATATAATAAGCTCCACAGGCATGAAAACTGAGAATTAGGTAGACTAGACATTGCTGTCGCTCACGGTGAAAGAATTTTGTCAATACGACTTGTACTTTTCATTTGGGAGCGATTTGTTTCGGCCTGACTTTTCTGTTCATTTTAAGCAGCAAAAGTGAGGCGCATGTCTGTGTACGTGTGTATGGAGCCATTGGGTGCGGTCACTATAGCAACCAGGCTCACACCTGCCTGCTTAACGAGCTCTCTCTGCCACTCTGCCAAAATTCATCTTAAACACTTCTCTTTCAACTGCTGCTGTGTCCACAGTGTTAAAGCCATCATTTTACCCTCAAAACGTCGCCATCGTTGTTCTTTTTCCAACATCTTGTCTTTCAAAGCTCAGAGATGTCAACTTTTTAAACTGTGTGGGTCCAAGTGGAGGGATCACATTTGAGTCATTCAGTGATTCAAAGAATATGACCTTTTAATATTCTTTCAGATGTTTTCTGACTCTAAATGTTCTTTTCTCATTTCTTAGGTTTTTCTAATTTACATTTAAAACATTTTCAGTTTTTTTCCAACTCCTTCTTCTGTGTAACCTTCAGC
The DNA here is from genome assembly GCF_965226115.1 of Aulonocara stuartgranti. Classification (NCBI taxonomy): domain Eukaryota; kingdom Metazoa; phylum Chordata; class Actinopteri; order Cichliformes; family Cichlidae; genus Aulonocara; species Aulonocara stuartgranti. Next base: position 28,200,421 of record NC_138944.1, on the reverse strand, counting down.
TATTAGCAGTTCAGCACCTTTGTTTTCAGGTTAAATTGGGGTTTTTTTTGGTTTTTTTTTTTTATCTCATTCAATATTTTTAACTCAAAATTCAGCAATTAATTCAGTTCAGTGCATACATTCAGATTCAAGCATTCACACTGCAGTTTCTTCAGAAAATGCACTTTCTAGTTATATTTTATCTATTCCGTACGTTTTTTGAAAGCCTACTCCTTCAAAACCGTTCAACTTAGAAAAACCATTCAAACACCATTAGATTCCTATTATTTTGGACATGATTGCTTGTATTTTTCTCATTTTTAACATTTATATTTTTAATTTTATTCAACTTTATTCAACAAAAATTTCCCATGTATTTCAATGGGGAGACCCTTCAAATTCTCATTCAACTTACTCATTTTTAAACTCTTACTACTTCAACATACGTTCACATAGAGCCACCATTCAAACTTTAAAACGAAGACAAGACATTCAACTATTCAACTTGTATTTATCTTTTCAATATCTATTATACTTTTTCTTCAGTTCCAGTTTAAGTTTCATGATGTTTTTTCACCCGTTTCAGAGTTTATAATGGGTGTGTATGGGACGGAATGTTGGGGCTAGAGTGAGGCAGCTCAACTGCTAGAGTGAGAGGAGCAAAAAAATTAATCTTAAAATCTTTTTTAAAACTGCTGCTGTGTCCGCAGCGTTTGCTCTACAGGTATGATTTTACCCTCAAAACGTAGCCATGGCTGTCCTCTTTCATCCAATGTGTTTACTATTGTACTAGGTGTTATGGTTCTTTCATAAATGTCACCAATGCACAGCCTCCTCCCTCCAACTCTTCCATAGACTCTAATGTTAAAATGGCTCAGAAGGTTCGTTTGAAAATCAGAAGAGCATGGTGTCTTTCCACTGTCACCACGTCCATATAATAAACTCCACAGACATGAAAACTGAGAATTTGGTAGACTAGACATTGCTGTCGCTCACGGTGAAAGAATTTTGTCAATACGACTTTTACTTTTCATTTGGGAACGATTTGTTTCGGCCTGACTTTTCTG